>NC_142770.1:37480480-38939647 GCF_988280905.1 Pimephales promelas | reverse complement strand
AATAATCAAACATAATGGGGTGAGAACAGGTGAAACAGATGATGATGACGAGGAACAGGTGGCTGATGAGGGAGTGAACACGGGATAGGGTGACGAGAGGATCCTGGGAAGTGTAGTGCTGCTGACGGGACAAACAGGTGAAGACGAAGACTGTGACACTGATAGGGTTAATATTGCAAATATTCTATTGCAGATATAAATTCAAACATTTTAAAGGCTAAGAGTATGAGCCATGAGTAAACTGGCCAGATATCTGTGAAAAATAACTCGACCCCCTGAATTCAGCATTTAAAAGTAAAAAGAATTTCAGTATGTATCAGTAAAAAATACATAAAAATAAATAAATACCTTTGAGTTGGACAGTACGATGTCTCATTGGCCAACTTATTTCAAAACACACCTAGAGAAATAAAATAAAAATACCAATGACCATGATATTCTGTTATCATAATAGTTAAATTCATTATTATAACTATGACCTTTATAACATGATATTTGCCATCTCTTATTTAGCTGATTATTTAGCCTAAAGGCTTCTTAAGGACAATCTCACAAAAAAAAAAAAAACTGGGGTTAAGACTTCTTTCAAAAGCATAAATCCTACAGACCTACAACTTTTGAACAGTAGAGTACAGTATGTTTGAGGTTTTGCTTACTAGTCGAGTTCATAGCCGTGGAGATTGTCTTGGACAGGGGGTGCAGTAACTTAGGACATCAACATGATCTTATAAAATAACATGCAATGTGTCACAGCCAACAATGTTACATAGGATTAGAACATAGGGTTTATTACAAGGAAGCAAGCATATATAATTTCTCTTTTCTGCATTTCACCTCTCCTCTAGCTAAGAAAAGAGAAAGTATATAAATATTATTAAATAAATGCATGACATTACTATCATGAATAAACAATAAATCCCCCTTTTATTGTGGACGTTTTTTCCTCATGAAATCACTTTTTTTAATCAATCTTTGTAACGTTAAGTGACGTCACTGATTAATAATACATCACATTATTTTAGGCTAAATAAATTAGCTTAACGTTACTTCCAATCACCCATTGTAAATTACCAGCAAAAAAACTATCAAAAATTATTATATACACAAAGATAAAACCCCAAACTTATACAAAACAGCTTCAGAGTAACTTACCTTAGCTAACTTAGCTGATAGCCTCTTCTGAAAACGATTGAGATGCTAACGGACTTTTTCGAAGACCCAAAATCATTTCAATAAAGTAAAGCCGTGTCTGAAACCGCTCACTCGTTCACTCCTTCACTAATCCCTATATAGTGAATGGCAGTTGAGTGCACTACATCAGCAAAGAGTGAACGAAAAAGAGTGAGCAAATTCGGACGCTGAATCATCATCATGCGCCAGAGAGAGCGCGGACAATTTCGTCATTGACATTATTACCCATCTTATATTGGGATATGACTATTGGTCCATATCACCCAGCCCTAGTTGAGATGAAAACTCTTGTTTGTTACATTTTACTTCATATTTGCAACCACATGTGTTGTATTCATTGTTGCAAAACTTGTTCTGTAGTTCGTTGTTATCGTGATCAAAACCATTGATCTGAAGCTCAATGCTGATGCTGTCATGTAAATAGTTTTCTTATCAGCAATAAATATAACAATTTCTGATCAACCCATATCAATTGCATGCTTAAAATAACATACCGGTTAAAGCCCCGCCCATTTCAAGACTACCCGACCCACTTCCGGGTTTAGGCCCCGCCCAGTCCGAGTACAGATACAGATACAGATAATTCATATGGTTATACAGATACAGATACAGATAATGCTGTACTCGCTCATCCCTACCCATCTGTAATATTTCCTTTTTTTTGCCTGGATGAATTGTATGTAACTGTTCATTTTTCACGTTATTGTACTATTTGATAAAAAATAAAAAAAATAAAACACCTGCTTTTCATATTTACTTACATTTACATTTAAAAATACAAAGAGAACAAAACACTACCCAACGGTATATATAATATATATTTATTTGTTCATAAAATATAACGGTATATAAATTAAAACTGAAAAAAAAAAAAAAAACTGTCAACAAAAACCTGTTATTATTTTCGCGGGGTTTCCAGTCAGTGTCCTTCAGCTAACTCCTGAGGTAAACCTGTCGTAAAATGTACTCCATCCTGTTAGTTTTCGTTCTGATGAAACTTCTTTTCCTGAGGAGAAGGAAACGGCTTTTTTTACGAAGAGCAACAGCTCAAAGGCGTGCTTTGTTAGCTCGCAGATGCCACCTATCGGTAAGAAGATATTTTGAAGTACACATTCACAAGTACACATTACAAGTACAAGTACACATTATTTTGAAGTACTTCCTATTCCTCTAAGAAACAAACGAAGAGTTCAGATGCAAAAGCCTCTAAATGGCATTTGAAATTTTCTTCTAAAATGATAATTTTTATCAAGCTTGTATATTTAAGTTCAGTAATTTCACTTAAATGGCAATGAAGATTACCTATTAATTGTCATTTAAGTGAAATTACTGAACTTAAATATACAAGCTTGATAAAAATTATCATTTTAGAAGAAAATTTCAAATGCCATTTAGAGGCTTTTGCATCTGAACTCTTCAAACATTTATCAATTCAGTTTCCATTGTTACTTATGATAATTGGAAGAACAGATTTGCAGCTGGATGTAGCTATTTTGCAATATAAAACATCTTAATTATATTTATTAATGCTGAAATGATCATTGATCACATCATATAAACAGCAAATTTGATTTAACACTTTTTAATAGTAACTTTGATTAATGCATCCTATTACATTGACATAAATATCATTATTAACCATTTTAGCATATTTACTCTTTCAGTCTGGCACTCGAGGTCCATATTCCCTGCTGAACCAGTCAGTGCCTGTCCTCAGGCTGTACCTGGATAGAAGATGTGACACGAGGCCAGACTTTCGTCTTAACAGGCAAACACTGACCTACCTCATCAACACACTCCATGAGGATCGTGATCATGGTTGGGCTCAGGATATAGAAATTCTGGTCTTCCTATTCTGGCTCGCAAGTGCAACATCTTACCGGGTTGTTTGCAGAGCATTTGATATGCCCCGTTCAACAGTTCACATGATTGTACACAAAGTCTCAAAACTGCTCCTCAAAATCAAATGCAAAATAATTCACTTCCCATCTTTAGAGGAGCTAGAGGAAATCGGCACAGGCTTTGCAAACCTGGCTGGCAGCGCTGTCTTTAGTTCAGTTGCTGGTAGCATTGATGGTTGTCACATAAGAATCAAGCCTCCATCTGCTGATTCTATGTGCTACCTAAACAGAAAATTATTTTATTCGATACAGTTAAGCACTCTGTGACCACCAAGGCAAATACCTGGACATTTTTGTGGGTTATCCCGGATCAGTCCATGATTCCCGAGTGCTCAGAAACAGCACTATCTATTCGAGGGCACTGTACCCACCAGAGGGATACCACATTTTAGGAGATGGGGGTTACCCCTGTCTTAGCCACCCAATCTCTCTCATCACTCCATATAGAGAGCCACTACAAAATCAAAGTCAGCGTCGCTTCAACTTGCACCATGCAAAAGCTCGATCCATCATTGAGAGATCCTTTGGCATTTCGAAAACACGATGGCGGTCACTTTTCTTCAAGGCCCTTGAAGTCAAGCCAGAATTTGCTCCAGAGGTGATCACTTGTTGTACTATACTGCACAACATTTGCATCACAACTGGTGATATCATAGAGCCAGAGGAAGGACAACTGAATGGCGATGATCCTGATGACCTGCAAGTGAGAGAGCCACAGAGTGGAGAGCACACCAGAGACCGCTTGGCTGCAGCCGTTTCTGCTCCAGATGATGATGATGATCTTCCTTCAGCACTGAGACATCATGATTATTTATAAAACATGTTACAACCACATTTATATAATAGTTAGATATGTTTAGTTAGCATGTAATTAAATAAAAAAACTAAACAAGTGTAATTATTTTAGGTTAGTTATGTATTAGTAATTTTTTTTTCAATTTACATTTCAGCTAATTTAAAACATGTATTGCAGTTCATTGTTATAAGTACTTGCCTTTACTTTAAAATCTTAATGTGTTTAGATGTACATGATATTGTTAATTTTCTCTAACAGTTTATATTATTGGTAGTATTAAAACAAATTTAAACAACAAAAAACAACAACATTAAAACTCAAAATGATTTATTTAAAAGAAAGGTTACATTTTATTTTACATACTTATAAGAAAGGGTACATTTTATTTTACATTTTTTCAACTATTTTCTCCAGAATAGAGAGAAGTCTCTCCTCTCTCTCATCCTCTTTTCTCATTCTCTCTTCTGTTCTTTCAGCTTCCCTCTCCAAAAACTCCAGTACTGGATCTTTTCTCTGCCTCTTTGATGGCCCTGCCTCAACACTCTCTCTCCTATCCTGCTGCTCTGGCTTCTTGGGGACTGAACCAAGAGAACTCACTGCAGGAAGAATGGAGTCTTCCTCTGATGAGGCAATGAGGATGGGGGGCTGGATGGATGGCCTCCCACCTATTGCCTCATCCATGAGGTCAAACCACTTCCATGTTCCTGCAGTGGACTCTCCTGATTCAGTCCCAATACCGGTTGGTGGCTTTCTTAGCTCCTAAAAATGATGTATAACCCAACAGATGAGTAAGAGTTTTGTTATAATACTAGGCAAGAACAAATCCATCTGCTTCAGTCATACACATTTTTATGATCATCTGCCATATTTGTGACCATCAGCGGGGCAAAGTAATGACAGTACAAACATGTGAACAGAGATGCTTTACATTACATTTTTACAGATCTCAAGCTAGCGCAGACCTGACCAAAATATAACATTCATGAACAATTATGTATATTTAATCCACAATACATCTCTGTATGGTGGAGATCTCCATAAATTGGCACTATACATAAATTAATAAATTAATTGCTGTGAAATGTCTGTGAAAGTGATATTTGGTTTCTAGCTTGAGATGTGTAAAAATTATTTCTGATTTGGATCAAATCCAGGGATAAAATATTGCCCTTAGCAATTTATTAACTATTTAAAAACATTTGTCAGATTCCGCAAAGGGAGTAAAGTTGCAAGCAAATATGTAAATAAATATTATCATACCTTGTATTTCTTTTTAAGATTTTCCCACTTTTTGGCCACTCTGGCAGGGGTGACCACACCCAGCAGGCCGATCTCCTTCAGTACGGTTCTGTTTAACATACAACGTAATGATTTAGACATTAATAAATAAACATTAAACCATATTATTATTAAACTGTTTGATTCTGAAACTCACTCCCATCCATGCTGAGCAGCGTTTCTCCGCCCAGAAAAGAGATGACCATATTCGGATCTTTTAACAATAATTTGTTGTATGTCCTCATCTGTCCCTAAAGCAAATAAAAATTCGTCAGTAGGCCTAGATCATTTTCTAAGACGTAACGTAACATAAGTGAATACTGTACGAACAGATCACTCACAGATATGAGAACAATCGACCAATTTATGTTATGTACAACTGCAAATTTAAGAGTTTCAGCACTAAAAGTGACTAAAAAGTAATTACAGTACCAACAAATTAACCTCTATCATTTCGCTCCACAATATCTTTACAAATGTTTTTTTTTTAATTAATAAAAAGTTAAACTTACATTTGTAAAAGTTGCCGCCTCCGGTGTTGCCGTCCGCCATCTTTATTTTTCTTTTGCGCTCTATCGCCGTATCGCATTGAATCTTGGGTAACGGCAGAGCCCCGCGCTCCAACGAGTGTACATCGGATGTACACTCAAAATCAGAGAGGATTGTGGGTAAGAGTAGTGAACGAACGTAGGGAATGACGTCGTTCACTCAGAATTCGGACACCACTACAAAATGGCCGACACCCGATATAGTGCACTATACAGTGGATAGGGAGCGATTTCAGACACAGCTATACAGTATATTTCTGTTTATCTTCATTCAATAATTATGATGTCACAACTTTAACAAGGTCAACCCAAAATTCCTTCAGACACTAACCCTTGCCCTTCATTGCAACATGATATGAGGAACCATTCTAAATTAAGGAATAACACCACCTACAGGTCATGAGATATTTAAATAACTACATTAGTTTTGAGCTACATTTGAGCAGTTTTTTTTTTCCAGAAAATCACAGTGACATTACAGCAGAACATTATAGTTGAACAATAAATTGTGTTTTTTTACATGTCAGGCTAACCATAAGATATATTAGCATTGCGCTAGCTTAGCATGCAAATCTGGATAACATATCATGGAACTTTTTGTGAACTCATTCTCACACTGAACCCTCTCCCCTGCTTCTTTGAAATTCATATACGCTGATTGTCACAATATGCTAAACCATGTATCTCAAATCCTGAACCACTCTGGTTATGGGTACGAGTCCCATGTGGGGTGACTTTAAAATTGTGTATCAAGTTTTCATTTCAATTCCTTCCTGCTCTGCACTGCTGTCAGTGCTTAAATACTCACCTCTGCTTCATTTACATGTGTATTCAATTTGTGTTGTTTTTGTTCTTGCAGCTCTGCACTGCTCTGCAGTTCTCAGTTTTTTCGCTACTCCTCCTTCAAATTTTGTCCAATTTTCTCCAAACATGTACTCAAATGATCTTCGGACTGGGCCGCATAAAAGTACTGTCTCCGATTTTTTTTTATTCATCTTTGTTCAAAAGTTATGGTGTCGCAAACTTAACGAGGTCCACCCAAAATTGGCTAAGAGGCTGTATCTTGGCCAAAGTTTGATCAATCAAAACGAAAATTGGTGCTCTTCATCAGAACCATGTTCTGAGGTTCCATGCCAAAGTTGGGAACAGCGCCACCTACGGGTCGTGAGATATGCAAAATTGATATTTTGGCCAATAACTTTTGAACACTTTGTCAGAAAATCATAATTGTGGTATCTATGGATTCCTTGCGTCATGCCAAATCCGTGGATATCGATTTTTCCATGATGGGATGAACCCTGTGGCCATTTTGAATTTTGACATAATTTGCAATATCTTTTAAACTATTTGAAATTTCTTCACCAAATTTGGTATGGATTACCATTAGCATGGCCCAGAAGTACCTGAGAAGTTTGGTCACAGCGCCACCTATTGTTCCAGATATATCATTGTTTTTTTAAAAAAATGCTTATAACTTTTGCTAACATTGCTTGAAATTTGATTTCTATATGTCAAAATATTCCTTGGGTTACACCAATTTCAACGATATGTCATATGTTACTTTTGAACAATGTGACTAGCCGCCATATTGGAGCAAATGTGAAACAGTTTTTTTGCTACTCCTCCTTCAAATTTTGTCCAATTTTGTCCAAACATGCACTCAAATGATCTTCGGACTGAGTTTGATCAGTCCGCATAAAAGTACTGTTCCCGATTTTTTTATATTCATCTTTCTTCAAAAGTTATGGTGTCGCAAAATGAACAAGGTTGACCCAGAGTTGGATCAGAAGCTGTAACTTGTGAACGGTTTGTCACAAAATCATAAAATTGGTATCTATCGATTCCCTGCATCCTGACGAATCCGAGGATATGTATTTTGCCAGGATTGGATGTACCAAGTCATAAGATACATTAGCATTGAGCTAGCTTAGCATGGTAATCTGGATAACATGTCATGGAACTTTTTTGAGAACTTATTCTCATACTGAAACCTCTCCTCAACAGGCATGAGTGATTAGCTCAATGTGTTACACCACGGATCCCGATGCTTAGCGTTGTGGGTTTGCCACTCAGTGTGACACGTGCCTAGACTGCATGAAGTACTGTGGCAGGAAAAGATGCAGAAGTTGCGTCTGTTCCAGGCATTGTGTCTAAAAATTATCTCATCTGAAGCTGTCACATACAACATGCAATTCTTATATGGAAAATTAATTGTTCTTCTTCACCCAGAATGGTTGTCAGTGGCAGCCATATGAACCACAAATAGGAAAATTTGCTCACATGTAATGGTAATGAGTAGTAAGCTGATCAATTTTGGATGATTTAATCAAACTTTTTAAATATAATATGCTCTGCATTCTCTTCAAAATACTTCATTTTGACCTGATACTCTCTTTAAACTATTGAATTTTGGCAGCTGTGTAGCTGCATGGTGGCCAAGTGGCGCAACGTGATGAGTGACAGGCACCTGATCTATAGATAGTGGGTTTGAGTCTTGTGTAGGTCAACTTTAAAATCATGCGTAAATTTGTCATTTCAATTCCTTTATTATCCATGTGAAAGCTTTTTAAATACAATATGCTCTGTAATTTCCTCAAAATTCTTCAGTCTCGCTTCCAACTACTGAATTTTGGCAGCTGTGTACATGCATATCTGCCAAGTGGTGCAATGTGATGAGTGACATGCACCTGACCTATAGATAGTGGGTTTGAGTCCGGTGTGAGTCAACTTTAAAATTATGTATTAAGTTGTCTTTTCAATTCCTTTATTATCTATGTGAGAGCTTTTTAAATGCAATATCCTCAATTTTCTTCAAAATTCTTTATTTTTACCTGAGTCTCACTTCAAACTATTGAATTTTGGCAGCTGTGTAGATGCATGTCTGCCAAGTGGCACAATGTAATGAGTCGTTCGCACAAAAAGTATTCTCGTCGCTTGATAGTTGAGCCATTTTAGGCACATGGAATATTTAAACATTTTCTTCCTTGACTTTCTGGGCAATCAAGAGTCAATCCCTTAGGCAGTGTATGGAGGAGTGGTCCAGCTCTCAAATTTAATCAAAAATATCTTCATTTGTGTTCCAAAGATGAACGAAGGTCTTACAGGGTTGGTACAGCCTGGGGGTGAGTAATTAATGACTTAATTTTCATTTTTGGGTGAACTAACCCTGTTAGCAGCCCCTAAATTAATAACTAATGATGTTTGCAATGGAAGTGAATAAATCAAAATTAACTTTAGCTTGACAATAACTTTATTCTAGAGTTGCTGTATAGCCAAAAGAATCTATGTTACTTTAATTTCCCATTATCATTGTAAAGCTGCTTTGAAACAATCTATATATTGTTAAAAACGCTGTATAAATGAAGCTGACTTGACTTTAGCATATTTCTTAAGTGTAACAAAGCTTATTTATTACCAAAGTATTTCTAGTATACTTTTTTAAATATATTGAAGTAGGCTTGTTTTTAGAATATTTCTTAAGTGTAAATAAGCATATATCCGATTGTATTTCTTATACACTTTTTAGAAATATATTAAAATACAATTCAATATATTTTTAATGCATTTAAAATAAGCATGTTTTAAATACAAATGTACTACATAAACATAATATTTAAATTTCAAGTAATTTTTAAGAATGTCTTTTTCACCTGAAAAGTTTATTGAAATCATTAAATTAAAGATGCTATGGCCATCCTAAATCAAATGCTTGAAAAAATAAACAAAAAGGTCAATATAATTTTGAAATTTATTTATTGAAACTTTGCTTGAACAAAAAGTAATCTTAAGTGCACAATACATATGTTAAATAAAATCTTTGAAGCAAAACCCAACCTTATATACACTATATTGTGCTTTTACACAAACATAAATTCACTATTTTTCACATCAAAAAACATCTGTTTATATATAAACAATTGGATATATTATCAAAAACATAAAAAAGTCCCTTCAAAATGTACATCATCTATGAGAAAGATCTATATCAGTATTACTAAAATAAACTGAAGTTTACCCCATGTTACATAGCCAAAAAAAAAAAAAAAAAATGAATAGTCTAAATTATACTTCCTCAAACTCCATATTCACATTTTCAAAAATGTTATGAAACTCTACAACCTCCTCATCGTGAACACTATTTACAGTATCAGTACTGCAACTGCCATCTTTGTTATCATGCACATCTAACTGCACAACTATTGTGCTGGCAGCTGTTGTGCTGGTTGTGTTGGCAGATGTTGTGCTCAGACATGCTGTGCTACAACTTGCTGTGATGCAATCTTCAGACCTGTTTTCTTCATTGTCTGCAAATCATTCCTTGACACATTTCAACCCTTAGCCTTTCCTGACTCAAAATCTTTGACGCCAACTCATCAGACTCATATCTAACACCTGTCTGCAAACTAAGCAACTTGCAAAACACATCATGTTCTAGATGCATTTTCTGGTTTCCTGAACCTGCATCTATTGTAATGTGTCCTCGAAACACTGATATTACTTTTGAAGTTTTACAGTATGCCATACACAGCACACACCGTGTCATCAGAGTTTCATGGTTCACACACTGCAAAGTGTGATTCTGTGGACACAGAAACTCCACCCTTACGTCACAGTCAATAATCTCCCCAACAATAATTTCCCTGTCTTCCATTGCCCCCTGTGCACAAACACCACAGTCATCAATAAGTGAAACTACACTCTGCAAGGTTGTGCTCAGACAAGGTCTCTGATTAAACAACCTCACAGAGACATTCTGAAACTTGTACCACTTCCCAATTTCCACATCTTTTTCACCCCAAACAGTCAAAACCATTGTCCTGGTTTTATCAGCCACCATGTAACTTCTTTGCCTCATTCTGCATCGGCTCCTGGTCATGGTTTCCTTCTGGAAAATCATATCCAGGATCTTCACCGACACAGAAACCTTAAAATTAATAGATAAAATTGAGTCAATAAAGGTATAATGCAGTTACAATAAGAACACAAGCTATACATTATTCAAATTCATTAATAAATATACAAACACAACCTTAGCATATATGAAATATTCAGAAAGTACAAAGTTCTCTAAGAGTGCAATTTTATAGAGTGCACAACAGTAACCACTCACATTAATTTAAGTCGTTGTTCTTTAGAACTCCTTATAACAATAAAACATGTCATTCCTAATTTTATAAAGGTGATAAAAATATTCAAACAAAATATTCATATTTAATAAAAAACACTTACCCTTCACAGTTAATTTCATAAAAATATTATTGTTGCCTTCTGTTTTTACCTTGACCAAGTTATTATATATATATATATATATATATATATATATATATATATATATATATATATATATATATATATATAACCTCAAACACTAATATGCGACCTCTCTTAAAAGTTATCCACTACTACTCAACTACAAATTTCTTTAACATCTTTCAGAAACCTACACTGCACAAAAATTAATAAAATAACTTTAACAAAATTATTACACTTACCCTCTGATATTCCCTGACATCCTGATGAATTTCATCTAAAGATTTGATGACATCCTGCTCAAGCAGTTTGTCATCAAAAGCAAAAGCAAGTTTTTGGACAATAGACAATTTGGACCGTGTATTGAACAACACATCATATTTGTCCTTTGCCTGGCGTGATTTTGAAAAAGACAAGGTCAAGGTCAAGGTAAACTTTATTATCCCACAAGGGGAAATTCATGTAGTCATTACGCGCTGTTATCACAACAAACCTTCTAAAAACAAAACATTAAAAGAGAAACACAAAAAGAATAACAATACTGTGGATTTGACAATCACAATCCAACATTTAAAGCTAAAACTATAACAACTTGCGATGTACTTGATCATTATACAATCTGATTGATGTAGGTACAAATGATTTATTGTACCTCTCTGTTCTAATTCTCTGTTGTATAATTCTACCAGTTGACCTATTACTTCTCATAAATTTATAATGAAGAGGGTGAGCAGGATCCTTGAGGATCTGATCAGTTTTTTTTAAGATAAGTTCATTATACAGTTGAGCTACCGACACCTGGTCAATTCCAATGATCCTGCTGGCCATCTTAATCATGCGCTGCAGTTTCCCTTGATCTTTAACATGCATGTTACCAAACACACAGATAAGGCCAAAGGACAGAACACTCTGGAGGAAACTTTTAAAAAAAACATAACAAGAATGTGTCTTTCTAGTCTAAAATTATATAATTTTCTTAGGAAATACATCCTTTGGTGCATTTTCTTAGTTTTTTTCAGTGCACATTCATTAAAAGTTAATTTCGAATCAATTTCAACTCCCAAGTATTTATATGTTGCGACTCTCTCCACCAATTCACCATTGATCTCAGAGGAGGGAACTGTTATTTTGTTTTTACTAAAATTTATGACCATCTCTTTTGTTTTCTTCACATTGATTTCGAGGAAGTTCTCAGAACACCAATGAGTGAAGCCCTGCAATTCCCTCTGAAATCCGCTCACAGAAGAATTGTCTGATTTTAAAAAGCCAACCAATGCTATGTCATCAGCATATTTAAAATAAGTGTAGGATGAAGAGGTAGCTTGACAATCATTGGTGTATAGTGAGTATAAAATAGGCGACAGAACGCACCCTTGTGGTGCACCTGTGTTTGTCGTTTTTAAGGAAGATATACATGAATTGAATCTGACTTGCTGACTACGCTCAGTCAAGAAGTCATAGATCCATAAAATCAATTGTGGATTTACTCCTAGGTGCACTAATTTTCTCACCAACAGGTGGGGTTGGATCGTATTAAAAGCACTACTGAAGTCAATGAACACAATCTTGACCAGGCTCTGAGTATGCTCAAGATGCTCATGAGTGCTGTTAATCAAAGATAGCAGTGCATCCTCAACACCTCTCTCTGCACGATAGGCAAATTGATTCGGATCTAAAAGAGGTGAAACCTCATGAATAAGTTGTTTTAAAATTATTTTCTCAAAACATTTCATAACTGCAGAGGTAAGAGCAACAGGGCGCAAATCATTAAGTTCTTTAGGTCTATTGTTTTTGGGCACAGGCACTATTAGGGATTGTTTCCATAGGCTGGGAATGACACCTGTATCTATTGACAGCCGGAACAGCCTTTGGAAGGGCTGTGCCAACTGGTCAGCACACACCTTTAGTGTCCTGCAGCTGATACCATCAGGACCACAGGCTTTACGGGAGTTTATACGTCTAAAATGTGATTTAACCTCATTAATAGAGATGTGAATGCCCGTACCCTTCATCTCTTTCACTGCTGTGATGGCCTCACTCTGTTCAACTTTAAAATCATATTTATCAAATCTACAATAAAAATCATTCAATTGATTTGCCATATTAAAATTGTTCTCTACTACCATCGGGTGCTTCTTGGGCTTATATCCTGTGATAGATTGGACTCCCTGCCAAGCTCTCCTAGCATCATTTTTAAAAAAAGTTTCTAACTTGTGTTTATATGCTGCTTTACATTCATAGATCTTACTTTTAATCTTTTTCTGTACTATCTTTTTTTCTTCTCTACTTCCACCTAATTTAAACACACGCTTTTTCTCATTAAGGAGTTGCTTTAACTCTGGGGTAACCCAGGGCTTGTTGTTTGGGAAGATCTTAATAGTCTTTGTGGGGATGATTGTGTCCTCACAGAATTGTACATAACCAGAGATAGCAAACACTGCGTCATTGACGTTATCAGTCCCATCTGTCACTACATTCCAATCGGTGCACTCCAGGCAATCCTGAAGTGCCTCAGTCGCAGCAGCAGTCCAGCATTTAACCTCCACCTTTTTTGTTCTCTCACGCCGTAGTCGGGACACATATGTAGGCATCAGTTTAATCATGTTATGGTCCGAGTTCCCCAAACCGGGCAATGCCTTAGAATAAAACGCGTCCTGGATGTTTCCATAACAATGGTCGAGGCAAGCTTTATTTCGCGTAGGACAGGTGACATATTGTTGGTACGCCAGTACAAAGCCTTAATTAAAATAGGATATTTAAGAACCTTTTATAAAAATGTCTTTGAACATGCACACAAGTAATGTTTTCTTTTGACAAAATAATTGCACTAGCATAAGATATGTCAGTGCAAGTTGCTCAAACATGTGTTTTAGTAGGTATAACAAAATGCTTAAATTTTATGAACCATTTTATTTATAAATTCAGAAATATTTCATAAATATTTCAGTTGAAAATTACACACTAAAAAGTAACATCAGAATTTTATCAGCCTACTAGTCTTTACATTAACATATGGCAGAACCTCAGGAGAGTTCCATGTACTGTATAACTATAGTATGTTTTATATATAAAAAAAAAAAAAGGAGCTATACTCTCACCAAGGGTCAACCATAAACACTCTACAATCCACCATTTGACAATTTCTGGTAGCTGATACAAGATACAGTGTACCTTTCCATTCAATAGATCATTAGCCCTATATAGACATGATTAAAAAACTAAAAAAACAAATACTACATTCATACTTTTGCTCTATGACAGACTGTACATATTTTTCATATCACATCCACATCCACCTTTTGCAAATACCTAATCACATTTCAAATCACAATTCAGTTTCAATTAATCATTTAGCCCTTATTTTTATAACATTTCACATACCCATAACATTAAAAACCAAATACTAAATTGAGACTAAAATGTCTCATTTTACAATTAAACATAAAATATTAGTCACTTAGTCACTTACTTGTCCTTCTCTGCACATTGTAACTCATTGTGTCTTAGTACATCAAAGACTACCACTTTGGAATTTCTTGTAGCTTCCTGCACCATTGCTGTAAAATATTTTGCACCACTTGAACCAGTCTGAATATGTGGGGATACATTATGTAAAAAACCCTCAACTTCAGAACAGGTTCTTTTGGGCTCTTCCATTGCCACAGCTACAAACATTAATTAAACAATTAATACATTGCATCAATAACTACTTAAATACTTAAACTAGTCTAATATACCTCAATAACTTCAATTACCTTCATAATTCATCACCATCGTCATTTACAATCAAATTACAAACTTAATATAAGATATATATCTAAATAATTATATATAGTTTTTAAAATGATAACAATCTTAGTTTTGAAAAATTTTAACATTAACATGTTATTTCACTACTAATAAAGTCCCATCAAACCACATATCTATTACAGTGACATGTACTTGATGTCTGCATTTACATCTGCAACACATATTTTTTGTAGTCTTTGCTCATATGTAAAACATTTTAAATAATTTCCAAACAGATGTCAAATATATATAGCAAAAATATGTTTAAAATGTTTGGGATTTAAACAATTTAAACTGACATCTTAAAACAATTTATAAGATGTTTACTCAAAACAAATGCTTTCCAGAACATGAAATCTTCAACAAACAGCTTACAGACAAGTCTACTATCTAGTTAAAATTCACAAAGATAAACAAACCCCAAATAAAATATTGATCATTGTTAAAAGCTACTTTACTTAATGTTAGACAATTTATCCACAGACAATATCCTTTTATAATTTTAATATTATTTTGACACATAAAAAATTATTTGGCTACCCTACCCTACAAAACAAGGACAATGCAAATGTAATACCTCAT
Source organism: Pimephales promelas (assembly GCF_988280905.1). NCBI lineage: Eukaryota > Metazoa > Chordata > Actinopteri > Cypriniformes > Leuciscidae > Pimephales > Pimephales promelas. The sequence continues at coordinate 38,924,312 of NC_142770.1, read as the reverse complement.
TATTCATTAATACCTTACCAAATAATCAAATATAAAAAAAACAAAATCATAGAACAGCAATCACATTAACAAAACATACCTAAGCACTTTAACTAAGAAGATTTAAATACTTTAAACCACTGCTAAAACTCAAAGTCCACCTCAATCACCACATTCTTTCATATTTGAAATTACACATTTCCTCAGAATAACTCTAGGCTACCTCTCAAATCTCATCTCAATTTACCTGAATGCATAACCAGTTCAGTACAAAACTACCACCAACACCATATGCCTAACATTAACCACAATTAATATAAACTTTCCAGAACCATTTCAATCTACAAACAAGCCTAATTAGCTATTCACAATTTCAACCCATTCATGGCTTAACGATTCAATTGTATTACTGTTTGAACAAACGAGTAACACCCTACACTCTTTATCAAATTAAAGAGTCACATTAATATCAAATTAAATCAAAAAGAACATCATTTGACAACTGGTTTAACAGCAATTTATGTTAAATTAATATAAGATGCATTCACAATAACTATGGAAAAATTTATTTAAAAAATAAGTACTTTTAAATAGTGCACCAAACTTGAAATAAATGTCTCAACACTCAATCCATAACCATTCTGTCATACTTTGAACAAGAAATTACCTCAGACATTACTTCAGAAACATCATCTACAATTATATTATAATTCTCAAAACAGTCTACTCCAGAATATCAGATTATAACATATAGAAAAAGGTCAACAATTTCATTACCCAGCACAGTATGACAACATCTAGTACCATAAGACCTCACAATACAAAGCAAATTAACAATACAAATATAAATTGCAGAATGACACCCTCAAACAGTCCTCATTTCTTGTTTACACTTCTGGACTTTGGAGGCAATATGGAGGAGGCAAAAACTCAGACAAAAAAGTTTTTGGAGGCCTAGCAAACAGTTAAAAAAAATCATGTCTTCCCAGCTAACAGGGAACGTTCTCAGAACTTTGGCTAAAATTCCCTAGAGGTTTGGTTAATGTTTTTAAAAAAAAACATTGAATGTAATGTTTAAAGAATGTTTAAAGGATGTTTTCTCATTTCAAAAAAGGTTTCTATAAGGTTAAATGTAAACTAAAATATAACATTTTAACTGTAATATTTTGAGGATGTTTTGTGAAAATTGTTGAGATAAAAGATTATACAATGTTCCATAATAACAAAGGAGGAACATTATCAAATCAATGTTCGCAAAATGCTGAAGCAAAAGCAAGCAAAAGCATTATTGAAGATATGTTCCTTGGCTTATAACGATTCCACCGATGTCTCATTTTTCATTTTCCAACAATGTGACTATCCGCCATATTGGAGCAAATGAAAAACCATTTTTTCGCTACTCCTCCTTCAAATCTTGCTCAAATTTGTTTAAAATTTGGTCAGATAATCTTTGGACCGAGCCGCACAGAAATGACTGAATAGATTTTTGATATTTGCTACCGTTTGAGAGACATTTGTCTCCAAAGTTGACCTGGCCTGTGTTTGTTGCCTTATGTTAGTTAGCTTAGCATAATAATTGTTTAGCATGCTAACCAGGTGCCATTCTTTTGAATGCGGCTCTTCAGCTATCAGGATAACCATTAGCTACGTTAGCATTGAGCTAGCTTAGCATGCTAATTGCGTTAACATGATTTTGTGTGCTTATTCTTATACTGAAGGCTCTCCTCTGCAGCTCAATTATTTGCGTCCTCTGTGTGGCGCAAGCTGCTAAACCACGTGTCACGAATCCCGAACCATTGCGGTCGTGGGTTTGAATCCTGTGTGGCACATGCCCAGACCGCAAGAGGTACTGTGGCCTTAAGTGGTGGAAAAGTTGTTTCAGTTCTAGACATGGTGTCTGTCTGAGAAAGGAATTCAAAAAATATAATATGCAGCAAATTTATATTTTTAAAAAAATCTTAATTTTGAGGTTATTTTCACTTGTACTACTGACCCAACAGTTTTTTTTTTTTTTCAATTGTCGGAGTTGCTGCTGCTTCCGGGCTTGGCCCCTGTATTGCTGCTTGCAGCTATATTTAAGGATTATTTTTTTTAGGCGGTCTTGAGGTTTACCATTCAGTTTTACTGAAATACTGTAGAAAGAACCTGCATTTCCACTACTCCTCGATGACAGCACGTACCCAACTTGCTATCATGGATCACAATGAAAATGTAAACCGACAACAGGCCACAACCAGATCAGGCAAGTAGTTAGGAAGTTGTGTATATATATGTATGTATATATATATATATATATATATATATATATATATATATACATACACAAACACACAGTTCAATTGCGTGTATATATACTGTACATTCCAGGCAGAGTGCTGACAGTACCTGGAAGATATCAAATTACATAAGTCTAAAAATTGTTTAACAATGACCAATTTATATTTTGTTTACACAAATAAAACCTTGTGGATCTGTATGAATGAAGCCCCACTGAATGCTACTGCTGCCGACAAATGCAAATTCCCAGCTGGTGTACTCTGGATGTGTGGCTGGCTGTTCCACTTTCTTTTTTGGAGGCAACAGATCTATGGGATTTTGAAGCAATAAAATGTATATGAACAATATCCAATATGCCAATAATACAATAAATAAAATTATGTTTGATACAATTTGTCAATGGTACATTTATGATCACCTGTGTGATGGATACAAATGTCCCATTTACAAATTTCTCAACTGTGCAGGTATGGCAGCATGCTTGACACTTCCTAAACAGCTGTAGCAGATTCTCTTCATACACCATGTATTTCCGGGCTTTGTATGATGGTTGGCACACCCTGGACAATCATAACTCAGCAAATCATATCATAGTTTCTAACAAGGCATCTTGATTGATCATCTCAAACCTGACATACTGTATATACCATGACATTTTTTACCATGTATGATGTTTTAGTGATAACCACATTTAGACTTACTTTTCAACGCTCTCTTGAGTGACATCAGGCTCATAGGTGACATCTGAACACTGATTTGAGGTGTATGTTGAGCTCTCATCAAACACAGTGTCTTCCATGCGTGGCCTTTTAATAGGTGTTGAAGTGAGACACGGAGCTCCAATACCTGTACCAACACTCACACCAACAGAGTGGCCTAAAGGCTTCACCTGAACAGCTAGAATTTTAAACACACACATATGACAATCAAACACATGAAACAACACAAGAAGACTATTACCAGTTAATAAAATTAAGATAAACATAGCTAGTAGTCTATAACTTTTCCCTTTACTCCGTCTTTTCTGTTTGTGGGGTTCTGTTTGAACGGACACATTTTTCAAAGATGGTGCATTACATTGACAGGCCACATCTCTTGTTACGGGCTGTGTACCAGGAATTACATTCTGTTATGATATGAGTAGTGTACAAGGGTAAAATATATTGTGCAGGACTGCCAACTTTTTATTTAAATTTGGAGTTAGAATTACGATTAATTCTGATCTTGATTCAACATCGATTCATTTGGATATACAATACAATTTTTAATGTTGTAAACTATACTGCCATATAAAGCCAAAGCGCAGTAACTACACATTTGGTCAAAATTTAGTTAAGACTTGTAATGGGCTTTATGACATGTGTTCTGTCTTGTGAAAAAATATATATCTTTGTTAAATTATGTCCCGTTTCGGAGATGCGTTAACACATAATCTACCCATAACTTGTTTGACTGACTGGTATACAAACCTTAAAGGCCATTTTCTCCATTTCTTTATTTGCGTAGTTACTGCATTTTGCCTTTGAAGGGCAGTAATTATACAGGGAAACCTGTCAGTTGGTATCAAAATTGACAACTTGTAAACAATTATATGTCGATTTAAAAAAAAAAAAAATATTGAGCAATTGCATGAGACATGATTCATTTCAATAAGTTATTCTATATTTTTTAACATAAGTTACCCTTTGTAAAGAGTAAGAGATGACAATTATGTCTTGATTCAGGTGATGTTGTTTTTTGGCGCGCACGCTCCAAATCACGCGCACTAAACATTTAATTTACTTGATTAAGCATAAAATGACAAAGTTATGTTGGCAGCCCTGTATGATGTTCAACGTCTCAAGAGCTTGGTTGTAGCTAGTTCAACTTACCGTCAAACTTTGTGAGGTACCAAGGGTGTACACTGACGGGACCGCGTTATCTGTTAATGACAGATATCTCACAAACCCCAATTCATGTTCTGTCCAGTTTTTGAAGCATTCACGCGTGAAATGCTTCGAGCACATCCGTGACCTCTCTGTTATTCCTCCTTCCTCGAAATGTAAAAAATCGAGCCATCTGGATCGTAACGAGGGAATTTTAGGGAATGGGAAAAGTGTAAGTGTTCCATGAGCGCAACCAAAAATACACCAAGCCATCTCTCCTTTCATACGCTGTTAATCAATGCTCGCTCGGCGCTCGCAAACACACAGCAGCTGTCAGTTGGATGGGCGTGGTTATGGATGTTAAGGAGCCGCCCAAACCGTAAAGCCTACGTCATCGGCCAAGGTCCTCCAATGCAGAGGGGAGGGGCATTTTTAAAATTTGATTAAAGATTACGAAGCCAAAAATTTTTTTTGTGTGGATTGACTTGCATGTATGAATTGTTCACCACAAAACGATCTATTTAGGCAAACATGTATGGTCGATTTTGATTTCATGGGGACTTTAAAAAAATAAGGCAGTGGTCAATTTCAATACAGTGATAAAGCTTATGATCATACTTTTTTTTTTTAGCTCCAATTCAACACACCGTGAGTTTATGTTAGAAGAGTTTCATCAATACGATTAATATTTATAGCAATAGCTTTAAACCACATTACGTATTTAAGAAAATAATTAAAACCCCAAAACATCAATAAACTTATGACAAACCTTGTGTTGTGGAAGGTGTCATCTCAAACACTCTCTTGGCTGCAATTTCTTCGGAGTGTTAGCCTTCTTCCACGCACATTCACGTCGGTGCGGGACACATTTTTTTCTGCCCAAATCAACAAACAAAGCTGCCATATGATGGCACTTGTCTCTGCCGATTGGGCACTCGCATGTGCTGTACATGACTGCCTGACCCTCAACGTGCACCTGTATTGAAAACAAATCTTCGTTTTTTACATACACAGTTATAGAAGTCCTGTAAAAAAAAAAATATACATATATATTTTGAAATACCTCATCCAGAACATGGAATATCACCTTATGTCAACTAGCTAGCTAGCTTCCCAGACAGCAAACTGACATTGAATCAACGTGGAAACGACGTCTCTCATGACATTGAAACAACGTTGATTTTGCGCATCGAATTAACGTTGAACCAACGTCAGACGCGGCATTCTTCAAAGCTAAATGAAATCGAAAATTGGTTTGCTTTCATAACGTTGAAACAACGCGTTGATTTCAAGTTGATTTTCCGTTAGTTTTGAAAGAATGACGCGTCTGACGTTGGTTCAACGTTAATTCGATGAGCAAAACAATGTCAGATCAACGTTGTTTCAATGTCATATTTCCACGTTGATTCAATGTCAGTTTGCTATCTGGGTTACAGCTAACTCACCTCAACCTCGTAAACCTTCTTTTTCATTGATGCCTGGACTCTAACCCTTAAATATAGCTGCGAGCAGCGATGGCGGGCCCAAGCCGGTGGCACCGCAACCCCGGTGCCTTTAGTTACCTAAAGGCTCCGAGGTGGTGGTACCACCGCCTTTGGCCCTTCATCGCTGCTCGCAGCTATATTTATATATATATATATATATATAGCCGGTGGCACCGCCAACCTGGTGCCTTTAGGGTTATTGTGCACAAACGTAACACTGCTTTGACTGTCGAAAAGAAGTGTGCCGTAGAGCTTGCAACAGTGTGGGCTCTGCAAAAGTGCGCATCGAGGACACATATCAACCAAAATGTATGCGTGAGCAACCTTCTGAAACCTAAAATGAAAAATGAGACACCCTACAGACATTCATGGATTTAACGGACACATTACATAAGTACACAACACTGAAAATTCATATGAAGTGTGTGCAATTTTTTCTATTTTTTCACCACCTGAGCAAAAATATTCTTTATACCTGACCTGCACATCATATGTAGAAACACAATGTTTTCAACATTCAGTTGTAACTTTTAACTTGAATGTGCCATTTACATTTTATTTGACCCTTAATGTAACATATTGATATTAAATCATATTTGTGAAAAACAAGCAGTTAATTAAGAAGTCACTAGATGAAGCACATTTTAGGTTCTCTGATATTTTTTTTCCAGTGCTGTTAACTGTACAGTCTTTACCAATAAATACTATGAAAAATAATTTACAAAATCTTTTGCAGGACAGTTCAATTCTTTACAATAAAAGAATATAGTAAGAAAGAAAAGAAAGCTGTTACACAGATGGTTTGGGAAAACCATAAAGTGTTTTTGTACAGTCAATGAATTGTGTACAGGAAGCATTAAACCATCAAAGTTAAATGGTTGTTTGTTGCTTATGAATTTCCAATATTTTCTTTAGCAAGGGGTTTCAAACTTTTATTGGCAATGAGCCCTAAACAACCCTTGTGAGGTTCTTTATTTAGCCTTAAAATATAATAAAATATAGGCCTAATATAACCTAAACAATACCTTTGTTAGATTCTTTATTCAGGCTCATAATATAATACAAAAGAGGCCTAATATAATATAAAAAACGAATTGAAGTATTTGAAGTGATATTATACATCAGTTTAAATGCTTCAATTTGTGCACATAATATATTATTATAATATGAAAACAAACTGAAGCATTTAAATAGATCTAATAGCTAAATATTTTCAAGAAAAGTAAATATGCAAACTCTTTAATAGTAATCATACCTACCCGCCCCACACACACACACACAATCATCGATTTAAACTAATGATGTATTTTGACTTCACGCATGGGTGTTTAATTGTTACTGTTCTATGTCCATCAACCATTATTTCCACCACTTTAATCAGTTTTCACTCTATAGCGGTTGACCAGAGCACTGAATTTATTTCTCAATTAAACTACAATCAAATGGATTTCCACACATTTCGCGTCAGTCCTCTGCGTGGTATTTTCTTATTTCGCTGCGCGGCAGCGGCTTCAGAAGTGCACGAGCTCAGAGGAAACTTTAACACAAACACACACTTCGACGCGCGCGCCTCTCTCTCTCTCTCTCTCTCAAGCTGGAGTGTGTGTATGCGCACTAGAGAGAGAGAGGCGCGCACGTCGAAGTGTGTGTTGAAGTTCCCTCTGAGCGCGTGGACTTCTGAAGCCGCTGCCTCGCAGAAAGTGTGTGTGTGTGTGTGTGTGAGAGAGAGAGAGAGAGAGAGAGAGAGAGAGAGAGAGAGAGAGAGGAGGGGGAGGGAGGTGCGATTGAACTGAGTGTGTGTGTGCAGTGTTTCCTCTAGGATTTTTCCAAGCTGTGGGGGCAGGCCCATTTCCCCGGTGGGGGGGCCTTGTCTCCCCAAAGTATTATAATCGATCATGCGCATCCCGTGTGCAGAATGATGCACTTGAAGCAACACCAAGTCACAGCAAGCAATGCTTCACATTGAAAAGAACATAGCGAAGGGATTATATCTATAATATGCTTTGTAGGGCTGGACGATTTGGGGAAAATGTCATATTGCCATTGCAATTACTGAGGTCAATATTGCAATTGTGATATGCGATTCCGATATAATAAAATGGTTTCATGAGTCCAACTTGCTTGGTTCTAAAGTAAAATGCACACACAGATTAGTGATCATTCTGTGTATTAATGTTTATTTCTCAACTCAAACTACAGACAACAACTAAATGATTGATAACACCTATAATGATCAATAAACCATCAACCAAACCATCATTACAGTGAAAGCTATCAACTTTTTTAAAAAAATTATTAGGCTAAAAAAAAAATTTAACAAATTTTAAATTAAGTGAACTTCAAACAATCCCCACATAAACCCATAATAAAAACCATATTTACCTGTGCCCTTCCTGTCTTAACAGGTAGGATACAGAAATTGAATAAAGTTATCAAACAGTATGTGCTGCATGAATTATACATTATATATAGAATAATCCTTATTAAAGCTACAAAAGTTCTTTAGTCAAGATCAGTGAGTAATTTTCTAATTTCCCTTTGTTCTTTTAACTTGACTGACAGAACGCTTTATTCGCTGCTGGCCCTTTAAGAGCACCCGTTGCCGAGACGCGGATCTCACATGCGCCTCATAGCACAACTCTTTTCGTCCTTAAGACTTTTCTTACGTTATGAAGATACTCGACAAAACGACATTTTGGCATAATTGTGTGTGTTATTGTTCGTTCAAGCTCGAAAGAGAACTGTTTATTCTGGGCTGGCACACGGTCAGTGCATGCGCATTATGCGAGTCTCATCTATTCTAATCTAGGGCACTCACAGGCAGCTTTTCACTTCTTGTCGTGCAAAATGCGAAAAGGCATTTGAACCAATAAGAGGGGGATCTTGTAACACTAGTCAAAGGATGACAAAAAAGAAGAGATGCTGCGCTAATAGCCCTACTTTGTTTATTTCATATAAAATCGCGGCATTTTGCGTTATATAATTGCATAGGTTTGAGATCGCTATTACGACTGCGATATAATTAATCGTGCAGCACTAATGCTTAGTGTATTCTAAAGGGCAATAAACTCCACTCCAGCAAGATAGTCATTTTATGCAAATCATAGACCTTTATGCCTTATCTACAAATAAAGTATAATATTGGGAACATTGATCTTGAAGAGAGTGTCGTCGTGTTACTGTCGCAACCGAACGCGACGCGCTAATGCTGATGCATGGAGAATGACTGAGGCGAGATGACTTTCCGTTAACTTTAACTTAGAGACTAAAATATTAATTTTACCACACATTAAGCTATTGAATGACTTTAGAAGTCTTGGAATATAGTGTGAAAACTTGATTCTGCTTTACAGTTTTTTATGCCTTTAGTGGGGCTTAACAAAACAACACAATATGCAGAATGTCGGACGTCACTTATAGGCTAAACTGTTTTTATAGATAAAACTATTTACATTCGGCAGTCATGAAAACAAATCTCAGATAACGGTTGACTAGGTAACAATGTGTAATTTTGCGCCGGAGTTCTCCTTTAACTTACATTAGCTAGCTAACTACGAACGAGCTAACCAGATAACATTAACAAATTGACAAGCACTTACTGGGCAGAATATGGCTCTTCAAATGACGGACGAAATTGGAGGTTGACTGTCCGCGATCTTAACGTTGCATGTCTTGCAAAGCGCTGTTCTTTTGCCATCTTGTTGTAAGAAATTCTTGAATCCAAAAGCGACGACGACCCTCGTTATCCCTCCGGCTGACATGTTGATGTGATCTGATGTAAGTGGGCGTGGTGTGCGCGTAAGGTATGAGAGGGCATGACTGATGATCTCTGATCCAGTCATGACAGCGCTATTCTCAGCCTGCGCTCCAGCTGGATCAACTTTATTTTTTTTTACATAATTTATATATTTTATATTCAAACTGAAAACATGATGTGATTAACACTCAAGTTATATTATTACATGCAAGTGTGTTTGATTTATGGACCAAATTTTCAGATCAAGTTTATGGACCAAGTTAATTTAATTAATAAACTAATTATATAAAACTATTAATGCACTACAATTAAACTGGTTATATGCCTTTACTTATAAAAAATAAAAAACTTATTTAAAAAAATACCAGGCTTAAGGCATTTATTTTTTATGCAGGCCATACACACAGGAGTGAAATGGTTAAGACCCCTCCCCCTACAAACACACACACATGCACAGACAGGCAAAGACATGTAGGCTCAGATTGAGCAAGACCACATTCAAACAAACATATCTGACTTTCTGTGGGTCCTAGCTAATGAGTGTCAATTAGAAAGTTGTCCGGCTCGAGGAGTACAATATACATACCGATTTTTGTAACTGTAGATAAAACTAACAACCCCACTTTTGTCAAAAGGTGGCGCTACTGAGCCCTCACCACGCCCGTTTCTGAAACTTTGCACGTGTCTACTGGCTAATAAATGTGATGTGTCTGTCGAGTTTCATGCAATTTCAAGCATGCTAAGGGTCTCAAAAGCATCCTAAAAGAATGGTAACGTTTGATGCGTCGCCACGGCAACAGTTTCAAAGATATCAAGAATCCATTCACAGGTCTACATCTGCCGTATGTTTACATTATACAGATGACGTTTGAAGCAAATCGGGTAAAAATAAAAGGGTGATATCAAAGCATTTTGAAAGTGACACACTTCCTGCTGCCAGTTGGTGGCGCTATAACTTTGACTCACAATAGTCACATCCATGTGATCGTCCTCTTACAGCGAACACACTGCTGAAGTTTCATCAAGATCAGTTAATGTATGCTGAAGTTATAACACACTTCCTGGTTCACGTTTCTCGCCATGATTTCGTTTCCTCGCCACGGCCAAACCGTTCGAGATATCAAAAATCCCCTCGCAAACTTTCATCCTCAATGTCTTGACTTCATGCTGACCGAGTTTTGTCGAATTTGGATCAAAGCTCTAGGAGGAGTATTTAACATTCCATTGCGAGCGTTTTACAAACAAACCTCAATAGCCGACTTCCTGTTGGGCTGGGGTAAAAAGTAAAAGCGCGAGGTATAGATGAAACTATGAGATCAACATGTGCACAGAGTTTCATATTATTACATACAAACGTGTTATGAGGTTATGGACCAAGTGTTCGGACCCCGTTCCAGGGGGCGCTGACGAGCCGCCCTGCCACGCCCGGGTACCAGCTTCAGCCCGGCTCTGATGGCCGCGGGTTCTGACCCGTGTGCAAAGTTTCAAGAGTTTTCGAGCACGTTAAGGGCCCCAAAAATGCCCAAAAGGTTACAAAATAATAATAAATATAGCTGCGAGCAGCGATTGCGGGCCCAAGCCGGTGGCACCGCAACCCTGATGCCTTTAGTTACCTAAAGGCACCGGGATGGTGGTACCGCCGGCTTTGGCCCTTTATTGCTGCTCACAGCTATATTTATATTTAATATAAAGCCGGTGGCACCGCCACCTTGGTGCCTTTAGGGTTATTCTGTATGACGTGCAAAAACGTAACCCCCACTTTGACTGTCGAAAAGAAGTGTATTGTAGAGCTTGCATCAATGCGGACTCGATGCGCTGTGCGCTGTAACTCCATGTGGCTTTAAGCGCATCATTCTCCACTCGGGATGCGCATAAGCGTTTTGTGCCACACTGTACTGAGCCTTTCATATCATAATGCAATGACAGATTATTAATTGCCTTTCTTGTTCTGTTCTATCTATTATGTGTTGATAAAAGATAGGACAGAGCACTAAAAACCTCAAACAAAGCACTAAAAACTTAAGCTGTTTGCTGTGTAGTCTGAGAATGAGCTGTTTGATTTGCACCCTCTTCCTCTTCACTGTCCTCCATAAAAACCAGCTATCCAGGTCCAGGTCCATGTTGTTCTAGAAAGTTTGTATGTTGCTGCCTCATTTAACATCTCTGCTATACATTTAAAACATGTTGTCTCAATTTTATAGCAGCCATGGCTCTATCTAAAATAATTTATCTTTTTGCTTTTTGTTATCTTGTTTTTCATGAATGTATTTTACAACAATACAAAGAGCAATGTGTATTTACCACTAATATAGTTTGTAATGGCTTTTTTTGTCATAGATTATAATCATATATTTTTTTGGATTTGTTATTTATCTTTATAATGAAGTTGTCTGTATTAAGTAGATTGTGTTTAACACACACAAGAGTGGCACCAAACACAGCTCTAAAAAAACTTGACACAATCCATCATTCAGCCATCCGTTTTGCCACTAATGCACCCTATCACACTCATCTTTGCGACCTGTATAAACTGGTGGGTTGGCCCTCCCTTCATACCCGGCGGCTCCATCATTGGTTTCTCTTCATATATAAGACAATTCTGGGCAAGGCACCTCTCTATTTGTCATCCCTATTTCATGCCGCTTATAACACCTATCACACAAGATCAAGTAATTTGATTAAATTTAGTATCCCCCCTACTTCTACTACCTTTGGACATAATGCCTTCCGCTTTGCATCAGTACACGACTGGAACATACTACAAAATACCCTGAAACTTACATCTCTGATCCCAATCTCCACCTTTAAGCAAAACCTCGAAAATTACATAGTTGACTCTTGTTCCTGCTGACAATCATGAACCATATTTACACACTTATTTAAGCACTCTATTCGTTTTCTTTTTCCTCTTTGTTGTCTTTTTTATTTTTATTTAGCTGCTTGTTCTAAGTGTTATGTGTTTGACTATGTACAGCTGTACATTATGTTCTTATTTTTTCCTGTAGCCTCTTGGCCAGGTCATGTTTGTAAATGAGAAGTGGTTCTCAAACATTTTACCTGGATAAATAAAGGTTAAAAAAAAAGAGTGATTTATCAGTTCAACACATAGTTATAGAAATTCTACTTTATCTCAAAAAACCTGCACTTTATACACACACACACACACACACACACATACATAAATACATGTAAATAAAAATACAAAAAGAAACATCAAATGTGTTTTTAGTCAGAGTATTATTTTATACAGAAACAAATATTTGTAATTCAGAAAAGAATGAAGTTAGTGTTTTAAAATCTTAAGGAAAACAAATATATTGAAATATAGCACAAGAATTTTAAATTCATTCAGCTTCAATTACAAATACAATCTTACTTTTATTTAAAGCAAACTATACATTTAAAAGATGGGGGTTATATGCCTATTTTGTCATTTAAAAAAAATACAAAATTGTTATGCAAAAAGACAAGGACTTAGAGACAAGGACTTATAGGAAAAATCGCAGCCAGCCACAGTGTGTGGTTCAAACATACATAAACACAGACAACAGCCCTCCCCTCCCCCCACACACACACGCACATGCACACACACACACACAAACACAGACAACAGCCCTCCCCTCCCCACACAGACACACACACCCACACACACAGAGAGAGAGAGAGAGAGTGAATCGCAGGGGAAATAAATCCATTCAAACTACAATATCTGACTTTCTGTTGCTCAGAGCGAATGACTTTAAATTGGAAAGTTGATCGGCTTGACGAGAACAATATACGTGGAAAGTTTTGTAACTGTAGGTAAAATGAGCAAAGTTATAACACACTTTATGTGTCCTTTTTTAGTCATAAAATTCATTTCCTCGTCACGGCCAGACCGTTCGAGATATCAAAAATCCGTCCGGAATTGAGCATCCTCAATGTCTTGACTTCATGCACACCGAGTTTGGTTGTGATTGGTAAACACATGCCTTGTGATTTGATGTATTTCTCCTAGGAGAATTATTCAAACAACCCATAATTCCCAACTTCCTTCTTAAAACTTAGAGCACGAAAGTTGTTTGGCCTGATGTGATCTTTAATTGTACCGAGTTTCATATTAATTCATGCAAGTGTGTTTGATTTATGGACAAATTTTCGAATCCCAGTCCAGGGGGCGCTGTCGAGCCGCCCTGCCACGCCCGGTTACCAGCTTCAGCCCGGCCCTGATGGCCATGGGTTCTGACCCGTGTGCAAAGTTTCAAGAGTTTTAGAGGATGTTAAGGCCCCCAAAAATGCCAGAGAAGTTGCACACAGCAAATAAAGGGTTAAAATTAACCTGACAGGCGCCCCTCCTCTCACTCACACAGAGGGACACTGAGAGACTGGCAAAAATCTGAGATTTTCTCTACATTCAAACAAACATATCTGACTTTCTGTGGGTCCTAGTTAATGAGTGTCAATTAGAAAGTTGTCCGGCTCGAGGAGTACAATATACATACTGATTTTTGTAACTGTAGATAAAACTAACAACCCCACTTTTGTCAAAAGGTGGCGCTACTGAGCCCTCACCACACCCGTTTCTGAAACGTTGCACATGTCTACTGGCTAATAAATGTGATGTGTCTGTCGAGTTTCATGCAATTTGAAGCATGCTAAGAGTCTCAAAAGCATCCTAAAAGAATGGTAAAGTTTGATGCGTTGCCACGGCAACAGTTTCAAAGATATCAAGAATCCATTCACAGGTCTACATCTGCCGTATGTTTACATTATACAGATGAAGTTTGAAGCAAATCGGGTAAAAATAAAAGGGTGATATCAAAGCATTTTGAAAATGACACACTTCCTGCTACCAGTTGGTGGCGCTATAACTTTGACTCGCAATAGTCACATCCATGTGATCGTCCTCTTACAGCGAACACACTGCTGAAGTTTCATCAAGATCGGTTGATGTGTGCTGAAGTTATGATACACTTCCTGTTTCACGTTTCTCGCCATAATTTTGTTTCCTCGCCACGGCCAAACCGTTCCAGATATCAAAAATCCCCTCGCAAACTTTCATCCTCAATGTCTTGACTTCACGCTGACCGAGTTTCGTCGAATTTGGATCAAAGCTCTAGGAGGAGTATTAAAAATTCCATTGCGAGTGTTTTACGAACAACCCTAAATAGCCGACTTCCTGTTGGGCTGGGGTAAAAAGTAAAAGCGCGAGGTATAGATGAAACGATGAGATCAACATGTGTACCGAGTTTCATATTATTACATGCAAGCGTGTTTGATTTATGGACCAAGTGTTCGGACCCCGTTCCAGGGGGCGCTGTCGAGCCCCCCTGCCACGCCCGGGTACCAGCTTCAGCCCGGCTCTGATGGCCGCGGGTTCTGACCCGTGTGCAAAGTTTCAAGAGTTTTCGAGCATGTTAAGGGCCCCAAAAGTGCCCGAATAGTCGTTAGAAAAATAAAAGAAAAAAAAAAAATAATCGGAAGGAAAACAATAGGGCCTTCGCCCTTTCAGGGCTTGGGCCCTAAATATAGCTGCGAGCAGCGATGGCGGGCCCAAGCCGGTGGCACCGCAACCCCGGTTCCTTTAGTTACCTAAAGGCACCGGGGTGGTGATGCCAAAGGCTCTGGCCCTTTCATGATTAAATGTTAAAACGGCTTGCCATACTCTGTCTTTATACACACACACACACACACACACACACACACACACGCACACACACACACACATAAATACATGTAAATAAAAATACAAAAAGAAACATCAAATGTGTTTTAGTCAGAGTATTATTTTATACAAAAAACAAATATTTGTAATTCAGATAAGAATGAAGTTAGTGTTTTAAAATCTTAAGGAAAACAAATATATTGAAATATAGCACATGAATTTTAAATTCATTCAGCTTCAATTACAAATACAATCTTACTTTTATTTAAAGCAAACTATACATTTAAAAGATGGGGGTTATATGTCTATTTTGTCATTTTAAAAAAAATACAAAATTGTTATGCAAAAAGACCAGGACTTGTAGGAAAAATCGCAGCTAGCCACACACACACAAACACTCACATAAACACAGACAACAGCCCTCCCCTCCCCACACAGACACACACACCCACACACACACAGAGAGAGAGAGAGAGAGAGAGAGAGAGAGAGAGAGAGAGAGAGAGAGAGAGTGAATCGCAGGGGAAATAAATTCATTCAAACTACAATATCTGACTTTCTGTTGCTCAGAGTAAATGACTTTAAATTGGAAAGTTGATCGGCTTGACGAGAACAATATACGTGGCAAGTTTTGTAACTGTAGGTAAAATGAGCAAAGTTATAACACATTTTGTGTCCTTTTTTAGTCATAAAATTCATTTCCTCGCCACGGCCAGACCGTTCGAGATATCAAAAATCCGTCCGGAATTGAGCATCCTCAATGTCTTGACTTCATGCACACCGAGTTTGGTTGTGATTGGTAAACACATGCGTTGTAATTTGATGTATTTCTCCTAGGACAATTATTCAAACAACCCATAATCCCAACTTCCATTTGAACTGTCGTAAAACTTAGAGCACGAAAGTTGTTTGGCCTGATGTGATCTATAATTGTACCGAGTTTCATATTAATTCATGCAAGTGTGTTTGATTTATGGACAAATGTTCGAATCCCAGTCCAGGGGGCGCTGTCGAGCCGCCCTGCCACGTCCGATTACCAGCTTCAGCCCGGCCCTGATGGCCATGGGTTCTGACCCGTGTGCAAAGTTTCAAGAGTTTTAGAGGATGTTAAGGCCCCGAAAATGCCAAAGAAGTCACACACAGCAAATAAAGGGTTAAAATTAACCTGACAGGCGCCCCTCCTCTCACTCACACAGAGAGACACTGAGAGATTTTCTCTACATTCAAACAAAAATATCTGATTATCTGTGGGTCCTAGCTAATGAGTGTCAATTAGAAAGTTGTCCGGCTTTAGGAGTACAATATACATACCGATTTTTATAACTGTAGATAAAATTAACAACCCCACTTTTGTCAAAAGGTGGCGCTACTGAGCCCTCACCACGCCCGTTTCTGAAACTTTGCACATGTCTACTGGCTAATAAATGTGATGTGTCTGTCGAGTTTCATGCAATTTGAAGCATGCTAAGGGTCTCAAAAGCATCCTAAAAGAATGGTAAAGTTTGATGCGTTGCCACGGCAACAGTTTCAAAGATATCAAGAATCCATTCACAGGTCTTCATCTGCTATGTATTTACATTATACAGATGAAGTTTGAGGCAAATCGGGTCAAAATAAAAGGGTGAGTTCAAAGCATTTTGAAAGTGACACACTTCCTGCTACCAGTTGGTGGCGCTATAACTTTGACTCACAACAGTCACATCCATGTGATCGTCCTCTTACAGCGAACACACTGCTGAAGTTTCATCAAGATCAGTTAATGTATGCTGAAGTTATGACACACTTCCTGTTTCACGTTTCTCGCCATAATTTCATTTCCTCGCCACGGCCAAACCATTCGAGATATCAAAAATCCCCTCGCAAACTTTCATCCTCAATGCCTTGACTTCATGCTGACCGAGTTTCGTGCCGTGTGTTTGAATTCTCTAGGAGGAGTACTTCAAATTCCATTGCGAGTGTTTTATGAACAACACTAAATAACCGACTTCCTGTTGGGCTGGGGTAAGAAGTAATAGTATGAGGTATATATGAACGATGAGATCAAAATGTGTACCGAGTTTCATATTATTACATACAAGCGTGTTTGAGTTATGGACCAAGTTTTCGGACCCCGTTCCAGGGGGCGCTGTCTAGCCCCCCTGCCACGCCCGGGAACCATCTTCAGCCCGGCCCTGATGGCCGCGGGTTCTGACCCGTGTGCAAAGTTTCAAGAGTTTTCAAACCCGTTAAGGGCCCCAAAAGCCGCTAAGAGTCTCAAAATCATCAAAAAAAAGAATTTTAAAGTTTGATGCGTTGCCACGGCAACAGTATCAAAGATATCAAGAATCCATTCACAGGTCTTCATCTGCTATGTATTTACATTATACAGATTAAGTTTGAAGCAAATCGGGTAAAAATAAGAGGGTGATTTCAAAGCATTTTGAAAGTGACACACTTCCTGCTGCCAGTTGGTGGCGCTATAACTTTGACTCACAATATTCACATCCATGTGATCGTCCTCTTACAGCAAACAAACTGCTGAAGTTTCACCAAGATCAGTTAATGTATGCTGAAGTTCTGACACACTTCCTGTTTCACGATTCTCGCCATAATTTCGTTTCCTCGCCATGGCCAAACCGTTCGAGATATCAAAAATCCCCTCGCAAACTTTCATCCTCAATGCCTTGACTTCATGCTGACCGAGTTTCGTGCCGTGTGTTTGAATTCTCTAGGAGGAGTACTTCAAATTCCATTGCGAGTGTTTTATGAACAACCCTAAATAACCGACTTCCTGTTGGGCTGGGGTAAAAAGTAATAGTTTGAGGTATATATGAACGATGAGATCAACATGTGCACCGAGTTTAATATTATTACATGCAAGCGTGTTTGATTTATGGACCAAGTTTTCGGACCCCGTTCCAGGGGGCGCTGTCTAGCCCCCCTGCCACGCCCGGGTAGCATCTTCAGCCCGGCCCTGATGGCCGCGGATTCTGACCCGTGTGCAAAGTTTCAAGAGTTTTTGAGCATGTTAAGGGCCCCAAAAGTGCCCAAATAGTCGTATAAATAATAATAATAATAAATATAGCTGCGAGCAGCGATGGCGGGCCCAAGCCGGTGGCACCGCCACCCCGGTTCCTTTAGTTACCTAAATGCACCCGGGTGGCGGTGCCGAAGGCTTTGGCCCTTTTATGATTAAATGTTAAAACGGCTTGCCATACTCTGTCATTTCGACTAGTCACAATTATGTTACAGATATCTTAAATGATAATACAAACTATCCAAAATGTAATTACGAATAGACAGAAAGACGTTGTTGATATCTACAATGTTAATTCCGGACAGGCAAACTTAGCTTTTAAATGTTAAAAGGGCTTGCCATACAGGGACGTAGGCTCAGAGAGAGGTTCACCATATTCAAACCAAAATATCTGACTTCCTCTTGGTCCGAGCTAATGACTATGTATTAGAAAGTTGTCCGGCTTGAGGAGTACAATGTATATAGCGATTTTTGTAACTGTAGATAAAACTAACAACCCCACTTTTGTCAAAAGGTGGCGCTATTTAGTCCTTGCACTATGCCCGTTT
Source organism: Pimephales promelas (assembly GCF_988280905.1). NCBI lineage: Eukaryota > Metazoa > Chordata > Actinopteri > Cypriniformes > Leuciscidae > Pimephales > Pimephales promelas. The sequence continues at coordinate 38,905,742 of NC_142770.1, read as the reverse complement.
CTGAAACTTTGCACATGTCTACTGGCTAATAAATGTGATGTATCTGTTGAGTTTCAAGCAATTTCAATTTCAATTTCAATTTGACTGTTGAAAAGAAGTGCGCCGATTAGATACTCAGGATCGGTATCGGCTCTGACACTGCCATCTTTGACGAGGCTGATTCAAATTCTATATTGTGTATATATACTATTCTATGTTAGGCACAAAGGCACAAAAACTTTCTAAAGTACCATGAAGTTTTTGTGTACTGTATTATTAGTGTTCTGAAGCTATTATGTGATATAGAAATTAATATTTAAGTCATTAAATTCAAGAACACAAACTTTTCCCTCTCTGCGCCTGTCAGTCATTCTCCATTCAGCATTCAAACAGCACATCACATTCGGTTACATTCAATGATGAAACGATCTTCAAGATGATTGAATGTTAATCCTATTATACTGGATCTTTAAGATAAAGGTCTAAAGGTCTATATTTTCGAATGAAGAAACTTTTTCTTGCTGGACTTTATTGCTGTAACTTAACCGTGTTACTTTCTACCGGGTGTCGGACGCTGTCGGTTAGATCACAACACTAGAGTCAGAGCACTATAATTGTTCTTCACGCACACAGTAACTGAAATTTAAAACCTTTAAAAGAAAAGGCTCAATAAACTATTGCATAGATAGATAATGTATAATACACTGTTCATAAATATGTATTTCCTTTGTGCTTTGAACTTTTCAATACGGACTCACTGCGCTGTAACTTCATGTGGCTTCAAGCACATCATTCTCCGCTCGGGATGCACATAAATGCTTTGTGCTGCACCGTATTGGAGCCGTGATATCATAATGCAGTGATGTAATGACAGATTATTAATTGCCTTTCAATTATATGTTGCTGCGTCATTAAACATCTGTCCTATGCATTTCAAACATTTATAGAAGCCATGGCTATATTTTTTTATGATTTTTGTTATCTTGTTTTTCATGAATGTATTTTTCAAAAATAAGAGCAATGTGTATTATCTATTATTAATATGGTTTATAATAGCATTTTTGTCATAGATTATGACAAAGTAATCATATGATCCACCAGCGAGGAACCAGCAGAACAGAGTGAACATTCATTCTGTTTAGTTTAATCCTACTTAATAGGAATTTATTTAAAATGCTCGCTCTACTCCACACCATTAATGTCTTGTGCGGACATCCGTATTTCGACTTTCGGTTTTAGGTAAGCGATTTAAAAGCTTCCAAGTCCCAGCGGAGTCACACGTTGATTAACCGGTGGGAATATACACAATAGGCCTACCTGATATTGAACACAAGAGGGCAGTATAGCACTACGTATGACTCAGATTATTATTTTTTTATGAATTTTACAACAATTCTGGCTGTTTTTGAACGTAAACATAATTCTTAAATGAAAAAAAGGAAAAATTGGGGAAGTTATAATATTTGTATAATTTAATTTAGAAACAAATGATGTATAATTACATTTTTAGAAGATATGAGGCTTTTAGTGTTTACTTTTTTGACATTACTTTAATCTTTTGCCATAGTTGTACATGTCTACTGGCTAATAAATGTGATGTATCTGTTGAGTTTCAAGCAATTTCAAGCATGCTAAGAGTCCCAAAAGCATCAAAAAAGAATGTTAAAGTTTGATTCGTTGCCACGGCAACAGTATCAAAGATATCAAAAATTCTTTCACAGGTCTACATCTGCCGTGTATTTACATTATACAGATGAAGTTTGAAGCAAATCGGTTAAAAATAAGAGAGTGGTTTCAAAGCATTTTGAAAGTGACACACTTCCTGCTGCCAGTTGGTGGCGCTATAACTTTGACTCACAATAGTCACATCCATGTGATCGGTCTCTTACAGCGAAAACACTGCTGAAGTTTCATCAAGATCAGTTAATGTATGCTGAAGTTATAACACACATCCTGTTTCATGTTTCTCGCCATAATTTCGTTTCCTCGCCACGGCCAAACCGTTCGAGATATAAAAAATCCCTTGGCACCTTTTCATCCTTAATGTCTTGACTTCACGCTGATCGAGTTTTGTCGAATTTGGTTCAGTGCTCTAGGAGCAATACTTGAAATTCCATTGCATGTGTTTTAAACACAACCCTAAATATAGCTGCGAGCAGCGATGGCGGGCCCAAGCCGGTGGCACCGCAACCCCGGTTCCTTTAGTTACCTAAAGGCACCCGGGTGGCGGTGCCGAAGCCTTTTATGATTAGATGTTAAAACGGCTTGCCATACTCTGTCATTTCGACTAGTCACAATTATGTTACAGATGTCTTAAATGATAATACAAACTATCCAAAATGTAATTACGAATAGACAGAAAGACGTTGTTGATATCTACAATGTTAATTCCGGACAGGCAAACTTAGTTTTTAAATGTTAAAAGGGCTTGCCATACAGGGACGTAGGCTCAGAGAGAGGCTCACCATATTCAGACCAAAATATCTGACTTCCTCTTGGTCCGAGCTAATGACTATGAATTAGAAAGTTGTCCGGCTTGAGGAGTACAATGTATATACCGATTTTTGTAACTGTAGATAAAACTAACAACCCCACTTTTGTCAAAAGGTGGCGCTATTTAGTCCTTGCACAATGCCCGTTTCTGAAACTTTGCACATGTCTACTGTCTAATAAATGTGATGTTTCTGTTGAGTTTCAAGCAATTTCAATTTCAATTTCAATTTGACTGTTGAAAAGAAGTGCGCCGATTAGATACTCGGGATCGGTATCGGCTCTGACACTGCCATCTTTGACGAGGCTGATTCAAATTCTATATTGTGCATATACTATTCTATGTTAGGCACAAAGGCACAAAAACTTTCTAAAGTACCATAAAGTTTTTGTGTACTGTATTATAAGTGTTCTGAAGCTATTATGTGATATAGAAATTAATATTTAAGTCATTAAATTCAAGAACACAAACTTTTCCCTCTCTGCGCCTGTCAGTCATTCTCCATTCAGCATTCAAACAGCACGTCACATTCGGTTACAGTCAATGATGAAACGATCTTCAAGATGATTGAATGTTAATCCTATTATACTGGATCTTTAAGATAAAGGTCTAAAGGTCTATATTTTCGAATGAAGAAACTTTTTCTTGCTGGACTTTATTGCTGTAACTTAATCGTGTTACTTTCTACCGGGTGTCGGACGCTGTCGGTTAGATCACAACACTAGAGTCAGAGCACTATAATTGTTCTTCACGCACACAGTAACTGAAATTTAAAACCTTTAAAAGAAAAGGCTCAATAAACTATTGCATAGATAGATAATGTATAATACACTGTTTATAATATCATAATGCAGTGACGTAATGACAGATTATTAATTGCCTTTTAATTATATGTTGCTGCTTCATTAAACATCTGTCCTATGCATTTCAAACATTTATAGCAGCCATGGCTATATTTTTTTATGATTTTTGTTATCTTGTTTTTCATGAATGTATTTTTCAAAAATAAGAGCAATGTGTATTATCTATTATTAATATGGTTTATAATAGCATTTTTGTCATAGATTATGACAAAGTAATGTTAAGGCAAAAATTCAATAAACAGACATCACTTCGTAAGAGACACTCTGAGTCAAATTATTAAAGGAAAAGGTTTATTATTCTTGCAAGAACAATAAGGCTCAATCACCAACACAGATCACTGCGAAGTGGAGTGACGCCCAGAACACAGGCCGGGGTGAAGACTAAATAGCCCTCCCCAAGGTTATTTACTGCAAGCCGAGCCTTCTCTGTAAATTTCCACAAAGTTATAGGATTCATGATGCCAGGTTAGATTTACTAACCCCCTCAACCCCTCCCAGTCTAAGATGACCCCTGACCCGGCCGGTCCTCTGGTGCCTAGCTCCACTCTTGATAAGGGAGAACAATTAATACATGTGAGATTAAAATTTCCACAACAATTCCCCCCTGTTTATCATTAGGTTACCCATAATCATAATAATAAACAAAGACAAATTTTAAGCCCAACATCACATTTATACCCTTCAATTGATTTTCGCATAAATGATCACTCTGCTTAAACATCTGTTGAAAAAAGAGTATTTGTAAAAGAAGAAAGCTTAAGGCTGTTTTTGCGGAGTAAAGCTCCATTAATTGTCTAGCAAGCAAGTAAAGCATTTTATTTGAAGCCGGGCTAAATGAATAATCACTGTTATTGCACTCCTGATAAAAATCAGACCCTCAGTCACTCCAAATATATAAGAAATAGGTTATAGATTAGCAAGAAAAACAACCAACAAAACCCCATAATTGTTCCAATATGATATTAAAATACACCAAAATGCAGCAGTCCTATATCGCTACAATTGGCAGTACCGTCTGGATTATCCAGTACACCCATCCTCCCCACATAGACATGAACCACCCAACCCATGCCCCATTAGTATGTTCAGGCTCCTTTACCACCTGTCTCATGTGTTCAATCCACCAGTTATGTTGTCACTATAGTCTGCAATGTTAAAACAAGACTTCTAATTCAATTTAGTAAGCCCTATTGAATGCCGTTTAACAAATCTTACCAGATAAGACTTGTAATTTTATCCTTTCCTGTAACCAAATTAGTTGTTCAAAATGAACTCTAATATCTCTAGTACAGACACATCGATCAATACATTTCCTATATTTGCACCAATCAAATCAATACTTAGTTTGATTCAACAGATTCTCCTGTTAAACTTAAACCATCAGTTAGCAGGTGGTTCCTCCAGGTGTGTTGATCATCTCGTTCGCCCCATGGACGTTCCATGTTCACCAGGGTGACACTTTGCGTGCCGTCGCAATGGTCTTCCCACGTCGGGAGGGAGGCTGTTACTAGCACTAGCCTTTGACCCCTCACTTTATGCTCTATTGGATGGTTGAGGCCTGCTGGTGTTGTCTTAAGGTGAGAGGCTTGGACCCAGTTGTCACATTCTCTGATCCTTTCAAGGTTTCCCTTAATTCACGACCGCACCCCCACTGGAGTGAACCATTTCTTGCCTGCTTTCACCTGCGAACAGAGACCTTAACTATTCTTGTTAGTGACAACATCTATTAACCCATCTGCTTGTCTGGCCGGTCTTCCCCTTTTAATGTGACCTGTGGAATCAATAACCTGAAACATTATCACTGGATCTTAATATCATTCAGAGTCCTTTTTCCTCTGGGAAACATTCAACTCATATTGCTCATGTCCTCAGCATAACGTTTACATTTGAAACAGAATCAGTTCTGTTTGCTGCAATCCATCCTGAGATTCTGTAAAAGGAAAATCTTAGTTATGCGCTGCGCAGGTGTGACATCGTTCCACCACACTAATAACCCATGCCAGGGTAGTTAGCCAAATTCATCCATAGCCATTATTTTATTAGACATATTCTGCTCATGTCTTAAAAGTCTGCATGATCTGTAGAGAAAACAAATGTCGAGGTTATTTTCAGATACACGTAGTTTCCTTTGTCTGTTGTGCTGCCATGGCCTTCGCTGCTGCCTCTGCCCTGGCGTCTCCTGTTAAACAGTCCTGAAATTGTGTTATCAGCGTGTGCAGCCCACTTATAGACAGCAATATTGCCCCTCCTGTGCAATGGCTTTCAGCAAATTTGAACCCCTCAGTAAACCCATATTTGGCAATTGTTACCATCCCCCTTTTGATGCATGACCTAGCTCATGCATCAATTCAAATTAATCTAATTCTCCAATCAACACTAACCCAAACATCATCCTTCAACCAATTTTCGCCCAGACATCTTTCTCTGCCTCTGAAACAAAAATATTACTTAAAGGCCCAATCTCACCTTCTTATCGAAGTTTTTTTGAAGGGCAACGGCCCTGAGTCTCACAGCGAATCCTGCTTTTCAGGCCTGTTGTTTGGTCTCTCAAGTCAGTTATCTACAAACATTTCCAAAGTCATCAATTGTTTCTATCAGGTCAGGTCGTGCTGTACAGACTTAGTCTATGTCAGTCAAACATGTCCCCCTCAGTTCATAATTGTTAAGGACTCTCTTAATAATTCGATATTAACTTAGCCATTTTTCTTTGTTGTTGCCGTCAAATCTACACCCTTTTCGTTGATCTCAACCCCTGACAGACCCGACAGACGTCCGTCAACAAATTCACAATTCCAATTTACAACTACATCATGAATGACAAAACTATTACTGCTAGACAGAGCTTGATGACCAATCAACTTAAAGCTCGTCAGAATTTTCCTTTAAAGTTTGTCATTTGCCTTGGCCCATCTGTGATGATAAAACTCACAAAAGCATAAAATGCTTTCACTATTAAACACACACACACACACACTCATACCTGACTATGAACTGCATATTTTCATATTCAAATCTTTCGAATAAGATTTTAAACTTTACATTTTCTTGTAACCTTTACCTAATTTTACATGGTTTCTGAACCATCTTTCAAAGCATGTCTGTTCATTATTCATTCGAATTTAACAAGGTCAGCTGGTTGTTTTGGTTCATTATCATTATTTTGCTTTAGCAGGCCAATAACAGAAAGACAGACACAGTTACCATCCCTTCCTCCACTCAAGTCTCTCTCACTATAACAAAATAACCTTTTTATCAGCCTTCTAAGACTGTAACCTTTAGACAACATTTAAATTCATTACAATATCCTTTGACCATTCACCTTTGTTATCTAGACTCTTCTTAAATCTACAAAAGCTGTCTTCATCTTTAGTCACCACCATGTCTAACGACCTTCAGGAGTCAAAACTATGATAGACATATTCTAAATCTACACTATAATTTTCCTTGCCCATAAGGTAACTGACATCCAAAGGTTTTGTTACTGTCTCCACAACAACTAATGGGAATCACTTCATGGCCCTGACTGAACCCTGAAAGCCCAATTCCTCTTAGCTCTTTTCTATAATCTCCATTAGGGTTTGGTCCCCTGGCATACATGGAGCTTGTCACAATGAGAAACAAGCCATACAGTGAATGCGGTTTCTGGTGAGTGGGATAGAGGGACTTACGTTCCTGGGGCAGACTGCCGTGACTCCTCACAGCTCCATCCCCCCTAACGATACAGGATGCTGTTGGCCTCGCAGACACCCGTCCACTCTCATACCCAACCTCACATAAACACCTCCATCAGGAGATGCCCAGTGTCTGCGTGATCCCCCTGCCTTAGGTTGCCTCCTATTTGGCCAAAGAAGGTCTTACCCGTCATCGAGATGACCACTCGTGCACACATGGTAACCGCCATTTTCTCAAAACCGTTTTCTTCAACAAAATCTGTTGTTTCTGGAGCTTAGGAAAAATATTCAAGAGTCACCAGGGCCATTCGGATTGCCTAATAGTTGTAACTTGTAACACAGGGAGACAGGTTAATAACAACAGTATTCAATCACTTAAATCCATTAACCATCTTAAAAGCAGCAACTAGCTACTCAGTGGATTTAGATCACAACCGTACATTCAGTGCACTTCATCTGTAGGCGGAGCCATCGTCCCCGCCCCCGTTTCATGGTGGGGACTAAGATTTTCAGACAAATAAGTTATTGGTTCACAAACAACCTAGTCAAAGATGTATCTTCGTTTCGTCTATTATTATTTTAATGACTTCTTGAAAGTCCTTCAGTTTTGCTTTTAAAACATTTAAAATACATCTCTGTGTCTATGATCTTCAACTGAAACACTGTGTTTTAATACAAATAGCTTATTATCACTAATGACACAGGCTCAGATAACATCTGTAGCTGACATTGAATGAGAGAGAGACTGTGAGGTATTCAGGACTGGTACTGCGCGCTCATAAACTTCTAACATCAAACTTTATATTCTATTCCAGCTTAAGGCATCTTTGCCAGAAATTACATACGGTTTCAAATAAACATTATTTACATTTGTCTTTTGCCCACATCAGGGAATTAGGCATTACTAATTTCCTCTCAGATTGAGTCTCTGTTTCATTACAGCCCAAAACAAACTTATCTTTTTGAAAGCTAAACATCGGCTTCTAGTTCTTTCATGGTCAACTTCTCAAGTTGTTTGTTTAAGGGTCAATGACGTGACGCTTGCTTTTTCTGTCCGACTGAACTTTTTACCAATTAATAAACATTAAAATTAATAAAATTATAACATGTATGTCTACCACCTCCCTTATACTTATGCCCACTCTTATTTCTTTAAAAATAATTGGTTTATTGGCATTTTCTGCCACCTGAAGTGTGAAAACATCATGTGGGGCGACCGTCCGGCCTTGACTTCTGTTTGGACAACTGGTTTTAAATCAAACTAAAATAATTTAAATATAATCCTTACCCTATTTGGCATAATTTTAAACTTGTTTTCCATTGATTGACAAAGTTATGAAACATTTGTACACACATTTCAATCATAATAAACAAACAAATCTTGTCCGAAGATGTTCATTATCTGAAATATCATCTGGGGCGACCATCAAGAAAATACAAATAAGGGACTTATATTCTGATAATCATCTCAAAGAGGATGTTGCATCAGCCAGCCTCATGGTGAGGGTCCCACAGAGACAACTAGCAGGTGAGTTGTCACTCTCATTTTTACAAACAAATCCTCTTTAAAACTGCTGCAGTGTATACGTCACATTTTGATATCATGTGAGGCGACCAACCTAAAACTGTAAATTATAAGTTTTATACGCAAATCTTTATTTTTAAATTTGTAAATTGTACATTTGTCAGTGATATGTGGTGAGAAGAAGCTAACTTGGGCTCTATAGCTAAGCATTAGCCTGTTATACTTGATTAAACTTGAAAATATCATCTGGGGTGACCAAGCATCATGTGGGGCGACCGCCACTGATTGCTTAAATGATAGAAAACACATATCATGTATTTGTAGTTTCTGTATGCAAATGTTTACATTCATTATATGCATTTAGTTGTTTTAAATAACTTTTTACATTTCACCACATATTTTTTCTAAATTTCAATAATTTCCCTCCTACTTCAGAGAGGACTAAGCTTACTTCTTTTTGATTATTAAGTTTTTTATCAAAGAAATGTGTGAATATTAAGCATTCATTCTACTTTTTCCAATTCTTTTTCTAACTCTGTGTATGTTTAAATATACTTTTTTTTTCTAGATGGCCCCACTAACAAGCAAAGAAAAGACTGCTCGCTACAGGCAGCGGAAAATGCTGTTCAATGTGTCTGCAGAATGCTGCTATGTTCAACTGTTAAATGAAAATAGTAATGAAAATGCAAACATTGTATGTTTAAGTGGTTAATGAAATGAAAATGAAAAAGGAAAATGCTGTTCAATGTTTTGTCCAAGCGTTTAATGCATTAGTATTGAACATTTTTATATGATGGTTTTGTGTCAAATGAAATAGTGAGGAAACTGTTAATGTTATGAAATGTGTCAAATAAAATGGATATGCTGATTCTTCATAAAATTTCATTAAATATGCTGATTCTTCATAAAATTTCATTAAATGTGTTTTAACTATCAAAATTATTGAATAGTCTTAATTGCCTGCTGTTTTTCATCATGTGGGGCGACCATTTGTCATGTGGGGTAACCAACTATATTCAATTCTGCAGTAAATTCAAAAAATAATGTCTGTCCATTTTGGTTGAAATGTAATTCATTGGTATAACATCAATAAGTGGATACTATATCTACACATTTTAAATCAGTTTTATGGATTATATGAGTAAAAAAAAAAATGTAATTGCTTTATGAGGGTGACACTGCCATTATAGATAAAAATGTATTTAACATAATTTGCAATAAATGAAAGGACACATGATTATATCTTTCTTAAACAGTTCAATTAATTACTGATACTTCTTAAAATATAACTTATGCAAAGAAAATCTATTAATTATAAGATAAATTGCGGTCGCCCCAAATGACTTTTTTAAGGTCATTGCCCTATTCATTTGAGTTTAAAAGCACTAAAATATCTTTGTTTAAAGTTTTCAGACACATGCATGTGTAGACTACACTCCACATGTTTAGAAAATAGACAAATATATTATTATTTCAAGTATTTTAAAAATGGGCCTCTCAAAGGCCTTATACGTCATTGACCCTTAATCAGAATTCAATTCTCATTTCTCAATCTCAATTTTAATCGTCAAGTTCTCAACCATTGCTTAATATTCGACTTAAGTTTTCTCTTGGAGTTTATCAATCTCCAATTAGGATTCACACTAACTTTGACGAGGCAAGCACTCTCTGCTTGTGATACTTTTGCAGTTATTGTAAATCATCTGTGCGATTAGTCTCTCTATATCATCTAAAACCTTTTTACAATGTTTAATTAAAACACAATCATCCTTTTAGTTACTTTGATATATTTTGCAACTTACATTTGTTGGAGTCATTCATTTTACATCAAACTGTAGGCCTATTCATCAATTCACTTTTAAAAATTACTATTGTAGATCCTTTCTTTAAAAGGATTCACTTTAAAACTTCAATCTTTTGACCTTGTTTTTATCTTTCATTTCTCAGACAAAAAATTGTAATGTCGTCATTTAAACACGGATCTACTTCCAAACCCACATTAATACCAGAAATGTGTTGTCTGTTATCACATTTTAAAACACATTCTCTGTGGGCATTTACAGTTACGTGTTAAATGATCCTCCTGACCACAATTAAAACACTCTCTATCCGCTCCAACTTACTGCACACACTTGAAGCAGTGTGTGACCCATTCAGGAATGCACACAGAGCCACTGATAAGCAGTTCTCTGTATTCTTTTACAGTCCACCAGTGGCGGATTTAATCACAATAGCCCAATCATAATCTTCTTCATTATTATTGACAGAACATTAATTTTCATAAGCCGCATCGAAATGCTCAAAATATTCTAAGTTGTTTTCACAAAGTTTCTTGACTACTTTGGTCACACTTGTCCTGGAAAATTATCCCTGACCCAAAATTATCAAAATTTTATAAAACAGTAGCTTATTTCAATGTCAATCATCCTTACTGATTTCCAGAATCTTTGGACATAGCTGTCTTAACATTTTTACATTCATGATGAACGCAGCCACAACAGCCTGTTTGCTTTTCGCTGCCCTGTTCCACTGATTTCTTCACTAGCCTACCTTTAGCCTGGTAGCGCTCAGTGTTCCCTCACTGGGAAAATCATGATACTTTATCAATTTTCTATATCCACACATTTCTTACCATAATGTTTTCTCATTTGACCAAAACACCGGTCTATCATATCTGGCAAGCTTGCTCTGAGATTTCCCCATACTGGCTGTTTCTATTTCCCCAGTGGATTTTCCCTCCGACGCGTCTAATAATCTGTCGGACGTCTCCAACAGATCCGATCTCTTAACCCAAGATCGGTCAAGGTGCACTACCAGCGCTTTATCTACTGGAAATCTTTTGACCCGCTGCACGATCTCAATTACCCCACAGATTAAAGTCCACCTGAAATCTCTTGACCTGCTTTCAGCTCTCAAGTGATTTTGGACCGTAATCTGAGCGAAATCTCTGATCTGACAAATGTCAATTAATTTCAGATTTACGAAAACTCAGTGTTCATATGAAATTTCTTGACCTGACAACAGGTCTCAATTAATCTTGGACTACTCTCTTATTCGCAATTTACGAAAACTCAGTGTCCATGTGAAATCTCTTGACCTGCCAACAGGTCTCAATTAATTTTGGACTACTCTCTTATTCGCAACCACCGAAATAGACCCCAGCCAGTACAGTTCCTCTCAATTATATACCCAATATAAAATGAATTTAGCTGTGTCTTACCAGGATGTCTTTTCTCTGTGCCTCGGGTTCTTTTTGATTCCAGTGGAGCCTCTCCTGGGCCTGATAGCGGTCGGCCCCTCTCTCTCAAGCTTACGAGGTAGAGCTGGAACTGCTCAGTCCAGGTGGCCAAACACCGTCCGCTCTCAGGTCCAGAAGGCACTTCCAAGGAATCCCATTCTTCTGACACCAATTGTTAAGGCAAAAATTCAATAAACAGACATCACTTCGTAAGAGACACTCTGAGTCAAATTATTAAAGGAAAAGGTTTATTATTCTTGCAAGAACAATAAGGCTCAATCACCAACACAGATCACTGCGAAGTGGAGTGACGCCCAGAACACAGGCCGGGGTGAAGACTAAATAGCCCTCCCCAAGGTTATTTACTGCAAGCCGAGCCTTCTCTGTAAATTTCCACAAAGTTATAGGATTCATGATGCCAGGTTAGATTTACTAACCCCCTCAACCCCTCCCAGTCTAAGATGACCCCTGACCCGGCCGGTCCTCTGGTGCCTAGCTCCACTCTTGATAAGGGAGAACAATTAATACATGTGAGATTAAAATTTCCACAACAGTAATCATATCATCCACCAGCGAGGAACCAGCAGAACAGAGTGAACATTCTTTCTGTTTAGTTCAATCCTACTTAATAGGAATTTATTTAAAATGCTCGCTCTACTCCACACCATTAATGTCTTTTGCGGACATCCGTATTTTGACTTTCGGTTTTAAGTAAGCGTTTTAAAAGCTCCCAAGTCCCAGCGGAGTCACACGTTGATTAACTGTGGGAATATACACAATAGGCCTACCTGATATTGAACACAAGAGGGCAGTACAGCACTACGTATGACTCAGATTATTATTTTTTTATGAATTTTACAACAATTCTGGCTGTTTTTGAACGTAAACATAATTCTTAAATGAAAATAAGGGAAAAACTGGTTTAATTATAATATTTGTATAATTTAATTTAGAAACAAATGATGTATAATTACATTTTTAGAAGATATGAGGCTTTTAGTGTTTACTGTTTACTTTTTTAACATTACTTTAATCTTTTGCCATAGTTGCACATGTCTACTGGCTAAGAATTGTGATGTATCTGTCGAGCTATCTGTATCTATCTGTTTCAAGCAATTTCAAGCATGCTAAGAGTCCCAAAAGTATAAAAAAATAATGTTAAAATTTGATTCGTTGTCACGACAACAGTATCAAAGATATCAAGAATCCATTCACAGGTCTACATCTGCTGTATGTTTACATTATACAGATGAAGTTTGAAGCAAATCGGTTAAAAATAAGAGGGTGATTTCAAAGCATTTTGAAAGTGACACACTTCCTGCTGCCAGTTGGTGGCGCTATAACTTTGACTCACAATAGTCACATCCATGTGATCGTCCTCTTACAGCGAACAAACTGCTGAAGTTTCATCAAGATCAGTTAATGTATGCTGAAGTTATAACACACTTCCTGTTTCACGATTCTCGCCATAATTTCGTTTCCTCGCCACGGCCAAACCGTTCGAGATATCAAAAATCCCCTCGCAAAATTTCATCCTCAGTTTCTTGACTTCATGCTGACCGAGTTTCGTGCCGTGTGTTTGAATTCTCTAGGAGGAGTATTGCAAATTCCATTGTGTGTGTTTTATGAACAACCCTAAATAACCGACTTCATGTCTAGCTGGGGTAAAAGTAAGAGTGTGAGGTATATATGAAACGATGACATCAACATGTATACCGAGTTTCATATTATTACATGCAAGCATGTTTGATTTATGGACCAAGTTTTTGGACCCCCTTCCAGGGGGCGCTGTCTAGCCCCCCTGCCACGCCCAGGTACCATCTTCAGCCCGGGGCTGATGGCTGTGGGATCTGACCTGTATGCAAAGTTTCAAGAGTTTTCGAACCCGTTAAGGGCCCCAAAAGCCGCTAAGAGTCTCAAAATCATCAAAAAAAAGAATTTTAAAGTTTGATGCATTGCCACGGCAACAGTATCAAAGATATCAAGAATCCATTCACAGGTCTTCATCTGCTATGTATTTACATTATACAGATGAAGTTTGAGGCAAATCGGGTCAAAATAAAAGGGTGAGTTCAAAGCATTTTGAAAGTGACACACTTCCTGCTACCAGTTGGTGGCGCTATAACTTTGACTCACAATAGTCACATCCATGTGATCGTCCTCTTACAGCGAACAAACTGCTGAAGTTTCATCAAGATCAGTTAATGTATGCTGAAGTTATGACACACTTCCTGTTTCACGTTTCTCGCCATAATTTCGTTTCCTCGCCACGGCCAAACCGTTCGAGATATCAAAAATCCCCTCGCAAACTTTCATCCTCAATGCCTTGACTTCATGCTGACCGAGTTTCGTGCCGTGTGTTTGAATTCTCTAGGAGGAGTATTGCAAATTCCGTTGCGAGTGTTTTATGAACAACCCTAAATAACCGACTTCCTGTTGGGCTAGGGTAAAAAATAATAGTATGAGGTATATATGAACGATGAGATCTATATGTGCACCGAGTTTCATATTATTACATGCAAGCATGTTTGATTTATGAACCAAGTTTTCGGACCCCGTTCCAGGGGGCGCTGTCTAGCCCCCCTGCCACGCCCGGGTACCATCTTCAGCCCGGCCCTGATGGCCGCGGTTTCTGACCCGTGTGCAAAGTTTCAAGAGTTTTTGAGCATGTTAAGGGCCCCAAAAGTGCCCGAATAGTCGTATAAATAATAATAATAATAATAAATATAGCTGCGAGCAGCGATGGCGGGCCCAAGCCGGTGGCACCGCAACCCCGGTTCCTTTAGTTACCTAAAGGCACCCGGGTGGCGGTGCCGAAGGCTTTGGCCCTTTCATGATTAAATGTTAAAACGGCTTGCCATACTCTGTCATTTCGACTAGTCAAAATTATGTTACAGATATCTTAAATGATAATACAAACTATCCAAAATGTAATTACGAATAGACAGAAAGACGTTGTTGATATCTACAATGTTAATTCCGGATAGACAAACTTAGCTTTTAAATGTTAAAAGGGCTTGCCATACAGGGATGTAGGCTCAGAGAGAGGCTCACCATATTCAAACCAAAATATCTGACTTCCTCTTGGTCCGAGCTAATGACTATGTAATAGAAAGTTGTCCGGCTTGAGGAGTAAAATGTATATACCGATTTTTGTAACTGTAGATAAAACTAACAACCCCACTTTTGTCAAAAGGTGGCGCTATTTAGTCCTTGCACCATGCCCGTTTCTGAAACTTTGCACGTCTACTGGCTAATAAATGTGATGTATCTGTTGAGTTTCAAGCAATTTCAATTTCAATTTGACTGTTGAAAAGAAGTGCGCCGATTAGATACTCAGGATCGGTATCGGCTCTGACACTGCCATCTTTGACGAGGCTGATTCAAATTCTATATTGTGCATATACTATTCTATGTAAGGCACAAAGGCACAAAAACTTTCTAAAGTACCATAAAGTTTTTGTGTACTGTATTATAAGTGTTCTGAAGCTATTATGTGATATAGAAATTAATATTTAAGTCATTAAATTCAAGAACACGTAAACTTTTCCCTCTCTGCGCCTGTCAGTCATTCTCCATTCAGCATTCAAACAGCACGTCGCATTCGGTTACAGTCAATGATGAAACGATCTTCAAGATGATTCAATGTTAATCCTATTATACTGGGTCTTTAAGATAAAGGTCTAAAGGTCTATATTTTCGAATGAAGAAACTTTTTCTTGCTGGACTTTATTGCTGTAACTTAATCGTGTTACTTTCTACCGGGTGTCAGACGCTGTCGGTTAGATCACAACACTAGAGTCAGAGCACTATAATTGTTCTTCACGCACACAGTAACTGAAATTTAAAACCTTTAAAAGAAAAGGCTCAATAAACTATTGCATAGATAAATAATGTATAATACACTGTTCATAAATATGTATTTCCTTTGTGCTTTGAACTTTTCAATACGGACTCAATGCGCTGTAACTTCATGTGGCTTCAAGCACATCATTCTCCGCTCGGGATGCACATAAGTGCTTTGTGCTGCACCGTATTAGAGCCGTAATATCATAATGCAGTGACGTAATGACAGATTATTAATTGCCTTTCAATTATATGTTGCTGCGTCATTAAACATCTGTCCTATGCATTTCAAACATTTATAGCAGCCATGGCTATATCTTTTTATGATTTTTGTTATCTTGTTTTTCATGAATGTATTTTTTAAAAATAAGAGCAAAGTGTATTATCTATTATTAATATAGTTTATAATAGCATTTTTGTCATAGATTATGACAAAGTAATCATATGATCCACCAGCGAGGAACCAGCAGAACAGAGTGAACATTCTTTCTGTTTAGTTCAATCCTACTTAATAGGAATTTATTTAAAATGCTCGCTCTACTCCACACCATTAATGTCTTGTGCGGACATCCGTATTTTGACTTTCGGTTTTAAGTAAGCGATTTAAAAGCTCCCAAGTCCCAGCGGAGTCACACGTTGATTAACCGGTGGGAATATACACAATAGGCTTACCTGATATTGAACACAAGAGGGCAGTATAGCACTACGTATGACTCAGATTATTATTTTTTTCTGAATTTTACAACAATTCTGGCTGTTTTTGAACGTAAACATAATTCTTAAATGAAAAAAGGGAAAAATTGGGGAAGTTATAATATTTGTATAATTTAATTTAGAAACAAATGATGTATAATTACATTTTTAGAAGATATGAGGCTTTTAGTGTTTACTTTTTTCACATTACTTTAATCTTTTGCCATAGTTGCACATGTCTACTGGCTAATAAATGTGATGTATCTGTTGAGTTTCAAGCAATTTCAAGCATGCTAAGAGTCCCAAAAGCATCAAAAAAGAATGTTAAAGTTTGTTTCGTTGCCACGGCAACAGTATCAAAGATATCAAAAATTCATTCACAGGTCTACATCTGCCGTGTATTTACATTATACAGATGAAGTTTGAAGCAAATCGGTTAAAAATAAGAGAGTGATTTCAAAGCATTTTGAAAGTGACACACTTCCTGCTGCCAGTTGGTGGCGCTATAACTTTGACTCACAATAGTCACATCCATGTGATCGGTCTCTTACAGCGAAAACACTGCTGAAGTTTCATCAAGATCAGTTAATGTATGCTGAAGTTATAACACACATCCTGTTTCATGTTTCTCGCCATGATTTCGTTTCCTCGCCACGGCCAAACCGTTCGAGGTATCAAAAATCCCGTGGCACTTTTTCATCCTTAATGTCTTGACTTCACGCTGATCGAGTTTCGTCGAATTTGGTTCAGTGCTCTAGGAGCAATAATTTAAATTCCATTGCATGTGTTTTAAACACAACCCTAAATAGCCGACTTCCTGTTGGGCTGGGGTAAAAAGTAAGAGTGTGAAGTATATATGAAACGATGAGATCTATATGTGTACCAAGTTTCATATTATTACATGCAAGTGTGTTTGATTTATGGACCAAATTTTCAGACCAAGTTTATTGACCAAGTTAATCTGATTAATAAACTAATTATATAAAACTATTGTCAATTCACTACAATTAAACTAGTTATATGCCTTTACTTATAAAAAATAAAAATAAAAACTTATTTAAAAAATACCAGGCTTGAGAAATGTATTTTCTTTATGCAGGTCATACACACAGCAGTGAAATGGTTAAGCCCCCTCCCCCTGCACACACACACACACACACACAGACAGCCAGCCAGTCAGTCAGCCAGCCAAAGACACAGAGACACAGACACATGTAGGCTCAGAGTGGCCATATTCAAACAAAAATATCTGACTTTCTGTGGGTCCTAGCTAATAAGTGTCAATTAGAAAGTTGTCCGGCTCGAGGAGTACAATATACATACCAATTTTTGTAACTCTAGTTAAAACTAACAACCCCACTTTTGTCAAAAGGTGGCGCTACTGAGCCCTCACCACGCCCGTTTCTGAAACTTTGCACATGTCTACTGGCTAATAAATGTGATGTGTCTGTCGAGTTTCATGCATTTTGAAGCATGCTAAGGGTCTCAAAAGCATCCAAAAAGCATCCTAAAAGAAGGGTAAAGTTTGATGCGTCGCCACGGCAACAGTTTCAAAGATATTAAGAATCCATTCACAGGTCTACATCTGCCGTATGTTTACATTATACATATGAAGTTTGAAGCAAATCGGGTAAAAATAAAAGGGTGATATCAAAGCATTTTGAAAGTGACACACTTCCTGCTGCCAGTTGGTGGCGCTATAACTTTGACTCACAATAGTCACATCCATGTGATCGTCCTCTTACAGCGAACACACTGCTGAAGTTTCATCAAGATCAGTTAATGTATGCTGAAGTTATAACACACTTCCTGTTTCACGTTTCTCGCCATGATTTCGTTTCCTCGCCACGGACAAACCGTTCGAGATATAAAAAATCCCCTCGCAAACTTTCATCCTCAATGTCTTGACTTCACGCTGACAGAGTTTCGTCGAATTTGGATCAAAGCTCTAGGAGGAGTATATGACATTCCATTGCGAGCGTTTTACAAACAAACCTCAATAGCCGACTTCCTGTTGGGCTGGCGTAAAAAGTAAGAGTGTGAGGTATATATGAACGACGAGATCAACATGTGTACCGAGTTTCATATTATTACATACAAGCGTGTTTGAGTTATGGACCAAGTGTTCGGACCCCGTTCCAGGGGGCGCTGACGAGCCGCCCTACCACGCCCGGGTACCAGCTTCAGCCCGGCTCTGATGGCCGCGGGTTCTGACCCGTGTGCAAAGTTTCAAGAGTTTTCGAGCATGTTAAGGGCCCCAAAAGTGCCCAAAAGGTAGTAAAATAATAATTATTATAATAATAATAGTAAAGAAAAATAATCCCAAGGAAAACAATAGGGCCTTCGCCCTTTCAGGGCTTGGGCCCTAATAATAATAATCCTAAGGAAAACAATAGGGCCTTCGCCCTTTCAGGGCTTGGGCCCTAATAATCGTTAGGAAAACAATAGGGCCTTCGCCCTTTCAGGGCTTGGGCCCTAATAAATAATCCTTAGGAAAACAATAGGGCCTTCGCCCTTTCAGGGCTTGGGCCCTAATTATGCCACCTGAATGATGAGCTACACTAACCACTCTGTTGGAGTTAAAAGAGTTTAAACCTTTTTTGACTGCCAAGGGTGCATCACTAAAGTAGGACGTGATTGTAAATAAATTAACAGGTTCCGCCATTGTAATTAGATCTTTTTTTTATTTTTTTATTAAAAGTAAAGAGCATTACAATCAAAGTAGCAAAAAAATAAAATAAATAATAAAAAGTATCGAAAAATAATCAACAGTACAGGTAAAGTAAAAAAATAAACAAAAAAAACCCACAATTAATCACATAAACACATTAAAAGTAGAACAAATAACCACTGTTTTAACAGCTTTTTTGTTTTGCATAGAAGAGATAGTAGAAATGTACTGTTCCATTTCAGCTTTTAGCACAGAAAAAAGAGTTGTTGTTTTTTTTTTTTACTGAATTTACACTTATGGAATTTGGCAACAAATAAGATTAGGTTTACTAGAAAGAGTGCACTACTGTCCGTAGCCTACCACAGTCATTAAAACAACCAAAAATTACATTTTTGTAGTTGTTAGGAAGGATTAGTTGTAACTCAATCTGGTTGGTATTATGTTGCATTCACTACAGGATGTCAGTCACGACTCAGGAAGACAGTATCAGGTTGATATAGGTTTACTTCAATAGTTGGAACAGCAAACAGCACGGTATGGCATAACAGGATTTCTATGCAATACTGAGGTTCTCTTTGTATGTTAGTGTGTGTGTGGTTCTAAATAAACAGAGAAAGGGAATAATTACTAACTGCAATTATCATCTCAAATTAGCACAACAGTATGCTTATAAACTAGGACATTAGAACAATATTATCAGAATATATTTTAAAAACAATATTCCCGAAAGAGATCAACTATTCTCATAATAAAGTAATCAATTGTAGCGATTACATTATTGTAGTGCTAATTATCAAATGAAATAGTCACTAACGCTAGCCAAATAGTGTACTATTGACGTCGTCTTTCCCAAACAGTCATAATTAGCTTAGCGTTAGGATAGATCAACACATCTTACGATATTAAATGGTTACTACTAGAAACTCTCAAAGAAACATTCATAATAAACAGCTCACTTACATGTCGTCATTGACGCACACCAACTAAAACCACTCAGGAATAATTAGAACAGGGTAAATTCTCAGTACTCAAGCACTAACAGTCCACACCTGATCGAAGTTTCTGTCCATTTCCTCATAACGTTACGGCTGATGCAATACTTGCAACGAACTTAGTAAGGGCAGGCCGCCACCTACTGGGTGGAATAAGTAATGTTCCCACATTAATAAACATGTTTGACTCATAACGGGCCTTTTGTACAGTAGTACAGGGAGAACTCAGGAAGAATATTTTCAACTATAAATTAATTAAAGTCTTTCCAGAACTTATATGTGAATTCACAAGACCAAAATAAATGTGAGATAGTTTCAGGATGTAAGCCACAATAAGAGCATTTTATATCAATGTCATTCTTAAACTTATTTAAGCAAACATTTGTGGGGTAAAACCTAGTAACTTGAATGAAACTTCTTTAATTTTGTTAGTTAAAAGAAGCTTCTGGGGTAGGGACCAGACTTTTCCCAATTAGGTCTAGCGGAGCGCTTGGACCCGGAAGAGGCTAAACGAGAGGGGGTTCAGCGAAAAATCGGCAGCTGGCAGCAGGAAGTAGCTGTCACTGGCAGCAGGAAGTAGCTGCCGTTGACAGCTGACCGTACCTGCCAATAAAACCGGATGTCAGCTGCCGCTAATAACCGGAAATCGGAGGTGTATGCCGGTTATAACTTATTATAATTATAAAATTATACATTAATTTTGTATAATTTTAGTAACTATTTACATAAAATACTTTAAGTAGTAATTATTATTTTATATTATTCGTTTAAATTCAAGTTACAAACATCATAGACCTAAGAAACAAAAAAGCTACACTTGAAATTATGCATTTGTATGTGTATTAATATAACTTATGACTATACATGTTTGTTAAATAATGAAATATATGTGCATTCATTCCTATGTACATAAACATTCATTAAACTTAATGAAATTAATCTCAATGACCTTTAAGATCATATTTTGCTATCATTAAAGCAGCGCTCAGTAAGACTGGAAACTTCTTTGCTGTTTTCTCGCAGGTTTCTCTCTCGAGCTCCCCTGCAGTTTCGGAGTATATATATATGAGAAAACTGTCGTAAACTCGTTGTCAACTCCCCCTCCCATCTCGTTCAGGCAGGCCATGTGCATTTGTTTTCAGAGAAGCCGGCGAACAAACGGATTTTATCCCCACCATTTTTGAAACATCTCGCGGCACAGATGTACCAATGCAAATAAAACATCTCCAGTTAACAGCATTCGTTTCATTTGTTTGTTAAATAACAGGCGATCTAGCACTGAAATGTGTTGGCTTCTCTCAGAAACACGCTTCAATCCGTTGCGGAGATTCTTTCCGGTGAAATCACAAATCAAAATGCACACAAACGTGTCCCTTTTTCTCATGGTTTCTAATTCCTCTCTCGTATATTTTTCCCCACTCATCAAAACATATAAAACCACTGATAAACATTATATCAATTCAACCACTGATAAACATTATTGGTTTTGATGAGGGGGAAATAAAAACTATTCGAGTGCGGAATTCTACCTCTGGACGGACCATCACTGTACATATCAAGGGCGAATATTTTCTATATACCCACTATACTCGGACATTGTGCTCATTTTTATTTATGTGCATCAGGAAGCTACAGGACATCGTCTTTCAAAACATTACCTACTCGAAAGAGAAAAAAAGAATGAATGCGTTACCCAGCACTTTTGAAAATGCCCTTCCGAATGCGTCTCTGTCCCCAGCACATTTCAAACAAAACTGACCCCCGAGCCATGTCCACTGAGGTATGTATGATTCTCAGAACAATATTATTCAAATGTTGAGATAGTGTATATTTTTATTGTGTTACCAAACGTTATCAGTAACATTATGGTTAAAAATCAATAATACTATAAGAAATATTTCCGCTATTTATTTATTTTTAGTTTAGCCTACAGCTATAGCTACTGATTATGCATTATCAAAATACATGTTACGTTACATTATTCTATCATTTTTCTGGTGATCCGAGTTGTCTATCGTAACGATTGACCAAAGAAAGTCAAACACGTTTAATTTGTTTATTACAAGATTTTTTATTTTATTATTGAAGCTTGAGACTGGTGGTACTGGTGGTCTGGGGTGCCTCGGAGTTGATAACACTTGCCAACGCTTGTAGCTAAAAAGGAAAAAGAAAATGTATCAATTTTTTTATCAACATATCATTTATACACAAGGTCAAACTAGCACAGATGGAGTTGCATGTGTGAAGTTGCAATGCAATTTCTCGTTTACTTATAGTTCTGTTTGTGTAAATGTGGGTAAATAAATATAAAAAAGTTGCATTATTAGCTAGCAGCTCTCGTGTCAGTTTATGCATTATATATCAAGTCAGCAGCACAGTATAACGTTACTAATTCTGAGGCTGACGACAAGTTATTATGCTCGCTGTCTTTTACTGGCTTACTAGTACGTTAGATGTTAGCATTTTCATTAGCAAACAAACTTGTTTTCTGTAAGTAAGTGTTTTGTCCGTTCCTCTAGCAGGGTTTATTTGTGTTTCTCAGATCGCCTATAAATCGATATGAAATTCTACAAATTATGCATTAGTTTAGCTAAAAAAAAAAAACAGACAATAGCAAACATCCCGACTCCCGAGGTCACAATTACAAGAAATACAAACATTAAACACAGTTTATTATAAAGATACTTACAAGTGCAACAGCAAGAAGGCCAGGTCAGCATCGGTTTTGCAGGCTTCACTTTCTTTCAGTTCTCTCTATTCTGAAAAAGCCGGTCCGTTTTCTCTTTCTTTGTTCCTCTGATAAACACTTCCGAGCTTTCTTCTTCTTCTTTTACATCAGCCATCACGAAAACTTGAAGAATTCAATATCTAGCGTTACCTTTTTCTTATAGCTAGCCGGCTCCTGGATGGATGGGGACGTGTACGCATGCGTGTGCGCGTATTGTGCCGTAAAGCAATTCGTTACCTCGCGAGACCTGAAATCTCACGATACTTCCTAACACTGAGGCCGGCGAGCCGCCGGCCTAAAGTTGCAAGGGTGGTTTTGCGGCTCACAGGCACCAGGGGGGTGCGAGATGATCACCATTCAACACGAAATCAGTAATATTAACATTACAATGACTCCAAAGCTGTTCAGTTAAGGTAAAAAAAGTTACTTAGTTCTGCTTTAAGGGAATAACATAGTTTAATATGAAAAAAAAGTCAGGCCACAGCTAAATACCTAAATACTGCAAACTGGGTACCAATAACTGTTCGCTGAATTATTCCAATTCACATGCAGTCAACTCTAACTGGAGCAAAATTATTTAGTGTGGAGTAAGATGTACCATGCAAGTTACCTTTTCTTCTGTTCTTCACACGTATTTTTTAGCCCTTCCTGACTCAAAGACGTGGAGATGGAAGAGGCAGACAGAGATGGAGGAGAGACAGAGCGAGAATAGTGTGAAGAGGTAGAGGTGTTTTTACGTTTAATTTGTCGCACAGATTTAGAGCATGGCAGTGAAAGTGGGGAAGAAAGTGAAGGAAGAATATATGTAGAAGTAGAAGAGGAAGTAGGAGAGAGAGAGAGGTTGGAGAGAGTGGGGAAGACAAAGGAACAAGGTTAAGAACAAATACAGTCTCCTCCACCGCCATTTGACCCTCCGCCGCCGCTTGATCCTCCGCCGCCACTTTATCCGACGCTTGATCCTCCGCTGCCGCTCGACC
This sequence comes from Pimephales promelas, assembly GCF_988280905.1. Classification (NCBI taxonomy): domain Eukaryota; kingdom Metazoa; phylum Chordata; class Actinopteri; order Cypriniformes; family Leuciscidae; genus Pimephales; species Pimephales promelas. Next base: position 38,882,068 of record NC_142770.1, on the reverse strand, counting down.
CTCTGCCGCCGCTCGACCCTCTGCTGCTTGACTCTCCAGTTGCTGTGCTAAGGAGGTTGCTATAATACAAGTTTACTTTAATTTAAAACCTGAACATATTAACAAAGAAATATACATGTATCTTAAAATATTCATAATTGCTAAACCAAAACATTACTTACATTTTGTCAAGATAAATTCATAGGCCCTCCGCATTTTATCCAAAAGAGTTTTAGTGACAGGAGTGGGGTGCAGATGGGTAATTATATCTGCAACCCATTTATTTGAAGCCCTTTTGTCTGAAAATGTTCACCTGAAATGAACAAAAGCAGTTATCACACATTATTAAACCCACTGAATTATTAGAAACTTTAGTACTATATAAAGCAATTTTATTTTAAAAACATTTGATGGAGTTGGAGTACAATGCAAGAAACATTACTCTTAAACTGTACAATCAATGGCCAGTTTCAGATAAGGCCAGAGGTACTCTGCAGTTTCTGTCATTGCGATCATGCCTTACTTAAAGGACTAGTTCACTTTTAAAAAACTTTTGCTGATAATTTACTCACCCCCATGTCATCCAAGATGTCCATGTCTGTCTTTCTTCAGTCAAAAAGAAATGAAGGTTTTTGATGAAAACATTCCAGGATTTTCTCCATATAATGGACTTCAATGGGAACCAAACAGTTCAAGGTCGAAAAGACACTTTCAGTGCAAACTGTTCAAAGGGCTTTAAACGAAACCAGACGAGGAATAAGGGTCTTATCTAGCGAAACTATTGGTCATGTAATAAATAAATAAAAAAGTTTAAGTTTTATAAGCTCAAATGGTCGCCTTGCTCTGTTCTGTGATGAGCGTTCGCGACTCTCCTGTTCAAACTCGTTCATCAAAATGAATGAATCTTTTTTCGAGTCATTTTTGAAATGACCGATTGTTTCGCTTGATAAGACCCTTATTCATCTTCTGGAATCGTTTAAAGCAACCTGGTCTCATTGGAAATACGTACCTCTGCACACTTTTTTGCAGCGCCAGAAATATGTACCAACCGCTACGTATAGCAACAGTTTTGAAACACAAACGTCCACTGGGTTCGCTAAAGAGACTGTAGGCTATGTGACATCGTGATCGACAGTTAAAGGTATGTAATACTCGTATCCCATTATCCTAAAACTGGGTTATTTTAGTGATAAATGTTAAGTGGTACGTGTTCTTTTATTGAATCATGTTTGCTGTAATGGTAAATGGAAAGTTAGAACCATGTGAGTGCTCATGACGTCAGAAGGACAGATATGCGAATGCCTGTGTGATTTAGCTAACGTTAGCAGCTAGCTGAAATTCATCCGCATAGCTAGGCTACATCTCCAGAACCCCGGCAAAGTAGGTATGTTTGTAGCCAGGTGGGTAGTGAGCTAGCGCTTGCTAAGGTATTTTTTTAGCGATACGTTTGCTGTAATGGTAAATGTGACGATAGAATCATGTGTGAGCACTATCGATTAACTCAATGCTCTGTTACGTATCCTGTAGTATGTTTTGTAGTTAACGTTAGGTGGATAACGTTAGTGAGATAAGTTAATGTTAGCTACCCTGTACAGTCTGAACGATTTACACATACAAATATTCAACAAATAAGTGCAAACAAATGCGAGATATTGCATTATGTATATAAGCTTAATCTGCGTCCATATCCAAAGAACTACAAATCGATGTCGACCAATTAAGTTCGTGTTGCCATAATACGGCAATATACAACATGTATACAACATGGTGTAATTATTATTTTTTGTACAGTAGGAATTAGGAAACTATATTCCCGTGTAGCCAATTGCCTTATATCACCAACATTTTTTAAGTGTGCTTGCAGGTACCCGCCACATCAATTAGAGGAGGAAGAGTGACGTTTTTTATCCTATCAAGCAGGTTAGTCTTTCATGTAGCACCAACTTTAGCCATGGCCATGATTGCATGTGACTTATGACTGTGTAGTACTACATTTATTTATTTATTAATTTATTACTACATTTATTTCTTACGGCAAAGATGCCTTATTAATTTCAAAACATTTAAAGTAGGCTATGGACTAATTACGGCCAGGACAGGATGTGTAAACAAGACATGTCCTGGGAAAACAGGACTGTTGGTCACCCTACATGCAGTTTATGTAGTTAGACTAGATGTTTCGGTTCCGTTTCCCAAGCAACTAGCCTACTTTGCCAGGAATTTCTATAGTAAAATGTTTACAGTTCCCTTGCTAAAATATGCTTGGGTACTTTCCTGTTATTCGGACCCCACCATATACCATTTCGGAACTATAGTCATCACTCATTGGTCTTAACCCCAGTGACGGGTAGGTTTAGGGGCGGGGTTAGGGGTAGGCCATCGTGGGCTCCGGATAACAGAAAAGTGCCAACTTTCTTTTAAAATATTTGAAGATCATCTGTAATCTCACTATCTCTCTGCCTTTTGCAGTATAACGCAGACAAGTGAGTTAATTAATGCTAGTTGGTATATCACCAACGAATCACCGGCACCCAATTACCCAGCATTGAAAACATTTATCTATGCACTGCCTTCCTGGGTAGGAAAAGAAACCTTATCACTGATGTTTCCCACCTTAACCATAGACGTTAAACCTTTCAGGAAGTTGTATGCAAACCACTACCCAGATATTTTAATTTGTTTTTATGTGTACTTTGTTTTGTATGGCCCTCAGGTGCAAACAATTAAATAACTTTCAGAGAATCATCTGAACGGCCTATTGTACATCATTGAAAGAAATATGGAGGAGGAATTACACCGTGATCTTGAAGAAATAATGGCTGATTTGGAGGAGATACAGGTATTTTACAGTGCCCTCCACAATTATTGGCACCCCTGTTTAAGATGTGGTCGAAGACTTTTAAAAATTCTCCCTTTTTTTTAAACAACATAGAATCCAAATGCAAAAAAAGAGAAAAATCCAACCTTTTATTTAAGTACATTACTTTGGTGGTAAAAAAAAAAATTACAAATTTAAAAAAATAAAAACTTCAAATCATGTGTCCCACAATTATTGGCACCCCTGATGTTAATACTTTGTACAACCCCCTTTTGCCAACAAGACAGCACTTAATCTCCTCCTATAACATTTCACAAGATTGAAGAACACAGAGAGAGGGATCTTTGACCATTCTTCTTTGCAAAATCTTTCTAGATCATCCAGTATCCTGGGCCCTCTCTTGTGCACTCTCCTCTTTAGCTCACCCCACAGGTTTTCGATTGGATTGAGGTCTGGGGACTGAGATGGCCATGGGAGGACCTTGAGTTTGTGACTGAACCATTTTTGTGTAGATTTTGCCACACGTTTTGGATCATTATCCTGCTGAAAGACCCAATGACGACCCATCTTCAGCTTTCTGGCAGAGGCCATCAGGTTTTTATTTAAAATGTCCTGGTAGTTCAAAGCGTTCATAATGCCATGCACCCTAACAAGGTTCCCAGGGCCTTTGGAAGAGAAACAGGCCCACAGCATCACAGATCCTTCACCATACTTCACGGTGGGCATGAGGTACTTTTCGGCATACACATCTTTTGTTTTACACCAGATCCACTTAGAGTGTTTGTTGCCAAAAAGCTCAATCTTAGTCTCATCCGACCAAAGCACACGATCCCAGATGAAGTCCCAGTGCCGCTTGGCAAACTCCAGACGTTTACGTTTGTCAGTGTTAGTGAGAAAAGGCTTTTTCCTAGCATACCTCCCAAACATCTTGTTGGCATGTAGAGAGCGTCTGATGGTTGTTTTGGAGATTTTGTGACCCCAAGATGCCACTATTTGATGCAATTCTGTGACAGTGAGCTTAGGACTTTTTTTTACTTTCCTTAGCATCCTCCTCACAGTGCGTTGTGGCAAGATAAACTTGGGACCTCTTTCAGCCTTGTTTGTCTCTGTTCCTGTTGTTTTAAACTTCTTAATGATTCCTCTAACTTTAGATATGGGCAATATAAGGTGAGTGGCTATTTTCTTGTAGCCATTGCCTGACTTATAAAGGTCATCACACATCTGCCTTACTTGAATGGTGTGTTCTCTTGTCTTTGCCATGTTGACAAATGGGTAAGAGAATTAGGCCTCTGTGTCATGTCATATTTATACCCCAGGGAAATAGGAAGTCATGAATTACTAATTAAAAGTTCCTAGATATCCTGACCAACATTAGCAACTACAGAAAATATATATTTTTTTAAAAATCAATTACATTTTTCAGCGGAATTGTTAGGGGTGCCAATAATTGTGGGACACAGGATTTGAAGTTTTTATTTTTCTAAATTTTTACATTTTTTACTTGTAATGTACTTGAATAAAAGGTTGGATTTTTCTCTTTGTTGCATTTGGGTTCTATGTTGTTTAAAAAAAAGGGAGAATTTTTAAAAGTCCTCAACCACATCTTAAACAGGGGTGCCAATAATTGTGGAGGGCACTGTATATAAAAATAAGTATGTAGCACGCATTCTGCATCAAGCAGTAGTTTACTAATGTGTGAAAAGAAAAATTAATCATTGGAATTTGGTACCACTGTTTGTATTTTTTGCAACTTCCATAAATGATATTCTGAATCATGTTATTGTTCTACCTCTTAAAAATGTATATACTGTATATTATCTCTAGCGTTATATTTTGCCAATAAACTAAAATCGAAACCATTATATGGCTTTTTGCCTTCATAAAACAGCAAAAAACTTTAAGAATAGGCATTCTGTGTGCACAATATCTCAGATTAATAGAAACAACAGAAGAGAAATTAATATTTTTAAATAAAAATCTATAAGAAAGTGAGACATTGTGGCTTGATTTGTTTTATTAATATTAATTTTTCATGACCAAAATAACATTATTCAATGTGAAGAGACTACAGGTTACAAGCATCATATATTTAAAAAATACAATAATAAAAAAAACCATTGTTGTAAAGGTTGTTTCAGATCAACACCTGCAATTGACCACTAGGTGTCACCATGGAGACGGGTGTCGGATTGATTCGAAGCCTCGAATCAATATAGCACATTTGCTTCATCTGTTTCATTGCTTCACAAAGCCTCGATCTGCCCATCACTACAACAAACACCTGGCTCCAAAATATTTAATTTCATTGGCTGGATCGTACAAGACCGCCGAGCTTCTCATCGATGGTTGGCCAGTTTACATGTCAGTCAGAAGCACTAGCCTGAGTGGGCGGTTCTTGTCGGTTGTGAATGACAATGCGTATGTTGACGGACGCTGTGATGCGAGAGTCGAGAAATATACATTTAATTAATTAAATTCTCTCAGTGAGTGATGGTGTGTACAATGCAAGGAAATAAAAACATTCGGGGCTTTACTGAAAACAGCCCCCTTAGCCCACCCCTAGCGCCGCCCCTGTCTGCGATATTCTGTTGAAAATGGAGTTTAATCGCCCTCCTGTGGTGAACTGTGTGAATTACACTGCTGAACCGTATTCAGAGCGCCAGAGGAAAACTGCACTAAACTCTGCACTTACTTTGCATTTATTTCACATTGTTTGATAAATTATTAATTTAAATCGACATAGTAAAAAAAAAAAATCTAGAAAAGTTTGCTTTTGTTTAATGGAAATATATTCTTATATCTGTAATATCAATTTAAAGACTCACGTCTAAACGCCCTCCTGTGGTGAATTGTGTGCATTACACTGCTGTTAATTATCTCATTTCTGTTAAAACCTTTTATTAAATTATTTGCATTGATTAAAATCCTTTGATAAATAATTGAAAACCTCTGGCAAACATGTAGTTTTAAAATGAAATATATTGTTGGATGTATAAACTAAGGGAAAATTATGAAAATTGATTGTATCATTCTCTGTGTATTGTATACTGCCTCCCTATTTGTTAAAATAAACAAATACATTATGTAATTTTAAAAAGTCCAATGTCTTGATCGAACTGTGGTGAATTCATGTGAATTACACTCCTGTTAATTATTTCTACCTAAAAATGTCTACCTACTTCTAGTTAATTCAAGTCAAAGGAAAACTTTGCATTACATTATTTTACATTGATTTCGTGTTAAATAAATCGTTCGTTACCACATGAAACATATGACCCCTTTTATTTATGGTATAATAGTTGTACGTACTTTTAAATTTGAATTGAAAACGCCCTCCTGTGGTAAAATGTATTAATTACACCACTGAAACATTTTTTCTACAGCAGCAACTCTAGAGGAAAACTAGCTTGATTAAGAATTATTCTTATAAAGCCGTTGATTCAGACGTTTTAATAACAGAAAAAAATATAAGCGCAACAGAATAAAATATGCAGCGAGATCATTTTAATGTTATTTTAAGTTATTTTGTGTTCAATGTAACAAAATATGGACTTTAATCCACGATGTAGTATTTGTTGGCAAATGTAAAACCTAAAGATGAAGCGACTTTGCTGTCACCCGGTGTCTTATTTAGGCTTATTTTAGAATGCTCTAAATTACAGTTTTTCCACATTAATTTCTATGGGTGCCTATTTTTGACCCAAATACAAGATTAAGAAGGTTTTTTTTCCACCCACTTAAAATTGTAGAATTGAGTCAAAAAAATATCGTGTGTGTTCAGGAGGCAAACTTAGGAAAAGCAGCCAAGTCTTGTACCGCTCAGGTCAAGGGAAGTATATTTTAAAAATAAATCAAAACTATTTTGATTTGTCCAGAATACGGTTTTAGGGTTAAGACGAACATTTGTTTTTATCTGGACGCCCTCCTGTGGTGAACTGTGTGAACTACACTGCTGTCATTTTACCCATAAACATTTTAAGATTTGAGTCAGCGGAATAGATAAATCGACTCTGCAAGAATTCTGGTGTGTGTTCACGTGAAATGAAAAAAGTTCAAACGAATATTATTCTCTCCACGAGCCAAAGGTAACGTTAAGTTAGAGTATAATTTAATATTGAACCAAACATGAATGACGAGTCACGCAGGTCCTGTGCTACTCCGCAGCGGTAAGACCAGAACCAGTATAAAATAGTCCGAATATAAACGCTTATTATAGGTGTACCACAGTGATTCAGGATAAGACAAAGCACGATTTGGACAACTGATACATGAATTGTGTGAATTACACTGCTGCAACTTATTTCTACAGCTGTGACTGCAGTCAGAGGAAAACTTTGAGTTACAATATTTTGTAACATTTAATAAATTGTTGGTTGCCATGTGACGCAGTAAAACATCTGGCAATTACCTTTCAAATTTTCTATAATATATTTTGCATCCGCGATCAGGGGCGGTTCTAGGGTGAGTGGATATCTGGGGCTTAACCCAGAGAAATCCATGTGTCACGATACAAGGAATAAACTTTAAATAACATTTTTATATTTTTTAACAAGGTGAATATTTCTTGCTAATTAAAATTAAAAATCACAATGCCACGCACCCTCTTCTTTCCTTGCTGACTCATCTCATGGTAAAATAGCAAGTTCAGCTCTATTATTGTTTTAATAAATAGCATTTACTTAACAACATGATTTTTGTGAGAATAGATAAAAAGAGGTGACTAAAGCATCTCCGTCTCCAGATTTGCAAGCTCCCTATGGTGGCTGAAACAGAGCAGAATTTTGCAAGCTTTTTTGCCTCCTTTTCTGCAGCCGTCCAAACTCCATCCGCCGGACCACACTCTTATGGACGTGGCCTAAACTTCCAAACACCAGAATTATTCATTTACAATTGTAACCAAGTTGATAAATGCGATCTACAAGTGGTTGATATTTCAATAGTTTGGAGTAGTAACACATATCCATATACAGGTCAAAACAGCAGGCCACCTCAAACATACACACAGATTTCATAACCTCATTTACAATCACAATATCAGGAGTATTTGGGATGTTTTTAAAAGACTCACTGTCAGATGTATTTTGATGAAACCAACTTAACTTGTACAGTACTATGCTAATGAATCTTAATACCATGTCCACAGATTACCTTGTTCAAGTCCTTTGCAACCAGATCAACTAAACGGTCGTGTCTGGCCACATACAGTCCTTTATAATTGTAGCATCCATTTAATATGTGAGCAACCGTTTCATGCTCCTGCTGAGTTGGATGTAATATGCAGTAGGGTTCATGTTTTGATGGGTACCATGTTGCCAGATTGTACTTTGTTGGGAGACACTGTAATCTTGCTTTAATCATGAATCCTTTAATATCATCTGAAATTGAAGAGTTTTTCAGTACAGAATGAGACACTGAATGGTCAGCGAATTGAAGTAATGCAAGTTTTCCTTGTAGTCTGAGGCCCGTCCAGCGCTGTCCGTTCTGGGTTTGTCTGAGATGAAGAATTGAAGCTCTCGCATGCTTAATCTGTAGTTGGTGAGGTGTACTGTCGTTATTGAGGATCGCCAAGGTGGAAACCAGCGGATTGGTGATTATGTTATCGTCGAGTGCAACTACTTCTCCGTCGGGTCCAAGCCAGGACAGCTGTATTCCTATACGGCCACAGAGCTCGTTTAAGTCCAGCCAATCAGAGCGCACTCCAAATCCGTCTAACTTTCCGTTCTGCTTTAGTTTAAATCCAAGAAACTGAGGCTCGTTGGTGGAAGCGGCAGACGCTGTAGATGTAAAAACAGCGATTCACGTGCTAATTCTCTAACAGTTGTATCGTCATTATTGAGCATATTTAGAAGATGTCCTGTTCTAGAAGCGGTGTAAAGCCATTCGATGTTTGGGGCGCCGAGGCCTCCGTCTCCACACGGCTGGAAGATAATATCCCGAGTTGTACGGCTATTAAGACAGAACCATTTCCTCACCATCTTTACCGTTTCATCGTTCATCAATGTGCATTGTGGAATATGTACGTTTGGGAAAAGATGTTGAATTTTAGCCGCTGCAATCAGCCTGATGGCTTCAACTTTCATCATTATGGGGAGTGGGGCATAGTGGAGTGTACTCGTGACACAGCTCTGTGATCTGTTCCTCCCAATCACCACTGATGTTAAATTTATGTCCCAGATAAGGATAGGTTTCATGGCGTTCTGCATTAATGAAAAGGCAGGGGGTTTATCAGACTTTGCTCTATATAACATCTGTTTCCTCCACTGCGTCTTGTTGGAAATTACACTTTCATGATCTCTTGAAGAGATTTCCACATGGTCCGCATAGCCTTGCACTGGGTTTGGAGACCTGCAGGCGCGCACTGGCACAGCCACTTCATCCAGGAGTTAATCGCCAGAATGTAATTGATGGCACTCCACGGGCACCCTGTTTTGATTCCCATTTTAAGTGGTATGGGGACAGTTAGGGCGCTTCCACATATTACTTGGATGTAAGAATTATTATAAACATCTTTAATTATGTCCGCATATAGCTAGTCCTATTTCGTCCAAAACATGATCTCATGGGGTAATGTGCCAAATGCATCACGAAAATCCAAAAAGACGACGAAGAGCTCGGTAGACGAGTGTTTGAAGTCATCTATTCCCGTTTTAAGACAGAAGACATGTTCATTCATCCCCTGCTTATTGATATAAGCTTTTTGCTTTGGTGAAAGTATTTCCGTTTCTACTAGCCAAGGAAGTATTCTTGCCAGTATAGACCCCTTTTGCGCCGACGTCACAGTTACGTCACGGCACTAGCTGGAGGCAAAACAAAGTGAAAACTGGAGGCGGCCAATACAAACCAGCACAGATTCGGCAACATAATAAGGAGCTTAAATAATTGTTACTATTATTAAACGTCATCTTGTTGTGTTGTTTGGTGCAAGAATTGATGAAAAATGAATATGCTGTATCTGGAACTTTATTTCTAGAAAATATTCACATGATTAAAATCGCACTGTAATGTCACTCTTTATATTGTCGTGGTCTCGGCAGAACTGCGGATCATACACACAAGTCTTGTACAGGACCATATAGGCATCTAAAGATTTATATGCCCTCAGTTTCTCTTTACGATCGGTTTCTCTATAAGGTAGGTGTAGAAGTCAGGCCACTCAACCGAGGTAATGTACGTTAATCCTGTCAGATCATCCATGCATTGAGTGAGCGTGTAGGCGGCTACAGGTCGGCCAATCTGGTTCCGTCCGTTAAAAATAACTTTTGGAAATAACAATCGCGGTCCTGGACACTGAGTGACCTTACTCATTAAGATAATATCAGATTTTCTCCAGTCATTGTTAAAAAACAAGCTAACAATCCTTGCTAACTAGCGTTAGTGAAGCGGCCAGAGGGAACTTTCTGCCTCCCTCTAAGCTCCGCCCACAAAAAAAACGTCACCGTGTTTACCAACTGTAAAAGGGTCTATACACTTCATAAACACTTCAGATAGACTGCAGGTAACAGGGAAATATCTCTCCAGGTAGACGGAGCGTCAGGAATATCATCTTTTTTGGGAATACGGTGGATCAGGGCCCCTTTCCATGATTCTGGAACTTTACCATTTTCCAGACAGATGTTAAATATATTGGTCAGAATTGGGCACACCGTTTGTTTGTTATTTTTCAGTGTTTCATAGGTCACGCCATCAAGTCCACTTGCTTTATTATTGGGGAGATCATTGACCACTTTCTCCACTTCAGTGACAGTGAACAGTCAGGGTTCTCAAGTTTGAGCAAAAGCTTGGAGTGAGATCACACGCGGTTAGGGGAGTAGCCATAATGAAGCCCCGCCCCACCCATCCCCGCCCCCAATTTTACCCATTGTTCATAATTAACCAGAACAAATTAAAATTATAACAATTAGTAAATCTGATAAATGACAGAGCAATTCATCACATCAAATACTCTTTAATGCAGTATTACAAATATAGCTAACCAAAAATATAACAAATTGCTCCAAACAGTTTCAAACAAATCTTTAAAAATTGCATTTTGATTTTTGAATGCGTCTTCTATCTAGACGAATGATTTATTGTGTGGTGGGACATTGAGAACAAATGGACAGATTAGAGTGCACCACCTCTTCCACTGTCTCCTCCTCTAATCTGGCAACCTTTTTAGGGGGCTTACCCTTTGGTGCCCAAAATGACAAAATATCTTTCTGCTTTTTTCCTGACATCTTTGAAAAATACAAATGCAACATTATGACAATGATTAAATATTACCCAGAGCAATCTGCTGTAATACATCCTTAATGTAACTAGAAAGACTATTAATATTACGGTATAATATAATTTAAAATAAAATCAGTAAATCTTCATTCCTTTCCATACCCACTAACATTTCTATTAGTTTCAGATAACGTAAGATAGCCAAACTGAGCCTGGTTGCAAAGTAGTTGTAGAGTTTTTGACTGCATCAATAATAATGTACGATGGGCTACATATTAAATGTTCTAGCCCAAAAATGTTAGACGAGCTTCTTCCAACTTACCTTCTTCTCCATCACGACACATGTGTTCGCGCGATGTTGTTGGTTACCTAGTAACGAACGTACGGTGGCCGAGGATGTTCCGTCCATTTCCGTGTGTTCGCGCTACTGAATGACATGTCATGTATAGATCAGTGGTGCACGCAGAGCGCATATACAGTATGTTGCCTAGTAACGAACGCAATCTGGCGGAGATACGCGCTGGTGGCAGGAAACTTCACTTTGTTTGCCTGCGCCTCGTATACAACGTTAGAAAGCTTTCAGCCAGGACAACTTGGTTGGCATTGCCTTTTCAGCGTGAGAAATACACAGTGTGGCGTGTGAGCGTGTGAACCGGTCGAAATGCGTGTGTCTCACGGCCAATGCGTGAGACTTGAGAACCCTGGAACAGCGAAGTGTTAGGTTGGCTAAATTGTACAGGGAAGAATGATAGACACACCTTCAAGCCTCACAGGCGCGCATTTAGAAGTGTAGTAGTTCTGCACAGATGGCACATTATCCGCGCTAACTGGTACACTTGGGTATGTACTGTTGTTAAGAATAATCTTGATTGCTCTAGATTTTCTATTCTGCCATAGATATGCAAGTTTATCTTTGCCCACCTGCTTTTGTGTATGGGTTTCACTCCGTGGCGCTCCCAGTGCTGGCTGAACAATGTCCTGTGAAAAACGCAACTCCGCCTCGATCCAGCCGGCAAGGGAGTCCGCGGTTTGGGTCTCAGGGAGGCCTCTGCTGACTCGCAGCATTCTCTTCAATACACGGACTGTGAACTTCAGGAAAGGTAGTCCAAACTGTCTTACATTTCACACACACACCAGCAATGATAGATTGAGTCTTCTGTACGTGTTCTTTGGTCACAGTTATGTCTTCAGTAGTGCTTCTGCTCGATCTTGTACATCGGCCAGGTTGAGGTCTCTTGTCTGCTTGTTACACAGGTTGGTGAGGGCTTCTGGTAGATCCGGCATGACAGCCTTTGGCACACAGGACGCTGCGTACTCTTCCACAACAGACAGGACTACTGGTTTGATGATCTGCTCCTCTTGTGTGCGGCATTGCGAGAGGTTGTTGTAGAGTTGGGCTTGCTCAGCAGCGGTCAGAGGGGGGCAGAATGACCTTTCCAAGATTTTCCTTTTTTATATTGCTGAGAGTTGTTAAAAATGAAGTCCTTGCCCTGCTGATACTCCACTTTCTTTAAAGAGTCCTCTCTTGGGGTGGCCCACGTGCACTTGTTGGATGTTACAGCTATCTCTTCTTTTCTTCATTGTTATGCTGCCATATGCTGAACAACACACGACACATGGGAGCCGCTCTCACCAAGTCCAGCTGTGCGATTGCAGTCGGCTCCCAACACAAACCCCTCAGATAACAGATCACTCGAAATTGTCATTTAGACGCATGCATTTTCTGTAAAGCTGCTTTGAAACGATATGTATATGTGTATAAAGCTTGCCGCAAAGCAAAAGAAAAAATGTGTCCGGGAAAAAATACTCGAGGAGATATTTTAATAGTTTCAAGTGTTTACTGAGTGTGTTGGCTGCAAAGATGATTATGCACTCAAAGAAATGGTTTTGTGGCACTGTTCTTTATACCCAAATATGTTTTGTTAAAGTAACACACATATTTCTTTCTTTTGAAATATTTTACACATTTTTTCTATCTTTGCCTCACGTTACATACTTCATATAGGAACATCTCACGGCACGAATGTACCAATGTCTCCTGTTTAACTTAAATGCTAATTCTTTGCATTGTGATTTTATTTTCTGTTTTAGGTGCTCTTACTCAGCAGATGGGGACAGACGCCGTCACCCGATTCACATGTGCCAGACCGGGCTTTCATGTTTAATGCACTGGATTGGTTGTCCTTTCGCGATCGCGATACATAGGTGAAGCTGTCTCTTTAATTGCCCACTTTGCTTGGGTGTGCGTCCCGCTCAGGAAATTCGATAGCTGACTTTTTAGAGGCCTTTAGGTAGCCTAAAAATATTAATTGTCCATTTTCAATCATGGACATACGACATTGGCTCAAGAAAGCTCAAAGCTCCACATCACAACAAGACGAAATGACACCGCCTGCCTTCGCTCTCACCGCAGGACACCCATTCAAACACCGGCGATAAACCCCAGCAAGTGCCGCGGCCGATCGAGTGACCAGCATTTGACTGTCTTAATGAGTGAGTCATTTAATCTTTAAATCAGCTGTTTAAATGGACTGATTCATTGTCGTCAGAAACTATACGTCTAAAATGTAGTCAGTTTCATTTTCAATACTTCACACATTTGCAATACTGCTGATATTTGGGGGAAAAGCACTCTGTGTGTAACATTTATTAACTATATTATATGATATAAATGTAAAGCACAAAAGCTCGTACAGGGACATAGGCTACTCGATCATGCAGATCACATATAGTTTAACATAACAGCAATTACAATATTGTCGTAGACACTAGGTATCGCTCAGCCCTATTTTGAGCACCCTCACTATTTTCAGAAGCACCCTCAGTGATTTGGTTCCAGAACCGGGCCTGCCCTCTGCTGGTACAACACACACACATTCAGGATCAATAGTTGCTCTAAAACTCCAACATTTTTGAGTTTATACTGTGCGTTTATACAAATAAAAAGGTTAATCTATGAATGAGAAAGTGTAATTTGCTGTGAAATAAAAGGTGTTTCACTGCCGCCTCATCAGGTCTGTCAGAGGATGGTTGAAATCTAAATGAACTAACAGTGAAGTCACTGTATCTTCAGTCTCTGTTGATTCTGTTGACTGTGAGTCTCTGTAGTGGATCCTTATTCACCATCAGATGATCAGCAGAACATCAGACTGTCATCTATAACTAAAATAAAACACACACAGTCACATATGCAGTATGAGATATTACATCTGTCACATCTTTTCATAAGAAAACTAACTAGATAATCTATAATAATTCCTTCTCCAACATGATAATATAGCTTCTATCTGATGCTCAGTCACTTTACAAAATCAAAAGCACATGAAAGGTCACTTTCACACAACGGACAGCTGATCCAGAACCAGCTGAAATCATCATTACACTCACTACAGATTTAATATCAGTTGATAACCAAATCTCAGATTATCACACACATAAGGCGTCTTTAAACAGAAAAAGCAGCACAGAAACCACAGGCGTCACTTTTGTTAGCGTGTCAGGCAGGTCGCGTGTGTGTGTGTGTGTGTGTAATATCGTCCTCAAGAAGATGATTTCTGGAATATAATATAACACAGTGACGTGAATAAGCATTTACCGTATCTGAGAGAAATGTAGCGGCGTGTTGATCTGCCAGTCTCTTCAAAGGAAGATTACTAACAGCCAAAGCCAATCGATTACACACACGACGACTCTGTTATTTTGCTGGTTTGCTTCACGATGTGAGTACAGGACTCATTTACTTTATTGTCTCTTGTTGGCTGACATGTTTTAATTTGGCTAAAACAATATGGAGCTCGGCCTATATGTGTTGTCTTCCGCTTCTTGACTGTCGCGCCGCGCGTTTGGTTGTCATGACAATGGCATAGTTTAGAGCGGCACAAGTTGGCGCTCATTTACACTGAACCAAAACAATATCAGAGTCATCTTTGACACTAGCGGCTGAGGCGGGTCAGGCCGGCATATTCTCAGTTTGCTTTTATGCGGCATTGTGTCTTTACACAGAACTTTGAGCAGACACAGAGCCGCTTTAGAGCAGCCTTAACTCGGCTGTGTAAAGATGCCTATAGAGACAGTTCAAGGGGAAAAGATGAACATAACATTCATATTATTCTCACAATCAGTCACAACAGTATGAGCAGAATTACACTCATATTAAACAGTTTAAAGTCCAGAGACCGACAGAAACTGAAGCTGAATTTAAGACTCATTATCTGATGATCTCAGACACAATCTCCACACACACACACACACACACAAACACTAGGGGTTGAACCGACTAGTCGATTAGTCGACCTTAATGCAATGCCGTGACGCTTTTAGCTTGACGTCGACTAGTCGCGTTGATCATGTGACACTATATGATTGCGCTAATTTTGATAGTATATGGCCGCGTTGCAGACGACAACAGATGAAGAGCCTAGAGGGTCATTGCAGCAAGAAAGCAGCATTGGTACATAAAGCGTATGGAAATACTTTACTAACGTAGCACCACTATATTGTTGAAAACGAAAGTAAGCATGACGCACGCTCACTGTTTTACCGGGAAATGAAAGCAGTCTCTTTTAAAATCATTCAAACAGCCTATTTTTCCCCATATATTTATTTAAACATATTAATGCATTTCTAATTCACCCGCAATCAATTGGAATATTACTTTGTATTACTTAGATCCATCACTAACGTGCAGATGTGAATTTATAGTTTTTTTTTTCTTTTCATCCTAAATGATGATGTAAACAACGGGCTGTTTAGCTTCATCTGGCCACTTCACCTGTTTCTGTGATCTGATTGCTATCCGATCGTGAAAACACCAGGTGTAAGCTAAATGCCCTCCGAAACGCATTGGAGACGGATTTATGCTCAAACCACTTCATGAGGAGGTCTGGGACGCTTTAAAGACGAAACTGGACACATACATGCATCTGGTTGTTGAAATCGCATATGTAAATTGGACTTCTCCCAAAAATGCTGAAATAAAACGCGTGAGAGCAGCCTATGCTATTATTTTCATGATGAAGCTATAACACGCACCGCAGCTGAGCATCTATCCATAAAGCCAACGTGCAAACTATAGTAAATCAAAGTGAAAGTAAGTCACAGACGCTTAACACACAATCATCTTCGTTAAAAGTAAAGAAACAAAATTATCTTACCAGTGCTGTCTCTCTCAGTGCGGTCTTTGAGTTTGAAATTAGCTGATGATAAAAAAAGCTCATTACTGTTGCTACCGGTGATGAGAACTCCGTTAAATCTGCATATAGCGCGTTGTTTGAAAATCGGATTTATATCCATTTTGCGAAACATATTTATGTGACCAGGTGTAAATGGAATCGTTTTGATAAATCAGATCAGTAAAAACGCATAGTCTCCAGGTGTAAACGGCCCCATTATGAGCTGTCAGCGTCACTTTCTGTTAATTGCAAATTGTGGCATGTTGCAAATCTGTCTCATCTCTTGTGTTTTTATGAATGACGTCAGCGACTAGTCGACGTCGACTCGACTTTGATGTCATAACAGTCGACTTCAAAAAATCTGAAGTCGTTCAACCCCTAACACACACACACACACACACTAGTTTGTTACTGAACTTGAACCTTTATTATTATTTCTAGCGAGTAAAACAAGTAAAACAGAGATTTGAACTTTAAATGAAAATATGATGATGAAAACTGTTAAGAACTATTCTTACTCTAGTGTCTCCAGTTTATAATGTGGATCATCCCTCAGATCCTCCAGCTGGTTCACTCCTGAGTCTCCTAGATTATTATTATACAGATGCAGTTCTCTCAGGTGTGAGGGGTTTGATCTCAGAGCTGAAGCCAGAGCAACACAACCTTCATCTGTGACTCCACACTCCCACAACCTGTAGAGAACAATGACGCACATTAAGCCTATATCCAGAGATAAACATAACACTTAAACTATAAATAACATAATGCTGTCAATATGAAATATACATCTCATACTCATGCGTGTGTGTGAGAGAGAGAGAGAGAAGTATATGTATGTGTGTGTGTGTGTGTGTGTGTGTGTCAGTGGCACAGCCATCACACACACACACACACACACACACACACAATCATTACAACTGCACATTTTTTTGGGTATAAATAGCCTAATGTATTGTGAAGCAATATTTTCATCAGTGTGTTATATTTACCCCAGGGCGTTATTTACCTTTATAATGGCACTGCTTTAATTTTACCTTATTAAATGTATGCATCATCTTTCATGTCAAATTCTTACATTTGATCAATAAATTCAGTTAAAATGGGGCTGTTACCAATTAAATTATATTATATAGTCTAAACACTGCAAAATTGCAACTACAATAAATGAAGAGTTCAGATGCAAAAGCCTCTAAATGCCATTTGAAATTTTCTTCTTTAATGATGATTTTTATCAAACTTGTATATTTAAGTTCAGTAATTTCACTTAAATAACAATTAATAGGTAATTATCATTGCCATTTAAGTGAAACCACTGAACTTAAATATACAAGTTTGATAAAAATCATCATTAAAGAAGAAAATTTCAAATGGCACTTAGAGGCTTTTGCATCTGAACTCTTCAAATAGACTAATGTTATGAGATTGATGTTTTAAATAAATGTTTAAATATATACAAGAAAACTTAAATAATACTTATTTACACGTGTATGTGTGTGTGTCTGTGTGTGTTTGTGTGTGAGAGAGAGTGAAACAGACCAACTAAGGGAAAAAAGCATTGCAGTAAATCGCGCTGATTAAATCTAACGATCGTTTATCTTATCATGTCAAACCATGCAAATTATCCTTTGTTCTCAAATTGTTAATGTTCAACGTCAGCATTGCGTGACTACATGTAATGTCCTTCTGATATTATCCTTTGTGTTGGCATGGGCCGTTGCAGTCTCTTTCCCCAAACTCTCAGTCAGAGTCTTCTGCACGTTACAGCGGTGAGTCTCCAGGTGTCTCTGGTGATTGTCTTTTGAACCTTTCTGGATCCACCGTCAAATTAATTAGTTTAATTATATCCAATGCTGTGAGAAAAGGCTATAAATCTCCACCTCCTGCATCTATACACTATCTACATATTAACCCTTCAGGCGCCAGAGGTTTTTTCGTAAAACGTTCGATTTTGACATCTTAATTTCATAAGGCTTTATTTTAAAAGTAAAAAATTAATTGATTCTGTAAATTAGAGGGAAATGTAATCCCTACATAAACTTTTGGTCATCCTTAATATTTCTCTAATTTGCATATTATGACACTCTGATTCCATGTATGAGGCACAGCACATATATATATATATATATATATTATTCATATGACACACAAACACAAGTAGACAAAACCTGTTTAGTTCAAAAGATCACTTGCGACGGCAAGGCACAGATCATGAGTAAGATGATACGAGCGCGGTATGCAGTATGCACACTATTGCGACTCCTCACCCTGCCTTCACGTTGCCCCCTATCTGTACTATGAACACTTCGACCTCGTCTAACATACCCAGTGATAATAGACAGACTCCACCACAATACTGTCGCCACGATTGCTGAGAAACTCTGATGAAATGGCTCACTCTCATACTAGCTCCGCTGTTGATCGCACTGATTCAATGTGCTGTAACTTGAACATTTTGTATAGAAAAATTATGATTTTTGAGTTGGGGATGAAGTATGACATGTCTGCCATCCAGTGGAGGGGAGGTCGAATGAAATTTGACACCCAATTGGACAAAATCTGCCGTTTTATTCAGTGACGCATCTTGTCGAGTAAACTTGACCGTGGCGCCTAGAGGGTTAATCCTTATTCACTCAGAGTCTTTATGGTAGAGATGATCTTACCACAGTTTCTCCAGTTTACAGTGAGGATTCGCCAGTAGATCAGAAAGCTGCTTCACTCCTGAGTCTCCTAGTTTATTCCCAGACAGATACAGATCTCTCAGGTGTGAGGGGTTTGATCTCAGAGCTGAAGCCAGAGCAACACAACCTTCATCTGTGACTCCACAATCACTCAACCTGTAGAGAACAATGACACACATTAAGCCTATATCCAGAGATAAACACAACACTTAAACTATAAATAACATAATGCTGTCAATATGAAATATATATTTCATATTCATGTGTGTGTGTGAGAGAAAGAGAGAGATAGAGAGGTATATATGTGTGTGTGTGTGTGTGTGTCATGGGCACAGCTGCACATTTGCTGAGGGGTTTGCAATATCAGTGTTGGCGCCACCCATTACACACACACATGCACACACACGCACGCACACACACACACACACACAAACAAACAATCATTACAACTGCACATCCTTTGGGTAAAAATAGCCTAATGTATTGTGAAGCAATATTTTCATCAGTGTGTTATATTTACCCCAGGGCGTTATTTACCTTTAGAAAGGCACTGCTTTAATTTTACCTTATTAAATGTATGCATCATCTTTCATGTCAAATTCTTACATTTGATCAATAAATTCAGTTAAAATAATAAATGGGGCTGTTACCAATCAAATTATATTATATAGTCTAAACACTGCAAAATTGCAACTGCAATAAATAGACTAATGTTATGAGATTAATGTTTTAAATAAATGTTTAAATATACAAGAAAAGAATTAAATAATACTTTCAAACATGAAACTAAACCGCCAGTAGGGGGCGGCAAGTGACCGTCTTAATAAGAGAGTCATTCGTTCAAAACGATTCATTCAAAACACTGAATATACTATAATATCCGAAATTCGATAATGATACGATAATATTCATCAAAACAGCTCTCTTGGTCGTGTTATGTGAATAGCCTAAATCATACATTATATTATAAATGTTCAATATTTATTATCTTATTTATCTGCTGTCGCATCTCTTGACACGTCATCTCGTTTTCCATCTCTCTTTTTCTATTTTTAGCCCCACAGCTTTTGTGCTTTATGACAACAACTCACTACTTGTACTCATGTGTGTGTGTGTGTGTGTGTGTGTGAGAGAGAGAGAGAGTGAAAGAGACCAACTAAGGGAAAAAAGCATTGCAGTAAATCGCGCTGATTAAATCTAACGATCGTTTATCATATCATGTCAAACCGTGCAAATTATCCTTTGTTCTTAAATTGTTAATGTTGAACGTCTGCATTGTGTGACTACATGTAATGTCCTTCTGATATTATCCTTGTGTTGGCATGGGCCGTTGCAGTCTCTTTCCCCAAACTCTCAGTCAGAGTCTTCTGCATGTTACAGCGGTGAGTCTCCAGGTGTCTCTGGTGATTGTCTATTTAACCTTTCTGGATCCACCATCAAATTAATTAGTGTAATTATATCCAATGCTGTGAGAAAAGGCTATAAATCTCCACCTCCTGCATCTATACACTATCTACATATTAACCCTTCAGGCGCCAGAGGTTTTTTCCTAAAACGTTTGATTTTGACATCTTAATTTCAAAAAGCTTTATCTTAAAAGTGAAAAAAAGATTATGTAAATTAGAGAAATATTAAGGATGACCAAAAGTTTATGTAGGGATGACATTTTCCCTCTAATTTGCATATTATGACATCATATGGTGGCAGCAATCTTGGATTAGAGCATTTTCATGAAAAGTCAGATGTTTAAATGATAAAATGCAGCACTTCTTTCCCCCCAAAATGTCCATCACCTTCTGTATGCTATATTGCACAATACTGAATGCTCAGGTATATAGTAAGTAGTAAACAAACTGATGTGTAAATCATTACTAATAAATGGTAAAACAAACCGTATGCATGTAGTGGTTGGCCTTTTGCTGTAGAGATTTTCCATTTACTACATACAGTAGGCACTCTAATTCCATGTATGAGGCACAGCACATATATATATATATACATATTACTCATATGACACACAAACACAAGTAGACAAAACCTGTTTAGTTCAAAAGATCACTTGCGACGGCAAGGCACAGATCATGAGTGAGATGATACGAGCGCGGTATGTAGTATGCACACTTTTGCGACTCCTCACCCTGCCTTCACGTTGCCCCCTATCTGTACTATGAACACTTCGACCTCGTCTAACATACCCAGTGATAATAGACAGACTCCACCACAATACTGTCACCACGATTGCTGAGACACTCTGATGAAATGGCTCACTCTCATACTAGCTCCATTGTTGATCGCACTGATTCAATGCACTGTAACTCGAACATTTTGTATAGAAAAATTATGTTTTTTTGATTCGGGGATGAAGTATGACATGTCTGCCATCCAGTGGAGGGGAGGTCGAACGAAATTTGACACCCAATTGGAGAAAATCGGCTGTTTTATTCAGTGACGCATCTTGTCTAGTAAACTCGACTGTGGCGCATGGAGGGTTAATCCTTATTCACTCAGAGTCTTTATGGTAGAGATGATCTTACCCCAGTGTCTCCAGTTTACAGTGAGGATTCGCCAGTAGATCAGAAAGCTTTAAAAACCCTCTTCACTGTATCCTGCATCTGTTGTCTGGTTTGTAGTTCGTCCGGTTTATTTAACTGTTGCTTTTACTGTGTTTTGTGGGATAATAATATAGTGCGATGTAAATGTTCCTCTTCAGGGAAACTCCTCACCGCTGTCTTCTACCGCCGGCAGGATCTGACGGTTCAAGCAGGAATCTGTCGCTGAACCACCGGACGGGGCTTACGCCAAACATATATCCTATACACTATCTACATATTAATCCTTATTCACTCAGAGTCTTTATGGTAGAGATGATCTTACCCCAGTGACTCCAGTTTACAGTGAGGATTCGCCAGTAGATCAGAAAGCTGCTTCACTCCTGAGTCTCCTAGTTTATTATCAGACAGATTCAGATCTCTCAGGTGTGAGGGGTTTGATCTCAGAGCTGAAGCCAGAGCAACACAACCTTCATCTGTGACTCCACACTCCCTCAACCTGTAGAGAACAATGACACACATTAAGCCTATATTTATTTATTTATTTATTTATAAACATTTATTAGAGGATCAGCCACATGAGATGAAACATCTTGTTTTCATGGGGGTCCTCAGTAATATTTAGAAAAGTAAAGAAAAGTAAAACAACAGAGTAGATACAGTATACAGGATACAAGAAAAACCTCAATGCACACACACACACACACACACACACACAAGCTCTCACTATCCCCCACTACCCAGATAGAATAAAGTAAATCACAGTGGTTCCCAAACTGTGGTATGAATACCACTAAACAATAAAACCTTGATGGTTAACCTTGACCTTAAAACCAGCATGATGATGTTCTAAAAGTCAAGCATTTTGAGAGTGGTGTTAAGTGAGACACACAATAATCCCAAATAAAACTGACAAAGTTGACATCACTAGATATGTATATTTCTACATATAAACACATTCATACACCCATGGATAACATGACACAAATTAATGCTAAATCCGAAATACTAGAAACATAGACAAGTATTCTGAAGATGTGTTAACAAAGCAGTTCGGAACAGAGGAAAAGACGTAAGCGAGCGGATAGATGCAGGAAGGCTGTTCCAGTCACGAGGGGCTTCATTACAGAAAGCATAATTCCCAGTTTTTCTCTTTACTCTAGGGACAGGTAAAGAAGATCTGTTCGTTGTGACGAAGATTATATTGTGAACTAAAAGGCACTAAATATTGGGATAAATAATTTGGTTATTTAAAGTAAATGCATTTAAATATAAGTTGAAACCAATGATATTGTCTTCTGGCTGAGGGTGCAAGCCAGGCCAGCTGGTCATACATCACACAGTGATGTGTCCTATAGGGGCAGCGAAGGACGAATCGGCACAGGCTGTTGTATACCACATCGAGAGAGTGTAGACAAGGGGCAGTAGTGTTAGCATATATGTAGGAATGATGTAAAATGTTCCTCCCAGCCTTAGGGGGGAGCTGTGTTCTATGAGTGTTTCACTGTGTGAGTCAGGCTTTCTTTACATGGGTGGAGCTGTTTTTAATTCAGTTCTATTTCCTTGTGGAAAGGTAAGGAGGGTTTTTTTTGGTGTTCACTGCCACATCTATTTAATTTCTTGAATTATATTGGCCATCCATGTTATTTTAGAAAATATATAACTGTTAAAGATGAAGTGAAGAACCCTGGGGTATGTCTTTATCTACACCTGTAAAATTCGACTGACTACCCCTGAAGGACACACACTGGCGACGGTGATGTAGATATGAATTGAACCACAGAAGAGGAAAAGGCCAATTGAGTATAATTTATCCAGGAGCAGATAATGATCAACTAAATCAAACGCTTTTGTACAGGGATGCAAACACATGTATGGCCAAAAAAGAGAGAGGTAATCGAAACCCTCGCCCACGGAAAATATCCAGATACTTACATTGCCACCACCCCCTGCCATCCCCGGCCCACCCCCTAGGCACATAGTAAATATGTTTCAGCCTTTAAACCATTTTTCACCAAAAAAAAGGGTTTTATAAAAAACAAACCTCACATATTTCAGCCTTTAAATAATTTTTCACAGAAACAAAAGGCGTTATAAAAAGATAAACCTCCTATATTTCAGCATTTAAATCATTTTTTATAAAAATAGTGAGTGAGTCTAAAAGCTTATCTTTTATTATTAGTAAAATCTGGTCCAATTTTCCGTGGTGTCTGTTGTTGCCAACCATCCATGCACTGCGCTCTCCACAACGACAAAGACGTTTTAAAAGATATTCACTACCGAAAAACGCTTTCTGTAGCTCTGCTACATGATTTATTTGTAAATACATGGTTTTATAATCACTATGGTCCTGAATTTGAGGCAGGGCAGTTTGGGGGGTTCGGGGTTTCCCCGAGAAAATTTGGGATTTCTCTAAACTACATGCATTTTAAGATATTGTGAAGGCAAAAAAAAAAAAAAAATCGATGACAACAGCTTCAGCTTTAATTTACTAAAGGCTACAATTTATATTTTATTCTCAATATGTACACATTCATTATTAATCCTGTGTCTAACATGATGAAAACGGCTTTGTTCATGTTTCTTGTCCCCTCACAATGACAGTAGCCTAAACTATTACACTAGGCTACATGTTACATAGGCCTATTTTCAGTTCAAAATGGTGAAATTAGACAAAACTATATTAGTTTGCCTAATTATTTTTTGTATCATTTGTTTAACATTTATGACCTGTAAGACTGGAAAAACTGGTTAAAGAGAAAATATCTGACCAGTGGCCTCTAAAGACAAAAGGCATTGCTTGCAAATTAACATTTGACACCCTACCCCCTATTCTCTGAACATCTTATCTGCATCTTCTCTCTTTCACTCTCTCAGTCAATGATACTGAAAGCTCACACAAGAATATGGTTTTAATGTGAATCTGATAATCTTTAAGGATTGTTTAGAATCATTTTGATGGTCTCAGGGTGACTGGTAATAATGTCTCATTCCCAAAGTAATAAAAGAAAAGGTAATAAGGTTTTTAAGAAGTTTAGGAATCACTGTCACACAAAGGAGTGTGGTCTTTGAGTTAACACCTTCTGCCTTGTCTGAATGCAAATTACAACCAAGCAAATGGTCTGCCCCCGATAAACATGGTAGGGGGATTCAGTAACTTTCCATTGAAACCTGGTGATTTACATATCAGGTGAGGTCTGATTATAAAGGGAGATGCAACAAGAGTTCGAGGCTGCCTTTCTGTATTCAGATCACCCCATGATGTTGTGTCTTCAAGGCTCAGCTCATGTAATATGTTGGGTAAAGTTCTTTGTTCTTTGAAACATTTGATGGTTTGCTCTGATTATCTTGTGGAATTCTAATGACACATTTACCTGACATAATAAATTGTTATATTTGGCTATTCTAACAGACTTTGACTTTATTTTCATTAGAGTTAAAAGGAACAGTCAAGCATTAACTTATTAAACGATGCACAGAAATCATTGATAAACCCTTTTCATTTTATGGAGTCAGATGAAACGAGTTAATACATAAGATTAAATGTATTGCATTTAATTAAAATTCACTTTGCTTGGAAAAGACGGAACGTGCTTGAAACCTTCACCACGAATCGAATTCCTCAATTTGGGTCGATTTCGTGGCCCTTTTTACAGTGGTGACACGCCTCCGTGATCGCAACAGATGGATTTCGCGAGCAACGTCCTTTCCAACAAAGTACGGGAATCTTAAAATCAACAAGAGGTTTGAACATCTTCCTTTCTTCTGCCACTGTGGTAAGTCAACTTTTTCTAATCTTTTGAAAAGTGTTGAGAAAATGTTGTTTGCCATGGTTGCGGGTCGGAAAGCCCTTTTTAGTCCGAAACTAAAACGTGAGGACATGATAACGACCGCGGCGCGCAGATAAAAGTGTAAAACCCTTGTTTAATAGATTTTAAAGATATCCTTGTTTGATTAGGCTAAAAGAAAAGAAACCTAAATTTGAAATAACATCTTTCAAATGATTTTCGGGTAGACTTAACGTTACTCTAGGAGCTATAAAACAAAACTTGCATGTTTGTCTTCATTATTGTAATGGCTTTGTTGAAACAAACCAGCAACGTGAAGAGAATCGACAAACAACAGAAATAAAAATCTAAGTTTGTAAACGATCGGAAAACACGTGATTTTATAAATAAGGCAGATCAATGCATTGTTTATGATAAAACAAACTTTGAAAAACACAATGATATGATTTACAGGCTAAGACGCCAAGTAGCAGGGTTAAATGCTAGTTTTCCATGCTGTTTAGAAAAAACGAGGCTAAGATAAATGCTAGTATTGCCCATGCTGCTTCCAAAACGAGACTATAAATTCTAAAGCCATGCTGCTTAAACAATGATGCTAACGCTAAACCCATGCGGCTTCTAAAAGGCTAATGCTAATGCTAAAAACATACTGCATTCAAACGCTTAACCCTTTGTGTGACCAGCCCACCGGGCCCTAGGCCACATTGAATGATATTCTAGAATAAACATAAACTAATCTTGACAAACTTTATTTTGCATTTGAAAGCTTCCACTGTAACACAGATGGGATTAAAAAGCAATAATGCAATAGTTTGTATTTTCAAATTTGGGGTTGTGCTTCACACAATGTAACGCACTCACAGAACACACTGTATAGTTGTTTGTGCTACTATATGTGCACATAGGCTAAATGTAAGTTTATTCTTTAAACACAGGATTGCTTTACTGTAAGTGTTTTGGAACACTTAGGTAAAGGCTGTTGATGTTGTATTTAAGGCCATGTATCCTGTGTGAACTGAATTAAACGTGTGTGTGTCTATGCTGAATGTGGTTATAATGTGATTCACAATGCTCATTCATTCTTGAAAAGAATGAGAAGAATTTGAGACAAAAATACTTTTCATATTCGGAAAACAAAATAATTCCACATTTTCACATCAGATTTGGCGAAAACAGGATGATATTATTTCCAGGCAAGATCAATGATAATACTGAATGCTATACATTGCATTTGAAAGCTTAAAAACTTTAACACAGATGGAACTAAATTATTTAAATTTCTCTAAAAAACAAACCTCTAAAGTATTTGATATGCAACCTGGTTGCAGAAAATTAGAAGACTTTGCTTGATTGCAGGAGCTGTTCAATGTGGCGAGTCTGTAAAAACGATGGCAGGATAAACTCTAAAACATTGTAACATGCTGGAGTAATACAAGTATATAAAAGGCGCCATGGTAACATATTCAAAGCTTTATAGGACATAGACTTTACCTCTCCACTTAATGGGAGCTGTTTTCGCATACAAAATTTGTAAATGGTTACGTTTGAACTAATTCTGAATGACTCTGAAAGGCTGGTTTTTCCCTAGATTATTGGATTCGTATATTTCCACATCTTTCGCGTCAGATTAGCGACGGCTAATATCCGATACCATTTTAAGTGTACTTGAATGGGGGGACAAGTTATTTCCGACTAGAATCAGCAAAGGCTGATTAATCAACCTAGTTTTGGGTGTGTCCATATCCACTGTTTTAGGTCAGTGATCACTTTGGATAAACGTGCGTGGTTTAAAGACCACGGGCTTGGCCTGAAGCCATTTTAAGAGATGTTGAGTTGATAAACTATACTCTTTCTTGGTGGTCAATCGTCCCTACTAAAGTGACACATTGATTTAATTTCTAGAGGAGGCATTCAAGGGGTCTTTGAATTGGCGGGGCAAGTTATTTCCGACTAGAATCAGCAAACACTGATTAATCAACCTAGTTTTGGGTGTGCCCATATTCTCTGTTCTAAATTAATGATTACTTTGGATAAACGTGCGTGGTTCTCAGACTGCGGGGTTTGACCTGAAGCCATTTTAAGAGACGTTGAGTTGATAAACAGTTTTCTTTCATGGTGGTCATTTTCGTCCCTACCATAGTAATACATTGATTTAAGTTCTAGAGGAGGCATTCAAAGGGACTTATAAAGATATCTCTGATTGTACGTGTGAATACGGCAGATCTTAGATATTATGTCAAATTACCTCTGAATTGGTTATTGAAACTGACGGGGGTGTGTCGCGCGGGCTTCGAGGAAGTACTGCGGAGCGATATAGATTCCCTTATCTAAACGGATAAAACTAAAATTTAGAGTTCAAAAGAATAATCAAACGTTAAAATGGCCATTTAAAAAGACTAAATGAGAAGAAAATATATTTGAAAACTAGCAAACAGAAAATTGAAACCTCTCAGGCATTAATTTGAGAACTATGAATTTAATCCTTACAATTCGATTTCGTTGACCAATACCCAGTGCCAAAAGGGCGGAAAACACTCACTGAAGTGTGGTGTGGCACAGGTAATTGCCAACTGACCAAAGAAGAAAATTTACAAGGAGGGTGTGAACTAAACATCAGAGGTAACGAGAGATCATCACTAAACAAATGTGTGAATGACACCATGAAATAATTCATGCACACAGATCTGGCTGAAATGAAAGCAATTTGAAGTTTAAAACCCGAAGACTGGGATCTCTAATGCTGGGACACAGCAAGCAGTGTTGTTTTAGATGTCGCACACTGAAGCAACAACAGCAATAATTCAGACCTGGTCAATGAAACTCGGTTTCATGTGACAGCTGGAATTAAAATTGCAATGGACATGATAATGTAGCAAGCAAACGAATATGTCCACATGTCTGAATTTGAAACTGTTGAAAACATCAAAATTAACTGTGGTTCTCTCTGCGTTTGTTTCTGTCAGGTTAACTTCTACAATTCCTCGGAGGACGGAGGCCGGGACGGCCGGCCTTCACGATTGTTAGAACGTAACCTGAGATTCGGGAGATGGGTGAAAAGACGATTCAAGAGGCCTTTACATCCCACAACAACACATGACTACATTAGATGGCCTCCCAGTTTAGAACTGGAACTAAAATTTGCAACAAAATTGTTATACAATAGATTCCACCCATCTCCTAGACATGAACACTGACTGAACACACTCCTCCATCACAACACCCTCACGGCATCATCACCTGGAATCAAATCTATCCAGACTGAACACTACACATCATAAGATGAAGATGACATAGAGTCTGATAGTGTCACTTCACTAAAGATCTATTGTGCATCTTCACACTCACAGATCCGGATAGCTTCACACACATAACGATGGGAAGCTGATCCCATGACATAGCACACGCTATTCATTACCACACCCTGCAAACTCATGGAAAAACACTGGAAACACATATTAATGGCTACAGTCACAAATCAATGCAATGCATAAAAAAAAAAAAAATTCATAATGTTTAAACTTTCTGATTGTTATTGGGGTGGTTGGAAAATCAGAGGGCCCCTGATTTCTCAACATACCACTAATAACAGTAACATCATAGCAAAATAGATCTGAAGTATGAGCGCTTCAATCAACTACAGAATTCTCAATTCAACCTTGTCATTGACTGTGACTTGGCCAACAACAACACACAAACACACACACACTCTATCTCTCTCTCTTTCTCTCACACAAACACTCAAACTCACACTCAGACAAACAAACACACACTCACACGCACATGCACTCATACCCTCACACAAACACTCTCACACCTATTGCAAGGAACGAACAATCTCCATTCTTGAATACATTTAAGAATGTTCCAAGTCACTTCCTAGATTTGCATAAGTGGCTTGCATTGGAAGATTCCTTAACAAACACTGATTATTATATACATATTCATTTATTGAACATCGATTGTTTTTATTACATGACTTTTTATCATAGAATCTATTTGATTATTTTGAATACTCTGACCTCTTGCTGCATTTCCTTTTTATAATTCAGACCAAAAAATATATATATTTAAAAATTGGATATTTAATATGAGACATCCTTACCATTCAATACCCTGAGAAAAATATGAGCAGACTTGCTGAAAAGAACATGATATTTTACATTGAACATGACATGATTTTGTTTTGTTATATTATGCGTTTCCATGCATTTCTTCTTGAGTTCAAGTTCATATTTGTTTCAATCCTGAAGCGGACATTTAAGATGCTTTTCAGACGCCTCACAGCATTCACCCACTGAGGTCTGTCCAGACAACCGCACCGCTGGAGGTGACAGGATTGGTCAAGAAGGGACAGATTATCGTTACGGGGAAGGTGCCAGGAAAACGTGAGTGTCTTCATGAAGGAACGACACGCCAACTGAAAAAGTCAAGAGGTCCAGATTGACTCTATGAACTTTGCTCACATCACCAGAAGAAAGCCTGAAAGCCTCGTCCACCTGCTGGACTCATGCTGCATACGCCTGATGAGAACAGGTGATCTGCAGGTGAACAAAGCCCTCTGAGCTTCTACAGATGCCAACATTGCCAAGAGACAATTGCTGAATTACACCAAGGATTACACCAAACGTCTTACTCTGTGACCCCTTAAGTGTCTGAATCTGACCCATGGGGTCAAGGAGGGAATCTGTAAGACTGGAAAAACTGGTTAAAGAGAAAATATCTGACCAGTGGCCTCTAAAGACAAAAGGCATTGCTTGCAAATTAACATTTGACACCCTACCCCCTATTCTCTGAACATCTTATCTGCATCTTCTCTCTTTCACTCTCTCAGTCAATGATACTGAAAGCTCACACAAGAATATGGTTTTAATGTGAATCTGATAATCTTTAAGGATTGTTTAGAATCATTTTGATGGTCTCATGGTGACTGGTAATAATGTCTCATTCCCAAAGTAATAAAAGAAAAGGTAATAAGGTTTTTAAGAAGTTTAGGAATCACTGTCACACAAAGGAGTGTGGTCTTTGAGTTAACACCTTCTGCCTTGTCTGAATGCAAATTACAACCAAGCAAATGGTCTGCCCCCGATAAACATGGTAGGGGGATTCAGTAACTTTCCATTGAAACCTGGTGATTTACATATCAGGTGAGGTCTGATTATAAAGGGAGATGCAACAAGAGTTCGAGGCTGCCTTTCTGTATTCAGATCAGCCCATGATGTTGTGTCTTCAAGGCTCAGCTCATGTAATATGTTGGGTAAAGTTCTTTGTTCTTTGAAACATTTGATGGTTTGCTCTGGTTATCTTGTGGAATTCTAATGATACATTTACCTGACATAATAAATTGTTATATTTGGCTATTCTAACAGACTTTGACTTTATTTTCATTAGAGTTAAAAGGAACAGTCAAGCATTAACTTATTAAACGATGCACAGATATCATTGATAAACCCTTTTCATTTTATGGAGTCAGATGAAACGAGTTAATACATAAGATTAAATGTATTGCATTTAATTAAAATTCACTTTGCTTGGAAAAGACGGAACGTGCTTGAAACCTTCACCACGAATCGAATTCCTCAATTTGGGTCGATTTCGTGGCCCTTTTTACAGACCTAAAAAACTGTCTAGAAGATGATGAAACTATTAAGAACCTATTAGAAGATGGCGCCGATCTATGGCGACGTGGTGTGGCTCTGTGTTTATGTTTGTCTCGTTTTGCTCTGTTTTGTTAACAATTCTGTCAGTCTGATTACATATGACAGACATGAACTATTATGTATTCGGGACACTTTGCAAAACTTCCCGGCCTCCGATTATTGGAGGAATGCTGCCGGAATTATTGACAGTCAATCTAAAGTTTACAAACACAAGCGATCTCCAAGGAAGAGAGGCAAACGAGCGGGAGTTTTGGTTCGACTAAGACAGAGGGTTCACCGCTCTCCGCTTCCCAGCATGATCCTGTCGAATGTCCGCTCCCTGACTAACAAGCAGGATGAGCTGGCTACCCTAATTCGATCTAAGTGGGACGCTGCTGACTGTTCTGTTATATGCCTGACCGAGACGTGGCTGGATGGCAGCACGCCGGATGAGGGTCTTCTCCTGCCCGGTTTCACACTTTTATGAGCTGATCGATCGCGGCAGGATTCACAGAAGAAGTCAGGTGGGGGTGTCTGTTTTTATATAAACCAAAGCTGGTCCACCAACACTGTCGTTCTCTCGCGACATTGTTCACCTGAGCTGGAATGTTTCATTGTTAAATGCAGACCCTTTTATCTCCCGCGGGAGTTCTCCTCCGTCATTTTCGCCGCTGTTTACATCCCACCTAAAGCGGGAGCCAAAGAGGCTTGCAGGCAGCTGGCGGCTCTCATAACAGAGGTGGAGAATTCTAGCCGGGACTCCGTGGTTTTGATTTTAGGCGATTTTAATCACGTGGACTTAAAGAGATCACTACCCAAGTTCAAGCAGCAGATTCATACTGCTACCAGGGGTGAAAAGACATTAGATAAATGCTACTGTGTGATTGCGAATGCGTATCATTCTATTACTTGGCCCCCTTTGGGTCGGTCTGACCATAACACTATCTTCCTCATCCCTCGATATCGTCAGAGATTGAAATCTACTAAGCCGACAAAAAAAGTGATTAAACAATGGTCTATACAAGCACAAAATGAACTGAAAGAATGCCTTCTGACTGGTCTGTCTTTAGGGATGAATTCACTACCCTGGACGAATACTGTGATGCTGTTACTTCATATATTCACTTTGCTGAAAATCTATGTTTTCCCTCTAAAACTGTGACTGTTTATAGCAATAACAAGCCATGGTTTAGCAAGAATATTAGAATGTTGTATCTGGAGAGAAAAAGTGCTTTCCAGAGCGGAGATAGCTATCAGTATTCTCTGGCTAAATATGCATTTGAAAGGGCTGTTAGAAAAGCTAAAGCTGACTATAGGGCCAAGCTTGAAGCTAAGCTTGGTGTCCATGACAACAGGGGTGTTTGGCAAAGCCTTCAACAGATTACTAATTATAAAAACAAACACACAGTTTATGATTATGACCCTTTACTACCTAATAAACTAAATGAATTTTACTGTAGATTTGAAAGTAATTCTGAATGTGCAGTCAGCTCTAATTTCCTCAATGATACAGGCCTTCTTGAACCACCTTTTCTGATAGAAGAAACAGAGGTCAGATCATTGTTAAGGAAACAAAATTGTAGGAAGGCATCAGGCCCTGACCAGGTCTCTGCTGCCTGCCACTATTAAATGGTGTGCCGATGAGTTGTCATATGTTTTCACTGACATTTTTAATTGGTCCCTTAGAGTATGTAAAGTTCCAGCATGCTTCAAATCAGCTGTAATCATTCCTGTGCCTAAGAAGTCGAATGTGAATTGTTTGAATGACTACAGACCAGTGGCCTAACCTCTGTTATCATGAAAGTTTTTGAGCGACTAGTAGCTAATCACCTCTCAGTAACGTCACTTGACCCTCACCAATTTGCGTATAGGGAGAACAGGTCTGTTGAAGATGCAGTTTCTCTTTGTACTCATAATATTCTTCAACATTTGGAGGGGCCAGCTACATATGCACGGGTTTTGTTTATTGATTTTAGTTCTGCTTTTAATAATATTATTCCAATGAGATTGTGTGACAAACTTCTGGGATTGGGGGTCAAGGAGTCCATATGTAAGTGGATTCTTGACTTTTTAACTGATAGATCTCAAGTGGTTAGGGTCAATGGCCTTTTGTCAAAATCAATGACTACCAGCATTGGCGCCCCCCAGGGGTGTGTTCTGTCTCCCCTTTTATATTCATTTTATACCAATGACTGTTTTTCTCACCATGATTCAGTGAAAATTTTTTAATTTGCAGACGACACCACTGTAGTAGGCCTCATTACTAATGATGATGAAATGGCCTACAGTACAGAAGTGTCCTTGCTGGTTGAGTGGTGCACAATTAACAACTTGTCCCTTAACATCTCCAAAACCAAGGAGATGGTTGTTGATTTTAGGAGCAAAAATATTAAGTCGCTCCATCCCCTTGCCATCAAGGACAAAACTGTGGAGAGGGTGGAAAGTTTCAGGTTCCTGGGGACCATTGTATCCTCCAGTCTCAAATGGAACCTCAAAGTCAGCCAGATTGTTAAAAAGGCTCAGCAGCGACTTTTCTTTTTGAGACAACTTAGGAAATTTAAAGTGTCCAAGGCTGGTATGCTCCACTTTTATAGAGCTGTGATAGAGAGCATTCTCACTTTCTCCATTACTGTATGGTGGGGCAGCTGCTCGGCAGAGGACAAGTCTGCATTGAATAGGGTAGTTAGCACTGCGTCAAGAATTATTGGGTTGGACCTCCCTAAGATCTGTGATATTTATAACACCCGACTACTCAATACTGGTCTGAAAATGCACCCTGCTCCCATTACACCCTGCTAATTACCTTTTCATCCCTTTACCATCAGGCAGAAGGTTAGAAAGCATAAGATCGAGAACCACTCGTTTTTTTAATAGCACTTACCCGCAAGCTGTGAGGGCTCTCAACTCACAAAAACAATCTACTTCTTCTCAGGGTCACTAAACGCACTAGCACTTTGTCTGATTAGTTTTATTCTATTTTTTTTCTATTTATTAGCAGCAATCTAAGTAGTTGCTCTCTGTTTAGATTTTATGCTTTTATTGTATGTTATGTTATGTTGTATTGTCTTGTGTGAGCAATTTCACCAAAATGAATTCCAGGCGATGTGGGTCGTTCTGGCAAAAATAAAGACTTGACTTGTCAAATATATAAAGTTAAGTTTAGCTACTTACATCTTATCTCGCACTTGACCGTACACTGAAGCGTCCAGTTGTTGTGTTACACACACTTTCCTCTGTTTCTGACGTCGTAATCTCTGCTCGGCGCCGCTGAATCTGATTATAACAAGAAGTTTGACGATTGATTTTTCATTAGGCTATTTTTAGTGCCCCCTCAGCACTTGGTGCCCTACGCACAGCGCGTGATGCGCGTGGTGGGAGCTGCGGCGCTGCTTGTAACATGAAATCCGGTGCGCTTGCGGCATTCTGAAAAGTTTTCATCTCGCTGCGCCTGGAAACAATCACTTCAATTGTGAAATAATGAACTTGAGAGCGCAAAATACACAATATGTGAACGGCCCTATGGCGTTTATTTAGTCTCAAAACTCGCGCACAGGATACAAGAGCAAAAAACTGTAGGCCTATACACGGACAGAATGCCATCCACTCGCGGGCGTTTCTGCAGTGAGCGCGGTCGATGCCATCCTCGCGCACGGCCACGAGCTAGTGGAACACACTACTGGTTCATGCTTGCGCGCATACTGCTGTTTTGGCACGCAGTGTTCTGATTTGCTTATTTCCTATTTACTTGTTTGGTGGAGACAATCCAGAATAAATGTTGGTGAAATTATAATAAGACACCCCCCCCCACACCCCCTTAAAAAAATCTCTTCAGATCTGCACGATTCACACAAGTCACCCAAACTGACGTGAAAAAAGCGGGAGGCGCCGAAAAGCGCGCTGTTTGCATCCCTGTTTGTAAAATCTAAGAAGATGACACCAGTACTCATATTGTTATCAAAACTAGAGAAAATATCAAATGATGTTTGGATTCAAGATGAGTGGCGTGCTCAATTCCTTTTAAAAAAGTTCAACCTAGGTGCTCTTCGGTCCAAGGTAGGACATCAAGGAAACAGTAGAGAAAAAAATCTCTGACCGAGGCACTCCTTCATTTAAAATGTCTTTATTGTACAAGTGACATGTCCTAAACGGACAAATTTAAAAAGCCCACGCGTAACGGCATGAAGCCTTCATCAGGGCATGGTGAAGCAGGTAGAAAACTGTTCATAATATCTAAGACACAGAAGTGACCTACTAAAAAAGAAGAAGAAGAGGAAAGACATGGCTAAAAACAACTCTAGACCTGTCTTTGTTACCCAATATAGTAGTAGTGCTTTTGAAATGAAACAAATAATTACGTCCAATTGGGGGTTAATTCAAAGTGATCCTATTCTGAAAAACGTTTTTCCAGAGACGCCTATGACTGTGTTCAAGAACGCACCATCCATAAGGGACAAACTTGTAAGAAGCTACCTTCCAGGTCCTAAACAAAAAACATGGTTACAAAAAGGTTTGTGGGGAACCTATAGGTGTGGGTCTTGCAGTCATTGTGAAGGTGTAATTCAGAGTAAGATTTTTTGTGATTTGAGAACGCAGAAAGAATTCAAAACAAATGGTTTCATTAATTGTAACTCTGAATATGTGGTCTACCGCCTACAATGCCCATGTGGGTGTTTCTATGTGGGCAGAACTAAAAGAAAATTAAAAGAGCGTTTTTATGAACACAAATACGCAATACGAGTTAACAACGAGGATTACCCTATGGCCAAACACTATAAAGCAGTACATCATAGTGACCCATCATCCTTAAAAATTCAGGGCATTGAAATTATTAAGAAATCAATACGCAGAGGTGACATTTTAAAACAGTTATTGCAACGTGAAACCTTTTGGATATGGAATCTTAAAGCAATGGACTATCCAGGTCTAAATGAGGAGATAGATTATAGACCTTTTTTGTGACTTTGTAATACTGTTCCTTTTTTGTGACTGCTTGTTTTTCATGTGTGGTGTATATGCATGAAAGTATATGCATATACCTGTTGCTTGTGTTTTAACTTTTATGTGACTAAAAACTTTAATGTTATAAATTATGTGGGAGATGTGTTCTCTCAATGTACACATGAGTGTATACATGTTCTTTGTTTTGTTGCTTGTATGTTTTTCATTTGATATTGTGATCAACAGATTTGTTCTTGAGAACTTTGTGAGAGACCTGACCTGGCAATGAATATATGAGAATAAATGCATGTTATATTTATTGTGATTTGTATTTTAGTGCTGGAAACTATGTGGGGGGTGTGTCTTGGCAATTGTCTGTGGATCTCTAACACTAATTGCCAGCACCTGTGTGTGTGCTCCTACTTGTGTGTCTTAGATATTATGAACAGTTTTCTACCTGCTTCACCATGCCCTGATGAAGGCTTCATGCCGCTACGCGTGGGCTTTTTAAATTTGTCCGTTTAGGACATGTCACTTGTACAATAAAGACATTTTAAATGAAGGAGTGCCTCGGTCATCAGAGATTTTTTTCTCTACTGTTTCCTAGAGAAAATATCATTTGTAAATTTCAAAAGAGCAGTGGTAGTAGAGTAGTGTTTCCTGAAACCTGACTGGCATTGAGATGGCACTGACTTGACATTATTATCAGAAAGGTAGTTAATTGATCGAAAACAATTTTCTCAAAAATCTTTACAATACTATTAATTATTGAGAGGTCTATAATTGTTCATATTTTGGGTGTCCCCTCCTTTATGCAATGGAATGACTTTGGTACACTTCCATGCCAGAGGCACTTCATGGGTTAGAAATGACAGATTAAAGAGCTCAGCCAATGGAGAGGATAGGACATGTGAAGAAATTTTGATAAACTTACCCTCAATGCCGTCAGGGCCGGTCCACTACTAGAGGATAGCTTGCTAATGGCCAGCTGGACATCAGCTGAGCTAACCTGTCGGAATGTGAAAGAGCTGTCGCTGGGCTGAGGATTAACGGTCGGCTCTGGGTGAAAGAACGATGACTGTACCTGAGGTGTTTGGGCAAAATGCAAACTAAATGCATTTGAGATAACAGCTGGATCATTAACAGTTGTATTATTAATTATCATGTTACTGCAGGTACTGTTCGACTTGTCAATTAAGGTATTCATTTTTTTCCAAAATTGTTTAGGATTATTGAAGTCATGTGACAAACTGTTTCTGTAGTAATTGGCTTTAGCATTTCTTGTTTGGGTTGTGCACAGGTTTCGTAGCCGTTTCTATTCCTCCCAATCATTAAGAAGTTTTGTTTTTTTATGTTTGTTTCACGCCCTGTCCCTCTGCTAAAACAGACTGATAAGTTCCCCATTTACCCAAGGTAGGTGATGACCTTTGACCTTAATAGTTGTCCATGGGGCATGCGTATCAATGACTTGCACAAATTCAGTATAAAAGAAATTCCAGGCAGCTTCCACGTCAGGAATTAGGCTAAATCTATTCCAATTTATCTTTCTCACATCATTAATAAATAAATCACTGTTAAATAATTTCATGTCACGGATCAGAATAAATTTTGGAGAAAGACGGGGAATTGAAATGTTCCAAATGCAATATATGATAGAATGGTCAATAAAACAATCCGAGAGAACACCAGATTTGATTATTCTGTTGGGATGAGTGACTAATATCCAGCCAAGAAGAGATTTGCAACTTGGGCTGATTCTAGTCCCCGGTTCCACCTGACCAAGTGTCGAGGTGTCCATGAGCAAGACACCTAACCCCAGCTGCTCCCGACGAGCTGGATGGCGCCTTGCATGGCTGACACCGCCGTCGGTGTATGAATGAGTGTGTGAATGGGTGAATGTGAGGCAATATGTAAAGCGCTTTGGTGGCCATTAGGTCTATGAAAGCCCTATATAAATGCAGTCCATTTACCATTTACTATTTTAAAGGTCGCAGAGTGACTGGTAATAATGTCTCATGTCGAATTACGATGGAAATGCTGCTGTTAAATGCTGAACAGGATAACAAGTGTTACTGTTTTTTTGTGTGTTAAAGGGGTGATGAACTGAGAAATCAAATTTTCCTTGAGCTTTTGACATCTAAGAGGTCATCATATTATAAAAATATCCTGTAAGTTTCAGAACTGAAAACATCCTTGTTAGTCCAATAAAAGCTTTTATTTACACCAGCCTCTGAAAACGTCTCGTTAAACGTTTTTAAAAGTGGGAAACTATGACGTTGAAGGGGTCAAAACCCCACCCCCGCTGAAGAAGATCAACACCTACTTCAACACGGCCGGTTTAGCCCCGCCCACCGATTCGCGCATTACACGCATAGCTAAGTAGCCTAACATACATGCCAACCTCGTGATGACAAACCGGATCGATCTAACGAGCAATACAGAATATAGTGTGCAGTGCCTGGTTGTGGAAGTAGACAGTCGCTGCATAAGCTTCCTCTGGATTCCAATAGGACTTCATGGATAAACTTTATTTTTAATGACGTTCCAGCTGATGAGGGTAAAACATCGTCGTCTGTTCGCTTCATTTCACTGAGGATTGTTTTGTCAACAAGACTGGATTTGCAGACCGATTAAGAGTAAAGAATGTGCTGTGCCGTCTATACTGGATCTGACAGGAATTGTGCAACACACGGACTCTTGGTTGAACCAAGGGGGTAATCCATCGACCGGAAGTTGAAGCCTCGCGGGAGCTGACATCTTGTAGCAGAACTTCACTTGCGTTAGCATTCCCATTGACTCCCATTAATATTGGGGTCACTTTGACAGCGAATAACTCTACATCTGAGGCGTTTGAAGACCCCATTTGTCCTTTATTTATTTCTAAAGAAACACGACAATGTATAAATAGCTCCATTACCTTGTAGCTTATGTTATGACCCCGTAGAAGCAGTTTTAGTGAAAGTAGGCTAACGATTGCGTCATACCCACGCGACTCTCTGTGGCACAGGAGGAGAAGCTCGCGCGCAATCGGGGAAACGTGGAGACAAAATGACAAAATAATTAATCAGAATACCTAGCAAAAGTGTCTCCTGCTCCTCGCTCATGGACAGCTCCTACTCACACTCTCCGCCTCTGCATGTTTCGGAAGGGAATGATTCAGATTTCCCATGCCACTGCACTAGAAGACAGACGGTTTGCTCTCGTCACATCTACGTCGTCAAGCTCTGTTTGAGTCTGCGCGTCAGGGATGGAAGTGCTAAAAAAACGCCAAAAACGGGCTTCAATCGTCTCAATGGAGTTCCAATGAGATGGCTCTGTCCATTTCTTTTACTGTCTATGGGTTGAACATGTATGGGCGAATCCGGTTGTCATTTGACAACATAGGACGTGTTCCCCCACGTACACCGACGGGTGAGTTAAACTCATTACAATATGCAAAACTGTTATCCACTCGCAGCAGTGGGC
This sequence comes from Pimephales promelas, assembly GCF_988280905.1. Lineage (NCBI taxonomy): Eukaryota > Metazoa > Chordata > Actinopteri > Cypriniformes > Leuciscidae > Pimephales > Pimephales promelas. Next base: position 38,842,838 of record NC_142770.1, on the reverse strand, counting down.
GTTTATTTCCATGTCTTCAGTGCGACACGCCCATAAAAACTGACCGTTTTTCAGGAAGGCTCACAACTTGGGTACAAAATAGCCTATTACTTATTCATTTTGATGTTTTTGAATGTAAAAACCAAGCAAACGTCTTAAGTTGACCTCAGACAACAATATAATACAATTTTAAAAGCCAGTTCATGACCCCTTTAAACTAAAAGCCGTGAATTGAATGCGTGTTTTGAACTAAATGCTGCCTGTTGCACATGCAGGTCATGTCTTTATTCTACGTTGGAACTGCGTTCATTTCAGCGTTATGATCTAAGATGGCGAGTCTTCCCAGCCGAGATGAAGTCGATTGATGTAAGATTTGAGTTAATCCAACACCCGTGGAATTCGGTAGGAAAGTTCTGATTGCCTGCTAGCTTTTTCCTAAATGGGACTGAGCTTTATTTTGGAAAGACTGCTCAAGAGTATTTTGTTTTCCTGTGAAAAAGATCTCTGGAACTGTTGAATCACTTTTCCGCGATTCAAAGGACCTTTGGACTTTCTGAACTGAATCAATGAATCGGATCTTTTGAATCAAATTCGACTAAACCAATTTGAAGTGAACTTTTCCAACTCAACCTTTTTGAACCGAACAGGTCAAACGAGTCTTTTGAACTGATTCATTTGAATTATTTTCTTCTGAACTGTTGTTTTTGCATTTTGTTCATTCTTTTATTTGTTTTTGAATGTGATTTAGTGAGTTGTACATTTTCTCCCCAATTGTGAACATTTATCAATGTTTATGGTAGGGCTGTAGTCAAGACCACCTGTGTCGAGTCCAAGACAAGTCCAAGACCAGGACTAGTCGAGTCCAAGTCAAGACCGAGTCCAAAGAGGTTCGAGTCCAAGTCAAGACCGAGTCCAGGACAGGGGGGAAAAAAGTCTTCAGGGCCTGAATTTCGTTTTTGCCAAACAAAATTGTTAAATTTTTCTTGCCTAAATATTTGTGCTCATTGCATTTTTTTTACAATGGGGTAATGTTGTTAAGAATTTAAACAACACAAGGCTTGATTTAAATTGTTCAATTAAATTGAAAAAAGTTACACAAATAAATACAATAAAGATACAAATAAAGACAAATAAAGAGAAACGTTTTTGAATAGTTCTAATAGTATTCATAGACAGAAACTGAATAAAGTAATCAAATGGAAAATAACACTAGATAGTATTTTAGTCCTGAATAAATTAAATACATAGGCTATTAATCCTGATTCCTTTAACTAAAACCTCTCTTTTGTTGTTTTGACGACAAAATTAATGACCGACACATATGATTACTGTCACTTTAAGAGCTAGTGCATGGATTCTCTCTTCTGCTTATTAAAGACAAAACCGACTGTTTAGACCATTATACACACGAAGACCGAAATTGACTCAGTTTTGAGTGTTAAAGCAATATAGCTAATCCGTGAAAAATAACTTTTGTTACTGGCCAGCTGTTCTTCATTGTTATCCCAGGGAGCGCATGAGAACTGATAAAATTGCTTGAATGTTAAACAGGTAGCACTAAGACTTAAAAAGACGTGCAAATGGTAAGCTATATTCACGATGCACTACTGGCCCAAATGCAAGTGAATATTCCGTCATGTCCCGACTCCTGAACGTGAGTGTGTAGTATTGCAGCAGCGCTTGATGCGGCTTCCACAACACGAGAGAAGAGAAGACGCGGCACCGTTGAACGCTCGCGCTGTTTGTGAAATTGCGTCTGGCAGATAGTTATTAAAAGAATGATTTGATTTTATAATATGTTCGGATTACGATTGTGGGACTATTCCACATTATAAATGGGAGACGGTGAGACCTGCAGGAATCATTAGAATTGTGCGCAACACCCAGTAACTATAGTAACAGCATGAGAAGCGCTCCGTTGTAGTGAGCACTTGGTCGGTTAATTTCATTTTCTACGTTAACGTTACCCAGATAGGCTAGTAATAAATTAACACATACAAAAATGTTGGACTCGGTCGAGACCAAAAGCCATATTTGGCAAGACCAGTGGCCGAGACCGAGACAAGTCCGAGTCCGAATACCAGCGAGTCCGAGATAAGTCCGAGACAATAGAAAAATGGTCTCGAGTCCGGACTTGAGTCCAAGACCGGACTCGAGTACTACAGCCCTGGTTTATGGGGTTGAATTTTATGTAGTATTCAACTGAGTGAAAGAACAAAAGGGTCAACTGCAAGTGTTCACTTATTGTGAATTGAAGTGAATCCTTATAACTGGGTTTACATTGAACCAAGACAATAATTTAACAATTTGATTTTTCTTTCTTTTGAATATCAACAATAACCCCAATCATTTATTTAAATATAAAGATTTACTTTATTAGTTAAACAGTGTTGTCTTTATTACACCTCCGTAGTCGAACCTACTGGCCTATAGTTAATACTAGTAATAAGTGCAATTATTTGACACGTGTGCTACATAATGATTCATTTACCTGACATAATAAATTGTTATATTTGATTATTCTAACAGACTTTGGCTTTATTTTCATTAACGTTATAAGGAATAGTCAAACATTAATGTACATTTAATGATGTACAGATATCATTATTAAACCTTTTTCATTTTATGGAGTCAGATGAAAACGAGTTAATACATAAGAATAAGATTAATGTTATTCATTTAATTAAAAATCACTTTGCCATGGGAAAGACGGAACACGCGTGAAACCTTCGCCTCCAGTCGAACGCCGTCTTTGGATCAATTTTGTAGGCCTTACAGAGTGATTCTTCTTTCTCAAAATAACACAAAATAAACAAAGTAAAGATGAATTTGACTGATAGCATTATTATTATTATTTAAGATTTCTATAGTTATGGTGATATATTGATATTGTGTGTTATTTTGGCCATGATAATCATGTAGTGATAAATCTGATCTGGTGTCAGTCCTGGTTCAGGTGAAACACACACCACTTCCCTCTTTTCAGCTGCACACACATTTTGAGGACATGCTCACGCTTTTGCAAGGGTCTGTTTGCTCAAGCATTACAAGGCAAGTTGATTTACACCAAACATTTGTGCTTTAAAAACCCTCTTCACTGTATCCTGCATCTGTTGTCTGGTTTGTAGTTCGTCCGGTTTATTTAACTGTTGGTTTTACTGTGTTTTGTGGGATAATAATATAGTGAGATGTAAATGTTCCTTTTCAGGGAGACTCCTCACCGCTGTCTTCTACCGCCGGCAGGATCTGACGGTTCAAGCAGGAATCTGTCGCTGAACCACCGGATGGGGCTTACGCCAAACATATATCCTATACACTATCTACATATTAATCCTTATTCACTCAGAGTCTTTATGGTAGAGATGATCTTACCCCAGTGACTCCAGTTTACAGTGAGGATTCGCCAGTAGATCAGAAAGCTGCTTCACTCCTGAGTCTCCTAGTTTATTATCAGACAGATTCAGTTCTCTCAGGTGTGAGGGGTTTGATCTCAGAGCTGAAGCCAGAGCAACACAACCTTCATCTGTGACTCCACACTCCCACAACCTGTAGAGAACAATGACACACATTAAGCCTATATCCAGAGATAAACACAACACTTAAACTATAAATAACATACTCATTGGTTCAAGTTGTTAAATTACATCAATTAGGATTAGGGGATTGAATGTACAGTTTGTACAGTATAAAATCATTATTTCTATGGAAAATCTCCATAAATCATGGAAACCCAATGGTGTGTGTGTGCTTAGTGCATTTGTAAACATTTTAAAGAACGTGTGTGTGTGTGTTAGGACTGTCTTCATAAAGTATCTTCTTATTAAACGGTCTGTACACTTACAAAGTTCTCAACGCTTCGTTTTGTATGTATGGAGCCTTATTATGTTACTGCGTTAGTGTGGGGCTATTTTGAGCCTTGTTAGTGGTATAAACTAGCGATTTCTTTTTACTTAGTCAATGCCCCCATTACTAGCATATACGCTAAACAGTTTTTAGAGATAAAAATCTTTACATTCGATTATCATGAAAACAAATCTCAGAGAACGATTGACTAGGTACCGATGTTTTATTAGACCAAAGGTTCATTGTTCGCCGGAGTTCTCCTTTAATTAACATTAACTAAGGTTAACTGCTGTTCATTGTTTGTTAATTAACATACTACATTTTTAAATTAAGGTTTTTATTTGTTAACCATAGTTAAAACTCTATGAACTAACATGAATGATCAAGGTGAAATTGTATTGCTCAAATATTAATGCTGTAAACATTTATATTGCATAATGCACACAGTTCATGTAAACTAGCTAATAAATCATTGTTAACAAATTGGACTTGCAACATGTTATAGCTAAAGAAACACACATTTGACATATTTTAATGTTTAAATTATTTTCAGATGGCAAATTTTGTTATTATTTGAAACGTCTTTTTTATTCATTAGGTTGGCTTGAAAAAGAACAGTTAAACAGTTACATTTGGAATGTTTAATTTGTTATTTATAGTATTATTTTTTGTTTGTTTGAAAGAATGCCTTTTATTGACATGTTTTCATGGTTCATACAGTTTTTTGTATTTTTATAACAAAGTTCAGCACTGTTTTACTTGGAGTGTTATGTTTGTTTTTATCCAGTATCAATTTTAAAAACTGTCGGTTGATTAATCGGTTATCGGCAAGTACAGCCCAACCTAGCTATCGTTATCGGTAAAATCCAATATCGGTCGACCTCTACTGTTAATCAAGTCAAGTCAAGTCACATTTATTTATATAGCGCTTTTCACAATACAGATTGTATCAAAGCAGCTTCACACTGATAACATGAAAGTAGCACAACACAGATCAACAACATTGCTAAACACTAAATAATCCCAACTGAGCAAGCTCAAAGCAAGCCAAAAGCAAGGCGACAGTGGCAAGGAACCAAACTCCATCAGATTGGATGGAGAAAAAACCTTGGGAGAACCCAGGCTCAGTCGGGGGCCAGTTCTCCTCTGGCTTACATTCATATTGTTTAAATATAAATATTAAATATCCTGCCTGTGCTGAGATTGAGTGTGTTTAAAGTAAAGGGTGTTAAATGTATGTCATGATGTCAGAGTGTGTTTTTCAGTCCTGCAGTTTCAGCTTAATGAGGAGCAGCTCATGTGTTCAAGCATTTACAGATCAAACACATGAACTCACAGTGCAGGAGAAACACAGCAAACGCTTTATACATATTAATCCTCTTATCCTGGTTTTAATTTACTGTTTTTATTTTTATTTTCATTATTTCTTATTTTTTTATTCTAAACTGTTTTAATTATTCTGATTTCTTTTGATTATTTTAATTTCTTCTATGTAAAGCACTTTGAATTGCCATTGTGTATGAAATGTGCTATATAAAAAAAACTTGCCTTGCCTTGCCTTACATCATATGAACAGACATTAAATTATTTGATTTTTGAATTATTTGAATTTAATAAGGTTGTTTCAATAGCTTTGCTTGTAATTAATGTAATAATAGTTATTTCCCTGAATTTTATCCATTTGATTTAAAAGCTGAAGTGTGTCACTCATATAATTAGTTAATCCATTAATTTATAATGTTTAAGTAAGAACTGTTATAATGTTTTAGCAGTGATGCTTGTTCTCAGTGTTACTTACAGAGCTGATCTAGTTGCTGTGACCACAGGCATCAGCTTCTGAAGAACTTCATCTCCTGTGTTTTGTGGGACACTAATAGAAAATAAAAAATAAACAAGTTAATTAATAATGCTAACAATAATAATACATAACATCAGCAAATAATACATTATACCTTCCTAAATACTCACAAATATATTTTTTAACTAAACACAGCTTTATAAAGGATGAGTGTTGTTAAAGTTGTTTAGTGTCTATAACTGTAGAAGCCTCGTATTCAGCAACACAGATTTGTTTTCTCTTTTTCTTGTCAATGTCGTTTGTCAAGGTCTATTAGTCTACATTTACACTACAACACTATTCTCACATATCAGATTTTGTTGAGTCAAATGCGTATATTTTCATGAATCAAGAAGTATTTTGTGTTAAACAAGTTGTTTTTGAAATGAAAAGTAAGCTAATAGTGATAAAGTCACATGGGGAAGCAGCACTGGTGTTCACACACACACACACACACTCGTCTCATTCCTCCATCACATCGCCACTATCACACAGGAGCGTGCACACGAGATGCTGACACTCCACTCTCCCTTCCAGATCCTTTTCCTGGTCACTTCATACACTTGCACTGCACTGTCTCGTCGTTTCCTCTGTGTGTGTGTGTGTGTGTGTGTTAGACATGTGCCGGTATTCGGTAATGCAATAAATCGCGGTAATGAATATGCACGATATTGTTATCGCGGGCTCTTCAAAATACCGTGAAAAATAATAGATTCGAATTTAGACTTTTAGAGCGCGCGTTAGCTGCTTATTTTCCTTCAACCGCTCAAACACTGCGTGCTGCGCAAAACACGCGCGCACTCTGATGTAAACAATCCCCACATGTATAAGCACTGTGTGCATGCGACAGTGCGCACTAGTCTAATGTAAACAATCCTCACATGGAGTAGAAGCATGGCGGAACGCTCCCGACGATTTATCCCCGCAGGGCTGCCAACTCTCAGACATTCCGCTTGAGACTCAAGCTTGAGACTTTCAGACAGGACGCGGAATACGCGCGCGACGCGCAGGGATGTTTTGCTGCTGCGTCGACCTGCATCGACCACGCCGGTGTTAAAGTTCAAAATAGTTAAACTTTTTATTTGTAAAATAGCAAATCGCGTTGTATCTGAAGGGCAACGTTGAACCAAGCGGCCAGCGTCGCGCATTCCGCGTCCTGTCTGAAAGGCGCTTAACGCATTTGACACTTTTCACACGCTCTCCCACAGAGAAAAATCACAGAGCAAAGAGGACACTGACACCGACAGACTAGACAGAGCAGGTTACTTTTTTTATGAAAGTTGTTATTGATAAATCAGCTCTTAGGTTCTGATCACAGATCGTTGCTCCTCAGTTCAAGTAAACCGATCATCATGTTACTTTCGTTTTTATTTAAAGATACAGTACAACTTACCGAAAGGTATATTTACTTGTACATAATAACGATCAATAAGTGTTTTTAAACACGGAAAGAGGTCAGTAACACTGCAGGTCAGTAACAGTTGTGTCAAAACGTTACATTTACCTCAGGAAAGCCATTTACTGACCAGCACATTCATTGACTAGACAAAAAATAGCAAGGGGTATTTTGCTAAATATTATATTTAATTTCTCTCTGTATGTTTACAGCATTATGTGAGTTTTTTTTCTTGAGAAACATTAACAGACTGAGGCCTACGTAATATTTATCCAAATGAGTCAATATTGAATTAAGACTGAAATCAAATCCAAGAATTTAATTGAATAATACAAACAGTAACCTACCAGTCATTGTAACATGTTGTCACTAAACTTTAAACAATTTGGTTTAGTTTACCATATGTTTTGAAAATCACAATTACACATTGATACAAGTTGAGTTTTTTTTAGAGACCCACAATGCATCTGTTTTTCTTGAGCATTAAAATATAATTTCATTAAAATATTGTGATAATATCGTATACCGTGATAAAAGCTCAATCAATTAACCGCAGCATGAAAATTTGATACCGGCACATGCCTAGTGTGTGTGTGTGTGTGTGTGTAGTCAGTCATCCAGCGGAAAGTTGCCAAAACGAACAATCGAGCGGCAGCATCTGATGACGTCACGGCCGAGTCGTGCCGGCGAATCGCAACCAGAAACTGACGAAACAATTGTCTAATGTGAATAGGTTTCTCGTGTGTATTTAAATGCAACCATTATGTGTTGTGTTGTATGTGTGAATTAATTATGTGTTTATAATTGATTATCAAATAGATTAAGTATTGTATATGTATTCAATGTTATATGGACCTGAAAATGGAGTGATCCTAAAAGGGGCGGGGTTTGGCCTACAGAAACCAAGGCCAAACTTGGTATACAATAGAGTGCCGAAGTTACGACGTCACTGTGTAGGCCAAAACACGGAAATGAGTTAGCATGTTAGCACTCCCGGTTCCCTCGCACTAAAGCCTATGGGATTTTTTAATGGATTTTTGCTAAATCGCCTGAAATAAGTTCTGTGGTGAACTTTTTTTTTTATCTTCACGTTTTGATCTATGACATAAAACACACAGTTATAACCTGCTTGCGTTTTTTTAAACTTTATTGTGTCTTAAAAATATCTGACGGCTCTATTTAGGCTTCAAAATGTATACATTTTGTATATGTAATTTTGTAATGTATAAAAACTCTTTTTTGAACACAGATCTTATTTTTTGCGATTTTCCAAAAGTCTACGGGGAAAATGCATATCTTTTCGATCGAGGGAACCCATGCGCCGCTAACTTCCCAGTTGTCCTACAAAGTGACGTCATCACTTCGGCACTCTATGCAGTCGGCAACTAGTAATAGTTGGGGGGCGTGGTCGGCGTGGGGGAAAACACGAGATGGTCCTCACTGCGGAACATGAAATCCATGGGGAGGAGTCGGATCCAAATCCAACTCCTCCCACCTTACATAAACCTAAGCCTAACCAACTCCACCCCATGATCCCTAAACCCACCCCTAATCCTACCCATCTCCACCCCTTGGATCGTGATCCAACTCCTCCCCGTGGATCTCATGTTCTGCATTGAGGTGCTACTGGAAAACACTGTGAGTGTTGTGTGTATTTGAATTAGGGCTGGGCGATACCAGACTTTTTTTTTAATTCGATACCAATATTTTTTGGTTTAATTTTAACAATACTGATATCGATACCATTTAATTTTTTAATTGTACATGTGATTTTTTAAAATAATGTTAATTGTTTGTAAAATTTGATTATTACACTTACATGCAAATTACATCCACATAAACACTGGCCATTAATACATTAATTACAGAATAGAGGTCGACCGATTCATCGGATTTGCCGATTAATCGGCACCGATAGTTGATTGGTGGAACTATCGTTATCGGCAAAAATCCGCACCGATAGTTATTTCCTGGTTTCGTCCGTTGCTGGGGCGGCTGAGAAGTGCGCACTGTCATTCATTACACAGTATGGGAGAGCTGAGAAGGGTCTGCTGGCATCATGCAGTACAAGAGCGGCCTCTAGAGGTGTCATAAAAACTATCAACTGATGCCTCGTGTTGTTTATTTTCGACACGTGACAATAAGTGACAATAACAGCGCGCGTTGTGTGGAGAGCGGAGATCGCTGACATCTGATGCGTGTGCTAAAGCACGGACAGCGAAAAGGTATTTACACAGGAAATTTTGTCATATCATTATAAACTGATGAATTTGTTGACTAAATGCTGCATTAGTAGAGAATGAACCGCACAACAGTATGTCTTCGAGAGTGGCTGAGAGGACGCACATTAGTAGTACCTCAAGCGGTTAAAACACTGACACAAAAATACACCTAAATCCGACCCGAATGTTTAATGTCACAAATTGTTCCCACACAGCAAAATCCCCAGTGTTAAATTAACACTGAGAGTGTTAAATTAACACAGAGAAGTGAGAATTATATAAACTCTGAGCAGAGTGTTAAATGAACACTGAAGCAGTGTTAAAGTTAATGAGATAATTAAGTGAATAATTGAATGATGATTGAGCATCATTGAAGACACCTGATGTTAACAAGCAGAATCACTGAAGGAGAAAAACAGAAATTTTAAGTCACCATTATGGAGATTAGTGTTTGCTTTAGTTGGGCTCTTGACCCTTAATTATTTAACTTTAGATTTTGTCTGGCTGTTGTCTGTGACTTATAACAGCCAGATGAAAAAAAGGTGATCTGATGGTGTTGGTTGTGTTTCAACACAATCATCAATTGACCTGAATTGCTGAACTTGTCAAGAGCATCAATTTTAAGTTAAAATTACCGTAAGGATTTTAGCAGCATGGTCATTTTAGGACATAACATTTTTAACCTTTTCAATGAAAAATGATTAAAAAAAAAAAAAATATCCCAAAAATATTTTATAAAGGCATACACAGACATCAAGAATTAACACACTAATCTCAGCAATGGTGGCAAACAGATCACCTCTGAACATAAGCTCATTATTTATTCATGCAGCAATGCACGATGGGAGCCATGAATGAGTTTTGATTGGTGGCACCAAGAATGCAACATGCTTTATAACTGTTACCATTGTTGAGATTCACAGGCTAATTATTGATGTCGGTGTGTCATAACATTGTAAAGAAGTAAAAAAATATATAAGAAAAGCTTTTAAGAAATTATTTTGAATATTCTGTAGATATTGAGAATATTATGCTGCACAAGGTCACTGCTGCTATAATTAATAAAGTAAACCTCACTCAGAAATTAGATTCTATATGAATTCAGTGATTCGGGTTAAATGATTGTGTTAAAACACATCACCATCAGATCACCTTTTCTATTTGTTCATCTGGCTGTTATAACTCATGTACAGCAGCCAAACAAAATCTAAAGTTAAAGAAATAAGGGTCAAGAGCCCAACTAAAGCAAACACTAATCTCCATAATGGTGACTTAAAATTCAGTTTTTCTCCTTCAGTGATTCTGCTTGTTAACATCAGGTGTCTTCAATAATGCTCAATCATCACTCAATTATTCACTTAATTATTTCATTAACTTTAACACTGCTTCACTCTGCTCAGAGTTTATATAATCCACACTCTCAGTGTTAATTTAACACTGGGGATTTTGCTGTGCATCTATTTGCATTAGTTTATATCCAGCTGGTCACTTTGATGCATTCATTATGCAGCGACGTTGCATATAAGCTAGAGACGTATGATAGCAAACTGATATGTTCATACAGCCGACAAAAACAAACGAATCAGAGAAGCATTCGATTTCGGTTCTTTTTTCACCATCACTTTAATACATATTTATTTTTATTATATATTCATTAAGTTCTGTAAAATACAAGGCTCCAGACTGCGACCAAATAGTCGCATTTTGCGACCAAAATTTGAGAGTGTGCGACTGAATTTTACATCCAGTCGCACATGTGCGACCGGTAAATTTGCCACACGTTAAACGCATGGTAAGCGTGGAAGGGACACGTCAATGAATCCGTGACAAGAGTAGCGCGATTAAACGTCTGTGGGAACATGAGAGACGATGTGAGATGGAGACAAATATCACAACCTGATGTGCGTCTGAGCGATCTATTGACACGTTACCTAGCAGCGAATACAAACAAAATGAAAGTGGAACTAAAATACGCAACTCATATAGGCTATGCTTCACGGACCGTTGGCGTTTTTATTAGATGGGACCAATAATAGACAGAGCAGCGCATAGTGGAGCCCCCCGAACCACCGACAGTAATAAAGCCCCGAACTTGCCAGTTGGTGGATAACATATTAATTAACATTAACTAAGGTTAATTAACTGCTGTTCATGTTTGTTAATTAACATACTACATTTTTAAATTAAGGTTTTTATTTGTTAACCATAGTTAAAGCTCTATTAACTAACATGAATGATCAAGGTGAAATTGTATTGCTCAAATATTAATGCTGTAAACATTTATATTGCATAATGCACATAGTTCATGTAAACTAGCTAATAAATCATTGTTAACAAATTGGACATGCAACATGTTATAGCTAAAGAAACACACATTTGACATATTTTAATATTTAAATTATTTTCAGATGGCAAATTTTGTTATGATTTGAAATGTCTTTTTTATTCATTAGGTTGGCTTGAAAAAGAACAGTTAAACAGTTACATTTGGAATGTTTAATTTGTTATTTAGAGTATTATTTTTTGTTTGTTTGAAAGAATGCCTTTTATTGACATGTTTTCATGGTTCATACTGTTTTTTGTATTTTTATAATAAAGTTCAGCACTGTTTTACTTGGAGTGTTATGTTTGTTTTTATCCAGTATCAATTTTAAAAACTATCGGTTGATTAATCGGTTATCGGCAAGTACAGCCCAACCTAACTATCATTATTGGTAAAATCCAATATCGGTCGACCTCTATTACAAAAGCAAATTTGACAACAAATAAACAATGTTTAAAATAATACATTATTTTACAAAAAAAAGTTATTAAATAACAATTCATTATAACAAATATTAATAAAATAAATCATTATAATTAAACATTAATTAAACATATTTTTTCCCATTTAGCAATGTTCAGATAGATATTTAAATTTCAAAGTTTTATTTTTAATTACTGATAAAGATTTTCTAATCTTTAAGCTTCAGATTTTTGCCTGCCATTGAAAAATAGCACCACACCACGCTTTGCTTTCTTTCAGCCATAGTGCCGTTCTATGCGGAAGTGTGCAACTGTGCGATGCGTGTCGTGTACATGACGTGTCGTGTGGGCAGGGCACGTCGCTCGCTTCTCTCACGGGCCAGCTAAATATGTCAGGCAGGGGTGTTTTTTATTTAGCACAAACATTAAACAGAAGTACCAAAAACACTTAATGATGCAGAAATTATTAATATAATTTAAATATCAATATTTTTATAGAGGTATCGATACCAAGTAAGTAGCTTGTGAGTATCGATATATCGATACTGCAGCTTCAATGTGCTAATTTGAATGACAAAAATGTCATATTGCGAGTCATTGACGCCTGCCGACCGGCAACGGTACATTGCAAATTTAACTGCAATAGGTTATGATTGCCCTTATTTAATTAAAAACTGGGTCAATGATCCAACCAAATGGCTGGAGGTGTCGTTTCCAGATATATTTTGTTATCTGGTTGAATCTCCAGGTAAGACATCGTGTTAGCTGTAGCGTTCAGTGATTCATTCATGGGCGTCAGAACCATTGTGTATGTGTGGGACAAGACCCGCACCCACTTTTTAAGACCAATGATATTGGACCCACTCACTTCTACAGTCTCTAATTCAACACACGTGTCTGTTCACTTCTCAGAGCGCCGTCAGTCAAATCCATTCCACTTGAAAAAAGCCCTAATAAATTTAACTCCGTTCCACATTTTAGCTACAGCGCTGATTTCCACGCTGCTGCTCAAATCCATTCCGGTTCATTCAGAGTCCCACCAAACACTTACCGGGACGTTCCCGGCCAATGCGCTGCTGACTCGGATCCCAGTTTCATATGGGAATACAGATCATATGAAGTTTAAAACATTTAAATAGACATATAAAGCAGTAATTAATTAATGTATATGAATCTTAGTTGATTATTGGCAATTAGAGCTGGTTTGGTTGCTGAGACGGAGACGCACAGAGGCGGCAATTAATGGGGACCTTCTAAAATGCTTAACGTGAAAAATGCTTACGTGGCTTCAAGATAACATGTATGCCTTCATCTCCGAACACATTATCTGTGTCTTACATTTCATAATGAACTCGGATAAACTCAGTGCCGACTCGTTTTCCAGCAGTTCTTCTACATGAACTGGAATGTGTGCAAAGGATTGTGGGAGATTGAAGAACACGAAGGACACACTTGATGCATCCTTCAAAATGATCTGAATTAAAGACACAAAATGAAGTCTGTCTTCAAAAGATCCTTCAAACTGAGACGGCCTTCAGAGGCGCTTGATGACGTGGCAGTCGAGATATGCAGCCTTACTAGGACACAGCCACGGTTTGAGAAACACCCGCAAATTATGGACAATATCCCAGAAATCAGTCTGAGCCTGTGATTTAAACACCTCTGATCTCTGAGTTTCTTTTTGTTCATAATGTTTTAGACTGTAATGATTGCACTCAGTGTTACTTACCCATCAATACTGACTCCAATTAAGCTCTTCAGGTCAAACTCCTGCAGTGTCTCCTCTGAACACAACAACACAAACACTAAAGCTGACCACTGAGACGAGGAGAGTTTCACATCACGTAATCCTCCAGACCAAGTATGAGGTTGAGCTTCGTTGACTAGAGAAAGATCCCCCAGTTCATTCAGACAGTGAAACAGATTGATGTATTTCTCTGGAGAGGGATTCTCCCTGATCTTCTCTTTAATATAGTCAACTGTTTCCTCATTGTTGTGAGAGCTGTTTGCTGTCTGTGTCTTTAGTTCTTGTAAGAGACTCTGATTAGACTCCACTGACAGACCCAGAAGGAAACGAAGGAAAAGGTCCAGATGCCCATTTCTACTGTGTAAAGCCTCATCCACAGCTCTCTGATGGAGATCAGATAGGGACACTTTGCCTCCATTAGTTGGTCTGGTAATCTGGTCAAACACATTGATGTTATTGTTGATAAAGGAGAGATGCACATATAGAGCTGCTAGATGTTCCTGAATGCTCAGATGAACAAAGCAGAAGACTTTCCCCAGACACAAGCCCAACTCCTCTCTGAAGATCTGAGTGCACAATCCTGAGTAAACTGATGCTTCTGCCACATCAATGCCACACTCGCTCAGGTCTTCCTCATAGAAGATCAGGTGGCCTTTCACAAGCTGCCGATACGCCAGTTCCCCCAGTTTGACGATCATGTCTTCATCTTTCACTTTCTTCTCATAGTCCTTCTCATGTTTGATGTTGGTCTGAATGAGCAGGAAGTGTGTGTACATTTGAGTGAGAGTCTTGGGAATCTCTCGTCTCTCTGCTTCACTGCACATCTCCTCTAGAACAGTGGCTGAGATCCAGCAGAACACTGGGATGTGGCACATAATAAAGAGGCTCCTTGAGGACTTCAGGTGTGAGATGATCCTGTGGGCCAGACTCTGATCACTGATCCTCTTCCTGAAGTATTCCTGCTTCTGTGTGTCACTGAAGCCTCGTACCTCTGTCACTCGATGGACACACTCAGAGGGGACGAGATCCGCTGCTGCTGGTCTGGAGGTGATCCAGATGAGAGACGAGGGAAGCAGATTCCCCACAATGAGGTTCGTCAGCAGCTCGTCCACTGAGGCTGATTCAGTCACATCACACAACCTCACATCGCTCTGAAAATCCAGAGACAGACGACACTCATCCAGACCATCAAAGATGAACAGCACTTTATACTCATCACTGGATATGGCCATTTCTCTGCTTTCAGGGAAGAAGCGATGAAGAAGATCTGAAAGACTGAGTGTTTTGTCCTTCATCAAGTTGAGCTCTCTGAAAGCCAGTGGAAATATGAGCTGGACGTCCTGATTCTCTTTCCCTTCAGCCCAGTCCAGGATGAGCTTCTGCACAGAGACTGTTTTTCCAATGCCAGCGACTCCCTTTGTCAGCACAGTTCTGATGGGTTTGTCTTGTCCAGGTAAAGGTCTAAAGATGCCACTGCATTTGATCGGTGTGTCCTCTGTTTCTGCTCTCCTGGACTGTGTCTCAATCTGTCTCACCTCATGCTCATTATTGATCTCTCCACTTCCACTCTCTGTGATGTAGAGCTCTGTGTAGATCTCATTCAGGAGTGTTGGCTTTCCCTGCTTTGATATTCCCTCACACACACACTCAAACTTCTGTCTCAGATTTGATCTCAGTGTGTTGAGGACTTCAGCAGCTTTAGAGTCATGGCTGGAAGATTACAATAAGACATTATTAATAAAGTTAGAGAAGTAAATAACCATGAATTAAAAAATTGATTATCTGTATTATGGGACACATCAATAGGTTTCTGAAATATTTCTATCATTAATCATGTGTTTGAGTGATCGAAATGATATACCTGAGATCAGACTGTGTTTCTCCACTCTTAAACACTTGTGGTATCTCCATAGACCAGTCACTCTTCACAGACACACAGCTGGACTCTGGGTTTGAGCTCTTCTTCTGGACTGAACTGGGTTCAAAACTAAGTAAAATAAAAAACATACAGACTTATAAATGTTGTGCACTTTTACTGGAATCTTCTGTCTTTAGGAAAAACCAGGGAGTGTTGTAACACTTTTGCTTTAGCGTCTGTAACTCAGTGTAACTTTGATTATAATTATTTTCAGGAATTAAAGGAGCATTTTACCCATTGCAAGATTAATCTTTATTGAAAGTGGATCATATATGTAGTCGAAATGTAAAATAATTTTTTTAATTTGGTGCCCTCTTGGCTGAGAAAAGACAGAAAATAACCAAGGGGCGCCTATATATGAAAAAAACTATATGTCCCACAATCCACAGCTCCGCAAGCCACACCCACTAATCCGGAACAGCGCAAATAGAGAATTCACTCTTCCGTCTACAAGGCTAACATTAGCTGTCAGCGGAGTTTGACATTCATTTCACACAAAATGTCTAGTTGGCTGTGGCGAGCAGGACGATCGAGGGCGAGGGATGTAAGAGGACGGCGCTCTGCGCGAGGCCGGTGGCGTGAGTTATAACAGAGACTGATAATGAAAGACACCTGTGAGGGGCACGCCTATCTTGCGTCTCTCACGGAAAAGCGAAAGCATAAAACGGTGAGCGACGACGGCAGATCGAGAGAAACAGGCCTGATTTTATGCTGTGTTTTGTTTCTGTTGTGTGTAACGTTACAGCAGTCGTCAATGAGGAACTTTCGTTTTGTATTTGTTCATTTTACTATTAAAATGTTTAAATGTTCTCCGGTTCCTGCCTCCTTCTTCCCATATCAACAAACCCTGTTAACGTTACATTGGCAAACTCATTAGTGAATTACTCCTCGTTTGTATTTATTTCTATATGGTGAATTACTGCATGATATAATGGATGTTTAGTCAGGCGAAACTATCACAACACAAACGTCCGTGTGCTCGTCTGATTCAGAGATTTTCAGAGAATTCAGAGAAATTGCCATCGTTGAAATTCTCTGCAGCAGACGGACTCTGTGTCCGTAGGCCGTAGCACGCAGCGAGAGTACAGGCAACAGCAATCCGCCTCAGCTCGACCCAGTCCGGGCATCTCGACCGACGGGCAGCCGCCTCCTGCTCCTCCATCAGCCTCAGCTGCTCTAAACTATACTGCGACTCGTAAAGATAGCCACGAATATCGGATTCGAGCAGCAGAACTTCAAAATCCTCTTCTTCCATATCATGTTTAGTTTCTTCCGTCATTGTCATACTTACGATCTCTACAGCGCTTGTTAGCTTAGCTTCCAAACAAGATGGCGGATATTGATTTCAGTTTCTGCAAGTGAAGTCCCACCCACTGATCTGTAATAGGCCTGTAGGGTGAGTGGGTCCAACACCCTGGAACAATAATGAGCTAATATATGTAGTTCTAAAGATTTTAATGAAATGTGACTTCCTGCTTATCGTGACGCAAAATGAGGATTTCTACGTCATAATAAGCAGGAAGTAAAACACTTAAATCCTTATTTGTCCCATCTCAGGGAAAATAAGGGAATAAACCATGACCCTTCAAAAATATGACTGGGTTTCTAAAGATACAAAGCTTAATGCAAATGGGTGAAGTGACCCTTCAACTAACTGTTTTTTAAATGTTAAGCATGATTAAAAAAATGAATCAAAGCAACTGAAAAAATTAATGGTTTTATTAGGCATTAAGAATAAAAAAAACATTGAAAACAACTATAGAATTATAGAATAGATTAAACTCAGGTGAACATCACATGACTCTTGTGAACGGCCCAATGGAGGACGAAGACTCAGCGACTAAAGAGACCAATGTGTCGCTGAGCTTTAAAGCTAAACCAGCTTACTGTACTAGGCGGCGAGCTACATAGGCCTACCGTGCACCCCCCCCACCTCCCAACAAAACCATACTTTTTTGAAAGGTCTGGATGTGTAGAATATGAATCTGAATGTTAACATTGAAAATTTTGGGTTGCACTACCTGTTTTAGGCCTGTGAATAGGGAAACCCTAAAAACGTTTTTAAGCGATTTTAGCATTTCGAGATTGGCCTAGTCAATCAGAACAGCTTTTAAGGGACCCAATACACACTCAAACTTAACATATGATGACTTAGGTCAAATATCTACCATGCTGCTTATTGGTAGGTGTCTAAAATTAACATGGTGAGGCTTTATGTTGACATAATGAGCCCATTTCATGCATAGGCCACGACCATTCGCCTATCATACACCCCAACCCCCTCCCCTGACAAAATCATGCTTTTCTGAAAGGTCTGCATGTGTAGAATATTAATATGAATGTTAACATTGACATTTTTGGGATACACTACCTGTTTTAGCCCTGAATAGGGAAACTCTAAAAAACGATTTTAAGCTATTTTA
The DNA here is from genome assembly GCF_988280905.1 of Pimephales promelas. Lineage (NCBI taxonomy): Eukaryota > Metazoa > Chordata > Actinopteri > Cypriniformes > Leuciscidae > Pimephales > Pimephales promelas. The sequence continues at coordinate 38,824,728 of NC_142770.1, read as the reverse complement.
ACATGTCGAGATTGGCCTAGTCAATCAGAACAGCTTTTAGGTTACTCAATACTCTTACTATACTACATTGATAGTTACTTTAAATAGTTGTTTTTAATTATTTTTTATTTAATATAGTTAAGGCCTTGTATGGATATAATCGATCAAGGTCCATTTCCATAGTATCACTTAACATGCTAACATTCCAACCCTCATTACCCTTTCCATCAAAGGGGTGTGGCTCACAAATCATTTCATTGACAAATCAGAAACCTGTCTGGGTTGTTCATCCAATGACAAAATAAGATATTTGTTGAATTTTCATTAATAGTTTCCTCTGTGTCAGACAGGTTTATAAAGATTGTCCTGAAAGACTGTTCTTACTCACACAGACAGATCCTCCAAGTCTGCATCCTCTGCCTATACAGCTAGAAATTTGTTTCACTGAATTGCTCGATGTTTGATATTTTAGTTTACAATTTAATATAATTGACCCGTCTTACTACACTACATTGATGCTTACTTTTACTTTTAGCATCAACTACATTGATGCTTACGTTTTTAATTATTTTAAATGACATTTGATAGATTAATAGATATATAGCCTACTTTATTCATACCAAAGGGAAATTTTAGACGTCCAGTAGCTTATTCACACACACACACACACACACACACACACACACACACACACACACACACACCCACACACACATATCTCATAAACATAGATAATCATTCTAGTCGGTTATGTAGTTGGTTTCTTCAACATACACTCTAAAAAAAATGGTGCTAAAAGTGGTTCATTGGCTTGTAATCATAGGGGAACCACTTTAAGTGCCATATAGCACTTTTCTTTGTCATATGGTGCTATGTAGAACCATAAGAGGTGCCATAGAGCATGTTAACCAACCCAGAGAACCACTGAAGAACCGCTGAAGAACCAAACTGGGCTTAGTGGTGCTATATAGCAGCATGACCACTGCAAAGAACCCCTGAAGAACCTTTTTTTTTAGCTGAACTGCTCAGTTATGTCTGAGTCAAGACATGAGTCAGTGGGCCAGGACTGCAGGTCCTTCAAGGCATAGGGGATGTCATGGGACAAAACCAAAGTCCAGATGCATTGTGCATGTCCCTGGTCTTGTATATGGACCACTCGTGCAATTATGGGCAAAAGCAGATTCTGATGCAAGATTAGCCAGAATCAAAGAAATAAGAGACGTGAGATTAGCTGAACCACTGGAATCTGCTCACAGAATGACTGTAACCTGTGAACTTATACCAGACACCATTACAGAAGGTAAATACCACGAGTCCAATATACACTAGGGTGACCAACTGTCCTGTTTTCCCAGGACATGTCCTGTTTTCTTATAACAATATAACAATTTTCTATTGATACAGAGGAGGCATAACCTACTTTAAATCTATTGAAATTAATAAGGTATCTTTGAGTAAACTTTGAGTATCATTTGAGTAGGCCCAGCTGTTTGCCGGGCCGAGTGTCCTGGTTTTTGGTAATCAAAATATGGTCACCCTATTGTCACGTCTACCTAGCTCACAGTAGCAGTGACATAGGGGAGACCACACCGTTTGTAAAGTTAAATCAAAAAATAGTTTATTTAAACATTAAATGATGAAATGAAATCATAATTCAAATCAAGAAATGCATTAAGTCAGTGTATGAGAAGCAAGAGAAAACTAATCAAAATGCAGTGCAGATCAGTAAAGTGTAAACTATGTGTAATGCAAACAAAGCAAAAGAAAATATGGTGGAGTTGCTGCCTGCCTGGCAGCCCGAACAAAGCCGAGACGCACAGCACAGAGCAGACCAAACAACTGGCAGGAGATGCTTTTAAACAGTCCCTCCCATCAGCTGCTGTCTGGTGGACCGGAAACAAACAGCTCCCTCTTCAGGCTGGGAGTAGAAGACCGGCCCAACATCTTCTGTTCATGGTGAAGTGAGCACACCTAGCACAGCAAAGTCAGGCATGACATCACTCCCCCCACAAAACAGAGACCCATATGGGACTCTGTAATGTTAACTTCTACTCATCACTCCCATTTCCCATAATCAATACTAAAAATAAAAACCAAATAACAAATTATATAAAAAAACTTTAACTAAACCCATTACCCTTTTAACCAGTACCACAAAAGACTAATGTTAAATTTAACCCCACTCTATTTTACCCAACTCTTCAATACAACAGCCACTACAAAAAAAATACATCAAACTCCCCCCCCCCCCGATCCCCTCCCACCCCCTTCCTTCCCACTCAGCAAATCCTGGCGCCTGGATAGCAATTTAAGAATGGAAAGACCGGAGACAAGAGAAAAGAACCAGAGACTGGAGAAAAGATAGACACCTCTTAACAGTCATCAAGACCCCGTGACAAGGCATCAGCCATAACGTTCTCGGACCCCTTGATGTGTCTAATAGTTAGATTATAAGGCTGTAGAAACAAAGCCCAACGCATAAGGCGCTGGTTCACATTCTGAAGAGAAGAGAGGAACGTAAGAGGATTGTGATCAGAAAAGACAACCACAGGGTGAAACCCTCCACCAACATAAACATCAAAATGTTGGAGTGCCCAAATAAGGGCCAGTGCCTCCTTTTCGATTGTCGAATAGTTAAATTGATGACAATTAAACTTCCGAGAAAAATAGGAAACTGGTCTATCTATTCCGTTGTCATCTCTTTGAAGGAGAACAGCACCTGCCCCTACCTGGCTGGCATCCACTTGTAACTGGAAAGGCTCCTCAAGCCTAGGAGCAGCCAAAATAGGTGCAGAACTCAGAAGAGACTTGGCGTTTTCAAATGCGTGTTGACAATCAGCAGTCCAATTGAATTTAACTGAACCCTTCAACAGGTTAGTTAATGGGGCAACGACAGATGAAAAATTGCAACAGAAATTCCTGTAATACCCTATCATACCAAGGAAGCGCATCAATTCTTTCTTAGTGACCGGACGTGGGAATTTGTCAATGGCCAGGACTTTTGCTCTCACTGGGCGAACGTTGCCCTGTCCTACCACCTTTCCCAAATACACTACCGTAGCCCGTGCAAACTCGCACTTTGCCAAGTTTACAGTAAGGTTTGCAGCCGCCAACCGTTCAAATAATGAACGTATACGGGCAAGGTGGACCTCCCAGGTGTCTGAGTAGCAGACCACATCGTCAATATACACAGCGCACCCCTCCAGTCCTGCAACAACTCGATTCATGAGCCGCTGGAAACTGGAAGGAGCGTTTCGCAAACCAAATGCCATCCTTGTATAAGAATATAGTCCTGAAGGCGTAATAAAAGCAGAGATCTCTTGTGCCCTAGGAGTAAGAGGAACTTGATAGTAACCTTTAAGCAAGTCGAATTTGCTCACATAACGAGCCGCACCAACTTGATCAATACAATCCTCTATCCTAGGCAATGGATACGAATCTGGTTTCGTTACACCATTCACTTTTCTGTAATCCGTGCAAAATCTGTACGTATGATCAGGTTTTTTAACTAATAAACAAGGTGAAGCCCAGCTGGAATATGACTGTATGGCCAGACCATTTTCTAGAAGATATTGGACGCTATCATCCAGACTTTTACGCTTATCAGCACCTGTACGGTAAACGAACCTCTGACGAATTGGCTTTGCATCACCGACTTCTATGTCATGCTCGATTACAGTTGTGCATGAAGGAGTATCTGAAAACAGACATGGAAATTCAAGGATTAATGCTTTCAATTCTGATTGCTGTTGGAAATCCAAATGATTTAAAACTCCCTCTAAATTTCCCAACGTCTCTGAATTATTTAGACGGGCATGCAGCATGGAATCATCCGGGCCCTGCACATCATCTAATTCGGAAAAAGGTACAGATGAGCCTGCCGCGACCAAGACAGCTGATTGATCCTTACCACTAGGTGACTGTGATGATGCATAATATGGCTTAAGTAAATTGATATGACATAACTGCGTTGCTCGCCTACGATCAGGTGTAGCAACAACATAATTTGTCTCTGACACTCGACGAACCACATTGTAAGGTCCAGAGTATTTTGCCCCAAAAGGCGAACCAGGTATAGGCAACAATGCCACTACCTGATCCCCTGGACTAAAGACACGAGCTTCTGCTTTACTGTCAAACTTAAGCTTCATTTTTCTTTGAGCATCAGTCAAATTTTCAGTTGCCATTTTACATGCTAACAGTAACCTGCGGCGGAAACCATACACATAAGTAGACAAACTCTTTGGTGGTTCACTTGAATCTAGATCACATGACAAGACAGACAATGGTGTACGCACCTTGTGACCAAATACCAACTCATTTGGGCTAAAACCTGTGCTTTCTTGCACAACCGCTCTAGCCGCCAACAATAGCCATGGTAAACCATCCTCCCACTCCCTTTTCATCTCTATGCAATAAGCTCGCAACAGAGACTTAAGAGTGGCGTGGAAACGCTCTAAAACCCCTTGACTTTGGGGATGGTACGCGCTGCTCAAATTGTGTTGGATACGCAGCTGTTTCAAAGCTGCTGCGAACGTTTTTGATGTAAAATTGGAACCCCGATCACTTTGAATGACTTTGGGTAAACCAAATATTGAAATAAACTGCGACAATGATTTCACCACAGACCTTGTCGTAATAGTCCTCAAAGCAAACGCAGCCGGATAACGAGTCGCTTGGCACATGATGGTGAACAAATAAACACAGCCTGATTTTGACTGGGGCAACGGACCCACACAGTCAATAATCAAATGCTCGAAAGGCTTACCCACAGATGCAATGGGCTGTAAAGGCGCGGGCTTAACGACAGCATTTTGCTTACCTGCCACCTGACAAACATGACAAGTTTGAACAAACCGTGCAACGTCTCTCTTTATTCGCGGCCAGTAGCAATGTTGTAACAATTGATTGTATGTTTTCTTTACACCAAAATGACCCGCTGTTTCCCCATGAGCTGTTTTCAGTGCCACATCACGAAACTTTTCAGGCATCACCACCTGCAAAATTTGATCTCTCACATCATTTCCCACAGAAGGTGACCACCTTCTCAGCAACATGCCATCCTTCACAAAATAGCCACGATCCAAACAGTCATCTCTTGCCCACTCAAAATATTTCTGTAAGCTCAGATCACTCTTTTGAGCCTCAGCAATGTCAACACGAGACAAAGGCACCGGTAACTGTGGAATAAATAGCTGAGCAGACGTATGCTGCGATACATCAGACAAATTTACATCCTGCTTATGCGCCATAGCGCGCGTCACAGCACATGCCGTAAAAACGTCTGGAAAATCTTTTTGACAGCTATCTGACTCATTCAATAAAGAAACTCTGGTATTAACCACAGGAGGTGGTGAAACTTGATCAGGAAACACACGGTCATGAGCAAAATTATTACCCACAATCAGATCAATTCCTTCTATAGGTAGAGAAGGACGCACCGCAATGTTTACTTCACCGGTCACAAAACCAGAGAACAATTGAATTTTGTGCAGCGGCACTGGAAATGACTGAAGACCAATTCCCCGTATCAACACGCAATTGCCTGTATCAGACTCAGACGAAAAGGGCAAAACAGATTGACAAATAAAACTCTCTGATGCACCCGTATCACGCAGAATCTTTACCGGAACACGATGTGCGTTTCCAACTAATGCCACAAAACCCTCCGTGACAAACGGCGCATAATCCTTTATAATGGAAACAGGAAAATCAAGCTCTTTACTTGGTACATTGCTCAAACCTTTTTCAGTTGACGCTGTACATTGTGCACTATCCAATGTCTTTGCATGGGTTTTATTATCTTTAATCCCTGAGCGCGCACCAGGAATAGATGAGGTGCAGAGGCCAACTTTACCTCCATCTCCTTTCACCCTATTTCACTCCCATAACACCGGACCATTTTTTTTCCAATGATTTTTTCCAAAACAGTAGTCACAATCTGTCTTAAAATCGAAATCCGATGGTTTACCCCGTGCACTTGAATTTGAACACCCAGATGTATCTGTATTCACACGACTATAGCGGCGTTCTTTATTAGGACGCGGACAAAAATCGCGCACTGAAGACTTGTGTATCAGAGAAAAATTGTCAGCAAGGACAGCGGCATCTGCTGCTGTTTTCACCTGATGTTCACTAATATAAGTGGTAATGCGATCAGGCAAAGTGTTCTTAAGTTGTTCTAATATCATAAGATTACACAACTCGTCAAAAGAATCAACCTCTTCTGCTGTAAGCCAACGATGAAAAAAACTAGTCAATTCCCTAGCCCATTCAGCATAAGTTTGCTTGTCTGATTTTTTCCATGATCGAAAACGCTGTCTATAAGCCTCAGGGATTAATTCGTAGCACTTTAACACAGCTGACTTAACGGATTTATAGACTCTCTTTTCAGAAGACTGTAAAGCTACAAATGCCTTCTGCGCACGTCCAGTTAACGTAGTTTGTAACAATACAATTTTATCCTCATCACTCCAATTTTGTTCAGTGGCAATATTTTCAAATAATGAAAAAAACACATCTGGATCATGCTCATTAAACTTAGGCAGGAACTTGATCATACTGGCCAGGCCGACCTGCGACCTGATTTTCCAAGCTTACCTTCAGCTGCTAATTGTAGCCTAGTACGCTCAATCTCTCGTTCCCGCTCTAAATTTTTAAGCTTTTCCCATTCCAATTCACGATCCTTGTCTTTCTCTGCCGCTTCTAACCTTATACGGTCCAATTCGTTATCAAGCTTTCTCTGAGTCAACTCATCATCTAATTTTTTCCTTGCTAATTCTTGTTCCAATTCCAACATCTTTTGTTCCCTTTTTAACTCATGTTGCAATTTTAACATTTCAACTTGCTGTTCAAATGTTAACACACTGAGTTTTTTCTGCGAGCCTACAAACAAACCTGGCGTAGGCTCACCATCTGAATCCGACCCTGACGCACCCTCACTATCGCGCGCCGGCAATTTCTCATCAGGTAAAACCTTCTTATCAATCAAACACGCACGAATGAAGTCAACCAGCTCACACTTCTTAGCTACCTTTGGCAATGTTATATCAATTCCATAGTGCTCAGCCACACCATGCAATTGTTTAACACTCAAAGCCTCGAGCAAGACCACCGAAGGAGCAGCTAAAAACGCCTCAAGTTTACTCATTATCACGGCTAAATTCACCAGTCTCCAATCAACAATCAAAAAAGGCTATGGTCTATATAAACACCCCCTAGCAATACATCTAACCAAATCAAAACTGGGCTAATACCTCAACGTCTTTCAGGTTACTATTACAAAACCAACCACACAAAGTTCAAAAAGGCGAAGCGGAAAATAGTTTACATTACAGGACAACTACGGAGTTTCCCCCTAAACATTTACCCCCCTACTATTCTAACCTATCTTCACACTAAGTCCAAGAACAAGGCTCATTTGCTCACCAATACCGATGGAGTCGTACTGTCCCGACAAAAGTCAATTCAGCCAGTGCTCCACGGCGGTGCCCTCGTCCGTACTTCAGTGACCAGGAACCTAAACCCAGCAACGCATACGCGCACTAATTGGGGATAAAACAGGCTCCGTAAAATGTCATCCTGCAACACAAATCAGCTTACACACACACTTCGCCAATCAAACTCATCAAACAAAGTATGGTTGGAAAAACTGCTCTATATCTGCGCAAAAACTCCACCAAACAAATGTTTTTTTCATAATCAAAACACTAACTTTAGTGACTAATTTTCAAATATTCAATTCATTAACTGAACACTCGATGCGGAACTCCCCAACAAACAAACGAGCGCCAGCTGACTACTATCAGCTGATCACCTTACGTTCATTCACAAAAATGTGAACCAATGACGTAGCACTATCCACGCAACTAAGCCTACACAATATTGCGCATTACAATAGTCTACTTACAATTCGGGATTCAACTGGCTGTACGAGCCCCCATATGTCACGTCTACCTAGCTCACAGTAGCAGTGACATAGGGGAGACCACACCGTTTGTAAAGTTAAATCAAAAAATAGTTTATTTAAACATTAAATGATGAAATGAAATCATAATTCAAATCAAGAAATGCATTAAGTCAGTGTATGAGAAGCAAGAGAAAACTAATCAAAATGCAGTGCAGATCAGTAAAGTGTAAACTATGTGTAATGCAAACAAAGCAAAAGAAAATATGGTGGAGTTGCTGCCTGCCTGGCAGCCCGAACAAAGCCGAGACGCACAGCACAGAGCAGACCAAACAACTGGCAGGAGATGCTTTTAAACAGTCCCTCCCATCAGCTGCTGTCTGGTGGACCGGAAACAAACAGCTCCCTCTTCAGGCTGGGAGTAGAAGACCGGCCCAACATCTTCTGTTCATGGTGAAGTGAGCACACCTAGCACAGCAAAGTCAGGCATGACACTATGTATAATATACACAAAATTTAGAAAAATGGAGTGCAAGCAAAAAAAAAAAGTGCAAGCACAGAAAACAAGGCCAAACAAATCCAACTAGTAGAAGCTCACGGTGAGGCATTTGGTGCTGTATCTCGAGTAATTGACAAGGAAATCATCGGCAGCAACAAAATGATGAAATTGACTGATATGACCAAAATCTACATAGCTCATCTGCAATGCACAAACTTCCCTAATCCCAAAATCCCAATCACATGAACATTGTAATTCCATCTAATTTGGATACAGCACCAAATGCCTCACTGTGAGCTTCTACTAGTTGGATTTGTTTGGCCTTGTTTTCTGTGTTTGCACTTCTCCATTTTTCTAAATTTTGTGTATATTGGACTCTACAGGATTTGTGGTATTTAGCTTCTGTAGCAAATAGATCCTTTCCTCTAATTCTGCAAAACAAATTTTCATCAAAGTTTTGTTCTGAACCTGGGTTTTGATCCTGGGTTCTCCCAAGGTTTTTTTCTCCATCCAATCTGATGGAGTTTTGGTTCCTTGCTACTGTCGCCTTACTTTTGGCTTGCTTAGTCGGGGATATTTAATATTCAACAATATATTTTATCTGTGTTGTACTACTTTTATGTTATCACTGTGAAGCTGCTTTGATGCAATCTATATTGTGAAAAGCGCTATATAAATAAATGTGACTTGACTTGACCAGTTGAGGCCCTCTGACTTTGCCTTGAACTTGCTGCTAATAGTCCAGGCTTCTGGTCAAGTCTTTTGAGATTCATGGTGAATCTTTGTTAGCATTCTCTGTGATATCCATCACCTTCTGTAATGGTGTCAGGTATAAGTTCACAGGTTACAGTCATTCTGTGAGCAGATTCCAGTGGTTCAGCTAATCTCACATCTCTTATTTCTTTGATTCTGGCTAATCTTGCATCAGAATCTGCTTTTGCCCATAATTGCACGAGTGGTCCATATACAAGACCAGGGACATGCACAATGCATCTGGACTTTGGTTTTGTCCCATGACATCCCCTATGCCTTGAAGGACCTGCAGTCCTGGCCCACTGACTCATGTCTTGACTCAGACATAACTGAGCAGTTCAGCTAAAAAAAAGGTTCTTCAGGGGTTCTTTGCAGTGGTCATGCTGCTATATAGCACCACTAAGCTCAGTTTGGTTCTTCAGCGGTTCTTCAGTGGTTCTCTGGGTTGGTTAACATGCTCTATGGCACCTCTTATGGTTCTACATAGCACCATATGACAAAGAAAAGTGCTATATGGCACTTAAAGTGGTTCCCCTATGATTACAAGCCAATGAACCACTTTTAGTGCTATTTAGCACCATTTTTTTTAGAGTGTATGTTGAAGAAACCAACTACATAACCGACTAGATTATCTATGTTTATGAGATATGTGTGTGTGGGTGTGTGTGTGTGTGTGTGAATAAGCTACTGGACGTCTAAAATTTCCCTTTGGTATGAATAAAGTAGGCTATATATCTATTAATCTATCAAATGTCATTTAAAATAATTAAAAACGTAAGCATCAATGTAGTTTATGCTAAAAGTAAAAGTAAGCATCAATGTAGTGTAGTAAGACGGGTCAATTATATTAAATTGTAAACTAAAATATCAAACATCGAGCAATTCAGTGAAACAAATTTCTAGCTGTATAGGCAGAGGATGCAGACTTGGAGGATCTGTCTGTGTGAGTAAGAACAGTCTTTCAGGACAATCTTTATAAACACAGAGGAAACTATTAATGAAAATTCAACAAATATCTTATTTTGTCATTGGATGAACAACCCAGACAGGTTTCTGATTTGTCAATGAAATGATTTGTGAGCCACACCCCTTTGATGGAAAGGGTAATGAGGGTTGGAATGTTAGCATGTTAAGTGATACTATGGAAATGGACCTTGATCGATTATATCCATACAAGGCCTTAACTATATTAAATAAAAAATAATTAAAAACAACTATTTAAAGTAACTATCAATGTAGTATAGTAAGAGTATTGAGTAACCTAAAAGCTGTTCTGATTGACTAGGCCAATCTCGACATGTTAAAATAGCTTAAAATCGTTTTTTAGAGTTTCCCTATTCAGGGCTAAAACAGGTAGTGTATCCCAAAAATGTCAATGTTAACATTCATATTAATATTCTACACATGCAGACCTTTCAGAAAAGCATGATTTTGTCAGGGGAGGGGGTTGGGGTGTATGATAGGCGAATGGTCGTGGCCTATGCATGAAATGGGCTCATTATGTCAACATAAAGCCTTAACTATGTTAATTTTAGACACCTACCAATAAGCAGCATGGTAGATATTTGACCTAAGTCATCATATGTTAAGTTTGAGTGTGTATTGGGTCCCTTAAAAGCTGTTCTGATTGACTAGGCCAATCTCGAAATGATAAAATCGCTTAAAAACGTTTTTAGGGTTTCCCTATTCACAGGCCTAAAACAGGTAGTGCAACCCAAAATTTTCAATGTTAACATTCAGATTCATATTCTACACATCCAGACCTTTCAAAAAAGTATGGTTTTGTTGGGAGGTGGGGGGGGGGGTGCACGGTAGGCCTATGTAGCTCGCCGCCTATACTCTAGTAACGGTATCTTGCTGTGAAACATCACTGTTCTGACCAGACACTGTGAAGCTCTCAACAAATCTGAACCAGCGCTTACTAACATCTGCTCAATTTTACACCGACTCCATTATATAAAAGTAATAATAATAATAATTCATTACATTTATATAGCACTTTTCTCTGCCCTCAAAGCGCTTCACAGAGAGAGGGGGAAATCTCCTCAACCACCACCAGTGTGCAGCTCCACCTGGATGATGCGACGGCAGCCATATTGCGCCAGAACGCTCACCACACACCAGCTTACTGGTGGAGAGGAGACAGTGATGAAGCCAATTGGTATATATGGGGATGATTAGGAGGCCATGATGGACAGAGGCCACTGGGCAAATTTGGCCAGGATGCCGGGGTTACACCCCTACTCTTTATCAAAGGACATCCTGGGATTTTTAATGACCACAGAGAGTCAGGACCTCGGTTTAACGTCTCATCCGAAGCACGGTTTTCGCCGAACAAAGACGCCGTCCCGAAAAACCTCAGCTTACATTTACTTGATATCATTGCTAGTGTTAGACTGACTGAGATAAATGGGAAATGGCACTTTCACAGACCCAATGGCCACCAAAGCGCTTTACATTTTTGCCTCACATTCACCCATTCATACACTCATTCATACACCCATTCATACACTCATTCATACACTCATTCATACACTCATTCACACACTCATTCACACACTCATTCACACACTCATTCACACACTCATTCACACAATCATTCATACACTCATTCACACACTCATTCACACACACACACACACACACACACACACACACACACACACACACACACACACACACGCACACAGCTTGAGTTAGGTGTCTTGCTCACGGACACCGTGACACTTGGTCAGGTGGAACCGGGGATTGAGCCACCAACCTTCCAGTTTGTAGTTTACCTACATGTCCCGTAATATAAGATAATGAGTCTAATTCAAAGATCAATTATGAGTCTAATTCAGAAGTGTCACTATTGCACATCTTTTATATAAATGATATACCTGAGATTAGGCCGTGTGTCTCCACTCTTAAACTTTATTGGCTTATCCATAGACCAGTCACTCTTCACAGACACACAGCTGGACTCTGGGTTTGAGCTCTTCTGCTGGACTGAACTGGAACAGAGAACAGATTCAGTTTAATCCTCTACATTACTGTGTTCATTCGTTATGAGACTAACCATATGTGATGCGATCTGGGAAAACCCACCACATGGTGAAATTTGACATATTACAGGATTTGAGACCCTATTAAGACCCTATTATTTTATTTATTTTATTGTTTTTCTGTAACAGACGTTGTGGTTATCTGAAGTCGGCTGATCGCTGTGATTTTCAGAAACGGAATTGAGAAAAAACGGTTTAATTTACTGTCAAGTCCTACTAGTGAGACGACTGGTGCTCTTTATTTATTGCCTTTTTTTCATATCACATATTTTAGTTATCATCATAGATTAGGTATCATTCGAAAGCTTATGAACTCAAAATTCATCCAGTGAAGCCCGTTTTGAAATTGAATGATTGAGAGGCGAGCAAGATCTTTTAAACGAGCAGCTTCAAACTCTGTTCTCTTGTGCTCCGCATCACGCCACACGATAACGCTGGATAAAAATAAATAAAACTTGCGTGCAGCCGTTGTAGTTCACCCAGGACTGGACTTTATTCTGTTGTGTGGTTTATTTTTATAGGTGAACTGTCTTTGGAGTGTTAAGAGAAGGAGAGCTCAACGGGAGATATTGTTTAATCATTTAATAAAAACCCAATTTTGAAAAAAAAAAAAAAAAAAAAAACTGACATTCAATCTATATTTAGACCTTACTAAAAAAACGTACGGGTTTTCCGACGGGTTTTCCCAGACCGCAAAACATATTAATATAAACACATTCATCTTTCATCTTAAAGCACTTTGAAGAAACTTTATGATCGTTTTATTTAATAATTCATGTTAGTTTCAAAACAAAAACACAAGAAAAATTAGGCACAAAACAAAACTGATATTTTTCTGAGATGTGACACAATATTTAACAGTGTTAGTTGAAAGTACCTGTGTCCTGGAGAGAAATCTCCATCTCTGGATGCTTGTGAATCAGCCATGATGAAGATCAGGAGAATCTGTTGAGTTTGATCTCCTCCACTGACTCTGATGAACAAACATTCAGACACAATATTAAATGATTAAATTAAACGACCTTCATAATTTATCTGGACATATCTGGAGTGTGTGAGAAAAGGGATCGTGTAATAACTTCGTTAACTCACGCCCATTTGGGCCTTTACACACACGCGCGCGCGCACACACACACACACACACACACACACACACAAGTCAGCCGTTTGATTTCATGGAAAATAACGGACACCGGAAACGCTGAACATGTTCGGGTGAAAGAAAACAAACCCCGACCCGCATCGACAGACTCTCATGTTTAAAAAGCGTTTGTCTGTGAGCTGTGATTTGGCCTATGAATGTTTACACATAACTTCTGAAGAATCACAAACAATACGAAACACAAAAGAAACCTTGGAGTGAAAGAAAACCTTTAAAGATTTTTTATCAAACAAACAATCACGAACACTCACCTTGATCAGATACAGGATCTCAAATCCTCCAGCTTTAACATCATAAAACTACAAGTAAATTAATTCTTAAGCGTTGATAAACACTTGATGCTCTGTTTTTCATGTCGTAACTTTCACTTTCTGTTTGTGACGAGAGAGAGACGCGCGTTCACGAGAGCACCACGCGGCGCATGCGTGAGAGCAGATGAACGCGCGTTGGAGACAGGTTGGAGATTAATATTTTATAAATAAAGTGGTACAGTTTTGCGCAAAGCATTCACGTCTTTTACAGATTGTTTTTTATGTGTTACTTTTTTATCCTATTTCGTTTTTCTCTCTCTTCTCTTTACTTAATTTATTATTACTGTTCATCCTTTTTTCTTCATTATTTCTGTTTTGTTTATTCTTTTGGTTCTCTTTTTTATTTGTTCATCCTTGCCTTCATTTGTTCAGTTTTGTCTTTCATTTTTCTTTCTGCAAACTCACAGTTCCTGATAATAAATCATAAAGAGGACTTTGTTAGATCACATCTGTATGATATGAAATAAGTTTGTCATCATCCAATCATGTTAATAATTACATTTAGTCATTTAGCAGATGATTTTATATTAACCTTTAAGACAATCTACAAATGTGGAACAATGCAATGTGACATAAACCTGAAAGAATCAGATCAATCATAACCATACTGTAAAAATACTGTATTGTAAACTTTATAACAGTTTAATGGTTGGTTTAATTCGTTGTTCCTGATAACTTTACTTCACTTTGGACTATTTTTATTTAATAAGTGAAATGGCCAAAAGTCATTAAGAGGAAAGGACAGAAGTGATTGGGAAATATGAATGAATAAATGGTGATGTTGTAAAGTGATCTCTTCTGTTGGCTCTCGATACGGTTCACTCGTACTGCGTCACTAGAAGCAAAACTCCTGTTTCCTCTGATCACTGAAGCCTTATAGAGTCACACAGAGAGAAACATGTCCTTCACTTATACAGCGCTGTAACAATATAGAGCCGCTTTACAGTGACAATAGGAAATTACAGTAGCAGATTGTGTTGGTTTTACAGCAGCTCTAGAATAAAGTTATAGCTAAAGTTAGTTTTGATTGATTCACTTCCGTTGCAGAGATCATTAGTTATGAGTTGAGAGGGCAAGATGGCGGATCGGGTGCATTGCATGGTTTGAGCTCTCTAGGCCTGTCCCAGATTTCGCTATCCAAATTGCCATATTGTGCTCCTTTTGAATCTACAAATAAAACGGAACCTCCGGAAAAGTTTGTACACCATGACATCGAAGAAAAAGAATCTGGCTTTATCACGCAGCAACGAGACACCTGTCGACCACGAGTATGCTGGAAGGATGGAGGTGGATTCACCGAGAAACCTAAAAGAAAAGACCCGTTCTCACCACTAAAGATCACACCAGCTGCGGAAAAGCAGGATACTGGGACAGAAGGGAATGAAGCTATGAATACGGTCCTGGAAGCCATAAAGCAGCTAACTGATAAGGTTGATACACTAGACACCAGCTGCAACATAACTCCATCATGTTGACCAGCATACTGCGGTCAAGTGGGCCGCGCTTGGAAAATACACGGTCAAGCCAGCCGCACATTTTTTTTATTATGCGCGTCAAATCCTGCACTTACGGTATGGGTGCTGAAAGACGCCCAAATTGATTTTAAGACTCCTTTTCCTGCTATTTTCCATCGTATTAGGACACAAATAATACAATTTCATGATTTTTTCCTAAAACATGACTTTTAATATTGTTTGTTTGTTGTTATTTGTAATGTTTCTAGGCTTAAATATTAATTATACCTATTATAATGTATTCAATTTCATATTATTAAAAATGTATCATACATTTTTATTGTTAATATTTACGTTTTTTAGACACTATTTTCTGCTATTCTCCATCTTATTATGAGACAAATAATAAAGTTTTTTTTTTTTAAAACATGACTTTTTCGTTTTTTTATTATTTTTTTATGTTTGTAGGCCTATATATGATTTACATTAATTTCAATTTTATTTTTTAAAGATTTAATTTATTCATGCTCGTGTTAATTATCATACATCATTACTTTTTTTTTTTTTTTTTTCAACATTGTATTTATTGATTTTAGAAACATTTACATTAAAACAAGCACAGAAAGAAAAATAAAATACAAAAATACAAAATAAAAATTAAATAAATAATAATAAAAAAAAAGAAATAATAATAAAAACAACAACGACAACAACTATACTATACAAATGTCAAGACAATGGTACATTAATAACATAATTTGTTATTCCTGGTTACACCGAAAATAAACTATTAGGTTCAGCTTCCTTTAAAAATTCTATAAAGGGGTTCCAAACTTTGAAAAACTTTCCAGATTTTCCTTTAACAATATATGTGAGTTTCTCCAAAGCCAAACAACCTGACAATTCCTGTAACCATTGTTTAAAATTAGGGATTTCTGTGTTTTTCCAATGACGGGCAACTAAAAGTTTTGCTTGTAATAAACAGAAGGTTAACATTTTCTTACCAGAGTTAGTTAGAGTGCAAGTAACAGGGAACAAATTAAATATACAAAGTTTGGGACATTTGGGGACATTCTGTTTCACCACCAGTGACAAAAAGTCCAGAACCTTTTCCCAATAAAGTTGAACTTGAGGGCACTTCCATAGACAATGGAATAAAGTTCCTATCTCTGAGTTGCATTTTATACATTGATTGGGGATATTGGGATTAAATTTATGAAGCAATTCTGGAGTTATGTATACTCTCATTATCCACTTGTACTGCAGAAGTTTAAACCTGGTATTGATTGTTTGGGTTTGGGCCTTTAAACAGATACTCTGCCATTCATCTTCTGTTATATTCTCACTTATATCTTGACACCAAGCCAAACGCTTTTTCTCTGTATTTTCTTTACAGTTAGTGGAAATCAGTTTATAAAACAGGGAAACTTGCCCAGCACCATTAAGGTGGTTTAGAGTAATTCTTTCTAAAGGGGACAGCTCTGGTAAGAGAAGAGAAAGATGTTGTGTTTTGTTGATAAAATTCCTAATTTGAAGATATTTAAAAAAATGGGTTTTTGGCAAATCAAACTTGTGTCTTAATTCCTGAAAACTGAGCATAGTTTCATCGTTAAATAAATCTGCCACCTTGTTCAAACCTTTTGATGCCCAAATTTTAAAACCCCCATCATGTGTCCCCGGTGTAAACATAGTGTTTCCCCAAATAGGGGTAAATTGTGATAATTCTGGAATCTGTCCAATATGTTTCAAAACTTCATACCATACCACAATAGTATTTTTAACAAAGGGGTTGGGAGTGGCTTTTTTCAGTTTGGACAGGGGTGCTGAATACAGATACAGGTTCAAAGGCAATTTCTGAGTTGTACTCGCCTCTATCTGTATCCAAGGGATAGAATTATCATTTGTAAACCAAAACATTGCTGCTCTTAGCTGAGCTGCCCAGTAGTACCACTTAAGATTAGGCACCTGCAACCCTCCCCTTTCATATGGTAAATACAAAAGAGAGAGCCTCAGCCTGGGACGTCGATTTGCCCAAATAAAATTGGTAAACAGTTTCTTCATATTACAGAAAAAATTCTGTGGTGGGGGGAGAGGGATTGATTGAAATAAATATAAAAATTTTGGGAGAACATTCATTTTTAATATATTTATACGTCCAATCTGAGAAATTGGTAGGGAAGACCATTTATTAATTGACTCAGTGACTAATTTAGTTGTATGATTATAATTACTGGTAACCAAATTCTTTATATCTGCGGTGATATTAATACCAAGATATTTAAAATCTTCATGAACATTTTTAAAGGGGGTCTGAAAGGGAGGTGTAAGACGTTCTGTTTCTTTTAGAAATAGGATCATAGATTTTGACTCATTCACTTTATAACCGGAAAAGGATCCAAATAATTTAATTAGGCACAATAAAGAAGGCACAGATGTGCTTAAATTAGATAGAAATAATATAATGTCATCAGCATATAAAGCTATTTTATTTTCAAGACCGCCAATTGTAATCCCTGATATATCTCCACTTCTTCGTACTGCAATAGCCAAAGGCTCAATAGCCAATGTAAAAAGGAGCGGCGAAAGGGGGCATCCCTGACGTGTGCCTCGAGAAAGTGGAAAAGATTTAGAGATTGTATTATTAGTCAATATCTCTGCTGTGGGTTTTGAATATAAAATTTTAATCCATTTTATAAAATACGGACCGAAACCAAAATAAGAAAGTGTATCAAAAAGATAGTCCCACTCCACCCTATCAAAAGCCTTCTCGGCATCTAACGAAAGTAAAGCTGTATCCGAGACTCCTTTTGTTGAGTGTATAACATTTAACACACGCCGTATATTATGAAAAGCTTGTCTACCTCTTATGAAGCCATTTTGATCAGGATCAATCAGTAAAGGCAAGTACTTATCAAGTCTACTGGCTAGAACTTTAGCAATTATCTTTGTGTCAGAATTTAAAAGACTAATAGGCCTATAAGAGCCACATTTCGTAGGATCTTTCCCTGGCTTAGGAATTAAAGTTATGAGGGCTGAACGCAAGGAGGGGGGAAGTTCTCCAATATTGAATGATTCATTTATCATGTCAATTAATGGGGTTATCAATTTGTCACGAAAGATCTTGTAGATGTCTATAGGTAGACCATCAGGACCTGATGCTTTCCCACGATTCATACAGTCAATAGCTGCATTCAGATCAGTTACTGCAATTGGTTGATCCAATACTTTGGAGTCTTCCTCAGACAATGACTGTATCTGAATCTCATCCATGAATTTTTTTAAATGGTGGGTATTCTGCAGGGGTGTCGATTTATAAAGATCTTCATAATATTTTCTAAAAGCATTATTGATTTCAGTTGGGATCGTGGTGTTCTGTCCATCTACAGTTTCTATCTTGTTAATCCCCCCTTCATTTTGTTGAGTCTTAATTCGCCATGCCAATAACCTCCCAGCCTTTTCTCCTTGGTCATAATATGTTTGTTTTAGCCTAGTTATATTAGCCGCAGCTTTATTAGTAGAGATGTCATTAAATTCTGCTTTAAGTAGCAAAAGTTTATGTCTCAGTTCAGGAGTATCTTGTTTGAAAATTTCTTCTTCTAAGTCCTTTATACTCTGTTCCAATTCAATCATTTTAAGGGCAGATCTGTTTGTCTTAGAACTAGTAAAGCTGATAATTTGCCCCCTAATATAGGCCTTAAATGCTTCCCATCGTATTGAAGCGGACGTCTGATTTGTATTAAACTCAAAAAATATGTCAATTTGATTTCCAACAAACTCGAGAAAATGAGGGTTATGTAGCCACTTTATATTTAGACGCCATCTAGATGGGCTTTTGATTATGGTTCTGAGAGTATATTTCAGTGATAATGCTGCATGATCTGATAAAACAATACTACTATATTTACAGTTAGATATATAATCAATCAAATCCTTTGAAATAAGAAAATAGTCTATTCTGGAGTAGGTATGGAAAGATGAGGAGTAACAAGAAAATTCTTTCTTTGATGGGTTTTGAAGTCTCCAGACATCGCTTAAATTAAGGTCCTTGATGTATTGATTAATAATGTTCCTACTCTGCGAATGTGAAGTGTCAACACCCGTGGAACGGTCCAATTTAGGATCTAAGGTACAATTAAAGTCACCAGCGACTATTAAGATACCTTGAAGGGAAGCTAAAATTAAGAAAAGATTATGAAAGAAATTTGGTTCATCTGTATTAGGACCATAAACATTTACAAGATTACAATATTCGTTGAGCATTCTACCACTGATTATAACATATCTACCCAATGGATCACGAATAGTTTTTAATATATGAAATGGGACTGATTTATGTATCAGCACAGCTACCCCTCTTGAGTGCGAGCTATGTGATGCTGCTATAACCTGCCCCGGCCATCTTCTACGCAGTTTAATGATTTCGCCGGACAATAGATGCGTTTCTTGCAGGAATAGTATTTTAGGATGGAGGTAGTTAACTCTGTTCATCACTTGTTTCAATTTAGTAAAGTTACAAAGCCCCCGCACATTCCAAGATGTCAATGTAAGACTAGAATCCCCTGACATTTGCAACAACGTTTAATATTCTAATTCTTGGTAGTCCAAACATTAATGATCTGTCCCAATAAACACCCTGTAGCCTTTTTGTAAAGTACAAAAATGTACCAAAAAAAAAAAAACAAACAAACTGAATTGCAAGTATAAATGTATAGTAGTAAAAAAAAAAAAAAAAAAAAAAAAAAAAAACACACACACACACACAATCCCCAGCACATGCACTAGATAGAACACACAGATGCACGGCGAACCTCCCTTTTCAACTAGAACTTTACCTTGGTTACGTACTCTTGCGGTCCTTTAATAGGAACGCTATTAGGTTACTGAATTAAGAGAAAAAGAGAACAAAAGAATATAGTGTCCAAAACAAAAATAATAAACACACGCTCTCAGAAGACAAGTATTGTGACCCCTTAACCAAAAGAAAAAACGCTACATAATCAGCTTACTTGATTCTGCTTAGTATTCAAAACAAAGCTTTTACAAAATTTGAGAAAAGAAAAAAAAAAAAAAAAAAAAAAAAAAAAAAAAAACGATTAACCTTAAGTTTTATATGGCATTTTCAGACTAAGCGTCCGACAAAATTTTAACTGAAAGTTCAGTACTAAAGTGGACGATTAAACTTCAATGCAAAGTGTCAAAAAGAACAACATGTTACTCAGACGTTGGCTGCTCCGCTTCCCGAACATCCTTTGGCAAGGTCGCGATGAATTTGCCTGCTTCTTCAGGAGAGTCGAAGAAATGACGATGGTCTCTGAAGATAACCATAAGCTTAGCGGGGAAAATCATCCCGTACTTAATCTTCCTCTTCCGAAGCTCTATTTTCACCTCCTCAAATCGCTTCCGTTGTTTTAACACCTCGGACGATAGATCGGGAAAAAACATAATATGGTGATCCTGGAACATCACTGTACCTCTTGCCCGGGCTGCTCTGAGTATTCTGTCTTTGTCGGCATAGTTGAGTAATTTCAGTATCATTGTTTTGGGCCTTGACGATGCGTTTCCACCAGCTTGTTTGCCACTACTGGGTAGCCTGTGTGCCCTTTCAATGATCACCGGCGCCGGGAAGATATCCGCACCTAGAAGCTGTGGAAGCCAACTTTCCAAAAACGAAACAGGATTATTTCCTTCGATTCCATTTGGAAGTCCCAAGATGCGAATGTTAGAGCGTCGGCTTCTACATTCGGCCATGTCAAGAGCAGAGGCAAGATCCGATGCAGATTTTTCAAGTTTAACAACTCTTCCTTGAAGGCCGCTAATGTTATCCTCGGCTTGGCTGATTCGGCTCTCCGCTTCGGTAAGTCTTTCAGTAAAGGTGATGAAATCCTCTTTAACTTCTTTAATCACAGCCAGAACCTCCTTGTATTGGGAGCGAAACTCGCCCTTCAAACCGTTTATAGCTGAAAGAATTACGCTATTATCGGGTGGAGTATCAGCCTCAGCGTGAATGTTGGCGCCAACCGGTGTGCTATCAGTTTCAGCCGTGGGTCCTAGGTCGTCGACCGCCGAATCTGTATTATCTTTTTTATCTCTTTTCCTTTGCGGACGTGAAGACATGCTGACTGTTTTTCAGAGCCACCGTCAAACAAAACGTTTCTTTTGGTTATTGGGTCTAGACAAGGGTTTAAAAAACAGGATTATCTGAGAGCGTTGAAAAACGTGACCGTTCAGCAACCCGACATAACCGGAAGTCCCCCATCATTACTTTTTTTACATTTAATTGTTAATTTGAATGTTTATATATTTATATATATGTTTATATATGTTTATATATATATATATATATAATTTGATTTTTTATTATACATTATTATTGCCTACTTTATTAATGTGAATGAAATTGAATATTAATGTTAATTATCAATACATTCATTTAACATTTTTTGTTGTTTTTAAATGTTTGTATTATGTATACACTCGTTATTATTATATGTAATGATGATTATTTATTTATTTACTTATTTAACTTTTTTATGTCAAATATGACAAATATGATACAATCGGATTTTAGTGGTTTTTAATCTTTCACTTATCATTGAATTTCTCATATATATATATATATATATATATATATATATATATATATATATATATATATATATATATATGCGCTCCCATGTTCAAACTATTTACACGTCCCATGTTCAAACACTCATAAAAAATGTTCCTTCATAGGTTTGCTCATTCTCTCAATTGATTGATTCCTGTTCAGAGGGACCCTGGCTATTACTGTATGTATTATCAAGTCATTTTACTGTATAGTTTTGGAGAAAAGTAAAGGCAAATTCAGCACCATCATCAAAGTGTGTTCTACCACTTGAACCACATCCCATTTTCAAAAACTCATTAAAAGTGTTCCTTCATAGGTTTGCTCATTTTCTGAACTGATTCCTGTTCAGATGGTCCCTGGCTATTACTGTATGTATTATCAAGTCATTTTACTGTATGGTTTTGGAGAAAAGTACAGGCTAACTCACCCCAATCATCAAAGTGTGTTTTACCACTTGAACCACAACCCATTTTCAAACACTCATTAAAAGTGTTCCTTCATAGGTTTGCTCATTTTCTCAACTGATTCCTGTTCAGAGGGACCCTGGCTATTACTGTATGTATTATCAAGTTCTTTTACTGTATAGTTTTGGAGAAAAGTACAGGCAAACTTACCCCAATCATCAAAGTGCGTTCTACCACTTGAACCACATCCCATTTTCAAACACTCATTAAAAGTGTTCCTTCATAGGTTTGCTCATTTTCTCAACTGATTCCTGTTCAGAGGGACCCTGGCTATTACTGTATGTATTATCAAGTCATTTTACTGTATGGTTTTGGAGAAAAGTACAGGCTAACTCACCCCAATCATCAAAGTGTGTTTTACCACTTGAACCACATCCCATTTTCAAACACTCATTAAAAGTGTTCCTTCATAGGTTTGCTCATTTTCTCAACTGATTCCTGTTCCAATGGACACTGGCTATTACTGTATGTATTATCAAGTCATTTTACTGTATAGTTTTGGAGAAAAGTACAGGCAAACTTACCCCAATCATCAAAGTGCGTTCTACCACTTGAACCACATCCCATTTTCAAACACTCATTAAAAGTGTTCCTTCATAGGTTTGCTCATTTTCTCAACTGATTCCTGTTCAGAAGGACCCTGGCTATTACTGTATGTATTATCAAGTCATTTTACTGTATAAATTTCGAGAAAAGTACAGACAAACTCACCCCAATCATCAAAGTGCGTTCTACCACTTGAACCACATCCCATTTTCAAACACTCATTAAAAGTGTTCCTTCATAGGTTTGCTCATTTTCTCAACTGATTCCTTTTCATAGGGACCCTGGCTATTACTGTATGTGTTATCAAGTCATTTTACTGTATAGTTTTGTAGAAAAGTACAGGCAAACTTACCCCAATCATCAAAGTGCGTTCTACCACTTGAACCACATCCCATTTTCAAACACTCATTACAAGTGTTCCTTCATGGGTTTGCTCATTTTCTCAACTGATTCCTGTTCAGATGGACCCTGGCTATTACTGTATGTATTATCAAGTCATTTTACTGTATACATTTCGAGAAAAGTACAGACAAACTCACCCCAATCATCAAAGTGCGTTCTACCACTTGAACCACATCCCATTTTCAAACACTCATTAAAAGTGTTCCTTCATAGGTTTGCTCATTTTCTCAACTGATTCCTGTTCATAGGGACCCTGGCTATTACTGTATGTATTATCAAGTCATTTTACTGTATAGTTTTGGAGAAAAGTACAGGCAAACTTACCCCAATCATCAAAGTGCGTTCTACCACTTGAACCACATCCCATTTTCAAACACTCATTAAAAGTGTTCCTTCATAGGTTTGCTCATTTTCTCAACTGATTCCTGTTCAGAAGGACCCTGGCTATTACTGTATGTATTATCAAGTCATTTTACTGTATAAATTTCGAGAAAAGTACAGACAAACTCACCCCAATCATCAAAGTGCGTTCTACCACTTGAACCACATCCCATTTTCAAACACTCATTAAAAGTGTTCCTTCATAGGTTTGCTCATTTTCTCAACTGATTCCTTTTCATAGGGACCCTGGCTATTACTGTATGTGTTATCAAGTCATTTTACTGTATAGTTTTGTAGAAAAGTACAGGCAAACTTACCCCAATCATCAAAGTGCGTTCTACCACTTGAACCACATCCCATTTTCAAACACTCATTACAAGTGTTCCTTCATGGGTTTGCTCATTTTCTCAACTGATTCCTGTTCAGATGGACCCTGGCTATTACTGTATGTATTATCAAGTCATTTTACTGTATACATTTCGAGAAAAGTACAGACAAACTCACCCCAATCATCAAAGTGCGTTCTACCACTTGAACCACATCCCATTTTCAAACACTCATTAAAAGTGTTCCTTCATAGGTTTGCTCATTTTCTCAACTGATTCCTGTTCATAGGGACCCTGGCTATTACTGTATGTATTATCAAGTCATTTTACTGTATAGTTTTGGAGAAAAGTACAGGCAAATTCAGCACCATCATCAAAGTGTGTTCTACCACTTGAACCACATACCATTTTCAAACACTCATTAAAAGTGTTCCTTCATAGGTTTGCTCATTTTCTCAACTGATTCCTGTTCAGAGGGACCCTGGCTATTACTGTTTGTATTATCAAGTCATTTTACTGTAAAGTTTTGGACAAAAGTACATGTAAACTCACCCAATCATCAAAGTGTGTTCTACCACTTAAACCACATCCCATTTTCAAACACTCATTAAAAGTGTTCCTTCATAGGTTTGCTCATTTTCTCAACAGATACCTGTTCAGAGGGACCCTGGCTATTACTATATGTATTATCAAGTCATTTTACTGTATACATTTCGAGAAAAGTACAGACAAACTCACCCCAATCATCAAAGTGCGTTCTACCACTTAAACCACATCCCATTTCAAACACTCATTAAAAGTGTTCCTTCATAGGTTTGCTCATTTTCTCAACTGATTACTGTTCAGAGGGACCATGGCCATTACTGTATTGATTGTCAAGTCATTTTACTGTATTGTAGGCAAAAAATAAAAAATAAAGGCAAAATCACCCCATAGACTGTATTCTTAAAGCAAATTTATTAATGAAATAAAACAATAATTTGCCTAATTAGGTTTATACAGTAATGTTTTATACAATAAAATCTTTATTTCCTTTTTTAAGAACATAAATAAATGAGTATCTGGATTTCACTCCTTTGCTTGTATTTAGAAAATAAATATATATATATATATATATATATATATAAATAAATATATATACATCTGTTATGAACTGCTCCGAGACTGGGAGATGTAGATCCAAATGCAGCTTTATTAAGAATAGTCGTACAGGCAGGGTCGAGAATTGGCAGACAGGACAATGGAGAATAAACAAAGGGAATCCAAGAAACAGGCAGAGGTCAGGGCAGGCAGCAATAATCAGAATCCAAGAACAATCCAAAAATCAAAAACCAGAAAACAAACACGGAAAACGCTCAGAAATGCAGACACACAGTACAACAAGACTTCGCAAACACTGAACGTGAACACAAGGTATATATAGACACACTAACAGGATGAGACACAGGTGAATGCAATCAGTGAATTATGAATCCGGGCAGTGAGTTCTGGGAAATGTAGTTTGTGTGAAACATAGTCTTATCTGGAGTGCCCTCTGGTGGCTCAAGAGGGCACTCCAGCTGGTAACCGTTACATAGCCCCCCCTTTAAGGAGCGGATTCCAGACGCTCCTCAAAATGTCCAGGAGGGAGGTGGAGCGGAGGCGGACCTGGGGGCGGGATGGAGGGCCAGGCCCGTGGAGCGGAAGAGGACCTGGAGACTGCGGCGGAGCTGGCTGTGGAGGTGACCAGGTCGGAGCAGGCTGTGGAGGTGGCCAGGGCGGAGCTGGCTGTGCGGGAGGCCAAGGCAGTGGAGACCCCTTGGGTGGCCACGGCGGTGAAGACCCCTCGGGCGGCCACGGCGGCGAAGACCCCTCGGGCGGCCACGGCGGCGAAGACCCCTCGGGCGGCCACGGCGGCGAAGACCTCTCAGGACCAGACACCAGCTCAGGAATAGACACTACAACAGAAATGGTCACAAGGACAGATACAGACACAGAAACAAACACTGGATCGGGAGCAGACACTGGATCGGCCATCTTGTCCGGAGACACTGGATCGGCCATCTTGTCTGGAGATACTGGATCGGCCATCTTGTCCGGAGACACTGGATCGGCCATCTTGTCCGGAGACACTGGATCGGCCATCTTGTCCGGAGACACTGGATCGGCCATCTTGTCCGGAGACACTGGATCGGAGGCGGCCATCTTGTGCGTAGACACTGGCTCGGAGGCGGCCATCTTGTCCGTAGACACTGGCTCGGAGGCGGCCATCTTGTCCGTAGACACTGGCTCGGAGACGTGAAGCGTCACTGGCTCGGCAGAAGTGACGTGAACAGGCTCAGACTCGGCAGGGCTGACATGGAACTCAGGCTGGGCTGTCTCGGCAGGACGAGACTCTGGCTGGGCTGTCTCGGCGGGACGAGACTCTGGCTGGGCTGTCTCGGCGGGACGAGACTCTGGCTGGGCTGTCTCGGCGGGACGAGACTCTGGCTGGGCGGAAGTGACGTGAAGCGTCTCTGGCTCGGCAGAAGTGACTTGAAGCGTCTCTGGCTCGGCAGAAGTGACGTGAAGCGTCTCTGGCTCGGCAGAAGTGACGTAAAGCGTCTCTGGCTCGGCAGAAGTGACGTGAAGCGTCTCTTGCTCGGCAGAAGTGACGTGAAGCGTCTCTGGCTGGACGGTCTGGACGGTCTCTGGCTGGACGGTCTCTGGCTGGACGGTCTCTGGCTGGACGGGCTGGACGGTCTCTCGCTGGACGGTCTGGACGGTCTCTGGCTGGACGGTCTGGACGGTCTCTGGCTGGACGGTCTGGACGGTCTCTCGCTGGACGGTCTTCTTGGCCCTCCGAACTGACATCAGCGGCGGCTGTGTCACGGTGGACACCCATAAACGGATGCCATGGCTGGCTTGACGGCTGAAGTAACGAGAAGATTCTCAGGCAGTGCGGTTGTGATAACCTCCTCCTCCACCTTCCCTACGGTGAAGGTGGATCCACAAAACTCCAGGACAAAGTCAATATACTGTGCCAGGGTCCAGCTGGGGTCTTCCTCTGGTAAATTTATCCTAATGTCCTGGTCTAGTCCACTCCAGAAACAATCTTTCATCATTGAATCATCACCGGGAACAAGATGACTATAAAAAAGAAACTCCTCCACATACTCCTCAATGATGCGATTGAACTGATAAATACTACACAATTCTCTCAGCGGTCCTGAATGGTACCTGTTAGACTCATGTTGGTCAACGGTGCTGCTGGATCTCAGTGTGGCGAAGTCTTCTGTTATGAACTGCTCCGAGACTGGGAGATGTAGATCCAAATGCAGCTTTATTAAGAATAGTCGTACAGGCAGGGTCGAGAATTGGCAGACAGGACAATGGAGAATAAACAAAGGGAATCCAAGAAACAGGCAGAGGTCAGGGCAGGCAGCAATAATCAGAATCCAAGAACAATCCAAAAATCAAAAACCAGAAAACAAACACGGAAAACGCTCAGAAATGCAGACACACAGTACAACAAGACTTCGCAAACACTGAACGTGAACACAAGGTATATATAGACACACTAACAGGATGAGACACAGGTGAATGCAATCAGTGAATTATGAGTCCGGGCAGTGAGTTCTGGGAAATGTAGTTTGTGTGAAACATAGTCTTATCTGGAGTGCCCTCTGGTGGCTCAAGAGGGCACTCCAGCTGGTGACCGTTACATAATCTATAAAAAAAATCAAATCCACGGTTAAATGTACCAGTGACATGTTTAAATTGAAATTGAAACTTTAAATGACAAAAAAGTAATGAAATGAATAACATAACAAAGCTTTTTTCTACTCCACTCTTTTGGTGTTCCAAAAATTCCACTCTTTTGGTGTTTTGGTGTTTTTTTAAATTTGTTTTAATGCTTCCTCATGTAGAGTCCACTACATCAGTTGCATTTTAAACATTGCCAGACCTGATCATTTCCAATTACCGTTCTGGGTATGTCTACACATGTAGGATGATACCACTCTTGGCATTTGGAGCACTGGACCATGAGCTCATTGTAATGAGCGGTTCTGCAAAGACAATACACTGGTATTGCAGTTTTGGTCACGTTTGCCTCTCTGCTAGTTTGCTCTCTCGAGTCTTTATGCCAAATGTGATGCTGTTTTTTTGTTAATGAAGCATACAATTGGGCCCTCAGCCTGCCCTCATTAAATATACATATCTCTGGTGGATGACCCTTGCACAGAGCATATGCAAATGCTATTGAAAATACGCCACAATTGCTCAGATTTGATTGCTGCTGCACAGCTGGTTGCAGAACATCAAAATGGTCTGACTTTGGCCTTACCAGCCAAGACAGTGTCTGTAGGGTTCTCAAGTCCAGAGGGGCACTTTTACTGTCATACACAGAGAGCTGATTTTCACCACAAAATAAATTGCTTACTGTGATCCAGTGGTTTTGCCGAATGTTCAATATCTGCACAAACTTTTCTTGTGGAGTTCCGACAATTCCTCCACGTGCAATAGCACTAAAGGGCAATACTGACTGAAACCCATCAATGTCCATATTGTCCTTTGCCATGAGGTAGCTGGCCAGGTCGATTGCATCACAAGTCAACCAGTAATCCTGGTGAAGGATTTGTTGCAGATTATTTATTTTGGGTGGCCTGGATAGTCTTCTAGGTTCAGTTGTTTCCAATGGACATGACTCGTTCCATATTGGCCCCTCGATTTTAGATTGTCTTCTCCTGATATTCTTCACAAGAGCTTTCTGTAAGTACAGAAGATACAAATTATTACTTTGTGAATCACTTAAAATTGAAATGTGATAGTATTTAACACTAAAAGTTACTGTTTAATGTTTTGTGTGATCTTGATCTATAAAGTGTCTTTTTAACGGGGGACAGTACTTTCAATGTTAAGTTTGGATCTGGACCTTTTAGAGCAGTGTTTTTTTATGTTTATTATTTTGATCCCCATTAGCTGCTACATTAAGCTGCTACAATACACGTATTCTTTGTCTCCCTAATCAAACACACCTGATTCAACTCATCAGCTCATTAACCAATCTGATTATGAGCTGATGAGTTGAATCTGGTGTGTTTGATAAGGGAGACAAAGAATACGCGCAGTGTTGGTGTGCCGCCAGGAACAGGGTTGGGAAACACTGTTTTAGAGAACCACAAGTTGTCACAGTGTCTGGTTGTGTTTCCCTTGTTTGTCACTAGAGGTCCTCGTTATCACGGTGTCCTTCACTATTAACTTCATTTCCCAGCATTCTGTCTGTCACTGTCATTCATTAGTTCATTGCACTCAGCTGTTCCCCGTCATCATTGTTCCCAGCTGTTCATTGTTAGTCTTGTTCGATATGTGTATATACACTGCATGAAAAGTGGGATTTTCGTCCCCGTAAACTGCCGGAAATCTCCCTAATTTTCGGCAGTTAACGACAATTTACAGACTGTGAACGTCGCGTTCCACTGTGCCACATATTGACGGAAACGAACCATGACGTATGCATGCAGCGCTCGCGGAGGTGCGAATGGCCCTAATTAGCATATGAATAGCAGCACTGCGCGCGCCTTGCCAGAGAATGGCTTGAATTTCCTCACTCAGTATTGGTTGAAATTCACTACATTTAAACAAGAAAATCACTCGTGATTGGTTGGCAGATCTGTTTCTATTGGTCAGCCGACATAAAATTATAATAATAATAATCATATATATATTCATATTCATATGATATGCTATTATGTTGTTTATTCATGTCATTGTTATCCTATGGACTAAATTATTATTACCATCAAGGACATGAATTTATTGAGGAAAGGAACATACTGTTTATTCAAAGAAATAGCTTTATTAGAACAAACACAAAACTATGTACACAGCATAGGAGAACATCTTTCAAAGCACAGAAAACATGTCCTCCACCCTCTGGAAACATGGGACAACATACATACATACAGCACTACAGTTATACAAATAAATCAATAATATATTGCATCTCTATTCAAAAATAAATTGCCCTGAATGGCATCAGAATTGGGCACCAGATATATCAAGCACAATGTACAGTGGAGCCAGAATTATGAACGAATAATAAGGATGTAATTTAAAGGTATGGTTCACTTTGAAATAAATTTTTGATATGTTTTATCTTATCTCAAGGGCATCCAAGATGCAGGTGGTTTTGTTTCCACAGTATTTTAAATTTTGATATTTTTAGGTCAAACTGTTGTTGTCTGTCAGTCATATAATGCAGGTCTATGGTCACCACCTCAAAGAGCATGCACAGAGAAGACCAAATTAAACATGATTTAATGACTCATAAATTAAGTACACAATGATTGACTAAGACACGAAATGAGCGTTTTGGGAAAGAAAACAAACAGTATTTATATTGTATAAATGTGTGTGTGTGTGTGTGTGTATATATATATTTAGATATACACAAAATGCAATACATCTTAATATGTTTAGATCTTCACAGTAAAACTTCCGAAATCTGTGTAAACAATGAGTGACGTACCAGTGCAAGATCGCTTCTGGCGGTTTCCACCGCATGCGCAGATCATATATATATATATACACACACACACACTGTTCATTTTCTCACACAAACCGCTCGTCTCGTATCTTAAGCCATCAACGTGTACTTACAGTTATGATTCATTAAATCATGTTTAATTTGTACTTCTCTGTGCATGCTCTTTTAAGAGATCCCCATAGACTTTCATTATATGACTGACTGATGCCCTTGACGTAAGCCAAAACATTTCAAAAAATAATTTCAAAGTGAACTATCCCTTTAAAACTCTTAATTCAAGTCCTGTAGGCTTGGCTCATCAGGGCGAAGTGAATTTAAGTCTTTGCGACGCGTGCTTGAGGTTCACCTTGATGTACATACACCTCAGTGGCTGTGGAACCGAATTTCATGACCCCTTCTGCAAAGTTGAAAAAGACAAATGATTTAGATGTATGCAAAGGCAATCTGCCCCAAGTCCCCACATTTGTAAGCAAAAATATGTTTCTTCTGCATCCACTACCTGGTTTCCTTCAGGCGATGGCGGATGTCGACCAGTAGTTTCAGGACCTTTTTCTGGAACACTGAAATAAACGAACACATTTGGTGATGTTTACAATGCTCTAATTAGAATAACAAAGTTTGCTAGCTCACAAGAGAGAAGGTGCCTATTAAAAGTGTCTTCTCCACTGCCAATAGATCAACACTTACCACCAGGTTTCAGTCACTGCATCTCCCAGTCTCAGTCACTGCATCTATACCACAAAAAAAATGTGTTTTAAAAGTTATTATCAAATGATGAAACTGGACAGATTTATAAGATATTTAAAAACTTGGTCAAACATTTATAACTGAATATAACATGCCATGTTCCAGTTCTCTTTGGCGTTTTCACCACTGTCTCACGCTCAAAGTCATCTATAAACACAGACGTTAATCCAAATTAGTTTAGTTTTACTTTTTATTTGACTGGGGTCTGTTCAAAAGAAAAGAGGATGAGATCACAACACGTAAAGTTACCTTATTTAGTTGTTTTTTCTCCCATCAGCGAAGGACACCTCACTCCTAACAGCCCCTGAGAGACAAAACAAATCACAAACATCTGAAGATTTCACTCCATCACACAAAGTGATGCAATTTTACAAACAAGGATAGCCTACACTAGAGCATACAAGCACATTACGCGCTTTGTTTTAGGACCCTGGCACTTATTATTTTTTCATAATTTCTGACGATATTCAGAGTAAATGAGTTAGTTTGATTATTATCAAAGAATGGTAGTGTCACGGGGTATGGTGCAGGAGAACAGGAGTGCAGACGGAAGGAGCGGGAGGAATCCAGATAACCAAAGAAACGTATTTATTTTCCACATACAGGCAGGAGGACGGGGTTTCACAGAGGTAACATTCAACATCGACCGACAATCATAGAGTAACACAAAGGGAACTAAATACACAGACTAATCAAACATAATGGGGTGAGAACAGGTGAAACAGATGATGATGACGAGGAACAGGTGGCTGATGAGGGAGTGAACACGGGATAGGGTGACGAGAGGATCCTGGGAAGTGTAGTGCTGAAGACAAGACAGACTGGTGCAGACGGAGGACTGTGACAGAACTCCCCCCTCCCGGGAGGCGTGACCTCACGCCGCGGAACAGAGGAAGGAGGGGGGACGAACTGGGGCCTGAGAGGGGCGTGGCCAGGGCGGAGCAGGCTGAGGGCGTGGCCAGGGCGGAGCAGGCTGAGGGCGTGGCCAGGTCGGAGCAGGCTGAGGGCGTGGCCAGGGCGGAACAGGCTGAGGGCGAGACCAGGGCGAAGCAGGCTGAGGGCGTGGCCAGGGCGGAGCAGGTTGAGGGCGTGGCCAGGGCGGAGCAGGCTGAGGGCGTGGCCAGGGCGGAACAGGCTGAGGGCGTGGCCAGGGCGGAGCAGGCTGATGGCGTGGCCAGGGCGAAGCAGGCTGAGGGCGAGACCAGGGCGAAGCAGGCTGAGGGCGTGGCCAGGGCGGAGCAGGCTGAGGGCGAGACCAGGGCGAAGCAGACTGAGGGCGTGGCCAGGGCGGAGCAGACTGAGGGCGTGGCCAGGGCGGAGCAGGCTGAGCGGTCTCTGGCGCTGGCTGGACGGTCTCTGGGGCTGGGCTGGTCGGGCCCAGCGAAGAAGAGAGCTCGGGCTCGGAGGAACTGGACGGAACCAGCAGTGAGGAGCGTTCAGTCTCTGGATGGCTGGACGGAACCAGCAGTGAAGAGCATACAGTCTCTGGAGAGCTGGACGGAACCAGCAGTGAAGAGCATTCAGTCTCTGGAGGGCTGGACGGAACCAGCAGTGAAGAGCACACAGTCTTTAGAGGGCTGGACGGAACCAGCAGTGAAGAGCATACTGTCTCTGGAGGGCTGGACGGAACCAGCAGTGAAGAGCATTCATTCTCTGGTGAGTGGGACGGAACCAGCAGTGAAGAGCATTCATTCTCTGGTGAGTGGGACGGAACCTGCAGTGAAGAGCATTCATTCTCTGGGGAGTGGGACGGAACCAGCAGTGAAGAGCATTCATTCTCTGGAGGGCTGGTCGGAACCAGCAGGGAAGAGCATTCAGTCTCTGGAGGGCTGGGCGGAACCAGCAGTGAAGAGCATTCATTCTCTGGTGAGTGGGACGGAACCAGCAGTGAAGAGCATTCATTCTCTGGAGGGCTGGACGGAACCAGCAGTGAAGAGCATACAGTCTTTAGAGGGCTGGACGGAACCAGCAGTGAAGAGCATACTGTCTCTGGAGGGCTGGACGGAACCAGCAGTGAAGAGCATTCATTCTCTGGTGAGTGGGACGGAACCAGCAGTGAAGAGCATGCATTCTCTGGTGAGCGGGACGGAACCAGCAGTGAAGGGCATTCAGTCTCTGGTGGGCTGGACGGAACCAGCAGTGAAGAGCATTTTGTCTCTGGAGGACTGGACGGAACCAGCAGTGAAGAGCATACTGTCTCTGAAGGGCTGGACGGAACCAGCAGTGAAGAGCATTCAGTCTCTGGAGGGCTGGACGGGACCAGCAGTGAAGAGCGTTCAGTCTCTGGATGGCTGGACGGAACCAGCAGTGAAGAGCATTCATTCTCTGGTGATCTGGACGGAACCAGCAGTGAAGAGCATTCAGTCTCTGGTGGGCTGGACGGAACCAGCAGTGAAGAGCATTCATTCTCTGGTGATCTGGACGGAACCAGCAGTGAAGAGCATTCATTCTCTGGTGAGCTGGACGGAACCAGCAGTGACGAGCATTCATTCTCTGGTGAGCTGGACGGAACCAGCAGTGAAGAGCATTCAGTCTCTGGTGGGCTGGACGGAACCAGCAGTGAAGAGCATTCAGTCTCTGGATGGCTGGACGGAACCAGCAGTGAAGAGCGTTCAGTCTCTGGATGGCTGGACGGAACCAGCAGTGCTGAGCATACAGTCTCTGGAGAGCTGGACGGAACCAGCAGTGAAGAGCATTCAGTCTCTGGAGAGCTGGACGGAACCAGCAGTGAAGAGCATTCATTCTCTGGAGAGCTAGACGGAACCAGCAGTGAAGAGCATACAGTCTTTAGAGGGCTGGACGGAACCAGCAGTGAAGAGCATACTGTCTCTGGAGGGCTGGACGGAACCAGCAGTGAAGAGCATTCATTCTCTGGTGAGTGGGACGGAACCAGCAGTGAAGAGCATTCAGTCTCTGGAGAGCTGGACGGAACCAGCAGTGAAGAGCATTCAGTCTCTGGATGGCTGGACGGAACCAGCAGTGCAGAGCATTCATTCTCTGGTGATCTGGACGGAACCAGCAGTGAAGAGCATTCATTCTCTGGTGATCTGGACGGAACCAGCGGTGAAGAGCATTCATTCTCTGGTGAGCTGGACGGAACCAGCAGTGAAGAGCATTCAGTCTCTGATGAGCTGGACGGAACCAGCAGTGAAGAGCATTCAGTCTCTGGTGGGCTGGACGGAACCAGCTGTGAAGAGCATTCAGTCTCTGGTGATCTGGACGGAACCAGCAGTGAAGAGCATTCATCCTCTGGTGAACTGGACGGAACCAGCAGTGAAGAGCATTCATTCTCTGGTGAGCTGGATGAAGCCAGCAGTGAAGAGCATTCATTCTCTGGTGAGCTGGACGGAACCAGCGGTGAAGAGCATTCAGTCTCTGGTGGGCTGGACGGAACCAGCGGTGAAGAGCATTCATTCTCTGGTGGGCTGGACGGAACCAGCAGTGAAGAGCATTCATTCTCTGGTGAGCTGGATGAAGCCAGCAGTGAAGAGCATTCATTCTCTGGTGATCTGGACGGAACCAGCGGTGAAGAGCATTCAGTCTCTGGTGGGCTGGACGGAACCAGCAGTGAAGAGCATTCATTCTCTGGTGAGCTGGATGAAGCCAGCAGTGAAGAGCATTCATTCTCTGGTGATCTGGACGGAACCAGCAGTGAAGAGCATTCAGTCTCTGGTGGGCTGGACGGAACCAGCAGTGAAGAGCATTCATTCTCTGGTGAGCTGGATGAAGCCAGCAGTGAAGAGCATTCATTCTCTGGTGAGCTGGACGGAACCAGCGGTGAAGAGCATTCAGTCTCTGGTGGGCTGGACGGAACCAGCGGTGAAGAGCATTCATTCTCTGGTGAGCTGGACGGAACCGGCAGTGAAGAGCATTCATTCTCTGGTGAGCTGGACGGAACCAGCGGTGAAGAGCATTCAATCTCTGGAGAGCTGGACGGAACCAGCGGTGAAGAGCATTCAATCTCTGGAGAGCTGGACGGAACCAGCGGTGAAGAGCATCCAATCTCTGGAGAGCTGGACGGAACCAGCGGTGAAGAGCATTCAATCTCGGGAGAGCTGGACGGAACCAGCGGTGAAGAGCATTCAATCTCTGGAGAGCTGGACGGAACCAGTGGGGAAGAGCATTCAGTCTCTGGAGAGCTGGACGGAACCAGCGGTGAAGAGCATTCAATCTCTGGAGAGCTGGACGGAACCAGCGGTGAAGAGCATTCAATCTCTGGAGAGCTGGACGGAACCAGCGGCGAAGAGCATTCAGACTCTGGAGAGCTGGACGGAACCAGCGGTGAAGAGCATTCAATCTTTGGAGAGCTGGACGGGACCAGCGGCGAAGAGCATTCAGACTCTGGAGAGCTGGACGGAACCAGCGGCGAAGAGCATTCAATCTCTGGAGAGCTGGACGGAACCAGCGGGGAAGAGCATTCAGTCTCTGGAGAGCTGGACGGAACCAGCGGTGAAGAGCATTCAATCTCTGGAGAGCTGGACGGAACCAGCGGTGAAGAGCATTCAATCTCTGGAGAGCTGGACGGAACCAGCGGGGAAGAGCATTCAGTCTCTGGAGAGCTGGACGGAACCAGCGGTGAAGAGCATTCAATCTCTGGAGAGCTGGACGGAACCAGCGGTGAAGAGCATTCAATCTCTGGAGAGCTGGACGGAACCAGCGGTGAAGAGCATTCAATCTCTGGAGAGCTGGACGAAACCAGCGGGGAAGAGCATTCAGTCTCTGGAGAGCTGGACGGAACCAGCGGTGAAGACTCGGGCTCGGCAGGGCTGACTGTGAGCGCAGGCTCGGCAGGGCTGACGGTGCGCGCAGGCTCGGCAGGACTGACGGTGCGCGCAGGCTCGGCAGGGCTGACGGTGAGCGCAGGCTCGGCAGGGCTGACGGTGAGCGCAGGCTTTCTGGGGACAAGTATCCAACGGGGCCGGCGGATCGGGGGTAGAATCCCCTGGAAGCTCCCGGCGTCCATGTTGCTTTAGGTGGTCGGTCGATCTGTCACGGGGTATGGTGCAGGAGAACAGGAGTGCAGACGGAAGGAGCGGGAGGAATCCAGATAACCAAAGAAACGTATTTATTTTCCACATACAGGCAGGAGGACGGGGTTTCACAGAGGTAACATTCAACATCGACCGACAATCATAGAGTAACACAAAGGGAACTAAATACACAGACTAATCAAACATAATGGGGTGAGAACAGGTGAAACAGATGATGATGACGAGGAACAGGTGGCTGATGAGGGAGTGAACACGGGATAGGGTGACGAGAGGATCCTGGGAAGTGTAGTGCTGAAGACAAGACAGACTGGTGCAGACGGAGGACTGTGACAGGTAGCTAACTTGCAGCCAGATAACAACGTGCAACCCAACGTACAGTTTAGTGTCCCAAATTTGTTCAAATTGAAATGAAACAAAAAAAGAATTAAGAGCAGCAAGCTAACGCAAAACAAAAAACTGTTCCGTTAGGTTAACACCCTTGGACATTCGCGGCAGTAATCACAGCCGATTTGTGAAGTTTAAGACAAAAACGCTAAACTACCAAAAACTATAAGTAGACATGGACATAGAATTCACTAAGCTGGACGAACTTACCTTCAATTTAGAGGAAAAGATGGGTTCCCCAGCGATCATGACGGCTGTGTAGTTACTTTCAAAAAAACACGCCACATGCCTGGCACGTTGCCTCAGCCAATCAGAGTGGCTGACGTTACAGGTTGGATTATGACGATATGCTGCCTCAGCCAATCAGAGTTACGTTCACTGGTTTTTGACTCAGGTTGAAAGGCTGTCGTCGGCTGTCTTGACTTTTCTGCTGCTGTTAGTTCATTTTAAATTAGGAATAAGGTGGATATACCTAAATAGGCCACCATGAAATGTAAAAATACATATATGCATAAATAAATAACTTTATTAGGTTACTTAAATTAAATAAACCAGTAAAAAAAATTGTAAAAAACAAAAACAAAAAACATCTGTTTATAACTGTGAATTAACATCAAAGATGTTATCATATATTTTGAAAACTGCTTCCGTAAATGTTATGATGAATCTTATAATTTTATTAGGAAAATTTCATATTCATAAGAGTAAAATGAATAATTCTAAACCTTGTTTGAAGTTTTTTTTTTTTTTTTGGTCTAATTTTTAGTTTTCAGTATATTCTGTCTCTCAAATGTATCGATAAAAATGTAGTGATACAATTGTATTTGCTAAAAAATATTGAAGCTAATTGAAGCTAATTTTCTTTCTTTAAATAGTACAAATTACTGGTTTCTAACTTTCTTTTAAATCATAATATTATACACAATAGAGATAGTCCCTTTCCGGTTTTTATTTCATTTGTTCAATTCTGTCCTATTTTTATTTGTTTCTTATTTATTGTGAAATTATTATTTGTTGATTGTTATCTTTTTGGATGTCATGTTATTGTTGTAATTGTTGTGCATTATGTGCAATGTTAAAAAAACAAAAAACAAAAAAAACACAGCAATTAGGTTATACTGAGCCTGATCTTGTCTTAGAATGAAGTTATACCTTTCAGAAAAATGTTACCTGGGGTGAAACTCCCCTACCCTTATTTGCATGTGTATAGCTCACAGCATTTTCATTTACATGTCAAAGCCTCCTCTAGATTTAGGAGAAGGGGGGACAATGGGGGGACAACTGCCAAGCAAGGCCCACGTCAATTTCCGGCAATTCACAGCAGTTTTGAGTGTTACCTGTAAATTGCCGTGTGCAGTCGTAAACCTGAACTTCCATGACAATCTACAGTGCCGCTTACTGACGAAAATCCCACTTTTCATGCAGTGATATTCCCTGTCTGTGTTATTATGTGTACGGAGTCACACCACTTGAGATCTGTGTTCATGATTCATGTTTTTGTTTCGGTGCTAATCTTTTGGTTTGGTTATTGGATTTTGACCCCTACCTAGAAGACTACGATTTTGGATTACCCTATATTAAACATACTGCTTTTTGGGTATGTCTGTCCCCCCCGTGTGTTCGTGACACAAGATTGATGTGAGAGCCAATGAGATTACATGCAATAAACAAATGCAGTGATAAACAATGCAATGATGAAATGATATTAAAGCATAATCTCAAGTGTTTTATTTTTTATATATATATATATATTGTAATGATTCTTACCTTTCTCTTTTCTTTCATCTTCTCTGGTGTTTTGGGCTCCACATACACCTGATCATCACTACTATCATCTTTCCTCTCGACCTGTGATGTGTAATAGTGGAATTGATGAACATAGCAAATAGAAAACCATAAGAGTAACCTGGTGGCCTATATGAGATTAGATCAAATTGTAATAATGCAATAATAAACCATGTATTGCAATGATAACATGGTATTAAAGCATAATCTCAAGTATATATATATATATATATATATATATATCGTTATCGTAATGATTCTTACCTTTCTCTTTTCTTTCGTCTTCTCTGGTGTTTTGGGCTCCACATACACCTGATCATCACAACTATCATCTTTCCTCTCGACCTGTGATGTGTAATAGTGGAATTGATGAACATAGCAAATAGAAAACCATAAGAGTAACCTGGTGGCCTATATGAGATTAGATCAAATTGTAATAATGCAATAATAAACCATGTATTGCAATGATAACATGGTATTAAAGCATAATCTCAAGTATATATATATATATATATCGTTATCGTAATGATTCTTACCTTTCTCTTTTCTTTCGTCTTCTCTGGTGTTTTGGGCTCCACATACACCTGATCATCACAACTATCATCTTTCCTCTCGACCTGTGATGTGTAATAGTGGAATTGATGAACATAGCTAATAGAAAACTATAAGATTAACCTGGTGGCCTATATGAGATTAGATCAAATTGTAATAATGCAATAATAAACCATGTATTGCAATGATAACATGGTATTAAAGCATAATCTCAAGTGTCTATATATATATATATATATATACAGTATATATACTGTTTATCATAATGATTCTTACCTTTCTCTTTTCTTTCGTCTTCTCTGGTGTTTTGGGCTCCACATACACCTGATCATCACTACTATCATCTTTCCTCTCGACCTGTGATGTGTAATAGTGGAATTGATGAACATAGCAAATAGAAAACCATAAGAGTAACCTGGTGGCCTATATGAGATTAGATCAAATTGTAGGTTGTTTTAAGATAATTCGACATGAAGATTAGATCAAAAGACTGGTTACAGTTAAATACAAATACATAATTGCTTTTTAATAAATAATTGCACGTATTCACAGCAAATTCTTCTAGATTTGTAATATTTGAAATTATAATTATTATTATTATACCCTCTGATTAAAATTACCTTGCTTCTAATGTGTTTGAATGGCAGACCCTTCACTAGTGGAGAAACGTATACTCCTTTACGCTTCTGATTTTTCTTTTTCCACTGTTCCATTTCCACTCGATAGGACTGGAAGAGATGTCGTATAAGCACATACATTACTCTTTTTATGAAATATTTTCCAGCATCTTGTGTTTTTAACAAAGAGTCATTAAAATGACAATGTTTTGTAAAAGGTACAAACATAAAAAATATTTCCATACTTTCTTTCTCGATCTTTCTGTGTCTTCATATTCACGGAGCTGTGCATCATGCATCCGTTGGTATATCTGCACAAAGTCATCCATCCGTGTGAGTCTCCTCCTCTGGAACCTAATTTTTTTGAGGTCCCACTGACTTTTTTCCATGATTCCCTGCGTACGATTGTCCTGCGTAAAGTTCTGAAAAACAATTAGCCAACACATTAAATTACAAATTTGCCTTTTAATCAATGAATTCAAATTAATAATCTAAGTTTTACCTGTTTTTTGGACTGACTGACTTCTTTAAAAATCTTGCTGAAATGCTGGTACGCTGAACCAGTACCATGACGACCAATATCGCCTAAAGTATTACGTGATAATAAGATAAGATGACAATATGAATATATATATATATATATATATGTGTGTGTGTGTGTGTGTGTGTGTGTGTGTGTGCAATTATTTATATTGTTATCATCAATAATAAGTTAGTTTAGAAAACCTACCTAGCATCAGACCAGACCACAATGTTGCATGTGGGAGGAAGTACTTGGCCAATCTCGCAATGAATGTTGGTGCATGGTAATTGTTTTCTTCGCCATCGTAGTCAAGAGGTGCCCTCTCTATTACCTGCTGGAAGTGGCTCTGGAGAGGGGTGGTTCCCACATCATTCTGGAAATAATTTTTTTCATTGTACACAATTAAATATTGATGTTTATGTAGCACAATGTTGTGTAGTTAGACATAGCATTTGTTTAAAACAAATAAAATTTTCAGTGATTTTGTGAATACATTCCAAATGTATGCTCAAATTATGTTAATTATACTAATGAATAAAGATAATTGACTAATAATTCTGCATCACATTGTGGGCCAGTACTCTCTAGAGGAAATAAGCAAGAGGTAGTGCACATCCTAAATTAAATAAAGTATTTAACTGTCATGTCTTGTCTTCATGTACATGATGTAAAACACACACATAATTGTGAATTTATCAAAGTAGGTCAAGTCAGAGATTCCAACACAAGACCATACCTCGTGACTGTGCGAAGCGTCAGTCAGATGACGTCTTGGGATGAGAATGTGTTGCAGCATGTGCTGACAACATTATACATGATTAGAAGTCACACTTTGTTAATTACCTTGTAGTCTTCAGCAGTGATGTTTTGATCATCAATATCCAGTGTGCCGACTTGTTCCATAAGGACTAGCAGGTTTTTGTAATGCTTTTCAACATTGTCTCCACTGCAAGGACTACAAAACACCACTGTGGCACTAAGAATCACCTCATCCATCTGCTTCAGTGTTGATGCACATGCCAGTAGCCCAAATGTGTGCATGCCAAGTTTGTAATGTTTTTGCATACTAAAATAATAGCAAGAAAAAATAAATTAATTTCAGAACGCTTTAGAAACTACTCTGTTGAAAAAAATACCTACTGTTTTTTGCACAGATCCTTTGCATTCTTCATAATGTGACTCAGGCATCTATGAAGAATGGGAATGTCGAATTTTTCGGTCTGGTATTGGCCAGTGATAATTTCGAAGTACTTCTGCAGAAGATCCTCTAGACTCAATTTACAGAATGTAAAAGCAATGGAATTTTGAAGAACGAGGGAGCCATCACAAATTATTATGACTGGCCTTTTGACTGCTTTTTTCCCATACTGCTTCATCAAGTCAGTTTGAAAAGCCTGCAAGAAGTATGTGACAGAGGCTGTGGTGTGGTCACAAGTCAGGTAGGTTGCAACTGGAAGAGGAGATGCACCCTTCGAAGGATTGCGCACTACCAATTCATACACATAGTATGGTGGACTTGTAGTGCTCCCTTTTTGAACTATACTACCAGTTGCATCCAGATAGACTATATCCTCTTTGCACCTCTGGTAAAACACTGAGAGAGTTTTCTTGGACCACAGCATAATGCCTTTTGGGTGCATCAAGACCCTCTGCAGGACTTCATTCTCTGATCCCTTCTTTTCATTGACCATTATCTGGAGACTCAAAAGTTCATTAGAATGAGGTCTTTTCAGTTTTCTTTGGCTCCATGAAATTGTTTTCAGCACCTCCTTTGTTGGCACCTCATCCCTGCACCCAGACTGCATCACCATATCAGGGAGTTTTTGAATGGAATCCAAGTACTTCTGGGTAGTTTTGTTTCCAGATCTTCTCCAATCGATGTGTGTGCATCTGCATGCACTGGCCTCCTTTTTAGCTCATTGGTACTGTGGCACACCTCGCCTCCTGTGAACACCACGGCTGCCTTCAGGGTGACCTCATCTTTGACTTCCACAGTAACATTAATTGGGCAATTTTCAAACCGACAGTAGCCATTGCATTTGAATAGTGGTGTGGATTTTAGAGACTGCAGGGTTTTTACAGAGTGGCGTTTAAAACCAAAACTGCAATATGGGTGAATGGACCGAATTCCTCTGGCAATCACGTTTGTCCACTGCAGTCCTTGAAAGCATCTCCCTTTTTGATGCTTCCTCAGGTCTTGCCATTCTTTTTTGTCAATAAAAAAGAAACATGGCTCTTGTGGCAAACTACACCTGAAGAATGCATCATCTGGCTCACTGTTCTCTGTCGAAGTTGATTCACCCAAGTCTGATTCCTTGTCACTATCCTGTAACACAAAAATAATTAATTGTTTTTGATTGAAATAAGATTTGCATTTACTATTTTTGCTTTTAAGATTTGCTTTTACTATTAAACAGATGAATTGTATTATTTTGATAAAAATAACATTTTTTTTTTTACTGTTGAACCTGTAAGATAGATAACTATGTTATACTGTATGTGTTATAATTTCACATTTCTCAAAGAGAGCACACATTTTTGAGCCAAACGTTTAATAAAGGTTGCAATACCTTAAAAAACAAAAAATTGATCCCGGATGTTATTTCCCCTTTAATTATTTTTGTAAATTGCCATGTAATCTCTCTATACTTGCATTTTCACTATTTGTTTGAAAGTGATATGATATTGAAAAGGTTTAAGGATTCTTTTAATATTCTGTCAGTATTGCTTTCCTTAAATGTATAACTTAAACAGAAACCGAGCCGTTTTGTTAAAATATTAATACAGTTTTACTACCTTTTGACCTGAAGATTCCAACGCTTTTTGTGTGGACTGAGGACTGTTAGCCTTTAAAGATGATGTCAAATTCTGCCAGGAGCCCTGAAAAAAGACATTATCAGCAACACAAAGAAAACATTTAATAAGAATTCAACATAGAATACATTTTAAATTTTACTTCATAACCTTTTGATCAAGAAAGGCTGATTTGCATTCCAGCAGTGGAGTCTCCGGCTTTACTGAATGACTTGTGATTGCAGTGTCACTGTCAGACAACACGTCCTGGAGGTGAGCATGTACAGACATTTTTAATAAATACAAATATAACCTACAAAGTGATTGTTATTTAAATAAAAAAGTAAGAAGTTTACCTTTTCAAAGGAAGATGAACATTCATTTTCTTGCTCCAAAAATGGAGACCAATTACTAGCTCCCACATCACTTTCATCCTAATGTCCAAAGGTGGAATTAAAAGTCTCAAAACTAAACTGCTTCTATATAACTTAACACATCCGAGGTTGCACTCCAATTTTAGATAATAATCAAATTTTATTAATTTAAATTATTTTAACAATAATAATTATAGAAAACATGGCCTACTCTATTATTACTGTAAATAGAAAATAAATATTACATAAATATAGCATAAATATGCAGTTATTGTCTTTCATATATTTTTTTAATGAGAAGACTGGATCTGAAATCTGCAAGTGAACATGTGGGTCTCCTGTTACATAATGAACACTACCTGGATAATTGTATAGTGCAACCTTTGACAATCATCATAGATGATATTGCACAGTGACCATAGCAAAACCTTCTGAATGAACTGACAGATAAATTACCAAGGAGGAATTGTGCTGTCCACAAGGTATCTGCTCAACATCATCATCATATCTCACTTTTGTGCTGCTCTTGATCACTGAAGTTTCCTGATAAAAACAAAGATAAAATAACTTCATGGTAAATCACAACAATAGCATGACTAAACTATTGTTATTTTACATTTTATATGCATAAAATATGTTAAATACATTAAATAGTTTAGAAATTATTTGACTCTTGACTTTGTCATTAATACTGAAGCAAGAACAGAGCTGTTTTGTAAAAATAAATACAGTTTTACTACCTTTTCAATTGAGGATTCATACTGTGTTTCAGCAGGAGGACTGTCAACATTTAAAGCTGTTTCCCAGGAACCCTGAAATTAGACATTATCAACAACAACAAAAAAACCCATATTAAAAATTAATGGAATTTAAATGGATTTTTTTTTCAGAAGAGAAAATACCTTCCAAAGATGTGCAATGGCTTTGCGAATTTTAAGCCGGTTCACTGATGTATTCGGCACTTCAAGGTCTTTGCAGACATCTCCCCATAAATCCGCTTCATTGTAGACACTGTAGTCCCTTATATTAGCCCCAGGTTTAGCAAATTTTGTAAGGCTTTGCCATATTTGGTCCAGGCTTTTGGAAATTCTCTTTGACTTTAAATGAGATAAAAATCGAACAAAGGTTTAAGGCACCCCACATATGTTATATGTTATTGTATATCACTTAAAAAATTGTCAGTTAAGTTTAATACATGCCTTTCCAAAGGTGGTGAAGGTGCAGGTTCT
The DNA here is from genome assembly GCF_988280905.1 of Pimephales promelas. Classification (NCBI taxonomy): domain Eukaryota; kingdom Metazoa; phylum Chordata; class Actinopteri; order Cypriniformes; family Leuciscidae; genus Pimephales; species Pimephales promelas. Next base: position 38,780,388 of record NC_142770.1, on the reverse strand, counting down.
GAATCAAACACACACACACACACACACACACACACACACACTCTCACTGGCATTTTCCCATTTGGCTTTTCCCGACCGCAGACGAGGGTTTGCAAAGCATTTTTCCCGGTGTTTTTCTGTCAATTTCTTGTATTTTCCCCCCTTATGAACAACAACTTTGGCCACACGATAAAAACTCCTTGTGGTTTGATCGATCTGAGCAACCGTAAACGACGCCAAACATAGGCATTTTGAGTGTGTTATAGTGCTTCCTAACTCTAGCGTGACACTAATCGGCGGTGATTGGTCAGATGACAGACCCATAAACATATTGATAAAGCACTACAGTACTACAAGACGCTCTATTCTTTGACAACTCCAATAACAGCGACAAACATTTCACATATTTAAAAAAAATTGACATTGGAGACCTAGAAGCTGCGCTGAGCGTAACTTACACACGCGCGCACACACAAATACTGCCTCCCGCCCTGACGCAACAAAACCGTTCAAAACCCATAAAAGCAAAAATTATTAATAATACTTACAGGTTGTGATTCGGAGGAGGAAGCTGATCCATATACACTGGGTAAGTAAGTTACTGAGCCCTCCTTCAGGAACAACCGCTTATGAATGCACATTTGAATTCATTTATGTTTTTGAACTAACATTATTTGTCAATAAAATGATGAGAACACAATCGGGCTATAGTGTTGATATGAACTCTAACCACCGATTCTTCACATGCTCGTCCCTGGTAAATGAAAACAAAGTGGCTGAACTATCTCTGCATAGTAGAACACAGCGTCTTCTCGACATGATGCTATGATGAAGTGTTTGAGTGTGTAGACTTCGAGTTTACACTTCCGTCTGCGCGCGCAGTAACTGGGCGTGGCCAGTATGTATCTACGTCACGATGTAACAGCTAATGACTCGTTTCAAAAACAATTCATTTAATAGACTCACTTTTAAAAGACCATAACTTTATATACGGTGCACTTTCAGATTTTCATTCCCTTAGAGCTATATTCCACACCATATGAACAGTCATTTTCAAAAATCCATGATAGGGGCTCTTTAGAGTCATTGAAATGCTCACAAAGGAATCAATTCGTTTTATAACGACTATCTGATTCCTGACCTCAAGATTTTCGATTCCCAACCCTACAGTTGAGTGAGGCATGCGTTAATGATTGTGGTATCCTTACAGGAGTGTTAACCTTCTCTCTGTCTCTGTAGCGGCCATGAACTTCTCCACCTCCAGCAGTGAGAGCAGCTGCGGTACACCAATGACGTACATCAATGACAAGCCTCCGTTCACCAGCCACTTCCGCAAACCCAGAGTTCAGTTTTTAGAGCTGGACAGTGAGTCCGGCGGCTCGTACAGGTACAGGAGGTGTCCTTCCTGCTTCATTGCATCATGTTTGGCGATTTGTTTAGCTTTATATCACATCATGCTCCTTCTCAAAGGGACTTAACTGGCATTCTTGATCTCCAGCTCTCTGGTACTAGATAAAGGGAAAACGCCACAATTCTTTAAGAGATTCTGCTATCGATACATGTCCCCTTTTAAACCAACGCGAGAACGCGCTGTTATCTCAGATAACTCAATCCAGCGATAATAATCATAAACAACAGGTGTGTTCAAAGAACCCAATGGGCTTTATGCACAGCTGCACTACTTCCTGAGCTTTAGCCAGCTCCTTGTTTCCTGTCTGCCATTATTGGACACATTGATTAATTCAGGTGTGCTTGACCTCAGTAGTCACTGCAACAATAATCAGACACACCTGAATTAATCAATGTGTCCAATAATGGCAGACAGGAAACAAGGAGATGGCTGAAGTTCAGGAAGTAGTGCAGCTGTGCATAAAGCCCATTAGACGGATCATGATTAGCACGATGATATTATCTTGATTATGGCTTATTGATTATGAAAAAAGCAAATATGTTGTTCACATATTATTGTAGCCCTAGTTGTGCTGTATTGTGTACCTACACCGTAGCCAATAATATGTTATATTGTTACGTTATGATGTAGTGTATTCATATGTTAGATTAACTGAAATAAATGAACTTTTGCACGATATTGCTTATATACATCCATCTTTAATCTATTTCTTTTGTGAATCGTTCTTTCAGATGCTTGTTTAATTTTCAGATGCTTGTATATATTATATCATTTGTTTTTGTTTTCCATTTCTTTTGAAAGGATGAAAATACATTGCCTCCATTGCTACGAGCCGCAGGAGGACATCACCTTGCATCTGGCCACTGTCTGCCTCCGAGACAGCACAGAGGCTGAACGGGCAGCTGAGGTCCAGAGAGCAGAGGCTTCTGCTCTAGAGTGGATGGACACTGCAAGAGTTTGGGACTTCAAAGAGATCTGCACGCTGTTGCCTGACAGCGGGAGTCAGATGGTCCTTGTGAAGGAGTTAATTCGTCTGGGATTTTTGGTCAGGAACCAGCCAGCTCCTTCTCTGTTGCCCACATCTGCCTCAGATGACGCAATCCCATCTCATGGCAAAAAGTAAGTGCATTATAGTTTGCTGGCATGGTTTTCAGTGTGACTTTGTCCTCTCAGAATAATACAGTTTTAATAACAATGTTATTATTCACATAATCTTAATGGTGGTGTCTAAAGGTATCTTGTCTGTTTTGTCCCGTTTAATCCAAACAGACGGTCTATCGGGTCTGCGTCTGATGTTCATAAACATCAGGCAGTCTTGTTTAGGGCCATGGCAGATGTGGAGCGGATTAAAGGGGACCTCCAGGTGGGCCGCAAGATCTCAAGTGCAGACATGACCTTCTACAGGTATTACTGTGAATATTGGGGATTGCCCCACTGAAAACTGGTGAACTATGCTATTGACCGCTGCAGAACTCTGGTCAAAGAGTCGGAGTCATCAGAGAGCGTTTAAGTGTTTAATGCACAAGAGTGACCATAGTGGTACATGGTAGTTTCTGAAATAAATAACATAACAGAAATGAATATTCACTCACTGAATTATTCAACAACTTAAGATATTACAAACTCAAATATAAACATCTCTGTAAAGTGCACAGATACATGAAATATATTATAAATCAAGAAATATAGGCCTATTAATATGAATCTACAATAAACTGCATAATGCAATTGAATTGACAAACACCGAATGTTATAGAAATCGACGGTCTTCATTATCACTGGCAGTACTAAATGACAATAAGTGAAAAATATTATCCACAGAGAAAATCACCTCAAAGTATTAACTTGTAAATATGAACAAACCGAGCCGCGATGCTAGCGGGATAATCTGCTCGTTAAGCAGGATCAAATTACCGTTAGAAAGATCGCTAAACATAATAAACATTATCTAACTCAGCACAGATCGTCACATTGTATTTCAACTGCACTATTAACAATATACACAGAAGGAAACTTACTTTGTCATAAACTTTCTCTTGCACATGAACGCTGTACATGAACGCGTGCACAATATGATGCTCAACTGGTCTAGCTTAGTGAATAGGCAATTACACTTAGTTCGTACGTGCTGAGAACGCTGCACTACGTTATCTGCGTACAACGCAACTTAAAACGTCACCCACGTAACCAGCTCAATTTCTAAAGGGAGAGAATTCTCAACAGCCGCCCCCACAATTGATCAGCAATTGGGTAATCAAGAGAATTCTCTAACTGTCTGTGGTGTTACCTTCTAGAGCAGGCAACTGTATCAAGCGTGCAACTGGTCTAATGTAAGCTTTACCGTCAATGACAACTTCAACAGTTCGCACACATCCATCACTGCTGGGCAATGTCTTCCGAACTCTGCCTATGGGCCACTGAGCTCTAGGGAGTTGCGGATCCACAATCAGTACAACAGAGTCGACCTCCAGGTTTTCGGAAGCTTTATGCCACTTCTGCCTTGTCTGAAGTGTAGGCAAGTAGTTTTTGGTGAACTGTATCCAGAATTGATCCGCCATGTGTTGACAGTGACGCCACCTCCGCCGCCCCATGTCTCCTGGAGCATACGCCACCTGAGGGAGAGAGGCATCCCGCCGCCCCATAAGGAGAATGTTTGGAGTAATCGGATCGATGTCGGCAACATCTGTCGATGCATATCCCAGAGGTTTTGAATTGAGAATTCCCTCCACTTCCACTAGGATTGTGGACAGAACATCCTCTGTGACTGCTTGGTTCCCAACGGCTACCTGGAGAGCATTTTTTATAGAGCGGACCTCGCGCTCCCATATTCCGCCAAAATGAGGAGCGCTGGGCGGGTTAAGCTTAAAGTCAATTTGGTGGTCTGCAAGACGGATTTGGAGTTCTGACTCCATACTGCAGAAGGCTTCCCGTAGCTCTCTTTCTGCCCCGCGGAAGTTGGTGCCACGATCAGAACGGATCTCGCGAGGTTGTCCTCTTCTGGCAATGAGCCTGCGGAGTGCAAGAAGGAAGGCATCGACATCCATCGAATTAAGAAGCTCGATGTGAACTGCCCTGGTTGTGAGGCATTTGAAGATCAGGCCCCAGCGTTTCTCATTTCTCCTTCCTATTTTGACCAGGTACGGGCCAAAGCAGTCAACACCCGTTGAATAAAAGGGTGGGCAGAGTAGACGGAGGCGTTCTGGTGGCAAATCTGCCATTTGAGGTACCTTTGGCTGCGCTCTCCAACGCTGACAGGGCTGACAATGGAGTTGATGGTGCTTGATAGCCTGGCGTCCTCTGAGAACCCAATACTGCCTACGTATCTCAGCATAGACTCTCTCAGCTCCCGGATGTAACAGACGCTCGTCAAATTCTTGAATAAGGAGCTTTGTTACCGCGTGTCTTGGGTCCAGTACAATGGGATGAATTTGTTCTGGGTCTGAGTTTGCAAGCCTTCTTAGACGGCCCCCGACTCGTATCATGTTGGTCAGGGGGTCCCACTCTGGAGCGAGGTTAACTAATCGACTGTGTGCAGGAATACATTTCTTTGCTTTAAGGGCAGCTACCTCTTCCGGGAAGCTCTGAGCTTGACATGCCCTCAACAAGACAGCTTCCGCCTCTCTGTTAGTCATTATTTCACTGTTTGATGTGGCCGCCCCTTGACAGGCTTGTAGAGTTGCCCTTACTAACTCTCGCCAGGTCTTGAACTGTGTAACATCGGGGAGGTTGGACTCCATTCCAACTGCCATAACAGAGTAGCACATTAGGCCTTTCAATTCAGAAACTACTTCTGACGGTGCAACTTCAGGTCTTTTGGGCCAGTGCTCTGGGCTTTGTTTCAAGAATGGAGGCCCTTGACTCCACCGACTGGGCTTGGACAAACTTTGAAGGGTTTTGCCTCTCGTTATGTCGTCAGCTGGATTATCCTGCGTGTTAACATACCTCCAAGAGCTGTAGTCTGTCAATTCTTGGATCTCGGTGACTCTTGTCCCAACGAACACCTTGTACCGGCAAGAGTCTGACTGAATCCACTCTAGCACGGTCATGGAGTCTGTCCACAGAATTGTCTGACTAATGGAGAGTGTCAGCTCATCCCTCACCAGTTTGGCCAGCTGAGCTCCAGCTAAGGCAGCGCAAAGCTCCAGGCGGGGTATAGACTGCTGCCTCTTAGGAGCAACCCGTGATCTGGCCATTACAAAGGAAACATGAATGTCACCGCTGGTTTCAACGGCCAAATATGCCACTGCTCCGTACGCTCTTTCAGAGGCGTCGCAGAACACATGAAGGGAGCTGTGCTGTTCTGCTGCAGTTGTGGAGGCTGGCGTGTAACAGCGAGGAATGGAAACTGTAGAGAGTTGTTTAAGCTCGCTTTCCCAGTCAGTCCAGGTGGCCTTAAGGTTTGGCGGTAGATCTGGGTCATCCCAGTCTCTCTTTTTAGCCCACAACTGTTGGATGATCACCTTTGCTCTGGTGGTGAATGGCAATATGAACCCCAGTGGATCATATTGGGACGCCAACACCTGGTAAGCAGCTCTCATCGTCAGTTCTGCATGCTCAATGAGCCGATAATGATAGCCGAGGGTATCAGCTGCACAATTCCACCTGAGGCCTAATGTAGGTTCCATAAGGTCAACACGATTTTGCACCAACCACTGCTCTGTAGCTGATGACCGGGCTTCTGTCGGTAGATGAGCTACCACCGCTGGATGACTGCTAGCCCACTGTCTTAAGTCGAACCCTCCTTCTGCTAACATGCTGCGCAACTGGTCCACAGCTTGCTTGGCTTCTGAGACAGTAGGGAAGCTTGTCAGGCAGTTATCCACGTAGAAGCTTTGGTGGACTAGCCGTTGCAGCCCTGGATATTTGGCTTCAGAATTGCAAGCGTGATGTTGCAGAGCAAAGATGGCACAGCATGGACTGCTTGTAGTACCGAATGGCAGAACCTGCCACTCGTATACATCTGGAAAGTTTCCACTCTGCAGATCTCTCCAAATGAAACGGAGAAAGGGTCTGTCTTTCGGCAATAGACGGACCTGATGGAACATGCCCTTGATATCTGCGCTCATTGCCACAGGATGCTGTCTGAATCTCAGGAGTACTCCTAACAGCGATGGTCCAAGTGTGGGACCTGGGAGGAGCTGGTCATTCAAGGACAGGCCATGGTATCTGAAAGAACAGTCAAACACCAGTCGATGTTTATTGTTATGACTCACAAGATGATGGGGCAGGTACCATGCCTCTGTTTGTGTCGCATCCGTCTGGTTGAGCTTGACTACGTAACCTGCCTCTATGAGCTTGGCAATCTCTCCTGAATAGATTGAGGCCTTGTCAGGGTCCTTCTGGAGTCTCCTCTCAGTGTTCCTCAGATTTGCAAGGACGGACTGCATGGAGCCCTTAAGCTCTGGAGTCCCTGGGTTCCACAGAAGAGGTGTGGCGTAACGCTGTACTCCCTTAACATTGACTCGCTCAGTTTCAGATGCAAGCAACTGCATAGCCTCTTTGTCTTGCCTAGACCGGACAACCAGTTTCTCGTTACGAAAAGGCAGCACATCCAGTTGCCATAACCTCTCCACATTTCTGTAAAGAAGATCATCTGGGTGGTCAGTGGAGATGAAGAAACACTGCTGCACTGGTTCTTGGCTTGTGATACTCATTTCTGCCCCTTGAAGTGCCCAGCCAAGAGCTGTACAGACTGCCACGGGTCCCCCTTTGCTGCCTTGACGAATAGGCTCTTTAGCAGTAATAAGATGAACTTGGTCTGAACCTATGAGCACCAGTGGACGTACCTTGTGAAAGGGCTGTAGTGGAACACCTCTTAGATGTGCATACCGTCTCTGAAGAGTCTGCACTGGGTATGACTGTTCCACCAGATCAATGCCAGAAGCCGTGAATGCTCCGAACACTTGATAGCGTTTCTCTGGTTTACCTCTTGCAGAGATTTCGAAGGTGACCTTTGAGCCATTAAGGTGAGTGGTGTCTGGACGGACTGTACGAAGTGCTAGAGTCTCAGGTTCACCTTTAAGCTGAAGCTTCTGGACAGCAGTAGGTAGGATCATGGTGCGCTGTGCTCCATCATCTAATATACATAAGTCTCTATTGTCTTTGCTTCGTGGTGCAACAGCACAGGCACCACTTTCAGAAAGACTCTGCCTGATGCAATGGATGGCAAAAGGTAGATGCGGCTCTCTGAGGTAGCTGATGATGTATTGGTTGCACGACTTCGGGCCACGCCATGGAGCACTTGAAGGTGAATACCACCACAGTCACTGCAGGGTTTCTTCAGATTACAGGTCTCAGGCGCATGGGAACGGGCACATTTCCAGCAGCGCTTCCCCTCTGAAATCCACTTACAAAGATCAGACACTGACTGTTCTTTAATACTACTGCATCGAGTGATGTAGTGTTCTTTACTGCCACAGAAAAGGCAGTTGACTTTGAGGGGGGTCTTCTTCCAAGACACCTTAGGACCGGGGGATGCTGTATCCTCCATGGCTGCTGCACCATGATACAAGGCTGTACTTTGGCTTCTTGGTTTAGATGCACTCTTCTCCTTTGAACCACTGGGATCACGTTCATACTGGTAACGTTGCACTAACCTGCTAGACAATCTCTGTTGCTGAGCTTTGACGTGGAGCCACCCTGCAAAGTCTTGTAGGTTGTACGGGTTAATACTGAGGGAGTTGAGCTTCCCTTGTAGCTGGAGAAACTCTATGAAACCATCTCTTAAGTACTTTGGCAGTTTACCAACCAAACGATCCACATGCGAGCAGCAGTTCAACTCCATCCCTCTGGGTCCCTCCAAAGATAACAGCATGCTCACTAAGAGGTGAACACGGAGAGCAAAACTCTGAAAACTGCGTGCATCATTTGGTTTTACCTCTGGTGCTGTGAGGATTGCTGCTATTTCGCTCTGCGCCAGCTGATGGGGTTGGCCATATTGTAACTGAAGAGCTTGCATAGCTGCGGAGTACGGGTATGGATGATGGCGGCAGGACTGGCCAATCATTTGTGCCTCAGGCAGTTTAAGGTGTTCCAGCAAGATATGGTACTTGTATTTCTCATCTAGCTCTGCATGAGGTTCAAGAAGATTGTCTAGTGCTAACTTGAGGTTAGCGAATTCCCTTTCGTTGTCATTCACAAAATCAGGAATCTTAGGCTGGGGTGCAGCATGCAAAGGGCGATGAGGCACCAAGTATTCTGATCTCTTCAGTGGCTGGAGAGTGGATGGATGGAGGGAAGTGCCTGCAAGAGTAGGAATGTTCATGGCAGGAACTGAAGCACTGTGCAGGGTTTGAGGCACTGGCGCTAATGGAGGCATTGTCGCATAATGAGGAACTGAAAAACTGAATGCCGGTGGTGCTGCGACAGGTTGTCGTGGAGAAGATGCCACTGTTGTACAGATGTAAGGCACTCCAGGATGCTGGTAGGTTGGCGTGGGAGCTACTAGCTGTGGCTGCACCTGAGGCTGAAATGCAGTTCCCGCGTCATCATAAGGGCAGAACTGTGTATTAAGCAGTAGTGGCAAAGTGTCTGTTCTTGTAACATGTTGGTGTTGGGGCACGGAGGTAGGTAATGTACCAGATGAAAGTGGTGAGTACAAAGGGAGTGAATTGACTGGCTGTATTGGCACGAAACCAAGGTTAAAGTCCTCTGCCTCTACAGTAGGTGTGTTTACATGTATTTGTGTGGCACTCACATGTCCTTGTCCTTTGGTATGTAACTCAATGTCAGGTGACTGTGATGAACAGGAAGAACGACTTGATAAGGGGGATGGATGAGGTGAGTTTGGGGTTGGTGTGGCAGGCTTTACACTTTGCACCTCTTCATCACCTTCTTCCATCAGGAATGATGTGATATGTTTCATCAGCTCTTGACGCCGATGCTGTCGTTTTTCATACTGCTTGAGTTTGCTTTGAAGTGCAGCCATGTCAGCAGCTTCATCTCTTTCCTTCTCAGAGATAGACTTCATTAATTCCCTCAGTGAACTCATACTTAATAAGTCTGTGGAGCTTGTAGCTGGATGCTCACCCTGGCTGGAGTCTGGTCGTGATTGACTAAATATGCCCACTGCGGCTGCTGCTCCTCTCTGCTCCACTGGCACCTCTGCTGTAGGTGAGGAGGAAAGAGCAGGTCGGTGATGGCTGTAGTCAAGGAGATATTCCTCCAGATGTTTGGGTGTGCGACGATGCCGTGAGGGTCTGCCTGACATCTCAGCATGAGGGAAAGAGGTAGATCGCTCTTCCGATGACATCACTGCAGTAGTCAATGGATCCGGCTCGAAGGACCATATATTGGGGATTGCCCCACTGAAAACTGGTGAACTATGCTATTGACCGCTGCAGAACTCTGGTCAAAGAGTCGGAGTCATCAGAGAGCGTTTAAGTGTTTAATGCACAAGAGTGACCATAGTGGTACATGGTAGTTTCTGAAATAAATAACATAACAGAAATGAATATTCACTCACTGAATTATTCAACAACTTAAGATATTACAAACTCAAATATAAACATCTCTGTAAAGTGCACAGATACATGAAATATATTATAAATCAAGAAATATAGGCCTATTAATATGAATCTACAATAAACTGCATAATGCAATTGAATTGACAAACACCGAATGTTATAGAAATCGACGGTCTTCATTATCACTGGCAGTACTAAATGACAATAAGTGAAAAATATTATCCACAGAGAAAATCACCTCAAAGTATTAACTTGTAAATATGAACAAACCGAGCCGCGATGCTAGCGGGATAATCTGCTCATTAAGCAGGATCAAATTACCGTTAGAAAGATCGCTAAACATAATAAACATTATCTAACTCAGCACAGATCGTCACATTGTATTTCAACTGCACTATTAACAATATACATAGAAGGAAACTTACTTTGTCATAAACTTTCTCTTGCACATGAACGCTGTACATGAACGCGTGCACAATATGATGCTCAACTGGTCTAGCTTAGTGAATAGGCAATTACACTTAGTTCGTACGTGCTGAGAACGCTGCACTACGTTATCTGCGTACAACGCAACTTAAAACGTCACCCACGTAACCAGCTCAATTTCTAAAGGGAGAGAATTCTCAACAGTGAAGCTGTCCTTGTCTTCAAGCACTTGCAGCTACCCGGAGCTATGGAAGACTTCACTGTAAGTTCATCAAATGTAATGAGTTTATACTTGTGACATCTAACATTTTCTTACATATGCATTAGTAAATACACTCACTCACTCACACTCACTCACTCACTCACTCACTCGTTTATAATGACAGCTTTTCAATGTTTTCAAGGATGCAGAGTGGGTCGGCCGTGTCACCAACGGCAGTAGGGTGGTACTGCGGACAACAAGAAAAGCCTCAGTTGGTTGCCCTGAGCCAGGCTGAGGAAGATGTAAGTTTCATTGCGACACAGAGTAATTTGATCACCATCAATTTTTTGAATTTAATAAGTGTTTGGACTTTTTTTCTTCATAGATGTTGCAGCAGTACTACCTGAATATCAGGCCACACATTTTCAGGGAGGAGAAAGGCTGCAACCGTTTTTTTCTCACCAGTTCTGGGGTAAACTCCACTCGATGTACGTACCTACACAGATACATGTTCACATGTCTGAATGTATGCCAGTCACAGTAATTTCACGATTAACATTTACTTAAAATTTTTATTTCAACAGTTACAAAATGGCCAGCTCAAAAAGCCAGGATGTGAGGAGGGCGGTTATGGCGGACGCCAGACTGTTGTCAGCTCAACAACAGGAGGCCATCAAATCATATTTGGGCCATAGCGCCGGTGCGGTCCTTGATGAGGAATTGGTGGAGGCAGCCGACCTCTTATCATCTATGGCTGGGTATGTATCTTCATTTATCAAGGACAAAACACAAACTATTTGTACATTATATTACTCTAAATATTGTATTCCCCACTTATGCAGGACTTGTTCGGATGACGGGATGGCAGCAGTTGCTGAAACCAGCACACACCGTTCATTCAGCAAGTTTTTGGAGGCCTTCCCTGTCTCGCCGCACGGCCAGCCTCCATCTAAGAGGCAGCGAAGCTGGCTTTCCTGAAGCCGGGTCATTTTATGACAAGTGGCGGGCTTCACAGTATACAAAGAGGGCTGACTATCTTGTCGGTAAGTCTCCAAATCTATCAATACAGCATTGGTACCCATAAATTCAACATTTATTCACTGTGATAAATGACTTGCATGAGTAAAGTCTTGTCATTCTGTCTTTCAGGTTACTTCAGTCTGCGGAGGCCTTCGGCAGCAAAAGTGGGGCAGATTATTGCTCAGGAGGGGTGGACGACCAACTGCCCCAAACCAGAGGAGGTTGTACAAATAGGTGGACTTTGCCCCCCCCTGGAGGCTGGCCTGAGGTGTGCGGTTCTGTGCTGAAGTGTGCCCTGGAGACGGAGGATGGCCGGGTGTCGGAGGGCTCCTCGTGGGTGGAGGGCTGCATCCCAGGAGACTCAGGAGTGGGCTCGTCAGAGGCCCCACTCTCACCCTCTTGCCCAAGAGAAGAAATGAGTTTTTTGGTCACCTCCTTGAGTCTGGTTGAACCCACTGATGCCGACCTCCTTTTCAGCACCCTGTACCGCAGAGTAACATTTCTGAGGGCAGTAGACAGTGTATCCACCTGATTATTCAGATCAGAGATCTGTGCCCTCATCCTAGCTACCCGGCGGTTACAGGCAGCATTTTGGCACTCCTCGTCCTTCTCTTCCTCCTCACAGGGGTCACATCCTCCGTTCAGTCTTCTTCTGGGAGCAGGTCGAGGGTAGAGACTATTGGCACCTCCGGGTTTGATGCCCTCAGTGCACAAAGGAGATCCAGCACTTTCTTCCTCTTGCAGCTCATCATCGCCTCACTCTTTGCTGCCTCGGATATTTCTACGTGGGACTTGATGTGCTGGTCTAGACGAGTCCTTACCGCAGCCTGGCACTGGACAGCGTCCTTGACAGGCGTTTACACTTCCGGACTCCAGTGAGACGAACAGCTTCCTTTCTTCTTAGTTTTTTACATTGTGAAAGAATTTCAGGTGCTGGCCTAGTCGCTCGTACATGCGACTGTACAGTGGGCACGATTCAACAGGCATGGTGATCTAGAAGATTGAGAGAGATGTCATGTGAAAACAGATGTTGTATTGTGTTATTTTGCAGGCACCCTTCCTGAAAAGGATATATATGCAGGGGGAAATTGGAAAAATAAAATAAAATATAAATAAATATATATATATATATATATATATATATATATATATATATATATATAAAACCTTATTTATGCCTTTCAAACTTTTTATTTTATTTTAAGGTGAGCCCAAGAAATGGTCACAAATTCAACAAACAAATTTATGACAAATTCAAAAACAAAATATAATAGTGTCAAAATCTTTAGAATTATTCACTATTAATTACAACCATAATAATGATATAGTTATATACAGCAGGGCTAAGTGGAAAAAAAATAATGCATTTTTTATTTGTCGGAAATATAAATAAAAAAAAAACAAAAAACAAGAAGGCCAAAATAATATATAAAATATTTGTTATAAATTTTCATGTAAGAAAAAAAAATATTAACCTATTAATTATAAACCTATAAATATATTAATTAATTAGTCCTCATTTATTTGTAATTTTTTAATACCCTTACATTAGACGAATTTGTCACAAAAAACACTATTATTTGCTTTTGAAGAAAACAAATGAAAATAATCTTATAAGATCGCAAGAATGAAAACGAGAATAACACATTTGGTCATATAAATCTGTTCATGTTCCACAGACCTCCTATGATTCAGACATTATTTTACAAATATAACGAACAGTAATGATAAATGTTTATCGAATGCACAAATGCATTTTTTTTTTCTTCATTACGGTGTCTGCGGCTTCACATTGCATTTTCATAAACAGGTTACAAACTAGTTTGTTTTAGCTCTATTTTACATGTAAAATAAATCGGGGCAAAATCTAATTTTATAAACTATGAAGGCAAATACAGGATATTTAAGTGTAGGTAATGCATTAGCTATGACTAGATGGACATCAGAAAATAATACTTATTTAAACAAAAAGATATTTGCTTACCCTTGAAAAACGATACATTTCCACAAAAGATTTTAAGATGTTGGATGTAAGATATACTTAAGGTATTGTCGTCTGCTGTGTGGCTCTTGCGAACTTCACTTTCATTCTGTCACGATTGAGGGGGCTTCAATCAGTATAGAGGGCTTCAGTCCGTCACGATTGAGGGGGCGGAATTATCAGGTTTACGGACAGTTTGAGCATCCAACAAGATTTCCACAAGCTCTTTTTAAAAACTTTCATTGGCTAAATAATTGTAAAACAGATAGATTGACTTAAAGGGTGACCAATGGCATTAATTTATTGAAAAAGAAAAAAACAAAAACACCAGAGCTCTGCCCAAGTCCAGCCCTAACTGTGCATGTGCCTGATGCATGCAGGTGTAAGTGTCAAATTGCAGTGGTTTTCTAAGCATTGCATAGTGAATTACTTCAAAATTACATCCATGTCGATAGTACATTTTGAAGGAAGACACATTCAGTGATTGGAATTATAGTGAATTACTTCAAAATTACATCCAGGTCTATAGTATATATTTTTTTGCTTTGGTTTTTTTGTTTGTTATCTGTATGTTCAGCACTTTGGTAAACACCTGTTGTTGTAAAAAGGTGCTCTATAAATAAACTCAGCTAATAAAAACCAAAATAAACAGCTCCCTACAGAAGCTGATTATTTGGATCTATGTTTATCCCACATCATAAACCCATATTGATAGGAAACTTGTGAAAAAATTCACACTCCCAAAGCAGAGAATCACTGTAACTGTACCCTTTTTTTCCTTTCCATGCCAAGCAAAAAAATGCAGCATTTTAAATATTTTCATTTTGAATAAATGCAGGATTGTTTTATTTGAGTTCATTTGGTCAAAAACACATGACAGGTAACATTACACACTGATCAAGTAAATACAGGCGTATCGATTATAAGTGTCTTCTTCTTAAAAAAAATAGTATATGCAGCATTTGTGTTTAATGATAGAAATAATAGACTGTATATATGTTTCAGCTTAAAAATGAGTGACAGCGGCTGGACGTCGGATTATGGTTATACATCAGTAAGTGTCTGTTATGGACAGAGATTATTGTGTGATGTGCATTTGGACAGATGTTTTATTGTTTTATTTTGCAGGACAGTGAGCATACCTCTTCAGCAGAGGAGAACAGAGGAGCAGGCAATATTCGTCGTCCTCGTCCTCTTCCTCCTCCTCCACCTCCACCCGACAGCCCAAATATGCCCCGCCATCTGCCACGCCGTCCACCCCCGACCCCTCCACAACCACAACAGGAGGATGGAGACGCCCCACTCCCTCCACAACAGGAGGATGGAGACGAGGTAATGGACATGCAGGTATTCAATGTAAGCTGTCAAACTCTGTTGCAATTGTGTGAACTTCTCATTTGATTTTTATTTCTCTACAGTATTTAGCCGACAATGAAGAGGAGGAGGACTTATAATTTATTTTAAATAAATATTTGTAAATAGCATTATGGTCTACTCTTCTCATTTTTTGAAATATACTGTATTTCCAAATCTGTCGAGGTTTTGCAGAGATATTTGTGTGTCTTGTAACATTGAGGGTGCAGCCATGTTTGTTTTGATGCAAAGCCCTCTGGGATATGACGTCTTACCTTGTATTGTGATCACATCAAACAATTGTTCAAAGGAAATTGTATTTTATTAAAATTACGTTACTATAAAGTAAAGTAAATACAACTATATACACAATAAAAACAGAAATGACAAAGAAATATATAAATGAATATTATATTTCATTTATTATAAATGAAATATAATGGATTGGGATGAAATATAATTTATAATGGATATAATAAATGTATATTACGATCAGCTAGGGGTGCGATTACGGACTTGGGTTCGACTTGGACTTAAAGTATGGGTAACCCCATCAAGAACTTCTTTGACGCTTGATCATGTCACCCTCTGTTTTCGCAGAAGCTCAGAGGAGGACGTGAGAGCGACTGTACTCCTGGCCTTCTGCCGTCCTCCACCCGAGATTGAGCTGCTGACTGAGGCCTCGCTAGTTGTGGGGCTTGATGATTCCTCCTTCCCTTCAAACAGTGCATTAATAATTGACCGCTCTCTGGGTGCCTCTCCACACCCGAAGTTTGGAGCTCCAACTGGACGTGGTTTCCGAGATACATCCGGTCAAAGTCCCATCTTTGACCGGGCGTTACTCGGGAACCAAGCCGACTTTTGGCTCCATACTCTGGGATCATGGGGGGCCTATGGGGACCTTCCCTTGCCCGGAGTTTGGAGCTCCAAGTCGGCGTGGTTTCTGAGAAAGCTGGACCGGAAGTGGCCGTATCTCGGGAACGGAAGGTCCCAGGAGCTGGCGACGGTGGGGATAGAAGGGGCCCCACGGGCCCTCATAATGCCCGGAGTTTGGAGCTCCAACTCGGCTCAACTCCCGAGACACACCCACTTATACACGAGGGACTTTTGAACAAAACGGACTATATCTCGGAAATGACGAGTCCCAGCGGATCGTCCTTCGGAGGGATGAGGGCCCTCTAGGGGTCCTCTCAGACCTTAGAGTCCCGAGGCTCTGGGACCCTTGCTTCTGAAGTGCACCCTGAAGTTCCTGTCGGGCCCCGTATCTCGGCCTGTGGGGGCGCTAGACGCACGGGCTGGGGCCCGTTGGAGAGGGCCCCTCGGGACCTTACTTTGACCCGAGTTTGGTGTGGCTAGGCCGCTGGGTCCCCGAGTTATAGATTCAAAGTTCGGTGCCCACCTGCAACTTATTTGACAGGGCGCCGGTAGGCTGTCCGTGGACATCGCGCTCTAACCTACTTTACAACACTCAAGGGACACTATACAACACACTACTGTACATTACTGATATTAATGAAGAATAATTTGCATAAAGTCACACTGTCCACGGGGAACCTACAGGGGCTTCGTGAAATGCGTTGCAAGTGGGATGGTGTTCATGACTTAGAAATTTTCAGCAGGTGAATCCTGGTCAGGAATTGGGGATTTCAACAAATATGTTGAATGTCAGTGAGTAACTTATTAAGCTACATGTGGTATGCACGTCCCTTTGATTTGTTTTGGTGCTTAATAGTCCCAACTCGTCCCCTTGGAATTATAAGGTTCTATCTGACAATTTTATCAAGATTGAGTTATTCACATATTCTTATTCTGTGACAACTTATTTACATTATGTGATGGGTTTTTTTTAAAGTTGTGTACATTTTGCACTGATCTGTATTCAAAACAACAGAATAAGCTCTAATCCCTAACTGTAAAACTGTGTGACGTGTTTTTGAGCATGTGATGAGCAGTGTTGCCAGATCTCACGAGACAAATAAGCAACCAGGCCGGTGAAAACAAGCCCAAAACAAGCGACTTTCTCATAGACCATAAAATAGATATTTTAGAGCTTTTTTAAAGAAAAGAGCCCCTCTAGGTTTCCGGAAGAGAAAAATAAACTGTGTGCATGGTTTTACAATCCGTGGGGACGGATGGTTTTAAACTGCGTACAGGTTGTCAATTTACATCCACGTGGACAGATTGGTAAACTGCGCGCAGTTTTTGCTGTGCACACGGTAGCCTATAGCTTGGCTGTCCATCCAGTGTTAGTACTGAGCCCAAATACAATATTACTGAAAACTCATTTTTGAGATATCAACCGAAAATTTGGAACACAACTTCTTCAGATTTTTGACTTAAATTTTCTTGCAATTTTAAAGTAAAATCTATTTTATATTATATAAAATATGAATAATTATATTTTTACATTGTTCATTTTTATGAACTCAAACTTGTAACTTTTTTTCTGTTTCACTTTCATAGTTTCATAATACTTCACTTCAACAATAAATATGGCAAATGTCTTTTTTAAAACAAGATCAAATAGTTTGATGATTATGATATGATCGTCATGTCTTTGCGAAAAAAGGGGGAGTGACAGTTAAAGGGTTAAACTATATCTATATAATATCTACAAGAAATAATAAATATATAAAAACTCACCTACGGTTCAGTCACTATCAGTCACTCACGACTGGCACGTTATTTTTATTTAAATGTCACTCACTGACGTTTTTCTAACCTGAAAAAAACCCCCTGATTGCCCAGCTTTGCCTCTGATTGGCTAGGACTCGTTGCCACTGGGTCCAAGGGTCAATATTACTACTGCCAAGGGTGGGAAAAAAACTCTGTGAATGGGGGAAGGGAGAGAGGGAACAGGCAAGACAAACTCCTACGTTTAAATAACATATAGAAAATATCTGCTTGGCAATAAGCTGGGAACAAGCCCAAATAAGCAATTACACTTTAGAAAAAAGCCCAAAAAAACGCGACCCGCGACTTTGTAAGCGACTTTACAGAAAAGCAAGCCCAAAGTCGCTTAAAATAAGCGAACTTGGCAACACTGGTGATGAGTCTGTGCATATATATTTAAATGGCAGTGTGTTCCTTGTGAAAACAAAAAAGTTAATAAAATGTGTAAACAACATGCAGTGTATTTGTGTCACATTTTATGACACAAGACTGGGAACTGTGTATGAACTATCAATGTTTTATTTGTCAACTGTGAGCTCGCGAATGAACTAATGAACTAAACAGTTTTCAACTTTGATTTTCCTATTAAAATGAATGCATCTCAGTCAGTGTTTATGCTACAGACAAGTTTTGCACATCTATTGAAAGCTTGAGACCTGCACTTTAATGTGGTTGTATTCAATTTTCTGTATCTTGTTCCGGGAGTTAAAAATACAGACTAAAGTTGAGGTTGGCACCGGTGAACTCATCCCAGGCCTTTGTCGTCACTGTCTCTGCTGTTCTAAAATGTCTGTATTTAACTCAAATCTCAAGCTTTCTTTCTGATTTTTGCATCAAATTAATCAGTGAGTACTACACTTATTAGTGTTAACACTAATTATGCTGTTTTTTGGTCAGAGAGGGCAAGAGACCAGCTCCAACTGTGCTGTCAATGTCATCTTCCGCCTGTAATTTCACTCCAAAATGTCTTTTATTCTGCCAATTCATGAGATGGTGTCATGTGTTTTACTTCAAAATAAAGCTGAGTATGTGTCCTTTCATAATCCAACACTTATTTGGCTTTATCATGTTCATAGAGTGAATGAGACCTCATCAGGTTAGTTGACCTACAATTTTGCAGTGGTGAAAATCTGGCAGCAGTTTACCTGTTTTCAACTTTGATTACTTTATTAAAATGAATGCATCTCAGTCAGTGTTTATGCTACAGACATGTTTTGCACATGTATTGAAAGATGTGTTTGCATTCAATTTTCTGCATCTTGTTCAGGGAGTTGATAATACAGACTAAAGTTGAGGTTGGCACCGTTGAATCCCAGGCCTTTGTCGTCACTGTCTCTGCTGTGCTAAAATGTCTGTATTTAACTCAGATTTATTTGTGCTACTCAATCTGTGTTTACAGCGTGTCCTTGGTAAGCATCTATTTACACATTTTGTGCAAGTAGTTTGTGTCAAGTATGGGCAATTAGGGTAATATCATAGAACATGTCACCACAATGGTTAATGCTTCTCATGATTTGTTTTTGTAGCACATTTTGGTCAGCATCCATTGTCTGGGCCAGGCAAACAAAACAGACGAGGGTCCAAGGAAAAAAGGGTAATCCAAGAAAACAATGCTCAGCACCTGGATGGACAAGCAGGCAGGCTAATCGAATGGCAAGGTATTTATTTCTAGCACATCTCATACACAATAGTAATGCAAGGTGCTTTACATAAATTTTCTGGTAATGAATTAAAGTCATTTTAAAGGGGTGATGAACTGAGAAATCAAATTTTCCTTGAGCTTTTGACATCTAAGAGGTCATCATATTATAATAATATCCTGTTAGTTTCAGAACTGAAAACATCCTTGTTAGTCCAATAAAAGCTTTTATTGACACAGCCTCTGAAAACGACTCGTTTTTCAAAGTGGGGAACTATGACATCAAAGAGGATAAAACACCACCCCCGCAGAAGAAGATCAACGCCTGCTTCAACACGGCCGGTTTAGCCCCGCCCACCGATTCACCCATTACACACATAGCTAAGTAACATACATGTACATGCTTACCTCGTGATGACAAACTGGATCGAGCTACCGAGCAATACAGAATATTGTGCTGTGCAAGACAGTCGCTTCCTCTGGATTCCAATAGGACTGCATGGATAAACTTTATTTTTAATGACGTTCCAGCTGATGAGGTAAAACATCGTCGTCTGTTCGCTTCATTTCACTGAGGATTGTTTTGTAAACAAAACTGGATTTGCAGACCGATTAAGAGTAAAGAATGGTGCTGTGCCGTCTATATTGGATCTGACAGGAATTGTGCAACACATGGACTCTGGGTAGAACATGTATGGGCGAATCCGGTTGCCATTTTACAACATAGGACGTTTTCCCCCATGTGCACCGCCGACGGGTGAGTGAAACTCATTACAATATGCAAAACTGTTCTCCACTCGCAGCAGTGGGTGTTTACTTCCAAGTCTTCAGTGCGACACGCCCATAAAAACCGACCGTTTTTTAGGTAGGCTCACAACCTGGGTACAAAATAGCATATTACTTGTTCATTTTGATGTTTTTGAATGCAAAAACCAAGCGAATGTTATAAGTTGACCTCAGACAACAATATAATACAATTTAAAAAGCCAGTTCATGACCCCTTTAACAGAAGATTCAAAGGAAATGTGGTTTGGTTCTCATTAATAAACTGTGTGTTGTGGTCACATGTTAATTTATTCTTGCAGATTTATGTGCAATGTATGAGGTCGGCTCGGTGTAACGTAACAAACGCTTCATGAGATGGGCTGGCTTTAACAAGCATGTCATTCTCTCTCTTTAAGGTTCATGAATAGGGTGACCACCCGTATCGCGTAGCGCGTGCGCGCACAGCGTTTGAAGCCCAATTCATGAGTCCCGCAAATTGAGACCGTGTCACGCATAATCAATGCTTGCTCAAAAAAAAAAAGTCGGTCAGTCTATATCCTCGAGACCCAGGCAGCCAAACGTTGTGCCTGAACAGGTTCACGTTCATGAACTCGTTCATATTTTGGGTGAACTAAATGTATTGTTTTACTGCCTGTGCTGATGATTGTTCATTCTGGTGTCTGTGAACGCACGCTCTCTCAGTTTAACTTCGTTCCATGGGGTGCCAGATTTCTATAGAGCCTTCCAGGCGAAAACCCGGCTAAAACTCGCCGTAAACAGGGCTTAATATGTAGTGAAAAAACACCCAATCTGGCAACACAAGCCACCAGTGTCGCACCGCGGCCGCCGTCGACAAAGGCGTCGTATGATCATTTAAACGGATTTTATAACGAGGTTGGTGGAGATGGGGAAAATCTTACATTTCTGTGCAAACTTTGAACTGAACTAGTTCATTTTAAAATGTGTGAACTGAACTTTGAACTAGTTCAGAAAGTGAGAACTTCCCTGGTTGCCACTCCCACGTGACCTGCTGACTAGGTTGTCGTCAACTTTTTCATTGTTGTCATGACAGCGCACCTTCTTGTTCCGTGAACCTCAGAGTTGTGAGTTTAGACTTTTTTTCGACTTTTTTTAAAACTATTCCTGTGGTGTTGAGCAACTATAATTCCTGTTAATCCTATAATTTTATATTTTTATTTATTTAAAGTGAATTAATTGTAATGAAAAATAAATAAAATTAAATAGCTAAAGTAAATCGTAAGTGGAAGTGCATCTGTCAATTCATTGAATGTTCAAAATATTCATTTTATTTAGAAAAAAATACACATTGGTTGGCCTATTCATGAGTAATATCAGCAATTACACATGTTTAGGGAATAGGGCATTATTAATGTATGTGCTAAGGTATGTGATTTTTATTTATTTTTTATTTTTTTGAACAATTATTCATGTACAAACAGAAAGGCAATAGTAACAATTCTAGATATGGGTAAACCACTATCAGAGTCTGCCCGTGGGGTGGGGGCACCGCCGCGCCAAGCAGTGTCCCACATTGTCCCTCAGAAACATACCCCTTGTTTGCTAGGAGTTGGGCCTGCAACACACAGAACATCCTCGAGGAACACTATGAATCACGTATCGAGGAGCTCTCTCGTAAAATCCGTGCTCTTGAAAATCACCAGGATTGGCCTAAAGCTTTTGAGGTTGCTGCTAATTGGGCGCATAAGAACTATCAAACACGCATTAGCCAGGAGACATTTGAGCAAGCAGAAAAGATCATTCAATCTGAAATGCCAGGCTCCTCTGGTTGTAAAGCTACAGAGACCTCACGTGCACCCACATATGCAGAGGTGGTGACACAGGGAGAACCATCATCCCGAACCACCACCAGTGTTTCCACTGCCACCACCCCTCTATTAGTGGCACACACCACGTCCTCTAGGGTCACTGAGTCTGTTGTTCCCCTTATCACACCGGTGGATGCATCTCATAAAACTATTGAAATTCAGACCTCGCCGAGCTTACTCCAGGGACTCGAGACCACGGCCACGTCTCCTCCACACAGGGGGGATTGGTCTTTTGAGGAGGAGCAGCCTCCTCCTGTTGGTCCCCATATCATGCTCCAGCCCATACAGGCCGTTGAGCGCAGTCCCTTAGAGCAACGTCCCCAGAAAAGGACACACAAAGAGCAACGCAGCACGAACCGCCCAGAGGAACCCACGGAGACTCTAACTCCTGTTGCCGCGGGGCCCGAGAATAACTCGGGTCACACAGGCCAGACTGAGCCTCCCCTTTTGGTCCCTCTGGGTCCGGTGAGTGAAGCTGACTCTGGTCCATGTCCCTATCAAGCAGCAGTCTCTCCTTATGGTAGTGAGCCACTTTTTTCAGATAGCTCAGAGCCACACATGCCTGTGTCCTCCCCGTTGTCTCATTTTCTCCACGAGTTGGACCCACTTAACCAGAGATCAGAACGGGTTAGAGTAGATGAAATCATAGAGCACATTCCTGAGGAGCATGAGACCGTCATCCCAGATCATTCCTCTCCAGTCGTGCCCAGACTTACGACTCCATCGGCCCTGCCACCCATACAGGTGACATACTATTACCCCATCACGAACACGCATCTTCGTGGGTCGCACACGCAGGCACATTTGTACAAACAAGAAAACCAATGATTGGAACCTCACATTGAACAAAAAATTTGTGATTATTGGGGATTCGAATCTCTCCAGGTTTCCACCCTCCAACTCTCTAGAATTGCAGATTGAGAGCTATCCAGGGGCCAAATTCCAACATGCAAGCAGCCTCTTAGAAAAAGCAATCATTGAAAGGGTGCCTGAGAAAATGGTAGTAGCATTTAAGCTCAATAATCGACAGCAGAGATATAGGATTTGATGATTGTAGAGACTTCGTCCCTCCTGCCAAGGGGATCGCTGCTGCCTACATGTCTGTAATCCTTTGGTGCTCCCAGAACTGGGTGGGCCTCGAAAGAGACCTGTGTTTTTCGTCATTACCGTGATGGCTGATTCTCATGCTCCAAATGCAAATGCTGTTTTCGTGTTTTTAAATATTGATTTTGTGTTATGTAATTTATTTATTTTTTTAAATGGCGCTTTCGTGTTTATTTAAACTATTTAAAGTGCTTTTGTGCTTTTATTTAAACCTCTGGTGGTTTCCTAGTGTTTTAAATGGTACTTTAGTGTTTTTAAATATATTGATTGTCTTTTTATATAACGCTCTGGGTTTTCGGTGCTATAAAATGGTGCTTTCATGTTTGTATATAGTTCTTTCGTGTTCCCAAAATAAAGTTTTACTGCATGTCTGAGCGTTTTTTTTTTCTTGTCTTTTGGTTTTTTGGATTGTATGCTTTGTTCACTGGATTACCCTCTCGTCTGACCCTTGCCTGTTTTGTTTGCCTGATAATTTGGACTGCCTTACAGTGTTTGACTTTTGCCTGTGACTTGGATTGGATTACTTGGATGTCCCTGATCTCATTTGGATTTACAATGAGGTAAGTTAAGCATTTTGATTAGTCTAATCATAAAGCATTTTAACTACTCCATCACAAGTCAGAATTTCAATGTGTTTTTTCTTTTATAAAGTAAGTTTCTTAAATTTATATTTTTATTTGATTACACCGTTTAACTGACAGTTTAAAATATCTTCAATGCAGAGACAGATGAGTGCAGACTTGTAGATGTGTAAAGAACATGTTTAACCAGTTATTCTACAGCTTTTGTAAACTGTTAAACATTCTTTTGTTTGTTAGCAAAGTCAAGTCAACTGTTCGTTTTCCGTCGAGCAGAGAATCAACTTCTCAAAGGGAAGGTATGTTTCTGCTCAACCTATTTTGCTATTTTTGTTTTGTATCTGAACAATTGTATTTACTAGCCAAATAATGTATGTTTTGGCAATCTCATTTCAAAATAAAAGTGTTTAATAGTTGTTGTTTGGAAATTTGCTGTTTAAATCAAGGGCCAGCCCTACCTAGACTTTAAGATTGTTAGTTTTGGCTGTCCATTTTAAAGCAAGGCATGGCACTGTATAAAAGTTTATTATGCTGGTTAATTTGTGCGCTTTTCTTTCAGCTGTGCACAGTGTCTGGATTATCGGTGATAGCTACATGCGACGGGGCCAACAGCGACCATGGGGACCAATCTTGGTCTTCATTCCCAGGTGCAGTGGTTCGGCAGGGGTGGCTTGTGTTGGAGAGACCTTCTTTCCTTCTTCAAACAGTGCCTTAAAGGACGAACCCTTCCGAATGTGCTGGTCATTCACTGTGGAGGGAATGATCTTGGCCGTGTGATGAGCGTGCTTCTTGTAAACGAAATGAAGGATCTGCGTGAAATTAACGTGAAGTTTCCTCAGATGAAAATTGTGTTTTCATCCATAAATCAAAGACGCCACTGGAGGCATGCCCCCCCTGTAAAGGTCGAGAAAATGCGCAAGTTTGTGAACAACATCATGGCAAAGTTTGTGCCCTGTCAACGGCTGTATTGTACTCCATGGACAAATTATGTACAATAAGCCTGAGATGTTTTTGAGGGACGAAGTTCACTTAAGCCCTCACGGGAATGATGTGTTTTTAAATGAAATTAGAAATTGTCTCAGAGTAGATAACATGTGAGTTTTATTTTTTTGCTCCAGTGTGAATACACTGTTTTATTTCTTTTAATTATTAAAGGTGATCTGCTAGTGACTTGTTGACAGTTTAAAGTATTTTCAAACAAAACGGAGGCTCGATAGACCCACCCTTCCTCATCTGTGCACTGACCTTATACTGTCTATGGCACTGACACCCCCAGGGCCTTGTCAGTTATTGGCTGGAACAGTTTGTTACATTTTCTTAAGCATTTTGAATTGTGTCAAACGTCTTTAATTCAGTCTAACTTTGAGCTGTTGACATGTTTGGCTTCAAAATAAAGCTCAGTACGAGCACTTTTCTAGTGTACAGATGATTTGTTGTGGTGAACATCTGGGAGCACTTTTCCAGTTTTCAACTTTGAATCTTCTGTTAAAATGAATGTCTTTCAGTCAATTTTTATGCAACAAGGTTTTGCACAGCTTTTAAAGCCTAAAATGTGTAGTTTAATGTGTGCCTAATACATTTTCTGTATCTCGATCAGGGAGAATAATTAAATTGGACAATTGTTCATTAAAACAATGTCCAATCAGACTGTGCCTTACATCATTGGAAAGCTCATGTAAAGTGTATCATCTGCAGTTTCCAAATATATGAATGACTTTAGGGTATCTTGTTCATCAAGTGAAAGAGAACAGGTTTAGTTGTCGTGAATCCAGGCAATGTCTAATCAGAGCGATCCTAATATTATTGGAAAGCTCATATTTTGCCCTTTCACATGAGCCCAAGCTGACTATTGTATGTTGTTCCCATTTAATTGGAAATGTGAACGGCCTTGCAAAAAAAAAAATCGAATTTTTTCCAAAAAAAATCGGAATTGAGCATTAAGCCCTGCAATGTGAACGTAAGCCGAAATGGCTGAACCTTGAGAAACCAAAGATATTGTTGGGCATGGTAACTGCTTTTTCAGATCGGTAGATTATGCAGTAAGTGTAAGTGAACAAGAACATAGAAAACTGAGACGCGCTGTTGTAACACATTCTCCAGGATGAAATAAAAAATGAAATATGTCGGAACTTGGGCAACAGAGCTAGAAATACAAGCAGCCATTGATTTAATTGATGTGGAAATATTTACGTTCAGTGAAGAGAAATGGCTTAAATAGTCAGCCCGCGTTCCCGCGTTTTGATAGTTTTTTTGTTTTTTTTCACATAGCTGCAGAGACTTAAAATACTCCATCATTAATGGTTATATAAATAATTCAATACATGATTATAAACTATAGAGGGTCTTCTTTTTAGTGTACACTCTTTTTGTTTTTGTTTTTTTCAACGGATAATGTTCTGGGAGGCCATTGTTGCTATTGTAACGAACTACACTTTTACATGCCTCTGATTGACAGATAAATCATGCAATCTTATTTTCTGTTGTTGAGATTTTTTCAGCTTTGTACAATATTTGCTTCATACATTTACTGTAGTTCAATTGTATTGTTAAAGAGAGCAAGTTTTACCATTTAATTGAGCTGTGTATGAGTTTTAGACACATTGTTGTGATTCTAGCAAAGTTGAATAATTTATATTTATTCACCTCAAATAAGAGTAAATGTACCATATTTTAATTATACTAAAGAAAGTAGAAAAAAAGAAAAATCTACTCAAGTGCTGTAACGAAAATATTTGTAATGTTACTTTCCTCCTCTGATAGAAACACAACAATATATATCCCATTTCAATATTGTTAAGGTATGATGTTTGAATTAGGGATGTAAAAATGTTGTCAAAATAAGGTGTTATTTCTCTCTCTCACCCCCTTTTAAAATAGTTAGGGCAGTAGAAGTGTGGCCATCTACTTGCACTCATACTGTTCTCCCCAATAATTAACTATTGAACCATCCCACTGCTTTTCTGATAGTCCAATAGAGATGAGTATTTGAAGAAGTATTTTATGGCCCACAGTGTCAAAAGGTTTTGACAAATCAATAAAAAAGTGCTGATATTAACCAAATTTTGAAATGGCTGTAATTGTACGGTGTTGTTTCATAAACCAGGATCACCATACTGATGATTCCATTAATTTAGCTAAAACTGACAATTTAGAAATAGGCCTATAATTATTTATGTTTCCAGGATCACCACCTTTGTGAAGGGGGAGCACATTGGCAGATTTCCAAATGGCCGGTACTTGATTCGTAGCTAAAGAAAGGTTAATTAAATGTGCAACTGGGTTGGCTATCAAATCTGCAGCCATTTAAAAAAAAAAAAAGTAAGGCTTCAATTTGTCTAAACCTGATGATTTTTTTTTTCAGATCTAGATCCTTCAAGGCCTTCCTTACTTCTGATTTATTTCTTGAAATAAATTATAAAAAGTATAAAAATATTCCTTGTCTTGAAATAAAATGGTTGTGCTGACAGTAACTGATCAACAAGACAACCAATGGGAGAGCTGGAAATTGGATTATGTAGTGTTACATAAAGGGAGGTAGCAGCAATAAATTATTGAAACCATTGAGATGAGAAGTCCATTTTTACAGTGGATAAATTACATAAACACCGAAATTTCAACTAGTCAGACTCAAGATTTGACTTTCTAGCCTGAGCCCAGGCTTGGTTTCGCTCTTGAAGAAGGTCAGACAATTCATTATTAAACATCATTTCATCCTTTTACTCTGTGTGTATGCTTCTTTACCAGGCATGTAAAACCATCATAAAAAATGTCCAAGCATTCTCATCAATAAGGCTAATTCTTCCCCAATCAAAATCATACAGATCAAGTAGAAAACCTTGCAATGAGACCTGCTTCATTACCTTCTTAAAGATTATGAACGGCCTTGTTTTAGGATTTTATTTGTTCCTTACTGATGCTATAAGACAATGATCGCTAATGTCATTTGAAAAAAACAGAGGCACAACAGTGGTAGAGTATTTATGAGGAGCATTTGTAAGAATAAGATAAATAATGGAATATTTTTGGTTTGATCTAGTGTAGCCATTCACAATATGAGAAAGATAAAAAGAATCACAAAATGATCAGACATTGGCAAAAGCCAGTTCCAGTTAAGATCTCCTAAAAAAACAAATTCATTATAATTTAAACTTATTAATAACTCCCTCAATGTAAAAAGAGTGCCACCATCAGCTGAAGGGCTGAACAACCAACAAGTGTGATGTGAAGACTCTTAGAAACTTCTAAGTTAAGGGCCAACAACTCAAAAAATCTGCTTATTGACTGAGACAATCAGATTCACAACAAATGACTTTTTTTTTCACATATATTGCAACACCTCCACCCTTTTTATTCGGTCTGTTCTGAATAAGTTGAACCCATCTACAGACACATCCTTATCAGAAATAGAGTTGTTAAGCCATGTTTCACTTCAAACAAAAACATCAGCAGTGGTTTAAAGTGAACCACATCTATTTTGCCAACCAGACTATGAACATTCAAATGACTATCCTAATTAATGATCTTGCATCACCACATCTTAAACAATGTGTGACTTTCTGTAAGGGTGACTGTTGAGTTAAATTGAATAAAACAGTCTTTGGGACAATCAGCTTTTTCCATTTAGAGCAACAGAAAGATGGAATTCAGTTCCTGTTCATATTAGAAAAACTACATCATTTAGCATTTTAAATAAAAATCATTTCTCCTAACAAAGCAAAGACAACTTTTCCACCTTTTGTTGTTAGTGTGCACAGTGTTGAAAACTTAGAATAATGAACCATTTTATGATACAGTTGAGGAGAAAGCCTCAAAGCTTCATTTCACCATAACCAGTAGTTGCAGTGAAACTCAATTAAGTAAACATAAATAAATAAATTATTATATGCATACAAGCTTTTAGTTATGCCAATAATTTGCCATAAAATACAGCAATCTCTCTCTGTCCAACTCTCTCTAAGAGCTCCTAAAGCACTCTGAGAGGCCCTTTTAAAAAGGCCAAGCCCCTCCTATTTGGATTAAACCATTTAGTAATTAAAGGTAATTAAGAAATTCAAGAAAGATAAAAAATAGGATTTAACAGTAATAGAGAGGTACACAATTATAATAATTCAAAATACATAAACATTTGAATTAAAACAAAATCTATTAATTAATAATGTTCAATAATGTTCAACCTAGAATTAAATAGATCACCAATCTCCCCCTCATACATGAGAACAATGGACTGTGCCTTCTATTGGCGGGAATGAGATAGTGACGGGAAGTTTGGTTCTTTTCCACCAACTGGTAAAAAAACCAAAAAACGGTTCACCAGTTCTTTTACGTAATGAACTTCTATCTCCAAGGTGGATAAACAATACATATACAATACATAATTAAAATAAAGTAATTTGCAATCATAAATTCACCCCATCATTCAAGTACTCAGTTCACTCGTGTTCATGTTTTATTACTATCATGCATGCTAAGTATCTCCAGCTCATCGGTTCTCCGTATCAAATGTGTCCGAAAGAAACAGTAGCAGTGTGTGTAAGTCTGAGCTGAGAACTGCTGAAACCTGAATATACACAGTCGACAAAGCTGAAGTTGAAGTTAACCAGTCAGCTAACAGGGAACGTTCCCAGAACATTCACTAACGTTCTTTAAAAGTTGTGTAAATGTTAGGACAAAACGTTATTAAAATAATGTTTTCGGAACGTTCATATAACGTTATTGACGTTCTTGTAACGTTGAGAGAAAACGTTCTTAGAACAACGTTCTTGGAACGTCTTTATGACGTTATTTATGATTGATGAACGTTCTCATTACGTTGATAAAAAACGTTCTTAGAACAACGTTATCGGAACGTCTTTATCATGTTATTTGTGTTTGATAAACTTTCTCATAACGTTGATAGAAAACGTTCTTAGAACAAGGTTTTTGGAACGTCTTTATCACGTTATTTGTATTTGATGAACGTTCTCATTACGTTGATAAAAAATGTTCTTAGAACAAGGTTTTTGGAACGTCTTTATCACGTTATTTGTGTTTGATAAACGTTCTCATAACGTTGATAAAAAACGTTCTTAGAACAAGGTTTTTGGAACGTCTTTATCACGTTATTTGTATTTTATAAACGTTCTCATAACGTTGATAGAAAACGTTCTTAGAACAAGGTTTTTGGAACGTCTTCACGTTATTTGTATTTGATGAACGTTCTCATTACGTTGATAAAAAACGTTCTTAGAACAAGGTTTTTGGAACGTCTTTATCACGTTATTTGTGTTTTATAAACGTTCTCATAACGTTGATAGAAAACGTTCTTAGAACAAGGTTTTTGGAACGTCTTTATCACGTTATTTGTATTTGATGAACGTTCTCATTATGTTGATAAAAATTGTTCTTAGAACAACGTTATCGGAACGTCTTTATCACGTTATTTGTGTTTGATAAACGTTCTCATAACGTTGATAGAAAACGTTCTTAGAACAAGGTTTTTGGAACGTCATTATCACATTATTTGTATTTGATGAACGTTCTCATTACGTTGATAAAAAACGTTCTTAGAACAAGGTTTTTGAAACGTTTTTATCACGTTATTTGTATTTGATGAAAGTTCTCATTTCGTTGACAGAAAACGTTCTTAGAACAACAATATTGGAACGTCTTTATCACGTTATTTGTGTTTGATAAACGTTCTCATAACGTTGATAGAAAACGTTCTTAGAACAAGGTTTTTGGAACGTCTTTATCACATTATTTGTGCTTGATGAACATTCTCATAATGTTGATAGAAAACGTTCTTAGAAATATGTTACTTGCTGAACATTCTCATAATGTTTAGAGAAAACATTCTTATAATATTCTCTGATTGAAAGGGACAACAACTCTTTTTTTTTTCAAAGGTCTTTTTTTTAACACTCCACTGTAGTACTTTTACTTGTACTTGAGTAAAATTTAGCAAGGGGTATCTGTAGCCTACTTTTACTCAAGTAAAAGCTGTGTACTCTGATAGAAACACAGAAAGGGTGGGTATAAAGTTGACAAGGAATAAGTATTAAGAAAATTCATATGCTACTTGTTTTTGTCTTATTTTATGTTGAAATTACTACTCATTAAAATATAAAGAAATTGTACAACAATAATAATAATTTAAAAAATGTGTATTTCAAATTGTGTTCATTTGATTATCATTCGCAAACGCTCAAGTGCACACAAAATCAACCTACCACCGACCAGACAGCACATCACAATAAATGGTAAGAGTGTGAGTTTGTTTTCTTATATGGAATGCTTATTGCCATTTACAATGTTTATATTTTGTTAGCTAAATGTATATTTCACAGATTATTTTAGCTATATGATTTCATTGCACTAGAATCTGGGTGAACCTGCTGTACAGTTAAAATAGATTTGAGTTAATTAATTTCATTTTTTTTATTTAAATTGTTCCAAACAATTTTTTTCATATGTTAAATGTATCATATTTAAAGAAAATGTAAATGTTGAAGAAAAAAATACAAATAAAAATTGCACAGTAAAACCAAAAATCCCATTACACAGATAAGGCCTAGCAGATCCGGTATTGAATATATGAACAACGTATATGTAATAAGTAATATGTCATTTTAATCATTTTATTTTAATTGCTAACTGTCCTTCGTAATAGCCTAATAAGGTTCAAACTGTGCTTTCTGGCATTGACAAACTTGATTAAAAAATGTTTATGACAATTAGGAATAAAAGTATCTTTAGCACACTCAAAAAGTAAAAAAGTTTTAATCTATTTTTTTGTTTGTTTTGTTGTACCCTATTTAAAGGATAAATCAAATTATTTTGTGAACATAAAAATGTGTTCTTCTTCATGTTTTGCTTAAAATTAACAAGATTTAAGAACACACCATTAGTCCAAGACACATTTATTTCAGTCATTGACTCATTGTACAAATTAATAGTTAAGAAAATTAATGAAATTAAGCTGAATTTGCTGCTAATGTCATTATCCTATGCAGATCAACTGCAAAAACAAATCAAACAAAATGTTACAAAACAGTTAAGGCATCTGACTGTAAAAAAATAAAAAAAGGTATTGCATAAAATCGCGCCGAAATATGTTCACGTGCTCTCTGGGAAAAGCTCCACCCACTGAAAACGAAGAACGAAGACGCCATCTCGTGAGGGTTAGTCGCGGTGCTTCGATCAACTAATGGTAGGTCCAGTTGATTCTGGAAATATCTTTGAATACTAAGATGCTATTTGTCTCAGGATTACAATCTAAATGTATAACATATTGTAGATGAAAAAAATATGCTATGCTGGTAGTTTGGTTACTGAGTTTCCTACGCTGACGGTTATCCAACGACGTTTGGCGCCATTTCATTGAGGAGAGCCGTGTAACATTAGATTTTTTTTCTTCATAATGTGAATTATATTAATAAGAATTTGGATATGCGTGATTTGATGTCATATGGTAGCAGCTAACGATAACTTGGTTGTTGTTAGAGATTTACCTGTTTCTATCGCATTTCGCGGTTCCTTTCACACTCAATTTGAGGAATAATTTGACACTAGAATCATAAAAAATGCATGGATGAGAAAATGAATAACGTTAAAGGATTTTACCAAGAGTTATTAAGCGCACAAGCCGTTATACGATCTCATTCCGTGTTCTGACAGACACCCAATGTCAGGGAAATCCAGGCCAGCTCATAACTGGAGTCGGGCCTTCGTCGTGTCCTGTTATCACGAATTTATGTTGCTACGTTAGCTGCTATAGATCTTTTTCGCAGCTTCCACATAAATATAGTGTCACAATGACCATCGTGCAGGTTTTCACTTAAACACAGTTGAGTGAAAACTAAATGTGTGTCATCTCCTGTGCATTGGTCTTAAATTGACTGTGTACTGCTGTGCTGTCTGTCTTTAACCCATTTACTCCTAAAACGTCAGCTAAAAACGCCTATAAAAACCTATGTTGTTCTAGGATAAATGTCCTTATCTCCTGAGGGTTTTCTGAAAAAATACTAAGAATTGTCAACGTCTACTAAAACCTTAATATCTAAGCCTCTGTAGCACTTAGAAACATGAAATAAAATACATTTTAAAGGTAAGAATCACAGCTTTTATTTAAACATGCTTCCTTGTAACTCATATAACAAAACATTTTTCTAGAAATTCTCAAAAAATAATTTAATAAAAAATATAAATCAATTATATAAAATATCACAAATAATATTTTAAAACATGCCAACACTGAACAATTCATTTTATGAGAGAGAGGTAGTGAAAGTCCTGAGGTGGAACTGGGAACAGCCTCAAACAGACAGACAGACTCACTGACTGACACATTAACAAAAAGAGACTGGCAGAGAATCATTTGTGGCGAACAACGTGGTACATGAAGCACTCGCGGTGCAGAGGAAGGTTGTATTGCATTCAGAGAACACTCCCTGCAGGTCTTCCTCTTTTTGTTGATCTGGACCAGGTCATGTTCAGCAGAAGCTCCAGTTGGGCTGGTGGGGTTCACATTAGGAGCACTTCTCGCAGTGACGGGCACGATCAGCTCCTGGGTCAGATCCTCCAGCCAGTCCTTGTAGCCGCCCCTCCTGTACTTCCACTTGGCTCCTCCCGCAGACCAGGCAGCCACAAAGGCATTGTAGCACGCCACTGAAACAAAATAAAAAAACAGCCTCCTCCACCACTTCGTAGACCGATGATGGATCTGGTAGTAGCCCACCATCTGGTCCAGAAGATCAACTCCTTTCATATGCTGCTGATAGTCAGCGAGGCATGCTGGCACCCGAACCTCCGTTTGGCATTGACCATTGGCCTTCCTCCTCACTATCCCATGAGCTGTCGGGTCATGGTAGTTGGAGAGGACCATCACAGCCTTGGTGTCTTGCCAGACACAGAAGGTCAACTCATCCCGCTGCGCCACATTGAACTCATGCTTGTTCAACTCAGCCTTCTTTGTGAGCTGCGTCATCTTGGGGAGGTCCTTTCTGTTGGCACGCACCGTTCCACACGCTTGCACCCCCCTGACCTTGAGGTCCAACATCAACTTCACACTGGTGTAAAAGTTGTCCATGTATACACACAGGTTAGATCCGTAATAAGGGGTCACCAGGTCTGGCACTATCTGGTGAGCCAGGTCTTTCTCCATCTTACCCTGAATGGCACCCGTGTACACCTGAAAATGGGTGACATAGCCTGTTTTGCTCTCCGCCATGACCCACACCTTTATTCCCCACTTCACCGGCTTCATGGGGAGGTACTGCCGAAAGCCCAGGCGTCCCTTGTACTTCACCATGGACTCATCCACGGTCACAAAGCCATTGACTTCATAGAGCGCCTGGAATCTAACCAGGAGGAGGTCCATCCACTTCCTGATCTTCCAGAGCTTGTCCGTTTTGTCCACGGCAGGGTCCATGTTATCTTGGAGATGGAGATATCTGAAAATCATTGTATTTATTAATTTTATGACTATTTATTCATTATGCCATTATTGTATTATTATTTATTGTGCTATTTACTCATTATGCCATTATTGTATTATTATTTATTATGGTATTTATTGATTTAATCATCATTGTATTATTATCCATTATGCCATTATGTAAAATAATTTATTATTCTATTTATTCATTTTACCATCACTGAATTATTATCCATCATGCCATTATGTATTAATATTTATTATGCTATTTACTCGTTATGCTATTATTGTATTATTATTTATTGTGCTATTCATTTTACTTCATTGTATTATTATTCATTATGCCATTATGTATTATTATTTATTAAGCTATTTACTCATTATACCATCATTGTATTATTATTATTCATTATGCCATTATTGTATTATTATCTATTATGCTATTTATTCATTATGCCATTTTTGTATTATCTATTATGCTAGTTATTCATTCTAAAAACAAATCACAAATCATTACCTCCAGATCATGTCGAAGCGGTCCCTTGCCATGGCCTTGGGGATGTTGGTCTGGTACAACCATTTTGTCTGCCTCCAGAAATCCCTGCGTGCTGGCAGTTTCAAAATACCAAAGGCGAGACACAGCCCGACAAATGTCTTCATCTCCGTTTTGGAAACAGACTTCCACTTTGAGTTGGTGGGGGTCTGACCGCGCGTCTGTTCGGCGTACCGATTAGTTTCCGTCACCAACATGTCCCAAAGCTCATCGGTAAAAATAGACGAAAATACATCCAGGGGGGTAGCATCCATGGGGATCGGTTGTTTCAACCCTGGTTTGCGGGTGAACTGCTTCGTCTTGCATGGCTGGTAACCCTCAGTTCTCCAATCTACCTGGAATCCGTAAAACTCATCCTCCTCCTCTACGTCTGTGTCCCACAAATCCCACTCCTGTGCTCTATCCAAAGGATCATCCGGCATGTATTCATCCTCTACCACCTCCTCCCTCTCAAACTCCTCACTAACATTATCTTCCAATTCAATGTCACTGCCCTCGCTATCAAAATCCTCCTCTGTCGTTGCCATTTCGCGCTCGCGTCTCCGAAAAAAAATCCAAAACAAATGCACGTGTGTGTCTGATTGATTGACGTGATTTTCAGCGAACCACAGTACATTTGGGTGGTCACGTGGTCGTTAAAAAATCGACAAGACCCACCTCATGTGTATCTGAACCAATGACAGTGCGTTTTATGCTGCACGTGTCATGAAAAGTTTGATGAATACAAAATGCCGGCGGGAGTTTCAGAGTTGCGCAACGCAGTAACCGGCGGTAGATGTAATGTTGCGGCACGCAGCTTCCGTCACAAATGGGTTAAAATAGGCAGGCTCTCACTGCGATTCGGACAGGAGGGCTCGACCAGCGGTTCGGAAGGGGGACGAGCCCGACCCACGAGCGGGGAGCCGTCACTGCGTATGAACGGGGGAGCCTGCAATTTTTAAATATTACACCGTAATTTGGATATGCTTACGACGCGGGCGTGGAATACGGTGATGGTGTCGATGAACAGAGCGCAACAGGTGATGGAATTTAACTAATTAATTAGTAAGGGCTTGGTGAGCGTTTCGGATGTGGAAACGGCTGGATCTAATGTAAGTTTTGAAGGCTTCAGATGACCAGCGACTGAGGGTTTGGATTTGTTGTTGGGAAAGACCTTTTTGTGCGGCTGTGGTTGCTGCGCCGATGCGAAAAGAATGGCTTGAAAATTGGTTTGCTGAGATGCCGGATTTGATGAGGACTGCTTTGAGATGTTTTTGGAACCAGAATCTTGTGGCTGGATGATTGGAGTCGTCTGTGAAGAGTGGATCGAGAGGGGATTTGAGCGTAGAACGTTTAAACTGTAGGTAATTTAGCAGGGAATGGAACGGTTGAATGGTAGTCGGCAGATTGAAAATATATACAAAATGACCTTTTTTAGCTCAATCTGTTTTGCTTTGTTTGATAAAAAAAGATATAGTTTCGTTATCCACAATCTGTAAATCTGAAATGGTAGGGT
Source organism: Pimephales promelas (assembly GCF_988280905.1). Lineage (NCBI taxonomy): Eukaryota > Metazoa > Chordata > Actinopteri > Cypriniformes > Leuciscidae > Pimephales > Pimephales promelas. The sequence continues at coordinate 38,744,483 of NC_142770.1, read as the reverse complement.
GAATATTTGGATTGAAATTGGATGTGATTGTCAATTCCGAGCAACGGAGAAAGCCGAAGAAAGCTAAAATAAACATAGCTTCTAATGTGCGCGCTGTGTTGGTGGAGTGGTATCCTAGACGGAGTGATGAAATACATTTGGCGAGTATGTCAATTGTAATGGGTTGTCTGGTATCCGGGCGAGTGGGGTGAGTTCTTTGAATTCCTTTAATGAGAAGGGACGTTTGGAAGTTATTAATAGCGGGGGCGGGCTTACCATAAATTAATTTGTGAAAGAATTGAATGCCGCTTAAATAGCTTTTTATCGATCCGGCTTGGAGACCTTTAACTTGATTGAGGTGAGATATGAAAGAAGAAACAGTTAGAAGAGAAAAATCGGGAAACGGTAGGTTATGCGAGAGGTGAAATAATTTGAAAGATTTCCACGCTGTGTAGTATGATTGGAGAGTTCTGGGAGAAACTGCTTGCAGGATAGAATCGATGGACGTGACCAGAAGGGATTTCAACGGATGGTTTATGGGAAGATTAGTTGAGAATAAGGAGGTACTGGGGTTGGAACGGGGTCCGCTTCTGGTGCCAGCATCCTGAATCTCTGAAAATAGAAACGGGAGAGAGTCAGCGATTTGGTTGAGAACACCTGGAACGTGTTTTGCATTAATGATTAACTGATCGCAGGAGGAGATCCAGATGAGGCGTCTGAGGAGTGGCATTATTGCAGGTGAGCGAGAACGACCTTTATTGATGCATTGAACGGTTGCTTCATTGTCAATGAATTTGAATGCTTTTAGATGACCATTCTTTCCCCCATAGGGAAGCTGCGACGACGATCGGCTAGAGCTCAAAAAGGGCCGAGGAGGCTGAGGACTTGGGAGTGTCTAGCAGCTGGGGGGCCAGGGAGATGCGAACCAGTGACCTTGGTAATAACCTCCGAAACCGTCTGAGGGAGCTGCGTCTGTGAACAACTTGATGTCGAGGGGGAGAGAGATAAAATCGTCGTAAAAAAAAGTTAAACCGTTCCACTGATTAAGGAAAGTGATCCATAATTTTAGCTCCTTTTTGCACTCGCAAGATAGGGTGATTTGATCTTCCAGCGCGTGAACTGATGACGAGAGGGCGAGGAGATGCGCGATGAACGGGCGGCCTTGCGGGATGATGCGCATTGGATAGTTTAAGTGGCCAAGCAGCGAGAGGAGTTCGTGTTTGGAACACTTTGAGCGGTCCGTAAGATTGGCGGCGATTAAAATGATTCGATCTATTTTTTCCTTTGGCAGTGAAGCCTGGAAATGAACTGAATCCAGATTGATGCACAGAAATTCTATGGATGTGGTTGGCCCTGTTTTTTCTTTCTGAGCTAACGGAATCCCTAGCTCGGTCGCGGGACATAGCTTGTGGATTTGATGGGGATCTGCGCTGGGCCGGGAGGAATTGAGGGATTCATTTGCAGGCATGCTGTGGTGGCATGGTTTACGGACCTGCAAATTGCGCAAGAGATGTTTCGGCATCCGAGAAACACGCGATTATGGAGATCAGAGTCCAACGCTCCCCAGTAAGGACACTGATTCCATTGAGAAATACAGACGGCGCATTTAGCAGAAAATAATTTGTGATAAGTGTAAAAATGACTACCCCCCATACGACAGTGCGAGCTCCGCTATTATAGAAAGGTAATCGTTGAGATTGCGCCGTCTATGGGGGAAAACAGAGCATATAACTTCGGTATAGCGGTTAAAGGAAATACAGAATTCGGCCAAAGACAATGTGTGAGATGAAGCTTGCGTGTTGTTTTTTAAAGTGACGGATATATCGCCGCAATCCACCTGGCGATTGAATTCCGACATGGGGAACATCGGCAGGAGGGAGCCCAAGTCTACATCCGCACCTGCGAGAATTTGAGCTCTGATGCTGTTCGTCACTGGCGGAGGTTCTTCGGTGACGGCGTTTGGAGGGGCTGGTTGAGGAGTGGCTGAAAAGAGAGAGAAGGAAGGTCGAGCGTGTAGAGGATTAGAAGTGGGGAGGGCCGGAGCTGAGGTCGTTTGTGGAGGCATCCTCACGCCAGAGTCAGCCCCTGGTACGGGTGGAGGGGGGAAGAATTGAGGGTAGTAGTGAGGAAGAGGAAGAAAATGCGTCGGCGTCTGACCGGCTAACGGAGGCATCCTTGCGCTAGGGTGCGCACCTGGCGCTTGAAAGTATGGAAAAGTGAAAGAACTAACGTCAGGAGGGAGAGGAAGCGGTTGAGGAGCTGATGTAATGTTGGTGTTGCAGAGATCCGGAGCGTATGGTGCCACGGTGGGAGGGGCTGGAGAGAAGATTTGACCTGGAAGAGAAAGAACCCCTTCCGCGACTGGGTCTGGGGCGCGGCCCAGGCTGGCGGAAGGTCTGCGGCGACGTGACGCGTGAGCGGAGCCCGGCACTGAAAGTGGAGAGGCTGGAGGGCGAGCAAACCGGGTCCGGCAGGCTCTGCTCATTCGAGCCGGTGAAATGGGATCTGGAACAGAAGGGTGAGTAGATTGTAAAGACACATATAAGTTATCTAAATTTACTTTTTTCGCTCTGCGAGAAAAGTTAACGTCTGAATTAATCAGGGCTTGTCTCAGCGCTTTAACGGTCCACTTCCCTATGGGAGGTATGTTTGGGTGGGTCAAAGAGTGCGAAGACGCAGAGGAAGTTGGTGGGGTCCTCACCGGCGGTGGTGAGGGGAGTCCTTGGCGTCTTGGCGTGCGTGGAGAAGATCGCGGAAGCTGGCGTCCCCCGAGGCTGGAGATGGAACGATCCGCGGATTGCGATGGAGTCTCATCAGTGACGAGAGAATCGTCATCAGAAGGGAAAAGCTCTAGCTCGGACATGACGGCACAAGGGCGGAGTCAAATGCTGAGAGACTTGTCGTGAGACAGGATGTGAGAGAAGCTTTATTTATACCGGCTTCCTTTGCGTTGATTGGTTGATTACCTGAACATGCTCCTCCCGAACTTTGTTTACATAAAACTTCATTTATTTACAGACACATACATATATTCATATGCACTTGCAATATAACATAGAACAAGAAGTCATCATATGTGTGAACTGGTCCCCAAAGAAGCTATCTAAAGCTTATACTTGGGGCCTTTACAATAAAAAAAAGAAAGAAAAAACAAAAACAAGAAAATGCGTGGTCTACATATAAGACATTTCATACATAACATTCACACATCACATTTAACAAGTACAATTTTATTTTACAGTTTACCTTAAGTAACACTGTCCTACAGAATATGTGGTAGTACATATATCAAGAAGATGAATACAAACTTAGTAGTTGTTTCTTCAGATTTTGTTTAAAGGAAACAAAAGAGCTTGATTGTTTCAGATTGTCATCCAGCTCATTCCAAATCCACGGTCCTCGGCACACTACACTCATACCAGTGCTTTTTAATCTTCGGTTTTCCCCAATAATAATGTGCTTGTTTCTAGTGAGGTTGAGCGTGCCGGTGATAGTGGATGGGAACAAGCTCACACAGACTGCCATTCAGACCAGAGACCACCTGATACATAGTACATGCATTGTGAAATACAGTATATTATATTCTTTTAGTCTTAAAATACCGTACCCAAGAAAAATAAACGAGTTGGAGCATTGAAATCAGACCATGACATGACACAAATTACTTTTTTTTGTAGAATTTCTAATTTTTTAAGTAAGTATGATAAGTATTGCCCCAAAATAATATTGCAATAGTTTAAATGGGGTTCGAAGAGTGTTTATAAAGAGTAATTAGTATTGCTTGAGGAAGCAGATGTCTAAGCTTGAAGAACAGAACAACATATTTAGATAGCTTTTGACAAGATATTCAATATGGTGTTTAAAGTCCCTGTAAAGGTAATTCAACAGAAAAATTCTAAACACATTATAAATGTTACAAATGTATTGCTAAAACATATTACAAGGACTGTGAACTGTGAAATACGGAGTTAGACTGTTAAACAGTTTTTCACTCTTGCTATTTTACGGATTTTTTGGGCGGGGCTAAAACAGGGCTTGATGACGCACTGGAGCCCAAGAGCTCGTGGACACGCCCCAACTTGATGATGCGCGTTGGCTGATCCATAGACAGGGGCTGATTTCTCCCCACAATAGAGCACATTTGCAATCGCCGCTCAATCGCGAGTTACTGTCAGTACTATTAGTTACTACAGTCTACAGTTTGCTAGCTTGCTATGCCTTTGACAAAGAAATGCATAGGCTACTACCTGGATGCGATCATGTACAAAACAGATCGGTGTCTTTATTTAAATTTCCTAAAAGGCGATCACATCAAGAAGAGGTGGATTAATTTTGTGTAGAGCCCACCTTGATGAAGAGCTGAGGATCACCGACAGCAACACCCGCCTCTGTAGTGATCATTTTACACAGCGATCGTTTTATAAACTTTCCTCAGAGACAACTGGCATTCACTGATAATCCGATGCTGCTGGTGAACAGGGCCGAAACGACTATCTTCCGCCTCAGCATTCATCCTCCCGTTCCGAGAGCAGTATCAGCTAATATCACCATCGACAGCTTTCCTGCGAGTGGGCGTGGTTTCAGCGCAGCCAACAGACACGCCCCCAGCGTTTGAGAAAAGAGATAACTGCTCATTTTTTCAAGATTTTGATAGCCTATTTTATGTACTTGCCGGCTTTTTTATCATTCAAATTAGACTCGGCGGCTAATATCACATTTTTCTGTGGTATGACAGACTCAGAACACATACTTAATTTTGACTTTACAGGAACTTTAAGGTGATCATCTATAAAGACACCCAAGAATTTAGTCGTCTTCACTCTCTTTAGTTCCTCTCCCTTTATTTTAATCTGAAAATTTAGATCATTGAAATCAAGTTGTTTTTTTGTTTGGACAGAATATTATATAGTTTGTTTTGCTGGTGTTTATAGATAGTTTATTTACTTTGAACTAGGGATGCACCGATACCACTTTTTTGGAAAACGAGTACGAGTACGAGTACTTGCATTTCAGTACTCGCCGATACCGATACCGAGTACTTAATAAAAAAACAAAAAAAACATGATTTAAATATTTTTATATACGGGTTTTTAGGTCCTTGATTAAATTACTTGGGTAACACTTTATTTCAATAGTCCACTTTACTAACTATAAGTAACTTTTCAATTACATGTCAACTAACTGTCATTAGAGTATTAGTAGACTAGAGTATTAGTACGATCAGCTTAATATCTGATAACACTTTATTTGGTCCCCCAACAGACATTCAACTGACTATAAGTAACTTGGCGACTACAAGTAAACTTATTCTCCTAATCCAAAGCCATTCACTTTGAAATTGTTCCACACCAGTGATGCACGGGTTGATCCAAAATGAGCGGGTGCCTGCGCCGCGGTCACCCGCGGTTACCCGCAGTTACGGGTCATCCAAAAATATTTTTAATGATATTCGGGTCGCGGTCGGTCAGGTCGTTTGGAAAAAAATGGCAATTAAACCTTTGTATTTATATAGTACTAGATAGAATTTTCTATGAAATATAGGCCTATAGGCCGAATTTATTTATTGGCTGAATAACTGGCACGAAGATGACACACAAGCTCAGTCTTAGTTCTCAGTTCTGTACTGGTGTGATCCGAGAACCGCTGTACCTCTGCGTTCGTTACTATACGCGGATGCGCAGTATCAGCAGTATCAACAACATGTCTCAGTTCAGTGAACTGTTTAGAGTTACTGGAGTAAAATATAATTCGGGATATTGGTTTATTTCAACTCGGAGGGACTGTCAGGCATGTCTGAAAGTGAGTAACTGTAGTAACTTGTGGATCAGCACTGACGCAACTTGACGTGAACTGATGCGAATGATTCAGTTCGATTTAGCGTACTGGTTCGACCGGTTCATTAAAAAGAACCGATTCGTTCACGAACCGGCCATGTCTATGATCACTAGTCTGCAGAGAGATGGAGGCGGCAAGAGAAAAGGTGAAGACTGGGGAGTGGAAGCTCCGCAAATACACAAATAGAAAGAGTAAGTGTGGGAGACATTTACCGAAATAATGAAAGATGATGACCAAAGTGCTGCCTTTGTTATATGTAGGCTACGTCTTCTTGCGATGCTGTGTTGTTACACGTTTATGGCCCAATGACGCTACGATGAGCATGTACTACTTTTAAAAAATATTTTCTTACTTTTTTTGCGGTCCGAGTAGCGGGCGGGTAGTTGAAAACGTTGGTAGTGTGCGGGTTGTTTATACATTGACCCGCGCATCACTGTTCCACACGGCTGACATGTCTCCCCATCTCCCCGCTCTGAGCTGCAGCCGGAGCCTGGGGGTGGGCACTCGGCGCCTGTGATTAACCCATTTCTCAGAACATGGTATCGGTCCCCGGTATCGGGGGACTTTTAACGAGTACGAGTACTTTAGAAAATGTGGTATCGAGGCCGATACCAGATACCGGTATCGGTATCGGTGCATCCCTACTTTGAACCAGTCATCCTAGAGTTCTTACTAGGTCAAGAAAATATGATCATATAACACCGATTTTATCATCTCTACACTGGTTACCTATTAAGTTCCGCATCAACTACAAAATACTACTACTGACCTATAAAGCCCTAAATGGTTTAGCACCTATGTACTTAACGGACCTTCTTTCGCCCTACAATCCACCGCGTTCCTTAAGATCACTAAATTCAAGGCTTCTGGTCATTCCTAGGATATCGAAGTCCAGTAATGGAGGGAGGGCGTTCTCGCATTTAGCTCCAAAACTCTGGAATGGCCTTCCCGATACGGTCCGAGCCTCTGACTCGCTGACACAGTTTAAAACTAGATTAAAGACGCTTCTCTTTAGTCAAGCATTCACATAATGCTTACCTTCTAGTCCTCTGTTATGCCATACGGAACCGTTTGCCACTGAAACTGCTTAACGCACCAGTGGGGCTCGACAGCCTTTTAGACAAACGGGTCGGCGCGTATGGTTGGGTTGCGGAGAGTTCAGGTTACGGAGAGTTTGTGAGTTATAACGGAAATCATTATGAACATCAGCTATGCTAATTATTTCCCATCTGCCTTTCTGCTGTTATCTCGGGACGCTTGTCCCGAGAAAAATGGCGTTCGTCAGGTCCAGTTTTGTGTCCAGCCTCTCACGGGGATTTCGGATGCCCCAACGCCTGTGATGAGACGACTCAACGCCTGTGAAGAGACGACTCAACGCCTGCGATATGTTATGGCATAAACAATATTTATATTTAATATTTATATTTAAACAATATGAATGTAAGCCAGAGGAGAACTGGCCCCCGACTGAGCCTGGGTTCTCCCAAGGTTTTTTCTCCATCCAATCTGATGGAGTTTGGTTCCTTGCCACTGTCGCCTTGCTTTTGGCTTGCTTTGAGCTTGCTCAGTTGGGGTTATTTAGTGTTTAGCAATGTTGTTGATCTGTGTTGTGCTACTTTCATGTTATCACTGTGAAGCTGCTTTGATACAATCTGTATTGTGAAAAGCGCTATATAAATAAATGTGACTTGACTTGACTCATCCACATTCTGAAGTTCTTTGTTAAGTAGTTTCTGAGGTTCAAATTCATTTTTGTGTGATAGAAACAAATTAGTGTCATCTGCAAAGATTACTTTATGAAGGGTCTTTGAGGAATTTTCCAGATCATTAATGTAAATAATAAAGAGGAGAGAACCTAATATGGATCCTTGTGGAACACCACATTGAATGTGTTTGTTTTCTGATCTCTGTTCGTGAATAGTTACATATTGTTGCCTCTAGTGTAGATAACTCTTGAACCAATTCAGTGGTTGTCCTCTGATTCCATAATGGTGCAATTTATACAGTAATATGGTAAAGTTGATGGTATCAAAGGCCTTTGAAAGGTCTAAGAATATACCGATACCACATTCCCCCTTTTCAATGGCATCATTGATCTTTTCAGTAAGGTCAAGGATCGCCATACAGGTGTTGTGTTTATTCCTCAATTCCTAAACTTCTTAAAAACCTTATTAGCTTTTCTTTTACTTCTTTGGAAATGAGACATCTATACCAGAGAGAGAGAGAGAGAGAGAGAGAGAGAGAGAGAGAGAGAGAGAGAGAGAGAGAGAGAGAGAGAGAGAGAGAGAGAGAGAGAGAGAGAGAGAGAGAGAGAGAGAGAGAGAGAGAGAGAGAGAGAGAGAGAGAGAGAGAGAGAGAGAGAGAGAGAGAGAGAAGATGTAGATAAGATGCTCAGAGGAAGGGGGTAGGGGGTCAAATGTTAATTTTGCAAGCAATGCCATTGTCTTTAGAGGCCACTGGTCAGATATTTTCTCTTTAACCAGTTTTCCAGTCTTACAATGACAGTGACAATTTATTTATTGTCTTATGTAAAAGAGGAGGAATGCATTGTATGTTTCTGTCACAGCAGAAGTTTTCTGTTTCTGTCACAGCAGAAGTAGTCTGTCAGGGTTCTCAAGTCTCACGCTTTGGCCGTGAGACACAGGCAAGTCAACCAGTTCACACGCTCACACGCCACACCGTATATTTCTCACACTGAAAAGGCAACGGCAACCAAGTTGTCCTGCAAGCTTTATATATAACGTTGTATATGAGGCAAAGGCACACAAAGTGAAGTTTCCTGTCGCTAGCACGTATCTCTCGGACAGATTGCGTTCTTTAGGCAACATAGACCCGTTGACGGATCATATAACACCGGAACATTCTCGCCCACCGTATGTATTGCTAGGTAACCAACAACATTGTGCGAACACACGTCATGACGGAGAAGGGAAGAAAGCTCGTATAACATTTTTAGGCTAGAACATTTAATATTTAGCCCATACATTATTATTGATGCAGTCAAAACTCTGCAACTACTTTACAACCAGGCCAGAAGCTTTGGCTCAGTTTGGCTTGCTTACATTACCTGACACTATAAGGGAAATCTTAGTGGGAATGGGAAGGAATGAAGATATATTCCTTCATTTTATTTTAAATGATATATTATACTGTATTAATAGTCTTCTAGTTACATTAAGGCTACATCTGTTAAAGGGTTAGTTCACCCAAAAATGAAAATTCTGTCAGTATTTACTCACCCTCATATTGTTCAACACAACACGTTGGTTCAACGTTAATTCGATGAGCAAAACAATGTCAGATCAATGTTGTTTCGATGTCATGTTTCCACGTTGATTCAATGTCAATTTGCTATCTGGGTACTATGGTAGTCCATGGGGAATGAGATCTGTTTGATTAAAACATTCTTCCAAATTTCTTCCTTTGTGTTCAGCAGAACAAATAAACACATAGAGGTTTGGAACAACACGAGGGTGAGTAAATAAATACTGATAGAATTTTCATTTTGGGGTGAACTAACCCTTTAAAGCAGAGTGCTCTGGGCAATATTATATCCTGTCAAAACATACATTAATCATTGCCATTGCATTTGTATTGGGGCTCCTCCCCTAACCACATGTGATCTCACTCCAAGCTTTTGATAAAATTCGAGAACCCTAGTCTCTTCATCGTCATCCTACAGTGAAAATAAGGAAGGATGCTTGGTCTAGGTAGCAAACAGAAATCTACAGACAATCACTTACAACTGCGACAGAGTGTGGTGTTGCAGAAGGATTCAATAATACAATGTGGCCATCAGCAACTGCAAGATAATTAAACCAATAAGATAATTATGCATATTCAATACTCAATGTATATTCTTAAAGGGTTAGTTCACCCAAAAATGAACATCAGTACGCGAAAATTCTGTCAGTATTTACTCACCCTCATGTTGTTCCAACCCCGTAAGACCTTCGTTCATCTTCGGAACACAAATTAAGATATTTAAGATATTAAGATCGCTCCTGCATACAGTCCATAGGCTTCTTGAGGGACTGGCTCTTGCTGTCCCCAAAAAGTCATTAAAGACATCGTTAAAATAGTCCAAGTGACTACAGGGGCTCAATCTTAACTTTATCAAACGACGAGAAAACTTTTGTGCGCAAAAAAAACAACAAAAATAACGACTTTATTTCAACTATTCACTTCCTTCTCCATGAGCCTGTAAGTCAGTTAACGTAGTGTGATTGCGTAGAGCTACATCACACGTAGGCTCACTATTGGCCGACGCTGGTCATGTGTGTGTGATGCGTGTGACGTACAATAACAGAAGCTTACGCTATTAAACTAGTAACCTGACTCGCGCAGAGGGAGAAATTAACGAATAGTTGAAATAAAATCGTTATTTTTGTTGTTTTTTTGCGCACAAAAGTGTTCTCGTCGTTTGATAAACTTAAGATTGAGCCCCTGTAGTCACTTGGACTATTTTAACGATGTCTTTAATGACTTTTCGAGGACAGCAAGAGCCAGTCCCTCAAGAAGCCTATGGACTGTATGCAGGAGCGATCTTAATATCTTAAATATCTTAATTTGTGTTCCGAAGATGAACGAAGGTCTTACGGGGTTGGAACAACATGAGGGTGAGTAAATACTGACAGAATTTTCATTTTTGGGTGAACTAACCCTTTAACCCTCAGGTGCTCTTCGTTTTCGGAGTCACACTTGTTATCTTCCGGGTCAAAAGTGACCGGACACCTAAAAATGAAACTTTCTCCATCCCAGTAAAACCAATGCAATTTATTTTTGTTCTATAATATTTATTCTTTTTAATTTAGTATTTTGAGACAGTTTGATTGAATTTATTAATATTTATGCAATATTTATGGTTTATTTTTGCCATGGAAAAGTATATATATTTTTCTAAATATATATAATTTTTTTTTTAAAAAATTATGAATGCAGTATTTTAGTATACTATAGAGTCTTGGCCTTCAGAAAAAAATATTTTTTGAAGAAAATTAGCACCATCTAGTTACAGTATAGAGAAAAAGCGTAGAATCATGGTGTAATCACTAGCCTTCGTTTCGGAGTCACACTTGTTATCTTCCCGGTCAAAAGTGACCGGACACCTAAAAATGAAACTTTCTCCATCCCAGTAAAACCAATGCAATTTATTTTTGTTCAGTTATATTTTTTCTTTTTAATTTTGTATTTTGAGCCAATTTGATGTTACTTATTAATATTTATGCAATATTTATGGTCCATTTTTGCCACTGAAAATAATACAAACTTTTTTTTATATATACATTTTTTATTTTATTTTTTTAAGCAGTATTTTAGGTTAAAATAGAGACTAGGCCTTCCAAAAAAAAATTTTGAAGGCAGATTAGCGCCATCTGGTAAGAGTATGGAGAGAAAGCGTAGAACCATGTTGTAACCACTAGATGAAATGTACAGTTCTCTATGGAGAGGCATGTGAATTCCCCAGCTGTTCATGGACACGTTTACTTTTTTTTTTTTTGTTATAGGTGTGTGTGTGCGTGTGTGTGTGTGTGTGTGTGTGTTAATTTCAGTATTGAAGTTAGTGTCACCCCTTCACTGCTGTGAGCTTTTCCTGCATTATGACTGAATTATTGAATAGATTTCACATATTCTCACAACATTGCTCTATTACAGACACAGTGGTTCATATAGGTGTGTGTTTATTTGTGCGTGTGTGCGTCTGTTTGTGAGTGTGGGTGAGTGTCAATATCACAATCTTGATGTTTTAGACTAGAGTGTCACCCCTTCATTGTTGAGCACTTTTTTCTGCATCATGGCCAATTTGTAGATGGCAAATTGTAGTTTGAAGTTGTAGATTGTTGTTTTTGTCAATTTCCCATTCATTTCCTATGGTCGGTCATGTTTGACAGAAGAGCAGAAGTGTATCTCATTTTTTTACAACCACTTAAAGTGCTCGGATCATGACCTCAATTTTTTTGTGTGTTCACATACCCAATGGAATAAAAGTCACCAAGTTTCGTAACATTCCGATGAAGCTGTGATTTTTAACATTTCAAAACATAAATTTTTTCGGTCAGAAATGACCGAAGAGCACCTGAGGGTTAAACAAATACAACTAAGAAGGACATTAGGAACATGAAGAGTACTTGTAATAAGATTACAGTATACAGCATATGCAGTCAAATGCACTCAAAATGCCTTTTTAACCTCCTGAGACCCGAGAGTTCGCCTGGTGTGCATTTTATACTTTTTCTTGCTATTTGGGATAAGTAGGACCTAATAAGTATAATAACTAAAATTTGTTTTTTTACAGGAAGTAGTTTTTGCATAAAAATATGTCCTCATGCGAGGACGGGTCTATCATATCTTTTACAAAATATTATTTGCTGTTGGGGCCAGAATTTCCTAATTAGTCAAAATTCAAAATTTTAGCTTAATACGATAAGTAGTTCTCTCAAAAATGAATGTCCTCATACGAGTACAGTGGGTCTATCTTACTGTTTGACACAAATAGACTACATTGATAAAAAAAGTTCATTTGATACATTTTCACAGTTTTTTTGAAAATGCAAACATCAGAGTGTATAGCCTACATAAAATGTAAACAGCCTGAAACATGGCTAATAAAAAAAGCTAAAGTGCAAACTGTAACAGTAACAGTACAAATTTTCACAGTTTATTTGAAAATGTAAACATCAGTGTATAGCCTACATAAACTGTAAACAAACTGAAACATGGCTAGTAAAAAAGCTAAAGTGCAAACTGTAACAGTAACTGTCCAAAAACAGTTGAATTCAGCAGGGCAGCCTTTGAACTCTGGCTTTTTTTTCTAACTAGCTCCCTCTATCTTTCCAGCCTGTCTGGAATAGCCCCTATTGGCCGGTGTGAAATGCTGCAAAGCAGTTTTGTTCACTTTGCAAGCACAGATACACTTTGCATGTCATGCATCGCACACAGGATTTCCCAGTGCAGCCTTTGACTCTGCAACGCATGGGGCTTTTCAAGGCCACCATCTCCGGGAGATGAGCAGCACTGGAACGGACTGAGATATGGGGGATTGGAGCGACCCGAGATTTTTTGCCTGGTGGTGGAAGGTTTCCGTTCTCATTCTCTTCTTCTGCGACATGAGCACCTTCATGAAGAACATCACACTTGCTGAGGAATACCTGAGCCACTACCATGCGAAACTTCATGATAGATTTCCTCGGGGTGCCATTTCCCTGGTTATCTCTGCGATACAGCAGCCAGCTGTTGACCAGGGCAAGATCTGTGAAGTGCATCAGCATTCGAACTGTCCACTTCTTCGTCCGCACAGACATTCGGTAGTAACTCATCATCCTATCTGACATGTCAACACCTCCCATCTTTGAGTTGTACTCGCGCACGATGCTTGGTCGTTTCACGGTCACATACTTTTTTCCCTTCTTGGACCAACGCTGGCAAGTATCTTCTGGCTGCTCTGAATGAACAGTGGAGAGCATCACAACTGGCTTGTTGTCGTAACACTTGACCACGCAAAGTTTCCCATCTGCCCTGGTTACTGTGGACACGGCACCTCTCCCTTGGTCCTTCAGGGTTTTGTCATCGGGTAACTTGTTCATTGCTTGTTTGACTCGGCCCTTCATCACTGTACCAGTGAGATAAATATCATCCTTCAGCATGTGATCAACTACTTGTATGGTAGTAAAGAAGCGATCACAATACACTTGAGTGCCTGCAGTGAGCATTTCAGAAAGACGTTTGATGACTAGTGTTCCTAGACCCAATCCATCTGAGTCCTGAACCTTCGAAGCCAGGGTTTTTGAACCTTGATAGACTTCAAAGTCTAGCACGAGTCCATCCACAGATGCCAGCACAAAGTTCTTCATTCCCACTGGATTTGGCTTTAGTGGCAGGTATTGTCGGAATGGACATGCCCCTGTAAACGGGATCATCTGTTCGTCTATTGAGACGCATTCTGTACGAGCCTAAAGGCGGCAGCCGGTAAGTATACGGTCCATAAAAGGCCTCACCTTCCAAAATTTGTCGGTTTCCCTCTTATCTTCTGAGACATCATAGTCAATAACTACTTTCAGATGGCTCCTAAGTTTGAAGAAGCGATCACGTGACATTTTGTTACTAATGGCAGGGATTTGTAGGGCATTGGACCAAAACATCCTTATCTGTGGATAAGGCACACAAGACATCAAGATTGCTTCTCCAAAAAAGTGATACATCTCATCTACCGAAGTTTTGATAGATCTCCCACTGTTACCCAGTGACATGGCATTTGTGCAGTCAGCAATGAGTTTCATCAGGTCCGAGTCAATGTACTGCTCCACATAATCCAGTGGCTGCCAACCGGTTCGCTCATCTTTCAGTCCATCATGTCCATCCTGAAACTGGACCAAATTTGGTCTAAATGGAACAAACCTCCAGCGTTCTCCACGTTCAGCATTCCTTGGTTCTGGTCTGGGCTCTCCATGTCTCTGATCTTCCTCATCCAGCTCATCATTCTCAGCATGCTGTTTTTTACGTCCACGTCTGTGCACTTGTGGATGATTTGGCTGAATTTCATTCTCAGAGTCAGTATCTTCAGTATCTTCAGCTGCATCAGAGGGTGTGTATTCTTCACCGGAATCATCATCTGATGAATCAGGTGGTGAAACATCGAGTAGCGAAAAATCAGGTTGCTCATCCATGAGGTCAACATCTTGTGGAATGACTTCGTCCACAGCAGGATCATTATCTTCCCCATCTGAGAGGTCCTCCACCTCAGAGTTGTTTGCTATTGCCATGAGCAGTCGTTCTGCTTTTGACAATGAAAGTTTCGCTGTAATGATAACGTGAACAAATTAGAGATCCAGCTTTTTTGCAAGAGATACTAATATTGGGGTCATCTAAAGTCATCTTTTATTGTCATTCCAGAATGATTTACCAGGATTCTAGCATGATTGACCATGATAAACCATATATTATAGTATTATTTACTGTCATTTACAATGTTTCAAGTGTGATTCACCATGATTTACTCTGCTCAAACACACACACACACACACAGACAAATGTTGTTTTTTCAATGCTAATGCTATCCATCTAAATATTCCTAAGTTTAGCTAACCACATGGTAGAATAAATACCATTATATAGTCCCAATGTCCTCAAACGAGTGCTTCACATTTACTGATGTCCTAGAGTGCTACTCTTACTAAAATATGTCAAATTTTAATACCCATATAATGGTAGAGACTGTATTGTACATAAATACATTTGTTTCATTCATATAATTTGAATAGATTTCTTACCTGGGTCATTTTTCTTTCGTGAACTGCTGTAGAACTGTTTTGTTGAAAATCCAGACATTTTCCAGCCACTTTCTTCTCACTGACAATGGTGTAATGTTGTGATATCACCACAGGGGGGTGTGGGCAGTGTCCCTAAGTGTTGCCAATTGGTCTAAAAATTTACAAATTTGACTATCATTGTGTCAATAGGCAAAAATGGAATGTCCTCATATGAGGTCGCAGGGTCTCAGAATGGTGACAGTGTTGATGATTTTCTTTATTAAAATACTGAAAAAACAGTGAAAACATCACTAAATCATAAGTATTAATCAGACCTTATTGATTAATAGGGAGGCTGCGTATGTGTGGTCGCCTGTGGAGTACAATGGAGTGAAAAGCAAAACAGAAATATAGAAGCCATTTTTATAAATGTCTTAAGCCTTGTATGTTTTAAATATGTTTTATTAACCCTTGTGCTGCATTCGATTTTTAACACCGTTGAGTGCATTAAGGGCCAAAAATGTCCACATATTAAACACTGCCTAAAATATTATATATTTTTATGATTTTCCACTTTTACCAAGTTAAATCTTTTAACCAGCATCAGTCCTCATCATAACTACCAAAAATGTATTCAAGTTCAGGATGTTAACCCTTTAATTACCAGTTTTGGTGGCGAAACCATCGATTTGTATAAGAGGAAAAAACACAAAAATTCAATTATTTTCAATAGCGCGTTAGAGACCAAAAATGGCCACATATTAAATATTGCCTAAAATATTATATATTATTATTATTTTCCACTTTTACCAAGTTAAATCTTTTAATCAGCATCAGTCCTCGTCATAACTACCAAAAATTTATTCAATTTCAGGATTTTAACCCTTTAATTACCAGTTTTGAAATAAAGATTTTGTGTTATGCCAGATTTAAAAAAAAAAAACGACACTTAGCGCGTTAAAGACCAAAAATGGCCACATATTAAATATTGCCTAAAATATTATATATTATTATTACTTTCCACTTTTACCAAGTTAAATCTTTTAATCAGCATCAGTCCTCATCATAACTACCAAAAATGTATTCAATTTCAGGATTTTAACCCTTTAATTAGCGGCAGTGGCTCAGTGGTTCATGTGGGTTGTCCACGAACCGAAAGGTTGGTGGTTCAATCCTCGGTTCCACCTGACCAAGTGTCGAGGTGTCCATGAGCAAGACACCTAACCCCAGCTGCTCCCGACGAGCTGGCTGGCGCCTTGCATGGCTGACACCGCCGTCGGTGTGTGAATGAGTGTATGAATGGGTGAATGTGAGGCAATATGTAAAGCGCTTTGGTGGCCATTAGGTCTATGAAGGCGCTATATAAATGCAGTCCATTTACCATTTTACCATTTAATTACCAGTTTTGGTGGCGAAACCATCGATTTGTATAAGAGGAAAAAACACAAAAATTCAATTATTTTCAATAAACTAAATGCAAAGAGAAAACTTTAGATTTGGATTATCACAGTCTTGAATATGTCAAAGATCAGCAGCAACATTATTTCTGGTGCATTTAAAGATTTTGTGTTATGCCAGATTAAAAAAAAACGACACTTAGCGCGTTAAAGACCAAAAATGGCCACATATTAAAGGGGTCATGAACTGGCTTTTTAAATGTTATTATATTGTTGTCTGAGGTCAACTTATAACGTTCGCTTGGTTTTTGTTTAGATAAGAGCTTCAGTCAAATGTTTCCAAATCCTGCACTGGAATAGAAGCATTGTTGATACTGTCTTTTGTGTTGAGGTTGAACTTATGTTTAACTTTATGTTTGTGGCCTTTGCTATTGCTATAGCTAATTATAGGCAATGAGGTTTCATGTATATTGACTTATTCATAAAAGACAGTGTTTTAGAGTTCCTCTTTTTTTCTTTTAAAAGATAGAATTTTTGTAAGAGCTACAAAAGTTGGCAGTTGATAAATGCAAGTTAATTTCTTTGTGTAAATAAGATTTGTGTGATAAAAATGCACAAGTTCTTGTAGACATAGTGACACATTCTCCTTGTTTTGCTAAATAAACGAAAAGCATGTCAATGTCTTCTCTCTTGCTGTGTCAAAATCTCACCTAGCTTTCCTCTGAGATAGTCCCAAAATGTGCTTAAAGTCAAAGAGTCAAATTCAGTTTGTGCATGATTGCATGAATATAATTTTTTTATACTGTATCCTAAAGTGTGGATAATTAAGCTATATATCACATGCTGAAGTACATTTCTGGAGTGTTAAAGATTAAAAGAAAAAAATAACAAGAACCATACAGAACCGTAAACCGTGACCCTAAAACCGTGATACAAACCGAACCGTCGGTTTCGTGAACCGTGCCACCCCTAATATATATATATATATATATATATATATTAGGGGTGTAACGGTTCACAGAATTCACGGTACGGTTCGGTACGTTTCAAATACAGCAAAAAGAAAGAAATGGCAGAGAAATTTCTTTGATTAATTTTTTTAAATTATATTTTTATTAAAACTAACATCATAAAGTATGATATTTTTAACTTTGAGCAATGATGGAACGATACTTGACTTTTCTTAGGAGCATTTAAAAAAACAGCTCCTTGGACAAAATGAAATGTAATATTGTAGTAGATTAACATTTGAGGACAGCAGTTGTATTGATAATGTCAAAATACAACCAACGTAATGTTACTTGAAAGCATTATAGCCTACTATTCCTGCCAAACTTACAGATAGTAGTGTTATACAGTAAATCCATGGTGAATGTTGCTGATCTGTGGACACTGATAGTTCATTCATGGCACAATGTTTCTTCCTGGTTTCCACGTCAGCGCTGTTTGATCCGTTAATAACGGAGAAATGTGAATGTTTCTCACTAGATCTCGCAGCGATGTTATTACTTCCGTGGCAAATCCAAATGTTTTCTTTACTGGATTTGGCTGTGTGGTAAAAGTGCTGATCAAGATCGGCTCTCGCTCCAAACGGCTCCAAACTGATAAACGGTCAATCATCCAGACAACCACACAATAACTGAGCAGCTCAGTTTAGTTTCTGCTTACGTTACATTTTCCATTTGATGTTGGGCAATGTTGTGGTCAAGCCAGCGTCTCTTACATTATGAACGCGCTTGCCACCTACATTTGAATAACGATATGTTGGTCGGCAGGAAAAATGAACCGAACAAACCATTCGGTTCAAAAATGAGTACCGATAACCGTACCGAAAGCCTCGTACCGAACGGTTTAATACGAATACGTGTATCGTTACACCCCTAATATATATATATATATATATATATATATTAGGGGTGGAACGTACACAGAAGTCACGGTTCGGTTCATACCTCGGTTCCGAGTCGACATCAAGGTGCAATACAATTGGGAAAAGGGAAAAACAAAACAAAAATACAGAAGGCATTGTATTTTTTAAATAAGTTTTATTAATAAAGGCATAGAACCAGTTTATTTGTAGTGCACTGACAATAGATTTATATAATTAGTTGATTTATTAAACGAATAAAAAGACAAAATGACCTTCTGATATGTTTGGTAAATGTACCTGAATTAATTTTAAATTATTTTGCTATATTTCAGATCAATATATTTATTTTCCTCAATTTTAATTAACATTATTAATTAACAATGTAACATTATTCTCATCTGAGTTACAAATAATTGATTTCTGTATAAAATAATACTAGCATTAAAAACACATTCGATTTTCTTTTTTAATCAATGCAGAATGTGTAAGATTAGTGCTCAGAGGAGAAGAAATGAAAACCAATGCCATATGACGAATGTCCAAAAGATGGGACCCACAGAGTGTTTTTAAATGAAGTTGAATAAATATGTTTTGCTTTTAAAACAGTGTGTGTGTGTGTGTGTGAGTTTGGTTGGGTCGGGTGGGCGGGGTCACATTAGCACGTCATACGTTATAATTAGGTGAAATGGAAAATACTGACATCTCTTTTCATACAGATTACATCAACTGAGAATAGTTGCTTTCTTATATAAATTTCAGCTTCAAAAAGAGAGATCTTTCGTGTCTCTGTGACAAGTATTTAATGTACACAAAAAAGAAGACCCTTTATATTTTATAATCATGTATTGATTTTATTTTTATAACCATTAATGACGGAGTATTTTAAGTCTATGTTGCAGCTATGTAAAAAAAAAAAACGATCAAAACACGGGGACGCGTTTTTGGTCCTCAGAGGGTTCATCCGTGTGTCCTAAAAATATATTTGGGAGTATTTGTGCTAGGGATGCATCGATACCGTCTTTTTCAGAATCGATCCGATACCAAAAATTCTGAGAACTGAGCGATACCGATCCCATACCAGCACAGTTCTTTTAATAAATCAAGTAGAATTTCTATAACTCTGTGTGTTGAACTAATAAGTCACTCTTGTGTGTGTTAAACACAATCTACTTAATACAGACAACTTCATTAAAAAGATAAACAACAAATCCAAAAAATAAATGATCATAAACTATGACAAAAATGCCTTTATAAACTAGATTCGTGGATTATACACATTGCTCTTTGTAATGTTGTAAAATACATTCATGAAAAACAAGATAACAAAAATAAAAAAGGTAAATGATTTTAGATAAAGCCAAGGTGTAAGGACCCCTTAACTGGACCGCTGTTTTCCTCCTGGTCAGCAGGTGGCGCTTCTCGTCTGACTCCTGCTGAACACTACTTCTCATTATGCCTGATGTATCACACCTGTGTCTTGCCCTATTTAAGTGTGTTTGTGCCGTGCCATGCCTTTTTGTTCATTCTTGAGCCTATCCCATAGGAAAAATGTGTTGCTCATCTGTTGTTCAATCTCATCTCTTGAGACCAATTTGAGCTTCTCATATTTATATCATTCTGTGATCATTTGTTTCTGAGTTACTTCTCCTAAGGGTCCCTTAGGAGCAAGACATAAGCTTGAAAGAGACAAGACACCAGTAAGACAAAGGAGGTTAATTTGAGAAAACCATTTGAGAAGTGGGATAAACAGCGGAGATCTCATATCCCTGATCTCAATTACGTCTTGGTTATTTGAAGGAGAATTAAAGAGAATAACATGAAATGAATCAGAGTCTTTTATGGGACAAATCTGAGAATAATGAGCCTTAAAAGAGATCTTATTATTGTGTCCAACGTCTCTTCCTTCTCTTGATTATTTCTCTTTAATGTCTTACTGAAGCTATATATGAGAATGATATCTGAGGTATATTTGAGAAATACAAGAACAAATTGAGAATGCAATTTAAAGATGAATTATCTTTATTAATTAGAGATAATTGTAAAAATAATACTCAATATTGAAAAGTTGAAAACTGTATTTGTGTAACACCAGTACAACACTTCAAGACAAACACTGACCAGCAATTGGAACTTGGGATACCTGGAACAACAATGTTAGGCTCACACAAGAAAAGTATGGTGGCCTGGAGATGCAAACCAACTTGAAAAGATAACAGGGTTTGTTTAGAATGTTTACTATAGTAAGGCACACTTGTACCAACTCAGCTCAGTCCTCAGATGTAGGTGCTAGAGTGTGGGGACATCACTACAGTCCAACACTTCCGGATTGTAAAAATAAAGCACTAACTAGCACATGGAACAATAATGTTTGGCTCACACACATGAAAAGTATGGTGGCCTGGAGGTGCAAACTAACATTACAAAATCTGAAACACTTTTACAGAGCTTGAAATTTGAAATTTTAGAAAACATTTTTTCCATATCATAAAACAAATGACATTACCATAACACAATTACAAGTCACGAAAAAACAAATTACTAAGAACACACTTTTACAAACACCAAGACAAATTTACCAACCAGAGGTGAATGGGAGCAGCCAATAGGAGTTTTTGTCGTTGATGGTGTTCATTCTGACCCGATCAGTGCCGTTGCCGGCAGTAGACTACCGTATGTGAATTTGCCATGGTCATTACCGGTCTGGCGGTACCGTTGCCTACTACTACCATGAAAATGAATAAGAAAAATAAAAGAAGGGGTAGAGAGAGAGATAGCGGTCCACATAGGACAGGCTATATCAGTGGGCTATTCCTTGGAGCCTGCTCTGGCCATACATTTGTTCACAAAGGCTTTCTTGAAATGACTGCAGCTACCTCATAGCCTGACTTCATCATACTCATATTTAAGAGAGAATATGAGTCTGAAAATCCTCCATTGGGCTTTGATTATGAGGCGTGTCGTAACCAAACCAGGACAAAAAAAAATCCCTCTGCACTCAATTGGATAGTCGGTAGACCTACAACCAATCAAAGCAACGCATAAGTCAACTCCTTTGCATAGCGCAGTTTTCAAATACAGAACGTAGCCTACTTTATTTATTTTAGAAGTTAAATAACAAGTGTTACTTCTTTTACTTACTTCTCCATGAGTGCCACCAAAGGAGAAACCACAACGACCACAGGCTTTTCATTACGTCCCATCTTTTTAGCGACCGTCAGAGCCAGCTGATAAGTTACACTTTTCCCCGATTCATGTAGGAAGGACGCCAAAAATATCTTTCCGATCGACATTTCAGTTCTCTGTTTGTCTATTAAAATGAATGCGCTGTCGATTTATTTTACAACAGACGCGACAGCGGAATCGATACATCTCAATTCTCCAGCTGCAGTCTTCTTCGACAAGCGCTCTTTGATAACATGATGATTACGTCCATGCAGATCATCTGTCCATCATCGTATAAAGCCCGCCCTGGCAATTTGATTGGCCCGTTCATTTTTTGCCAGATCATAATTTCTCCTCAATGGATCGAGTCCAGACCGAACTTCCCGACCAAAAAATATTGTGGGCGGAGTTCGGGCTGGCATCCAGGCTAGCTACCTCATGGAACTGCTGGCTAGCCAAATAAAACATAACTACCGGCCCTCGTGGACGACTGCTGGTTTACCACAAGAAAATGTAAAATACAAACAAAAGCAGGCCTGTTCCTCTCTTGATCATCCACTCCGTCGCTTCCCTTTTACGCTTCCGCTCCTCCGTGAGAGATGCGAGACCGGTGTGCTCGCGACTTCCTCTCACGTCCCTCGGCCGTCCACAGTAATCATGTACATTTTATCTTTAAACAAAAGGATAAATCTGCTCTTTTGCTTACATGTGTCTTTATTTATTGAACATAATACATCTGAACATTGATGAATTCATTAAACAAATGTGTAAAAAAACAGCTTTATAAACATTTCTGTTGTCTGTAATGTGTAGTAACATTTTTGTATTTACAAATGAAAAAAATAGATATAAAAAATAGTTTGAGGTTTTTTTGAACAAGTTTTGTTTGTTGAAATGTAAATGTAATGTGTAAATCAAAATTGTTTATAAGTATGTAATGTAGTGTGTGTACAAGCTGTTAGACTGCTTTGTGTTTTTTTTCTTTTCGATGTTCTCGTGTGTAGACTTTAGTGTTGACCGGGTAATTGTCTGTTCAGTGGCTGGAATGTGTGACTGATTGTCAGATGTTTGTGGGACTTAATGATAGGCCATCATCTGTAGATTGTAGGAGGGGGATACATATTTTGGCAGGTCGAAAATACGGACTGAAAAAATCTGTATCCCACTATAACTTTTGTGAGGAAACAAGAAATGTGTTCATATTCACTGCTGTTATTAGACATGATGTACAGTATTCACAAAATAAAACACTTGATAGGCCATCATCTGTAGATTTTAGGGGGGGGGATACATATTTTGGCAGGTCGAAAATACAGTCTGAAAAAATCTGTATCCCACTATAACTTTTGTCAGGAAAAAAGAAATGTGTTCATATTCACTTCTGTTAGAACAATTTTATATCCACAGGCTGTTTGAACGATATGGTCGTCTTAGTTTTTCAGTAACTTTAGACATTCTCGTGAGAATTTTTCCATTCCGTGCATGAAGCTCGATCGTTTGCCCACAGAAGAATAAAATAATTTGTTTGTGATGGGCCACGTGATATCTGTCTTTGCTAAACCTCGTCGATTAAAAAAAAACAACAACAGTAAAACGATAACTTAAACAATTCACGTGTTATAGTTTAATTCACCTTGGACAAAGCAATGACGCACCCCCTGCTGAATGCGAGCGCGCTCCCGCGACCGGGGATACACTTTCTATCAGGGGTAAGTACCTTGGCACGACACCGGCAAACGGTGACAACGGAGAAAAGACAATGGATCAGACAGATGAAGCGCATTCCACACGCCCGAAATTAGTTAATAAAGAGACGAGTAGGAGTGAAATATGGCATTACTTTGCATACAAAAGTAATGATAAAGGTGAAGCAACAGACCTAAATGCACCATGCTGCAAACGCTGTTTTAAATCGTGTATTGCCACGGGCGGCAACACGTCAAATCTGGCCAAGCACTTGTCACTTGCCCATCCCGACTTGTACAAAGACTTCAGAGATCGACAGGTGAGTCCATCATTCAAATTAACTGATTTAATTTAGACTTTTATTCACAACACTGATCGCACATACATAAGAGCTTATCAATTAAATATGATACAGCAAACATGAAAGCTCAAATGTGCCTGCCTACATTTTAAAGTAGAACCAATGAAGTTTATTTTTGCACTTTCAAACAATTATATATTGACAGAATTTTTATAAATATATATAGATATATAAAGAGAATTATAATGATTTTGATCATTTAATGAATGGTATATTACTGTCGCTGTTGCGACCCCTAGAGGAATCAGCCGAGAGAGACAGTAAAATTAATATTACTAAAATTAATGTTAGAATATTACTAAAATTAATGTTAGAATAACACTTTATAATTAAGCTACATTTGTCAACATTCATTAGGTAACCTGATCTAACATTATTGTAGCATTTATTAATCTAGATCAATCAGTAATTATTATTTAAGTATACTAATACATGTTTAGCATGTTAACAATTCTTTATGCAATGCATTAAACTAATATGAATCCAAAAACAAACCAAACCATAACTAAATCAAGATGAATGAATGCTATAAATGTTGATAATTCTTTGTTTATGCATGATAGCTAATAGTTTACAATTACATGTAATTTCATTTTTCCTCCTTTTGACACCCACAGAAAGGAACAAAAAAAGCACCTTCGGCTTCTGCAAGCCAGCCTACTATTTCAGAAGTGCTAGCAACAACAAGAAAATATGAAAGCCACTCCAAAGAAGCAAAAAAACTTAACAGAGCTGTTGCAGAGTTTATTTCTATGGACCAAATTCCCATTTCTGTTGTTGATAAACCCGGTTTCAGAAACCTTGTGGAACTGCTTGACAGAAGATATGAGATGTCAAGGAGAAAATATTTTTCTGAGAAAGAGATTCCCACTTTGTACAATGAAACAAGGTCTGTGCTTGAATCACAACTGTCCAACCAGCCTTACTTTGCTTGTACTACAGACCTTTGGACGAGTCGAACAGTTGATGCATATATGGCTGTTACAATTCAGTTCATTAGTGACTCTTGGGAAATGCAGTCCTGGTGTCTTGGATGTGCTGCAATGCATTCAGATCACACAGGAGAGAACATCAGGGAGGTCCTTGAAGAAACAGTAACTCAAACATGGAAACTGGATATGACACGCCTAAGTGGAATCACAACGGATAATGCATCCTCAAACATCAAAGCATTTAAGGGGAAGTCTTACCACTGGGTTCCTTGCTTTGGCCATAACCTACATCTGGCAGTGAACAAGGCTACAAGCCTGGACCGTGTGGCTTCGTGTCTGTCTAGGCTCAGAAAGACTATATGTACATTTTCTAGATCTAACAAAATGACAAGGCTTTTAAAAGAAAAGCAACGGCTCCTTCACCTGCCAGACCACAAGCTGGTTCACGATGAACTTACCCGCTGGGGTTCTACATTTGAAATGGTGGACCGTTTCTGTGAACAGCAACAAGCGATCTGTGCTGCTTTAGCAGAAAACAGGAATAAGTGGTGCCTAATGCCTCCTGACACAGACATCACCACACTGGAGACCGTGCGAGATGTCCTGGGCCCACTAAGTTCCTTCACTGATGCCCTGTGTGGAGAAAGAGAGACAACACTTTCTTCTGTCATCCCTGTGATGTGGAAGATACTTTCACATCTACAGGACAGTGATACAGACTCTGTGCTAACCTGCAACATGAAAACAGAAATCAGGACCGATCTGGAAATGAGATACAGCAATGAGAAGTTACAAATTCTTCTTAATTCAGCAACCTTCTTTGATCCTAGGTTTAAGAACACATTTGTAACTAAGGAGAAGGAAGTGACAGAAGTACTAATGCAAAAAACTGTCACAGCTGGTTTCTCTAATCCACAATCAGTGATTGAGTCAACTCAGGAAGAACAAACAGCTGGCAAAAAACAAAAACGAGACTTGGGTAGCCTTCTGTCTTCTATTGTATCAGAGAAAAAAAGAAAAGAGTTGGGAAAGGGAGATGAATGTCAAGCCGGGAGGGAATCTCTAGAGATGCCAAATGACAGACTAAAGAAAGAACTCCAAATGTACAAGTCCATGGAAGAGACCAATGCCACAGACAACCCACTTTCTTGGTGGAAAAGGCATGAATCAAGCCTCCCCCTTCTTTCGATGTTTGCCAAATATTACCTTTGCATTCCAGCATCTAGCTCAGCCTCTGAGAGAGTTTTCAGTACCTCTGGCTAGAGCCCTGCACGGGCCTCAAATCTAGGCCCTAGCCCGGCCCTGGCCCGAGACGTCCAGGCCCTAGCCCGGCCCGTGTCCGACAGCTCATCAGAATGATCAGCCCGAGTCCGACCCGAGCCCGTTATTTAAAAAAAAAAAAAAAAAAAACACCTACACAGCCTGCCCTGTTGCAGCAGTCATTTAAACAGATATGTTTTGTCCTCAATGGCAAAGTAGTTACCGTTTAGATTATTTTCATTTCTTTATAAAGTTAATTAAGACAAATGTTTCTTTTTATTTATTTTTTTATGACGACCAAGCACCCGACAGCGAGTTAAACATGTTTGATCCATTTATAGCCTCTCAAATCAACACTTTACTTGGCTACAATAAAATCCATAGATATAAAACAACTTAAACATATTCCCACAGACAGTTAACGTTAGTTTAAACGTTTGTTAAACGTTTATTGTCATTTTTGAAAAGCTGAGGCAAACTGCTCCGCTGCTCGCAACAGCGCTCGTATAATACAATTTACAATAGAATACAATACAATACAGAGAATACAATCTAAACAAATAAAATAAATTACATTAAAAACAAACATGCAGGTTATCTTACCTCAAAAATCAAGTCTTCACTACAGAACATTTCCAAAAGTTTCCAACAGACTCATGAAACTAAAGTCCAATCAAACAAAAAACAACAAGACAACCTCCTAAACAGTCTCTTACAGAGCATCGTGCAGAAAAAGCACCATCCACCGTGGAAAGTTTTAATCCAGTTGTACTTTTTCCAGCTGCGCTGAAGTCACGCTCACTACTCCTGCTGCTGGCGAGACACTTAACAGTGAACGAGCCGGTCGCGCGGATCGCATTGCCGGGAAACCTGTGTGCGCGTGTGCGTGCCGTGAGCAGACTGTCAGTCATATGTCAGTATGATAGGTTATAAAACGTCTTTCTATGTTTGCTTTTCAATAGTCATCTTCTCATATTTTATTTTAAGTAATATCTAAAATAGGCTATAAAAAAAGATAAGCCTAAAACAGGCCCGAGGCCCGGCCCGCGTGTGAACTATGACGTTAAAATTGGCCCGAAGCCCGGCCCGAGGAGTGTAAATAAGTCGGGGCCCGTCGGGCTCGGGCTGAAATGCAGGCCTCTACCTCTGGCCTCATCTGTAGCCCACTTAGATCCAGACTATCAAGTGACAATATTGACACATTAGTTTTCCTGTCCAAAAATCTGCAGCTGTCAAAGGAGCTGTCAAAAAAATAAGACTGAAAAGATGTGAGATTTTTCCAAAATCAAAATTTAACCTATGTTCCCTGTAGGTTTTTTTGTTGTTGTTGTCACATTTTCAATTTTTCTAGTCTGACAAGATATGAAGATATTAGCCTATTTTATTTTTTTCCAAAATCAAAAGTGAACTTACTGTATGTTCCATGACTGTAGGTTTATTTTTTTATTTATTCATTTTTTTTACATTTTTATACTTTTTGTTTGCACATTTGGTACTGCAGAGAGCAGACAGAGTTTCAAGGAGTGTTTTATTAATAAAATTGTTTCAATTCGCTCAAATTTTGAGGCTGGTTATTTGTCACCTATGGTATCGATTTAGTATCGATACCGAGGTATTCGATTCTGGTATCGTACCGAAGCCAAAATTGTGGTATCGAGCCATCCCTACTCCAGAAGCTCCCACACAGCTCCAGCTGCCTCATAGTGAGCATGGCACAGATATACAGTGCCAGAAATGCATGTCATTTTATGATATGTACATTAAATTAGATGGAGAAAAATGTGCCAGTTTGGAGGAGTTCACTAAAATGCAGAGCACCTCCCACTTGTGGTTTGATGCACGTAAATTAAGAATAACTGCTAGCTCTGCAAAAAAAGGTCCCTGTGCGTGCATCTACTAAGCCAGATAATTTTCTTAGAGAGCACCTGTTTGCTAGGTTCCATGGGAACACTGCAACCAGGTATGGCCAGGAGAATGAGGAGGTGGCCTACGCATGGATGGAGAGCTGTGGGTTTTTAGTTGAGAAGAGAGGCACTGTAGTTAGTGTCACAGAACCATGGCTTTCTGCAAGCCCAGATGGCGTGGTTAACTCCACAGAGCTGCTGGAGATTAAATGTCCTGTTCTGGCCAAGAACTGTGCATCTTTGGCCGAAGTGTTTTCCAGCAAGCTCACAGATGTGAAGATGGTGGATGGGGTTCCACAGCTGCAACCAAATGGATCCCGTGGTTACTACCTTCAAGTCCAACTAGGTATGTTTTGTACAAGACTAGAGAGATGCAAGCTGCTTGTCTGGGCTCCATCTGAGAAAGTTGTCATTGATGTGCCATTCGATTCGGAGTATTGTTCACAAGTTATACCTAAACTCAAGTCCTTCTATTTTAGTCACATGCTGCCAAGGATTGTAGATGAGTTTCTGTCAGGCAGACTTGTACTGTGCCATAAATATGTACATATGTGTAAATAGGCTCAGGTTCTAGTCTTTAAAGGGATACTCTACTTTTTTTGGAAATAGGCTCATTTTACAACTCCCCCAGAGTTAAACAGTTGAGTTTTACAGGTTTCGAATCCATTCAGCCGATTTTCTGATATTTAGAAGAATATCAGTAACCAGACCGTTTCTGGTCTCATTGACTTCCATAGTATATATACTATGGAAGTCAATTAGATATTCTTCTAAATATCAGAAAATCGTCTGAATACATTTGAAAATGGTAAAATTCGACTGTTTAACTCTGGGGGAGTTGTAAAATGAGCCTATTTCCAAAAAAAAAAGTGGAGGATCCCTTTAACCTGCTGTATGGACATGCCAGACATTAGCTTTCCTTTGTCTGCGTTAATGTGTTGATACCTAACTGTTAATAATTGTTATGCTGTCCCTTTGTTAGCCTAGTTCCTTGGTGTTTTTCTTGTTATAGCTAGTGTAGTTTGTTTTCTTGTTATAACATGATGATGTTTTACCATTTTAATAGTAATTGAGATTATAATTAATATGTATAATACATGGCCTACAAATTATGCCATAAGTGAAATGTTTAAATGTAGTGTTATTTTACCATTTTAAAAGTGAATACTTGTAAATACATTCAATGTAAAGAAATGAAATGAGTTAATAAATTAGTGAAATACTATAACTTCTTGCCTCCTAGTCTTCTTTTTTAGTTATTTACATAACATACACTCGATCAAAATATGACTAAATAAAACAAATTACATTAGCAATTCAAATTAATAAAGATAGAAAATTTTAATAATACACATTTTAGTTGGACAAGTTAAATATGTTTTTGTATCTGTAATTAATTAAATAATCTAAAAATAAGTTGATATTATACAATACCTGAAAAGTCATTACAAAATTGAAAACATTAAGGTGTCACAAACTATTGAGTAGAAAACCTGAGATTCAAAACACATCCTACTGTATTATAATTACATTTTACAATTTATTATAAAATAACTAATCAGCAGTGCAGAATAGAGATATCTGAAAAATAGACTATTAAAGACAAATCAGATGAGAAAACTATAGTACTATCAAGGGACTGCAGGCTGTCAAATAAATATTTACAAATATTATGGATAATATATGTCCATGATCAATCAGCATCCTCGTGGATGATTTCCCCCTGCATGTTCACAAGGGCCGCACAGATTCTGAGGATTTTGTCCATTTTGTGTGACAAGTTGATGGGTACAGTCTGGGAGATTATTTTGAACACCTTGAGCCTCCTGATAACTCTTTCCACATGAATGCGAACATTTGCAATCCTCCTTGTGGCAGTTACGTCCTCATCAAACAACTGCCCTCCTTTATGGGTGAATGCTGGTAGAACAAGGTTAACCCTTCTCTCAAACAGCAGATCTCTGATGGTAAAGCCTCTGTCTGCCATCACTTCATCACCGGGACGAAGATACTCCAGAAAGCCAGACTCCTGAGTGATGAACTTGTCACTACACCTGCCTCCATAAGCAGGAGAAATGAACATAACAAGCCCACACGGGGCAATAGCAACTAAATACTTTATAGTATTGCTGGAATAATAATGGCTGTAGGACTCGCCTCTGGAGTCAAGGTTGTGTGGTTTCTGCAGGTTGGTCTCACTGCAGTCAATGATGCAGGTGGTGTTGGGGAACTTCTCCCTGAAGCACTGAGGCATTGTGCTCCGGATTGTCTCCCGTGGCAGCCAAGGAATGAAGATTCTCATGTGCTCCTCCATTGTGTCTATCCAGTAGGAGAGGATCCGGCTCACTAACCCCTGGGACACAGCAAAGCGTTCTGCAAGATCACCCTGGAGTAGATTCAACTTTAGTTTCATCATGGTCATCAATATATTTTGCATCTTAAAGTTTGCTTTATAGAACTGTTCCAGATATTTAACATGATCAAAAAATGCATTGAGAGAAAGGCCTGTGTACAACACGCAGCTAGTGTCATTCTTCAGGATGGCATGGGCAAGGGGTACTTCTCCACCACATTGTGTTTCTCTGTCGCATACATCCTTCATCTTTCCTTCTAATGTGTAGGTGTGATCCATCAGTGCCTGCACCTCCCACTGAGTGTCAGCATCTTTATGCAGAGTTGCCTCTGACTGTGGAATGGTCTGGTCAGCCTCCTCATCACAGTGGCTGTCATCTGCCAAACATAAGACCACATTAGCTCAGTTTAGCAAACAACATAAAACATACCTAGAATACTTACAACTACCTTAACAGCAAGCTTATAGAGCAACACCTGTATTAGTGCTCATTCAAATAATCATATTGCATATATTGCTTCCAATTTTTACAAATGTCCTGGGCTAGCAGGGATGAGAAAAATACAAATATATCATTAACCCTTGTGCATCCTTATGGACATTTTTGTTCTTTTCAGTTGTTGTTTTTAATCACTAACAGCATAATATTGATGTCAATGCTAACAGCATAAAATTTGGCAGGTTCAACACATAGAGCCAATTGGGTAATAATATTGAAAGAGAGACTATTCAACTACTAACAAATACAATCACTGTGTGCACTAGTGGAATTTTGCTGGCACCCACTGGAGAACATCTGATACTGCACCCAATCAAAATCTTACCAAAAGCTATTTTTTTTAGATATATGGCTTTGATTTTCTAGCTGTTTTAGAGTTCAACTCGTTTCTTAAAATATATAATTTATATAAAATAATGTTCATATATAATTTTCATAAACTTAAACCTATGTACTTATTATTTATTACTTCAGCAATTATCTGCCACGTGTCTTCTTTCAAATGATACCAAACTTAAGTCTGTGTTCCCAAGCTTAAAAGTTTATGACAGTTTTTTGACACAGACATTTTTGTCCTCTATGTAACTTCTTATAATTGATGCACAATGGATAAATAAAAAGAGAGAACAAACTTAAAAGACAGTTGGCTTTATGTGAAAGAAATTAACTGTCAAGAGGGACACAAACTGAGAACTAACAAGAGTTTACATTACCTGTGTCTGCTAACCTCTGGACACGTCTCCTTGGTGTTTTTATTGGGACCTCGTAGCCCAGCCACTTTTCTGGAATCGGGTGGTCTTCTGTGGGTCTTTTGTCCACGAAATGAAAAGAACAAACATACGGTCGCTTCGGTGGTTTCTTCAAATTTAAAGCCTTTAACCACAGGCGAAGGGATTCCTCATTCTTCGGTGGGGGGTGAAGGTCGTAGGGCGCCTCGTATCCACATTCAGCTCTCGTATGCGATCGATGATCAAAACACTCCTGCTCCAAGTACCAACATTTAATCAGGAGATATGAATCCTTGTTTTTATTGCTTTATATTCAACATCACGAACTGCCGTGAGACAGGGTTGAATATAAAGCAATAAAAACAAGGATTCATATCTCCTGATTAAATGTTGGTAGTGTAGGCCTACCCATAAAGTTCGCAAAAGGCACGAAAAATATGTCCCATATTGAAATACATTGGATTGAAAGCTGAGTGACACGAAGAAAAAGAAGAAAATTCGCGCTCGTGGACACGATCATCATTCATGTTGCGTATTTAGCCTAGCGAAAATAACGCAATAAAAACAAGGATTAAAACCTTCTGATTAAATGTTGGTAGTGTAGGCTACCCTTAAAGTTTGCAAAATGAATAAGAATTGAGAAAAAACAATGTGCTCTCGAAAGAAAAACGTGTTGCAGGCACGAAAAATATGTCCCATTGAAATACATTGGCTTGAAAGTCGTGCTGAGTGACACGAAAAAAAAGGGAAATTCGTGTCCACGAACACGAATCAATAGATTAAATTTCGTGACTATATCACGAACTGCCGTGAGACTGGGTTGGGGAAGATGCTGAGCTCTGAAGAAATCCGGAGACAATTCAGCTGCCCTCCACTGGTCAAACTGCAAAGACTGACCAAACAAATTCAGATGCAAAAAATATCCATATGAGCCCTGAACTGCAAGTTGTACAAATTTCTTTCCGCTGTATGTAATAGTCTAGTTTACGACAACTTTGGTATTCAAAAAAGTCACCAGTTCTTCCTCATAATCTCCAAACTCGTCGCAGAATAAACCAGAAAACGTTACAAAAAAAATAAAAAAATAAAAAAATGAATGGGCATACTACACCCGTCGCCATCTTTGCATGTGACCTCATATCAGCCCACCTACAAAATGCAAACCAACTGTGTGTGCAGTCTGCTTGCGTGAGCAGTCAATTGCTATCTGGGACTTAAGTCGAGAAGGCCCTTTCTGTTTTCTTGCATTTCAGACACAAATTAACATCCCCTCGAATTGTGTCTGAAATAAAAGAAAACAGTAAGAGATTACACGGTTACTGACTTGACAGTGAAATTAAAATTGGTTAGGGATACATCATAGCAAGCAGTTACACTGTTAAAAGTCTAACCATCTGGTGACAATAAATATGTGCCTGGAGCTTCCTCAACAGGTTTCGTCGTTCTTTTCATCTCTGCAGAATCTCTAATAAAGTTTAACATTAGTCATGTGATTTCATAAATAAAACAAAATCAAGAAAAATCACACTGTACTTACCAGTCTGTGGATATGTGAGATTTCCTTCATCGACCTCACTCTCTTCATCGACCTCACTCTGTGCACTTGAATCAGTCAAAAAAGAAAATAAATTATATAACCTTGATGAATAATGAGATTCAAGTGCTATAGATTGCCTACATACAATGTGAACACACATGAAAACACATTTGTTAGAAACAGTTCTAATTTTTAATGTAAACAACTTTAAATGGCATTACCTTCAATTTCAATCTCCTCAAGCGTTTTGCCTTGAAGGCTTCTGAGAGACCCTTTCTCCATGGCAAGCAGTAGTTTGGAGATTTTGGCCAGCTGGGTAGTAGCCTCTGGCAGTCGGTAATACTCTCGGTGAACGCGAATATCATGGCCAAGGAAGTTAGCAACCTGGTCCAACTCATGATTCTTGAGGTTTAAGATCTGTGACAAAGTTGCGACATGTTTCCGTAATAGCGTCGACCTGAGGAGCTCAGGTTTTTCAGCCCCACATTCACCCGCATAGAGCCTCAAACAGTCCTGTCCTCTGTAGGGAGTCAGACAATGAGGTCTAGCAAACAGGAACAGGTTTTCTGCCAGAACACCACAGTCTTTTCTTTTATCTATTAGGCGTGTTATGGCCTTCACCATGTCTGGTGAAAGTAACACCGCAACTTTCCGGCCTCTTTACCCCTTAATTCAACACGACTGAAGTGTTGACAAAGGTGAAGTTCAAATTGTGTCAGTCCAAAAGCGACATCCTTGTTCAGGGCACTTGTGTCTCTCTCTAGAAAGCCATTCAGCGTCATCTTTGAAATTTCTCCCCCTCTTCTCCTGTTAAAAAGTATTACATTTGCCATGGTGGCTTTACAAAGTTCACTATATGATTTTGGTGAACTGTGGTCTTCCAAGTCCTTCAATGCTTGTTCTGTTATCTTTTCCAGATGAAGACACTGAACGTCTTCCGTAAAAGGAAGAGTAGAAGGCTTGTTGAAGTGACGCTCATTCAGCGTAGTTAAAGCGGTGTGGGAGATGAGTTCAGACCACTTTGTAGCATAGAGGGTTTTGAAACTCTGGGTTGACTTTATCAGGTTACTGTCTTGCGCCATCAGTGCTCTGCAATGTAAAATGTCACTGACTTTCTGCAGTGAGTGACCCAACTTTAATGCAAGGCTTGGAGTACGGTAACAGTGCTTTTCATCATCGTACCCAGACACTTTCTTGACAGCTTTGATCACCACATCAAAATGAGCAGGTCTCACAGCACCCTCACAGGGTATGTATTGAGAACTCCTTGCGAAGTATAAGCAGAAGTCTTCCACTTTCTCTGAGCGTCTGGCGAATATAGTCGTATTTGGTGGGATCCTGACCATGTTTGTTAAAAAATGAGTGGGCCAGCTGAAGAATAGAATAGTCACTTCGCACAGTAGCAGTTATCTCATCATCTTTCATGACAGCTAACATCTTCCAAACACCTGGGGATATTTGCTGACACAGAGCTGACTCATTCATAGAGGACCAAGACAAGACCTTTTTTCTTCCAATCTCTGAATTGGCTTCTACTGGTTTTGAAGAACATTTTTTAACATGTCGCCACAGATCTCTTCGGAGATATAATGCCTGGCAGTACATGCAGTGAATATAGTCTTTTGCATTGTATTTTGTCTTTGCTGTGCGTCTTACTTTTAGGGATCCAACTCCACTTGATAAGACCTCTGAGTTATGGGTGTGGTTTCCCTTGTTGCGTAGCTTTATAAGCATTTTCTGGCGCTGTTTGGACTTCTTGGGAAGACTTAAAACTTGAGCAACATCTGCATGCATTTTCTCATGACGTTTTAGGTGACGTGTAAACTTTATCTGTAGTTTTCCACAAATGTAGCAGTAAGCTTTATTTTTGAGAGAGGAGGATGTGTTTGAGACATGTTCAGCCCCAGCATCAGCGCTATCAACATTTATGCCTTCAGCATTTCCTACTTTGGCAGTAACTTCTGATACTTCAATCTGACTTGTGCTGATTGCATCTTCAGATAAGGATTCTGCAGCTTCAAAAACGGACCGTCTCTCTTCAAAACTTTCTTGATGTCTTTTCTTTTTTGAAGCAGACTTGTTGGTGGACACCTCAAAATTCTGTAATTCTAAATGTCTGCGTTAGAGGCTCTGCTATGCTGTCCCATGAGCTGTTTGAATCAGCTGTGGAATCAGGCACATATTCCTCTTCTGATGATGCCACCTCACTTGAACTTTTTTCTTCACAGACCTGATAATGATTAAAAAATACATTTATATTATGTGCACTGGAAAGCATTTCACTGAGAATAATTCTACTAAAACACTTACCACTGGCAGAGGTTCAGTGATGTTCACATTGTGCTTAACATAACACTTTTTGTGCCAGGACTTGTAGCAAACTAGACAGAGAAAATTAAGAATTAATAAAGGAAGATAGTGAATAACGTCATGGTAAGTAAAAGTGCGTGCAGATGCCTGCAAATGGCTCATCTTGAACATAGCAGTTACACATGGAACCGTTTTTAAAGGGCACCTATTATGCCCCTTTTTACAAGATGTAATATTGGTCTCAGGTGTCCCCAGAATGTATTTGTGAAGTTTCAGCTCAAAATACCCAACAGTTAATTTATTATAACCATTTAAAAATGACATTTTGGGGCCTCTTTAAAAATGAGCTGTTTTGGAGGTATACCACCTTAAATGCAGATGAGCTGCATTTCCCCGCCCTGCCTTTGGATGAGGGCGTAACTTGATACCTATCGGCAGTCACTCTAAGCAGACGGGCTGAGAGACGCGCTGTTTTGAATGTCATTCAGCGTACGTTTGAATCGGAATATATTCACGTGTTATAGTTTAAGTCATCGTTTTACTGTTGTTGTTGTTTTGTTTTTTTATCGACGAGGTTTAGCAAAGACAGATATCATGTGGCCCATCAAAAACAAATTATTTTGTGGGCAAACGATCTAGCTTCATGCACGGAATGGATCAATTCTCACGAGAATGTACTAAAAAACTAAGACGACCATATCGTTTCACAAGCAAACAGCCTGTGGATATAAAATTATTCTTACCCCCCTCCCCCTCCCCCTTCCATGGTGAATTATTACCAAAATTATTCAATAATGCATTGCACTTATACATAGGCTGGTCAATGGCAGATTTTACCGATGATGGCCTATCATCAAGTGTTTTATTTTGTGAATACTGTACATCATGTCTAATAACAGCAGTGAATATGAACACATTTCCTATTTCCTGACTAAAGTTATTGTGGGATACAGATTTTTTCAGACCGTATTTTCGACCTGCCAAAATATGTATTCCCCCCCCCCCCCTAAAATCTACAGATAATGGCCTATCATCAAGTGTTTTATTTTATGAATACTGTACATCATGCCTAATAACAGCAGTGAATATGAACACATTTCCTATTTCCTGACAAAAGTTATAGTGGGATACAGATTTTTTCAGACCGTATTTTCGACCTGCCAAAATATGTATCCCCCCCCCCCCCCCCCCCCCTAAAATCTACAGATAATGGCCTATCAAGTGTTTTATTTTATGAATACTGTACATCATAATGTCTAATAACAACAGTGAATATGAACACATTTCCTATTTCCTGACAAAAGTTATAGTGGGATACAGATTTTTTCAGACCGTATTTTCGACCTGCCAAAATATGTACCCCCCCCCCCCCCCCCCCCTAAAATCTACAGGTGATGGCCTGATCTAAATTAATGTTGGTGTATATTTTATTTGTTCATTATTCATACTATTTGAATTTTAAGTTGGCTATATTTTTAATTGGCCCACATTTAATAATATTATTCACCTGGGTATATTGGCGAGTAGCCAATACGCCTTATTCACAGCAGCGCCATCTTTGATTTTTAATGAGAATAAAAGCGAGGCTGTGAGGGATAGTCATGCATCTACTCAATGGGCTGTACTGTTATTTAATGTGTTTTCGGATTGTTCCGCTCATGAAACACTGGAAAAATATCTTTCCAAGAAATGTCAGTTGAAAAAAAACTCCCGACTATGTAAGCTGTGGAAATTTGTAAGTAATCTAGCCGCTTCATTCAGCTTTTTACAGCGGATGCCATTGGAAACAAGATAAGTCTATCCCTCACAGCCTCACTTTCATACCTGTCATGGCGCTGCTCTGAATAAGGTCTATGGAGGAGTTAATATCGCAGACGTTATGTGGTTTGCAAAGTATTGCTGCGCCAACAAACCATACATTTTGATAACATTTTACTCATCACGTGTTTCTGTAGTCATCAATAATGCAAATAAGGTAAGATCGCGCCACGGGTAAAGTTAGGCATATAGGTTGCGAGTCAATTATCAGCATTCAGCTCATGCAATGGATCCGAATAATTATAAGCACATAATCAATTACAAACTGAAAGGGGAATATCCAGCACTTTACAGCAAAAGAGACAAACTTCTTCTTCGAAGAAAAGCTGCTCTCTACGAAGCTGAAGGTAAGATAAGCAAAATCATAACCCTTTAGTGATCAATTGATCGACAAATTATGAAAAATACATCTCAGCACTCTCCTGATGGCTTAATTACAAAACATTGATTCGTTTATTTCGAACAAATTTCTTCCCAATAATTCAAATTTATGAACATGCAAAGCATGATTAAGTTATAACTACAAGCCTACACGTTCAAGGCCCAGTCTACTTCTTAAGAATCATCGACACTATGCAGCCTTATCATGGCACAGCTGTGCAGTACAATACATGACATTTCCCACAGTTAAAACATTATTACGTTGAGATAAAGTAGGTTTTCTGCATGGATGGATTTGTAAGGCCCATGGGCACAGGTGTCTCCAAAGCCCCCCTTGACAATGATTGACAAGACAATGCAGATTACTTATTATGAAAGTCTCAGCTTTCAAATTATGTCAATTTTATTACGAAATTCAAACAATAAATGCTGTTTTGCCGCTCTTGTCTTTAATATAACGTGCCAGATCAGCACCTTGGTTCAAGCAGCACGTGCTGTGAACTGATCTAAATCTACTTTTTTTTATTTGAAGGGGGATCTTTTACAGTCCACCAAACAACTGTAGTGTGAAGGGTTTAGGTTTTTACTTTTTACAGTTCAAATTTAATAATTATGCTAAAATAGTTAAATTGATATGCTCTATTGCTCTCTTTAGGCCCTTTTTGATGGATCATTTATAATTAGGCAATAAAACATTATGCAAATGAGGCAATGTTTAAAAATGTAGTCTCACTTCAACTTAGGGAAAATGGGCAGTTATAATGTAATAATAAATAGTTATTTTTCCTATTCTTTTCACACACAAAAATAAGCTCAAGGAGTGACAATAGTTTGGGATTTGGGGCCTTCACATTCACATAAGGCTCAAAAGTAAGTTCCAGGGAGCCCTCAGAGTGCTCGCAGATGTCTTTAAATCTATAAAATTGTAATAACATTTAGGTGTATTGCCATTGATGACAAATGTATTACCCTGTGTTACTTGCATGAGTATTAGAGTTTTAAGTTTTTTTGTTTTTGTTTTTTTCTTCAATTTGTTTAGGAGAAGAGCTATATTACTGGCGCTATAAAGGGACTGCTCAAAGTCTTAAAACTAAAGTGGTCTGTGGTGCTGATGAGGCAAACAGGATTTTTGTGGATTTTCATGCCAGCCCTACTGGGGCACATTGTGGCCAGACCAAAACAAGGGAAGCAATATCCAAGAGATTTTACTGGCCAGGGATGTCTGTAGACATCAACAAGTGGGTAAGTCGGCACTACAAAACATTCATCATTATTTAATGATAAGGGTTGTTATTTCATAGTCAGTTTTATAAAACATTTTTTCTATATGATTAATAAAAATGTTTCCCTGATATTTACAGTACACATATTAATGAATTGCCATTTTTACATAACATTTTATCATCAGGTTTCCCAATGCTCAGCTTGCCAGGCCAGTTGTGCATCGATTAAACAGCCAACACAATACACTCCCATAAAGGTTAGTTCATCCAGGTTACTGATAAAAGGTTCCAGTGTAAAAGCTATGACTTAAAGGGCACCTATTATGCCCCTTTTTACAAGATGTAATATTGGTCTCGGTTGTCCCCAGAATGTATTTGTGAAGTTTCAGCTCAAAATACCCCACAGTTAATTTATTATAACCATTTGAAAATGTCATTTTGGGGCCTGTTTGAAAATGAGCTGTTTTGAGGCTTGTCACTTTAATGCAAATGAGCTGCATATCCCCGCCCTGCCTTTGGATGAGGGCGTCACTTGATACCTATGGCTGGCAGTCGGTCTAAGCAGAAGGGGAGAGTGAGAGACGCGCTATTTTGTCTGTCATTCAGCGTACGTTTGAATCGGAATATATAAATAGCACGAAGAGACTCCGGCAGAATAAACACAAATGAGAATGGACCAGTACGTCTCGGTATGGTTATTTGATACATTTATGTACTTTAGCGTTGTAAACGCGTCCTCTTTGCAAGTATGGTGGAGCAACACACACACACACACACACACACACACAAACACTAACGCTGCCGCATTTTTTTTAAACTAACGTTATACACATTCTGTGATAAAGTTTGCTACGTAACTTACAAGCGAAATTACATTTATGCGAGGGACGGGTACCTGTGGCGTCATGTTTACTTGTCATACAGGTGCTTCTGTGGCAAATGTGATGGCTAACTTACAGAACAGGAACATATATGCGGTTTTTAATACAATACCTTTAAATATATATATATATTTATAAACGTGTGGTTACACACTATACAAACAAGGTTTAAATTATATACACAGACATCCTACGATGTCAACAACTTTAGACGCATTTGTTGTTGAATTGGCTGACATCGACTAAAAAGACTATTTGCTCAAAAATCATAAAATACACTTACTGTTACTGGAGGTGACGTTGGATCGCAAACAGTAGATGACGATCCACACTTGAGGATTAATTTTTAAGCCACAACAACAGGATTAATCCACGAGTCCACGACAGAACACTTATGTTTCCAAGAGACATTACCGGCTGTCGTTGAAACAATGGAGGATGATGTGTACAGATCACCGAGGGCGGGGTCTAGGCCACAGCCACACTGTCAATCAAACCCCTTTCTCATTTTCTACGTCACTAAGAGCTGAATCTCAGAACAGCTCGTTCTGAGGCAGTGCACATGATTTATTGAGATTGTAAAAAAACCACTGGGTGGATTTGTATCATTCTAGGGTGGTTTTGCTCACACACTGCCAACACACATTTATGTTCAAACACCATGTAAAAGTGAATTTTCCATAATAGGTGCCCTTTAAATTAAAGTGTGTGCTTGATTAAAAACATTAAAAGAAAAGATGCTAAGTGCATTCATATGTTAGATCGGATGAAATCTCAAACATCAAATCCAGGCCTGGATGCTGGATCCCGTCAAAAGATATCCATTTGTCTGGTTTGTGCAACAGAAAGTCTTGTCTTTTGTCTCAAGATTCTATTAATAGCCTTCTATCGGTCTTAGAGTTTGACTGAGAAAGCCAGAGAAGAGCAGAAGCAGGAGACAAAGTGATGTTAATAAAAGAGCAGAGTTTATTTATTAATCTTAGTTGTGTATGTTTCAAAATTCTTCATCTAGTCTATGTTATGTAAATCAATGCTCAGACTTCATCTGAGTACAAATACAAATACAAGTACAAATCCAACAAGTGTTGTTATGCCAAGGGTAAACTATGGAAAATGACTGCTTCACAACATTGTGCTGTGAAGATGAAAACCTTGAAATGGGGACATTCTCTTGTCTCCTACATGTGAAGACAAACGTCACTTTAGACAACACAATCATAAGAATTAACAGCAAGAACAAGGATTTAAGTAAAAATAGTCATATAAAATATAAAAACATTAATGAATAATAATAAAATGATTAAATCATAAATTATGTAAATTATATAAGTCAAATAACAATTATATGAATAAATTATAAATCAACTATATAAATGACTAATTATTATAAATTATTATGAAGTTAAATATAAAAACAAAGATAATATTCTTTAAAATAATAAAGAAAATAAAACCAATGTTGTTCTCTTGAAGTAAAACTGGTTGCTATTGAAAAACCTTTGTTGTGGCAAAAATTCTCATCAAACATAACTGCGTAAGAGACACTCGGAGTCAAAATAATAAAAGAAAGAAATATTTATTCTTGCAAGAATAGGTTCAGTCTAGTACACAGGTGTTACGCTGTGCGAGAGAGTGACACAAAGCAGGAAGAGATGGGACAGCCTTTTATACTCTTTTCAAGGTTCTTCCTTATATGTTTACACCAGATAAGGTAATCACTGCTGTTCAGTCCTTCTTTAAGGACACAAACTGGCACAGAAATAAACTGGCCAAAACTGACCGTCCTCTCAGGTCAGAGGTCTTATACCATGTGTTCCTAAAGCGTCACATGCTCCAACACGTACACATGTAAAATTTTACTCATTGAATGGGTTCCCCAGAAGCACATGTCTCAGATAACCTAGTAATTCACTGATCAATGTATGATTGAAATTTCCACAACATCTTAGGTCCTTCACCAAGCAATATGAGTTAAGTGTCTGGATGAAAACTAATTTAAT
This sequence comes from Pimephales promelas, assembly GCF_988280905.1. Lineage (NCBI taxonomy): Eukaryota > Metazoa > Chordata > Actinopteri > Cypriniformes > Leuciscidae > Pimephales > Pimephales promelas. Next base: position 38,703,122 of record NC_142770.1, on the reverse strand, counting down.
GATAATATATTTTGCTACAAGGTTTCTCAGCCATTTGAGTTGGTGGGGATGGACCTAATTGGGAAATTGACAGAAACCAAGCATGGACATCAATACATTTGTGTGATGATCGACTACTTTACGAAATGGCCCCCCCAGGCCTACCCTTTGACATCAAAGGCAGCCAAGGAAGTATCAAAATGCATAATCAAATTTGTCCATCAGTTTGAATCCCCGAAAAGGATTCTGACTGACCAGGGAAAAGAATTTGTCAATGCTGTAAGTACTTCATCTAGTCCAATGCACAAAATCACTATTGTTGATCTTTTATAAATATATATATATATATATATATATATATATATATATATATATTAGGGCTGTGCAAAAATTAATTGCGATTAATCGCATCCAAAATAAAAGTCTGTGTTTACATAATATATTTGTGTGTGCTGTATATAATTATTTTGTGTATATAAATACCACACATGCATGTATATATTTAAGAAAATGTGTTATTCATATATAAAATATCTCTCTCTCTCTCTCTCTCTCTATATATATATATATATATATATATATATATATATACAGAATTTAGGCGCAAATAATTCTCAAATATATACATGCATGTGTGTGTATTTATATACAAAAATAATTATATACAGCACACACAAATATATTATGTAAACACAGACTTTTATTTTGGATGCGATTAATCGCAATTAATTTTTGCACAGCCCTAATATATATATATATATATATTTAAAACAATGTTCCCTTATGATTGCAGATTAACAAAAGTGTGTGCGAAATTCTGAACATTAAAAGAAGCTTATGCTCGCCATACCATCCACAGACAAACGGATTAGTTGAGAGAATGAATGGCACAATTCAGAGGTGGGTTCTTTTTTGTATTCCTTAATAGACCACAGTAACATGTAACATACAACATTTGATACTTATGTGTCATTAAATGCGTATGTGTATACTTATTTTATGTGTGCATGTCCACTGAAACTGTAAAAATAACCCTTAAGTTTTAAATTTCAAATCAAATGCTGCCAAACTGTCCATTTCCATAATTTTCAATGAGATGTTTACTTCATAAATTGTATGAAAAAACATTATGAAAATATATGATCCAGATCACTCAATCCATTTCAAACCAACCAATTTGAAAATGGAGGTGCCCTTATATCGTCAGAAATTGAGCTTGGATGTCATCTAGTAAAAAAGTATGGTTCTGAACCCACCCAAACAAAATCTTACTGAAAGCCCTTTTTTAAGATATCAACCTATAAATAAATAAACTGTCCGCACACTTAAATCCTTTCAGCCAATTTTAATAACCAAGCTTTCGTTCAAAAGACCAGGATGGTCTTTTGACCGAAAGCTTGGTTTTTAAAATTTAGTGTTGTTTGTCTGGCACCTTTATGATCGTGAGTGTGGTGTAACTCCTTCATAAAGATATCAACCTAACATTTGGAACACAACCTTTTTGTTAGTGATATATGGTAGTGATATAATTATATATATATAATATTTTTTTAATTCCCTTTATTTTTACAGAGCCCTCAGTAAATTGGTCGGTAACCACCCCGAAACATGGGATAATTACCTGGATGCTGTTATGTTTGGTCTTCGAACAAAAAAACAGATAAGTACAAAGCACTCGCCCTACTATTTAATGTTCGGCAGAGAGGCTCGTTATCCGTCAGAAGTCCCGGAACAATACATGGTTGGTTTTATCATCTATGTATCTATCTGTATATTATTTTGTTCACTAAATAAGGTACAGAGACATGTAAAACTGACTATCATGTAAATCAGTGGTTCTCAAACTAGGGGACATATTGCCATGGCAGAGGGCCTGTTGAGCAGACCAAGCAATGCTATGTATTTTGCTAAATCTAAAAGAATAACTTTGAGAACCACTGAAGTAAGTGGTTAATTCTAACTGCAAATAATGTCTTTTCAAAGCTTGACAACATTGTGGAGGACATAGTGGGACAGGAAGATTTGGCACAAGACATTCAGCGACAACAGAAGCTGATGGAACTTGTCAAAGACAATCTTGCCAAGGGGCAAGAAAAAACAATGGGCAAAGTAAAGGTAACTACTAAAACATCAGACTTCAAAGTCGGGGATAAAGTTTGGAGACAAAACATAAGAAGCCAACAGAGAAAGGGGGGGAAACTGGAAGCCAATTTTTTAGGTCCATACTCCATTAAGGCAATTCAGGGTAAAAGTGCTGATCTCCAAGATGACAATGGGACAATATTCCACAAAATTAACATCGACCAACTGAAGTTCAGCATTGATGACACACCCAGAGTGCCAGAGTGGAATTTTAAAAAGAAAGCGAAGACTTCCCCATCACAACCACTTTCCCCACCTGCTACAGCTGTTGCATCCTCAGGAACACCCCAACCAACAGCCCCCCCATCCTCAGCCCTGCCAAAAACAGCCCAACCAATACCACCTGCCACACCACAACCAGCAACCTGTAAAGCCACAGGCCCATCAGCAAAAGTCCAACCAATACCACCTGCAACAACACAACCAGCAACCGGTCAAGCCACAGGCCCATCAGCAAAAGTCCAACCAATACCACCTGCAACACCACAACCAGCAACCTGTCAAGCCACAGGCCCATCAGCAAAGGTCCAACCAATACCACCTGCCACACCACAACCAGCAACCTGTCAAGCCACAGGCCCATCAGCAAAAGTCCAACCAATACCACCTGCCACACCACAACCAGCAACCTGTCAAGCCAAAGGCCCATCAGCAAAGGTCCAACCAATACCACCTGCCACACCACAACCAGCAACCTGTCAAGCCACAGGCCCATCGGCAAAGGTCCAACCAATACCACCTGCCACACCACAACCAGCAACCTGTCAAGCCACAGGCCCATCAGCAAAGGTCCAACCAATACCACCTGCCACACCACAACCAGCAACTGGTCAAGCCACAGGCCCATCGGCAAAGGTCCAACCAATACCACCTGCCACACCACAACCAGCAACCTGTCAAGCCACAGGCCCATCAGCAAAAGTCCAACCAATACCACCTGCCACACCACAACCAGCAACCTGTCAAGCCACAGGCCCATCAGCAAAAGTCCAACCAATACCACCTGCAACAACACAACCAGCAACCTGTCAAGCCACAGGCCCATCAGCAAAGGTCCAACCAATACCACCTGCCACACCACAACCAGCAACCTGTCAAGCCACAGGCCCATCGGCAAAAGTCCAACCAATACCACCTGCCACACCACAACCAGCAACCTGTCAAGCCACAGGCCCATCGGCAAAGGTCCAACCAATACCACCTGCCACACCACAACCAGCAACCTGTCAAGCCACAGGCCCATCAGCAAAGGTCCAACCAATACCACCTGCAACACCACAACCAGCAACCGGTCAAGCCACAGGCCCATCGGCAAAGGTCCAACCAATACCACCTGCCACACCACAAACAGCAACCTGTCAAGCCACAGGCCCATCGGCAAAGGTCCAACCAATACCACCTGCCACACCACAACCAGCAACCGGTCAAGCCACAAGCCCATCGGCAAAGGTCCAACCAATACCACCTGCCACACCACAACCAGCAACCTGTCAACCCACAGGCCCATCAGCAAAGGTCCAACCAATACCACCTGCAACACCACAACCAGCAACCGGTCAAGCCACAGGCCCATCGGCAAAGGTCCAACCAATACCACCTGCCACACCACAAACAGCAACCTGTCAAGCCACAGGCCCATCGGCAAAGGTCCAACCAATACCACCTGCCACACCACAACCAGCAACCGGTCAAGCCACAAGCCCATCGGCAAAGGTCCAACCAATACCACCTGCCACACCACAACCAGCAACCTGTCAACCCACAGGCCCATCAGCAAAGGTCCAACCAATACCACCTGCAACACCACAACCAGCAACCTGTCAAGCCACAGGCCCATCGGCAAAAGTCCAACCAATACCACCTGCCACACCACAACCAGCAACCTGTCAAGCCACAGGCCCATCAGCAAAGGTCCAACCAATACCACCTGCCACACCACAACCAGCAACCTGTCAAGCCACAGGCCCATCGGCAAAGGTCCAAACAATACCACCTGCCACACCACAACCAGCAACCGGTCAAGCCACAGGCCCATCGGCAAAGGTCCAACCAATACCACCTGCCACACCACAACCAGCAACCTGTCAAGCCACAGGCCCATCGGCAAAGGTCCAACCAATACCACCTGCCACACCACAACCAGCAACCTGTCAAGCCACAGGCCCATCAGCAAAGGTCCAACCAATACCACCTGCCACACCACAACCAGCAACCTGTCAAGCCACAGGCCCATCGGCAAAGGTCCAACCAATACCACCTGCCACACCACAACCAGCAACCTGTCAAGCCACAGGCCCATCAGCAAAGGTCCAACCAATACCACCTGCCACACCACAACCAGCAAATGGTCAAGCCACAGGCCCATCAGCAAAAGTCCAACCAATACCACCTGCCACACCACAACCAGCAACCTGTCAAGCCACAGGCCCATCGGCAAAGGTCCAACCAATACCACCTGCCACACCACAACCAGCAACCTGCTAAGCCACAGGCCCATCAGCAAAGGTCCAACCAATACCACCTGCCACACCACAACCAGCAACCGGTCAAGCCACAGGCCCATCGGCAAAGGTCCAACCAATACCACCTGCCACACCACAACCAGCAACCTGTCAAGCCACAGGCCCATCAGCAAAAGTCCAACCAATACCACCTGCCACACCACAACCAGCAACCTGTCAAGCCACAGGCCCATCAGCAAAGGTCCAACCAATACCACCTGCAACACCACAACCAGCAACCGGTCAAGCCACAGGCCCATCAGCAAAAGTCCAACCAATACCACCTGCCACACCACAACCAGCAACCTGTCAAGCCACAGGTCCATCGGCAAAGGTCCAACCAATACCACCTGCCACACCACAACCAGCAACCTGTCAAGCCACAGGCCCATCAGCAAAGGTCCAACCAATACCACCTGCCACACCACAACCAGCAACCTGTCAAGCCACAGGCCCATCAGCAAAAGTCCAACCAATACCACCTGCCACACCACAACCAGCAACCTGTCAAGCCACAGGCCCATCGGCAAAGGTCCAACCAATACCACCTGCCACACCACAACCAGCAACCTGTCAAGCCACAGGCCCATCAGCAAAAGTCCAACCAATACCACCTGCAACACCACAACCAGCAACCTGTCAAGCCACAGGCCCATCGGCAAAGGTCCAACCAATACCACCTGCCACAACACAACCAGCAACCTGTCAAGCCACAGGCCCATCAGCAAAGGTCCAACCAATACCACCTGCAACACCACAACTAGCAACCTGTCAAGCCACAGGCCCATCAGCAAAAGTCCAACCAATACCACCTGCCACACCACAACCAGCAACCTGTCAAGCCACAGGCCCATCGGCAAAAGTCCAACCAATACCACCTGCCACACCACAACCAGCAACCTGTCAAGCCACAGGCCCATCGACAAAGGTCCAACCAATACCACCTGCAACACCACAACCAGCAACCTGTCAAGCCACAGGCCCATCAGCAAAGGTCCAACCAATACCACCTACCACACCACAACCAGCAACCGGTCAAGCCACAGGCCCATCGGCAAAGGTCCAACCAATACCACCTGCCACACCACAACCAGCAACCTGTCAACCCACAGGCCCATCGGCAAAGGTCCAACCAATACCACCTGCCACACCACAACCAGCAACCTGTCAAGCCACAGGCCCATCAGCAAAGGTCCAACCAATACCACCTGCCACACCACAACCAGCAACCTGTCAAGCCACAGGCCCATCGGCAAAGGTCCAAACAATACCACCTGCCACACCACAACCAGCAACCGGTCAAGCCACAGGCCCATCGGCAAAGGTCCAACCAATACCACCTGCCACACCACAACCAGCAACCTGTCAAGCCACAGGCCCATCGGCAAAGGTCCAACCAATACCACCTGCCACACCACAACCAGCAACCTGTCAAGCCACAGGCCCATCAGCAAAGGTCCAACCAATACCACCTGCCACACCACAACCAGCAACTGGTCAAGCCACAGGCCCATCAGCAAAAGTCCAACCAATACCACCTGCCACACCACAACCAGCAACCTGTCAAGCCACAGGCCCATCGGCAAAGGTCCAACCAATACCACCTGCCACACCACAACCAGCAACCTGCCAAGCCACAGGCCCATCAGCAAAGGTCCAACCAATACCACCTGCCACACCACAACCAGCAACCGGTCAAGCCACAGGCCCATCGGCAAAGGTCCAACCAATACCACCTGCCACACCACAACCAGCAACCTGTCAAGCCACAGGCCCATCAGCAAAAGTCCAACCAATACCACCTGCCACACCACAACCAGCAACCTGTCAAGCCACAGGCCCATCAGCAAAGGTCCAACCAATACCACCTGCAACACCACAACCAGCAACCGGTCAAGCCACAGGCCCATCAGCAAAAGTCCAACCAATACCACCTGCCACACCACAACCAGCAACCTGTCAAGCCACAGGCCCATCAGCAAAGGTCCAACCAATACCACCTGCAACACCACAACCAGCAACCTGTCAAGCCACAGGCCCATCAGCAAAGGTCCAACCAATACCACCTACCACACCACAACCAGCAACCGGTCAAGCCACAGGCCCATCGGCAAAGGTCCAACCAATACCACCTGCCACACCACAACCAGCAACCTGTCAAGCCACAGGCCCACCGGCAAAGGTCCAACCAATACCACCTGCAACACCACAACCAGCAACCTGTCAAGCCACAGGCCCATCGGCAAAGGTCCAACCAATACCACCTGCCACAACACAACCAGCAACCTGTCAAGCCACAGGCCCATCGGCAAAGGTCCAACCAATACCACCTGCAACACCACAACCAGCAACCTGTCAAGCCACAGGCCCATCGGCAAAAGTCCAACCAATACCACCTGCCACACCACAACCAGCAACCTGTCAAGCCACAGGCCCATCGGCAAAGGTCCAACCAATACCACCTGCAACACCACAACCAGCAACCTGTCAAGCCAGAGGCCCATCAGCAAAGGTCCAACCAATACCACCTGCCACACCACAACCAGCAACCTGTCAAGCCACAGGCCCATCAGCAAAGGTCCAACCAATACCACCTGCCACACCACAACCAGCAACCGGTCAAGCCACAGGCCCATCGGCAAAGGTCCAACCAATACCACCTGCCACACCACAACCAGCAACCGGTCAAGCCACAGGCCCATCGGCAAAGGTCCAACCAATACCACCTGCCACACCACAACCAGCAACCTGTCAAGCCACAGGCCCATCGGCAAAGGTCCAACCAATACCACCTGCAACACCACAACCAGCAACCTGTCAAGCCACAGGCCCATCGGCAAAAGTCCAACCAATACCACCTGCCACACCACAACCAGCAACCTGTCAAGCCACAGGCCCATCGGCAAAGGTCCAACCAATACCACCTGCAACACCACAACCAGCAACCTGTCAAGCCAGAGGCCCATCAGCAAAGGTCCAACCAATACCACCTGCCACACCACAACCAGCAACCTGTCAAGCCACAGGCCCATCAGCAAAGGTCCAACCAATACCACCTGCCACACCACAACCAGCAACCGGTCAAGCCACAGGCCCATCGGCAAAGGTCCAACCAATACCACCTGCCACACCACAACCAGCAACCGGTCAAGCCACAGGCCCATCGGCAAAGGTCCAACCAATACCACCTGCCACAACACAACCAGCAACCTGTCAAGCCACAGGCCCATCAGCAAAGGTCCAACCAATACCACCTGCCACACCACAACCAGCAACCGGTCAAGCCACAGGCCCATCGGCAAAGGTCCAACCAATACCACCTGCCACACCACAACCAGCAACCTGTCAAGCCACAGGCCCATCGGCAAAGGTCCAACCAATACCACCTGCCACACCACAACCAGCAACCTGTCAAGCCACAGGCCCATCGGCAAAGGTCCAACCAATACCACCTGCCACACCACAACCAGCAACCTGTCAACCCACAGGCCCATCGGCAAAGGTCCAACCAATACCACCTGCCACACCACAACCAGCAACCTGTCAAGCCACAGGCCCATCAGCAAAGGTCCAACCAATACCACCTGCCACACCACAACCAGCAACCTGTCAAGCCACAGGCCCATCGGCAAAGGTCCAACCAATACCACCTGCAACACCACAACCAGCAACCTGTCAAGCCAGAGGCCCATCAGCAAAGGTCCAACCAATACCACCTGCCACACCACAACCAGCAACCTGTCAAGCCACAGGCCCATCAGCAAAAGTCCAACCAATACCACCTGCCACACCACAACCAGCAACCTGTCAAGCCACAGGCCCATCGGCAAAGGTCCAACCAATACCACCTGCCACACCACAACCAGCAACCTGCCAAGCCACAGGCCCATCAGCAAAGGTCCAACCAATACCACCTGCCACGCCACAACCAGCAACCGGTCAAGCCACAGGCCCATCGGCAAAGGTCCAACCAATACCACCTGCCACACCACAACCAGCAACCTGTCAAGCCACAGGCCCATCAGCAAAGGTCCAACCAATACCACCTGCCACACCACAACCAGCAACCTGTCAAGCCACAGGCCCATCAGCAAAAGTCCAACCAATACCACCTGCCACACCACAACCAGCAACCTGTCAAGCCACAGGCCCATCAGCAAAGGTCCAACCAATACCACCTGCAACACCACAACCAGCAACCGGTCAAGCCACAGGCCCATCAGCAAAAGTCCAACCAATACCACCTGCCACACCACAACCAGCAACCTGTCAAGCCACAGGCCCATCAGCAAAGGTCCAACCAATACCACCTGCAACAACACAACCAGCAACCGGTCAAGCCACAGGCCCATCAGCAAAGGTCCAACCAATACCACCTGCAACACCACAACCAGCAACCGGTCAAGCCACAGGCCCATCAGCAAAGGTCCAACCAATACCACCTGCAACACCACAACCAGCAACCTGTCAAGCCACAGGCCCATCAGCAAAAGTCCAACCAATACCACCTGCCACACCACAACCAGCAACCTGTCAAGCCACAGGCCCATCAGCAAAGGTCCAACCAATACCACCTGCAACACCACAACCAGCAACCGGTCAAGCCACAGGCCCATCAGCAAAAGTCCAACCAATACCACCTGCCACACCACAACCAGCAACCTGTCAAGCCACAGGCCCATCGGCAAAGGTCCAACCAATACCACCTGCCACACCACAACCAGCAACCTGTCAAGCCACAGGCCCATCAGCAAAAGTCCAACCAATACCACCTGCCACACCACAACCAGCAACCTGTCAAGCCACAGGCCCATCGGCAAAAGTCCAACCAATACCACCTGCCACACCACAACCAGCAACCTGTCAAGCCACAGGCCCATCGACAAAGGTCCAACCAATACCACCTGCAACACCACAACCAGCAACCTGTCAAGCCACAGGCCCATCAGCAAAGGTCCAACCAATACCACCTGCAACACCACAACCAGCAACCTGTCAAGCCACAGGCCCATCAGCAAAAGTCCAACCAATACCACCTGCCACACCACAACCAGCAACCTGTCAAGCCACAGGCCCATCAGCAAAGGTCCAACCAATACCACCTGCAACACCACAACCAGCAACCTGTCAAGCCACAGGCCCATCGGCAAAAGTCCAACCAATACCACCTGCCACACCACAACCAGCAACCTGTCAAGCCACAGGCCCATCAGCAAAGGTCCAACCAATACCACCTGCAACACCACAACCAGCAACCTGTCAAGCCACAGGCCCATCAGCAAAAGTCCAACCAATACCACCTGCCACACCACAACCAGCAACCTGTCAAGCCACAGGCCCATCAGCAAAGGTCCAACCAATACCACCTGCCACACCACAACCAGCAACCTGTCAAGCCACAGGCCCATCGGCAAAAGTCCAACCAATACCACCTGCCACACCACAACCAGCAACCTGTCAAGCCACAGGCCCATCGACAAAGGTCCAACCAATACCACCTGCAACACCACAACCAGCAACCTGTCAAGCCACAGGCCCATCGGCAAAGGTCCAACCAATACCACCTGCCACAACACAACCAGCAACCGGTCAAGCCACAGGCCCATCAGCAAAGGTCCAACCAATACCACCTGCAACACCACAACCAGCAACCTGTCAAGCCACAGGCCCATCAGCAAAAGTCCAACCAATACCACCTGCCACACCACAACCAGCAACCGGTCAAGCCACAGGCCCATTAGCAAAAGTCCAACCAATACCACCTGCCACACCACAACCAGCAACCTGTCAAGCCACAGGCCCATCGGCAAAAGTCCAACCAATACCACCTGCCACACCACAACCAGCAACCTGTCAAGCCACAGGGCCACCAACAACAGTCCTGCCTCCGACTCATGGACGACATACTCTAGCTGTTGCTGAGAAATGTAAGATTTCTTTTTAATTTTAATGGAAAAGATGTTAATACACAAGCACACTAGTCTCATAATTATTTCTCCATTACCCTTAATGATTTACACGAGACTGTGATTGCTGTATTACATTTATGGACAGTGTGGTTACAGTAATGTATGAAGTGATACATTAGGAGCTTTGATCGTATTTTTATTGCCACTTACCTTTTCCACATCGATTTACTAGATATTTTTATTATTGTTTTACTTCTTCATTCATTATTTTTGGCAGATGTACAGGATGCCTGGGCAGGCAAGAATGTCCATGTCCTCCTCTCGAGAGTTGGGGCATACAAATTATTTTACTGGGACATTCACCAGCTTGGTCCAAACATGGAGCTGGAAAGTGAGGTATGTACAGTTTTAACTGTTTTGTAAATCAACTGTAGCCCTCAATGTATTTTTTTATTATTCTATCCTAATCTCTTGTTTAAAATTTCTCAACAGTCAATTAATGCATATCTAGCAATCTTGGTGCGTAAGTACAATGACCAGAATCCAACAAGATCAGCATTCATTGATTCATTTGCAATGACATCAATGTGGAAAAGGAGGACTCTAAGACTCAAGGTCTGTACTGGTATAAAGGATCTCATTGGATCTCACAACAGTGTAATAAAGCAAAATAATATAAATAACATTTTATGATTTAAATAATTTAAATAAATTTAAAGGGATAGTTCCCACAAAAAAAATGAAAATTCTGTCATCATTATTCACCCTAAAATTGTTCCAAACCTGTGTACACTTCTTTTGTTCTGTTGAACACAAAAGGAAAATATTATGAAGAATGTGTGTAACCAAGATCTCGTCCCCTATTGACTACCATTGTACTTTTTTTTTTTTTACTATGGTGGTCAATGGGGGAGATTGGCTTGGTTACAAACATTCTTCCAATATATAAAAAAAACTATACAGGTTTGGAACAATCTGAGGGTGAGTCAATGATGACAGAACTATCCCTTTAAATATTTAATTTTTTGAGAGACTGCCTTGAACTACCTTTTATTTGGACTTTAATCTGTGATTTTCTTTACACATTTAAGTTCATATTTTATGGACAATTTAATAATCACAATGACTTTTGTTCAATTTTAGATTAAACCCATGGAGTACAAAATCATTGTGGGAATTATAAATGAGCATCACCACTGGAAATTAGCGGTAACATTTACTTCACACTTATTATAAAAGTAAATTACGGCACAGAAGAAAAACGCAGTGCCATAATATTATGTTTCATGAAACACTTGATTGAGAAAAGAACTAATGTGTAATTTGTTTTTATGAAAAAAAGGTGATGTACCCACAACAAAGGAAGTCCCTGTTCCTGGATCCACTGGGAGAGTCTAAGCAAGACATCAAAACATGCCTTGAAACAACAAGGTAAGGATAGCTGTAAAAATTAAACTTTAGCATTATTAACATTTCAACATTTAATTTAGTATTGTCACGATCCACACACTGGAAACAGGGGTAAATCCAACAGCAGTATTTTATTTTTAAAGGGCAATCCATTTCCGAGTCAGCCAGGCAAGGGTTAATAATCAAGGCAGTCCAAAACAAGAAACAAACAAGCAGGAACTAGGAATTTAACATAGACATGAAGTAGTGTGACACCAAATACAAGGACTGCGTAAAACACACTGAAACAGACAGGGTTATATACACAGGGAAAGTCAATGATAATGGGGAAATGGCTGAGTGCAATGATCAGTGATGAGGAACCGCTGAGTGCAATGATAAGACAAGGATCGTGGGAAATGTAGTTCATAAGTGAAGGACACCGTTGGAAAGGAGGACATCTAGTGGACACCTGGGGAACACAAACCCAACACTGTGACATAACCCTCTCCCTACGGAGCGGCTACCAGACGCTCCATCAGACCTGAGCGGGACAGGAAGGAAACATCAGGGCAGGACGGGAGGGGCTGACCAGGGCGGGACGGGAGGGAAAAATAGTCCTTTGGGCGGCCAGGGCGAAACAGAGAGTCCATCGGGCGGCCAGGGTGGAGCAGACCCCTCGGGCAGCCAGGGCAGTGAAGACCCCTCAGGTGGCCAGGGCGGTGAAGACCCCACGGGAGGCCGGGGCGGTGAAGACCCCTCGGGTGGCCAGGGCGGTGAAGACCCCTCGGGCGGCCAGGGCGGTGAAGACCCCACGGGAGGCCAGGGCAGTGAAGACCCCTCGGGCGGCCAGGGCGGTGAAGACCCCACGGGAGGCCGGGGCGGTGAAGACCCCTCGGGCGGCCTGGGTGGAGCAGACCCCTCGGGTGGCCAGGGCGGTGATGCACTCTCGGGACCAGACACCTCCTCGGGAACAGACACCGGATCAGGAACAGACACCGGCTCGGGAACGGACACCAGAACAGTAACAGCCACAAGAACAGACACAAACACAAGAACAAACACTGGCTCTGGAACAAACACTTGCTCTGGAACAGACATTGGCTCTGCCTCTGGCTCTGGAACAGACATTGGCTCTGCCTCTGGCTCTGGAACAGCAGCCACCAGCTCATGAACTGCCGACACCGGCTCAGGAACAGCCACTAAAACAGAAATGGTCACAAGGACAGACACAAACACAGAAACAAACACAGGGTCTGGGACAGGCACTGGCTCTGCCTCTGGCTCTGGCTCCGGCTCTGGAACCAGGGACACCAAAGGTCTGAAGGGTCTTCCCAGGATTCGTGCCAGATGCTCCAGATAGTTGCTGGGTATTCCCCTGGCTGCGAGAATGGGTTTCTCCTGATCTGTCTTGATCTGTCTGGAACAGCAGGCACGGGCTCAGGCTCAGCAACAGCAGGCATACCTGGTGGCATTGACCCCATACTGTGTGTGACAAAATTGCAAAACATCACATGTTTAATTTTGTTTTCTTTCTTCAGGGCATTCATGCGAAATAAGGGATGTAATGTCTCAAGGTGGACATGTAACACATCCCAAACAATCAGATGGGACCTCATGTGGAGTCTTTGCCTTGAAAGTATGTTTACTATTCAGAATAGTGTCCTCACCCTCACATTATAATATGACAATTGTTCAGTTAAGACTGTTACCCTAAAACTATTAAGTTATTCACTGACAGCAGATTTATGCCTCAATAACATAATTTTTTAAGGTAATCATAAAATGTCTTTTTCAGTTTGCAGAAGAACTATTGAAAAACGAGACGGTAGATTTTCCCGCTACAAAAGAGGCTATCATCACACACAGGCTGCAAATCGCTGTTACTCTTCTCCTAGAGACTGGTAAGTAAAAGGGGATGTTTTGGTCATCCAAAAATGTTTCTTATAATTGCTGTTAAACATTTTATGGAGCCATCAGAATTATTCCATACTAACCTAAAAAATATTTGTGTGGAAAAACTAAGAATTATAGATTCATGCTCTGTGTTTTGTTTTGTTTCTAAGATGACCTGACTGACATATGTCACTTCTGTGGATCAGAAGGACCCAAGGAAGATTTGAGCTGGGTAAATCAAACTTAAGAAATGTGAAATGAAATATGTTTTGATATAAAGTTATTAAGAATTTTATTGTAGTGTTATGTTGGATATTTATATTATATTTCTTCTATTTTGCCCAGGACTTACAAACATTACATAATTATTTTATCTCCACAATAATTACTGTACAGTATATTACAAATATCAATTACACAGGAATGAAAATTTGCAACCTCTTACTGAATCCAAATAATTTGTTTTCCAGATTCAGTGTGACATTTGTTTGCGGTGGTTCCACCATATGTGTGTTAAAAGCCCACCAACGGAGGAGGCCTTCCTGTGTACTGCTTGTACTCCTTAATTTTGTGTACATTATTGTTCCGGAGGAATTTATTGATTAAATCTTGTTGTATTATTACACCTTCCAAGTATGTGTCTTATCATCTTAAAATTATTAAAAACCAACAGACTGATGCGGGACATTATCTCAATATGCGACGTGCGGTCCAGCACAAAGTGGGACGGGTGCTGCTCACCCTTGTGAAAATACACTTAACTTTTGGAAAGAAGACACTTTTTCTAATTTCCGCATAGTATAGTCCATATACACACAAGGGAACGAAATTTTGTTTCACTTGGACCACAGTGCCGCAAAGAAGAATTAGAATCAGAAAAATATGAAGAAGGAATGAGGAAGAAATAAGTACGGACATAGTGCAGACATACATGATAATAGAGGCATCCAAAGGAATTTAATAAAAAAAAAATATATAACACAATGACAATATTAAAACTAAAACAACATTTAAGTAATGCAAGATAGTACAGTAATAGAAATGTAGGCCCATATGACTGTACAGATAGGCCCATGTTATTTACAGGTGTCCAGTTTAAGATGCTATTGGCTACAGATGCAGGCAACAATTTTGAGATGTTATGTACAACGTGACAGTTATGAAAGAGTGTATAGTTATTAGAGTTTTATCTGTTCAGACTGTAGGGCAACAGTTCAGAGAGTAATTGGGCTGTGTGTGTGGGGACCAAAGTGATTTTCTTAGCCCTTTCATTAACTCTGGAGGTGTAGAGATCTTGGAGGTTGAGCACTATCCGCTGCGGTCGGAGTCCCTACAATTCCAACGCCAGAAAGTGATTTAGCTGACTGAAACACTCTATATTATTTCTGTAGAATGTGGTGAAGATGGATGGCGGGGGTCTTATCTTGCTTTCTTGGCGCCACAGGAAGTGGAGACGTTGATAGGCCATCATCTGTGGAATATGGAGAGGGGGATACCTTTTATAGCAGGTCGAAAATACGGTCTGAAAAAATCTGTATCCCACTATAACTTTAGTCAGGAAAAAAGAAATGTGTTCATATTCACTGCTGTTATTAGACATGATGTACAGTATTCATAAAATAAAACACTTGATGATAGGCCATTATCTGTAGATTTTAGGGGGGGGGATACATATTTTGGCAGGTCGAAAATACGGTCTGAAAAAATCTGTATCCTACTATAACTTTTGTCAGGAAAAAAGAAATGTGTTCATATTCACTGCTGTTATTACACATGATGTACAGTATTCATAAAATAAAACACTAGATGATAGGCCATCACCTGTAGATTTTAGGGGGGGGGGGGGATACATATTTTGGCAGGTCGAAAATACGGTCTGAAAAAATCTGTATCCCACTATAACTTTAGTCAGGAAATAGGAAATGTGTTCATATTCACTGCTGTTATTAGACATGATGTACAGTATTCATAAAATAAAACACTTGATGATAGGCCATCATCGGTAAAATCGTTGTTTGCCTTTGACCAGCCTATGTATAAGTGCAATGCATTATTGAATCATTTTGGTAATAATTCACCATGGAAGGGGAAGGAGGAGGAGGAGGGGTGGGGGGGGTGGGGGGGGTAAGAACAATTTTATATCCACAGGCTGTTTGCTTGTGAAACGATATGGTCGTCTTAGTTTTTCAGTACATTCTCGTGAGAATTGATCCATTCCGTGCATGAAGCTAGATCGTTTGCCCACAAAATAATTTGTTTTTGATGGGCCAACAACAGTAAAACGATGACTTAAACAATTCACGTGTTATAGTTTAATTCATCTTGGACAAAGTAATGACACACCTCCTGCTGAATGCGTGCGCGCTCCCGCGACCGGGGATACACTTCCTTTCAGGGGTAAGTACCTTGGCACGACACCGGCGGCATCATTACATTTTCATCAACAGCTTACCAACTAGATTGTTATAGCTATATAGGCGCTCAGTTTTTCCTGTTGTAAAACACATCTGGTCAAAATCGCATTTTATAAAAAAAATTAAATGCTACTGAATGCAATTTAAGTGCAGGCTATGTATTGGCTATGACTATGTCAAATGCTAACGCCGAGCTCTCTCAGCTCCCACTCCCTAGCGTTTTCTACGCGTTTTTAGGCGCGATATGTGAATACACAGCTCTTTTTAAGATCTTTCATTTTAAAACAGACAGATAGACTTAAAGGGTGACCAATAGCATTAATTTATTGAAAAAAAAATGCCACCACCAAAAAAAGGGCACTTCGACAAAAAGGGCACAGGTTGAGCCCTACCTGTGCACGTGCCTGTCTGACAACCCCTAGTCAGACAACATGCAAATAGTCCAGCACAAACGATTTAATGCACTGCAAGCCTGCGGCGATCAGGGGTGAGCATCCAGTTTGGTGATTGGGATATGCCTGTTTAATGAAGTCATCTTCTGCTCTTGCATCAATCTTTTCCTGCGACTGGTAGTTGAATACAACCCTATGACTTACATAATGTCCTTCAATGGTGCTCCGCTCACAGCTGCTGAAGGCATTGTGGGACTTGATGCATTTTAGGAATGCTCTTGCTGGGGCATCACAAATGAAAGCATTCACTTTTATATTTAATGTTCCATTTTGGAACTCAACCCCATGTTGTTGGAGTGCCTTCAGTTCTGTTAAAAAACTGGACGTGTAATCATTAACGCTGTTTGGCTTTGCAACGATAAACGGCTCAAACTTTTTCACACTACAAAGAATGGGCCAAATTTTTACATCGGATGATTTAGATAATCTACACTGAAATTTAGCAGCATCTCATTTTCTGTTGAAAAGAAATCGGGATACTGTGAGCACATTTTCAAAAGTCCCGTCTCCACACAAGTAGAGGAACTGGCCACCACATAGATCCCTGACTTCTATTTGAGGTGGAGTTCCTAACAGGGTTCTGGCATCTTTTGGCAGCCGGTGGCCATGTTTACGTAACACCAAGAGTAGCTCATCAACCGATGTGCGCATTGCCTTATTTTTTACAGAAATGTGAAATGTGTTCCTTTACTCCTCCTTGTGGACAAATCCGGTATTGCACCAACCCGCTTCGGCACGAAAACTCTCCTCATCCACGGCACGAACTTCTCCGGAAATCTCCGATCAGTCGTTCACCACGCTGCTTCCAGAGTCACGGTCACGGCACCATTGTAACAGTGTTGTCTCTGTGTTGTGTTGTTGTAAACTCAAGATGGACACCAAATCAAGCTTTCTGGTGGCTTTTTATTCTTATTCTGTTGAATAATATAGAACAGCAGTGATCAGTTTCAGCAATCACCCTCGTGGTGTTTGCAGCTATTCACTCTCGCAGCTGGCGCGAATCTAATTACTCATTTACATAAACTACAAACAGTTATAATACACACATTTGAAACTCGTGAACTGTACCTGTTGAATAATATAGAACAGCAGTGATCAGTTTCTCGTGGTGTTCTATAATGGAGGTGAATATTAAACTTAAAATTACAATACATATAATAGTGGCACAAGCACAAATCAAATAACATACATCTAAACACATATACAACTCGGTATAAACCCATAAAATGGTTATACATTTATCACTATATGTTATACTCATGGAGCACTCACTCACCGCAGCTATTCACTCTCGCGGCTGGCGCGAATCTAAAGGCGCTTTTCCACTGCATGGTACGGTACAGTACGGTTCGCTTCGGGTCGCTTTAAATGGTACCTGGTCTGTTGAGGTTCCAAGCGTACCGTACCGGTACTAAAATGTGACGTGAAACACTGCAGATCACTGATTGGTCAGACAGAATCGTCACTACCAGCGTCACTACTAGCGTCATTGGATTTGCGACACGAGACACGAGACACTTTTTTAGCAGTATTTTTGTTTTGCTGCCATCAGCCTCATTTTAAACACATTTTTCCGTCTAGCAGTTAAAAACAACCACATACCGAGAATCAGGAACACCATCCCCTCGATAGGCTCCATTGTTTCTGTGTTGTGGGTTTGAAAATGTGGCGCTTTTAAGATGATGTCATGGCAGTAGAGGCGCGCGCAAATAACGATCAGTCCCACACACTTTGAAGGGGTACTACTGCAGTGGAAAAGCAACCGAGCTAAGCGAACCTAACCGATCCGTACCGAGTCGAGTCGTACCACGCAGTGGAAACGCGAAGCGAGCCGATCACATGAGACTGGATTATGTGATGAATGTGGTGTATCTGAAAATGTTTGTCATGTATTATTTAGTTGTAGTAAATATAATATTTTTCGGGATGTGTTATTCAGTCATTTGAAGAACGGAGAGGAAAGAATGAGGATATTCTAGGAAAAGGTTTAATGGATAGACAGATATATAGAGCATTATTTACATTTATATATGACTCAGGTTTGGGATATAGATTATAATAAGTGTGTAATGTTGAACCTGCCATGGGGGATGAGTGTGGACGGAGGAGCTGAACACACAGCGCCGGATGAAGCCCAATGAAACCTCTATTGCAGGTATGATAATGAATGTTGATGTATGTGGGATGATATAGGTAGAAAGTTTTTTTTTTTTTTTTTGGAATCCAGACTCATCACCCAGGGTTAATTTGCCATCTAGCAGCACAGTAGGTGGCGATAATGCTCCTTAGGAGTTAATCGCCATTACACAGGAAGAAGAAGAAGAAGATCTGGTAGTTGGATAAACTGGTTCCAGTAGGGTCAATTATGGCACTTTTCCACTGCATAGTACGGTACGGTTCGGCTCGGCGTGGAACAGTTCGCACTGCATGAAAATAGGTGTATCCGGACCAGTATACTCCTGTATACACTGCTGAAATTCGGAAGAATCCAGGAGTATAGTGGCCGGATATGTCAAATTCCATGGGTTTGTATATATCCGCATACATCCGGAATGATACCAAATCGGATGTATGTTGTGGACGTATACTTCCGTGCTAGAGCCATTTGTTGCCATGGCAAGTAATCCCATTAAAGTTTTTAGCAGGAAAAAATCACACCTTTTTGCAGGAAACATTCACACCTTTTTGCCTTCCAACCAAACTGGATTGGTTGTTCTTTTAAAGCCACTCCCAACACCCAGACCACTATTGGAGGGCAGGACACATTGAAAACCCAGTAAACGGACTTTATTGGTTACTTTTAAACATAGCCCACCCTAGGCCTTGTAGCATACTGATTTGATTGGTTATATACAAGCTATGCAGATATTGCTCAAATATATACCAAACCTCCCTCCCCCAATTTTAATATATTCATTTAAATAAATTTGATATATATATATTTATATTTATATTTATACACACAAAGAACAATGGGAAAGTCTGAAATTTTTATTAAGGTATATAACACATTCCAAATAGCATTATAAACAAGCATTACAGAGGAATTGGGAACAAAAACTAGAAAAAAAAAGTATGAAGTAATACATTCTTAAAGGAAGAAAAAAAAATCATGGACATTCCAAAGAAAATTATAAACATACATTAAATAAATTGTTAACTTTTTATTTTCGTAAAATTTTTTTTACCCAATCATTTTAAAGGACAGATGTAAAGGAATAAAGTACACAGTGTATATAAAAAGTTACATATATATATATATATATATATATATATATATATATATATATATATATATGAAGAGTTCCATTTGAAATTTTCTCCTTTAATGATGATTTTTATCAAACTTGTATATTTAAGTTCAGTAATTTCTCTTAAATGGCAATGATAATTGCCTATTAATTGTTATTTAAGTGAAATTACTAAACTTAAATATACAAGTTTGATAAAAATCATCATTAAAGGAGAAAATTTCAAATGGCATTTACGGCTTTTGCATCTGAACTCTTCATATATATATATATATATATATAAAATATACGTAGATATTCCAAGTAAACAATATAAATAAATAGAACATTACAGAGAGTGCATTATAAACATACATTAAAATGCAAACAAGTAAACAAAATGGAGATAAGCAACATGGACAACAAAAAAAGGAACAAATATATGAAATAATACGAGAAAAATAAATAAGAAATTAAAGTGTATATAAAATATTCAAGGTGTACACTGCCGTTTATAAGTTTGGGATCGGTAAGAAGCCTCATATGCTCGCCAAGGCTGCTTTTTTTTTTATATATAAAAAATACAAAAAAAGTAAGAGTAATATTGTTAAATATTATGACAATTTAAAATAAACGTTTCTATTGGAATACATTATTCTTGTGATCAAAGATGAATTTTTAGCATCATTACTCCAGTCTTCAGTGTCACATGATCCTTCAGAAATCATTCTAATGTGATGATTTGATGCTCAATAAATATTCATTATTATTACCAAAGTTGAAAACAGTTGTAGACTTTTTAGGATTATTTGATCAATAGAAAGTTATATTTCATTTATTTGAAATATGATGTTTTGTAACATTATAAATGTCTTTACTGTCACGTTTGATTCATTTAATGCATCCTTGCTGAATAAAAATATTGAGTTAATTTGAGCTATCCCCCCCAAACCAAAAAAAAAAATATCTTACCGACCCCCAAACTTTTGAACGGTTATATATATATATATATATATATATATATATATATATTTTTTATACGAGTTAACATTTTTCAAACTGCCATGATACGCTGGTGGTGTGACGCATAGTGTGGGTCAGCCTCTAGTCTGTTTTATAGTACCTAGCAGAGAGCAGATTGGTGGAGACCTCACCATTCACACTGGCCTTCCATCAACAATAGCATCATCTTCATCAGACATCAGTTCTATTGTTGCGGTCTTCCAAAGTTCCTTTTCTGTGTTGGTTTGTACAACCCCGGACCTGGTCTCCAGCAACTGAAAAACATGACAGTAACTTAACCACTAAAACACAGAGAGGAGGATAGTTACATTCTGAAGAGAAAAAAAAGTGCTTAACCAGTTTCTTAACTTACCAGTCGCTTTCTTTGAAGGTTCTTTGCAATGCTCGTCATAGTTTTTCTTTTCTGGGCCTTTTCAGGCTGAGCCAAAGAATACTTCCTCCGCAAAGTCTCAAAATACATCTTCCAACCTGCTAAATATATCATAAATAAATGTAATGGCAATAAAAATAAGTAAAACAGAGGACAATAAAATGATTACAACATCTTTAAGATTACCTTTTACACATTCAGGGTCAACGTCTGTAAAAGTTGACCTTAATTCTTCGAAGAGGTAAGTGGTCACAGCCAGGTTATGTGATGAATTTATTCTGGGGGGGAAAGTTGCAGGTATCATTACTGAAATTCACTTGTGGCATTCCAAATCCATAGAGTAGTAGATTAAACTAACATTTAGGCTATAGTATATAAGAAACAGTCTTACCTGGTTTGTGGAACGTATTTGTGTGGGTTGTTCTCTGAATTATGGAGGCGCCTTACAGATTCCTGTAAAGTTTGAAATTAAAAAGCGATTAAATTGATTCACAATCTTCAAGAACCACAAAACTGAATTTTCAGTTGGAATAAGCTGACCATCACAGTAACCGCAAGAGACAAAACAATAATTGTAACCGAACTATGGCTTACAGCCACGTTATAGAACAATAATTGGACTTACCGCAATGTTCACGTCATGTGCCTTTTTTATTCTTTTCGAAGCGTTGTAAGATTCTTCATGTAACGTTAGTCTGTGCTGCTCATACTTTAGCTAAAAGAGCATCAAGACGCTGGAGAGTCTCTCTGAGAAGATCAGGTTGTGGCCAAAGACAGATTGATCCTCCCATTGTGATTCTGCATCACAGCTGTGGGGCATGTGGATGTGATCATCCTCATAGTTATCCACTGCATTACTGACTCTCATTGATGCATCTATGGAAATATTATAACCATACACATTTTTTACATTAGTAGCTACTTAAAATAGATCATGGAGAATTCATTGATGATGGCACCCATAGTTACACAGAACAGTGTGTGAGAAAGATACATTAATT
This sequence comes from Pimephales promelas, assembly GCF_988280905.1. Lineage (NCBI taxonomy): Eukaryota > Metazoa > Chordata > Actinopteri > Cypriniformes > Leuciscidae > Pimephales > Pimephales promelas. The sequence continues at coordinate 38,680,816 of NC_142770.1, read as the reverse complement.
AAAAACGAAACAATACACAATCTCCTAACTCGCCATAAGTCAATATCAATATCTGAATGAGAGATGTAGCTAGCTGGCCTGCTAGCATCAGCAATCTCTGTATAGACCATTTCACAAGATGTAAACAACACTGGTCCAGAAGCACTTCCTGTTTCAGTTTTAACACAGTATAAACGTTGGGTTAAAGTACAACCAACAGAACAACTGAATCAAAAAGTTAAACAAACATATTCAAGATATTTTCTTTACATTTGAAATTAAGAAGCCTTTTACAAACTGAAACAGGAAGTGCATCTGGACCAGTGTTGTTTACATCTCGTAATGTGCAGCAGTAATGTGAGCTATTGTAAGACTAATGTAAGTTACCATACTATCTTGTACTACCGTGAATATTCATTCATTCATTCTTTCAGACTCTTAGGTCAATATCACAAAGTTAAATAAATAACATGTATATGTGGGCAATGGTAATCATGCAAGATTCATTGTATTTTGTTTACGGCTTGTTACTGATCTTAAAAGCATTCTTAGAACGGACTTCACGAATCTAAAGTTAGGCAAACAAGCACATAACAGTTAGGCAAGTTAGCTTACCTGAATCTGACAATATTCAACACCCGGCGTGACTTCGGAACATCGTAGCCGAGCCATTTCTGGGGTGTTCCTCAATCGGATTCCCGTCCTTAGGCCCTGTTAGTGTTAACACGAGAACGCTCGCTGGTGAAAACGTAAAAATATTTTATCGGATGTGCCTTTCGTTTACACGGCGATGGCGTTTTTGAGGCTCAAAAAAGCAAAAAAAAAAAGTGAAACCACCCTCCAGAGTGGAAATCTTAAATCTTACCCGTGTAAACGGTAAAAACGCAAAAGTTTGCTTGACGGTGAAAGTTGTACGCAGGCGCGTGGACTTGGTGTTGTTGTAGTATGCACTCCTAGCCGCCTGAAGTGCATACTACATTGAATTTCACACACTTTTGCGTCTCCATTTGCACGCGGATTTCTCACACAAAACGCTCGTCTAAACGCAGAATAAAAAAAAAGATGACGCAACGCCACTTTTGCGTTTTCTCATCAGAATCGTTTCCGTGTTTAGCCTCAGTTGGGCACTTTCAAGCCTATGCTTCCAAATGTGTGCCTTCCGCCATTGCCTCCGGTGCTCCTCGTCTGTGGTGGGTGTAGCTAAATCGTAAAGTGCACCACAACAACAATCTGACCGCCTCACATTATGTTCGTTACACCTTTGGTCCAATTGTTCTCTCCTCTTAATCCAACTGTTATGGCAGCACCTAACTGAACATTTAATACTTGACATATTTTACCGTTCGTTTCAACTAGCGCAGAATCTCATCCCTCTCATGAGCCGGAAGTTGAAGTCTTTCTCAGACGGGAGTAAGATGACAAAACGAACGCAATGGCGTCACCCTTGTTGTCGTGCAAAATAAGGTGAATAGAAGAAAACTGTTTCCAAACCTCGAACTGTTCTCTTTGCTTCGGGAATGCTGTAATTTTAAAGTATTTTTCTCGCGCTTGAAGCAATACACTAACGTTATTGGTTGCACCTCCATTACGTCACCACATTTGTTGTGTTTTTGGTTGTGAGTGGTGAATTTCAAACCTCAAAACGCCCCCTTTTCTTGCAGCTTGTTTGTTTGCGGAAGGACTTAGTCACTCAAACCACAAACCTCCGTATGACGCGTTGCAAGTGAATCTATTTAATTTTGTGAATAAATATGATGCAGCTGGACTCTTCAACATGGAAGGATAACCAGCTGCTGACAATAACACGGGAAAGCCCGGTGGTTTTGCGACCACTCGTTTCACATCATGCATGCCCAAAGAATTAACTCTGCCAAAACCGTGATGTCATTGTCCATCTCAGTTCAGATCTCATATTATGGTGTCAATGCAGGCAGTTCAATAACATTGTTGAATATTAAATAAAAATGTCCCCAACTAAGCAAAGCCAATGGCGACAAATGTTGTCTGCAATTGGTAAAACTTCACAATAAAAATTTAGATATTCTGAAATGTTTCCCTGTATTTTTTATTTCATTAAATATTCAGATGTTTTTGTGAACGTATATTCATGGTGTTTATTTTGTCCTGTTTTTATAAAAGAATATTTGATGAGGATACTTTTTTTCGTACAGTGGTTTTAAGGCCCCACAGGCGACATAAGCCAACCCTAGAGTTGGCTTTAGTCATTGCTAGTTCTTTGACGTCGGTTTTCTGTTTCAGGGCCTTAAGAATTTATTTATTTTTCTGTACAAAAAACTTGTTTGCTGTAGACCAGAGATAATTTTCAATCCTGAAGTCCTCTGCCACTCCTCCCTCTGAGAACAGCCAGCACCCTTAGTGTCAGTCATTAACATATGAAAGGTCTTCTTCACACCTCTCACACCCAGCAGTGTTTCAGCTGTATAAGTCCGTGAAATTTCACGGATTCCTGTATATGCCCGCTTAGGTGAGGTTTCCGGGTTTGTCTGGAAATATACTGTTCCGTGTTACTCTAATCCGCTTTTTCCCACATACATCCAGCAAACATCAAATTGCACAGGAGTTTACCATGCCCGGATATTGCCGGATTTGAGTCTTTTCATGCAGTGCAGCTTCACTTATTACTAACCAGATTTTCTTTATTTCTGGTAGACGTCTACAAAAGTTCCTATTGAAAATTAACTGAGGTTAAGATGTTGATTATTTATTGAAAATAATAGTTTGGTTTGATGCCACCATTATAGTGATCAGTGTTTGCTTTAGTTGGGCTCTTGACTTTTTAACATTAGCTTCTCTCTGCTCAGTTGGATCTGATTGTTATGTTGAGAACAGCAAAAGAAAATGCAATCAGATGCTATAAACTGATTGATGAGTAGAATATAATCAAGTAGTGGCTTGACGGGAGGATGAACGCTGAGGCGGGAGATAGTCGGTCCGGCCCCATTCACCAGTAACAGCGGATTATCAGTGAATTATCAGTGAATCCCAGTTGTCTCTGAGGAAAGTTTATAAAACGATCCAGTGTAAAAACGATCACTACAGAGGCGGGTGTTGGCGGTGATCAGCTCTTCATCAAGGTAACGTTAGGCTCTCTAAAAACCTCTTCTTGATGTGATCGTTTTTAAGGGAATTTAAATGAAGATACCGATCTGTTTTGTACATGATCGCATCCAGGTAGTAGCCCATGCATGTCCGTGTCGAAGGCATAGCTAGCTAGAAAACTAGGCTCAGCTGTAGTAACTAATAGTACTGACAGACACTCGCGATTGAGCGGTGAATGCGAATGTGCTCGGGGGAGTGTGTGTGGAAAGGGGAGATCAGACTCTGTGCGTCATCAAATAGGGGTGTGTCCAGCAGCTCATGGGTTCCAGTGCGTCACGGAGCCCTGTTTTAGCCCCGCCCAATTAATCCGTAAAATTGCAATGGTGAAAAACTGTTTAACGGTCTAACTCCACATTTCAGTACTTCACAGTTCACAGACTTTGTAATATGTTTTAGCAATACATATGTAACATTTATAATGTGTTTAGAACTTTTTTGTAGAATTGACTTTACAGGGACTTTAATCTTTTCCACCCGGTAAAAAAAAAAATATATATTAATCATCGCTGCTTTTCACCGTAACGAAAGTGCATCGCAGGTGGCTGGTCGAGAGGAGAACACGCCTCAGTCCATCTACTGTGGACGCACTGATCTTCCTCCACGATGCCTATTATAAGCATATGATCATGTTTGTAGGCTAGGCCTTTTTTGTTTCAAAACTCGTAGCCCGCCCGCTGGTTGGAAAAACGCTTTCGGAAGACTAGGAAAAGGAAAAGAGAATATGACCGCGTGAGAAACCTGACAGGAGTCCCACTCGGTCGGGCTTTTCACTCGTGGGCGCGAGCTAAAAAGCAGCACTGGATGCAACGGTGATGCTGACCTGGCGATCTTGTTGATGGATTAGTAAGTCAATCTTTCTAAGTTTGTGTGCATTTTATTTTCATTGAGTCGGGCCGTGGGCCGGGTTCGGGCAGATAATTCATGTTGATGTGTCGGGTTACATCGGTTCCAGGCTTTAAAAGCCACGGGCCGGGTCGGGTCGGGTAATAATTTTCAGGCCGGTGAGTGGGGAGTGGATATTTGCAAGTAATGGAGCAATACAGTTTTTTGACCATCGTTCCATATTTTGTTGTTATACAAAGTTTAAAGGTTGTTATTGCTTTGAAGTACAAAATATACAAGAAGGAAAAAGGAATACAACAACTTGGATGAGTTCGTCGTGTCAAACTGTTTGCTTTGAAAAGAATGGTACATAGCATAGAAGGAGTGCCGTTACAAACCAAATCAATATTTCATGAAATAGGCAATAGGCTTAACTTCTAACTTTTGGGAGTTGATCAAAACAGTTCTCTGTTGGATATATAATAACAATGAGATATCCTATAGCCTACTGATTATCAGTTTGTTGCACGTTTAGACCTTGTTTGTTGCACTTGGCGATCACAGTGGGGATTGATATGGTAGTGGACCATGATGGTCATAGAAGAAGTGAAGGATCAGTACCCCAAAAATATGGTGGGGTAATTCGCACTCTGCACACAGACACAAACTCAGTTCAAACACCAGATGTAATGTGTCGATGAGAAGTTCACTGACATGATGCTAAAAATGAAAATATTATAATCTGGAGATTGATAAAAACAAACGAGGATTTCAGCTGCGCTACACCTGTCTCTCAGTTATTGAATGGATTTATGATCAGTATTAATTTCTTATCCCGACATAGGCTACGTTCAGACTGTCAGTCCAAGTTCGATTTTTGTTCTTATCTGATTGAAATCTGATAAGAAATAGCTAACGTGAACAGCACATGAAATCTGTTTCAAGCTACATCCATATCAGGAAATCCACATCAGTCTGAATGCTCTGATTGGATTTTGCGTGGTTTATGTGACTGTCTCTCACGCGTAAAATGTAAACGTCAGACGTTATTATATAGGAAACATGCTGAAAGTCGATGCCAGTTCAAAGTGCCGGAGCAGAAAAATGATTACTTTTACAAACATATTTTGAAACCAGCGGTGAACAAGGGCGCGGAAAAAAGGCTGTGTGCACACCAGCCTCCTACAGTTCTGCAGCAGGCTCAAGACACAGTAGTGCAGCGTGGCGAATACATATTTCCATGTGGTAAAATTTAAATAAGACAACATCTTTATTGCAAATGCAAACCCCTCCATAGAATACAATAAATCAGTTATGCAGATGACACGACAATCTTGGGCCTTATCAAGGGTGGGGATGAGACAGGGTACAGGGAGCTGGTCAATGACACCGTGGTCTATGGAGAGGAAAATGACCTGTTCCTCCATGTAGACAAAACCAGAGAGCTCGGCATAGACTTCATGAAGAAAACCCTCCTCTGAGCCTCTCACCATCAAGGGCACTGTGGTGGAGAGGGCCGACAGCCACAAATTCCTTGGCCTGCATCTAACTTGAGCTGGACTACAAACACTGTTACCACTGTGAGGAAAGCACAAAAACATTTTTATTTTATCAGGCTTTTAAAGAAGGCTGGGCTTGGGTTGTTACTCGTGCCTACAGAGCACTCAGTCAGCATTACTAAAAACCTGGACTAGCGCAGATACTTTTTCTTACCAGAAAATTCAATGACAGGTCCCTGGCATAGGAACTCAGTACATTTAACTCTCATCCAGTTCTGTCCATTTAACTCTCACCAGCCATTCATGTGTGCATAAATTAGGGTCATCTCTGACGATCTAGCTCAGATGGGATTAAACACATATTGCACTCTTATTGCAGACCGCAAATCTGCTCTAAAGCTGCTATTTTATATTGATAATCATGTCATTCCAATCCTATTTTCTTTTTTTCAGGTAAAACAAAAATGGAGTTGTACACTATTTGTGGTAGGTAAAAAGTGTAGGGTCTGGACCAATCAGACACGGACTAATTATTCATATTCATTATGTTTACTGAATATAAAGGTCTATGAAACTCCTTACTTACTATGTCAGTCGGGTGTCCTGTTACAGAGCACCTTAAGACTGATAAGAGACTTTTATGACCTAATAGGAATGTAACCACATGCACAAGAGAGAGACAATGGGAAGACAGAGACAGGCTTTGCTGCACTCATTTATGGATAAACTTCTCTATAAAATAACATGTATCTCCGGACATTGTATGTGATCAGTTACTGTCTTGTATAATGTCTTTTGAAACTGTTATCTGTTTGAAACTGTTTATAACTGACTATCATGTACAGTATATACTATGGCAAGGCAAGGCAAGTTTGTTTATATAGCACATTTCATACACAATGGCAATTCAAAGTCCTTTACATGGAAGAAATTAAAATAATCAAAAGAAATCAGAATAATTAAAACAGTTTAGAATAAAAAATAAGAAATAATGAAAATAAAAATAAAATACAGTAAATTAAAACCATTTAGAATAAAATGAAGTGCAGTAACAGTCGGACGAACAGTGGCACAGTGCTCATTCAGTAAATGCACAGCTAAACAGATGTGTTTTGAGTCTGGATTTGAATGTGACTACTGTAGGAGCATACTTGATCTCTTCTGGAAGCTGGTTCCAGCTGCGGCTGGCATAATAGCTAAAGCAGACTCTCCATGCTTAGAGTGAACCCTTGGTATTTCTAGCTGATGTGATCCTAATGATCTGAGTGATCTGTTGGGTTTATATTCAGTGAGCATATCTGCAATATATTGAGGTCCTAATCCATTAAATGATTTATATACCAGTAATAATACTTTAAAATCAATCCTAAATGTAACTGGCAGCCAGTGTAAAGACCTGAGGACTGGTGTGATGTGTTCATATTTTCTGGTCCTGCTCAGAATCCTGGCAGCAGCGTTCTGTATGAGCTGCAACTGTCTTATGGTCTTTTTGGGAAGGCCAGTGAGGAGGCCATTACAGTAATCCACCCTGCTGGTGATGAAAGCATGCACAAGTTTCTCTAAGTCTTGACTGGAAACGAAGCATCTAATTCTTGAAATATTTTTCAGGTGATAGTATGCTGATTTAGTTATTGCTTTGACATGACTATTGAAACTAAGGTCTGACTCTAGAGACACACCAAGATTCCTGACTTGATTTTAGTTGTTAGACCCCTAGTGTCGAGGTATGCATTCACCTTGAGAACTTCATCTTTGTTTCCAAACGCAATAACTTCAGTTTTGTCTTTGTTTAACTGCAGAAAGTTTTGACACATCCAACCGTTTACTTTATCAATGCATTGGCACAGGGAGTCAATGGGGCTGTAGTCGTTAGGCGATAGGGCTAAGTAGAGCTGTGTGTCGTCTGCATAGCTGTGGTAAGCGATTTTGTTCTTTCTCATTATTTGGCTCATTGGGAGCATATACAGGTTGAATAGGAGTGGCGCAAGAATCGAGCCCTGAGGGACTCCGCAAGTCATGGATGTCCACTCAGACTTATGGTCTCCCATACTCACAAAATAACCTCTCCCTTCTAAGTATGACCTGAACCATTTTAGGACTATCCCAGAAAGCCCCACCCAGTTTTCCAGCCTGTCAAGAAGTATGTCATGATCAACAGTGTCAAATGCAGCACTGAGGTCGAGTAGTACCAACACGGATAATTTGCCTGTATCAATATTTAAGCGAATATCGTTTATTATCTTTATGAGCGCTGTCTCCGTGCTGTGATGCGATCGGAAACCAGATTGAAAATTGTCAAAGTATCCATTTGAGCTTAAAAATTTGTTCAGCTGATTGAAGACAACCTTTTCAATGATCTTTCCTATGAAAGGAAGATTTGAGATCGGTCTATAATTGCTCAAGATGGTCTTATCCAGATTGCTCTTTTTCAGGAGGGGCTTGACAACTGCCGTTTTCAGGGAGTTCGGAAAACTCCCAGAGCGAAGTGAGGCATTTACCACTTCTAGGAGATCTGCTTCTAAACAGTTTAACACACTTTTGAACAAAATTTAATTTATTTTTTTAATTTAAATATCAAATTTTAATAATAAATGCTTATTTAATTTACACAGTGACTTGCAGTGTTTTCATACATTTGGTTACTTTTCGATTTATTTAGTATTTCTTATTTCTAGTGCTTGAAGGTTTTCAGGTAGGCCCTTTTCACTTGTGCATTTGTTCTATCGTAGATCGTTTTCCAGTATGCTTGTAATTATTACCGTTTACTTTTTAGTAAACATGAAAGTTTTTTTTATTTATAGGAAAGTATTAGTTTAAATGATATGGAAAATGGTGACAAGAATTATGAAATTTAAAGTAATAAAAACCTTCCGAGACGGTGTGTAGGCACTGTGGCACCTTTTTTAAAGCAAAAATAATTATATAGTGCATGATTGTGATGGTGAAATAAAATGACTCATCATCACGATCTACGATTTCGCTCCTGTCGGCCACCCCGAAGCGTTTTTGACGATCGGAGCACAAATGGACGATGATAAATACAGGTGTAAACGGGGTCTGAAATGTTTTGAGCTCGTCCCCTTTCCAGCACTTCAGAGATGGTTGAAAACGCCTTCATTTTGCAGCGGATTGCTTTTGTAGTGTAAACGCTCATGTGGTGGAAGGTGTTCAAACAGCCACAAAAGGCCATCTACTGACCTGACTCGTAAACATTACAGGAAGAGTGCAAGCCAGACGGGGTTTAACCTTCGTCGGCTGGAGACACAAAAACCGTATCGAGCACAATGTTCTCTCCCCACAAACACACAAAGGCGTTTGGCGAAATCTTGCGTCTATCAGAGCAGAAACTAAAGCTGATGCTCTCTATATGTTTTTCCGCCGTCTCCGGTGGCGTGTAAACATGTAAATTGCGTGAGATAATATTAGGGCTGTGAAACGATTAATCGCATCCAAAATAAAAGTTTGTGTTTACATAATACATGTGTATAGTTATTTTGTATATATAAATACACACGTGCATGTATACATTTAAGAAATATTTGCATGTATATACTTTATACAAAATTGTTCCATCCCTAACAGATACACTGGATAAATTAAACTCGATCTCTTTTGTTACAAAAGTAGTTTAGGCACACACACTTGAAAATTACATATTGCAATCTTGAAGATTCCCTAAACACACACAGCACACACTTCAACACACCTGCAATTTATAAACATTAATGATGGAATTTAAAGAAATAAAACACACTTTCCTACGCATTATATTTAGTGATGCATCCAAAGTTATTTTCTACCAAAGCAGTGATTAACATTTTCATTTAGACGCAAACCGAAACCTGATATTAATCACATTTATTTAATAATCAACAGCAGTTGCGTTATTTAAATAGCACTTAAAGTTTTTAATTATATAATTTAACTTGTACTCCGATACATAGTTGAAATGTAAACATTAAACCATTGCAATAAAAAAAGAAAATTGACAGATTTTTCCAGACATACTTTAAAAAAAGACAACAGGTGAAGTAAAAATATATGCAATAGTGCATATAAAATGCTCCTCTGCTCGCTTGTTATTTTTTTCTAGCCAACTAAAAAATGGTGGACATTGAATCATTTTTCTGAGGTAAATAAAATGTGACATGACACGTTCACAAGCTGTTTTATTGACATCTTTCCGCAGTTAAAACACAGATTGTGCGATTCCATGAAACATGAAACTAGTTTAGTGAGAGATACTCATTTTACTAAGTTGTTCTGCCTCTTTCAACATAACTTCAGATGTCCATTCATGTTTATTTGGTGCTAGAACTAGTAGAAAAGAGAAGGAGGTGATCGGTTTATTGTTTTAATTTTGTCAGAAAGTTTACAGAATTTGAAACACCAGACTATATTTCATATCAAAAGTAACTGTTAAGGCAAAAATTCAATGAAAATACATCACCGCGTAAGAGACACTCAGAGTCAAATTAATAAAGAAAGAGAAGTTTATTATAAAGGAAAGACAAATTACCTCCTTCACGGATAGCAAAACCATAAGCCATTCCTCTGTTATTATATAGATCAAGGTTATGACAGATGCCAGAGGTGGTGTGAATCCGGGCCAGAACTAATAAATGGAGCTGGCCCAGTGCCTGTCCAGATCTGGCCCGGATCCAGTATGGAACTGGTCCAGATCTGGCCCACCTTTGGGCCAAATAACTAAAATAATTCTCATCCGTTCTGGAGCTGGGCCAGTGCCGGCCCAGATGTGAAAACCGGATCTGCACCGGCATTGGCCCGTTGTGCTAAAGGACACCGGCCCGGGTCCGTTTTACAGATCTGGCCCAGAACTTATGAATGTTCTGGGCCTGATCTGGGCCGCATGATTTTTGTTATATAGGAGGTGAACAGATAATATAAAATATCGAAACATAAGGCCCAATAATCATATGTAATACATGTGAGATTAAAGTTTCCCCAACAAAAGCTACATTTGGGGAGCGATCTTTTTCTTTCCTAGGATGGTGAGGGAACAGTCCTAAATGCCATTAACCCCAGTGACAGGTAGGTTTAGGGATGGGGTTGAGGTAAGTCATATATTTATATATACAGTAATAACGTTAAGTCAACGGTGTTCATAAACACGCTGAAAAGCGATTATGCGTGTTGATAGCACGCCAAAAATGGAAATACGAATTGGCGTGTCATACACACGCTACTTCATGAGATCAGTCTGAAATATAAGACGTGCGTACGAGCTCGGATCCTCTAAATGCCTATTTCTAAAGTGTGTTATAGCTATAACCGCATCATCTGTGCTTCTATTGCTCCTGTGTGCACACTGAAATGGGTCTGATAGAGCACTGACCTCTGTTTTTACTAAATGAATCATCATTTTCTCCAAACACTTCATTACTGTTGAGTGAGCGCTACTGGAGGATCATCATTGTTCTCCTCACAGCAAAGCTTGTTTGGGACAGGGATAATAGTGGAGCTCTTCCACATTGAGGAACTGTGTGTGTGTCTATAGATGTCTGATCAACGGTAAAGCTCTTCTACTGCAAGATTTCAGTGTCCGCCCAGAGACGCGTCTGGCCTTGTTAGGACACACATGTGGACACAGTCTCTCCACCATATGTGGGTCAATGAGTGTTTTAGGAGAATCCAGTTCAGACGAGGCATCCAGTGGAGTTTCTGCTCCTGTGAGAAGTCTCTGACGGCAAACCTACAATAAACATCGCTCAACTCATTCGCCTTTGCCCCCTCATCTCTCACATTGATAGATCTTCTGGCTGGAGTCATATTTGTCATATATTTCAGAGAATCCCACAGTTTTCTGGTGATCATAGTCCAACAGCGGAGCTCAAATGTGTCCGTCTCCTTCCTCCCAGCTAACAGGGAACCTTCCCAGAACATTCACTAACGCTCTTTAAAACTTGTGGAAATGTTAGTACAAAACGTTTAAAAAAAGAAAACGTTCCTAGATGGAGCTGTGTGGAGGCGCTTGTGGAGCAGAGAGCACAACACTGAGATGAAGGAGCGGCGGACACTGTTCAGCCCAGTAGAAGACATGCTTTACGCCAGCGAGACCAGTACAGTTGAGTTGCTGAACCAGAAGCCCTGGACAACCCTTTGACCAACAGCTGGAGACAATAGTAGAAAGCTAGAGGTCGCACACACAATTTATTAGCACTTCTGAAGCCTGTTTTGAGGGATTTATTGTTGTGAATTCATTATTTGTCTGAACTCGCTACAGATACAAGAAGTTCCTGAGCGATCTACGGGTTCTCTACGATCCACGTGAGAGTTTGGCTCTCAGCTATAGGAGAGACTTGCTAACACGCGGCCACCAAACACACAACTATGTGGAGACGCAGTGTGTGTTTTAAAAGACTAAATACTTCACAGGACAAAAGCATTCAAGATCCCTCCATTATTCCAGCTTTTCATCCCCGACTAGAGATGATCTATGAGGCGCGAGTGACAGTCTTTCAGAGACTTTGAGCTTTGGATGTTTGCAGATCTTATACAGGCAAGAGATGTGCTCACGCCTCTTGAACAGCTTCATAACACACAAAAGAAAAAGAAAACATGAAAACACATCATATGACCCCTTTAATACATTAATACACGTGTAATGCAGCTATTATTAAAAACATGATTATACACTCAAGCTTCCTTCCATTGTTTTCCAAAAATGAGCTTGAACTGTTTTTTCTTCTCATAATTATGAAAAATGAATCTTTCATTAGTGTTTGTCTCCCTCTGTTGGTACAACACAAACACATTCAGGATCTATATTTACATTTTTGAGTTTATACTGTGCGTTTATACAAATAAAAAGGTTAATCTATGAATGAGAAAGTGTAATTTGCTGTGAAATAAAAGGTGTTTCACTGCCGCCTCATCAGGTCTGTCAGAGGATGGTTGAAATCTAAATGAAGTCTTAATTTCTAACAGTGAAGTCACTGTATCTTCAGTCTCTGTTGATTCTGTTGACTGTGAGTCTCTGTAGTGGATCCTTATTCACCATCAGATGATCAGCAGAACATCAGACTGTCATCTATAAACTAAAATAAAACACACACACAGTCACATATGCAGTATGAGATATTACATCTGTCACATCTTTTCATCAGAAAACTAACTAGATAATCTATATTAATTCCTTCTCCAACATGATAATATAGCTTCTATCTGATGCTCAAAGTCACTTTACAAAATCAAAAGCACATGAAAGGTCACTTTCACACAACGGACAGCTGATCCAGAACCAGCAGAAATCATCATTACACTCACTACAGATTTAATATCAGTAGTGGTGCAACGGATCATCATTGATCCGTGATCCGTTCGGATCAATGTCTTCGGTTCGGCACACACGTGATCCGCGGATTGATTATGAAAAAAAAAAAAAAATGCGCATGTTCAGTCACCACTCAGTTTCGTCATGGCGAGCGGAGGAACGGAGGAGCTTGAACGCCCCGCGTCATTTAAATCTCCTGTATGGGACCATTTTGGATTTCCCGTCAAATATAATGATGAAGGAAAGAGGTTAGTGGATAAAACCGAGACGGTGTGTAGGCACTGTGGCACAAGAAAGCCATATGACAGTGGAAACACGTCAAGCATGGCCACGCATTTGAAGCGACATCACCCCGGTGTTTCACTGACAGGAGTGAAAACGAAGGCAGCTCAACAACCACTTATTACCGCGGCATTTAAGCAGCCCCTAGTTGCACAATCAGACCGGGCTAAAGCCATTACAAATGCTATCGGTGTGTTTATAGCTGCAGACATGAGGCCATATTCGGTTGTGCAAAACGAGGGCTTCAAACACATGCTGAAAGTGCTTGAGCCACGTTACGACATCCCATCGCGCACCCACTTTAGCGAAAAGATTGTGCCAGATCTTTATGAGCAGGAAAAGAAAAAAGTTGTGGATGAACTATCCCGAGCATCCTCTGTTGCGCTCACGACAGACGGGTGGACGTCTAGGGGAACGGAGAGCTATGTGACGATAACCGCTCACTTCATCACTGCAGACTGGCAGATGAGAAGTCCGGTGCTGCAGACACGCCCACTCTACGAGAGTCACACGAGCACTCATCTTGCGGAGGTTCTGATACAAGCAGTGGAGGAATGGAAGTTAAAGAGGCCCAGTATTAATATCCCAGTCACAACTGATAATGCTAAAAATCAAGTAAATGCAGTGAATGAGGCAGGACTAGGCCCACAGATAGGGTGCTTTGCACATGTAGTGAATTTGGCATCACAGAAGGGAATCTCAGTCAATAGGATGGACCGCCTCCTTGGGAGGATTAGGAAGGTGGTTTCCTACTTCCACCGAAGCACAACAGCTGCTCATGTGCTTAAGACGAAGCAAGAAATGCTAAAGCTGCCTATTCATAAGCTCATACATGATGTCCCAACAAGGTGGAACTCCACTTATGATATGTTGGAGCGTTATCTGGAGCAGCAGGCAGCTATTTACTCTGCATTGACCGAGAAGACCCTGAAAAAAAATGTCAAAGACATCACCCTGTCTGATGATGATATGAGAGTGGCAGAGGAAGTCATCCAGGTGCTTAAACCCCTCAAAACCGTTACATCTCTGCTGAGCATTGAAACTTCACCATCTGTGTCAATGATCCTGCCGCTGAAAACAAAAATTCTACAATCAATGGCCCCAAGTGTGGAAGACAGCACCATTACTCAAGATGTCAAGGCTGCCATTAGAGAGGACCTGAAGCCCAGATACACTTCACCCCCTTCTCTGCAGGACTACCTTAATAGATCTACTGCCCTGGATCCAAGGTTCAAGTCCCTGTCTCACATGGACCCTGCCCTATGCCAGAGGACATACAGTGACCTCACCACTGAGATTGTGAGCAGTCTGGGCACTGAAGACTGTGATGAGGTAAAGAAAAAGAATATTATTTAAAAATGATAAATTTAAATCTAAATAGTTTTTTCCCCCACAGTAATAATGGCTTTGTTTCATTAAATGTTATTGCCACATTTTTCATGTCTATGAAACATAAATAAATAATAAAAAGAAATAATGGGTATAATTAATCAACTATTTTTTTTCTGCAGGGTCAAGCTGCAGAGCCAACAGGAGCAAACTTGGATACATCTCCTCCACAAAAGAAGTCGGCAATGGCTGAGCTTTTTGGTGAGACCTTTGCCAGCAAAGACATGGACAGCAAGACTCCTGCTGACATCATTAAAGAGGAGGTGGCATCTTACCTGGCAGCAAGCAGCATTACAGTAGATGATGATCCACTGACATGGTGGAAAAGCAATGAGTGTAAATACCCTCATATTGCCAAGATGGCAAGATGCTATCTCGCTGTGCCAGGCTCTTCAGTTCCTTCTGAGAGAGTGTTCTCAACAGCAGGGGACATAGTGACCGCAAAGAGGTCCACACTCTCCCCAGAAAATGTAGACATCCTTGTCTTTTTGAAAAAGAATTTGAAATTATAAGCTTAGATATGCTTTGCTTTCTTTCTTTTATTCTTTGATAATGTGGACAGGATTTTTTCATTATCCATATTTCAAGGAAGATTATGTGCTTCTGTTGCACATTAAGTTGTTTTTTTATTAATGTTCATTAGTCCATGTTTAAAGAAAGTCTTTATGCCATTTTATGTTGCACTTTAAGTTTTGCATTAATTAAGTTAAAAAGAAGATATTATGCCTTGTGCACTTTAAGTTGATTTTATATATTTTATTTTAATAGTTTAAAAATAATATTAAAAGTTTATTAAAAGTGTTAATAAAAAAAAGACAAAACTTTTGTTTATTTGTCTTTATTTTAAATTTTTTGCTGATCCGAAAAATGATCCGATCCGTGACTGATCCGAGGAACGATCCGATCCGTGAGTTTTTTGATCCGTTGCACCCCTAGTTAATAACAACCCAAATCTCAGATTATCACACACATAAGGCGTCTTTACACAGAAAAAGCGGCACAGAAACCAAATCTGAAGCGCCATAAAATCACTAAATGTGCATTTACACAGCATGTTTATTGCTTCTCTGATGCGGCATAAATGCATTTACACAGAAAACGCGGCAAAGAAACGACAGGCGTCAGTTTTATTAGCGTGTCAGGCATGTCATGTGTGTGTGTGTTTGTGTATGATTACACACGTCGACGACTCTGATCTTTTGCTGGTTTGTGGTTTGAGTACAGGACACTTTTACTGTATTGTCTCTTGTTGGCCGACATGTTTTAATTTGGCTAAAACAATATGGAGCTCGGCCTATATGTGTTGTCTTCCGCTTCTTGACTGTCGCGCCGCATGTTTGGTTGTCATGACAATGGCGTAGTTTAGAGCGGCACAAGTTCCCGCTCATTTACACTGAACCAAAACAATATCAGAGTCATCTTTGACACTAGCGGCTGAGGCGGGTCAGGCCGGCATATTCTCAGTTTGCTTTTATGCGGCATTGTGTCTTTACACAGAACTTTGAGCAGACACAGAGCCGCTTTAGAGCAGCCTTAACTCGGCTGTGTAAAGATGCCTATAGAGACAGTTCAAGGGGAAAAGATGAACATAACATTCATATTATTCTCACAATCAGTCACAACAGTATGAGCAGAATTACACTCATATTAAACAGTTTAAAGTTCAGAGACCGACAGAAACTGAAGCTGAATTTAAGACTCATTATATGGTGATCTCAGACACAATATCTATACATACAAACACACGCACACACAGTGTTACTGAACCAGAACCTTTACTTGTATTTCTAGCAAGAAATACAGTCATTTAAACTTTAAATGAAAATCTGATGATGAAATTCGTTAAGAATTATTCTTACTCTAGTGTCTCCAGTTTATAATGTGGATCATCCCTCAGATCCTCCAGCTGCTTCACTCCTGAGTCTCCTAGTTTATTATCAGACAGATTCAGATCTCTCAGGTGTGAGGGGTTTGATCTCAGAGCTGAAGCCAGAGCAACACAACCTTCATCTGTGACTCCACAATCCATCAACCTGTAGAGAATAATGACACACATTAAGCCTATATCCAGAGATAAACACAACACTTAAACAACACTTAAACCCGGGGGGGGTATGCCTACCCAAGGGGAGGACTTAAGAATACACATATGGCCCGAGGGGCTTCATATGGGGGAATCACTGGAGTCAACCTGCCGGTGGCTAGAACTTAGCTCCAGGAATGGCAGATGGCTTGCCAAGGGAAGACACATGCTCAGAGAGGCTTACAGTGGATAATACACATCTGAAAGCTACCGTAGGGAGCCGTACACACAGAGGCATCTAGCCGACGACCCAGTAATACTCTGGCGCCAGCGTCAGAAGTGCTGGAGGACTCAGGGCTTCAACAGAAGGCTCAGCTGAGGGAGTATCGCACTTATCCAGTCCGTGGAGTGGAATGGCGAGCAAGCGAAGACACCTGAGCGGGTCCAGTACTGGCCGGTTGAGCGAGTACAAGAGAGGACACAGGCTCCACTCTGAAGTTATAGAATCTCGCGAATGTGTTAGGTGTCGCCCAGCCTGCAGCTCTGCAGATGTCTGCTAGCGAGGCGCCATGCGCTAGAGCCCAAGAGGAAGCCACACTCCGAGTGGAGTGGGCCGTCACACCAAGGGGGCACGGTCGACCTTGCTGCTGGTAAGCTAAAGCGATGGTGTCCACTACCAGTGAGACAGCCGCTGCTTAGAGAGAGCCCTTCCCTTCTGGCTCCCCCCATGACAGACAAAGAGCTGGTCTGAGGTCCTGAAACACAGCGTTCTGTCCACATAAGTACGGAGTGCCCGTACCGGACAGAGCAGTGCCAAGGCTGGGTCTGCCTCCTCCAGGGTCTCTTACCGGATCTCTTAGCGCGGTCTGTTAACAGTGTTGCTTGATCGAGATCGGCTCGCGCTGCACAGATGTTGCTGGTCTGAACTGATAAACGATCCGTGAAGCACATAATGAGTAGCGCAGTTTCGTTCTGCTTTCATTCGCTTGCCATTACATGTTGCGCAACATTGTGTTGGCCGCGCCAGCACAAATTTTGCCGGCAGGAAAAATTTTCCAAGCAATCGTTCGGTTTATATGCGTACCGAACCGGAAGCCTCGAACCAAAACGGTTCAATACGAATACATGTACCGTTACACCCCTAGTAATAATAGTTATTTCCCTGAATTTTATTCCATTTGATTATACTTTATGAATTCACAGTGACAGTTTAATGTGAGAGTTGTGTATGATCTTACCACAGTGTCTCCAGTTTACAGTGAGGATTCGCCAGTAGATCAGAAAGCTGCTTCACTCCTGAGTCTCCTAGTTTATTATATGACAGATTCAGTTCTCTCAGGTGTAAGGGGTTTGATCTCAGAGCTGAAGCCAGAGCAACACAACCTTCATCTGTGACTCCACAATCCCACAACCTGTAGAGAACAATGACACACATTAAGCCCATATCCAGAGATAAACACAACACTTAAACTATAAATAACACAGGCAAGGCAAGTTTATTTATATATTATTTAAACTATGGCAATTCAAAGTGCTTTACATAGAGAGGAAATAATCACAAAATAAATGCAAGGAAAATTCAAACAGTAATTCAAAAGCTTTACATAGAAAGGAATCAGCAATTCATAGAGCTTTGCATAGAAAATAGACAAAATAAAAGCATGTTTAATAATGTATTTCTAAGCATTTTAAGGAACGTGTGTGTCTGTGTTAGGTCTGGGAGAAAAAAAAAACTATTCACCAAACTATCTAAATTTTTTTGATTATGATTTTAAAATAGATTTTTTTTATTCCAGAATTGATATTGATTCAAATTAAATTGCTTTATTGTTGTCGTTGCTTATAGACGAGCTTGACAGAAGTTCGCCACTCTTGCTACAACAGAGGATGAAACGTGTCGTTATCTATGAGTGCCGTAATATAAGACATAAGACAGTAGAGCTGCACGATTCATCTTTAAAATACTGTGATCTCCATTCAAACACACACACAAGATCTTCTTCCAATTCCTCTGTCTATTAAACCTTTGACCAAATCATACAGCGGCGGATCAGTTATTCACTGTGCAAACGCATCATAATATGTGAATGCACTAACAGCACGCTCCTGCACCGCAACACACACTGCAAACGGGTGTGAAACGGACGTTAGATCCACTACAGTTCTGAGAAACTTAGATGTGTTTTAGAACTCTTTTTTTCGTACAACAGCAGCACTCATCTTCTTTGTTTATTAGTGGATGCGGATGACCAGTCGTAGACCGGAAACTGATACGCCAACTTCTGACAAAAGCGGAAGTTCGAAACTACGGTTGTGCACATAGCCTATTGGATTTTCAGGTGAGATTCTCAATTCATTCAGTTAACGGATGCTCTGAAATCACTTCATACGTTTTCTGTATCCGATCTTGAAAAGACCAGGGGCCTCATGTATAAAACTTTGCGTAGATTTCATCCTTAAAGTGTGTGTACGCACATAAGGCAGAATTTGCGTACGCACAAAAGTTTTCAGATTTATAAAACCGTTCGTACGCCAGAACCTGCGCAGAATTCACTTTATAAATCCCAGTCAGCGGGAGATTATGCGCATGTGCGTCTCCTCCCCGAAATAACCATATATGGAGATTACAACGCCTAGTTTAAATATGCATATCCTCATCTGCATATCATTTGCATATGATTATTCATCCACGTGATACCAAGTTTAACGGTACAAGACGTTAGGAAAATATGAAATGCGGATGTGCCGTCACATTATTACAAAAAAAAATTTTTAGTAGCCTATATCCTTGCCTTGTTTTTGAATAAATAAATCAAATAGTGTTAAATACATTTCAGAGAAAGTTTTTCTCAATCTTTTCCACTGGCCAAATAGTATTTTTAATTGATTTATATTTTAATGGAAAGCGATAGACATGGTTGTGCATTATTTGCACGAAACAGTTCTCTCAGACAATCTCTAGTTAAAACATTAAAACACAGCATGCCAGAAGAAAAGTGTTCAAAAGCAATGAATCCACAACAAATAGGTATATTTCTATTTATTGAATATATATATATATATATATATATATATATATATTGTAACTTCTCAGTAATGATTTCATGTAGTTTAAGAGTTTAACTCCATTAATGAGAATGGCATATTTAATCTAAATGTTTATATCAGAAAACATAGTTTAAACCATTCTTTTATTTATTTAAACTATTATTGTGAATATGGACTGTATTTATGATTTGCACTCATAATGAAGATTTACGGTTTTACTCCATCTGCCGTTAGATTATAGGCTATATGTGCGTCAGTTTCACCAAACGGTCCAACGCGCGTGCTGGCGCGGTCATTTAAGAAGGGATGGATGTTTGCTTCAAGTGATGATAGGTTTGTGAAATTATATTTGTATTATCTTTCTGTAGATGTATAATTTTCTTTAGATTCTCTGTCTAATAGTAAGCAAAAAGACATTTGACTCCAGCTCACCATCGGTGTCGCCAAAACCCATAATCTTCTAAAAGAGTGCGTACACACGGTCAAGAGCATCCTTACGGTGCGCACTTATTTACGGCAAGTTTATTTTTTATAAATCCCGATGTGCGTGTGGAAAAATGCGTACGCATATTTCTATGCCCATTTTGTGCGTACGCAACGTTTATACATGAGGCCCCAGGTGTAAATGCCGTCCGAAACGCATTCGAGACGGATTTGAATCCGATCACTCAAACCACATCAGGAAGTAGTCTGGGCTGCATTCCAGACGAAATGCATCTGGTTGTTAAAACCACATATGTAAATGTTACTACTCCCAAAAATGCTAAAAAATAAACGTGTGAGAGCGTGTTATAAGCCATGTGTCATGTTATTTTAGTCAGATATGACGGCGCTGCGACACACATCACCTCAGATGAGCAGCTGAGCGCCTATCAAGCCAATGCGCCGCAATCTATCACAAATCAAAGTGAAAGTAAGTCGCAGATGATTAACACTACAATAAGTAAAAGTAAAGAAATGAACTGATCTTACCAGTTCTGTTCCCGCTCTCTCTTATTGCTGTCTTTGCTGATTTTGAAATTAGCCGATGATCAATAAAATGCAGCTCATATCTGTTGCTTTCGGTGACGTGCACTTCATGAATTCTGTAGCCTATATAGCACGGGAATTGAAGATCAGATTATATCCGTTTTGCAAAAACACATGTATGTGACCAGCTGTAAATTAAATCGTTTTGATAAATCAGATAGCAATCCAATCTGAGAAAACGCATGAAGTGGCCAGGTATAAACGTGGCGCGGCGCTGCGCTTCTCTTTCAGTGTGCGACCCCCTTTACAGATGTGTACTTCCCTCATGTTAAATATAAAATGCATCTCTGATATTTTTCTAACGTCTGGATAAACAGACGTTTCAATATATTGGTTTTAAATGGCCCTTACAGTGCAATTCGACTATCTGCGCTAAAATATCAAAGTAAAAGTCATCATAGCTTGCGTGGTGTAGTCAGCTCCATAGGTCAGCTCCCAACTCAACTGTGAAAATAGATTAACGGCGATATATTTTTTTATCGCCCGACAAGAGTCTCACGTTAACGCAGCACGTTAACGCCGATAACGGGCCACCCCTAGGGCTGTCGCGGTAACCGCAATATTGTAGTACCGCGCTTCTGACAAGTCAACCGCAGAGGATAGCACGTAACCGCAGCAACCGCGATAGTCACGGTTTTTTTTTTATAAGGCTATACCCTTCTTGTTTTGAACTTAATGCATGTGTATTGAATGTTAAACAAGTTCATAACGATAACAAGACTGTTTTTCATGGTGATGTGTAGCTTACAGGCTTCACACAGACAGTGAATGAAAGAGATCGGCAGAGCGCATCACGCGCTGCGCGTGCAATTGATCTTTCGCCGGCCCCTCCCACAAAATGGGCATTGTCCAATCACACATCATAGCAACCGTTACTGTGTGAGCTGTTTCGTCAAACAGTAAGCGGTGCGCCCATGGCGTTAGTAAATCGGACACATGATACCCCGAGAGATTGTCTGGAGAAGTTGTGTTTTTTCCCTTTCCAAAGCCCAAAACACAACGCGAGCGGTGCTAAAGATGTATTAAACAGTGTGGACGCCCCAATTCCAGTTAAATGTGTCGAACATGGTTAACTCGTCTCGCGTGCAGCGTGCGTGCGACTGAGATTAGTCAAAGAAGCACGGAGAAAGCAGATCAAGAGGATCCACAAAGGACTTACTGTACATTTTCTAAAGGGTTGTTAACATACCATAATATTCTCTGGGAAAATGAGCAGCAGTCAGCTAAGTTAGCAGTGCAGCACCGTAGACTTACAGTTTAGAGGACGTTCGCAACGGGGAAAGCATGAAGCTTACATGACAACATCAGTTCATATATCAATATCGTAACGAATAGAAATAACCTTAAATAACGTATGGTTCTCTGCCTCTTTCCGTCTCTTATGCATAACGTTAGTTACTTTTTAAACACGAAAATCGCATTCAGCATGAGCATGACACGCAATCGGTTGCTGTGGTAATGAACAACCTGCTTGTTAAAGCGAACGTGTACTCCTGTATCGGAGGCAAAATGAATCAATATGCAGCGCAAGTTATATATTTCGAACTCCAAACAATTAGCCACTGAACCAGTTTATAAAATCTTCAAGGCTGTGCTGGTTGCATTTGAGGTAACTTAGCATGGTCATGGGGTTTTTCTGATTTTTCTTGAGACTGGTAAGCATTAGCATCAATAGTAGTCATGTCTCATTCATTTCTTAATTTTATATTTGGAATAAATCCCTCCACCGCATACCGTAACCCCTTTTGCTTCGATCTTGCTTGATATCGCGGAGGTATTGCTCCAAAAAAGGTCACTGACACGCACGGGAATACCCTTTGCCGTCATGGCAATCTGTCGCGCTGCCCGTGTTTGACCATTTGTTTGACGGAGGTATCAACAGTAACTAAGGGGGCGGGGCTCGGCGAAAGGCTAATTACCTGCGTCTGTCTTTGAAGTCGTGAAAAGCTTGTCGTGTCAAAGGGAAGCGAAAAATTTGTCGCATCATCATTTTAACGTTCTCTTCACGGGTATTTTCCCATAAATCCGCGTCAGCAGCAGCTCTGGTCAGCATCCCACAACACAAGGAAGCCGAAATAAAATCAGTGAGTCACGCATTGAATCAATGGGTCTCTAATAAGTGAAGCATCGGCTTCAGCATTGCCTATGCGACGCATTGCTGCTCAGCTGAGCCTTGAAAAGTTGAATCTCAAAGTTAAAAATAAATAACATCTTGTTGAATCAGCTTTTTTAAACGTGTTCGTTGAATGAACGGTTCAATGACTCGCTCAAAGTCCGTTGTCATAACAAAATGCGCGCTGAGTGAAAGTCTTACAATGCGCATATACTGTAGACGCTGTTTAGTTTCGGTTACATTGGTTACTGAAAATGTCCTCGTTTTTGTCCACATCGTAAACATTATTTATATAGCAACAAAAACATATAATTAAATAAATAAATAAATGGCGGTAATACCGCATATCGCGCTATTGAGCCACTCAACATTACAGCAAGGGAAATTCCATAACCGCGACAGCCCTACCCACCCCTAATAATTACTATGTTGTTGTTTTTTTTTCGTTTTGTTTTTTTACAGTGGGTCATAATACATCATATCTTTTAGTTTATCAGTGCGTTTTGTGGTGTTAGGAATTTCTCTGCGCATTTCCGCACTAACTCAAAACATGCGTAAACCACCTCCTGAGCTGGTGTAGGATTTGAGCGTGCCGTACGCCAACGTTGGACGTTTGGTGTACGCACTTTTGATAAATGAGGGCCACTGTGTTTTGTGGGATAATAATATAGTGAGATGTAAATGTTCCTCTTCAGGGAGACTCCTCACCGCTGTCTTCTACCGCCGGCAGGATCTGACGGTTCAAGCAGGAATCTGTCGCTGAACCACCGGATGGGGCTTACGCCAAACATATATTGTATACACTATCTACATATTAATCCTTATTCACTCAGAGTCTTTATGGTAGAGATGATCTTACCCCAGCCTCTTCAGTTTACAGTGAGGATTCGCCAGTCCATCAGAAAGCTGCTTCACTCCGGAGTCTCCTAGTTTATTATATGACAGAATCAGTTCTCTCAGGTGTGAGGGGTTTGATCTCAGAGCTGAAGCCAGAGCAACACAACCTTCATCTGTGACTCCACACTCAATCAACCTGTAGAGAACAATGACACACATTAAGCCTATATCCAGAGATAAACACAACACTTAAACTATAAATAACATAGGCAAGGCAAGTTTATTTATATAGCACATTTCATACACTATGGCAGTTCAAAGTGCTTTACAAAAAAAGGCAATAATCACAACATAAAAGCAAGGAAAATTCAAACAGTAATTAAAAAAAATCATTATTTCTATGGAAAATCCCCATAAAACAGGGAAACCCAATGGTGTGTGTGTGTGTGTGTTTACTGTATTTGTAAACATTTAAAAGAACGTGTGTATGTGTGTGTGTTAGGACTGGGAGAAAAAAAAAAAAAAAAAAAAAAAAAAAAAAAAAAAATCGATCCACATAACTATCACAATTTTCTGGTTAAACTGTGATAGTTATGTGGTTAAATTGAATTGCTTTATTTTTGTAAAAAATATTTTAAAAATTACTTATTTTACATTTTTTTTGTTGCTTACAGACGAGGTTGACAGAAGTTGGCCAATGAAACGTGTCGTTATCTATGATTGTCGTAATATCCTGTTCTGGTGGACGTGTGGAAGCGGCGTAAGACTGAATCACTGAAAAGCCCTTGCGCTACTCATATGCTGAGAGAGAGCGATAAGACAGTAGATCTGCACTATTCATCTTTAAAATGTGATCTCCATTCAAACACACACACACACACACACACACATGATCTTCTTCCAGTTCCTCTGTCTATTAAACCTTTGACCAAATCATATCGCAACATTTTAAATCTGTGTTGGCGCTGCCGCTGACCCAGCAAGAGTTGTCATGAAACAGCTTAAATAGAAGTAATGGGATAAAAGTGTAAAGCACAAATCTAAACACTGATGTCTAGCGATCAAAATAGAGGAAGTCAGATTTTGATAGAAACAATCATCAATACATACAATCAACAATAGATATCATATCGTATCGGCACCCAAATATCGTGATAATATCAAATCAGCAGATAGGTGCATCATCCCAGCCTAGTGTCTATTTGCGTGTGTGTGTGTGTGTGTGTGTGAGTGAGCTTAATGTTTTGTAAACACTGAGAAAATTGCTTAAAGTTATTGAAACTTTAGAGTGATTGAGAAGCACAGATAAATGAACAATATGGAACGGGACGTGCTTGATGATTTAAAGCACATTAGACACACAACCGCCTGTCAGTGTGTCCCGCTTCCTGACGTTTGATTGGGCAAATACACACACAATTACGTAATAAACACACATCTTGCTTCTTGTGCGATCGCTCATTATTTGAATGACTTTTCACAACAGTTTGGAAATGATGTAATCGAGTCACATGACAATGGTAAGTGCTCGCGATCTTGTATATTAAGATATGAAGTATTTCTTATGGCCAGTTAGATTGGCATATGCTGTACTTCATGGATTTATGTATCATAAGTCTGAGGTGCCTGATGGGCTGATGGGCTATAATCCTGTACAGTAAAATAAATAAGAGCCTGGCTATGTGCCTATGTCTGGCAGGTAGTGTATTCGCCGCCATTCCCCGTATCAGAGAAGACAACTCCAGCAACACAACTTTAGTCAACTTTCCACAAAAGTAGACGATGGAATCAAAGGGGCTGTTTATACCTGGCCACTTCATGCGTTTTCTGTGATCGGATAGCTATTCGATCGTTAAAAGACCAGGGTGTTAATGCCCTCCGAAACGCATTCGAGACGGATTTGAATCCGATCGCTCAAATCACTTGAGGACGTGGTCTGGGCCGTATTCCAGACAAAACTGGACAAGTGTAAATGCATCGGGTTGTTGAAAGCAGGCTATATGTCATGTTATTTTAGTCGTATATGATGACGCGCATCACCTCAGATGAGCAACTGAGCATCATAAAGCCAGCGCGCCGCAATCTATCGCAAATCAAAGTGAAAGTAAGTCGCAGACGCTTAACACTACCATCTTCATTAAAAGTAAAGAAATTAAATGATCTTACCAGTTCTGTTGCCGATCTCTCTTATTGCTGTCTTTGCTGATTTTGAAATTAGCCGATGATTAATAAAATGCAGCTCATATCTGTTGCTTTCGGTGACGTGCCCTTCATGAATTCTGTAGCCTATAGCCTATAGCGCGGGAATTGAAGATCAGATTATATCCGTTTAGCAAAAACACATTTATGTGAGCAGGTGTAATGGAATCGTTTTGATAAAAATCAGATAGCAATCCGATCTGAGAAAACATGAAGTGGCCAGGCGTAAACAGCCCCAAAGAGACCGGCTTTTAGTTCATTCCAACCCCAACGCAAACTGTCCAGTGCCAGGCGTCGGAATAAGACGAGAGTCAACATCGGGAAGCTTTCAACAAACGGAGAGATCTCCGGTCTGCTCTAGGGCTCAAACGGGTCCAATACAAAGTAATAACTTGTATTGTTCATGAACGTGTTTCCATAATTATACAATCATACAGTAAGCACATAAAACAGTTCAATAAGGAAATAGATGAAAACAAAAACCGAAGTTTTCTACTACCCCTGTTTTCCCCTCTCACACACAGTGTGTAATTTACTCGAATGCCTTTCCTTTCATAAATGACCTGCAGATTTATAACTCTATTACCTCATTATGACTGTAACAAGAGATGTGTGCCGCACAGTGTGCGGCTGATGCTCCTTTGGTAATGAACAGCTCGTGAAAACGTGCGTGTGTGTGTGTGTGTGTGCGAGCGCGCACGCAGTTTCGCTTTTCGCCAGAGGGGGCGTAGTTCTGCAAAAACTCAGATACTTGCGTTTTGCTCTTTTAAAAACAAAATAAAAAATAAATAAATTAAAAAAACTGTAATATTATGAAATATTATATTCCAATGTAAAACAGCTCTTTTCTATGTGAATATATAGTAAAGAATAACCTCAAAGAATCCTGAAAAACAATTGTACACAACTGTTTTCAACATATAATAATAATGAAAGTTTTCTGAGCATCAAAATATAATTAAAAATTAAATATAATAATGATTTCTGAAGGATCATGTGACACTGAAGAATGTAATGAATGCTGAGACTTTGATCACAGGAATATCATTTTTAATTACATTTTGAATTACATTTTTAAGAATATTAAAATAGAAAACAGTTATTTTAAATTGTCATAATTTTTTATAATATTACAGTGTTTTTCTTCTATGTTCTTCTTTTCTTCTAGTGTTTTCAAACAAATACAGCATTGGTGAGCAGAAGAGACTTCTTTTAAAAACATTAAAAATCTTCCTGATGCAAAACTTTTGAAAGGCAGTGTGTGTGTGTGCGTGTGTGTGTGTGTGTGTTGTGATTTAATTGACGAAGCGAACGCAGTTTATTGAGAGCACAATCAAAAGTCATAGTCCATTAAAACAGGCAGAAGGTCAGAGGTCAGAAAACCAGCCCAAACACACACATCCAGAGGGCAAGACAAGAAGGAGAAACCCAGGGATTATTCCAGAAAGCGGGGTATGTGACAGACCCAATGGGTGTGTTTAAGGGTGAGTAAGCGGATAAGCTCAACTTTCGGCTCCACAAACAGAGGGAACGTTCAGGGTATGTAGTAGTAGTAAAACATTTCCACACTGAAGGCACTCTCTGTAATTTCACTGAGGTCTGAAAAATGAAATGACTGATATCACAGAGCTGATCAGCACAGCTCCTCAAAACTCTCCCACTGACTTTATCAAGCCCAGGGCTTTTATGTTTTTGGGTGGTTTGTAAAACCCTCAAAACAGAACCTTTATCAATGTGCAGATATTCCTCTGTTTTCAAACTAAAATAAAAATCCCTACTAATTTCATTAAAATCTTGTGCATCAAATCGCCTATAAAAGTCATTAAATTCATTATCTATCTCTCCAATAGCTATCTCTCTCAAAAGTAGCAATATTCTTTGTTAATCCATTAATTTATAATGTTTAAGAACTGTTGTAATGTTTTAGCAGTGATGCTTGTTCTCAGTGTTACTTACAGAGCGTATCTAGTTGCTGTAACCACAGGCATCAGCTTCTGAAGAACTTCATCTCCTGTGTTTTGTGGGACACTAATAGAAAATAAACAAGTTAATTAATAATGCTAACAATAATAACAATAATTCATATCATAAATAATACATTACACACTTTTTTTAATGAAACACTGCTTTATAAAGGACGTGTGTTAAAGTTGTTTAGTATCTATAACTGTAGAAGTCTCGTATTCAGCAACACAGATTTATTTTCTCTTTTTCTTGTCAATGTCGTTTGTCAAGGTCTATTAGTCTACATTTACACTACAACACTAACATTTCATAATGAACTCAGATAAACTCAGTGCCGACTCGTTTTCCAGCAGTTCTTCTACATGAACTGGAATGTGTGCAAAGGATTGTGGGAGATTGAAGAACACGAAGAACACACTTGATGCATCCTTCAAAATGATCTGAATTAAAGACACAAAATGAAGTCTGTCTTCAAAAGATCCTTCAAACTGAGACGGCCTTCAGAGGCGCTTGATGACGTGGCAGTCGAGATATGCAGCCTTACTAGGACACAGCCACGGTTTGAGAAACACCCGCAAATTATGGACAATATCCCAGAAATCAGTCTGAGCCCGTGATTTAAACACCTCTGATCTCTGAGTTTCTCTTTCTTCATAATGTTTTAGACTGTAATGATTGCACTCAGTGTTACTTACCCATCATTACTGCCTCCAATAAAGTCGTTTAGGTCAAACCTCTTCAGTGTCTCCTCTGAGGACAACAACACAAACACTAAAGCTGACCACTGAGACGAGGAGAGTTTCACAGCATGTAATCCTCCACGGCTCGCATGAGGTTGAGCTTCGTTGACTAGAGAAAGATCGCCCAGTTCATTCAGACAGTGAAACAGATTGATGTATTTCTCTGGAGAGGGATTCTCCCTGATCTTCTCTTTAATATAGTCAACTGTTTCCTCATTGTTGTGAGAGCTGTTTGCTGTCTGTGTCTTTAGTTCTTGTAAGAGACTCTGATTAGACTCCACTGACAGACCCAGAAGGAAACGAAGGAAAAGGTCCAGATGCCCATTTCTACTGTGTAAAGCCTCATCCACAGCTCTCTGATGGAGATCAGATAGGGACACTTTGCCTCCATTAGTTGGTTTGGTAATCTGGTCAAACACATTGATGTTATTGTTGATAAAGGAGAGATGCACATATAGAGCTGCTAGATGTTCCTGAATGCTCAGATGAACAAAGCAGAAGACTTTCCCCAGACACAAGCCCAACTCCTCTCTGAAGATCTGAGTGCACAATCCTGAGTAAACTGATGCTTCTGCCACATCAATGCCACACTCGCTCAGGTCTTCCTCATAGAAGATCAGGTTGCCTTTCACAAGCTGCCGATACGCCAGTTCCCCCAGTTTGACGATCATGTCTTCATCTTTCACTTTCTTCTCATAGTCCTTCTCATGTTTGATGTTGGTCTGAATGAGCAGGAAGTGTGTGTACATTTGAGTGAGAGTCTTGGGAATCTCTCGTCTCTCTGCTTCACTGCACATCTCCTCTAGAACAGTGGCTGAGATCCAGCAGAACACTGGGATGTGGCACATAATAAAGAGGCTCCTTGAGGACTTCAGGTGTGAGATAATTCTTTTAGCCAATCTCTTTTTACGAATCCTCTTCCTGAAGTATTCCTGTTTCTGTGTGTCACTGAAGCCTCGTACCTCTGTCACTCGATGGACACACTCAGAGGGGACGAGATCCGCTGCTGCTGGTCTGGAGGTGATCCAGATGAGAGACGAGGGAAGCAGATTCCCCACAATGAGGTTCGTCAGCAGCTCGTCCACTGAGGCTGATTCAGTCACATCACACAACCTCACATCGCTCTGAAAATCCAGAGACAGACGACACTCATCCAGACCATCAAAGATGAACAGCACTTTATACTCATCACTGGATATGGCCATTTCTCTGCTTTCAGGGAAGAAGCGATGAAGAAGATCTGAAAGACTGAGTGTTTTGTCCTTCATCAAGTTGAGCTCTCTGAAAGCCAGTGGAAATATGAGCTGGACGTCCTGATTCTCTTTCCCTTCAGCCCAGTCCAGGATGAGCTTCTGCACAGAGACTGTTTTTCCAATGCCAGCGACTCCCTTTGTCAGCACAGTTTTGATGGGTTTGTCTTGTCCAGGTAAAGGTCTAAAGATGTCACTGCATTTGATCGGTGTGTCCTCTGTTTCTGCTCTCCTGGACTGTGTCTCAATCTGTCTCACCTCATGCTCATTATTGATCTCTCCACTTCCACTCTCTGTGATGTAGAGCTCTGTGTAGATCTCATTCAGGAGTGTTGGCTTTCCCTGCTTTGATATTCCCTCACACACACACTCAAACTTCTGTCTCAGATTTGATCTCAGTGTGTTGAGGACTTCAGCAGCTTTAGAGTCATGGCTGGAAGATTACAATAACACATTATTACACAAGTCAGAGAAGTAAATAACCATAAATTACAACATTATTTGTTTGCAACACCTAAAATTATTTCCCTTCCTGCTCAGCTACCGTTCGGACGCTCCTGCTTACTGCTCCGTGCTTTGCTCTATCGCTTTAATATTTTTTATAAATTTTATCTCCTTTTCACCTAATTTTAACTTCAGCAAATCAGCACAGTGCTTAGACGCTGGGATTACTTAAAAAGTACTTCACACTTTTATTCTACCAGCCTCTCACTGCTTACATTCCGGGGAAGAGAAAACACAACTCCCTACATTTATAAGGATAAGAAAATGCCTCTTCTGGAATCTACTTGCTGCTCTAACTGCCACAGACTTTTACAAAGGATTGCAGTTCTTGAAACAAAGTTAAATTCGGGACCGACAAACCAGACGGAAGGCACAACAGAGCTCAGTCATGGACGCCCTCAGCGCACAGCCGGTGAGTCCCATGAATCTAGTGCTCCTCAACAGGCTATACTGACTGTAGAGAAACAAGCCGATCGACTTACAAATCGATGGCACAAACAGGGAGCGAGACCCAAAGGCACTCGAGACATCAGATTGTCACGAGCACCACATATTTCAGCAGTAGCTTCATCTACCCCAGATATGACTCTGACAAGGATTGCAACCACTGGTCTCCTACCACCGCCTATTCATCTTGAGAACAGATTTGAAGTATTAATGAATGAGGAATCCCTGAATTTGACGAATGTGATCGAACACAGACTGAGTCAGCCTGTAGCTAACGCTGATGCTAACCGGCGCTCAAGGTCGAGCAGACAGCGGCACTCAGCTCAGAGCACAGCGGGGCCCAGGACTCTGATAGTGGGCGACTCCATAATCAGAAACATTAGTAGCAGGGATACAACTACATGCTACCTTCCACAAGCAACAACTTCTGATGTAAATAGGGAACTTCAGAACATTCTGATGAAACATAAGACTGCAAATCGACTCATCATTCATGTGGGGAAAAATGATATTCATAAAGAGCAGTCGGAACTCCTTAAGAAGGATTTCAATTAACTTTTTGAAACACTTAAAAGACTGAAAGTTGAAACATTCATCAGTGGACCACTCCCAGCAAGAGGAACAAACAGGTTTTCACGGTTGCTTGGGCTCAACACATGGCTGCAAAAAACCTGCAACATAAAAGGAGTGAACTTTATTGACAACTTCAATCTTTTCTGGAGTCAGAGGCAACTGTTTCAACGGGATGGCCATCACCCAAACAAACTTGGTTCTAGAGTACTAAAGGACAATATCTACTTCTCCCTCCATCATCCTTCTGCTGTGTGTGCCAATCCATTCAACCTGAATGGCACTCACACACCTGGACACAGTATGAATGACCACAGGACTTCACTTCAGCACCTGAATGGACATATTGCTGACACATCACACAAGGACAATGATAACCCCACTCAGCCACAACAACAACCTCTGCTCACGGATACAATCTCAGCAGAGCCCTGCCCACAGAGCTCACCACAGACAGACTGTGACATATCAGAACTGCTCCCAGATTCAGCACCCAAGGACGACTTTCTGGAAAACAGCGAGGGAAACCAGGACAGCATTTTACACCCTCCAATAACACCAGAGCAACAGCCCATCTCACCTGACACGTTATCCGTCTCTCCAGCATCTCCACTTCTGTGCTTCTCAGAGAAAATGGAACAACTGGTGTCTGCTGGAACCAAACTGTCCCACTCTTTTGCTGCAAGCTAGGGGTGTAACGGTACACAAAAATCACGGTTCGGTACGTACCTCGGTTTTAAAGTCACGGTTCGGTACGTTTTCGATACAGCAAAAAGAAAGAAATGTCAGAGAAATTTCCTATTTGTTTAAAGAAAAAATATTTTTAAATAAGTGTGAGTTTTCCTAGATCTTGAAACTTTCAGGTTTATAAATGGGGGTCATCTTTGAAGGATGAACAAATAATGTTTTGGTCATCACATTAAAAATAACATTTAAATATATGTTTATTTATATAATATTTGAATTTTGAAGTGCTGGAAAAAGATGTGTGAAGTACTTGAAAGCATTTCACCATTCCAGCCAAACTGGTTCCAGTTAGTGTTACTATATTAAATCCATGGTGAATGTTGCTGGTCTGTGGACGTAAAGTACTAGTTCATTCACGGCACAATGTTTCTCCTGGTTTCCATGACAGCGCTGTTTGATCTAATTTACACCTGGTATTAAAATGCGATCTGTATCCAGATAAGTTATCCAGATAATAAGTACTGATTCCATTTACACCTGGCCACATAAATGTGTTTTTGCAAAACGGATATAAATCCGATCTTCACCTCCTGCGTTATACGCAGATTTATTGGATTGCACGCCACCAAAAGCAACAGATCTGAGCGGCATTTTATTGATCATCAGCTAATTTCCAAATCAGAGACATCAATAAGAGAGAGTGGCAACAGGCCTGGTAAGATAATTTCGTTTCTTTACTTGAAGATGTGTTAACTGCGTCTGTGACTTACTTTCACTTTTATTTGCGATGTTTGCACGTTGAATAGACGCTCAGCTGCTCATCTGCGGTGATGCGTGTCGCGTGTCGCATCTGACTAGGCTATAACATGACATAGCCTATATAACACGCTCTCACTCGTTTATTTTTTAGCATTTTTGGGAGGAGTAAAATATACATATGTGGTTTCAACAACCAGATTGCGTTTACACCTAGTAAAGATCCGGACACAATGCGAGCCAGACTACCTCCAGATGTGGTCAGGCAGATCCGATCACAACGCGTTTACACCTTGCATTAACATGCGTTTTTTATTATCCGGATAACTTATCTGGATACAGATCGCATTTTAATACCAGGTGTAAACGGGGTCATAGAGATCTACGGTTAATAACGGAGAAATGTGAATGCTTCTCACTAGATCTCGCAGCGATGTTATTACCTCAGTGGCGAATTCAAATGTTTTCTTTACCGGATCTCTTAGCGCGGTGTGGTAACAGTGTTGCTTGATTGAGATCGGCTCGCGCTGCACAGATGTTGCTGGTCCGAACTGATAAACGATCCATGAAGCACGAGTAGCGCAGTTTCGTTCTGCTTTCATTACGCTTGCCATTTGATGTTGCGCAACGTTGTGTTGACGCGTCAGCACGAATTTTGCCGGCAGGAAAAATGTGCCAAGCAATCGTTCGGTTTGTATGCGTACCGAACCGGAAGCCTCGAACCGAAACGGTTCAATACGAATACATGTACCGTTACACCCCTACTGCAAGCCCCCAGATACCAACCAAAAAACAGCAGGCCCCAAAACCACCAAAGCCTGTGGGCCCAGCTCGCCCTCTCCCTCCTCCTCCGAGAGTTCTTCGGCCTCTGCCACAGCGCAGGGCTCACAGCCTCCCCCATCGGCTCGAGGTGAACCAAAAACAACTGATACCAACTCTAAATGAAATACTTCGGGTCCTCGCTATGAAAACAATAACTTTATCAAATGTTTACAGAACAAGCGGGAACCCAGTGTGCCTGAATCTTTCTCTATTGCTGTTCATTTACATGATAGAAAATCTAAGGCCTTCAACAGCCGTACAGCAAACCCATCTAATCTGGTGCCTATTACACGCCAAACTAAGACTGCTGTGGGGACAAAAAGTAAGACTATAATGTTAGCACTTTTAAACATCCGCTCCATTAAAAATAAATCACTTCTAGTCAATGACTTAATAACCACATACAACCTGGATTTCATGTTTCTAACTGAAACCTGAACTGCGCCCTTGACACACTTCCCACATCTTTTTTCAAAACTGTGTTAAACTGTTTAGAAGCAGATCTCCTAGAAGTAGTAAATGCCTCACTTCGCTCTGGGAGTTTTCCGAACTCCCTGAGAACGGCAGTTGTCAAGCCCCTCCTGAAAAAGAGCAATCTGGATAAGACCATCTTAAGTAATTATAGACCGATCTCAAATCTTCCTTTCATAGGCAAGATCATTGAAAAGGTTGTCTTCAATCAGCTGAACAAATTCTTAAGCTTAAATAAATACTTTGACAATTTTCAATCTGGTTTCCGATCGCATCACAGCACAGAGACAGCGCTCATAAAGATAATAAACGATATTCGCTTAAATACTAATACAGGCAAATTATCCGTGTTGGTACTACTCGACCTCAGTGCTCAAATTATCCGTGTTGGTACTACTCGACCTCAGTGCTGCATTTGACACTGTTGATCACGACATACTTCTTGACAGGCTGGGAAACTGGGTGGGGCTTTCTGGGATAGTCCTAAAATGGTTCAGGTCATACTTAGAAGGGAGAGGCTATTATGTGAGTATGGGAGACCATAAGTCTGAGTGGACATCCATGACTTGCGGAGTGCCTCAGGGCTCGATTCTTGCGCCACTCCTATTCAACCTGTATATGCTCCCAATGAGCAAAAAAATGAACAAGAACCAAATCGCTTACCACAGCTATGCAGACGACACACAGCTCTACTTAGCCCTATCGCCTAACGACTACAGCCCCATTGACTCCCTGTGCCAATGCATTGATGAAGTAAATAGTTGGATGTGTCAAAACTTTCTGCAGTTAAACAAAGACAAAACTGAAGTTATTGCGTTTGGAAACAAAGATGAAGTTCTCAAGGTGAATGCATACCTCGACACTAGGGGTCTAACAACTAAAATCAAGTCAGGAATCTTGGTGTGTCTCTAGAGTCAGACCTTAGTTTCAGTAGTCATGTCAAAGCAATAACTAAATCAGCATACTATCATCTGAAAAATATTTCAAGAATTAGATGCTTTGTTTCCAGTCAAGACTTAGAGAAACTTGTGCGTGCTTTCATCACCAGCAGGGTGGATTACTGTAATGGCCTCCTCACTGGCCTTCCCAAAAAGACCATAAGACAGTTGCAGCTCATACAGAACGCTGCTGCCAGGATTCTGAGCAGGACCAGAAAATATGAACACATCACACCAGTCCTCAGGTCTTTACACTGGCTCCCAGTTACATTTAGGATTGACTTTAAAGTATTATTACTGGTATATAAATCATTTAATGGGTTAGGACCTCAATATATTGCAGATATGCTCACTGAATATAAACCCAACAGATCACTCAGATCATTAGGATCACATCAGCTAGAAATACCAAGGGTTCACTCTAAGCATGGAGAGTCTGCTTTTAGTTATTATGCCAGCCACAGCTGGAACCAGCTTCCAGAAGAGATCAGGTGTGCTCCTACAGTAGTCACATTCAAATCCAGACTCAAAACACATCTGTTTAGCTGTGCATTTACTGAATGAGCACTGTGCCACTGTTCGTCCGACTGTTACTGCACTTCATTTTATTCTAAATGGTTTTAATTTACTGTATTTTATTAGGGCCCGAGCACTAACAGTGCGAGGACCCTATTGAAACTGTTAGGGTTATTAGGGCCCGAGCACTAACAGTGCGAGGACCCTATTGAAACTGTTAGGATTATTAGGGCCCGAGCACTAACAGTGCGAGGACCCTATTGAAACTGTTAGGGTTATTAGGGCCCGAGCACTAACAGTGCGAGGACCCTATTGAAACTGTTAGGGTTATTTTTTTTTTTTTTTTTTTTCTTTTTTCTGCAAAGTAAGTGCCATTTTCGGGGCCGCAACATGCTCAAAAACTCACCAAATTTGGCACGCATGTCAGGACTGGTGAAAAATTTCGTATTTTGTGGGTTTCGCAGATGGGCGGGGCAAAATGGCACGCTAGCGCCACCTAGAAAATTGGAAAAAATTAGCCCCTCGTCCACGTTCAACCTACATGCACGAAATTTGGTGGGGACGTGTATCATATCAAGACGCACAAAAAAGCCTCAAGAACCCATACCATAAACTCGACAGGAGGTCCGCCATTTTGAATTTGGCGGCCATTTTTGGACGATTTACAGACTCCGTACTTTAACGAACTCCTCCTAGGGATTTAGTCGGATCGACTTAAAATTTCTGCTGTGCCTTCTAAAGGCATTGACGATGTAAAGTTGTGCTATCTGCGCGTTTTCGTCGATGGGCGTGTCCGTGGCGTCGAAGATTCGCCATGAAACAGGAAGTTGTACTAACTTGGCTGTAAATGCCCAGATCTGCACGAAATTTTACACATTTGACAAGAGTCACGCCCTGAACAAATCTACATGCCGACATTCACCCACAGTCATAGCGCCACCTGCTGGCAACAGGAAGTGACCTTTAACGAAGCAGCCCCCGCTGCTTGTTTGACCGACATGTACGAAATTTCTGTGGTACATCTACCATGACCAGACGCACAAAAAAGCCTCAAGAACCCATACCCTAAACTCGACAGGAAGTCCGCCATTTTGAATTCGGCGACCGATTTGGGACGATTTACACACTCCGTACTTTAACGAACTCCTCCTAGGGAATTAGTCGGATCAACTTCAAATTTCTGCTGTACCTTCTAAAGGCATTGACGATGTAAAGTTGTGCTATCTGCGCGTTTTCGTCGATGGGCGTGTCCGTGGCGTCGATGATTCGCCATGAAACAGGAAGTTGTAGTAACTTGGCTGTAAATGCCCAGATCTACACGAAATTTTACACATTTGACAAGAGTCCCGCCCTGAACAAATCTACATGCCGACATTCACCCACATTCATAGCGCCACCTAGTGGCAAGACGAAGTGACATTTAACGAAGCAGCCCCCGTCGCATGTTTGACCGAGATGTACGAAATTTCTGTGGTACATCTACCATGTCCAGACGCACAGAAAAGTCTCTTGGAGCGATGCCCTAAACTCAACAGGAAGTCAGCCATTTCTAATTTTACCGCCATTTTTGGATGATTTACTCATTACGTACTTTAACTAACTCCTCCTAGGGCTTTAGTCGGATCGCCTTCAAATTTCTGCTGTGCCTTCTAAAGGCATTGACGATGAAAAGTTGTGCTATCTGCGCGTTTTCGTCGATGGGCGTGTCCGTGGCGTCGATGATTCGCCATGAAACAGGAAGTTGTAGTAACTTGGCTGTAAATGCCCAGATCTGCACGAAATTTAACACATTTGACAAGAGTCCCGCCCTGATCAAATCTACATGCCGACATTCACCCACAGTCATAGCGCCACCTGCTGGCAACAGGAAGTGGCCTTTAACGAAGCAGTGTGGCAAATGCACAGCCGCACTGGCTGAGCTGCAGAAAATGAAACGCGGCCGCCTCACACCCCGACGTGCTACAGGTGCGAGGGCCCGCCCATCGCTGCTTGCAGCTTTAATTAGGGCCCGAGCACTAACAGTGCGAGGTCCCTATTGAAACTGTTAGGATTATTTTTTTTTTTTTCTTTTTTCTGCAAAGTAAGTGCCATTTTCGGGGCCGCAACATGCTCAAAAACTCACCAAATTTGGCACGCATGTCAGGACTGGTGAAAAATTTCGTATTTTGTGGGTTTCACAGATGGGCGGGGCAAAATGGCACGCTAGCGCCACCTAGAAAATTGGAAAAAATTAGCCCCTCGTCCACGTTCAACCTACGTGCATGAAATTTGGTGGGGACGTGTATCATATCAAGACGCACAAAAAAGCCTCAAGAACCCATACCCTAAACTCGACAGGAGGTCCGCCATTTTGAATTTGGCGGCCATTTTTGGACGATTTACAGACTCCGTACTTTAACGAACTCCTCCTAGGGATTTAGTCGGATCGACTTAAAATTTCTGCTGTGCCTTCTAAAGGCATTGACGATGTAAAGTTGTGCTATCTGCGCGTTTTCGTCGATGGGCGTGTCCGTGGCGTCGAAGATTCGCCATGAAACAGGAAGTTGTAGTAACTTGGCTGTAAATGCCCAGATCTGCACGAAATTTTACACATTTGACAAGAGTCACGCCCTGAACAAATCTACATGCCGACATTCACCCACAGTCATAGCGCCACCTGCTGGCAACAGGAAGTGACCTTTAACGAAGCAGCCCCCGCCGCTTGTTTGACCGACATGTACGAAATTTCTGTGGTACATCTACCATGACCAGACGCACAAAAAAGCCTCAAGAACCCATACCCTAAACTCGACAGGAAGTCCGCCATTTTGAATTTGGCGACCGATTTGGGACGATTTACACACTCTGTACTTTAACGAACTCCTCCTAGGGATTTAGTCGGATCGACTTAAAATTTCTGCTGTACCTTCTAAAGGCATTGACGATGTAAAGTTGTGCTATCTGCGCGTTTTCGTCGATGGGCGTGTCCGTGGCGTCGATGATTCGCAATGAAACAGGAAGTTGTAGTAACTTGGCTGTAAATGCCCAGATCTTCACTAAATTTTACACATTTGACAAGAGTCGCGCCCTGAACAAATCTACATGCCGACATTCACCCACATTCATAGCGCCACCTAGTGGCAAGAGGAAGTGACTTTTAACGAAGCAGCCCCCGTCGCATGTGTGACCGACATGTACGAAATTTTTGTGGTACAACTAACATATCCAGACGCACAGAAAACTCTCTTGGAGCGATGCCCTAAACTCAACAGGAAGTCAGCCATTTCTAATTTTACCGCCATTTTTGGATGATTTACTCATTACGTACTTTAACTAACTCCTCCTAGGGCTTTAGTCGGATCGACATCACATTTCTGCTGTGCCTTCTAAAGGCATTGACGATGTAAAGTTGTGCTATCTGTGCGTTTTCGTCCATGGGCGTGTCCGTGGCGTCGATGATTCGCCATGAAACAGGAAGTTGTTGTAACTTGGCTGTAAATGCCCAGATCTGCACCAAATTTTACACATTTGACAAGAGTCCCGTCCTGAACAAATCTACATGCCGACATTCACCCACAGTCATAGCGCCACCTAGTGGCAACAGGAAGTGACCTTTAACGAAGCAGCCCCCGCCGCATGTTTGACCGACATGTACGAAATTTTTGTGGTACAACTAACATATCCAGACGCACAGAAAAGTCTCTTGGAGCGATGCCCTAAACTCAACAGGAAATCGGCCATTTCTAATTTTACCGACATTTTTGGATGATTTACTCATTACGTACTTTAACTAACTCCTCCTAGGGACTTAGTCGGATCGACTTCACATTTCTGCTGTGCCTTCTAAAGGCATTGACGATGTAAAGTTGTGCTATCTGCGCGTTTTCGTCGACGGGTGTGTCCGTGGCGTTAATGATTCGCCATTAAACAGGAAGTTGTAGTAACTTGGCTGTAAATGCCCAGATCTGCATGAAATTTTACACATTTGACAAGAGTCCTGCCCTGAACAAATCTACATGCAGACATTCACCCACAGTCATAGCGCCACCTGCTGGCAACAGGAAGTGACCTTTAACGAAGCAGAGCAAATGCACAGCGGCACTGGCTGAGCTGCAGAATATGCAATGCGGCTGCCTCACACCCCGACGTGCTACAGGTGCGAGGGCCCGCCCATCGCTGCTTGCAGCTTTCATTTTTTTTTTTTTCTTTTTTCTGCAAAGTAAGTGCCATTTTCGGGGCCGCAACATGCTCAAAAACTCACCAAATTTGGCACGCATGTCAGGACTGGTGAAAAATTTCGTATTTTGTGGGTTTCGCAGATGGGCGGGGCAAAATGGCACGCTAGCGCCACCTAGAAAATTGGAAAAAATTAGCCCCTCGTCCACGTTCAACCTACATGCACGAAATTTGGTGGGGACGTGTATCATGTCAAGACGCACAAAAAAGCCTCAAGAACCCATACCCTAAACTCGACAAGAGGTCCGCCATTTTGAATTTTGCAGCCATTTTTGGACGATTTACAGACTCCGTACTTTAACGAACTCCTCCTAGGGATTTAGTCAGATCGACTTAAAATTTCTGCTGTGCCTTCTAAAGGCATTGACGATGTAAAGTTGTGCTATCTGCGCGTTTTCGTCGATGGGCGTGTCCGTGGCGTCGAAGATTCGCCATGAAACAGGAAGTTGTAGTAACTTGGCTGTAAATGCCCAGATCTGCACGAAATTTTACACATTTGACAAGAGTCCCGCCCTGAACAAATCTACATGCCGACATTCACCCACAGTCATAGCGCCACCTGCTGGCAACAGGAAGTGACCTTTAACGAAGCAGCCCCCGCCGCTTGTTTGACCGACATGTACGAAATTTCTGTGGTACATCTACCATGACCAGACGCACAAAAAAGCCTCAAGAACCCATACCCTAAACTCGACAGGAAGTCCGCCATTTTGAATTCGGCGACCGAT
Source organism: Pimephales promelas (assembly GCF_988280905.1). Classification (NCBI taxonomy): domain Eukaryota; kingdom Metazoa; phylum Chordata; class Actinopteri; order Cypriniformes; family Leuciscidae; genus Pimephales; species Pimephales promelas. The sequence continues at coordinate 38,640,573 of NC_142770.1, read as the reverse complement.
TTGGGACGATTTACACACTCCGTACTTTAACGAACTCCTCCTAGGGATTTAGTCGGATCAACTTCAAATTTCTGTTGTACCTTCTAAAGGCATTGACGATGTAAAGTTGTGCTATCTGCGCGTTTTCGTCGATGGGCGTGTCCGTGGCGTTGAAGATTCGCCATGAAACAGGAAGTTGTAGTAACTTGGCTGTAAATGCCCAGATCTGCACGAAATTTTACACATTTGACAAGAGTCCCGCCCTGATCAAATCTACATGCCGACATTCACCCATATTCATAGCGCCACCTAGTGGCAAGAAGAAGTGACATTTAACGAAGCAGCCCCCGTCGCATGTTTGACCGACATGTACGAAATTTCTGTGGTACATCTACCATGTCCAGACGCACAGAAAAGTCTCTTGGAGCGATGCCCTAAACTCAACAGGAAGTCAGCCATTTCTAATTTTACCGCCATTTTTGGATGATTTACTCACTCCGTACTTTAACGAACTCCTCCTAGGGCTTTAGTCGGATCGACATCACATTTCTGATGTGCCTTCTAAAGGCATTGACGATGTAAAGTTGTGCTATCTGTGCGTTTTCGTCGATGGGCGTGTCCGTGGCGTCGAAGATTCGCCATGAAACAGGAAGTTGTAGTAACTTGGCTGTAAATGCCCAGATCTGCACGAAATTTAACACATTTGACAAGAGTCCCGCGTTGAACAAATCTACATGCCGACATTCACCCACAGTCATAGTGCCACCTGCTGGCAACAGGAAGTGACCTTTAACGAAGCAGCGTAGCAAATGCACAGCCGCACTGGCTGAGCTGCAGAATATGCAACGCAGCCGCCTCACACCCCGACGCGCTACAGGTGCGAGGGCCCGCCCATCGCTGCTTGCAGCTTTAATTTTTTTTTTTTTTTTTTTCTTTTTTCTGCAAAGTAAGTGCCATTTTCGGGGCCGCAACATGCTCAAAAACTCACCAAATTTGGCACGCATGTCAGGACTGGTGAAAAATTTCGTATTTTGTGGGTTTCGCAGATGGGCGGGGCAAAATGGCACGCTAGCGCCACCTAGAAAATTGGAAAAAATTAGCCCCTCGTCCACGTTCAACCTACATGCACGAAATTTGGTAGGGACGTGTATCATATCAAGACGCACAAAAAAGCCTCAAGAACCCATACCCTAAACTCGACAGGAGGTCCGCCATTTTGAATTTGGCGGCCATTTTTGGACGATTTACAGACTCCGTACTTTAACGAACTCCTCCTAGGGATTTAGTCGGATCGACTTAAAATTTCTGCTGTGCCTTCTAAAGGCATTGACGATGTAAAGTTGTGCTATCTGCGCGTTTTCGTCGATGGGCGTGTCCGTGGCGTCGAAGATTCGCCATGAAACAGGAAGTTGTAGTAACTTGGCTGTAAATGCCCAGATCTGCACGAAATTTGACACATTTGACAAGAGTCCCGCCCTGAACAAATCTACATGCCGACATTCACCCACAGTCATAGCGCCACCTGCTGGCAACAGGAAGTGACCTTTAACGAAGCAGCCCCCGCCGCTTGTTTGACCGACATGTACGAAATTTCTGTGGTACATCTACCATGACCAGACGCACAAAAAAGCCTCAAGAACCCATACCCTAAACTCGACAGGAAGTCCGCCATTTTTAATTCGGCGACCGATTTGGGACGATTTACACACTCCGTACTTTAACGAACTCCTCCTAGGGATTTAGTCGGATCATCTTCAAATTTCTGTTGTACCTTCTAAAGGCATTGACGATGTAAAGTTGTGCTATCTGCGCGTTTTCGTCGATGGGCGTGTCCGTGGCGTCGATGATTCGCCATGAAACAGGAAGTTGTAGTAACTTGGCTGTAAATGCCCAGATCTGCACGAAATTTTACACATTTGACAAGAGTCCCGCCCTGAACAAATCTACATGCCGACATTCACCCTCAGTCATAGCGCCACCTAGTGGCAACAGGAAGTGACCTTTAACGAAGCAGCCCCCGCCGCACCTTTGAACGACATGTACGAAATTTCTGTGGTACATCTACCATGTCCACACGCACAGAAAAGTCTCTTGGAGCGATGCCCTAAACTCAACAGGAAGTGGGCCATTTCTATTTTTACCACCATTTTTGGATGATGTACTCATTACGTACTTTAACGAACTCCTCCTAGGGATTTAGTCGGACCGACTTCACATTTCTGCTGTGCTTTCTAAATGCATTGACGATGTAAAGTTGTGCTATCTGCGCATTTTCGTTGATGGGCGTGTCCGTGGCGTTGATGATTCGCCATGAAACAGAAAGTTGTAGTAACTTGGCTGTAAATGCCCAGATCTGCACCAAATTTTACACATTTGACAAGAGTCCCGCCTTGAACAAATCTACATGCCGACATTCACCCACAGTCATAGCGCCACCTAGTGGCAACAGGAAGTGAGCTTTAATGAAGCAGCCCCCACCGCATCTTTGACCAACATGTACGAAATTTCTGTGGTACATCTACCATGTCCAGACGCACAGAAAAGTCTCTTGGAGCGATGCCATAAACTCAACAGGAAGTTGGCCATTTCTAATTTTACCGCCATTTTGGGATAATTTGCTCATTACGTACTTTAACGAACTCCTCCTAGGGATTTAGTCGGATCGACTTCAAATTTCTACTGTGCCTTCTAAAGGCATTGACGATGAAAAGTTGTGCTATCTGCGTGTTTTCGTCAATGGGCGTGTCCGTGGCGGCGATGATTCGCCATGAAACAGGAAGTTGTAGTAACTTGGCTGTAAATGCCCAGATCTGCACGAAATTTTACACATTTGACAAGAGTCCCGCCCTGAACAAATCTACATGCTGACATTCACCCTAAGTCATAGCGCCACCTGCTGGCAACAGGAAGTGACCTTTACCGAAGCAGCGAACCAAATTCACAGTCGCACCGGCTGAGCTGTAGAATATGCAACGCGGCCGTCTCACACCCCAACGTGCTACAGGTGCGAGGGCCCGCCCATCGCTGCTTGCAGCTTTAATTTTTTTTCTTTTTTCTTTTTTCTGCAAAGTAAGCGCCATTTTCGGGGCCGCAACATGCTCAAAAACTCACCAAATTTGGCACGCATGTCAGGACTGGTGAAACATTTTTGTATTTTGTGGGTTTCACGGATGGGCGGGGCAAAATGGCTCGCTAGCGCCACATAGAAAATTTAAAAAAATTAGCCCCTCGTCCATGTTCAACCTACATGCACGAAATTTGGTGGGGATGTGTATCATTTCAAGACGCACAAAAAAGCCTCAAGAAGCCATACCCTAAACTCAACAGGAAGTCCGCCATTTTGAATTTGGCGACCGATTTGGGACGATTTACACACTCCGCACTTTAACGAACTCCTCCTAGGGATTTAGTCGGATCAACTTCAAATTTCTGCTGTACCTTCTACAGGCATTGACGATGTAAAGTTGTGCTCTCTGTGCATTTTTATCGATGGGCATGTCCGTGGCGTCGATGATTTGCCATGAAACAGGAAGTTGTAGTAACTTGGCTGTAAATGCCCAGATCTGCATGAAATTTTACACATTTGACAAGAGTCCCGCCCTGAACAAATCTACATGCCGACATTCACCCTCAGTCATAGCGCCACCTAGTGGCAACAGGAAGTGACCTTTAACGAAGCAGCCCCCGCCGCACCTTTGACCGACATGTACGAAATTTCTGTGGTACATCTACCATGTCCACATGCACAGAAAAGTCTCTTGGAGCGATGCCCTAAACTCAACAGGAAGTCAGCCATTTCTATTATTACCACAATTTTTGGATGATTTACTCATTACGTACTTTAACGAACTCCTCCTAGGGATTTAGTCGGACCGACTTCACATTTCCGCTGTGCCTTCTAAAGGCATTGACGATGTAAAGTTGTGCTCTCTGTGCATTTTTATCGATGGGCATGTCCGTGGCGTCGATGATTTGCCATGAAACAGGAAGTTGTAGTAACTTGGCTGTAAATGCCCAGATCCGCATGAAATTTGACACATTTGACATGAGTCCCACCCTGAACAAATCCACATGCCGACATTCACCCACAGTCATAGCGCCACCTGCTGGCAACATGAAGTGACCTTTAACGAAGCAGCCCCCGCCGCATGTTTGACCGGCATGTACGAAATTTCGGTGGTACATCTACCATGTCCAGACGCACAGAAAAGTCTCCTGGAGCGATGCCTTAAACCCAACAGGATATCGGCCATTTCTAATTTTACCGCCATTTTTGGATGATTTACTCATTACGTACTTTAACAAACTCCTCCTAGGGATTTAGTCAGATCGACTTCACATTTCTGCTGTGCCTTCTAAAGGCATTGATGATGTAAAGTTGTGCTCTCTGTGCATTTTCATCGATGGGCGTGTCCGTGGTGTCGATGATTTGCCATGAAACAGGAAGTTGTAGTAACTTGGCTGTAAATGCCCAGATCTGCATGAAATTTAACACATTTGACAAGAGTCCCTCCTTGAACAAATCTACATGCCGACATTCACCCTCAGTCATAGCGCCACCTGCTGGCAACAGGAAGTGACCTTTAATGAAGCAGCATAGCAAATTCACAGCCGCACCGGCTGAGCTGCAAAATATGCAACGCGGCCGCCTCACACCCCGATGCGCTACAGGTGCGAGGGCCTGCCCAACGCTGCTTGCAGCTTTAATTTTTATCATAATTTTTTTTTTATTATTTCTTATTTTTTATTCTAAACTGTTTCAATTATTCTGATTTCTTTTGATTATTTTAATTTCTTCTATGTAAAGCACTTTGAAATGTGCTTTGAAATTTGTGCCATTGTGTATGAAATGTGCTATATAAATAAATTTGCCTTGCCTTGCCTAAAATTACCACAGCAACAAAAGTCCTGCATTTTACCTGAAACCAGGACACATGCGTTCATTAAAGTCTTGTGGTTGAATCACATTATTACACAAGTCAGAGAAGTAAATAACCATAGATTACAAAAATATAATATTTATGAGACACAAAACATCATTAGTGTTTCTGAAATGTTAAATCGTTGATCATGTGTTTGAGTGATGTGTGATGTGACTTTCAGCTCCTAAAATTAATCAACAGCAACGGCAGTCCTGCATTTTACCTAAAACCAGGACACATGCGTGCAGTTTTGTTTTTAACTGGTCTGGATGGAAGATTTGACCTTAAAGGGTTAGTTCACCCAAAAATGAAAATTAAGTCATTAATTACTCACCCCCATGCTGTACCAACCCCGTAAGACCTTCGTTCGTCTTCGGAGCACAAATTAAGATATTTTTGATTAAATTTGAGAGCTGTATAACTACCACATTGGCTGCCTAAGGGACTGGCTCTTGACGACCCAGAAAGTCAATGAAGAAAATGTTTAAATATCCCAAGTGACTACCGTGGCTCAACTATATGCTTATCAAGCGACGAGAATACTTTTTGTGCGAAAAAACAAACAAAAATAACGAGCTTATTTGACTATTCGTTTTCTTCCTTGTTGGCCTGAAACGAGACTTCCTTAGATTTCCACGACGCATGCGCGAGAATTGCGATCTCCTTCAACTACCTAAGTTCAGTTCTCGCGCATGCGTCGTGGAAATCTAAGGAAGTCTCGTTTCAGGCCAACAAGGAAGAAAAGGAATAGTCGAATAAACTCGTTATTTTTGTTTGTTTTTTCGCACAAAAAGTATTCGCGTCGCTTGATAAACATATAGTTGAGCCACGGTAGTCACTTGGGATATTTAAACATTTTCTTCATTGACTTTCTGGGCCGTCAAGAGCCAGTCCCTTAGGCAGCCAATGTAGCAGTGATCAGCTCTCAAATTTAATCAAAAATATCTTCCTTTGTGTTCAGCAGAACAAATAAACACATAGAGGTTTGGAACAACATGAGGGAGAGTAAATACTGACAGAATTTTCATTTTTGGGTGAACTAACCCTTTAAATCAGAATGAAGAGGATAAAGAATCAGACACACTGATATTGATGTAATTGTGTCATTAACTGAGTAACACACCAACAGCTTTTACAGTGTGTGAATGTATTAACAATACAATACATAGAGCTTTACACAAGAGCACAATGATCATCATTAATAGACTCAAACTAACACGATTTCAACTTATAATTCATTGCTTCAAATCCAGAGAATTAAACTGCTGTATATTAATAATCATTTCATTTAAAAAAATCAAATACTATAAGCATAACTTTTATATAAATGATATACCTGAGATCAGGCTGTGTGTCTCCACTCTTAAACTCTATTGGTTTCTCCATAGAGCATTCACTCTTCTCAGACACGCAGCTGGACTCTGGGTTTGAGCTCTTCTGCTGGACTGAACTGGTTTTCAAACTAAGTGAAATAAAAAACATCCAGACTTATAAATGTTGTTCAATTTTACAGGAATATTCTGTTTTAGGAAAGACCAGAGAGTGTTGTTACAAACTTTCTGAACAATCTTCTTAATTATAATACTACATTATATAAATGTGGAAAAATTCTCAGCGTACATTTACTTGATGTCATTGCAAGCAATAAACTGACTGACTAATGGATGTTGCTTCTAATTCTAAAATGTCAAACAAGCAACACTTTTATAGAAATGTTGGTGGAGAGCAGGGCACAACCCAACACTTTTTAACTTTCTCAGTTTGTGTAAATACACTTGGGGTTCAGAGTATTTATTTCCCCCATTAATTTCACAGGTCTAGAACAATTATGTGGTTTTGTTTCATTCATATAGTGAGTACCTTTTTCTTTATTTCCACTGAAAGAATGGAAGTGAAGTGTGACAACATGCCCCATAGGTAAGGCACATCATAACACAACCATATGAGAGATTAAAATATTATCTGATCTGATCAGAAAAAATATACAAGACAAACTAAAATATTTTGTCAATAAAATACAATTCGTGAGCTTAGAATTATAAGGTTCTATCTCTGTTTAGGGTAGTTCTGAGATATTGAGCATCAAAGTTTTTACATCCCAGCTGGCAAAACTGTTATGTACTATAATCTTCTATTATAGCTTTATCTATTAATCTATTTTTTTTAACAAAAATAACACCACACAGGCATTAATAAACACCTAATGGATCATATTATGTCAAAAACTCAATTTTGACCAAAAGTGGAGATAGAACCTTATAATTCACGAATAAGCTCACGAATTATTAATTTTTCATAAAAAATAATAATGATTGCTGTATATTAATAAAAATTTCATAAAATATCAAATACTATAAGCATAACACAGAAGTGATATACCTGAGATCAGGCCGTTTGTCTCCACTGTTAAACTTCATTGGCTGACCCATAGAGGCGTCACTCTTCACAGACACACAGCTGGATTTTGGGTTTGAGCTCTTCTGCTGGACTGAACTGGAACAGAGAACAGATTCAGTTTAATCCTCTACATTACTCATCAGATCATTTGATCTTTGTGTATGTGTGTGTGTGTAAATATTGAACAGTGTTAGCTGAAAGTACCTGTGTCCTTGAGAGAAATCTCCATCTCTGGATGCTTGTGAACACACAATATTAAATTATTAAATAACATTCATAATAATTCTGGAGTGTGTGAGAAAAATGATCATGTGACTGTGTTAACTGAAGCCAGACCCGGCTCCCACCCAATCAGAAGCTTGGCCCACCCAGGCCCCACACCAGGACTTTATGAAGCCAGAACATGTGTTGTGGATAATAAGAATATTAACACTCTTTTAAAAGGTTTCCAATGATGACAGTACATCAGTTGACTTTTCAAAACCTTGCTTCTCTCTCAGCTGAATCGACGCCATTATTTTAAAAATTGGCAAATTTCTGATTCATCTTCTGGCCATTTTAAAAGCAGCAAATGCCATCCTACAGTCTCAGCATGTTGATTTGAGCAGTGCAGCTGAAGTTGTGCAGGGATGTCTTGGTTCACTGTAAATCTCAGAGAAAATGGCAGTGGATTTCAGCAGTCCGGCGCTGACATGTCTACTGTTGAGCTCTCACCAAACCCTGGAAGGACTGTGAACCCCTCCAATGGGGACTCTGGCATTGCTTCAGCTTTAGGGCAAGAAGGGTCCGCTTCTGAATCTGCCACTGAAGCTCTGAGACGACACATGTTGAACACACTAGATACAGCTGTATCAGAGATATAAAACAGGTTTACACAGCTGATGCAATCCTCTCAGGTGTAATGCCGAAATCCAACACATTTCTGGACATCCAGTTGCTTGAGCCTCTCTGTAGTCTTGCAGGGGTTGCAGAAAATTAACCGAATGAAATTCTTGTTGCCACACCAATGCTGTCCAAAAAACCTCCATCGGATGCTGAATGTCCTGCTGTTTGCAAACTCTTGCAGGAATATAAAGATGCATTTGCAGGTCTTCATCAGTTACGTGTATCTGCTGTGGTCACTGGTGTCTCGACTGCTTCATGGAGAGCTTATTCTCTACTCTGGCAAGAACGTGGACACCGTTCCTCCGAACAATGATTCAGGAGAGGAAAAAACTTGTGCTTTTAGCTCATGAAGAAGCAATAACACACGAACCGGACATGGATGAGTTCGTAACAGAGTTCTCTAAAACGAGTTGAAAGCTAATGCAGTAAATATTATAGTGATAGAAGTAGTCATTTAAGTTTTCAAGACCTGCTTTTTTTTTAGGGATGCAACGACACCGTTTTTTCAAAACCGATCCGATACCAAAATTCTGCGTATCGGCCGATACCGATACCAATCCGATACCAGCGCAGTTTTTAATCAACAAGCACTCTGTGTTGAACTGATAATAATCACTCTTTTGTGTGTTAAACACAATCTACTTAATACAGACAACTTCATAACAACAAATCAACAAAATATATGATCATACTCTGACAAATGCTATTATAAACTAGATTAGTGGATAATTCAGCAGTAAAATTTTGTCTAGAAAAATCACGAGTGCACAATAACTGTATAAAATCTGGACATTTAGTGAAAAAAACATTTAGTGCGGAACAAACGAGAGACAATAAGTGTAGCACTAAATCTGGTAAAACTTTACATATTGCTCTTTGTATTGTTGTAAAATACATCCATGAAAAACAAGATAACAAAAATCAAAAAGATCAATTATTAGGCTATATAACCTAGGCTACTATAAAATTGAGACATGTTGTAAATGTATAGCACAGCTGTTTAATGAGGCAGCAACATCTGATAGGACAGAACAAGAAAGGCTATTAATAATCTGTCATTGCGTCACTGCATTATGATATGAAAGGCTCAGTACAGTGCGGCACACAGCGCTCATGAGCATCCCGAGCGCTTTCAGCAACACGAGTCACAGCGCCAGCGCGTCGAGTCCGCATTAAAAAGATTAAATCACAAATGAAAGACATATTGATGTGTAGTCTATTATACAGTATCTATCTATGCAATAGTTTATGAGGCTTTTCTTTTATCAGTTTCAAATGTCTGTGCGCATGAAGAACAATTATAGTGCTCTGATTCTAGTGTTATGATCTAACACAGTGGTTCCCAACCTTTTTTGGTCTGAGACCCCCTTTTTCCCATAAAAATATTTTAGGGGCCCCCTTCACATTTAATGATATTATCGCTCTTGTAAGCTTGGAGCATTACAATAACCAGATATGTTTATGCACAAATGATAGCCAATAATATTTAAAATACAATAACAAAAACATCAGTGAGCTCGCTCATTATATACATTTTGAACAAAAAAAAGTTAAGGACTTTTATTTAATGCACATTGCTGAAAACTTTTCAAAGGCCTTTGGTGTGAGAGACCCGGGTTCGAATCCACTGTCTGTGAGACACCAATGTGTCCCTGAGCAAGACACGTAACCCCTAGTTGCTCCAGAGGCGTGCGACCTCTGACATAGCATTTGTAAGATGCTTTGGACAAAAGCGTCAGCTAAATGAATAAATTTAAAATGTAAGAAAGTAAAAATAAAAGTAAAAGCAAAAAATAACAATGGCCAAATATCTGTAATGTATCTGTAAAATAACTCTTAAGAAAAACATAATTTCAGATACAATTTACATTTTTAGTTTGAAACAGTTTCCTTACATGAACAAAATGCTGATGTTGTAAATGGTACAGTCACAGTGATGTAAATAGTTATTTTAAATCAAATACTTTATCAAATTTACTTAATTACTTTCCTTAATTCAAGATCTGTTAAGGGGTAAAAAAATATACAGTTACAAAATATACACAAAAAAATATTAAAAATGAAAAAACACAAACAAACGCAACAATAACAAACCTACCAATTGCCTTAAATGTGTGTTATTAAACTAGATCAATAGACATGAGAGACTAAAGCGTTAAAGAACACGTTGATAGTCTTATTTGTTTTTGTTTTCTTTCGTAGACTATTGTATTATTATCTCGAAATGGCGATAGGAGAACTTAGTTTCACTTTCTGTGTGTGTGTGTGTGTGTGTGTGTGTGTGTGTGTGTGTGTGTGTGTGTGTGTGTGTGTGTGTGTGTGTGTGTGCGTGTAAATAAAAGTTTATTGGCGTTTAATTGTGTGTTAAATCACAAACATCACGAAACAAGAAACCTTGAAACAAAAAAGTACGTTAACCCTTTATAAAGATTTCGTATCAAAACAATTAAGTAAAAAGTCCTCCAGAGATTCATATTCCACGTTAACGTTATGAGGAAGTCACGAACACTCACCTTGATCAAACTAAGATACAGGATCTCAAATCCTCCAGCTTTCACATTATAAAACTACACGGAAGTTCAATCCTAAACGTTGATAAACAAGTTGATGTTCTGTTTGTTTTCCGTGTCGTATTCCTATTTTCCTGCTTAAAATGGCGGAACAGGTGTTACAGGCGCGGCTTGCGCGTGCACGCAGACAGTTTTACCTGGATTTCCTGCAGATGTTAGACAGCGACAGATTCGTCACACCTTAAATTAAGTATGCAATGTGTGGGTATTCGCAGATTATTTTTATAATGACAATTTGTGGCTTAATTTAAATTGAGGAATAGCCAAGACAACTGTGGATAGGGACATGTTAACATTTATTTATTTTAATAATTAGTCCACGCTCGCGTCCCCATATAACATGATCCTCATCAACAGAACTTACTTTCACTTTCAATGTGTGACGTGAGAGAGAGAGAGAGAGAGAGAGAGAGAGAGAGAGAGAGAGAGAGAGAGAGAGAGAGGCGCGTTAAAAGAGACGCGCGTTAAAAGAGACGCGCGTTCACGCGAGCGTGTACGTGAGTATGGTCGTTTTAGATAAAGTGGTATGTTGATACAATTAGAATGCATAACACGTCAAATGAAAATAGGGAAATGATGATAATATTACTAAATATTATTTACTTCACTAAACAAAACAGTGAGAATCAAGAAGGTCATTATGGGAAATTCATTTTTAGTTTTGTTGATGTTGTAAATGTAATGTATGTATTATATGTGTGAAAGTCTTAGATATCATGAATCAGTAACACTTTAATATTCCATTAGTTAAATTAGTTAACATCATGAACTGCACTTCTACATTATTAATCTTAGTTAGGCCGAATATTAATTTCAGCATGTACTAAAACGTTAAAATCAAAAGTTGTATTTGTTCTCATTAGTTAATGCACTGACTGTGACATAACATGAATAAACAATTAGCCTAACAGTTGTATTATTAACTAAGATGAACAAATACAGTAAAAATGTGTTGCTCATGGTTCATACATGAATAATGAACAAATGAACCTTATTGTAAATCGTTACTATCAAATCAAAGATATAAATTCCTTACAATTTAGAGTTGGACATGGACTTAAGATTTCATTTAACTCGATGTGTGCCATATTAGATCTGTTCTACATATATGAGGTTATGAGGACATCTAGTGGTCATCTGTCATCATGTCAGAAAGAGAGCACAAGTTGCTAAACACAGCAGGGAGACTGCAGAGGTCAAGCTGCAAACGTCTGACATATTCTGGACACAAGATGGCGCCACTGGGCAAGAAAGCACTAAATTGTGTGTCCAAAGGACAGAAATACAAAATCCTGCTGGAAATAATGAAGCATGATGCACCTGTCATTCTAGGACGATCTGCATGTCAAAAATGGGCATGATTAAAAGACTCTCTGAAACTGAAAAGAGCAGAGACATTCTCCAGGATTGTGGCGATCTATATGAAGGACTAGGCTGTTGACCAGGAGAACACCACATACAAACTGATCCAAATGTCAGAGCAGTTGTGCATGCGCCAAGAAGGAGACCTGTAGCTCTGCGAGAGAAAGTGCTAGAAGAACTGCAGAGAATGGAGCAGATGGGGGTCATCGCAAAGCAAACTGAGCCGACTGAATGGGTCGACAGCATTGAACCTGTAGTTACATCCAAGAAAACGCACATTTGTGTGGATCCTAAAGATCTTAATCTGGCCATAAAAAGAGAGCATTATCCAATGCTGACAGCAGAAGATGGTCTCAAGAATGCCGAATGCAAAGTACTTTTCTGTGCTAGACGCGAATCAAGGGTTTGGGCAGATAAAGCTGGATCATGAAAGGTCAAAGCTTTGCACAATCAACACACCAATTGGGCGATAGCGTTTTCTTAGGTGACCTTTCGGTATATAATCAGCGTCAGAAGTCTCTCAGAGATCCATCGCATAAATGACAGAAGGACTGGAAGGTGTGGTAAATCTCATCCATGACTTGCTGGTGTGGGGAGATGCCATTCAAGAGCATGAGGAACGGCTAATAAAGCTGCGGGAATGAGGAAGAAAAAACTATTGAAAGCTGAACAGGAACAAGTGCAAAATAAGACTGACGAGATCAGACACATCTGACACATACTGAGTCCTCAAGAGTTAAGCCAGACGGAGGAAAAGTAAGGACTGAAATTACACCGCCAGAAAGCAAGAACGGCACAGATTTCTTGGAGTGGGGCGATATCTGGCAAAGTTCATTCCCGATATGTCTGACAGAAGTGCAGCGTTGAGGAGATTGCTGGAGAAAGACACAGAGCGGCACTGGGAGGATGATCAACAGCAAAGGTTTGAAGAACTGAAATATTTGGATACTCAAAGTCCTGCTTTGAAATCTCTGACGTGAGCAAACCCAGTTCAGGAGGAACAGGAGCTGTGGATTCTGCAAGAAGGAAGGCCAGTGGCTTACGGCTCCACAGATCTGAACCACCGGCAGCGTAGACACACACACACATTGAGAAGGAGTTGTTGGCCATAGAAATCTCACCAGTATGTGTACGGACAGGAGATCATGATTGAAAGTGATCACAAGCCGTTAGAGAGTATATTTAAGAAGCCGCTGCATCAGGATCCTATGAGATTACAAAGAGTGCTTTTACGGCTACAGAGAGACAATCTGAAGCTGATGTACAAACCTGGTCAGGAACTATACAAAGCAGATGCTCTAAGTCCAGCATATTTACACCAACAGAAGGAAAATCTGCTGGAAGAGGATCTAGCGCTGAACTGGATTACGGCACAACTTCCTATTTCAGAAGAGAAAGTGATGCTTTCAGAAAAGCAACAGCAGAGGATGCAGAGATGCACATGTTCAACAAGGCAGCGCTGAATAGATGGGCCAAAGAACGATCTATGATGACAAGATCAATACACAAATACTGGACATATCCAGAGGAAATCAGTCATGGAGATGGTCTGTTATTGAAAGCAAATCAGCAAATGATCAACCAAATACACGAGTCACACCTGCGAATTGTCAAATGTACGGCAAGAGGAGAGACATTTTGTCCTGGCCAGGTGTGTCGACACACACTGAGATCAGTCTCCAGATGTCTACAAGACTCATCCTGTGACATACATTCTCCAACTCATCTGAAGAACTGTTTCTTGAGGCCGTCTATCCAGATTTCCATCCATAACTGTATTAAAATCACCTCCCCATATAATCTTGGCAGTAGGAAAAGTTGTAATCAGCTGGCTAATTTTATCTTCTACTGTTGTAAATAATAACTTGTTGTCTTTTTTGTTGTTACACGCATATATGTTTATAATAATGAATTGGGAATGATCTACATCACCAACCAGTATTACCAATCTCCCATTTGAATCTGCTAAATGTTTAATAACGTGCCCTTAAAGTTTCCCTGTAAAATAGCGACCCCTGCTGACCGGTTACTCCCAAATGAAAACCATATATTTTCCCCCCAATGACTATTTTGAAAAAATAAAAATAAACATTTCCTTTTCAATGGGTCTCTAACACCTCTGGCATTTACAGAAAAAAACAGATACAGACATAAAAACTCAGAACAAATAACGTTAACTGTGTGAACTTCTTTGCAAAAACTGCAGAGATAACTGCTCTAATGTAATCATTAGCTGCTTCAATGTCCCTTATAGACCCCTTTTAGGCCGACTTCAAGTGCAATCAATTGAAAAGTAACTTAGTCATCATAGCGAAGTAGCATGATGCTAATCTGTATTAAAAAGCCATAGCCTGCACAACTTAATTCCTATGTTCCCCTTAAAACAGTCACCGGTGCTTTCTGTAATATGCATGTACTTGCGGGCGTCATGGTTCGGTGCATGAATATATAAATAATAAATAACTCGCGTGCAATTTAATTAATGTAGCTAATGCGGCGGAACTACATTATACGCGGGATCTTTAGGGACATAATCTGAGATTTCAATGCTGGAATGTGACGTTTTTAATACCTCGTCATTTTGTTCATACAGGACATTATACAAACTGCAATGTGTTAACTTATATTTGTTTACACTTGCAATAAAACACAACATTGTGCTTTTGTCAAACAAATTTGTGCGTGTTTTGAGTGAGTTTCTTTCCTGTTTATGCTCGCCAGCCATAATCTCTGTCGTTGTTCGGACAAAAGCTTAGTCTTCTCACATCCATGGAGTCTAATGACGGGTATAGTGTAAAATCCCGATTTAACTGAACATCCGGCACGATTTTATCATCCATTGACCCAGCAGGAGATGACCATTTTCACTTTATAGCACGAAACTCATATCACTTCGTTCAACTCGTATTGCTTCTTCAAATGTTTTGCCCTCAGCAATGGCGCCGGGTCGGCAAATGCCCGCATGTTGTGACGTCATGTGGGAACTATGTATTTTGAGCACCCTCACTATTTTCAGAAGTTCCCTCAGTGATTTGGTTCTAGAACCGGGCCTGCCCTCTGCTGGTACAACACACACACATTCAGGATCTATATTTACTCTAAAACTCCAAAATTTTTATATACTGTGCATTATAAAAATAAAAAGGTTAATCTATGAATGAGAAAGTGTAATTTGCTGTGAAATAAAAGGTGTTTCACTGCCGCCTCATCAGGTCTGTCAGAGGATGGTTGAAATCTAAATGAAGTCTTAATTTCTAACAGAGAAGTCACTGTATCTTCAGTCTCTGTTGATTCTGTTGACTGTGAGTCTCTGTAGTGGATCCTTATTCACCATCAGATGATCAGCAGAACATCAGACTGGCCTCGAATACCTAAAATAAAACCAGAGGTGGAAAAAGTATTGAAAATTTGTACTCAAGTACAAGTACAAGTAGTTGCTAAAATAATACTCGATTACAAGCAAAAGTACTGGTGTTAAAAATGTACTTAAGTAAAAGTACAAAGTACCCCTCTCAAAAACTACTCAAGTACTAATTACTAATTACTTTTAGCCTGTGATATTTATTTACTTTTATGGAAACCAAGTTATAAAAACGGTCTAATATGATTATTATTATTAATGAATTATAATGCAAAATAAATAAACTTATTGGGTTATTTTATTTATAAACTTCTTTTTTTCTTTTCTTTTTTTTTACAATAAAGATTTCCAAAAGTACCCTACTAATATTTCAAAAGTTTCAAAAGTTATCAGCATTTAGCACTGACACAAATGTGCCATCTAGACAGACTGACAATCAGTGCAGTTACACTGTTATGCCAGTGGGTCATGGCCGGCAAGATACTGTTTTTATGAAAGAGTCATTATTAAACTCTTCATTGTAAGCTTAAAACACGGATTCAATATTAATAAAACATTGTGTTGACAATGACATACAATATAACTTTTTAATCTAAGTTTACAATGCTAAATCTTTATTACGGTATATGTGCTTGTCACCTGAGTAACGCTGAAGCTCATGTTTCAAGTGATGTTTTTAGTCAAATTATCGTGAGGTCTACCAAACTTTAAAAACAAAAACAACTGAACTATCACATATCACTGCAGAAACAAAGTTTCTATAAAACATCTCCTTTCCTTCCTCTGTATAAGAACAACTCCTCCATGTGGGGTCATAGGCATTCGTCATCTGGTATTTCTTCGGAATTTTCAATGAATTCAGTGTCTCGAATGTCCATGTCCATTACGGCAAAGTTCTTTGATAACACTAAAATACAAACTGAAGGACGTGTGAGGACGAATATAGCTCTCCAGGAACCGGGCTTTTTTCTCGCTCCAAATACAAGGGTTTTTATTGGCCCGCCCACGATCAGTTATTTCCATTGGATACCCAAATGCTGGTCAAAGATTTGAATAATTGTTGAATTCAAATTGTACAAGTACTTTGTAATTAATGGCATTTTTAAAGTAGTGAAGTACATTACTTAACTTAATTTGTACTCAAGTACAAGAAAAATTACAGACTAAAAAATGTACTCATAAAAGTACAAGTACACGAAAAAACTACTTAATTACAGTAATCTGAGTAGTTGTAATTCGTTACTTCCACCTCTGAATAAAACACACACACAGTCACATATGCAGTATGAGATATTACATCTGTCACATCTTTTCATAAGAAAACTAACTAGATAATCTATATTAATTCCTCCTTCAACATGATAATATAGCTTCTATCTGATGCTCAAAGTCACTTTACAAAATCAAAAGCACATGAAAGGTCACTTTCACACAACGGACAGCTGATCCAGAACCAGCCGAAATCATCATTAGACTCACTACAGATTTAATATCAATTGATAACAACTCAAATCTCAGATTATCAGAGAGAGTTAAAGGGGAAAAGCTGAAAATAACATTAATATTACTCTCACAATGTCACAACAGTATGAGCAGAATTAAACTAATTTATATTCTCTCTCACACACACACACACACACACACACACACACACACACACACACACACACACACACACACACACACACACACACACACACACACACACACACACAAACACAAACACAAACTTGAAGCCCTCAAAGTGCTTTCTGAACCTGAAACTGTTAGGGCATATATGTCCTAATTGTCAAAAAAAAAACAAAAAAACTTTGTCATATAGCTACACCAAATATATCACTGGAAACGTCTTGGCCTGGAGAGTAATATATATTAATTTGAAGGTTCTATATTATTACTGCTTTGAGATATTGACCCTTTAACCTTAACCTCAGGGCACATTTGAAGGCTTGTAATTATGGGACAAAAAGGGTTACGGACATGAGACCAACTGTAATAGAAAGGTGTTGACATGTGTTGTAAGCTGAGTAGTCATGGTTATAGTCACCAAGGGGTGGGGGGGGGGGGGGGGGGGGTCTATGGTGTGAAAATAAAAAATCCCCCTTTGAACAAGACAATATTTAAATTCTGATACCAAAAATGTGTTTTACATCCCCTCAAATCCCTGGAATGCCACCAATTAAGTATTTACAACTTCCAATTTTAGGAAAAACCCCGGGTTAAAAAAAAAAACTACAACTCCCTAGACCCCTCTTCAGTACTTGTGTTGACATCAGCAACCCAGTTGTAGTTCCTCCGTTTTAGGGCCGTGCTAGGGTTGTGAAAACATGTATCTACCCAATATATCAAATATCACAGACTGTCTAATAAATAATTATACTGCATGTATATGATCTATGCTAAGAAAAGACAAAAATGTTCGTTTAATGACGATATTTTGACTAAAACAGGAGACCAGCGCGCCAACTGCTCTGCTCACGTGACGCAAAGCAGACTTGTCCTCATCTCCATAGTAACGGCCCATATTGCCACTTCCGCTATGAAAAATGTACAGAAAAACTCCTAAAAACACACACAAACACATTTAAAAAAAAATAGAAAACATTATATAAACAGTCACAATATAAAACGAATAATAAAAAAATACAGGAGTATAACTAGTCTGAAAATATTTTTACACATCAAAGGAAAATATCAAAAGATTTACATATTTCAACTGTTTTTAAATCCTTCTTTACACGAGTCAGAGATAGTCCCAAAGTAATGTTGTACATCAGTACTTAAAACATCGAAAAGTGGTTTCTGACCTGAAAATTTACATTTATGTATATAAAATTTTGTTTTAAAAAAGATCATTAAGAATATTTTGTTTTTGTCTAATTGCTAATTTTTCCAACTAACAATTCCAAACAAAACATTTTTCCCAGAGTAGAGAAAAATCCTTATCAATGTTATCAATAACAAAATGGGAAAAATCTTTCCATAACAATTTAGAATAATGGCAAAGCCAAAATAAATGCACTAATCTCTGGGTGCTGTCCACAAAAAGAACAATTTGCATTAACATCTACCTTGAATTTCTTTAAGAAAGTATTAACGGGATATACACGTTGGATAATTCGAAAGGAAACTTCTCTTATCTTATTAATAATTAAGTATCTTTTTTCCCCCAATATTGTCTGGAAAAAGTCTGGCTAACATTTGTTTTTCATAACTGAAGGTGTGATTTTTAAAACCATCATATTTGATGTCAATCTACTGTAGTGCTGAGTTATAAAACACAAATATCTTTAAAAACAAGAGATATTTAATTTTCCACTTAATGTCCGGTGTTTTCTTTTTCCCGACAGGGAAAACAAAAACAAAACATAAATTGTTCACGTATATTATAATTTGTATGTATGTTAAAACACTGTGGTGTAAAATGTTCAGAGATATTATAATTTGTTACACTGTTAATTTGTACAGTTTATTTAAGAAGTACATTTCGATAGAAGTTATGTTAAAATATTTTATTATTTTGATGTCTTTTTAAAGGCTTTGGCAATATTGTAATATTTACAGTCATTCCAATAAAGCAATATTGAATTGAGAGAGAGAGAGAGAGAGAGAGAGAGAGAGAGAGAGAGAGAGAGAGAGAGAGAGAGAGAGAGAGAGAGAGAATATTCTAACATGTGGAATCATAGCACACTGTTGTAGAGAATAACAATACAATAGGCTATGTACAGTTAACTACATTACATATACAAAATATATACAAATACAATGAAGCTATGTATGGATGCGCAATACATTTCAACCAATGTAATGCAAAAAAAAAAACAAAAAAAAAAAAACAAGGTAATTTCTCATGTTTGACATCTTGTGCTTTGACATCTTCATAGAGTCATACACATTTTCTACCTAATAACTACTCTCCCAGTTCCTCATCAGTTGAGGAAGTACCCTCTAAGTCTTCCTCTTCAGAGAAGTCATCGAAGGACAATGTTTGCAGTCCAAGAATACTTTTGTATGTTGTGCGTGCTGTAGCCAGTTGTGCTTCAACTTCACACAATCTTTTCTTCAGTACAGAAAGTAGTCCCTCACGTCCTTTCTCCATTAAGCCCTCTGTACTGCCTGAAAATGTGACATTAAAATATAAAGAAATGAGCCAATGGTTTCCAGAGAAGCAAATTGAAAAAAAACTATTTATTGTCCTTACATTTCCCATTGGTGTCTTCAGTGAGCTGAAAGGTAAACTCTACAATCAGTCCAGCAACACTCCTCATGTACTCCATGTGCTGCTTGACTTCACGAACCACAATAACTTCTTCTTCTTTCAGTCTAGCCAGCAGCATTACCTTGTCAAAAACATTTTTTTTCCGCTCCATATCACCATGACCTGCAATACATTACGTCAAAGTGTGATCTTACAGCCTATAAAAATAGAGAATAGAGAATACTACAATAGAGAAATAAACCCTGGAAGGATGAGATAGAACCCCAGCGCTTCACGAAGGGGTTTGATCACATACATTTACAAATTGCATTCTTTTTTTTTTTTTGCATATTGCCCCATGTCTTATTTTTTTAACATCATATAACATTTTTTACATCAAATTCCATATTTACATCAAAATGTGTGCATAAAACAAATTGTATTCAGTGCATTTTAGAGGAAGTACTTACATTCCCATGGCCAGGAGTAGTTGTCCACAGCCAGGAGTTCATTGGGAGGAGGGAGTTTTTCAACTTCCCCCACAGTAGCATTGTAGTCATTGATGGCAACTTCCAAGGCTTTCTTCTCAACAGCAATCTTTTTTCTCAGTTGATGCCTTCGCTTATTCCCACCTTCAATGAGAAACACAAAATGAGTGTGGATTCACACGATGACTACACAATAGCACCATACAAAATACAACTTCACAATATGCATGTATGTGTTATGATTATTGTGACAGATTTTGTGTAATCTTTTTTGCATTTTTTCCAGAATCTATTTTAAACAATCATACAATTTTTTTTAAATAGAGGACAAAATAGATAGGTCAGGACATCTCTGCACTTTGCAGAAATATTGGAAATATTTGGATATTGCACTAAACCTTATTATGATTTTGACAGTTTTTCAGTATGCTGCCCTGACTTGTAGTAAACATACTTTTTTTTATATAAATGGGTTTGCTATTTTTACTATGTATAAATCAGTAGTGAATTCATTTTTTCAAAAATCTGCATTACTAGTTGCCTTTTCTGCTCTCACCAGACTGACGATACAGCTGAAATTTTCGCTGTTTGATGCCCAAATATAGCCCCTCGATGGTCCTCTGCAGGTCATTTTGGATTGTTGCTTCTTTGTATGACAAAAAAACAAATGAATGCCCATTTACAATCAGCCTCTTTTAGATCCCCTGTATAAGAGCAGAGCCAATGATGCTTTAAAATATGCCATTAAATAATTTTTTCAAATTACCTGAGGTCCACTGCTGAACATCAGACACCCACTGCTGGACTGTGTCTTGCTGTAGAGATAACTCAGCGGTGAGTTTCTCTAGGTCTTTTGTTGCCTCTGCAATCCTTTGTACAGTCTGTCCAAAAGAAATGTCCATGTTGACAAATGCTGAGACAATTTAAAAACAAAAATGTTGTTATGCATATTTGCCTAGTAAGTACCTTGACGTATCTTTTGGCCAATGTCCGGTCAAGGTTTTCTGCCTTTCGCTTGTTCCAGCCACTTGCCTGGATTGTCAGCATGTCTGTGCGAACTTGACACACAATGAATGTGCAGTAATTTAGGTTCACAGTGAGGACCAAAGATCAGACAGATACTACATTGATCATTCTCTAATATTGTCACATTAACCTGGAAATAATTATACACTTAATTAATGAGTCAGAAGATAAATTATTATAAAGAGAATACTGATCAGTGTCTGTAAGCTGATTAGACTTATTTTCTTGTTTTCACCTATGCATTTGACCCATGCATGGAACTCTAAAATGCAAAGGCCGAGAATCAGTGTTCAAACCCCTTGGTCTCAATTTTGACACAACTATACATGAAAAATGCTTACCGGCTTTTGACATGTACTTGGAACATATGGCTGCTCGGGAGAGGAAGCTGTTAACCTGTTCAACCTCCTCCCCGATTGTTGTTCCAGCTCCTTCCTGATTGCGTCCCCCCCATTTTAACTGCAACACATTTACATGAATGTAATCATTTGGAAAAAAAACAAGTAGGGGCAGAGGACAGACAATCATAACATGTGGTACAAATGGTAAGAAATACATCTAATTGATTACCTCACACATCCATGAATGCGCTTTTGCATGCATGATGGAAAGAAATGGGCGCATATCCAGCAAGTCCTCCAACTCTGGACAGTGGTCCACAACTCTCTCCAGATATGGCCAATATTTGCAGACCACATCAGAGCAAAAGAACTGAACGTTCTGTGAAGCTAGCTGTTTCTGGAGATATAATGGGTATGCAAAAATTTCTCCACGGAACATATTCAATCCCTTCAACAAAACCCCATGACGGCAGACAGCCACTTCAACACCTTCCTCATCCAGTTTACTCGCAGACTTGTTGGCGGACTCTCGTGCTGCGGTCCACTGACCCGCACCACATCTCCCTTTTCCTGGATTCTTAAACAGATGAGGGCAAATACAGACATTTACACAGTTACATTTTATAAAATAAGCTGTAAATCATGGTATTATGGCATTTGATGGAGTAATGCCGCTCTATCACTTACATAAAGCAAATGATGTTTAAATTTGGGGGAGAAAAACTGGCAAGCATTCATAAAAATGTGAAACTGTGGTGTTGCACATGAAGAAATATAAATTTAGCTTACATGTCCAGTTTTTCCATGGATGTAATCAACAAAGGAGGACACCTCAGCATCACTGGCCAAAAAGACTCCATCAAAAAACCCATCAGGTCTTGGTCTATAGATGTAGATGTGGGTCAAATTTATTTTATAGAAGTAATTTGTACTTGATTTGTACTTTTCATTGTACTTGAATGTTACACACCCTGGTTGGCTTTTGAAACGATATAATTTGCGGTTCCCATCCACTGCAACTGCCAACATGGTGGGTGTGCATGCAGGGCACTGAAAATGCTGGACCTGAGACAGCTTGTCAACCTCAAATTTGGCATAGGCCCATTCAAGGAAGGCCCTCTGCATTGTGTCCCCACATATCTTACCACTCTGAGAGCAAAAGTGAAAAAAAAAAAAAAAAGGTTGGCTTCAGACAATGGTCAGGACGAAGAAAGGGCTCCATCAAGAAATATGTACTGAAACATTGGGGATTGTAAGAACAAGTCCTAACAATGAAACAGTTATTTAACACGTAATCCAAATAAGAAATGATGAGTCCACTCACTCGCCCAAAGAGTTTTGTACGACACTCAAGCATGCTGACAAAAGCTTGTCTTGACATCCCTGGGGCAGTGATTTTAAGATCTTCATACGTGGTGAACAAGTCCACCATGTACAAGGTCTCAAAATTGACAGTGGCTGGCCAGTAACCACTTTCAACCAAATCACTCATGGTTACTGGCAAGGTTTTTCCACAGGAGCAGTTTACTGATGGAAGGAATAGGTTGTATCTTCCTGAAATTTCAGAGAAAAACAATTATCTATTGTTCACAAGAAACAAAAAACACAATATGAAGAAATAAAAAAAGTTACCATTCATTCCAACTAAAATAACTGGCTTTCCCCTGGAAAAGCTTGTTTGCCCAGTGGAGCAGTCGCAGCAGGGAGGAACGATTGGTAACATGCAATCTAAAAAGCAGAATTAGTTTACATATTAGTGTAAATGAAACAGTGAGGTTGTTGTTTCTATCAAACAAAACTTCATCCAGCATGTTTGTTGGAGTAAACCAGGGTTTGTGTAAGATGTAAAATAGCCTACACTCACCTAAAGGATTATTAGGAACACCATTCTAATACTGTGTTTGACCCCCTTTCACCTTCAGAACTGCCTTAATTCTGCGTGGCATTGATTCGACAAAGTGCTGAAAGCATTTAGAAATGTTGGCCTATATTGATAGGGTAGCATCTTGTAGTTGATGGAGATTTGTGGGATGCACATCCAGGGCACGAAGCTCCAGTTCCACCACATCCCAAAGATGCTCTATTGGGTTGAGATCTGGTGACTGTGGGGGCCATTTTAGTACATTGAAGTCATTGTCATGTTCAAGAAACCAATTTGAAATGATTCGAGCTTTGTGACGTTGCATTATGCTGCTGGAAGTAGCCATCAGAGGATGGGGACATGGTGGCCATAAAGGGATGGACATGGTCAGAAACAATGCTCAGGTAGGCCGTGGCATTTAAATGATGCCCAATTGGCACTAAGGGGTCTAAAGTGTCTCAAGAAAACATCCCCCACACCATTACACCACCACCACCAGCCCAACAGTGGTAACAAGGCATGATGGATCCATGTTCTCATTCTGTTTACGCCAAATTCTGACTCTACCATCTGAATGTCTCAACAGAAATCGAGACTCATCAGACCAGGCAACATTTTTCCAGTCTTCAACTGTCCAATTTTGGTGAGCTCTTGCAAATTGTAGCCTCTTTTTCCTATTTGTAGTGGAGATGATTGGTACCCGGTGGGGTCTTCTGCTGTTGTGGCCCATCCGCCTCAAGGTTGTGTGTGTTGTGGCTTCACAAATGCTTTGCTGAATACCTTGGTTGTAACGAGTGGTTATTTCAGTCAAAGTTGCTCTTCTATCAGCTTGAATCAGTCGGCCCATTCTCCTCTGACCTCGAGCATCAACAAGGCATATATTCGCCCACAGCACTGCCGCATACTGGATGTTCTTCCCTTTTCACACCATTCTTTGTAAACCCTAGAAATGGTTGTGCGTGAAAATCCCAGTAACTGAGCAGATTGTGAAATACTCAGACCGGCCCGTCTGGCACCAATAACCATGCCACGCTCAAAATTGCCTAGATCACCTTTCTTTCCCATTCTGACATTCAGTTTGGAGTTCAGGAGATTGTCTTGACCAGGACCACACCCCTAAATGCATTGAAGCAACTGCCATGTCATTGGTTGATTAGATAATTGCATTAAAGAGAAATTGAACTGGTGTTCCTAATAATAATTTAGGTGAGTGTATATAACCTGAGATTAAAAAAAAATACCTTTTTCATAATAGGAGAATTTCCCTCCTTCATCCTGCTGAACAAAAGTGGATGGTGGCAGGTGTCTGAAGAACCCCTCCACCATGGATGCTCTGTTATGAAGCACCAGGGCCTCATGTGTGGAAAGGTCACAGGCTGTGCAGTAGAGTGATCGTGGTAAACAGTCTCTACACATCACTACTGCAGCCTTGTGTCCACAATGATGGCAAACCCCCTCCTTCGGCTTCTCTGATGACAACATATTGTTCACCATGAAGGGCCTTAATACTGTCCAATTTTCTAGAGAGGAAGTTTGCCTGTCCCTCCAAAGTGAGGGGAGAGGTTGTTCAGCACCATTTCCCAAGAGGTCTCTGACCTCTTGAATGAGGGAGTCTAAAAATGAAAAGGGAAGAAGGCAATGGTAAATCTGGGCAATTAACACATAACAAATGAGGACACAAATATAAAGGGAAAAAAACCTAAATTTTCGATGGTCACAGTGTCTTGTAGTGTCTCAGTTGTGCTGGTTGATGGAGCACAGGAGGGTGTGACGCTTGCTGAAGAAACTGCAAAAATATGAATATCCATTTAGAACTTCCTCAATTAATAATGAATGCAACTACTGATGAAAAAACTAAAAAAAAAAATATCAAAAAACCAACCAGTAACGTTAGCTGAATTTCGCTTTCGTCTCTCCCCAGCTCTACGTCTTTTTGGCCGAGGTTGACCATTGTCCTCATCAAGCCAAACGCACAGCTTTGTTGATTGTTTTGACCCTCCTTCAGTGCGTCCATGCTGATCTACCTAAATAAACAATTGAGCCACAGAATAAACTTCCACCCACTAAGGTCATTGCTACCTACAATCCCATTATAAAAACAATGTTATAATAAATATTACATTGTAAAAATTCACTCTAATGTGATGAATTCTGGTCCTGTACTGTACAGACAGATCTAGAAAACCCTTTCTACATTAAAAAAAAAAAGAACAAAAGAAAGTGAGACGTTTTTACATAATATTTAATTAAACTCTCACTGGCTCTAACGTAGGAAATCAGCTCAGCACTATAGCTTGCATTTGAACAAAGACAATGAACCTGTATAGTTGCACTTTGCTTGGAGTGTTTTTAATTTTGCACCTTCCCTGCAATACCTCAGTCAGAGTCTATTATGGTCTTACACCTTGCAATTAGCATTAATTAGTATGCTTTTCCACCACTGAGATAATGTTATTTACCTTGCACTCGTCCAGGAACGCATCAACCAGGAATATGGCATCTTCTGGTTCAAGGTGATTCATTTTTTCAGCTTGGTCAAGTTATCCACGCTTCCTTTTCCTCCTTGTTAATATATATTCTTTGTTAATGTCTACCTTTTCCTGCCTTCTTCTTCTTCTTCTTCTTCTTCTTCTTCTTCTTCTTCTTCTTGATTCGCATCGATTTCGCGCATTACCGCCACCTACTGTGAACTTGATCCAGAAACTCTACAACTACCCACTCCCCATCCTTCTTGAAGTCACGTGACTCAACCAAAACGTTTCAGTTTCACATTATTCTGGCGAGATCTGAAAAATATTCGCAACAACGAGCAAGCAAGTGATTATGTACATTCACTGAGTGGATATTATAACAAATAAAATATATATTTCTCGCTAGAAATGTAATCAAAACTTATTTTTATGCAGAAACTAAAAATATGCCGATAGCACCATACCAAAACAAAACGTTTCAGTTTCACATTATTCTGGCGAGATCTGAAAAATATTCGCAACGAGCAAGCCAGTGATTATGTACATTGACTGAGTGAATATTATGAAAATAAAATATTTCGCGCTAGAAATGTAATCAAAACTTATTTTTATGCAGAAACTAAGTCAAAATATGCAGATAGCAGCATCCATGTTATAGCAACCAAAACGTTTCAGTTTCACATTATTCTGGAGAGATCTGAAAGATATTCGCATTAACGAGCAAACAGGTGATTATGTACACTCACTGAGTGGATCTTATGAAAATAAAATATATATTTCTCGCTAGAAATGTAATCAAAACTTGTTTTTATGCAGAAAGTCAATATGCCGATAGCAGCGTCCATGTTATAGCAACCAAAACGTTTCAGTTTCACATTATTCTGGCGAGATCTGAAAGATATTCGCAATAACGAGCAAACAGGTGATTATGTACACTCACTGAGTGGATCTTATGAAAATGAAATATATATTTCTCGCTAGTAATGTAATCAAAACTTATTTATGCAGAAACTCAAAATATGCAGATAGCAGGGTCTTTATAGCAACCAAAACGTTTCAGTTTCACATTATTCTGGCGAGATCTGAAAAATATTTGCAATAACGAGCAAACAGGGGATGTACATTGACTGAGTGAATATTATGCTGAAAATAAAATATATATTTCTCGCTAGAAATGTAATCAAAACTTGTTTTTATGCAGAAACTAAGTCAAAATATGCAGATAGCAGCGTCCATGTTATAGCAACCAAAACGTTTCAGTTTCACATTATTCTGGTGAGATCTGAAAAATATTTGCAGTAACGAGCAAACAGGGAATTATGTACACTCACTGAGTGGATATTATGAAAATAAAATATATATTTCTCGCTAGAAATGTAATCAAAACTTGTTTTTTTATGCAGAAACCAACTGAAAATATAGTTTTTTTCACTAAACATGAAAGAAATGTCCGCCATGTTTTTCGTTCTCACAGCCGTAATCTTGAAAGTCACGTGACTCTGACGGAAAACAATAGGAGAAGAATAAGCAAAAAAAATGTAACAGTCATACAATTTAAGGGCCATTATTGTAACCCCTCTACGTTTTGCACGTTGGACCAACGTAGCCAGGGTACATTTTTATATGAGACTGGGTTGCAACATTCATTAAGGAACCTGGCCTAACAATATAGCATTGATTAATCTAGATCAATCAGTAATAAAAGGACCTAAAAATGTAATATCCTAATAAATGTTTAGCATCATAACATTACTTTTTGCAATGCATTATATGCATAATATGAACCCAAACAAAAACAGTAACCAAACCAAGATGAATAAATGCAATAAATGTTGATAATTCTCTATTGATGCATGACAGCTAATGGTTTACGTCATTTTATTATTCTATTATGTTAATCTATTATTATAGATATTAACCTATTTTAATTGTATAATATCAGTGTTTTTTTCCCCCAAATCAAAATTTTACCTACGCATAATTTGTTTATTTTTTTTAATTTTGATGTTTTTTTTTTTGGATACTTTTTTTTGCACATATGGTAGTTGAGAGTTTCAAGCAGTGTTTAATAAAATTGTTTCAATTCACTTAAATTTAGACTTTTTTTTCCGACTGTGGTATCGATTTAGTATCGATACCGAGGTATTAGGTTCTGGTATCGTATCGAAGCCAAAATTGTGGTATCGAGCCATCCCTACTCTGATGTAAACAATCCCCACATGTATAAGCACTGTGTGCATGCGGCAGAACGCTCCCGACGATGCATCCCCGCAGGGCTGCCAACTCACACATTCAGCTTGAGACTTTCAGACAGGACGCGGAATACGCGCAGGGTTTTGTTGCTGCACCGACCTGCATCGACCACGCCGGGGTTAAAGTTCAAAAACTGGAAAACGGCTCTTTTTTTAAGGTTTTTGTTTTTGGTTTGAAACGACAAACGAAAAAAGGGTGGTGCAGATGTGTTGCTGTTAGCGCTACTACATATAATTAAATTTATATTTAATGTGGTTTCCACATTAAATGGACAGCGTCGCTAGCGCTATACAGTGTCAATAGAAATGTATTGAACAGGCTAGGTAATAGACTAATAGTGATAGTAGTTTGTTAATAATACAATCAAAAACGACATATGTGAAGGTTCTCAGTCCACTCCAACGAAGTTTAAAACCTAGGGCAGTTCAAAACGGTTACAAAAACATACCAGTAGGTGTCGCACTGTGTTTGCTGCTGTGTGCAAGCTACTGTCATGGAGATTAACTTATGTTCTGTAATAAAAACTTTCCATTATAACTGTGCTTTCACAAATTAGCCTACTCACCAAAATGAGCTCTTTCTCCTCATTAGGCATATTTGATCATGTAGTCTATACAGTATGGTCATGATTTGGCAATTATTATATAATAAAACAGTAGATCAACATGAAAATCACCGCAGTCTGTGATATTTAGAACAAGAATCTGCTGGATTTTTCTAAAAAAAAAAAAAAAAAAGATTTTAGTCTGCCGACACCAAGCACATAGCTACACCTTGAGCCTACGCAACTTTGTGTCCCAGCTAGCATGAACAATCAGCCTGAGCTCGGCTGCCCCGTGGCGTCTGCGGCTACGTGTTAACCGGGCCGATTGTGGCCCGCAGCTCGCTCTGGAACATGCATTTTTGTTACGGCTGTAAAACACTGGGCCGATTCATGTTCACCATAAAAACCGGCTCCGGCTGTATGATCTAGACCACTTCTGGAAATGACTCGGCTTAGGTTAAATCAAGGATGGTTTAAGCAATAATAACATTAAAAAAAATATATTTTAAAATTGACGTAAATTCCTGACCGTATCAGCTAATGTTAGATGCGGTAGCTATGCAGTAAATAATAATTAAATAGTGTTGTTAATTTGCACAGAGGATTCTTTAATATATCAAAGCTTTACATGTATTTTAAACATGCATTCGCGTTTAAGCTGACATAGACGCACAATATGTTTAAGCGTAAATGGTGTGACCATGGGCGCGAACGCGCTTCTCCGAAGAACAGATTGCGTGAAAGCGGTAAGGCAGCTTTGAAAAGCTGTCTATGGAAAAATCTACAGAAAAGTTTGGGCCCATGGAGGGACTATCATTGGATACCACCTGATGAATTTTGTTTTTCTAGCACCTCATATTCATTGTATAATAGTCTTCTTTGAAATGTGTAGGACTACCCTGAAATGTTTTGTTTACATTCCAGATTGATTATAAAGGCCAGATGTTGTCAGCAATTACTAGGCTGGTAATGAGCAGAATAACCTATACTTAACAACTGCCATCATTATTTGATTCAAGACCACTTGAGAACACCTAAAGTTTTATATTTATTGAATATAATTTATGGAATTCTACTTTAAAATAGCCTAGTTTTTTCAGATAAAGTTCAGCGTAGTGATGCATCATGCACAGTTCACTTCTCCATCATCTATTGTGATATCTGTCATTGTTTCTACAGTGCGTCACCTCTCGTCACTACCGGATAAATTAAAATGGGCAAAGAGGCGTGACGCGGGTGGAGCTGAGGTGCTAATGCTATGCTACTGCCGCTGAATTGACAGCTGATTGAAAAAGTAAAGCCAATGGTTAAAGTTCATGTTTTGCCCTTCGAAATATTATAATAGTTAAGACGTAACTAAAAGTGAGACTATTTACTTTACTTTTTTATCAACTTTATTAATCTCACACAAGGGGCAATTAGTTGAGAGCATACATACAAATACATTAACACAGATCACACACATTTCTCACAACATACAAGCAGTCAACTATGTGCATCGTGATGCATTATTATTCTGCTAGTTAAAAATGTATTAATTACTTACAATATTGCTCTAAGCTTGTGCATGTGACAGTGATTCAAGGCCGCCTCTCAGTTTCTCAGATGGTCAAACCAAAGATATTACCTCAGAACTTCAAGTACATGAACTAGAAATCCGCGCTCATTCAAAGCGCTGAAATCATCAGACATCCATTAGTGCATGCGAGGGAAACAGCTGGAAACACGGCGCTGGTCGTTCTCTCCGTACTCGACACGACGGAATCCGACGGCGTGCACGGGCGAAGGTACAATACATGTATTAAATTGTATGAAATAATCCCGGAAAAGCACAAACACAGCTGAGGGTGACGCTAACAGACAGCAGACAAACGACTAGCAGTGAAAGCGGCGGCAAGAATCCACCTGTCACTCAAGTGGCCACGCCCTTAATTATGCAGAACTTTAAGGCTTAAATATAATTTAAACAGATGAGTTGTAAAAAAAATTTACCCCCCTCACAGTTGTCATGAAGGGAAAAATGAGCTCTATAGACCAAAGCCACTTTTTGCTCCAGGCTGTAAACATGTTTTTTTCTGCTGTAAAGTTGGGCATTTTAACATGGGGGAGATTCAGATTTGAGCGGCCACTCGATAAATTGCAGTTTAATTCACTTCCGTGTTGGCTTCAAGAGAGAGACGGGGAGGTTGCCGCTTGGTCTGGATAGGCATGATATTAAATAGTTGTAATAAACTACTGTTGCTAACATATTTATTCCGGCCCAGGTTTCTATTTATTCATTGATTTTTCTTCTTCTAACGTGACTCTGGTATAACGTTAGCGTATTATGACCGTTCTAAAAGCTTGGCTTTTATTTTGATAGGCCATATTTACTATTACTTCCGGGTCACGTGGCCAACCTGTAGATCTTCAAACGGAAAAATGGTAAAGGAATTGAAAAAAAAAACAAAATCGGACCGTTTTCGTTTTTGGATTCAGAACCAAAAACTGGAAAACGGCTCTTTTTTACGGTTTCTTTGTTTTTGGTTTGAAACGACAAACGAAAAAAGGGTGGTTTCTCGTTATTTTGTCTCTTTTGTTTCAAACGAAAAAACAAACTATCAAAACGTACACGTACCGACTTGGCATTTTGATAGTTCTGTATTCATTTGGCCATTTAGGTGCGCAACCAAAAAGCTAATCAAATGATCGATCTCCTAACTTGCACTGTTTGTTGGCGGCGTCACGGCGACCATCAGTAAACGTTATGGATACAAACAATATTTTATATTTTTTATTAAGCTGTTCATGTCTTTACTAAAATCTAAATTAGATAATCAAAGGGAAGAGTGCTCTTAAAACTCACGAGCTGGAGCGATTTGACCGAACGTAATAGACTCGCTGTTTTTGCTGATGGTGAATCGTCTTTAGCATACAATGCATTCTTTACAAACGTAACTAAGTTAAACGCGTGTTTAAACAACACCTAGGGAAACTCACTTCACCTTCAGAGGTTCTGAGTCTCTCCAGTCTCTCCAATCGTGCAGGGCCTTCTCGCGCTGTGTGTGTGTGTTGTTAGAGCACGACAGCGGACGCCGCTGCCGGTTTTAGCTCCACGTCGAATCAGGGGGAGGGGCTAATAATATGAAGGTATATTTGTTTCTTTATTATTCAATCAAAAAAACTATTTTCAATTAAAAAAACCTTCACTTCACTGGAAAAAAAAAACTTTTCAATCAAAGAAAAAAGTGTTTGAATTCAAAAATATATTTGAGACTAAAAAAAAATACATTTGACCACTGCTTTTCTTTGATTGAAAATGTTTTATTGGATAGAAGTCCGTTTTTTTGTTTAAAGTAACCTTTTTAATTAAAGTAACATTGTTTTTTGATTGGACCATATAATGGGGACATTTGTGTCTTTATCATTCAATCAAAAAAGAAGTTGCTTCAAACAAACAAACAAACAAACAACAGAATCAATAAAAAAAGTCACTTCAATGAAAAGATAAACATTTTCAAAAATAGAAAATCGTTTTTGAATGCAAATAAAATATTCGAGAGTCCAAAAATTGCATTTGAACACTTTTTTTTTTAAAAAAATAGAAATTTTCTCTTTGATTGAAGTAATCTTTTTTGTGTTTGGGCCATACATGGGTAGGATATTTGTCTTAATCATTCAATTCCAAAAAAGTTGTTTCAATCAAAAAAAAAAATATATATTTTCAATCAAAGAAAAAACTGTTCAAATGCAAAAAAAAAAAAAAAATACCCTGTGAATAAAAAAAGTATTGAAGAGAATGTGTTTTTTCGTTGTTTTTGTTTTTTTATTTGAATTAAGTGCAAAAAGTTTTGAAGTTAAATTTTTTTTGATAGGGGATTATCACGCTGATACGTAG
Source organism: Pimephales promelas (assembly GCF_988280905.1). Classification (NCBI taxonomy): domain Eukaryota; kingdom Metazoa; phylum Chordata; class Actinopteri; order Cypriniformes; family Leuciscidae; genus Pimephales; species Pimephales promelas. Next base: position 38,608,038 of record NC_142770.1, on the reverse strand, counting down.
TACTTCCGGATTCTGTGATCTTTGTGCACTGCCACTTCTGTTGAATCACAGATCTCGCTGGCGAACTGATGACAGACTACACTAAGTTTATTTATACGGCATCCCTGGTAAATTCATCGGATTCACTAAAGTGCCGGCTGCAAACAAACGTGCTTGTTTTATCTTAATGTTTTAATCCACTTCTTCCTTATACTCAATTCAGTCGGGAATCCATGGAAACTTACGTAGGGTTGGCGTTGTTGGCTAAATTTACAAAGTGGAACAGAGCAGTGACATAAATAGCATTCGTCTCAGCCATTGTTGAACTGCGTCGGAAGTGGACATGCACAAAGTTGACAAATCCCGCCCATGAAACCCGGAAGCGTGATAAAAGAGCGTAAAAAGCGTAAAAAAAAGCGTAAAAAAAGAGATAATTTGCAGGTCACCGCACATGCGCAGAGTATAGTGCCTTCTTCCCGCGCGCTTTTCAAATACTGAACTGATTGATGATGAAGAGCAGACTGGTTAAACAGCCAAGGACAAAACAGCGGATTCGGTAATTTTTTGAGGGTTTATCATGATCAAGAGACAAACGTTTTGTGAAGGTTTTGTAAAAGATTTTGTTTTTGTAAAAAGTTTTTGTAAAAGATGCGGAAGGATTCTAATGTAAGGAGGTGTTTCACGTGACGTTACTTGTCCTAACTGTACATGTGCTTCAGATACCTGTGTGTGTGTTTAAGTCAAGTCAAGTCAAGTCACATTTATTTATATAGCGCTTTTCACAATACAGATTGTATCAAAGCAGCTTCACAGTGATAACATGAAAGTAGTACAACACAGATCAATAATATTGTTAAATATTAAATATTAAATATCCCCAACTAAGCAAGCCAAAAGCAAGGCGACAGTGGCAAGGAACCAAAACTCCATCAGATTGGATGGAGAAAAAACCTTGGGAGAACCCAGGCTCAGTCGGGGGCCAGTTCTCCTCTGGCTTACATTCATATTGTTTAAATATAAATGTTAAATATAAATATTGTTTATATATAAAACGGCGCCATAACATATCGCAGGCGTTGAGTCGTCTCTTCAAAGGCGTTGGGGCATCCGAAATCCCCGTGAGAGGCTGGATACAAAACTGGACCTGACGAACGCCATTTTTCTCGGGACAAGCGTCCCGAGATAACAGCAGAAAGGCAGATGGGAAATAATTAACATAACTGATGTTCATAATGATTTCCATTATACGGGAGTCGGTGTTAGAAAACCACTATCTAGAGTTAGTTAAAGTACGTAATGAGTAAATCATCAAAAAATGGCGGTAAAATTATAAATGGCCAACTTCCTGTTGACTTAAGGGTATCCTTTTCTGTGCGTCTGGACATGGTAGATGTACCACAGAAATATCGTACATGTCGGTCAAACATGCGGCGGGGGCTGCTTCGTTAAATGTCACTTCCTGTTGCCACTAGGTGGCGCTATGACTGTGAGTGAATGTCGGCATGTAGATTTGTTCAGGGCGGGACTCTTGTCAAATGTGTAAAATTTGGTGCAAATCTGGGCATTTACAGTCAAGTTACTACAATTTCCTGTTTCATGGCGAATCATCGACACCACGGACATGCCCATCGACGAAAACGCGCAGATAGCACAACTTTACATCATCAATGCCTTTAGAAGGCACAGCAGAAATTTGAAGTCTTTAACCTTTAACCTTTTTTACCTTTTTTAACCTTTAACCGTTTGACCTTTAACGAAGCAGCCCCCGCTGCTTGTTTGACCGAGATGTACGAAATTTCTGTGGTACATCTACCATGACCAGACGTACAAAAAAGCCTCAAGAACCCATACCCTAAACTCGACAGGAAGTCCGCCATTTTGAAATTGGCGCCCATTTTGGGACGATTTACACACTCCGTACTTTAACGAACTCCTCCTAGGGATTTAGTCGGATCGACTTCAAATTTCTGCTGTACCTTCTAAAGGCATTGACAATATAAAGTTGTGCTATCTGCGCGTTTTCGTCGATGGGCATGTTCGTGGCGTCGATGATTCGCCATGGAACAGGAAGTTGTAGTAACTTGTTTGAAAATGCCCAGATCTGCAAGAAATTTTACACATTTGACAAGAGTCTCGCCCTGAACAAATCTACATGCCGACATTCACCCACAGTCATAGCGCCACCTGCTGGCAACAGGAAGTGACATTTAACGAAGCAGCCCCCGCCGCTTGTTTGACCGACATGTACGAAATTTCTGTGGTACATCTACCATGACCAGACGCACAAAAAAGCCTCAAGAACCCATACCCTAAACTCGACAGGAAGTCCGCCATTTGAATTTGCCGACCGATTTGGGACGATTTACACACTCCGTACTTTAACGAACTCCTCCTAGGGATTTAGTGGGATCAACTTCAAATTTCTGCTGTGCCTTCTAAAGGCACTGACGATGTAAAGTTGTGCTATCTGCGCGTTTTCGTCGATGGGCGTGTTCGTGGCGTCGATGATTCGCCATGGAACAGGAAGTTGTAGTAACTTGACTGTAAATGCCCAGATCTGCACGAAATTTTAGACATTTGACAAGAGTCCCGCCCTGAACAAATCTATATGCCGACATTCACCCTCAGTCATAGCGCCACCTAGTGGCAACAGGAAGTGACCTTTAAGGAAGCAGCCCCCGCCGCACCATTGACCGACATGTACGAAATATCTGTAGTACATCTACCATGTCCAGGCGCACAGAAAAGTCTCTTGGAGCGATGCCTTAAACTCAACAGGATGTCGGCCATTTCTAATTTTACCGCCATTTTTGGATGCTTTACTCATTACGTGCTTTAACTAACTCCTCCTAGGGATTTAGTCGGATCCAATTCAAATGTCTGCTGTGCCTTCTAAAGGCATTGACGATGTAAAGTTGTGCTATCTGCGCGTTTTCGTCGATGGGCGTGTCCGTGGCGTCGAAGATTCGCCATGAAACAGGAAGTTGTAGTAACTTGGCTGTAAATGCCCAGATCTGCACGAAATTTTACACATTTGACAAGAGTCCCGCCCTGAACAAATCTACATGCCGACATTCACCCACAGTCATAGCGCCACTTGCTGGCAACAGGAAGTGACCTTTAACGAAGCAGCCTCCGCTGCTTGTTTGACCAACATGTACGAAATTTCTGTGGTACATCTACCATGACCAGACGCACAAAAAAGCCTCAAGAACCTATACCCTAAACTCGACAGCAAGTCTGCCATTTTGAATTCGGCGACCAAATTGGGACGATTTACACACTCCGTACTTTAACGAACTCCTCCTAGGGATTTAGTCGGATCAACTTCAAATTTCTGCTGTACCTTCTAAAGCCATTGACGATGTAAAGTTGTGCTATCTGCGCGTTTTCGTCCATGGGTGTGTCCGTGGCGTCGATGATTCGCCATGAAACAGGAAGTTGTAGTAACTTGGCTGTAAATGCCCAGATCTGCACGAAATTTAACACATTTGACAAGAGTCCCGTCCTGAACAAATCTACATGCTGACATTCACCCACAGTCATAGCGCCACCTGCTGGCAACAGGAAGTGACCTTTAACGAAGCAGCCCCCGCCGCTTGTTTGACCGACATGTACGAAATTTCTGTGGTACATCTACCATGACCAGACGCACAAAAAAGCTATCTGCGTGTTTTCGTCCATGGGCGTGTCCGAGGCGTCGATGATTCGCCGTCAAACAGGAAGTTGTTGTAACTTCAATGTACATCCTCAGACCTGCGCGAAATTTTATATGTTATACAACAGTCCCGCCCTCAACACACCGACATGCCGAAATTACCCCACAGTAATAGCGCCACCTGCTGGCAATGAAGTTCTGGTAAATGAAGTGCGTAGCAAATTCACAGCCGCACCGGCTGAGCTACAGAATATGCAAAGTGGCCGCCTCACACACCGACGCGCTACAGGTGCGAGGGCCCGCCCATCGCTGCTTGCAGCTTTAATTAGGGCCCGAGCACTAACAGTGCGAGGACCCTATTGAAACTGTTAGGGTTATTTTTTTTTTCTTTTTTCTGCAAAGTAAGTGCCATTTTCGGGGCCGCAACATGCTCAAAAACTCACCAAATTTGGCACGCATGTCAGGACTGGTGAAAAATTTCGTATTTTGTGGGTTTCGCGGATGGGCGGGGCAAAATGGCTCGCTAGCGCCACCTAGAAAATTGGAAAAAATTAGCCCCTCGTCCACGTTCAACCTACATGCACGAAATTTGGTGGGGACGTGTATCATATCAAGACGCACAAAAAAGCCTCAAGAACCCATACCCTAAACTCGACAGGAGGTCCGCCATTTTGAATTTGGCGGCCATTTTTGGACGATTTACAGACTCCGTACTTTAACGAACTCCTCCTAGGGATTTAGTCGGATCGACTTAAAATTTCTGCTGTGCCTTCTAAAGGCATTGACGATGTAAAGTTGTGCTATCTGCGCGTTTTCGTCGATGGGCGTGTCCGTGGCGTCGAAGATTCGCCATGAAACAGGAAGTTGTAGTAACTTGGCTGTAAATGCCCAGATCTGCACGAAATTTTACACATTTGACAAGAGTCCCGCCCTGAACAAATCTACATGCCGACATTCACCCACAGTCATAGCGCCACCTGCTGGCAACAGGAAGTGTCCTTTAACGAAGCAGCCCCCGCCGCTTGTTTGACCGACATGTACGAAATTTCTGTGGTACTTCTACCATGACCAGACGCACAAAAAAGCCTCAAGAACCCATACCCTAAACTCGACAGGAAGTCCGCCATTTTGAATTTGGCGACCGATTTGGGACGATTTACACACTCCGTACTTTAACGAACTCCTCCTAGGGATTTAGTCGGATCAACTTAAAATTTCTGCTGTACCTTCTAAAGGCATTGACGATGTAAAGTTGTGCTATCTGCGCGTTTTCGTCGATGGGCGTGTCCGTGGCGTCGATGATTCGCAATGAAACAGGAAGTTGTAGTAACTTGGCTGGAAATGCCCAGATCCACACGAAATTTTACACATTTGACAAGAGTCCCGCCCTGAACAAATCTACATGCCGACATTCACCCACATTCATAGCGCCACCTAGTGGCAAGAGGAAGTGACTTTTAACGAAGCAGCCCCCGTCGCATGTTTGACCGACATGTACGAAATTTCTGTGGTACATCTACCATGTCCAGACGCACAGAAAAGTCTCTTGGAGCGATGCCCTAAACTCAACAGGAAGTTAGCCATTTCTAATTTTACCGCCATTTTTGGATGATTTACTCATTACGTACTTTAACTAACTCCTCCTAGGGCTTTAGTCGGATCGCCTTCAAATTTCTGCTGTGCCTTCTAAAGGCATTGACGATGAAAAGTTGTGCTATCTGCGCGTTTTCGTCGATGGGCGTGTCCGTGGCGTCGATGATTCGCCATGAAACAGGAAGTTGTAGTAACTTGGCTGTAAATGCCCAGATCTGCACGAAATTTAACACATTTGACAAGAGTCCCGCCCTGATCAAATCTACATGCCGACATTCACCCACAGTCATAGCGCCACCTGCTGGCAACAGGAAGTGGCCTTTAACGAAGCAGTGTGGCAAATGCACAGCCGCACTGGCTGAGCTGCAGAAAATGAAACGCGGCCGCCTCACACCCCGACGTGCTACAGGTGCGAGGGCCCGCCCATCGCTGCTTGCAGCTTTAATTAGGGCCCGAGCACTAACAGTGCGAGGTCCCTATTGAAACTGTTAGGATTATTTTTTTTTTTTTTTTTTTTTTTTTCTTTTTTCTGCAAAGTAAGTGCCATTTTCGGGGCCGCAACATGCTCAAAAACTCACCAAATTTGGCACGCATGTCAGGACTGGTGAAAAATTTCGTATTTTGTGGGTTTCACAGATGGGCGGGGCAAAATGGCACGCTAGCGCCACCTAGAAAATTGGAAAAAATTAGCCCCTCGTCCACGTTCAACCTACGTGCATGAAATTTGGTGGGGACGTGTATCATATCAAGACGCACAAAAAAGCCTCAAGAACCCATACCCTAAACTCGACAGGAGGTCCGCCATTTTGAATTTGGCGGCCATTTTTGGACGATTTACAGACTCCGTACTTTAACGAACTCCTCCTAGGGATTTAGTCGGATCGACTTAAAATTTCTGCTGTGCCTTCTAAAGGCATTGACGATGTAAAGTTGTGCTATCTGCGCGTTTTCGCCGATGGGCGTGTCCGTGGCGTCGAAGATTCGCCATGAAACAGGAAGTTGTAGTAACTTGGCTGTAAATGCCCAGATCTGCACGAAATTTTACACATTTGACAAGAGTCACGCCCTGAACAAATCTACATGCCGACATTCACCCACAGTCATAGCGCCACCTGCTGGCAACAGGAAGTGACCTTTAACGAAGCAGCCCCCGCCGCTTGTTTGACCGACATGTACGAAATTTCTGTGGTACATCTACCATGACCAGACGCACAAAAAAGCCTCAAGAACCCATACCCTAAACTCGACAGGAAGTCCGCCATTTTGAATTTGGCGACCGATTTGGGACGATTTACACACTCTGTACTTTAACGAACTCCTCCTAGGGATTTAGTCGTATCAACTTAAAATTTCTGCTGTACCTTCTAAAGGCATTGACGATGTAAAGTTGTGCTATCTGCGCGTTTTCGTCGATGGGCGTGTCCGTGGCGTCGATGATTCGCAATGAAACAGGAAGTTGTAGTAACTTGGCTGTAAATGCCCAGATCTTCACTAAATTTTACACATTTGACAAGAGTCGCGCCCTGAACAAATCTACATGCCGACATTCACCCACATTCATAGCGCCACCTAGTGGCAAGAGGAAGTGACTTTTAACGAAGCAGCCCCCGTCGCATGTTTGACCGACATGTACGAAATTTTTGTGGTACAACTAACATATCCAGACGCACAGAAAAGTCTCTTGGAGCGATGCCCTAAACTCAACAGGAAGTCAGCCATTTCTAATTTTACTGCCATTTTTGGATGATTTACTCATTACGTACTTTAACTAACTCCTCCTAGGGCTTTAGTCGGATCGACATCACATTTCTGCTGTGCCTTCTAAAGGCATTGACGATGTAAAGTTGTGCTATCTGTGCGTTTTCGTCCATGGGCGTGTCCGTGGCGTCGATGATTCGCCATGAAACAGGAAGTTGTTGTAACTTGGCTGTAAATGCCCAGATCTGCACAAAATTTTACATATTTGACAAGAGTCCCGTCCTGAACAAATCTACATGCCGACATTCACCCACAGTCATAGCGCCACCTAGTGGCAACAGGAAGTGACCTTTAACGAAGCAGCCCCCGCCGCATGTTTGACCGACATGTACTAAATTTTTGTGGTACAACTAACATATCCAGACGCACAGAAAAGTCTCTTGGAGCGATGCCCTAAACTCAACAGGAAATCGGCCATTTCTAATTTTACCGACATTTTTGGATGATTTACTCATTACGTACTTTAACTAACTCCTCCTAGGGACTTAGTCGGATCGACTTCACATTTCTGCTGTGCCTTCTAAAGGCATTGACGATGTAAAGTTGTGCTATCTGCGCGTTTTCGTCGACGGGTGTGTCCGTGGCGTCAATGATTCGCCATTAAACAGGAAGTTGTAGTAACTTGGCTGTAAATGCCCAGATCTGCATGAAATTTTACACATTTGACAAGAGTCCTGCCCTGAACAAATCTACATGCAGACATTCACCCACAGTCATAGCGCCACCTGCTGGCAACAGGAAGTGACCTTTAACGAAGCAGAGCAAATGCACAGCGGCACTGGCTGAGCTGCAGAATATGCAATGCGGCTGCCTCACACCCCGACGTGCTACAGGTGCGAGGGCCCGCCCATCGCTGCTTGCAGCTTTAATTTTTTTTTTTTTTTTTTCTTTTTTCTGCAAAGTAAGCGCCATTTTCGGGGCCGCAACATGCTCAAAAACTCACCAAATTTGGCACGCATGTCAGGACTGGTGAAAAATTTCGTATTTTGTGGGTTTCGCAGATGGGCGGGGCAAAATGGCACGCTAGCGCCACCTAGAAAATTGGAAAAAATTAGCCCCTCGTCCACGTTCAACCTACATGCACGAAATTTGGTGGGGACGTGTATCATATCAAGACGCACAAAAAAGCCTCAAGAACCCATACCATAAACTCGACAGGAGGTCCGCCATTTTGAATTTGGCGGCCATTTTTGGACGATTTACAGACTCCGTACTTTAACGAACTCCTCCTAGGGATTTAGTCGGATCGACTTAAAATTTCTGCTGTGCCTTCTAAAGGCATTGACGATGTAAAGTTGTGCTATCTGCGCGTTTTCGTCGATGGGCGTGTCCGTGGCGTCGAAGATTCGCCATGAAACAGGAAGTTGTACTAACTTGGCTGTAAATGCCCAGATCTGCACGAAATTTTACACATTTGACAAGAGTCACGCCCTGAACAAATCTACATGCCGACATTCACCCACAGTCATAGCGCCACCTGCTGGCAACAGGAAGTGACCTTTAACGAAGCAGCCCCCGCTGCTTGTTTGACCGACATGTACGAAATTTCTGTGGTACATCTACCATGACCAGACGCGCAAAAAAGCCTCAAGAACCCATACCCTAAACTCGACAGGAAGTCCGCCATTTTGAATTCGGCGACCGATTTGGGACGATTTACACACTCCGTACTTTAAAGAACTCCTCCTAGGGATTTAGTCGGATCAACTTCAAATTTCTGCTGTACCTTCTAAAGGCATTGACGATGTAAAGTTGTGCTATCTGCGCGTTTTCGTCGATGGGTGTGTCCGTGGCGTCGATGATTCGCCATGAAACAGGAAGTTGTAGTAACTTGGCTGTAAATGCCCAGATCTACACGAAATTTTACACATTTGACAAGAGTCCCGCCCTGAACAAATCTACATTCCGACATTCACCCACATACATAGCGCCACCTAGTGGCAAGAGGAAGTGACATTTAACGAAGCAGCCCCCGTCGCATGTTTGACCGACATGTACGAAATTTCTGTGGTACATCTACCATGTCCAGACGCACAGAAAAGTCTCTTGGAGCGATGCCCTAAACTCAACAGGAAGTCAGCCATTTCTAATTTTACCGCCATTTTTGGATGATTTACTCATTACGTACTTTAACTAACTCCTCCTAGGGCTTTAGTCGGATCGCCTTCAAATTTCTGCTGTGCCTTCTAAAGGCATTGACGATGAAAAGTTGTGCTATCTGCGTGTTTTCGTCGATGGGCGTGTCCGTGGCGTCGATGATTCGCCATGAAACAGGAAGTTGTTGTAACTTGGCTGTAAATGCCCAAATCTGCACGAAATTTTACAAATTTGACAAGAGTCCCACCCTGAACAAATCTACATGCCGACATTCACCCACAGTCATAGCGCCACCTAGTGGCAACAGGAAGTGACCTTAAACGAAGAAGCCCCCGCCGCTTGTTTGACCGACATGTACGAAACTTCTGTGGTACATCTACTATGACCAGACGCACAAAACAGCCTCTTGGAGAGATGCCCTAAACTTGACAGGAAGTCCACCATTTTGAATTTGGAGGCCATTTTTGGACGATTTACACACTCCGTACTTTAACGAACTCCTCCTAGGGATTTAGTCGGACCGACTTCACATTTCTGCTGTGCCTTCTAAAGGCATTGACGATGTAAAGTTGTGCTATCTGCGCATTTTCGTCGATGGGCGTGTCCGAAGCGTTGATGATTCGCCATGAAACAGGAAGTTGTAGTAACTTGGCTGTAAATGCCCAGATCTGCACGAAATTTTACATATTTGACAAGAGTCCCACCCTGAACAAATCTACATGCCGACATTCACCCACAGTCATAGCGCCACCTGCTGGCAACAGGAAGTGGCCTTTAACAAAGCAGCCCCCGCCGCATGTTTGACCGACATGTAAGAAATTTCTGTGGTACATCTACCATGGATAGACGCACAGAAAAGTCTCCTGGAGCGATGCCTTAAACTCAACAGGAAGTCGGCCATTTCTAATTTTACCGCCATTTTTTGATGATTTACTCATTACGTACTTTAACTAACTCCTCCTAGGGCTTTAGTCGGATCGACTTCACATTTCTGCTGTGCCTTCTAAAGGCATTGACGATGTAAAGTTGTGCTATCTGCGGGTTTTCGTCGATGGGCGTGTCCGTGGCGTCGATGATTCGCCTTGAAACAGGAAGTTGTAGTAACTTGGCTGTAAAAGCCCAGATATGCATGAAATTTTACACCTTTGACAAGAGTCCCGCCCTGAACAAATCTACATGCCGACATTAACCCACAGTCATAGTGCCACCTACTGGCAACAGGAAGTGGCCTTTAACAAAGCAGCCCCCGCCGCATGTTTGACCGACATGTAAGAAATTTCTGTGGTACATCTACCATGGACAGACGCACATAAAAAAAGTCTCTTGGAGCGATGCCTTAAACTCAACAGGAAGTCGGCCATTTCTAATTTTACTGCCATTTTTGGATGATTTACTCATTACGTACTTTAACTAACTCCTCCTAGGGCTTTAGTCGGATCGACTTCACATTTCTGCTGTGCCTTCTAAAGGCATTGACGATGTAAAGTTGTGCTATCTGCGGGTTTTCGTCGATGGGCGTGTCCGTGGCGTCGATGATTCGCCTTGAAACAGGAAGTTCTAGTAACTTGACTGTAAAAGCCCAGATATGCATGAAATTTTACACCTTTGACAAGAGTCCCACCCTGAACAAATCTACATTCCGACATTCACCCACAGTCATAGTGCCACCTGCTGGCAACAGGAAGTGACCTTTAACGAAGCAGCGTAGTAAATACACAGCCGCACTGGCTGAGCTGCAGAAAATGCAACGCGGCCGCCTCAGACCCCGACGTGCTACAGGTGCGAGGGCCCGCCCATCGCTGCTTGCAGCTTTAATTTTTTTTTTTTTTCTTTTTTCTGCAAAGTAAGTGCCATTTTCGGGGCCGCAACATGCTCAAAAACTCACCAAATTTGGCACGCATGTCAGGACTGGTGAAAAATTTCGTATTTTGTGGGTTTCGCAGATGGGCGGGGCAAAATGGCACGCTAGCGCCACCTAGAAAATTGGAAAAAATTAGCCCCTCGTCCACGTTCAACCTACATGCACGAAATTTGGTAGGGACGTGTATCATATCAAGACGCACAAAAAAGCCTCAAGAACCCATACCCTAAACTCGACAGGAGGTCCGCCATTTTGAATTTGGCGGCCATTTTTGGACGATTTACAGACTCCGTACTTTAACGAACTCCTCCTAGGGATTTAGTCGGATCGACTTAAAATTTCTGCTGTGCCTTCTAAAGGCATTGACGATGTAAAGTTGTGCTATCTGCGCGTTTTCGTCGATGGGCGTGTCCGTGGCGTCGAAGATTCGCCATGAAACAGGAAGTTGTAGTAACTTGGCTCTAAATGCCCAGATCTGCACGAAATTTGACACATTTGACAAGAGTCCCGCCCTGAACAAATCTACATGCCGACATTCACCCACAGTCATAGCGCCACCTGCTGGCAACAGGAAGTGACCTTTAACGAAGCAGCCCCCGCCGCTTGTTTGACCGACATGTACGAAATTTCTGTGGTACATCTACCATGACCAGACGCACAAAAAAGCCTCAAGAACCCATACCCTAAACTCGACAGGAAGTCCGCCATTTTGAATTCGGCGACCGATTTGGGACGATTTACACACTCCGTACTTTAACGAACTCCTCCTAGGGATTTAGTCGGATCAACTTCAAATTTCTGTTGTACCTTCTAAAGGCATTGACGATGTAAAGTTGTGCTATCTGCGCGTTTTCGTCGATGGGCGTGTCCGTGGCGTCGATGATTCGCCATGAAACAGGAAGTTGTAGTAACTTGGCTGTAAATGCCCAGATCTACACGAAATTTTACACATTTGACAAGAGTCCCGCCCTGAACAAATCTACATGCCGACATTCACCCACATTCATAGCGCCACCTAGTGGCAAGAGGAAGTGACATTTAACGAAGCAGCCCCCGTCGCATGTTTGACCGACATGTACGAAATTTCTGTGGTACATCTACCATGTCCAGACGCACAGAAAAGTCTCTTGGAGCGATGCCCTAAACTCAACAGGAAGTCAGCCATTTCTAATTTTACCGCCATTTTTGGATGATTTACTCATTACGTACTTTAACTAACTCCTCCTAGGGCTTTAGTCGGATCGACATCTCATTTCTGATGTGCCTTCTAAAGGCATTGACGATGTAAAGTTGTGCTATCTGTGCGTTTTCGTCGATGGGCGTGTCCGTGGCGTCGAAGATTCGCCATGAAACAGGAAGTTGTAGTAACTTGGCTGTAAATGCCCAGATCTGCACGAAATTTTACACATTTGACAAGAGTCCCGCGTTGAACAAATCTACATGCCGACATTCACCCACAGTCATAGTGCCACCTGCTGGCAACAGGAAGTGACCTTTAACGAAGCAGCGTAGCAAATGCACAGCCGCACTGGCTGAGCTGCAGAATATGCAACGCAGCCGCCTCACACCCCGACGCGCTACAGGTGCGAGGGCCCGCCCATCGCTGCTTGCAGCTTTAATTAGGGCCCGAGCACTAACAGTGCGAGGACCCTATTGAAACTGTTAGGATTATTAGGGCCCGAGCACTAACAGTGCGAGGACCCTATTGAAACTGTTAGGGTTATTTTTTTTTTTTTTTTTTTTCTTTTTTCTGCAAAGTAAGTGCCATTTTCGGGGCCGCAACATGCTCAAAAACTCACCAAATTTGGCACGCATGTCAGGACTGGTGAAAAATTTCGTATTTTGTGGGTTTCGCAGATGGGCGGGGCAAAATGGCACGCTAGCGCCACCTAGAAAATTGGAAAAAATTAGCCCCTCTTCCACGTTCAACCTACATGCACGAAATTTGGTGGAGACGTGTATCATATCAAGATGCACAAAAAAGCCTCAAGAACCCATACCCTAAACTCGACAGGAGGTCCGCCATTTTGAATTTGGCGGCCATTTTTGGACGATTTACAGACTCCGTACTTTAACGAACTCCTCCTAGGGATTTAGTCGGATCGACTTAAAATTTCTGCTGTGCCTTCTAAAGGCATTGACGATGTAAAGTTGTGCTATCTGCGCGTTTTCGTCGATGGGCGTGTCCGTGGCGTCGAAGATTCGCCATGAAACAGGAAGTTGTACTAACTTGGCTGTAAATGCCCAGATCTGCACGAAATTTTACACATTTGACAAGAGTCCCGCCGTGAACAAATCTACATGCCGACATTCACCCACAGTCATAGCGCCACCTGCTGGCAACAGGAAGTGACCTTTAACGAAGCAGCCCCCGCCGCTTGTTTGACCGACATGTACGAAATTTCTGTGGTACATCTACCATGACCAGACGCACAAAAAAGCCTCAAGAACCCATACCCTAAACTCGACAGGAAGTCCGCCATTTTGAATTCGGCGACCGATTTGGGACGATTTACACACTCCGTACTTTAACGAACTCCTCCTAGGGATTTAGTCGGATCAACTTCAAATTTCTGCTGTACCTTCTAAAGGCATTGACGATGTAAAGTTGTGCTATCTGCGCGTTTTCGTCGATGGGCGTGTCCGTGGCGTCGATGATTCACCATGAAACAGGAAGTTGTAGTAACTTGGCTGTAAATGCCCAGATCTACACGAAATTTTACACATTGGACAAGAGTCCCATCCTGAACAAATCTACATGCCGACATTCACCCACATTCATAGCGCCACCTAGTGGCAAGAGGAAGTGACATTTAACGAAGCAGCCCCCGTCGCATGTTTGACCGACATGTACGAAATTTCTGTGGTACATCTACCATGTCCAGACGCACAGAAAAGTCTCTTGGAGCGATGCCCTAAACTCAACAGGAAGTCGGCCATTTCTAATTTTACCGCCATTTTTGGATGATTTACTCATTACGTACTTTAACTAACTCCTCCTAGGGCTTTAGTCGGATCGCCTTCAAATTTCTGCTGTGCCTTCTAAAGGCATTGACGATGAAAAGTTGTGCTATCTACGCGTTTTTGTCGATGGGCGTGTCCGTGGCGTCGATGATTCGCCATGAAACCGGAAGTTGTAGTAACTTGGCTGTAAATGCCCAGATCTGCACGAAATTTAACACATTTGACAAGAGTCCCGCCCTGATCAAATCTACATGCCGACATTCACCCACAGTCATAGCGCCACCTGCTGGCAACAGGAAGTGGCCTTTAACGAAGCAGTGTGGCAAATGCACAGCCGCACTGGCTGAGCTGCAGAAAATGAAACGCGGCCGCCTCACACCCCGACGTGCTACAGGTGCGAGGGCCCGCCCATCGCTGCTTGCAGCTTTAATTTTTTTTTTTCTTTTTTCTGCAAAGTAAGCGCCATTTTCGGGGCCGCAACATGCTCAAAAAGTCACCAAATTTGGCACGCATGTCAGGACAGGTGAAAAATTTCGTATTTTGTGGGTTTCGCAGATGGGCGTGGCAAAATGGCACGCTAGCGCCACCTAGAAAATTGGAAAAAATTAGCCCCTCGTCCACGTTCAACCTACATGCACGGAATTTGGTGGGGACGTGTATCATATCAAGATGCACAAAAAAGCCTCAAGAACCCATACCCTAAACTCGACAGGAAGTCCACCATTTTGAATTTGGCGGCCATTTTTGGACGATTTACACACTCCGTACTTTAACAAACTCCTCCTAGGGATTTAGTCGGATCGACTTCAAATTTCTGCTGTGCCTTCTAAAGGCATTGACGATGTGAAGTTGTGCTATCTGCGCGTTTTCATCGATGGGCGTGTCCGTGGCGTCGAAGATTCGCCATGAAACAGGAAGTTGTAGTAACTTGGCTGTAAATGCCCAGATCTGCACGAAATTTGACACATTTGACAAGAGTCCCGCTCTGAACAAATCTACATGCCGACATTCACCCTAAGTCATAGCGCCACCTGCTGGCAACAGGAAGTGACCTTTAACGAAGCAGCCCCCACTGCGTGTTTGACCGACATGTACGAAATTTTTGTGGTACATCTACCATGTCCAGACGCACAGAAAAGTCTCTTAGAGCGATGCCCTAAAATCAACAGGAAGTCGGCCATTTCTAATTTTACCGCCATTTTTGGATGATTTACTCATTACGTACTTTAACGAACTCCTCCTAGGGATTTAGTCGGATCGACTTCACATTTCTGCTGTGCCTTCTAAAGGCATTGACGATGTAAAGTTGTGCTATCTGCGCGTTTTCGTCGATGGGCGTGTCCGTGGCGTCGATGATTCGCCATGAAACAGGAAGTTGTAGTAACTTGGCTGTAAAAGCCCAGATATGCATGAAATTTTACACCTTTGACAAGAGTCCCGCCCTGAACAAATCTACATGCCGACATTCACCCACAGTCATAGCGCCACCTGCTGGCAACAGGAAGTGACCTTTAACGAAGCAGCGTAGCAAATGCACATCCGCACTGGCTGAGCTTCAGAAAATGCAACACGGCCGCCTCAGACCCCGACGTGCTACAGGTGCGAGGGCCCGCCCATCGCTGCTTGCAGCTTTAATTAGGGCCCGAGCACTAACAGTGCGAGGACCCTATTGAAACTGTTAGGATTATTTTTTTTTTTCTTTTTTCTGCAAAGTAAGTGCCATTTTCGGGGCCGCAACATGCTCAAAAACTCACCAAATTTGGCATGCATGTCAGGACTGGTGAAAAATTTCGTATTTTGTGGGTTTCGCGGATGGGCGGGGCAAAATGGCACGCTAGCGCCACCTAGAAAATTAGAAAAAATTAGCCCCTCGTCCACGTTCAACCTACATGCACAAAATTTGGTGGGGACGTGTATCATATAAAGACGCACAAAAAAGCCTCAAGAACCCATACCCTAAACTCGACAGGAGGTCCGCCATTTTGAATTTGGCAGCCATTTTTGGACGATTTACAGACTCCGTACTTTAACGAACTCCTCCTAGGGATTTAGTCGGATCGACTTAAAATTTCTGCTGTGCCTTCTAAAGGCATTGACGATGTAAAGTTGTGCTATCTGCGCGTTTTCGTCGATGGGCGTGTGCGTGGCGTCGAAGATTCGCCATGAAACAGGAAGTTGTAGTAACTTGGCTGTAAATGCCCAGATCTGCACGAAATTTTACACATTTGACAAGAGTCCCGCCCTGAACAAATCTACATGCCGACATTCACCCACAGTCATAGCGCCACCTGCTGGCAACAGGAAGTGACCTTTAACGAAGCAGCCCCCGCCACTCGTTTCACCGAAATGTACGAAATTTCTGTGGTACATCTACCATGACCAGACGCACAAAAAAGCCTCAAGAACCCATACCCTAAACTCGACAGGAAGTCCGCCATTTTGAATTTGGCGCCCATTTTGGGACGATTTACACACTCCGTACTTTAACGAAATCCTCCTAGGGATTTAGTCGGATCGACTTCAAATTTCTGCTGTGCCTTCTAAAGGCATTGACGATGTAAAGTTGTGCTATCTGCGCGTTTTCGTCGATGGGCGTGTCCGTGGCGTCGATGTTTCGCCATGAAACAGGAAGTTGTAGTAACTTGGCTATAAATGCCCATATCTGCAGGAAATTTTGCACATTTGACAAGGGTCCCGCCCTGAACAAATCTACATGCCGATATTCACCCACAGTCATAGCGCTACCTAGTGGCAAGAGGAAGTGACCTTTAAAGACGCAGCCCTCGCCACATGCTTGACCAACATGTACGAAATTTCTGTGGTACATCCACCATGTCCAGACGCACAGAAAAGTCTCTTGGAGCAATGCCCTAAACGCAACAGGAAGTCAGCCATTTCTAATTTTACCGCCATTTTTGGATGATTTACTCATTACGTACTTTAACTAACTCCTCCTAGGGATTTAGTCGGATCGACTTCAAATTTCTGCTGTGCCTTCTAAAGGCATTGACGATGTAAAGTTGTGCTCTCTGCGCGTTTTCATCGATGGGCATGTCCGTGGCGTTGATGATTCGCCATGAAACAGGAAGTTGTAGTAACTTGGCTGTAAATGCCCAGATCTGAATGAAATTTGACACATTTGACAAGAGTCCAGCCCTGAACAAATCTACACGCCCGAATTCACCCTAAGTCATAGCGCCACCTGCTGGCAACAGGAAGTGACCTTTAACGAAGCAGCGAACCAAATTGACAGCCGCACCAGCTGAGCCGCAGAATATGCAACGCGGTCGCCTCACACCCCAACGCGCTACAGGTGCGAGGGCCCGCCCATCGCTGCTTGCAGCTTTAATTTTTTTTTTCTTTTTTCTTTTTTCTGCAAAGTAAGTGCCATTTTCGGGGCCGCAACATGCTCAAAAACTCACCAAATTTGGCACGCATGTCAGGACTGGTGAAAAATTTCGTATTTTGTGGGTTTCGCGGATGGGCGGGGCAAAATGGCACGCTAGCGCCACCTAGAAAATTGGAAAAAATTAGCCCCTCGTCCACGTTCAACCTACATGCACGAAATTTGGTGGGGATGTGTATCATATCAAGACGCACAAAAAAGCCTCAAGAACCCATACCCTAAACTCGACAGGAGGTCCGCCATTTTGAATTTGGCGGCCATTTTTGGACGATTTACAGACTCCGTACTTTAACGAACTCCTCCTAGGGATTTAGTTGGATCGACTTAAAATTTCTGCTGTGCCTTCTAAAGGCATTGATGATGTAAAGTTGTGCTATCTGCGCGTTTTCGTCGATGGGCGTGTCCGTGGCGTCGAAGATTCGCCATGAAACAGGAAGTTGTAGTAACTTGGCTGTAAATGCCCAGATCTGCACGAAATTTTACACATTTGACAAGAGTCCCGCCCTGAACAAATCTACATGCCGACATTCACCCACAGTCATAGCGCCACCTGCTGGCAATAGGAAGTGACCTTTAACGAAGCAGCCCCCGCCGCTTGTTTGACCGACATGTACGAAATTTCTGTGGTACATCTACCATGACCAGACGCACAAAAAAGCCTCAAGAACCCATACCCTAAACTCGACAGGAAGTCCGCTATTTTGAATTTGGCGACCGATTTGGGACGATTTACACACTCCGTACTTTAACGAACTCCTCCTAGGGATTTAGTCGGATCAACTTCAAATTTCTGCTGTACCTTCGAAAGGCATTGACAATATAAAGTTGTGCTATCTGCGCGTTTTCGTCGATGGGCGTGTCCGTGGCGTCGATGATTCGCCATGAAACAGGAAGTTGTAGTAACTTGTCTGTAAATGCCCAGATCCGCACGAAATTTAACACGTTTGACAAGAGTCCCGCCCTGAACAAATCTACATGCCGACATTCACCCACAGTCATAGCGCCACCTAGTGGCAACAGGAAGTGACCTTTAACGAAGCAGCCCCCGCCGCATGTTTGACCGACATGTACGAAATTTTTGTGGTACAACTAACATATCCAGACGCACAGAAAAGTCTCTTGGAGCGATGCCCTAAACTCAACAGGATTTTTACCGCCATTTTTGGATGATTTACTCATTACGTACTTTAACTAACTCCTCCTAGGGATTTAGTCGGATCGACTTCAAATTTCTGCTGTGCCTTCTAAAGGCATTGACGATGAAAAGTTGTGCAATCTGCGCATTTTCGTCAATGGGCGTGTCCGTGGCGTCGATGATTCGCCATGAAACAGGAAATTGTAGTAACTTGGCTGTAAATGCCCAGATCTGCACGAAATTTTACATATTTGACAAGAGTCCCGTCCTGAACAAATCTACATGCCGACATTCACCCACAGTCATAGCGCCACCTAGTGGCAACAGGAAGTGACCTTTAACGAAGCAGCCCTCGCCACAAGCTTGACCAACATGTACGAAATTTCTGTGGTACATCCACCATGTCCAGACGCACAGAAAAGTCTCTTGGAGCGATGCCCTAAACTCAACAGTAAGTCAGCCATTTCTAATTTTACCGCCATTTTTGGATGATTTACTCATTACGTACTTTAACTAACTCCTCCTAGGGCTTTAGTCGGATCGACATCACATTTCTGCTGTGCCTTCTAAAGGCATTGACGATGTAAAGTTGTGCTATCTGTGCGTTTTCGTCCATGGGCGTGTCCGTGGCGTCGATGATTCGCCATGAAACAGGAAGTTGTAGTAACTTGTCTGTAAATGCCCAGATCCGCACGAAATTTAACACGTTTGACAAGAGTCCCGCCCTGAACAAATCTACATGCCGACATTCACCCACAGTCATAGCGCCACCTCCTGGCAACAGGAAGTGACCTTTAACGAAGCAGCGTAGCAAATGCACATCCGCACTGGCTGAGCTGCAGAAAATGCAACACGGCTGCCTCAGATCCCGACGTGCTACAGGTGCGAGGGCCCGCCCATCGCTGCTTGCAGCTTTAATTAGGGCCCGAGCACTAACAGTGCGAGGACCCTATTGAAACTGTTAGGATTATTAGGGCCCGAGCACTAACAGTGCGAGGTCCCTATTGAAACTGTTAGGATTATTATTTTTTTTTTTTTTTTTTTTTTCTTTTTTCTGCAAAGTAAGTGCCATTTTCGGGGCCGCAACATGCTCAAAAACTCACCAAATTTGGCGCGCATGTCAGGACTGGTGAAAAATTTCGTATTTTGTGGGTTTCGCGGATGGGCGGGGCAAAATGGCACAATAGCGCCACCTAGAAAATTGAAAAAAATTAGCCCCTCGTCCACGTTCAACCTACATGCACGAAATTTGGTGGGGACGTGTATCATATCAAGACGCACAAAAAAGCCTCAAGAACCCATACCCTAAACTCGACAGGATGTCCGCCATTTTGAATTTGGCGGTCATTTTTGGACGATTTACAGACTCCGTACTTTAACGAACTCCTCCTAGGGATTTAGTCGGATGGACTTAAAATTTCTGCTGTGCCTTCTAAAGGCATTGACGATGTAAAGTTGTGCTATCTGCGCGTTTTCGTCGATGGGCGTGTCCGTGGCGTCGAAGATTCGCCATGAAACAGGAAGTTGTAATAACTTGGCTGTAAATGCCCAGACCTGCACGAAATTTTACACATTTGACAAGAGTCACGCCCTGAACAAATCTACATGCCGACATTCACCCTAAGTCATAGCGCCACCTGCTGGCAACAGGAAGTGACCTTTAACGTAGCAGCCCCCGCCATATGTTTGACCGACATGTACGAAATTTCTGTGGTACATCTAGCATGACCAGACGTACAAAAAAGCCTCAAGAACCCATACCCTAAACTCGACAGGAAGTCCGCCATTTTGAATTTGGCGACCGATTTGGGACGATTTACACACTCCGTACTTTAACGAACTCCTCCTAGGGAATTAGTCGGATCAAATTCACATTTCTGCTGTACCTTCTAAAGGCATTGACGATGTAAAGTTGTGCTATCTGCGTGTTTTCGTCGATGGGCGTGTCCGTGGCGTCGATGATTCGCCATGAAACAGGAAGTTGTAGTAACTTGGCTGTAAATGCCCAGATCTGCACGAAATTTCACACATTTGACAAGAGTCCCGCCCTGAACAAATCTACATGCTGTCATTCACCCACAGTAATAGCGCCACCTGCTGGCAACAGGAAGTGACCTTTAACGAAGCAGCCCCCTGTCGCATGTTTGACCGACATGTACGACATTTCTGTGGCACATCTACCATGTCCAGACGCACTGAAAAGTCTCTTGGAGCGATGCCCTAAACTCAACAGGAAGTTGGCCATTTCGAATTTTACCGCCATTTTTGGATGATTTACTCATTACGTACTTTAACGAACTCCTCCTAGGGCTTTCGTCGGATTGACTTCACATTTCTGCTGTGCCTTCCAAAGGCATTGACGATGTAAAGTTGTGCTATCTGCGCGTTTTCGTTAATGGGTGTGTGTGTGGCGTCGATGATTCGCCATGAAACAGGAAGTTGTAGTAACTTGGCTGTAAATGCCTAGATCTGCACAAAATTTTACACATTTGACAAGAGTCCCGCCCTGAAAAAATCTACATTCAGAAATTCACCCACAGTCATAGCGCCACCTGCTGGCAACAGGAAGTGGCCTTTAACGAAGCAGCCCCCGTCGCATGTTTGACCGACCTGTATGAAATTTCAGTGGTACATCTACCATGTCCAGCCGCACAGAAAAGTCTCTTGGAGCGATGCCCTAAACTCAACAGGAAGTCGGCCATTTCTAATTTCACCGCCATTTTTGGATGATTTACTCATTACGTACTTTAACTAACTCCTCCTAGGGAGTTAGTCGGATCGACTTCAAATTTCTGCTGTGCCTTCTAAAGGCATTGACGATGAAAAGTTGTGCTATCTGCGTGTTTTCCTCAATGGGCGTGTCCGTGGCATCGATGATTCGCCATGAAACAGGAAGTTGTAGTAACTTGGCTGTAAATGCCCAGATCTGCACCAAATTGTACACATTTGACAAGAGTCCCGCCCTGAACAAATCTACATGCCGACATTCACCCAGTCATAGCGCCACCTGCTGGCAACAGGAAGTGACCTTTAATGAAGCAGCGTAGCAAATTTACAGCCGCACCGGCTGAGCTGCAAAATATGCGACGCGGCCGCCTCACACCCCGACGCGCTACAGGTGCGAGGGCCCGCCCATCGCTGCTTGCAGCTTTAATTTTTTTTTTTTTCTTTTTTCTGCAAAGTAAGCGCCATTTTCGGGGCCGCAACATGCTCAAAAACTCACCAAATTTGGCACGCATGTCAGGACTGGTGAAAAATTTCGTATTTTGTGGGTTTCACAGATGGGCGGGGCAAAATGGCACGCTAGCGCCACCTAGAAAATTGGAAAAAATTAGCCCCTCGTCCACGTTCAACCTACATGCACGAAATTTGGTGGGGACGTGTATCATATCAAGACGCACAAAAAAGCCTCAAGAACCCTTACCCTAAACTCGACAGGAAGTCCGCCATTTTGAATTCGGCGACCAAATTGGGACGATTTACACACTCCGTACTTTAACGAACTCCTCCTAGGGATTTAGTTGGATCGACTTCAAATTTCTGCTGTGCCTTCTAAAGGCATTGACGATGTAAAGTTGTGCTATCTGCGCGTTTTCGTCGATGGGTGTGTCCGTGGCGTTGATGATTCGCCATGAAACAGGAAGTTGTAGTAACTTGGCTGTAAATGCCCAGATCTGCACGAAATTTTACACATTTGACAAGAGTCCCACCCTGAACAAATCTACATGCTGACATTCACCCACAGTCATAGCGCCACCTGCTGGCAACAGGAAGTGAACTTTAACGAAGCAGCCCCCGCCGCATGTTTGACCGACAGGCACAAAATTTCTGTGGTACATCTACCATGTCCAGACGCACAGAAAAGCCTCTTGAAGCAATGCCCTAAACTCCACAGGAAGTCGGCCATTTCTAATTTTACCGCCATTTTTGGATGATTTACTCATTACGTACTTTAACTAACTCCTCCTAGGGATTTAGTCGGATCGACTTCAAATTTCTGCTGTGCCTTCTAAAGGCATTGACGATGTAAAGTTGTGCTATCTGCGCGTTTTCGTCGATGGGCGTGTCCGTGGCGTCGATAATTCGCCATGAAACAGGAAGTTGTAGTAACTTGGCTGTAAATGCCCAGATCTGCATGAAATTTTACACATTTGACAAGAGTGCTGCCCTGAACAAATCTACATGCCGACATTCACCCACAGTCATAGCGCCACCTAGTGGCAACAGGAAGTGACCTTTAACAAAGCAGCGAAAAATTTCACAGCTGCACCGGCTGAGCCGCAGAATATGCAACGCGGCCGCCTCACACCCCAACGCGCTACAGGTGCGAGGGCCCGCCCATCGCTGCTTGCAGCTTTAATTTTTTTTTTCTTTTTTCTTTTTTCTGCAAAGTAAGTGCCATTTTCGGGGCCGCAACATGCTCAAAAACTCAGCAAATTTGGCACGCATGTCAGGACTGGTGAAAAATTTCGTATTTTGTGGGTTTCGCGGATGGGCGGGGCAAAATGGCACGCTAGCGCCACCTAGAAAATTGGAAAAAATTAGCCCCTCGTCCACGTTCAACCTACATGCACGAAATTTGGTGGGGATGTGTATCATATCAAGACGCACAAAAAAGCCTCAAGAACTCATACCCTAAACTCGACAGGAGGTCCGCCATTTTGAATTTGGCGGCCATTTTTGGACGATTTACAGACTCCGTACTTTAACGAACTCCTCCTAGGGATTTAGTTGGATCGACTTAAAATTTCTGCTGTGCCTTCTAAAGGCATTGATGATGTAAAGTTGTGCTATCTGCGCGTTTTCGTCGATAGGCGTGTCCGTGGCGTCGAAGATTCGCCATGAAACAGGAAGTTGTAGTAACTTGGCTGTAAATGCCCAGATCTGCACGAAATTTGACACATTTGACAAGAGTCCCGCCCTGAACAAATCTACATGCCGACATTCACCCACAGTCATAGCGCCACCTGCTGGCAACAGGAAGTGACCTTTAACGAAGCAGCCCCCGCCGCTTGTTTGACCGACATGTACGAAATTTCTGTGGTACATCTACCATGACCAGACGCACAAAAAAGCCTCAAGAACCCATACCCTAAACTCGACAGGAAGTCCGCCATTTTGAATTTGACGACCGATTTGGGACGATTTACACACTCCGTACTTTAACGAACTCCTCCTAGGGATTTAGTCGGATCAACTTCAAATTTCTGCTGTACCTTCGAAAGGCATTGACAATATAAAGTTGTGCTATCTGCGCGTTTTCGTCGATGGGCGTGTCCGTGGCGTCGATGATTCGCCATGAAACAGGAAGTTGTAGTAACTTGGCTGTAAATGCCCAGATCTGCACGAAATTTTACACATTTGACAAGAGTCCCGTCCTGAACAAATCTACATGCCGACATTCACCCACAGTCATAGCGCCACCTAGTGGCAACAGGAAGTGACCTTTAACAAAGCAGCCCCCGCCGCATGTTTGACCGACATGTACGAAATTTTTGTGGTACAACTAACATATCCAGACGCACAGAAAAGTCTCTTGGAGCGATGCCCTAAACTCAACAGGAATTTTACCGCCATTTTTGGATGATTTACTCATTACGTACTTTAACTAACTCCTCCTAGGGATTTAGTCGGATCGACTTCAAATTTCTGCTGTGCCTTCTAAAGGCATTGACGATGAAAAGTTGTGCAATCTGCGCATTTTCGTCAATGGGCGTGTCCGTGGCGTCGATGATTCGCCATGAAACAGGAAATTGTAGTAACTTGGCTATAAATGCCCAGATCTGCACGAAATTTTACATATTTGACAAGAGTCCCGTCCTGAACAAATCTACATGCCGACATTCACCCACAGTCATAGCGCCACCTAGTGGCAACAGGAAGTGACCTTTAACGAAGCAGCCCTCGCCACAAGCTTGACCAACATGTACGAAATTTCTGTGGTACATCCACCATGTCCAGACGCACAGAAAAGTCTCTTGGAGCGATGCCCTAAACGCAACAGGAAGTCAGCCATTTCTAATTGTACCGCCATTTTTGGATGATTTACTCATTACGTACTTTAACTAACTCCTCCTAGGGATTTAGTCGGATCGACTTCAGATTTCTGCTGTGCCTTCTAAAGGCATTGATGATGTAAAGTTGTGCTATCTGCGCGATTTCGTCGATGGGCATGTCTGTGGCGTTGATGATTCGTCCATGAAACAGGAAGTTGTTGTAACTTCAGTGTACATCCTCAGACCTGCGTGAAATTTTATACGTTATACAACAGTCCCTCCCTGAACGCATGTACATGCCGATATTAGCCCACAGTCATAGCGCCACCTGCTGGCAACAGGAAGTGACCTTTAAAAAAGCAGCCCGGCCGCATGTACACAGCTGAGCTCCAGAATGTGCAACGCGGACGCCTCAGACTCCGACGTGCTACAGGTGCGAGGGCCCGCCCATCGCTGCTTGCAGCTTTAATTTTTTTTTTTCTTTTTTCTGCAAAGTAAGCGCCATTTTCGGGGCCGCAACATGCTCAAAAACTCACCAAATTTGGTACGCATGTCAGGACTGGTGAAAAATTTCGTATTTTGTGGGTTTCACGGATGGGCGTGGCAAAATGGTACGCTAGCGCCACCTAGAAAATTGGAAAAAATTAGCCCCTCGTCCATGTTCAACCTACATGCACGAAATTTGGTGGGAATGTGTATCATATCAAGATGCACAAAAAACCCTCAAGAACCCATACCCTAAACTCGACAGGAAGTCCGCCATTTTGAATTTGGCGGCCATTTTTGGACGATTTACACACTCCGTACTTAAACGAACTCCTCCTAGGGATTTAGTCGGATCGACTTCAAATTTCTGCTGTGCCTTCTAAAGGCACTGACGATGTAAAGTTGTGCTATCTGCGCGTTTTCGTCGATGGGCGTGTCCGTGGCGTCGAAGATTCGCCATGAAACAGGAAGTTGTAGTAACTTGGCTGTAAATGCCCAGATCTACACGAAATTTTAGACATTTGACAAAAGTCCCGCCCTGAACAAATCTACATGCCGACATTCACCCACAGTCATAGCGCCACCTAGTGGCAACAGGAAGTGTCCTTTAACGAAGCAGCCCCCGTCGCATGTTTGAGCGACATGTACGAAATTTCTGTGGTACATCTACCATATCCAAACGCACAAAAATGTCTCTTGGAGCAATGCCCTAAACTCAACAGGAAGTAGGCCTTTTCGAATTTTACCGCCATTTTTGGATGATTTACTCATTACGTACTTTAACGAACTCCTCCTAGGGATTTAGTCGGATCGACTTCATATTTCTGCTGTGCCTTCTAAAGCCACTGACGATGTAAAGTTGTGCTATCTGAGCGTTTTCATCGATGGGCATGTCCGTGGCGTCGATGATTCGCAATGAAACAGGAAGTTGTAGTAACTTGGCTGTAAATGCCCAGATCTACACGAAATTTTAGACATTTGACAAAAGTCCCGCCCTGAACAAATCTACATGCCGACATTCACCCACAGTCATAGCGCCACCTAGTGGCAACAGGAAGTGTCCTTTAACGAAGCAGCCCCCGTCGCATGTTTGAGCGACATGTACGAAATTTCTGTGGTACATCTACCATGTCCAGACGCACAGAAAAGTCTCTTGGAGCGATGCCCTAAACTCAACAGGAAGTGGGCCATTTCTATTTTTGCCGCCATTTTTGGATGATGTACTCATTACGTACTTTAACGAACTCCTCCTAGGGATTTAGTCGGACCGACTTCACATTTCTGCTGTGCTTTCTAAAGGTATTGACGATGTAAAGTTGTGCTATTTGCGCATTTTCGTTGATGGGCGTGTCCGTGGCGTTGATGATTCGCCATGAAACAGAAAGTTGTAGTAACTTGGCTGTAAATGCCCAGATCTGCACCAAATTTTACACATTTGACAAGAGTCCCGCCCTGAACAAATCTACATGGCGACATTCACCCACAGTCATAGCGCCAGCGACTTCCTGTTGGGCTGGGGTAAAAAGTAAAAGTGCGAAGTATATATGAAACGATGAGATCCATATGTGTACCGAGTTTCATATTATTACATGCAAGCGTGTTTGAGTTATGGACCGAGTGTTCGGACCCCGTTCCAGGGGGCGCTGTCGAGCCCCCCTGCCACGCCCGGGTACCATCTTCAGCCTGGCCGCGGGTTCTGACCTTTGTGCAAAGTTTCAAGAGTTTTCGAGCATGTTTAGGGCCCCAAAAGTGCCCGATTAGTCGTAAGAAAAATAATAATAATAAATATAATAATAATAGAAAAGAATAATCCTAAGGAAAACAATAGGGCCTTCGCCCTTTCAGGGCTTGGGCCCTAAAAATAAATAATCCTAAGGAAAACAATAGGGCCTTCGCCCTTTCAGGGCTTGGGCCCTAAAAACCCTAACAGTTTCAATAGGGTCCTCGCACTGTTAGTGCTCGGGCCCTAATTAAAGCTGCAAGCAGCGATGGGCGGGCCCTCGCACCTGTAGCACGTCAGGGTGTGAGGCAGCCACGTAGCATATTCCGCACATGTAGGTCAAATGTGCGGCAGGGGCTGCTTCATTAAAGGTAACTTCCTGTTGCCAGAAGGTGGCGCTATGAATGTGGGTGAATGTCAGCATGTAGATTTGTTCAGGGCGGGACTCTTGTCAAATGTGTAAAATTTCGTGCAGATCTGGGCATTTACATCCAAGTTACTACAACTTCCTGTTTCATGGCGAATCATCGACGCCACGGACACGCCCATCGACGAAAACGTGCAGATAGCACAACTTTACATCGGCAATGCCTTTAGAAGGCACAGCAGAAATGTGAAGTCGATCCGACTAAATCCCTAGGAGGAGTTTGTTAAAGTACGTAATGAGTAAATCATCCAAAAATGGCGGTAAAATTAGAAATGGCCGACTTCCTGTTTAGTTTAGGGCATCGCTCCAAGAGACTTTTCTGTGCGTCTGGACATGGTGGATGTACCACAGAAATTTCGTACATGTCGGTCAAAGATGTGGTGGGGGCTGCTTTGTTAAATCTCACTTCCTGTTGCCACTAGGTGGCGCTATGACTGTGGGTGAATGTCAGCATGTAGATTTGTTCAGGGCGGGACTCTTGTCAAATGTGTCAAATTTCGTGCAGATCTGGGCATTTACAGTCAAGTTACTACAACTTCCTGTTTTATGGCAACTCATCGACGCCACGGACACGCCCATCGACGAAAACACGCAGATAGCACAACTTTACATCGGCAATGCCTTTAGAAGGCACAGCAGAAATTTGAAGTTGATGGGACAAAATCCCTAGGAGGTGTTCGTTAAAGTAAGGAGTGTGTAAATCGTCCCAAATCGGTCGCCAAATTCAAAATGGCCGACTTCCTGTTGAGTTTAGGGCATCGCTCCATGAAACTTTTCTGTGCGTCTGGTCATGGTAGATGTACCACAGAAATTTCGTACATGTCGGTCAAACATGCGGCAGGGGCTGCTTCGTTAAAGGTCAAACGGTTAAAGGTTAAAAAAGGTAAAAAAGGTTAAAGGTTAAAGACTTCAAATTTCTGCTGTGCCTTTTAAAGGCATTGATGATGTAAAGTTGTGCTATCTGCGCGTTTTCGTCGATGGGTGTGTCCGTGGCGTCGATGATTCGCCATGAAACAGGAAGTTGTAGTAACTTGGCTGTAAATGCCCAGATCTGCACGAAATTTTACACATTTGACAAGAGACCCGCCCTGAACAAATCTACATGCCGACATTCACTCACAGTCATAGCGCCACCTAGTGGCAACAGGAAGTGACATTTAACGAAGCAGCCCCCGCCGCATGTTTGACCGACATGTACGATATTTCTGTGGTACATCTACCATGTCCAGACGCACAGAAAAGGATACCCTTAAGTCAACAGGAAGTTGGCCATTTATAATTTTACCGCCATTTTTTGATGATTTACTCATTACGTACTTTAACTAACTCTAGATAGTGGTTTTCTAACACCGACTCCCGTATAATGGAAATCATTATGAACATCAGTTATGTTAATTATTTCCCATCTGCCTTTCTGCTGTTATCTCGGGACGCTTGTCCCGAGAAAAATGGCGTTCGTCAGGTCCAGTTTTGTATCCAGCCTCTCACGGGGATTTCGGATGCCCCAACGCCTTTGAAGAGACGACTCAACGCCGGCGATATGTTATGGCGCCGTTTTATATATAAACAATATTTATATTTAACATTTATATATAAACAATATGAATGTAAGCCAGAGGAGAACTGGCCCCCGACTGAGCCTGGGTTCTCCCAAGGTTTTTTCTCCATCCAATCTGATGGAGTTTTGGTTCCTTGCCACTGTCGCCTTGCTTTTGGCTTGCTTAGTTGGGGATATTTAATATTTAATATTTAACAATATTATTGATCTGTGTTGTACTACTTTCATGTTATCACTGTGAAGCTGCTTTGATACAATCTGTATTGTGAAAAGCGCTATATAAATAAATGTGACTTGACTTGACTTGACTTAAACACACACACAGGTATCTGAAGCACATGTACAGTTAGGACAAGAAACGTCACGTGAAACACCTCCTTACATTAGAATCCTTCCGCATCTTTTACAAAAACTTTTTACAAAAACAAAATCTTTTACAAAACCTTCACAAAACGTTTGTCTCTTGATCATGATAAACCCTCAAAAAATTACCGAATCCGCTGTTTTGTCCTTGGCTGTTTAACCAGTCTGCTCTTCATCATCAATCAGTTCAGTATTTGAAAAGCGCGCGGGAAGAAGGCACTATACTCTGCGCATGTGCGGTGACCTGCAAATTATCTCTTTTTTTACGCTTTTTTTTACGCTTTTTACGCTCTTTTATCACGCTTCCGGGTTTCATGGGCGGGATTTGTCAACTTTGTGCATGTCCACTTCCGACGCAGTTCAACAATGGCTGAGACGAATGCTATTTATGTCACTGCTCTGTTCCACTTTGTAAATTTAGCCAACAACGCCAACCCTACGTAAGTTTCCATGGATTCCCGACTGAATTGAGTATAAGGAAGAAGTGGATTAAAACATTAAGATAAAACAAGCACGTTTGTTTGCAGCCGGCACTTTAGTGAATCCGATGAATTTACCAGGGATGCCGTATAAATAAACTTAGTGTAGTCTGTCATCAGTTTGCCAGCGAGATCTGTGATTCAACAGAAGTGGCAGTGCACAAAGATCACAGAATCCGGAAGTACTACGTATCAGCGTGATAATCCCCTATCAAAAAAAATTTAACTTCAAAACTTTTTGCACTTAATTCAAATAAAAAAACAAAAACAACGAAAAAACACATTCTCTTCAATACTTTTTTTATTCACAGGGTATTTTTTTTTTTTTTTTGCATTTGAACAGTTTTTTCTTTGATTGAAAATATATATATTTTTTTTTGATTGAAACAACTTTTTTGGAATTGAATGATTAAGACAAATATCCTACACATGTATGGCCCAAACACAAAAAAGATTACTTCAATCAAAGAGAAAATTTCCAATTTTTTTAAAAAAAGTGTTCAAATGCAATTTTTGGACTCTCAAATATTTTATTTGCATTCAAAAACGATTTTGTATTTTTGATGTGTGTTGTTGAAAAATGTTTATCTTTTCATTGAAGTTACTTTTTTATTGATTCTGTTGTTTGTTTGAAGCAACTTCTTTTTTGATTGAATGATAAAGACACAAATGTCCCCATTATATGGTCCAATCAAAAAACAATGTTACTTTAATTAAAAAGGTTGCTTTAAACAAAAAAAACAAAAACAAAAAAAAACGGACTGCTATCCAATAAAACATTTTCAATCAAAGAAAAGCAGTGTTAAAATGTTTTTTTTTTTAGTCTCAAATATATTTTTGAATTCAAACACTTTTTTTCTTTGATTGAGAAGTTTTTTTTCCAGTGAAGTGAAGGTTTTTTTAATTGAAAATAGTTTTTTTGATTGAATAATAAAGAAACAAATATACCTTCATATTATTAGCCCCTCCCCCTGATTCGACGTGGAGCTAAAAGCGGCAGCGGCGTTCGCTGTGACGCTGTCGTCGTGCTCTAACAAACACACACAGCGCGACGAGTGCGGAGGCCCAGAACCTCTGAAGGTGAAGTGAGTTTCTCTAGGTGTTGTTTAAACACGCGTTTAACTTAGTTACGTTTGTAAAGAATGCATTGTATGCTAAAGACGATTCACCACCAGCAAAAACAGCGAGTCTATTACGTTCGGTCAAATCGCTCCCTCGTGAGTTTTAAGAGCACTCTTCCCTTTGATTATCTAATTTAGATTTTAGTAAAGACATGAACAGCTTAATAAAAAATATAAAATATTGTTTGTATCCATAACGTTTACTGATGGTCGCCGTGACGCCGCCAACAAACAGTGCAAGTTAGGAGATCGATCATTTGATTAGCTTTTTGGTTGCGCACCTAAATGGCCAAATGAATACAGAAATATCAAAATGCCAAGTCGGTACGTGTACGTTTTGATAGTTTGTTTTTTCGTTTGAAACAAAAGAGACAAAATAACGAGAAACCACCCTTTTTTCGTTTGTCGTTTCAAGCCAAAAACAAAGAAACCGTAAAAAAGAGCCGTTTTCCCGTTTTTGGTTCTGAATCCGAAAACTAAAAAAACAAAATCAAATAACGGTCCGATTTTGTTTTGTTTTTTTAATTCCTTTACCATTTTTCCGTTTGAAGATCTACAGGTTGGCCACGTGACCCGGAAGTAATAGTAAATATGGCCTATCAAAATAAAAGCCAAGCTTTTAGAACGGTCATAATACGCAGCACTAACGTTATACCAGAGTCACGTTAGAAGAAGAAAAATCAATGAATAAATAGAATCCTGGGCCGGAATAAATATGTTAGCAACAGTAGTTTATTACAACTATTTAATATCATGCCGATCCAGACCAAGCGGCAACCTCCCCGTCTCTCTCTTGAAGCCAACACGGAAGTGAATTAAACTGCAATTTATCGAGTGGCCGCTCAAATCTGAATCTCCCCCATGTTAAAATGCCCAACTTTACAGCAGAAAAAAAAAAACATGTTTACAGCCTGGAGCAAAAAGTGGCTTTGGTCTATAGAGCTCATTTTTCCCTTCATGACAACTGTGAGGTGGGTACATTTTTTTACAACTCATCTGTTTATATTATTTTTAAGCCTTAAAGTTCTGCATAATTAAGGGCGTGGCCACTTGAGTGACAGGTGGATTCTTGCCGCCGCTTTCACTGCTAGTCGTTTGTCTGCTGTCTGTTAGCGTCACCCTCAGCTGTGTTTCTGCTTTTCCGGGATTATTTCATTCAATTTAATACATGTATTATACCTTCGCCCGTGCACGCCGTTGGATTCCGTCGTGTCGAGTATGGAGAGAACAACCAGCGCCGTGTTTCCAGCTGTTTCCCTCACATGCACTAATGGATGTCTGACGATTTCAGCGCTTTGAATGAGCGCGAGTTTCTAGTTCATGTACTTGAAGTTCTGAGGTAATATCTTTGGTTTGACCATCTGAGAAACTGAGAGGCGGCCAAAATCGGATTGTAAAATGGACTGAATTAAAGCTCCTTACGAACTTGACGTGAGATGCCGACTGACGTGTGCTTGCCTTGAATCACTGTCGCATGCACAAGCTTCGAGCAATATTGTAAGTAATTAATACATTTTTAACTAGCAGAATAATAATGCATCACGAACGATGCACATAGTTGACTGCTTGTATGTTGTGAGAAATGTGTGTGATCTGTGTTAATGTATTTGTATACATGCTCTCAACTAATTGCCCCTTGTGTGAGATTAAGTTGATAAAGTAAAGTAAATAGTCTCACTTTTAGTTGCGTCTTAACTATTATAATATTTCGAAGGGCAAAACATGAACTTTAACCATTGGCTTTACTTTTTCAATCAGCTGTCAATTCAGCGGCATAGCATTAGCACCTCAGCTCCACCCGCGTCCCGCCTCTTTGCCCATTTTAATTTATCCGGTAGTGACGAGAGGTGACGACGAGATGGCGACGGCCGGCCCCGCCCACTTTAGTCTTCAAAAACGCTCTTCAGAAAGGGTGACGTCACGGACACTACGTCCATATTTTTTTAGTCTATGATCCAGACATCACCAGTCACGTTTAATGAGCGCATTGTTTGGCTCAATACAGTTGGTATTAAGAACTTATTGTGTGTGCAGAGTTATTATTGTTAGCGCTATATTATATAATTATTATATTATATAATTATATTGAATGTGGTTTCCCACTGTAATGGACCACTGTTTCCCCTTTCTACCAGCAGGTGGCAGTATTTAAATGACTGACTGTATGGTGTCTTTGGTAACTTTTTTTAAATCAAGATTACTGATACAGATATATTTATTGTTGTTTATTTTATTTGGTTTTTGATTTTATTTGCCTAGTTATCATCATCTTTCATCCAGCCCAGAGTTAAACCTGCTTCTGTTTTAACCTGATTCTAACTCTGATTCTAACACTGCTATCAGCTTCTTAGCAGTTCAGAAAACAAACTCACATCAGAAATGTCCTAATGTAGGCCATCTGGACAAAAGGATGATTTACCAGTGTGCTGTGTGAGTCTTTCTTCTCTATACATATTCCAGTGTGTATAATATACAAAACTCTGATTGTCATGCAAGTGAAGAGAATCCATACAAGTCTTAAAACTTTATATAGCACATTCATGCTTTCAAAGGCATTGGATGTACAATCAATGGCTGCAGAATATTTGTTAAGCCCTAAGGTAAGAAGATTTTACAAGGTCCTCAAAAGAAATGACAAAACATAATTACATTACAAAAAACAAGCCGTCAACGCTGATTACATCAGCAATAACTGCAACAAAATGTTTCCAGTAACTTTTGAACAGTCATGTCCATGTCCAACCCTACAGTTGAGTGAGGCATGCGTTAATGATTGTGGTATCCTTACAGGAGTGTTAACCTTCTCTCTGTCTCTGTAGCGGCCATGAACTTCTCCACCTCCAACAGTGAGGGCAGCTGCGGTCCGCCTTCATACACCGATGACGAGTCTCCGTTCACCAGCCACTTCCGCAAACCCAGAGTTCAGTTTCTAGAGATGGACACGGAGGCCAGCAGCTCGGACAGGTACAGGAGGTGTCCTTCCTGCTTCATTGCATCATGTTTGGCGATTTGTTTAGCTTTATATCACGTCATGCTCCTTCTCAAAGGGACTTAACTGGCATTCTTGATCTCCAGCTCTCCAGCTTGATCTCCAGCTCTCTGGTACTAGATAAAGTGAAGACGCCACAATTCTTTAAGAGATTCCGGAAAGAATTTGCACATTGGACGGATGTAAAGGAAAAGCTGGAGAAAGAACTGTCTGACCAGATCAAGATCAACTCAGAAAAAGGTTTAATTTGTGCTACCTCGAGAGAATGAACTCTGGTGTGAATTTGTCTGAGTTTCTCTCTCTTTTGCACACAGAGGGTTTGATGGTCCAGCCGTCAGAGGAAAAGACCATGTTCCGCTACTATTGCGAAGCAATCCTGATCCTCGGTCACTTCCAGAGACCAGGAGCGGTGGAGGGAGTAACAGTAAGTGTTAAGACCCCAACATCACGAGCCAGCAGATACGTCGGACCGTGCAGACAGATGTGGCTGCCAACTTTACAGAGGAGCAGAAGGCATCTGTGGCCCACTACATGGCCAATTCCAATGCAGTGGCAAACCAGCACTATAGGATGAAGACCCTAGATGCTATCGTGGCCACTTCAAACCTGCTCAGCTCCCTGACACGGTATGTAATTATCTGTACTATAATTATGTTATAAATCTGTTATAATTATAATGTCTCTCAACGCTCATCCATCAGTTCGTTAGTGTGTAACCTCCACCTTTTCAATATTGCAGCTCCTCTTCTGACGACTCTGGTAAAGAGGGCACCCAGGCAGTGAAGAGAAGGCGGGTGGAAGAAGAGGTTGGCAGCCCAGCCCCGGACTTAAATGCTTTCCTGCAGGCCTTCCCTGTGGGAATCACTGGCCAACCACCCAACAAGACCCAGAGAGAAAAAGCTGGGTTCCCTGCCGACAGAGTCTTTTATGACAAGTGGAGGGCTCTGCAGTACAGCCTTCGGGAGCAACATCTTTTGGGTACGTGTACTTCCTTATGATCCAATGATTAGATTTGCTCCAACAGAAACATTTTGAACTAGTGTGTGAACCTGAATTTTTATTCAAATGTGCTCTCTTTGACAGCAAAATTCTCAAGACGTACCCCAACTGCAGCGATGGTGGCCAAAGTCATAGATGCAGAGGGCTGGACGGCCAATCATCCTCGTCCAGAGGACATCATGGCGAAGTGGAGGCCGCTCAGCAGAGCACAGGCGGAGAGTGACCCGGGCATCATCAAGGGGGTGACCAGGCAGAAATGGTCGGGTCTGGCTGTGAAGTCCTTTGGGGAGCAGAAAGGTATGTACAACTGTCTTATGAGCACAGTAAAATCCATAAATAAAATGAATATAATAACATCATGAACAGCACATTAATGACTCCCTCTTTTTGACCACAGGCGTTGTTGCAACCAAGGCCTTCGGGAAGGGCTCCATTCTGTGTGATTTCCACGGAAAGGTGATCACAGGTGCTGAGGGCAGGGAGATGGCAGAGACGCAGGACCAGCTGGGAAACCTGTTTTTCTTCAAACATGGCGCTGACGAAATCTGCATCGATGTGGAGACTTTCCCCTGTGAGTGCCACCCGTCTCTGGAAACCATCGGGAGATGGATTACACACTCAAAGAAGAAGTGCAACGTGCAGCCATGCCACTGCATAGTGAAGCTTCAGGGGGGAGACAGGCACGTCCTGCTCTTTCAGGCCACCACGGACATTAAGAAAGATGATAAGATCTGCTTCGACCACGGCATCAAGAAGAGGACTTTTCGTAGGGAGATAGAGGAGCTGGAGTGGCTGAACATTTGATTCTTTACAATTTGTGTCACATTTTATGACACAAGACTATGAACTATCAATGATTTGTTTGTCAACTGTGAGCTCGCGAATGAACTATAGATGTTTGGACAAAATTGGGAGCTTGCGTATGGACTTGATGTTCATGTAAAAGGAGCCTCAATAGTGTCTAAACATTGTAGTTTCATGTAAATGGAGCCTCAGTGTGACCAATGAAATAATTGACCTTGATCTACGTCCTGGAGCTGGAGTGGTTGGATCTCTGACTCTATTTTTTCAGACTGTGATTTTGCCGGACGTCTGCTTGCCTCTCACAGACCATGTGTGACAAATTTAAATGGAGCCTCGTTGTGAACTGACAACCCAGACAGACTGTATTGTAAGTAGAGTAAAGTACTTATTGTAAGTGTATTGTAAATACTTTGTATTGTACATTAATTTATGCTCACTAAAGTTATAAATCAGTCTATAAATGAAAGTACTTTCCTTACAGCTCTGAAAACAGCCATAGTAAAGCCTATACACAAGTCAGGAGATAAGCTCCAGGGGCCTCGTTTATAAACGTTGCGTACGCACAAAAGAAGGCGTACGCCGCTCTCTACGCAATAGTTGGTGTTTATAAAAAACAAACTTGACGGTAAAATGTGCGGTCCTTCACGCCAGCTCTGACCCAGGCGTACACACAAAAACGGGTGAAATGAGAAATGGCGACACCGTCGGCAGGTGGAAAAACACGTGAATGTGTGTGAAACTGTAGATGGTTGTGTAAAATAAATTGCAATACTGCCTCTCATAAATAACACGAAGACTTCACAAAGCAAGTCTTACAATTAACAGCCTACACGAACACCCGTTTGATCGATCTGCAACAGAAATGCAAATTAACACATATTTCCAAAAAAGAAAGAAACATGTTCTTCAATAATATTGGCTTATACAATTCATCCTCATAAATAAGATGGTAAACAGAACGAAATAATGTACAAAACTGATATTCTCGCCATTACTAATGCCAAAAAAGCACTTGAGTGGCAAAAGGTAACAGACGCCGTAAATGCTGTAGCCTCACAACCTCGGACTGTGGCCGAAATAAAAAAGAAATGATCGGATTTCAAAGTCGAGGAAAAAAAAGAGTCTAGTCATTAATTCAATTAGAGAGGGCCGAGGAGTTGGGCGAAATCAAGACTCCAAACTGAAATAAACTGCACAATGAGGGAATTCTTCAATAAATAATATATTTTTCCACACCTTTTGTTGTGAAGATGATGCTTCGAATCCTTCCATTTAATCGCCACATCTTCTAAGAGCTCAAGATCAGCCATTGTGCGTCATTATACACATTGTAATGGGGCATTTTATTTACATCCATTTATTTCTGCATCTGACAAGCTACGGATGTCGCTTATAATCTAAATGGGAAATAGTTCAGCGCAAATGTAATTTCTTGCAGCTTTCTGAATGGTTGAGACACGTCATACGTTATTTTATCAAAAATAAAACAAACTAAAGACATATGCATGAATACCATGATTCCGGAGCTGATGAAGATATTTTTACGATGAAAACAACTTTCCCCAGTGGACAAATAATACACCTATTTATCGATCTATCTAGGCTATATATCTCTCTAATTATCTATCTATCTGACTGACGATCTAATTGCTATATCTGCTCCATTAGACGGACATATTGGATACCCACACTGTGCCCTCCAAACAACATTTCTCTTCTCTTTTCCACCTCGCCAACGATAACTTCTACTTCACATTGAGTGAAGTTACGTTTTTATTATTTCCTCTCTGTGTTTAACATGATTTTGCAATTGATGAATATTAAAGGGGGGGTTGACTGCGATTTCACTTTTTTCATTTTAAATAGTGTGTAATGTTGCTGTTGGTGCATGAACAGTATCTGCAAAGTTGCAGCGCTGAAAGTTCAGTGTAAGCAGAGATATCGTCTTTTTAAAATCAGGAAGTATAAACGCCTACAAAAACGACTGGATTGGGACTACAGCTGGGTTATGGTACGTCACTAACCCACACATTTGCATCAACCCTCCCTCCAGAATAAGCAGAAAAGAGCATGTGCATATTTCAGCAGCTCCAGCTCGTCGAGTGTGTTGTTCACGCAGCTGTCAGGTCTTCTGTGTTCAGGCTTCCCACGGACGCTGTACTTCGTCAACAATGGATACAATTTATGTTTGATTATGTTCCTGAAAATGACGATGGTAATCTAGCTCTCTGTGCTGCGCATTTACGGAAGACAGCTTCCAGAATCTCCACGAGTTCAACACCGGATTCAACAAGAAACTGTTACTAAAACATGGGGCAGGTTCAACTTTAAAACCAGAGGCAGCAGTTGTTGGGCCACAACCTGTAAGTAGGCTAAGACTTCATCATTTTAAATGTATTTGCATGTATAATTCCAGATGTGATGTTTTAGTTTTGTCAAATGCCAGCGCTGGCTTTATATCCACTTAGTTATGCTATTTTGTGTCTACGACAAACGCGTACAAACATTTTCGACCTGAATTTGTATGTGTACTCATTTTATAAATGTATTTATCATGTATACTTAATCATCACTTTGTGATGTAAGAACAGGTTTGTTATGTGTGGGTGATGAAAGGAGACACAGGGTCGGCGAATACTGGGACTCGTGCACTTTTATTTACACAACTCTTCACAGTGCGAGGTCGCGCTCAAATAAAGTTAACTCAGAATGTCAAAGGCAAAAATAAATAATATAATACTCTTCCCACTAAACACAGCTTTGCCGAACACAGTTGCAGTGAAAACTCTTCCCGCTGAATACAGCTTTCAAATGTCCCGTGTTCGGTAACAGGACTCCATAGGATACGTGCACGAGCGGCAGTCTCTCTCTCAAACTGTTGTCCGCACGGCCCGCTTATATGCGCTCTCCTCACGCCAATCACTGAAATCACAGACAGGTGTTTGTCATTTGAACTTGACCCACTTATTCACCGCTCGGCTCCGTCCGTCCCCGCTCTCTCACAGTCAGAGCCGGCCCGAGCCTTTTGGGGGCCCTAAGCAGAATTTGATTTGGGGGCACCTCCCACGACGCGGAGTCACCTGTGTTTGACGATTATTGACACAAATGTCACGCAATAATGATACATTATAAATGAACACACTTCGGTTATGTATTAGGCTACAACAAAATTAATACTTAATAAAAAGAAATAGATGCATACTTAAATAAAAAAAGTTTAACAGTCTTAAAAACTGTCTCAAAACATAAAATAAATTATTTGCTAAAATTATAACAAAACTGAGAAACATAAGAGCAAGGCTTCAACAAGCCTATTGTTGAAAACTAAAAATATTTGGCCTACTTTTTCTCCACTGTCTCAATACAGTGTAACTGTCCTCAAAAGCTTTATTATTATCGTAAGAGACTTTGTTAGATATTACATGACATAATCCAACAAAGTCTGTTCCTATAATACCGGTAATAATGTTCTGGCGCTCGTTGTATGTGTGTATGCAATGTATTTTTCCCCTCGGGGCTTGCCATAGATGGTTCGTGCGCAGACTGCGCACTTGGTAGGCTACTGGAGTGTCGCGGGTTTTTGGAGGTCTGATGTGTGGTATAATAAAGTGGAGAAGAGTTCAAACTGCTATGTTTATTATTTATTCAAACTGCTACCCTTAAACCTTGAAGGTTCAGTTCCCCTGCGGGCTGTTTTCTCCAATACCGATACCGTGACTAGGCGCAGTTGCGCACAAATTGTCTATACACGCGCGAGGTGTCTAGAGGATTATGCGCATGACTTAAACGTAGGCAGGTATATTGATCATTTAATCAGAGTTTTGTTGTCTTGAATGATTCATTCAGTCATATTCATTCATTCATTGATTTATGTCACTTGTTTAAGTAATCTAAAAATAAAAATAAAAAATAACCCCGAGCGGCCACTTGGGGGAGCTTATGCCTCGGGCCGGCTCTGCTCACAGTCCCACTACAGGACCATCTGCATCTGGACCGGAGCGCAGGCACATTTCGCCTGTAAAGGTAATGGGCGTTAACCTTCCGGACAATGTGAGCGACAGTTTAGCCAATCACAACACACCGGCCCAAACTAACCAATCAGAGCCCACTGCCTGTTTCTGGGGGAGTGGTTTCATAGACTCAGGAAGTCAACCGCTCGTTCAGGGGACAGGGGAGAGAGCGGCTGACAATAAAGGTGAAGTTTATGAAAAATAAGACTTTTAAAAAAAGAAAAACCACAAATACATGTTATATTGCACCCCATAAACACAATCATGCAAAGAAAAAAAGCAGTCTGAACGTATTGTGTTACTCCCTGTCCTGATGAACGTTACTGTGAACTCGTTCATTTTGAGCACGCTCTCTCAGTTTAACTTCGGGGTGCCAGATTTCTATAGAGCCTTCCAGGCGAAAACCCGGCTAAAACTGACCGTAAACAGAGCTTAATATGTAGCGAAAAAACACCCAATCTGGCAACACAAGACACCAATCTCGCACCGCGGCCGCCGTCGACAAAGGCGTCGTATGATCATTTAAACGGATTTTATAACGAGGTTGGTGAAGATGGGGAAAATCTTCCATTTCTGTGCAAACTTTGAACTGAACTAGTTCATTTTAAAATGTGTGAACTGAACTTTGAACTAGTTCATGTAGAAAGTGAACTTCCCCAACACTGGTTGCCACTCCCACGTGACCTGCTGACTAGGCTGTTGTCAACTTTTTCATTGTTGTCATGACAGCGCACCTTCTCGTTCCGTGAACCTCTGGAGTTGTGAGTGTAGACTTTTTTTTAAACTGTTCCTGTGGTGTTGAGCAACTATAATTCCTGTTAAAAGTTGTCTAAGCCAGGGGTTCTCAAACATTTTGGTGCCAGGGACCCCTTTCAGGGGAAAAAAAATTCCAAGGACCCCCCTCATATTTATAACAGTTATTGAGCACAAAGTTAATGTGTGAGCGGCAAATGAAATATTTTTGCACAAAATGAATGGTCTCCACCCAGGGTACTATGCAGGAATTTCTAAATAGCCTACTGAGGTAACGAAAGTGATCTTGCTAGGAATCACTTAGGATCCCTCACTTAGGAATTTTTGATGTTCTTGATCTACACATGTGCATTTTAAGGTGTTTTAAGGCCCCACAATTGGATAACTATAGATTTAGTAGAAGCATGTCAGTCAGTGGCATACATTTTTTTTTTTTTTTTTTTGATGTCACGAAACACAATCACATATTCCAATCAGGAATGGCCTTAAAAGAGAAATGTTTCAATAATTAGGCCTATTCTGCACACAAATAAAGCCCATAAGCCTATAAATACAATGATAATGGCATTATGTTTAATAGGTGCGTGCGTTGTTAATTTGAGCTACTGTAATTAGCTAAAAAAAACATACAGTATATGTTAAATATATGAATCCATAATGTTAATCTCATGGGCACAGTATGTTTCTATTGACCTGCTTTTTCCTTTGTTAAAGTTGAGCTTGATTAATACTTTGCAAACTGATTGTTTCAGTCGTTTTTTAAAACTTTTATCTAAAACAGCTGTTTAGTTTATGTTAATTAAGGCCTACATCTTATCTCGCACTTTATGACCGTTGACTGAAACGTCGTGCGGGGAACTTTGAGTTCACTCCGACTCAAACATTTTGACATTGACGAGCTATCGTTGTTAGTCTGCTGAAGCACCTCAGACGAGAAGGTCAGTATCATCGCGATGTGCATCCTTGCAACCTCAGTTGTGGGTACGGCCCTGTCACTATGCACTTTTATTTTGATAATGATCAGACTTCTAATGTCAAATCTACAGTAGCAGTGCTAGAACTGACTATTGTGCGCGCACGCGAGACGCCGGCGCGCAATTACATGGGAATTTTTCCTCAGCAGTGGAAACAGGAATACTCTTATTTATGGTCATAGATAAGACAAGAGTGCATCATCCGAAACGGTAAAGTGTCCATTTTTTTATTTGTGTATAGGCTTATAAATGACTACAAAATGTCATGCCTTTTAAAAATACAGAAAACAACCGGATGCGGGTTCATGCCGTCTCTCTGTCTCCTTTCTGGCGCACGTCCCGCAAAATCAACAGCAGCGAATAGTCTACTTGACGCACAGACATAGATTATCTATCTATAGAAAACTTTAAGTGTCTACTTTGTATTGCTTTATGTTAAATGCTTTATATTAGTTACTTAGGAATAAACAGCATGTTTTCAGATGATAAAGAAAACATGACTCATAGCATGGAAAAAAACGTTAGGTTGTAAATTATTTCGCGGACCCCCTGGCTTTAGCTCGCGGACCCCTGGGCCCCACTTTGAGAACCACTGGTCTAAGCGATCCTGGGTGTTGACGTTCGGAATATTTTCAAACAAATCGGAGGCTAGCTAGACCCGCCCTCCTCCGCATCTCATCTCCTCCCCCTCCCTTCCGTGCTTCCTGAAATAATTGTGAACGTGCATTTCGCTGACTGCATACTGTGCATAGTTCTAGCTAATTATATCCTTGTGTGGGTTTGGCGAACATAAGCGTCAATTTAGAAGAAAAAACAAAACAATTTAACGTTACCCACCTGTCAAGCAAAAACAGAGCAACCTGAATGTCGGACTGGAAGCCCTTCTGCCGCCGGAGTTCTCGCCATCGTTCAAAAGCTTTGCTACCGATGTAAATTCGGAACTTCACACGTTCTTTATCCGACTCCTTCTTCTTTTTAATTTGTTCTTCAGAACGACGTCTATTTGGTCGTGTCGGCCATTTTTTCAAACTTCCCTCTGATGATACTTCTCTCTCCTTCACACACACACACCCTTCATGTGCACGCGCACTAACCCCCCAGACCCACCCTCAAATACTTCTTGCCAGTGATTGGCTGGAACACTGTTTGTTAGGTTTCGTGGTCCGGGTGAGACATGATTGTTTTTGTTGCCGTTTGTGGAGCCTGTGGTGTCTACAGAGACCGCGTTTTTTTACAGTGTGTTTAGAGGACAGGCAGCTAGCCGATAGTGAGGAGACGTTTGATGTATGTGACAAAAAATGTTTTGGCCCCACATCACTTAGAGAACCTTTAATCCTATAATTTTATATTTTTATTGATTTAAAGTGAATTAATTGTAATGAAAAATAAATTCAATTAAATAGCTTAAGTAAATTGGAAGTGGAAGTGCATCTGTCAATTCATTGAATGTTCAAAATATTAATCTTTATTTAGAAAAAATAAATTGGCCTATTCATGAGCATATATCAGCAATTAGCCGACACATGTTTACCAGGTAATAGGGCATTATTAATATGCCATGTAAGGTGGTATGTGCTAGAAATGGGTAAACCACTATCAGTTAACCACTAAACCACCGCCGTGCCAAGCAGTGTCCCACATTGTCCCTCAGAAACATACCCCTTGTCCCCCCTTGGGCTTATTAGCAGGTGGTCACCCTAGCGTAAGGCCTTCGACACAGTAAACCATGAACTACTGATAGATAAATTAACACATTTCTCTATTAGTATAAGTACAATTCATTGGATTAAATCTTCTCTCAGTGCAAGGCAGCAGAGTGTATCTATAAATAATGTATCATCTCTCTTACGAGCATGCACTATGGGTGTGCCGCAGGGCTCTATATTAGGGCCCTTGTTGTCTTCACTTTATATTTATGATTTTCCGTGTGTGTGTATTAATGCTAAAATGATAATGCATGCTGATGACAAAATGGTGTATATTCATGGTAACACTGTTAAGGATGTTGCTCAAAAGTTAACTGAGGAAATGGAAAAGATTTCTATTTGGCTAAAAAAAAAATTCATTTAACAAAATCAGTTGAGGGTCAGGAAATTAAACAGGTAGACCAAATTAAATGTTTAGGAGTCATTCTAGACCCAAATCCAAATTTCAAAAAACATATTAAAAAGATTACCAACACGTTAAATTCATATAGCACATTTTAGATATATTAGAAACTCTTTGATCATAGGTGCATCTAATTTACATCTAAATGTGATGATAATTCCACACTTTCGATACGGCATGACGAGTTGGTCACAAGCATGTAAAACAGCATTAAGGCCCCTGGAATCTTTGTAGAAAACTTCTCTAACGTTTATGACAAGAAATCTCGGTTATTTCATTATTGTCATATTCTTTAAAAAACATAGGATATTAGGTTTGAAAACAATCATATATTCAAATATCTGTCTCTTGTTTAAGATCATAAATAGTACTGCAACCCCTCTGTTAAAAAAAGTTGATCTCACTGAGCTCAGAAATGACATCTCGAGCCACTAGGTCGACTGTTCGGGGCGAGTGCACGATTTCTCGGTGTAAAACAGTTTTCGGCAGCTTAGCTTTCTCATGTGTGGCCATCAAA
The DNA here is from genome assembly GCF_988280905.1 of Pimephales promelas. NCBI lineage: Eukaryota > Metazoa > Chordata > Actinopteri > Cypriniformes > Leuciscidae > Pimephales > Pimephales promelas. The sequence goes on along the minus strand of NC_142770.1, from coordinate 38,564,282 downwards.
CAGTGGAACAAGTTGCCAACAGAACTGACCACATGTGTAAATCAACACTTTTCCACATCGGGCCAAAAAATGGCTTCTTTTAAAACAAACATGTTCCCAAAATGTATTGTAATTGATGTGTATGTGTGAGTGTATTTGTAAATGAATGCCATATATATTGTTTTTGGGATAAATGGATTATTAATATGTATATCTGTTGACATCAGCCTGCCCAGAGACTACAGGTGGAAATCAGCACAAGTGCTACAACCTGGTAAAATACATCTCTCCTTTTTAAGGTTAATGTATATTTTGCATTGTCCCTGCTCAAAAATAAATAAATAAATTAGAGAGAACAGTTCAATTCTTTCCAATAATAGAATATAGTAAGAAAGAAAAGTACTCTGTTACACTGAGATGGTTTGGGGAAAATGAAACTTCAGACAGGCAGAGAAACTACTCCCAAAGAGTGACTGAACTGAAGGAACTAAATACAGACATGAATTAACCAAACCAGGTGATACAGATGAAGGTGATTAACAAAACACAGGTGACGAAGATGAACTAATGAAGGTAACAGAAAAGTGGCGGGAAAACCAAGGACATGTGACTAAGAATGCAAACAGACGATCAAAACCAAACCGAATCAAAACGTGACAGATTGTTTATTCCTTATGAATTTCTAATAGTTTCTTTAGCAAGGGGTTTTAAACTTTTTAATGGCAATGAGCCCTAAACAACACCCTTGTGAGATTCTTTATTTAGCCTTATAATATAATAAAATATAGGCCTAATGTAACCTAAACAATACCTTTGTGAGATGCTTTATTTAGGGTTATAATATAATAAAATATGGCCATCAACAGTTATTTCCACCACTTTAATCAAACCACTCTTCTTTAAAACATTACGATGTGATTTTCTCGTTGCCTCTCGTATTGAGCTATTTTGTCCGCACACAGGACTCACACACGCTCACTTCATTCTCTTTCTATGAAAGTTGTAAACTGCATTCACCAGTTTTCACTCTACAGAGGTTGACCAGAGCACTGAAATTATTTCTCACTTAACCCTCAGGTGCTCTTCGGTCATTTCTGACCGAAACATTTTCTTTTTTGAATTTTTAAAAATCACAGCTTCATCACAATGTTACGAAACTTGGTGACTTTTATGGCATTGGGTATGTGAACACAAAAAAAAATTGAGGTCATGATCCGAGCAGGCTAATTGGTCGTAAAAAATAGTCACTCTTGTGCTCTTCTGTCAAAAATGACCCCCATAAGAAATTGTAAAAAATTTAAAAAAAAATTGTGAATTTTTGTTTTTTTTGTCAAATTTTTTAATAAGCAATAATTTTTGAGATTGTTTCAACTATATATACAAATCCACCAACAACAACAACAAAAAAAAAAATGTGTTCATAAACAGCTGGGTGGTTACATAAACATGCCATCTAGTGGTTACACCATGATTCTACGCTTTTTCTCTATACTGTAACCAGATGGTGCTAATTTTCTTCAAAAAACATTTTTTCTGAAGGCCTAGACTCTATATTAAACTAAAATACTGCGTTAATATTTTTTTGAAAAAAATAATATATATATAGAAAAATATATATATTTTTCCATGGCAAAAAAAACCATAAATATTGCATAAATATTAATAAATTCAATTAAACTACAATCAAATGCATTTCCACACGTTTCGTGTCGGCCCTCTGCGTGGCATTTTATTATTTTTTGCACGGGCGCAGCTTAGAGCGAACATCACCCACGTCCCCACATGAGGAAGACAACGACAAATAAAATAATGCAACAGTTAAATATGACAATATACAATATCAAGCAAGAAACATATTCAGGCAGGATACATTGTCTCACTAAAATTATTCAAAATGAGGACATAACTGGCAACTTTTTAGAAGCTGTTTAAGGTGTTTTTAAAATGTGCAGTAAGTGGGACATTCCCTAATGTTTGTTGGGATGCTGTTCCAAAAATGACCTCCTCTGACGGACAGAAGAGTTTGTCCAAAGGTAGTTTTTCTATATCAGCTCTGAATGAAGCTCTGGTACAACAACCTTTGTCAGACCTTTGTTTAATCTGTGTAGAAAGTGCAGGTGGAGTCAGTCCATGCAAAACTTTAGAAATTAAACTGTTATTTTTAAAATGAATAAAGTTTTCACAATTTTACAGAAGCCCTAAACCGCAACATAAAAAAAAAAAAATCTAGCATTTTCAGATTAATGTGGAAACGTTTCAAGAATAAAGTCAAAACATTACGATAATACAGTCTTCCATAGAAGTGTGTGCATTCATAACAGTGCGCATCTGTTTGTGTAAGTAAATGCACTTGTCAAGTCGAACTGCCATGGATTAACACAAAATATAACTTTTTACTTTTATCTGGGCTTTCAACGAAATTTTACACACGTGCAAGTGTTTCTGAGGTGTTTTCGTGCTCGTCTAGTCAACACTATCTGGGTCGAGAACACAACAGTCAATCTGTTGCAAAATAACTTTACTACTCGTGATCCAAAACAAAACGTATTGGCTTCCATTAGGGATGGGTATCGTTAAGGTTTTATCGGTATTACTACTCTTACCGATACCGCTTATCGATCCGGTACTTTAACGGTGTTCTTATCGGTTCTTTTTGGTGTTTTTATTATTTATTTATTTATTTATTTTAAGAATTAAGAACATAATTAAACTTTATATTTTGAAATGTAAAATAGAAAAAGCAAAACGAAGAAAAATATATTTTTGTTATGCAGCAATGTGCAGGCTTTTTTTGTTTATACAAAAAGGACACATAAGAAAAAAAAAATATATATATATATTAGAGGTGGGAGATTTTTTTTTTATCTAGATTAATTTTGAAATTAATCTAGATTAATCTAGATTAAAATGGCTCATTTGAATTCAGGCGTGTGCTATACCCAAATAAATAACCTCGCAGGTAGTTTGTAATTAGGCCTAAATATGTTTTACATTTTAGATTTAACACTGGAATGTTCATATTATTAAATAATGAGAGTAATCATAATTATTTTATTCTATTGTCAACCCCAGTTTTAAACAGCACGAAATAATAACTAAATCAGATTTTGTTGTTGTTGTTGGTTTTTTTTTTCATAAGGTTTTCTTGTGTAATTCTAAACCCATTTGATCTACTTTTCTTCTATGTAACACGAAATGAATTATTTTGTAGTGTCCGGGAAGCTCTTTTTCTTACAATACAAATACATAGAGAGGGATGAAATATCTGATGAATGCATAATGCATAATACAGAAATCAGCTGCTTGAATAACAATTGCTGATTATTCATTCATATATTACATTATTCTGCAACATTTGTAGTTGTTATTAAATTATTGTTTATTAAACTGTTGTAGTAACTTAATATCACATTTTAATCATGCAGATTTTTGGAGGATAAAAAGTGAAATGGCACTCTTCGCCTGATATTAATTAATTACATTTTTTAACCACCATATGTTGAATTTTGTGATCATTCACATGCATTGCATTTTAAGGGTTCCAAATACGTAACGCTTTAGAACCTTTTCTTCTAAGAGTGTAATCTAGTAACTATTATTAACTAACAAGAAACTCTGATTAGCAAACTAGTAAGTAATAGCGCATAGATTAAGTGTTACTAGATACTTCTGTGGGAATTACTAATTATTTGGATCCGTATTATAAAGTGAAGATCATTGGAACTAACTAGTAATTACTCAAGTGTTACTACATGATCTAGTCATGATTTTTGCAACTGTTGTAACCTGTTGTGTTATCACAAATAAATTGGATGTTGCACTTAAAATGCAATGGTTTACCTAAATAAATTATCGCCTAATATGACAATTCATATTGTGTCTTTCTGTCATTTGCACTAAAAACATCCCTGTCTCATGTTAAGGTCCCTAACCCCTCGCATAATGATGACACATTGCACTCGCACATTTATCAATTAGACATTATTAGTGTCATAAGGGAGTTCAATCCATTGTTTATGGCCTGACGAGCCGCGCGTGAGTTTTAGTAATAGTAGTTTTTGACAATCAAGTGCCACCCCAAATAAAAGACTAGCACAGGCTGGCCCCCCCAGAAATAATGTCCTGGCTACGCCCCTGCTTGCTGGGCTATCAATAAATGTATTTATTGTTACAGTATTTATTCTCCCGAAACGTACCGCTATACTTGGGCTTTGTATACTTTGTATGCTTTTATACTTTGTATGCTTTGTATACTTTGTATACCTTAACTATCAAATATACATAAAAATGTCAAAATGACCAGCTCTGAGATTCACTTAAACACAGTTTATTCACTTAAACACAATTATGTCTTAAACGGACGTAAATAATAGGGAGAAAATGATGGTGCATCAGTCCCCATTATCTGCACTCGGTCTTAAAGGGGCAGCAGTCTAATAGCCTAAACCTGCTGACGATTCAGCCATTAATGCAAATTATACCATGGTCTGGGTGAATACTCGATTCTGATTGGCTGCAGGGTGTCCGTTAAAAAGTGATAGAGGACACCTAGTAAAGTAGTTCTGGTGAAACTGCCTGTTTACCATTCGAAATGAATAAATAAATGCGCTGCCTACAACGGCTGTGAGTAACCATAGCAACAGGCAGTCACATGCTCTATCATCTAACGTTAGATATTATAGCCTAATACAACAATGAGCGACTTCGTGCTATTTCTTTTAACATTTATGGAGACTATGGCAACTTTGACGACTGGTATGCTGCTTAAGAAAGAAAAAATGTAAATAAAACGGAGAAAATTACACCGCTGCTGCTCTGCTCCATTGAACGCTATTGGTAACGACGTAACTTGCGACCATAGTTGGATAACGATGCTTTCGGGAAACGCACCCCTGAATGAGAGAGACCCTGCGGGAGTTTTACGCAGCTGTCCAGACAACCAAGGCAGGAGAAGGCTGAACGTTACAGCGTTTCAAGCCTAAGGAGCCTGAGGCAAATGACCCTCTCTTTGATCTGATTAATTTATTGCCCATAACGTTAAGCGCAAATCGCTGGAGCTTTTTTTATTGTTGTTTGATTAATTGTTTTATGTGTAATAAAAAAAAACTATGCCTACCTACCTTTGTGTTTCATGAAAAAAAAAAAAGCATTTGTGAACCTGAAGGGATACGAGCTAAGCGGACTATAAATATCTCCGGTTGCTAAATAAACAGTCAGGCAAGGCAAGTTATTATTTGTAAAAACTAGATTTAGCCTAATTAAAATATAAACTAATGTTTTAAAAATGTTTTATTTGGCAAGTGACCATGGTATAAGCGGGTTAATGCCCTTCGAGGTGTCCATTGTCAGGTTTTAATGGACTTCGGCGGAGGCAACCGTCCTCCGCTGCGCGTCGGCCGGTTTACGCCTCGCCGTCGTCCATTAAAACCTGACAATGGACACCTCGTCGGGCATTAACCCTTACTTATACCATGGTCTGGGTGAATACTCGATTCTGATTGGCTGCAGGGTGTCCGTTAAAAAGTGATAGAGGACACCTAGTAAAGCAGCCCATTCTCACCCCCAAGGCGTCACCTAACTGACGCCTTGGGAAGCATTTGGACATGCTTCAATATCTGACGCTTTAGGCGCCCTTTAGCGTCAGTTAGATGACGCCCTAGGATCGCGTGTACCCTACCCCCACCCCACACCTAAACCTAACCGCGTCCTCTAACTGACGCTTTCCTTTAGCGTCAGTTAGATGACGCCGTAGGATCGCGTCATGTAAGTGACGCTAAAGGGCGCCTAAAACGTCAAATATTGAAGCATGGTCAAAGGTGACGCCTCGGGGTGAGAATGTGTTGAGTAAAGTAGTTCTGGTGAAACTGCCTGTTTACCATTCGAAATTTATAAATAAATGCGCTGCCCACAACAGCTGTGAGTAACCATAGCAACAGGCAGTCAAACGCTCTATCAAAACAAACATCTAACGTTAGATACTGTAGCCTAATACAACAATGAGCGACGTCGTTATTTCTTTTAACATTTATGGAGAATATGACAACTTTGACGACTGGTGTGCTGCTGAAGAAATAAAAATGTAAATAAAACGGAGAAACGTCACAAAGAAAATGACACCGCTGCTGCTCTGAATGAGACCCTGCGGGAGTTTTACGCAGCTGTCCAGACAACCAAGGCAGGAGGAGAGTACAGCGTTTCAAGCCTTAGAAGCCTGTTTGATTAATTGTTTTATGTGTAATAAAAAATAAATAAATAAATAACTATGCCTACCTTTGTGTTTCATGAAAAAAAAAATGCATTTTTGAACCTGAAGGGTTTCTACAAGCTGAGCGGACTATAAATATCTCCGGTTGCTAAATAAACCAGGCGAGTTATTATTTGTAAAAACTAGATTTAGCCTAATTAAAATATAAACTAATGTTTTAAAAATGTTTTATTTGGCAAGTGACCATGGTATAAGTGGGTTAATGCCCTCCGAGGTGTCCATTGTCAGGTTTTAATGGACTTCGGCGGAGGCAACCGTCCTCCTTAAAACCTGACAATGGACACCTCGTCGGGCATTAACCCTTACTCAAACAACAAAAGGCAGAGAAAATCACTCACAGCTTTTGAATAAGTAACTTTAGATTTAATAAGCATTATTCTATCTATGATAAACTATACAGTGCTATTTTATATTTGATTACTAAATTAGGTTTCTTTTCAGACAGAAACAATTACCTGACAAGATATGTTTGTAGACCTTCCTGAAATTAAAGCACTTTGTATATAATTTGTATCTTTGATTAATTGTATTCTTGTGTTTGTACTTGTTTTTTTCTTATGTGTCCTTTTTGTATAAACAAAAAAAGCCTGCACATTGCTGCATAACAAAAATATATTTTTCTTCGTTTTGCTTTTTCTATTTTACATTTCAAAATATAAAGTTTAATTATGTTCTTAATTCTTAAAATAAATAAATAAATAAATAATAAAAACACCAAAAAGAACCGATAAGAACACCGTTAAAGTACCGGATCGATAAGCGGTATCGGTAAGAGTAGTAATACCGATAAAACCTTAACGATACCCATCCCTAATGGAAGCCAATACGTTTTGTTTTGGATCACGAGTAGTAAAGTTATTTTGCAACAGATTGACTGTTGTGTTCTCGACCCAGATAGTGTTGACTAGACGAGCACGAAAACACCTCAGAAACACTTGCACGTGTGTAAAATTTCGTTGAAAGCCCAGATAAAAGTAAAAAGTTATATTTTGTGTTAATCCATGGCAGTTCGACTTGACAAGTGCATTTACTTACACAAACAGATGCGCACTGTTATGAATGCACACACTTCTATGGAAGACTGTATTATCGTAATGTTTTGACTTTATTCTTGAAACGTTTCCACATTAATCTGAAAATGCTAGATTTTTTTTTTTTTATGTTGCGGTTTAGGGCTTCTGTAAAATTGTGAAAACTTTATTCATTTTAAAAATAACAGTTTAATTTCTAAAGTTTTGCATGGACTGACTCCACCTGCACTTTCTACACAGATTAAACAAAGGTCTGACAAAGGTTGTTGTACCAGAGCTTCATTCAGAGCTGATATAGAAAAACTACCTTTGGACAAACTCTTCTGTCCGTCAGAGGAGGTCATTTTTGGAACAGCATCCCAACAAACATTAGGGAATGTCCCACTTACTGCACATTTTAAAAACACCTTAAACAGCTTCTAAAAAGTTGCCAGTTATGTCCTCATTTTGAATAATTTTAGTGAGACAATGTATCCTGCCTGAATATGTTTCTTGCTTGATATTGTATATTGTCATATTTAACTGTTGCATTATTTTATTTGTCGTTGTCTTCCTCATGTGGGGACGTGGGTGATGTTCGCTCTAAGCTGCGCCCGTGCAAAAAATAATAAAATGCCACGCAGAGGGCCGACACGAAACGTGTGGAAATGCATTTGATTGTAGTTTAATTGAATTTATTAATATTTATGCAATATTTATGGTTTTTTTTGCCATGGAAAAATATATATATTTTTCTATATATATATTATTTTTTTCAAAAAAATATTAACGCAGTATTTTAGTTTAATATAGAGTCTAGGCCTTCAGAAAAAATGTTTTTTGAAGAAAATTAGCACCATCTGGTTACAGTATAGAGAAAAAGCGTAGAATCATGGTGTAACCACTAGATGGCATGTTTATGTAACCACCCAGCTGTTTATGAACACATTTTTTTTTTTTGTTGTTGTTGTTGGTGGATTTGTATATATAGTTGAAACAATCTCAAAAATTATTGCTTATTAAAAAATTTGACAAAAAAAACAAAAATTCACAATTTTTTTTTAAATTTTTTACAATTTCTTATGGGGGTCATTTTTGACAGAAGAGCACAAGAGTGACTATTTTTTACGACCAATTAGCCTGCTCGGATCATGACCTCAATTTTTTTTTGTGTTCACATACCCAATGCCATAAAAGTCACCAAGTTTCGTAACATTGTGATGAAGCTGTGATTTTTAAAAATTCAAAAAAGAAAATGTTTCGGTCAGAAATGACCGAAGAGCACCTGAGGGTTAAGTGAGAAATAATTTCAGTGCTCTGGTCAACCTCTGTAGAGTGAAAACTGGTGAATGCAGTTTACAACTTTCATAGAAAGAGAATGAAGTGAGCGTGTGTGAGTCCTGTGTGCGGACAAAATAGCTCAATACGAGAGGCAACGAGAAAATCACATCGTAATGTTTTAAAGAAGAGTGGTTTGATTAAAGTGGTGGAAATAACTGTTGATGGCCATATTTTATTATATTATAACCCTAAATAAAGCATCTCACAAAGGTATTGTTTAGGTTACATTAGGCCTATATTTTATTATATTATAAGGCTAAATAAAGAATCTCACAAGGGTGTTGTTTAGGGCTCATTGCCATTAAAAAGTTTAAAACCCCTTGCTAAAGAAACTATTAGAAATTCATAAGGAATAAACAATCTGTCACGTTTTGATTCGGTTTGGTTTTGATCGTCTGTTTGCATTCTTAGTCACATGTCCTTGGTTTTCCCGCCACTTTTCTGTTACCTTCATTAGTTCATCTTCGTCACCTGTGTTTTGTTAATCACCTTCATCTGTATCACCTGGTTTGGTTAATTCATGTCTGTATTTAGTTCCTTCAGTTCAGTCACTCTTTGGGAGTAGTTTCTCTGCCTGTCTGAAGTTTCATTTTCCCCAAACCATCTCAGTGTAACAGAGTACTTTTCTTTCTTACTATATTCTATTATTGGAAAGAATTGAACTGTTCTCTCTAATTTATTTATTTATTTTTGAGCAGGGACAATGCAAAATATACATTAACCTTAAAAAGGAGAGATGTATTTTACCAGGTTGTAGCACTTGTGCTGATTTCCACCTGTAGTCTCTGGGCAGGCTGATGTCAACAGATATACATATTAATAATCCATTTATCCCAAAAACAATATATATGGAAATCATTTACAAATACACTCACACATACACATCAATTACAATACATTTTGGGAACATGTTTGTTTTAAAAGAAGCCATTTTTTGGCCCGATGTGGAAAAGTGTTGATTTACACATGTGTTCAGTTCTGTTGGCAACTTGTTCCACTGTTTGATGGCCACACATGAGAAAGCTAAGCTGCCGAAAACTGTTTTACACCGAGAAATCGTGCACTCGTCCCGAACAGTCGACCTAGTGGCTCGAGATGTCATTTCTGAGCTCAGTGAGATCAACTTTTTTTAACAGAGGGGTTGCAGTACTATTTATGATCCTAAACAAGAGACAGATATTTGAATATATGATTGTTTTCAAACCTAATATCCTATGTTTTTTCAAGAATATGATAATAATGAAATAACCGAGATTTCTTGTCATAAACGTTAGAGAAGTTTTATACAAAGATTCCAGGGGCCTTAATGCTGTTTTACATGCTTGTGACCAACTCGTCATGCAGTGTCGAAAGTGTGGAAATATCATCACATTTAGATGTAAATTAGATGCACCTATGATCAAAGAGTTTCTATATCTAAAATGTGCTATATGAATTTAACGTGTTGGTAATCTTTTTAATATGTTTTTTGAAATTTGGTTTTGGGTTTAGAATGACTCCTAAACATTTAATTTGGTCTACCTTTTTAATTTCCTGACCCTCAACTGATTTTGTTAAATGAATTTTTTTTTTTTTAGCCAAATAGAAATCTTTTCCATTTCCTCAGTTAACTTTTGAGCAACATCCTTAACAGTATTACCATGAATATACACCATTTTGTCATCAGCATGCATTATCATTTTAGCATTAATACACACACGGAAAATCATTAATATAAAGTGAAGACAACAAGGGCCCTAATATAGAGCCCTGCGGCACACCCATAGTGCATGCTCGTAAGAGAGATGATACATTATTTATAGATACACTCTGCTGCCTTGCACTGAGAGAAGATTTAATCCAATTGAATCCGGTGTTGAACTCGTGGAGATTCTGGAAGCTGTCTTCCGTAAATGAGCAGCACAGAGAGCTAGATTACCATCGTCATTTTCAGGAACATAATCAAACATAAATTGTATCCATTGTTGACGAAGTACAGCGTCTGTGGGAAGCCTGAACACAGAAGACCTGACAGCTGCGTGAACAACACACTCGACGAGCTGGAGCTGCTGAAATATGGCCATGCTCTTTTCTGCTTATTCCGGAGGGAGGGTTGATGCAAATGTGTGGGTTAGTGATGTACCATAACCCAGCTGTAGTCCCAATCCAGTCGTTTTTGTAGGCGTTTATACTTCCTGATTTTTAAAGGACGATATCTCTGCTTACACTGAACTTTCAGCGCTGCAACTTTGCAGATACTGTTCATGCACCAACAGCAACATTACACACTATTTAACACGAAAAAAGTGAAATCGCAGTCAACCACCCCTTTAATATTCATCAATTGCGAAATCATGTTAAACACAGAGAGGAAATAATAAAAACGTGACTTCACTCAATGTGAAGTAGAAGTTATCGTTGGCGAGGTGGAAAAGAGGAGAGAAATGTTGTTTGGAGGGCACAGTGTGGACAACCAATATGTCCGTCTAACGGAGCAGATATAGCAATTAGATCGTCAGTCAGATAGATAATTAGAGAGATATATACCCTAGATAGATCGATAAATAGGTGTATTATTTGTCCACTGGGGAAAGTTGTATTCATCGTAAAAATATCTTCATCAGCTCTGGAATCATGGCATTCATGCATATGCCTTTAGTTTGTTTTATTTTTGATTAAATAACGTATTCGTGTCTCAACCATTCAGAAAGCTGCAAGAAATTACATTTGCGCTGAACTATTTCCCATTTAGATTATAAGCGACATCCGTAGCTTGTCAGATGCAGAATTCAATGTAAATAAAATGCCCCATCACAATGTGTATAATGACGCACAATGGCTGATCTTGAGCTCTTAGAAGATGTGGCGATTAAATGGAAGGATTCGGAGTGAACGCGTCATCTTCACAACAAAAGCTGTGGAAAAATATATTATTTATTGAAGAATTCCCTCATTGTGCAGTTTATTTCAGTTTGGACAGTCTTGATTTCGCCCAACTCCTTGGCCCTCTCTAATTGAATTAATGACTAGACGCTTTTTTGCCTCGACTTTGATGTCCGACCATTTCTTTTTTATTTCGGCCACAGTCCGAGGTTGTGAGGTTCAGCATTTACGGCGTCTGCAACCTTTTGCCACTCAAGTGCCTTTTTGGCATTAGTAATGGCGAGAATATCAGTTTTGTACATTATTTCGTTCTGTTTACCATCTTATTTATGAGAATGAATTGTATAAGCCAATATTATTGAAGAACATATTTCTTTCTTTTTTGGAAATTCGGAAATGTTAACTTGCATTTCTGTTACAGATCGATCAAACGGGTGTTCGTGTAGGCTGTTAATTGTAAGACTTGCTTTGTGAAGTCTTCGTGTTATTTATGAGAGGCAGTATTGCCATTTATTTTACACAACCATCTACAGTTTCACACACTTTCACGTGTTTTTTCCAACTGCCGACGGTGTCACCATTTCTCATTTCACCCGTTTTTGTGCGTACGCCTGGGTCAGAGCTGGCGTGAAGGACCGCACATTTTACCGTCAAGTTTGTTTTTTATAAACACCAACTATTGCGTAGAGAGCGGCGTACGCCTTCTTTTGTGTGTACGCAACGTTTATAAACGAGGCCCCTGGAGCTTATCTCCTGACTTGTGTATAGGCTTTACTATGGCTGTTTTCAGAGCTGTAGGGAAAGTACTTTCATTTATAGACTGATTTATAACTTTAGTGAGCATAAATTAATGTACAATACAAAGTATTTACAATACACTTACAATAAGTACTTTACTCTACTTACAATACAGTCTGTCTGGGTTGTCAATTCACAACGAGGCTCCATTTAAATTTGTCACACATGGTCTGTGAGAGGCAAGCAGACGTCCGGCAAAATCACAGTCTGAAAAAATAGAGTCTGAGATCCAACCACTCCAGCTCCAGGACGTAGATCAAGGTCAATTATTTCATTGGTCACACTGAGGCTCCATTTACATGAAACTACAATGTTTAGACACTACTGAGGCTCCTTTTACATGAACATCAAGTCCATACGCAAGCTCCCAATTTTGTCCAAACATCTATAGTTCATTCGCGAGCTCACAGTTGACAAACAAAACATTGATAGTTCATAGTCTTGTGTCATAAAATGTGACACAAATTGTAAAGAATCAAATGTTCAGCCACTCCAGCTCCTCTATCTCCCTACGAAAAGTCCTCTTCTTGATGCCGTGGTCGAAGCAGATCTTATCATCTTTCTTAATGTCCGTGGTGGCCTGAAAGAGCAGGACATGCCTGTCTCCCCCCTGAAGCTTCACTATGCAGTGGCATGGCTGCACGTTGTGCTTCTTCTTTGAATGTGTAATTCATCTCCCGATGGTTTCCAGAGACGGGTGGCACTCACAGGGGAAAGTCTCCGCATCGATGCAGATTTCGTCAGGGCCATGTTTGAAAAAAAAAACAGGTTTCCCAGCTGGTCCTGCGTCTCTGCCATCTCCCTGCCCTCAGCACCTGTGATCACCTTTCCGTGGAAATCACACAGGATGGAGCCCTTCCCGAAGGCCTTGGTTGCAACAACGCCTGTGGTCAAAAAGAGGGAGCCATTAATGTGCTGTTCATGATGTTATTATATTCATTTTATTTATGGATTTTACTGTGCTCATAAGACAGTTGTACATACCTTTCTGCTCCCCAAAGGCCTTCACAGCCAGACCCGACCATTTCTGCCTGGTCACCCTCTTGATGATGCCCGGGTCACTCTCCGCCTGTGCTCTGCTGAGCGGCCTCCACTTCGCCATGATGTCCTCTGGACGAGGATGATTGGCCGTCCAGCCCTCTGCATCTATGACTAGGATATTCGGATGTTTACCGTGTGCAGAATTTTCAAAACTCATCGGAACATGAAGTTTAAATCCAAACCAAGGCAATCCGAGAAACCTGCGGCTGTTCAAAATACGCCATTATTTCACCGCAGGGTGTCAGTGTTCGTCTACACTAGTGACCGCGACGCTGAAATGTGTGAACAGATGAATAACATCAGTACGAAACACAAACATTTCTTTATTTGGATTAAATATTGTGATCATTCAGTGTCATTTTGCAATGTCAATCGTTTTACTATTACATGTTCATGCCCAAAATGCTTAATTAATATTCAGAGAAGTTGACTGTCATTCTCCTCTAACTGCGTGCGTTCTGATCGTAGGCACCTCGCGATCATTCATTCATTCATTCATTCAACTATTTTAAAAAGACAGGAATAAGCACCATTAAAAATTCATTAAAAAAAATGTAAACTCAAGTATAGAATATGAGTAGGCTAAGAGAAAACTACTGTTAATGAGAAGACAGAAGACTGCTGCAGGTTAGTGGATATATATATTTAGCCTATTTATTATTCAGAATGGAACAGTTGGAAAGAAAATATATTTATAGGAACATTTCAGCAGGCCCGAGATAATTAATACAGAGATCATTATTCATTGTTTTAATCAATTGGCATCCATAAAACGTAGTGATAATCTGCATTCTCATGTATGGACGTGCGATGAACACTCTAACCGGAAAGTAGTTGTGCAAGTAGTCCATTGTTTACACATTTAGCTTACCAGGTCTGACATTCTTTGATCCCTGCCGACGGTAGAACCTGTCCCAGGCTTTGACCATAGCGTCCGGATAACGTCCACGGACACAATGTACACTAAAAAGTAAATTAATCGTTTACCCAAGGTAAAATTATAGAAAAACTATTTCTTTCTAAACAAAATGTCCTTCTTATGCGTGTAGTCTTAGAAATATAACATGCAAACTTCCAATTACCTCATTTTACACTTATATAAGCTATAAAAAATAAAATAAAAATAAAAAGAGTAGAAGCATACTTGTTGAGCCCAATGAAACCATCGGTCTTGTTGGTCTCCTTTAGTTTAAGGCTGCTCAGCTCTCTGTAGGAACATTGAAGATGTGTTGAATATTTACACACCACTCATTCAAATGCATAACATATTTGTTGAGATATGCCAGAGATCCTACTTAGAAATGATGATTTCATGGAGGATTTCACCAGTGGTGGAATGTAACGAAGTACAAATACTTCGTTACTTTACTTAAGTACATTTTTCACTTATCTTTACGTTACTTAAGTAGAATAAATAGTGCATACTTTTTCCTTTTACTTCGTTACATTTTGCAGCAATTATTATACTTTCTACTCCACTACATTTCTACAACTTCTGTTACATTTTCATTACATTTCCTGATCAGTTTTTTCCCTGCCAAAACGTAAACGTTGCACGTTTGTCTCACCAGTGACGTTTGGTTGCCATAGATACATCAACTAATGCGTCTTGCACGCAGTGTGTTTATCGTGCAATTTATACGCGAAAATTTGTTTTTACATGCTTAGGAAACGCACCGTGTGTAATATACGTTTGGTTAGGATTATGGCAAGCCAAGAGGTTCAGAATTACACCTGTGTAAAAGATTTTTCTTTTAATAAAAATCACTAAACCTATCTTTGTTTTATGTCGTCCTTAAAGTTTGAAAATGTATTGTTTTTTCACCATCGTGCATTTTTTAAATCCAACATTTGGGTTTGTCCATATTTGACCCAAAATTGGCTTAAAACAAACCAGCATTTTTTTTAGAGTGTGGTTATTTATGGACTTAGCATTCAATCGGTCTGCTATTGTTTGCCAGGCATTCTCTCTTTGTTTTATTACAGCATCTGTATTGGCTTTTTTACATATTATATGTTTCACTTCTTCATGCGTTTCCATAAGAAGCTGTTGCTCATTAGGTGAAAAGTATGCCGCACGCGTTTTGTCCATTTATGGATCGGTGATTCTGTGATCGTTTTCGCACTCTTTTTAAGAATGCCGTGAACATGCATTTATCCAAACTATATACACCTGGCTTGACATATCCGCGCGTTCTCATCCTGGCTCAGCAAACGTGCAACGGATTAAGCCAGGATGCACTGATCAGACTAGGTCAAACCGCGACTGTTCAGTTATCCTGGCTTTCTTAATTCTACTTTTGTGCAATACCCCTCTGGTCTCATTGTTAATACGTAGGTTACCCCCTTGTCTCCTTCCAAAGAACATTCACAGTGAAGGATTGATCATTATTGTGCCAATAAATACAGCATAATCATTCACAGGATATCTATTTACCTGTCTGGTCTCAGGACTTTCCCCAGGAGTGGTGCCGAAGTCATCTTCCGATGCTCTCACCCTCTTCCTTGGTGTGTCCGTCTTACGGCGATGACGTACTCGCTTGAGTCCCACTCCAGTGTTGTCTTCCCCTTGAAGCACAGCCTCCAAAAGCTCTAGGGCCTGCTTGACAAGTTTGTGACATAAAACTTGTCTGCCGTCTGAGTGTCGTGACACATGAATTTTGATATTTTATTTCTGTCCGTTTCTGGATGAGTGAATTTGGCCTAGAAATGGAGGGAAAAAGTAGAAAACAAAAGCAGTTTTAGGAGACAACACCTAACTGAAAGTCTCTGAAATAGGAACCCCCAAAACGAGAGAAAACACTTACATGGCTGGCGATGGAGGTTCTCACATCCGTGAAGTTTGGATTTCCTTCTGGCGCTTCTGAAATATGTCACCAGCTTTTTGCAGACATTTGTGGTGGATGTGAAAAAGAAATATTTTGCTGCACTGGCAGCGGGAAGTCTTTGTCTGATGTTCAGGAAGCGCTGCATTCAGTCGAATTCCTCTCTGGTGCGTGCAATTTGTGCGGGGCCAAACATCTGGCTGGTCTTGTGCTGGAGTATCTGTTGACACACACAGAAAAAAGGTTCCAGAACAGAGATTAAACAATTTGAGGTCACCTGATGTCTAAAAAAGAATGTAATACACTCAGGTTGATCAGGAACACATTTTCCATAGGGCATTCCTGAGCCTCCTCAACCTCCTTGATTGTCATATTTTGGTAGACCCCCCCCCCCCCTTGGTGACCATACATGGCTGACAGGTAGGCAGATATATGACCATAACATTCCCACTGATGGGCTGTGGAGGGATCATCACTTTCCAGGAGGACTATAAACAACACAGACCACAATCTCAGTGTTCATGTTGCACATTTCTTATTCTCTGTCAGTACAATGAGTTAAATGGGTGAAAAAAACGTCCTCAATATTTTGGGGATGGCCTGCTTGGCCTGGCTCAGACATTTCAATAGGGAGGCTTTGCTAAGCACCTTTTGTTCTTTAACAGTCTTTACCGCAGTTCGGTGCATGGCAAACTTTCTCTTCAGTGACTTTCTGATGCTCATCATCTCCCTGCGCAGACCAATCAGCACTGTCTTTGACAGTCGACCGGAAGGGGGAGGAGTTTCACATACGTAATTCAAGAACGGAGACACGTTCTGCACATAATACTCAATTGTTGTTTCCTTTTTGTGGGCCTTGCGCAGGGAGGCGACCCACCTGCACACAAACAACAAACGCCCTCTATGAACACTCATTTTTATTATTATTATTATTATTATTATATATTTTTTTAAAAACAGCATTAAAAGAGCCACATAATAAGAAATTGACTTACGCATGAATCCTGCTCGTCTCATTCAGGAAGATCAGGGTGCTCAGTCTCGTCTTACCCTAGAGCTGGGCGATATATCGCACGATATTGTTATGCGCATCTAATCAGTAAAGCCGGTTCCTTGATTAGCAGTAAATCACCTTCACATGCCTTCAAATGGACGATATGAGTGTGAAAGTTAATGAGATAATTAAGTGATTAATTTAGTGATGATTGAGCATTATTGAAGACACCTGATGATCACAAGCAGAATCGCTGAAGGACAAAATCACAAATTGAAAGCCACCGTTATGGAGATCAGTGTTTGCTTTAGTTGGGCTCTTGACACTTTTACTTTCACTTTAAATTATGTGTGTCTGCTGTTATTGATTAATAGCACTCAAATAAGACATCTTTGATCTTATAGTGTTGGTTATGTTTTGACATAATCATGCTGTGATCTATAAAATGAAATTTTTCAGATAATTTGGCATAACTTGTTAGCAAATTTAGTCATTGTACTGCATATCTGTATTTTTTTCTTTTAACAGAAATATTATTCTGATCCAATCACTTTCATGCTTATTTAGAAACACAGAGATCAATAATCTTGAGGTCTGTGTGTGCCTAAAGGGAGGGTTTTTTTCTTTTAAGTAACTTTTGAGAAAACTGTCTATTATATTTAACATTCTGGACATTTATTCAGAATCTAAGTCATACACTAAGCAACAGAATAAATTATATGTTATAAATTTTATAAATAAACATTATAAATATATATATATATATATATATATATAAGTACATAAATTTTAAATGATAAATGTCATTATATGACCACAATCATTTTATTATTGTTTATTATTGTTCATCTGATAGATATAACTCAGATGCAACAGCAAATAAAAATATAAAATTAATAATATAAGGGTGAAGAGCCCAACTAAAGCAAACACTCATCTCCATAACGGTGGCTTAAAATTTTAGATTTTTTTCCTTGTGATTCTGCTTTAGGTGTCTTCAATAATGCTCAATCATCACTCATTTAATCACTTAATTATTTCATTAACTTTAACACTCTTGAGTGTGGACTCATATACACTCCCAGGTGTGTTAGTTTAACACGGGAGATTTTGTCATGACGAAGAGCCGTAGTTCACTGACCAGCTGAGCCATATCGCATTAAATATCGATATCGATATGTCCTCGATATTAACGCGAACTGGCTCAGCTTGTCAGTGATCTACGGCTCTTTGTAGTGAATGCCGCTCTATCTGAAAGCAGGTGAAGGAGATTTACTGCTAATCAAGGAACCGGCTTTACTGATGAGATGCGCATTCAATATCGTTCGATATATCGCCCAGCCCTATCTTACCCTCACTCATGTGTGTTAAGAATTGATTAATTCTATACATTTTGGCATTTACATCATCAGTATGTTTAGATGATGGGTCTGGCCCTAATTGGTTGAGCCAAAACTCTTCCGTGATGTTATCTGTGCACAAAGACAAATGACTTACTATAAAATATATTAGATATCAGAATGTATAATTTAAAGACACAGAGCAGTGATTGGTATTAAATAGTGACTTACTTTAAATTATACATTCTAATGCCGGGGTTGTACTGCACTGCAAAAAAAGCTTTTCTTATAAGTTTTTGCTTAAAAAATCAAAATCATCTGCTAATGGAACAAGAAAAATAATTTTAATTCAAACAAAAACAATATTATTTTTTTTTTATTATTTCCAATTCGCTTAGTTTTGATTTATTTCCCATCTTCATTTAAGACTTTTTAGATATTTGGACTGGAAACAAGACCCAAATACTAAGTAAAAAAAAGCTTTTTCTGCAGTGTGGCAATGACATTTCAGAAAACACCCAGTTAAAACAATGCAAGTGCACTCACTCAGTGTCACCCCATGATCTGGGGGCTCTCCGGCTCCTGAAAGCTGGGTGGCTGCTGGCTGGTGGAGGGCTCTACATCACTGGATGGCCTGGGCACGGTGGGCAGAAGGGTCACCTCCAGACCCGAGAGAGGAGATGAGCCTCCTGGTTGCCTTGCTCAATCTTCCCGCACCCTTGGATGCTGACCTCTTCTTCAACAGACGGTACCGCCGGGTAATGTCGCGCAGGGCAGTGGTCAGCGTGTCAACACTTTGATTTAGGTTGCTGTTCTCAAGCCGCAACTTTTCCACCCTCTCTTTGCAGTCAGGACTGCTGCACTCTTCCACGTCCTCGTTTAAGGGCACATCAGGATCCTCAATTTCTGGAAGCAAGTCCAGGGTGCTTACCAAGGGAACCGCTGGGTTAGTGGCCCTAAGTGCTGCAATCTGTGAGATTATCTTCTTCCTCTTAACAGTCTGGAGTGTGTTGTCCCTTTCAGCACGGGACAGCTCCACGTGGGATTTAATGCCCAGTCAAAGATGAGACTTTGACCGGGTGTATCTCGGAAACCACGCCCACTTGGAGCTCCAAACTCCGGGCATTGGTAGGGACACATGGGCCCCCCATGACCCCAGAGTATGGAGCCCAAAGTCGGCTTGGTTCTCGAGATACACCCAGTCAAAATCACACAGTAAATTCCCCGGTGTTAAATTTAACACCGCTCGGTGTTTATATGGGAACCACCAGCAGGGTGTTAAAAGTAACACGGATACAGTGTTAAAGTTAATGAGATAATTAAGTGAATAATTGAGTGATGATTGAGCATTATTGAAGACACCTGATGATAACAAGCAGAATCACTGAAGGACAAAATCACAAATTGTAAGCCACCGTTATGGAGATCAGTGTTTGCTTTAGTTGGGCTCTTGACACTTATACTTTCACTTTAACTTTGTTTGTCTGCTTTTATTAATTTATAACAGTCAAATGAACAAAGAAAACAGTGATCTGATATTGTTGGTTATGTTTTGACATAATCATGTTGTGATCTGAAAAATCTCACTTTTCAGATGAATTGGCTTAACTTGTTAGTAACGGTTTAGTGATTGTGCAGCATATCCGTATTTTTCTTTTAACCGAAAATATTTAATAACTACTATTCTGATCAAATCACTTTCAACTTTATTTAGAAACACAGACATCAATAATCAGCCTGTGTATCTCAACCATGGTGACATTAATAATCCTTGTTTCCACCAATCACAACTCATTAATGGCTCCCATCATGCATTGCGGTATGAATAAATTATGATCTGAATTGTCTATGTAATTTACTTTTCCTAATTTAATATTCTGCTCGTCACCATTGTTGAGAAACATTGACTGAATTTTGAGGTTTATGTGTGCCTATAAGAAGTTTTTTTTTTTTAACAACTTGTAGAAATCCATTATATTATATCTGACATTCTGGATATTTATGTAGAATCTCAGTTATGTTGTGACCTACAAAATTATCCACGAACATATATTTCAAATGAATTTCATAATATGACCAACACCATCATATAAATTGTCTCTTTGTTCATCTGGCAGGTATAACTCAGATGCAACAGCCAATTAAAATGTAAAGTTAATAATAAAAGGGTCAAGAGCCCAACTAAAGCAAACACTCACCTCCATAACGGTGACCTGAAAGTTAGGTTTTCTCCTTGTAATTCTGCTTTAGGTGTCTTCAATAATGCTCAATCATCACTCAATTAATCACTTAATTATCTCATTAACTCTAACACTGCCTCAGTGTTACTTTTAACACCCTGCTGGTGGTTCCCATATAAACACCGAGCGGTGTTAAATTTAACACCAGGGAATTTACTGTGCAGCATCCAACTTGTAGCTTAATAAGTTACTGACTGGACTTCACCACATAGTGTGAAATCCCCAAATGTTTACAGGATCTGACCCGATGAAAATGTCGAAGTAAGAAACAGCATCCATCCTGTAACCTATTTGACGGGTCCCCTCCCTGGACGTTCGAATATTATGCAAATTGTGCCTAATTAATGTCTGTAATGTACATGAGTGTGTGGAGCTGTGTCCCCTGTGTGGTGTACAGTAGGTTTCACCTCATAAAAGCACTGTAGTTATGAAATATGACCCATTAATGTACAGTCCGGGAGGAAGCCTATAGGAGCTCTGTGGAATAAGTTGCAGGTTGGCTCCAAAGTTTGAACGGCTATAACTCGGGGACCCGGCCGCCTAGCCACACCAAACTCGGGTCAAAGTAGGGTCCAGAGGGGCCCTCTCCTAGCCCGTGCTTCTAGCGCCCCCACAGGCCGAGATACGGGGGCCAACAGGAAAGGGTGCACTTCAGAAGGAAGGGTCGCAGAGCCTCGGGACACTGGGGTCTGAGAGGACCACTAGAGCGCCCTCATCACCCCGAAGCACGATCCGCTGGGAGGAGGAAGTGGAGGAGGAATATTACCTCCTCCTATGATCTCCTCCTGGAGGATGGGTGCTCAGTGTCCTGCAAAATAACACAATACAACATCTTCCAACTGCACATCATACGATAATCTCTGTCTAAAACAGATGCGCTGTTTAATGACAAGTGTACTCACAGTGCGGCTTATCATCTCAGTGGTTGCCTTGGGGAAGAAAAAAAACATTGAAAAAAATAAATGAAATGTGAAATATTACCACAAGCTTTAATTTGTTATAAACCAAGTTAATAAAGATTAAGATTTTGCCAAACAACAAAGCATTTTCTATCAATACTTATTTCTACACTTACCTCTTCACTCACTCCTGATGTGACAACACCGCTGTCGCTCATCATTTTGCTATTATTACTATTATTTCACACAAATGCCGCATTTATTATTTTTATTTGAAAGAAGAAGATCATCAAGCCTGTAGTTTCTTGATCAGTTACCAAAGAATTTAAAATATTAATCAAAATCTTTACCAACAATATAAATCTTTACAGTCACTTTTGAATCCATTTAACCAAATATGTCCATAATAATCTACTGACGTTTAAGGGGGCCCTAAAAAGGCGGATATTGACGTATGGTCAAAAGACGTCCCAAGACGTCAGTTATATGACTTTTTGGGATGAGACTGTGTTAAGGAAAGACAGGCAGAGCTCTAAAAGCAAAGGATTCTCACAGATTGTGGGTCCGCAACAGCAGAATCTGGGACTACAATCAGCTCTGTCTGCTCTTGCCTGACTCACATGGATCCTTTCCATGTTGAAGGATCTTCTACGGCGTGGTTTTTGTAACCAACCAGCCCAAGGAGTCTGAAATGGACAGAGACAGAGAAGCTGGCAGTGCCTCTGCTGCTGCTGCTCCTCCAAGGTAAGTTCAGTTATTACATGCTTATTACATGATAATAAATAATATATTTTATTGTTCTTAAACCATTCCATTGCAAGATTAAAATTAATGGGGAAGACACGGATATAATCTTATTTAAAGCACTGAAGGACATCACTGTTGGCACACAGCTCAAATATGACTAAAGAGAGGCTCTTACCGTGGAGAGGGCCTGAGTCTAGAATGGCTCGACGAATAATCCAGTTCCAGAAAAACACACATTTTTTTAAATAACTTATTTAATAGTTCTGTTCTTTATATGTTTATTTTTTTATTTTATTTTTATTGTATATAGTTTTTTATATTTCTATTTTCTTCTAATTCTTAATAAAATTTTTTGTCTTGAAAAAAGTTGTCAATTACAATATTTTGAATTACAATAACGTTTTGGGAATTTAATCAAAGTTTATGAAGTCCAAAGAGGAACTTGTTTTACAGGACTGTAAAATATTCATGTTCAAGTAAGATTGCAAGTTGGTTTACTCTTGGAGCAATTCAAAAAATAATCCTCCACTTGGTGATCCTGGGAAGATGGCACTTGGTCTGCCTGGTTCAGACTCACAACTATATCAATCCCTGCAAATACTGTGAAAACCCTATCTCGGTGAAAACCCAACTGATCCTAACGACATAGGCCTCGTTGAAATCGTCTATTAGCACTGAAAATAACAATATAATTTTCCTAATTTTTGGCAGAGGATTGGCTGAGATATCTGTCGAAAACCAACATGCGCGTTTGTTGTCCGCGAGATGAGACGCGGGTGACGTCACTATCCCAGCAAATTCTGTGAAAACCATATCTCGGCGAAAACTGAACGGATCTGAACGCCACAGGGCTCGTTGGAATCGTATATTCGCACTGAAAATAACAATATAAGTTTTATAATTTTTGGCTGAGTTTTGGCAGAGATATCAGGTGAAAACCAACGTGCGCGTTTTCATGGCGGCCGCGAGCGGAAGTGCGGGTGATGTCACTGTCTCCGCTCTGAAAACCCAGAACAATAATTTTGACAATACATTTGATAATATATATCTGTGTCATTCTGTTAGTTCACCTCACCTCCTGATCCGAGACGTTCATTCTTTTGCAACTTCATATTTATCAGGTTTGTTCTCCTCCTCTCGTGTCGTTAGTTGTTGACTCGTCAGTGTCTGACTCTGATCTGTGCTGTCTGCTGGACCGTGCCGTGTGTGATATACAAAATGATTAGTTCATCTCTCGAGTCTGGAGTTCGGGATCGGCCAGGTCTGAGTCTTTCGTTCTTCCTGTCAGTCCCATCGAGACTATGCTGAGTCCTGAAACTGCAGCCTCGGTTGTGTTATCTCTACGGCTCTGGGAAACGGTTGAGGAGCGACCAATCAAAAGTTCTCAGCATGCTCCTCTCATGAATATGATTAAATACTTGCTAACTACATTATTTATTCATATACACACTACTATCATTACATATAGACAAACTAACTTACATTTCTTATATAAAAGTAATGTAAGTTAGGTTTCTCTGCTTTTCTTTTAACATTTGATGCATAGCCTATTGTTTGTCATAACTAACCAGCGCACAGAAAGCCTGTAGCTTGAATAGGATCAAAGGTTCATTCCTCTAATTCCTACATATGATGATTGAACCATCCTGTATGTGACTGTACAGTGATCATATATCCTTTCTGATCTAATAACCAGTATTGTCAAATATCATATATCTACAGATTTACACACACATAAACACACATAATCACACACACACACACGTACACACTGTAAAAATAGAGTAACAGTGATAATTTTTATCTCTCGACAAGAGTCTCATGTTAACGCAGCATGTTAACGCCGATAACGGCCCACTCCTGATAATCTATGTTCACAGTTGAGTTGGGAGCTGACTATACCACACAAGCTAAATCTAACCGCGTCCTCTAACTGACGCTTTCCTTTAGCGTCAGTTAGATGACGCCGTAGGATCGCGTCATGTAAGTGACGCTAAAGGGCGCCTAAAACGTCAAATATTGAAGCATGGTCAAAGGTGACGCCTTGGGGTGAGAATGCGTTGATGCAGAGGTGGAAAGTAACTAATTAAAGTAACTAAAATTAACTAATACTTACTAATACTAGAAAGTAACTAGTACTTTTGTTACAGTACTTCACTAGATGTAAAAAAAAAAAAAACTACTTTCTTGAGTATAATTAAAATTTGGTACTTTTACTCTTACGTGAGTAGAATAAAAATAAAGTATTCAACATCGCTACATTTGTTTTTCACCAAAAGTACACAGTACTATGGAAGCACTTTGACAAAAGTACCAAAGAAGCAACAGGGCATTTGACAGACACTTTTCAAAACGACTGTGGTGGAGCACTGCGCTTCAGCCAATAACAGACAGATCTGAAGCACTTCAGCCAATAACGGACAGGTCTGACTTGGGTGCAAAACCAATCAAAACTTTCAGTTCGGCTGGGGGGGCAGGGCGCTCAAACCGTGCTTTGACATTCAATCATTGCGCTTGTGTTTTGAATCAGTATCGCTAACGTGAATGTAAGTGAGTTTTGCGAATATTCAAATATAATTTGAATTATTAGCAACACCTTAAATATGTAATCCCATTGATAATACCAGAGCAGTTAAAGTAAATTTAAAAAAAAAACTCGGCTCATAACATGGACGCAGTTATTTCACTGACGGAGAAAGAACAATGTAAGTGTCTAAAACGCATGTATGGCTCAATTAAATGGTAAAGCTTGCCCTCTTTAACAATACAATTAAAGTACAGTAAATGTATGAAGCAAATGTTGTACAAAGCTGAAAAACCTCAACAACAGTGAAATAAGGTTGCATGATTTATCTGTCAATCAGAGGCATGTAAAAGGGTAGTTCGTTACAATAGCAACAATGGCATCCCAGAACAAAAAAAAAAAAACATGTTGGTTTGAACATCAGTTCACTGCTGCTTTGACTAATCTTAAATCAGCACTAATCTTACACATTCTACATTGATTAAAAAATAAAATCAAATGTTTTTTAATCGTACTATTATTTTATACAGAAATCAATTATTTATAATTCAGATGAAAATAATGTTACATTGTTAAATAATAATATTAATTAAAATTAAGAAAAACAAAAATATTGATCTGAAATATTGCAAAATAATTTTAATTGAATTCAGGTACAATTACCAAACATATCACAAGGTTTTATTAGTTTAATTAATAAACTAATTATATAAAACTATTGTCAGTGCATTACAAATAAACTGGTTTTATGCCTTTATTAATAAAACTTATTTAAAAAATACAATGCCTTATGTCTTTTTGTTTTGTTTTTCCCTCCATTGTACAGAACCGTAATGTATGAACCACACCGTGACTTCTGTGTACCGTTACACCCCTAATACCAAGGGGTCGCCTTTGGAGAATTCATGAATTTTGATATATTCATGGAAAATTGTTTCTAATGTCACTCAAATCTGGTGTGCATTTGAGGCTACTGTATATTTCAACATGTAATGGAAAAAGTGTTATAGGTATATAAAACTCCATGAAACTCCATGTTAAATGTCACTCTAGAGCAAACATTTTAGCTTACCACATGTGTAAATGTGTTTTTCTTGACTGAATGATTTGAAGACATACAAGTTGGAGCAAAAAAGAACCTTGCTAAATTGACTTATGCTCCTTTGTTTTTAGGTGCACTGAAGAGTAATGCAATTACTCAAAAGTGTGAACCGCAAGCAAGTGGAAATGGCACTGGGGAATTGGCGCATGGACCGTGGAGGGGAGAGGGCTGCAAGAGCCCAAAGATAAAAGGGAGCATCCACCACGCCCTGAGTGTATTTTGTATTTAAAGAGTAGTTCATTTTTGAAAAAAAAACAAAAAAACTTTTGCTGATAATTTACTCACCCCCATGTCATCCAAGATGCATGTCATTCTTTCTTCACTCGAAAAGAAATTAAGGTTTTTGATGGGGGAAAAAACAACCTTTTTTAAGGTTTTTTTAAAAAAAATAAAAATAACAAAGTTGAAGTTTTATAAGCAGAAATGCTCGCCTTGCTCTGTTCTGTGATGCGCGTTCGTGACTCTCCTGTTCGAACTCGTTCATCAAAAAGGAACAAATCTTTTTTCTAAGTTACATGTATTTCGTTTGTTGAATGAACCAAATTACTTGAAAATAGATTTGTTAATTTGCATTTTGATGAACGACTTCGAACAGGAGAGCCACGAACGCGCATCACAGAACAGACCAAGGTGAGCATTTGTGCTTATACTTGTGCTTTTTTTTTTTTTTTTTTTAATTTTAAATGAGCGTTCGTTTCACTAGATAAGACCCTTATTCATCGCCTGGTGTCGTTTAAAGCCCTTTGAAGCTGCACTGAAACTGTCTTTTGGACCTTGAACCGTTTGGTTCCCATTGAAGTTCATTATATGGAGAAAAAATCTAAATTCCTAAATCAAATAACATCAAAATCAAATATCATCAAAAAAACTAAATTTCTTTTCACCTGAAGAAAGAAAGACATGGACATCTTGGATGACATAGGGGCGAATAAATTATCAGCATTTTTTTTTTCCAGTGAGCTACTGTTGTGACATTTAAATTGTTTTAGTTGTTCAATTAAACAATATATTTCTTGCAGTTCAAAGCGTCAAGTGTCTTGTATTTATCTTGGACTTATGTTCATTCTTCGATTTTAGTTTAGATTGTTTAGCTTAGATTGTTTCCTTAAAATATTTGGCATGGTTGGGCTTAGATAGGCTTTGCATGAAATGCCCAGTTAGGACCCACATTCAGGTGCATTCACAGTTGAATCCTGGTGCAAGCCCACTTTAAACCCCTTTAGGTAGGTGGGCCCCAAATGGGTCTGTCATGAATTGCCCGGTTAAGATCCCACATAACACCCTTATAGAACCCATTTAAAGCCCATCTGGGCATCCACGGCTGGATCCTGGGTGCAAACCCACTTTAAACCCCTTTGGGTAGGTGGGGCCCCAATGGGTCTGGCTTGAATTTCCCACTTAGGACCCACATAAGACTCTTACAGAGCCCATTTAAAGCCCATCTGGGTAACCATAGTTGGATCCCGGGTGCAAGCCCACTTAAGGCCCATTTGGCCAGGTGGGGCCCAAATGGGTCTGACATGAATTGCCCAATTAAGACCCACACAGTACCCGTACTGGTCACAATTTTAGTACATCTGGGCTTCCACAGCTTGCCCCAATGTGGATCCCGGGTGCAAGCCCATATTGGGGCCCACATTTGCCGCCCATCAAGCCCTCATATGGGCCCCACATGTCATTGCTGGCTGGGTGACAGAGGCAACTTACATTTGTTTAACTTTTTTTTTTAATGAAATATGAAAATGGCAGTCAATGCAGTTTTCTGGAGCTTTTTCTATTTTCCCACAGCTTTCTTGTTTTGGACAGTGGTCTAGTGAATAAAGTGTTTAATATAAGTTGGTTAAGATGCATCAGATCCTCCGTCGACCAGCAAACTGTGACAATAAATGTAACGCGTTTTGTGTTCTGCATGTAACATGTTCCTATATGTAGGGATCTTGTTAAAAATACCTGTCTAAAATTTTATGTATTCCATCTCTCAGATCTCTCCCTCCAATTCTGCTGAGTTGAAGCACCTTTAAAGAGAGGGTGTAACATTCCTGACATGTTAGAAAAACAATAGCCTTTAACAAGTGCTGACTTATATACCACATAATTATATTTATAAATTAAATGGTGCATAAAATTATATCACTTCTAGATTGTGCATACCAGGGACTCAAAGGCATCTTTATCTTTGAGGCGTTCCTCCTCTCTTTTAAACTCGTCCATCGTTTCTAGCTGCTCGATGTGGGCAGACGACAGGGGAGGCTCGCTTCTCCCCAGCCTTCTCACCTCGAGGTGGATGTCAACTAGCTTTGTCAAAACTTTTTTTTTTAAATTCTGAAAACAAAAAGTACCACATATGTAAAAGTCTCCATGTCGGTTTAAACTGCTGACAAGAAGCCAATTACAAAATTATGCTACTGTTATCCTTTAACAGATGTTCAAAGTTAGACCTGTTTATGCTGTATGTCCTGTTCAATTCATTTTTATAGTTTTGGATACCAACACTTCAGTACTTACTTGCCATGGACATTGGAAATCGTAGGTCCCTACAAGGCCCTGTACTGGCTTCATGTGCAGAGGATTGCTCTGAGAAAGACCTACCAGAGGATCTTTGGATGGGCGTGTCATAATCTGAAAGATGAAATGTGTCTATTACATTATTGTTCGTAATATGGATATTGCTCTTGTAGCAAGTTGTGTGCCTCTGCTGTACTCAGCAACCAGAACAAAAAGACCTATATACTTTTAGCCATGATGATACTTGATAGAGAATAAATTAAGGTCAACCATGAGGCTAAGAATCTTAAAACCAGTTGTTAAAAATATGCACTATAACATGGCTGGTACTTTAGAACATTTACACTTTCAAAGCTGTCCGATTCAAAGACAGGAGCGCACGCGAGCAGATGGAAACAAGGAAACCTCTTCAACTGACAAACAGCAAAACTAGCGTCTCTCGCTGTTGTTTTCGCTTTTTTCAGGTAAGTTTAGTAAACAAAATCACACAAATAATACATACAAACGTTCCTGACACCTTTCTTACGTATAATTGATACGCTTCTGTTGAATATTTAGAAATGTTTTTTTGTCTTTGAAAAAGTCTGTTAGCATCTCAACCGTTTTCAGAATAGGTAACGTTAAGTTAAGTTAAGTTAACGTTAGCTCTTCTTTTACATAAGTTTGGGGTTTTAACCACATCTTACAGTTTTTGATAGTTTTGTTTTGCTGGTAATTTGTCAATGGGTTATTGGAAGTAAGCTAAATAATTTAACCTGAAAGAATTCACTGTAACATTACTGTTAATGATGTCACTTACAAAGATTACCTTAATATTTTATATATTTATATTCTTTATCTTTTCTGCATTTCATCTTTAGCTTGCTTCCTTGTAATAAACCCTTTGTTCTCTTGTAAATCCTTTGTAACATTGTTGGCTCTGTGACACATTGCATGTTATTTTCTTGAAGATCATCATGCTGATGTCCTGCTGCACCCCCTGCGGTCCAAGACAAACTCGACAAACTCGACTAGTCAGCAAAACTTCATACATACTGTTCAATAGTTGTGGGTCTGTAGGATTTATGATTTTGAATGACGTCTCACAGTTTAAATTCATTAACCCCATTTTTTTCAGTGATATTGTCCTTGAGAAGCCTGTAGGCTAAATAATAGCTGGCAAATATAATGTTATAACGGTCATCGTTATAATGATAACAGGATATCTGTCACCATCCTTGGACTGTCTGTGTGTTTTGATTTGCCTCGTGTGCCCCTCATCTGAGTTCTCCGCCCTTATCTGTTGCCATGGACACTCATCACCTCCCGCACAACTGCCTGTCATTTTGTAATCACCTTCACTGTGTATTTAAGTTCCTGCCTGTCTTCACTTCTTTGTCCGCTATTGTTTGTGTTCAACACGCTGTCGCACCTGTTACCTGTTCCTGAGTTTCGCTAGATTAAAGAAAGTATTTTTCTACCTGCTTCTCCGTCATCCTTCTTCCGCCCCCGTGACAATATCATGGTCATTGGTATATACACTACCGGTCAAAAGTTTTAGATCAGTAAGATTTTTTTATGTTTTTAAATGAAGTCTCTTCTGCTCACCAAGGCTGCTTTATTTGATGAAGAAAAGAAATGACAAACAGTAATATTGTGAAATATTATGACAATTTAAAATGACTGTTTTCTATTTTAATATATTTTAAAATGTATTTTGAAAGCTGAATTTTCAACATCATTACTGTTGCTGATTACCTTCAGAAATCATTCTAATATGCTGATTTTATGCTCAAAAAACATAAATTTTAATTGTCAATGTTGAAAACAGTCGTGTACCATTTTTTCCCCCAAAATCTATGATGAATAGAAAGTTCAAAAGGACAGCATTTATTTAAAATATAATCTTTTGTAACATAATAAATGTCTTTACTGTAACTTTTGATCAATTTAACTCCTTGATGAATAAAAGTATTTTCTAATTTCTTTCCCCCAAAAATAAAAAAATAAATTCTTACTGACCCCAAACTTTTGAATTAGTGACTGTTATGTAGAGATTAATGTTACAAAAGCTTCCCATTTCAGATCAATTCTGTTCTTTTGAACTTTCTATTCATCAAAGAATCCTGAAATAAAAATGTAAAAAAACTGTTTTCAACATGGATAATAATCATAAATGTTTCTTGAGCATCATATTATAATAATTTCTGAAGGATCATGTTTTTTTTTAATCAAATAATTGGTGAGCAGAAGAGACTTCTTTTAAAATCTTACGATCTAAAACTTTTGACCGGTATTTATTTTTCTCTAGGTGTGTTTTTAATTATGTTGGCCCATGAGACAGACACCATACTGTCCAACAATAAGTTAATCATTTATTTATATGTATTTTTTTTACTGATAAATACTGAAATTCTTTTTACTTTTAAATGCTGAATTCAGGGGGTCGACAACTTTAGACACGCAAGTTATTTTTCACAGATATCTGTCCAGTTTACTCATGGCTCATACTCTTAGCCTTTAAATGTTTGAATGTATATCCGCAATACATTATCAGGGGGTAAAGATATCATTGGAGTTTTTAAAGTTACTATGCTCTTGTCACCAGATGAGATATCATTTGACCCTGTGATTCTTCAGGACGATGCCATCCACACTCAGTACATGACGAAGGTGAGTTTCACAATATCTATATGAACTCACCCATACGTAGGGATGGGTACCAACACCCAGTGTTAAACATTAAACAGGCCCTGGGGCCAAATTAAGGAAGACCGCAGTATCGATAAGCCCAGGCGTTATCAGTTCTGCTGACGGTAAATTACACGCACTATTTATTATAGACACTGTCTTGCAAATTCTGTGAGGATTAGGAGGGGTGTTTTAAACAGTCTTCATACAACATGTGTTTCTGGGTTGTTTATAATTATGTAAGAGTAGAGAGAAAATAAAAACCTTTATTAAACATTTATGAAACGCATGTTAATGTTTTGTAAATGATTAGTTAATCATTAACTAAACAATTGTAAATGACTTATAACAGAATTTACAAAACATACATAAAATGTTAGTATATCACTTGCTGATCATTTATGTAAGGGTTAATGCCCGACGAGGTGTCCATTGTCAGGTTTTAATGGACGACGGCGAGGCGTAAACCGGCCGACGCGCAGCGGAGGACGGTTGCCTCCGCCGAAGTCCATTAAAACCTGACAATGGACACCTCGGAGGGCATTAACCCGCTTATACCATGGTCACTTGCCAAATAAAACATTTTTAAAACATTAGTTTATATTTTAATTAGGCTAAATCTAGTTTTTACAAATAATAACTTGCCTTGCCTGACTGTTTATTTAGCAACCGGAGATATTTAGCCTATAGTCCGCTTAGCTCGTATCCCTTCAGGTTCACAAATGCATTTTTTTTTTCATGAAACACAAAGGTAGGAATAGTTTTTTTTTTTATTACACATAAAACAATTAATCAAACAACAATAAAAAAACAATTAGCTCTGCCTCTGATCTCCAGCGATTTGCGCTTAACGTTATAGAGGGCAATAAATTAATCAGATCAAAGAGAGCGTCATTTGCCTCAGGCTCCTTAGGCTTGAAACGCTGTAACGTTCAGCCTTCTCCTGCCTTGGTTGTCTGGACAGCTGCGTAAAACTCCCGCAGGGTCTCATTCAGGGGTGCGTTTCCCGAAAGCATCGTTACTATGGTCTATGGTCGCAAGTTACGTCGTTACCAATAGAGTTCAATGGAGCAGAGCAGCAGCGGTGTAATTTTCTCCGTTTTATTTACATTTTTTCTTTCTTCAGCAGCATACCAGTCGTCAAAGTTGCCATATTCTCCATAAATGTTAAAAGAAATAGCACGAAGTCGCTCATTGTTGTATTAGGCTATAATATCTAACGTTAGATGATAGAGCATGTGACTGCCTGTTGCTATGGTTACTCACAGCCGTTGTAGGCAGCGCATTTATTTATTCATTTCGAATGGTAAACAGGCAGTTTCACCAGAACTACTTTACTAGGTGTCCTCTATCACTTTTTAACGGACACCCTGCAGCCAATCAGAATCGAGTATTCACCCAGACCATGGTATAAGAAATGCATAATCATGTTTCATAAAAAAATGTAATCATTAACTAAACAATTGTAAATTACTTATAACTGAATTTACAAAACATACATAAAATGTTAGTATATCACTTGCTGATCATTTATGAATGTTTTGTAAACGCTTAGTTCATTATTAACTAACACTTATAAATGACTTACAACTGAACGTTATTATAAAGCGCAGCTCTCTCATTGACCTATTCCGTCATTCTCTTAGTTGAGCATTTATAAATAGCACCTGGAACAATCAGAAGACGTTTCCTCAATCAAACTTTCTTAGGTTGAAATCTTTCTTAGGTTGAAATGGCTGAACAGTACAATCCTCACTCGCATACGAGCCCCAAACCCGGGCCTGGCTCCAGCGCCATACCGGCCAACGTTACGTTCCTTTATTTATTTCTCATTTAATGTAAGATAATGTAGTCTTCCTCTTCAATTATGTAATTTTGGTTATTGGATCAGAGGTTACACTTCTCACACACCACACACGATTGAATCAATCACGTCAATAAACCAGAATTAAGGATCAAAGAGAGATATTATTACTGGTTATTAGATCAGAGAGGTGATATGATCACTGTTCAGTTTCAGATCGTTAGCCCAATCATCATTTCATAATAACCAGTAATGCCAATTCATGAAAGAACATTGATTTGATCCTATTCAAGCTACAGGCTTTCTCTGTGCTGGTGACAAACTGAAGTCTCTGCTTTTCTTTTAATTTATTGGCATATGACAAACAATATGCATCAAATGTTAAAAAAAAAGTAGAGAAACTAACTTCCATTACTTATATATAAGTAATGTAAGTTAGTTTGTCTATATGTAATGATAGTAGTGTGTATATATGAATAAATAATGTAGTTAGCAAGTATTTAACCATATTCATGAGAGGAGCATGCTGAGAACTTTTGATTGGTCGGCTCCTCAACCGTTTCCCAGAGCCGTAGAGAGAAAGAGTCAGTAGTGTGTTCCTGCACAACCAGAGCGAGTGTGAAGCTGCAGACTCGGAGACCTGCATCTACAGTCCCCCACCCAGAGTCCCGCATCCTCAGACCCCTCGTTTTTCGAGACAGCGCCTCCTATCAAATTGTATTGGATAAACATGTGAAGAACATGAGAAGAAACATGTTCTTAAACATGAGTATTGTCAATCGTTATTTAGCGAATCGTTCGCCTGGATGCCAGCCTGAACTCCGCCCACAAAATTTTTTGTTCAGGAAGTTCGGTCTGGACTCGATCCATTGAGGAGTAATTATGATCAGACAAAAAATGATCGGGCCAATCAAATTGCCAGGTTGGACGATGATGGACAGATGATCTGCAGGGACGTAATCATCACGTTATCAAAGAGCGCTTAACTGGTTTCCCTCAAAGATAATCTGTAATGATAGTTTTTGTATTTTTTGGGAGATTATGAGGAAGAACTGGTGACTTTTTTGAATGACCTGGTTGACGACTTATAATTTACTTCTGATATTCATCATTCTAGAGTACACTTCCTGGATATGTGGGTACAGAAGAACGAAGAGAGGTTGATTACAAAAGAGGCCGATCGCAACACACTTTTACTCGCTACCAGCTTTGATCTGACTTTAAAAAAAAGGTCTGCAGGAGTCAGATCTATAGATTGAGCCGGATTTGTTATTCTGATTCAGATTTTATTGAGAAACCGAACATTATGAAAAATAGAATAGAGGTTACCCCTCAGAATGGGCTGATGAAGCATTTAACACAGCCTTCAAAAAGACCAGGTCTGAGTTGTTAAAAAAGAAGACAAAAAAGGCAAGAAAGTTTTCTTTCACTTGTATTACGACCCATTCACCTAATTCTTACACGATAAAATCTATTTTTAAAAAACATCGGCACCTGCTGTCTTCTGATCCAGAGTTGAGCGAAATTTTTCAACATCCTCCCATCCATCCTATATATATATATATATATATATATATATATACAGTATATTAGAGGTGGGCATAGATTATTTTTTTTATCTAGATTAATTTTGAAATGAATCTAGATTAATCTAGATTAAAATGGCTCATTTGAATTCAGGCGTGTGCTATACCCAAATAAATAACCTCGCAGGTAGTTTGTAATTAGGCCTAAATATGTTTTATACAAGATTTAACACTGGAATGTTCATATTATTATAAATAATGAGAGTAATCATAATTATTTTATTCTATTGTCAACCCTAGTTTTAAACAGCACGAAATAATAACTAAATCAGTTTTTGTTGTTGTTGGGTTTTTTTCATAAGGTTTTCTTGTGTAATTCTCAACCCATTTGATCTACTTTTCTTCTATGTAACACGAAATGAATTATTTTGTAGTGTCCGGGAAGCTCTTTTTCTTACAATACAAATAAATAGAGAGGGATGAAATATCTGATGAATGCATAATGCATAATACAGAAATCAGCTGCTTGAATGACAATTGCTGATGTTATTGGATTTTCAGGTGAGATTCTCAATTAATTCAGTTAACGGTGCTCTTAAATCACTTCATACGTTTTCTGTATCCGATCTCGAAAAGACCAGGTGTAAATGCCCTCCGAAACTCCGATCACTCAAACCACATCAGAAGGTAGTCTGGGCCACATTTCAGACCAAACTGTGTAAATGCATCTGGTTGTTGAAACCACATATGTAAATGTTACTACTCCCAAAAATGCAAAAAAATAAACGTGTGAGAGTGTGTTATAGGCCATATGTCATGTTATTTTAGTCAGATATGACGGCGCTACTGCGACACGCATCACCTCAGATGAGCAGCTGAGCGCCTATCAAGCCAACGCGCCGCAATCTATGGCAAATCAAAGTGAAAGTCGCAAACACTTAACACTACCATCTTCATCAAAAGTAAAGAAACTAAATGATCTTACCAGGTTGCCGCTCTCTCTTATTGCTGTCTTTGCTGATTTTGAAATTAGCCGATGATCAATAAAATGCAGCTCATCTTGTTTTCGGTGACGTGCACTTCATTAAATCCGCATAGCGCGGGGGAATTGAAGATCGGATTTATATCCGTTTTGCAAAAACACATTTATGTGACCAGGTGTAAATTATCGTTTTGATAAATCAGATAACTATCCGATCTGAGAAAACGCATGAAGTGGCCAGGTGTAAACAGCCCCCTAGACGTGGCGCTTCTCTTCTCGTTCGGTGTGCGACCCCTTTTACGGATGTGTATTTCCCTCATATTAAATATAAAATGCATAGACTGATATTTTCCTAATGACTGGATAAACAGGCATTTCAATATATTGGTTTTAAATGGCCCTTACAGTGCAATTCAACAACATCTGCGCTAAAATATCAAAGTGAAAGTCATCATAGCTTGCGTGGTATAGTCAGCTCCCAACTCAACTGTGAACAGATTATATATATCAGGAGTGGGCCGTTATCGGCATTAACATGCTGCGTTAACATGAGGTTAACATGAGACTCTTGTCGGGAGATAATAACTATCACTATTACTCTATTTTTACAGTGTGTAGCCTATGTGTGTGTGTGTGAATATGTGTGTTTAAGTGTGTGTAAATTTATGGATATATGATCATTGACAATACTGGTTATTAGATCAGAAAGGTGATATGATCACTGTACAATACTCTTGTCGGGAGATAAAAATTATCACTGTTACTCTATTTTTTCACAGTGTGTATGTGTGTGTGAATATGTGTGTTTATGTGTGTGTAAATCTGTGAATATGATAATTGACAATACTGGTTATTAGATCAGAAAGGTGATATGATCACTGTACAGTCATATACAGGATGGTTCAATCATCTTTATGTAATAACCAGATCTGCCATTTGTAGAATGAACATTGATTTGATCCTATTCAAGCTACATGCTTTCTGTGCGCTGGTTAGTTATGACAAACAATATGCATCAAATGTTAAAAGAAAAGCAGAGAAACTTAACTTACATTACTTTTATATATAAGTTTCTCTATGTAATGATAGTAGTGTGTATATATGAATAAATAATGTAGTTAGCAAGTATTTAATCATATTCATGAGAGGAGCATGCTGAGAACTTTTGATTGGTCGGCTCCTCAACCGTAGAGATAACACAACCGAGGCTGCAGTTTCAGGACTCAGCATAGTCTCGATGGGACTGACAGGAAGAACGAAAGACTCAGACCTGGCCGATCCCGAACTCCAGACTCGAGAGATGAACTAATCATTTTGTATATCACACACGGCACGGTCCAGCAGACAGCACAGATCAGAGTCAGACACTGACGAGTCAACAACTAACGACACGAGAGGAGGAGAACAAACCTGATAAATATGAAGTTGCAAAAGAATGAACGTCTCGGATCAGGAGGTGAGGTGAACTAACAGAATGACACAGATATATATTATCAAATGTATTGTCAAAATTATTGTTCTGGGTTTTCAGAGCGATTTCATTCGGAGACAGTGACATCACCCGCACTTCCGCTCGCGGCCGCCATGAAAACGCGCACGTTGGTTTTCACCTGATATCTCTTCCAAAACTCCGCCAAAAATTATGAAACTTATATTTTTATTTTCAGTGCGAATATACGATTCCAACGAGGCCTGTGGCGTTCAGATCCGTTCAGTTTTCGCCGAGATATGGTTTTCACAGAATTTATAGTGACGATATAGTGACGTCACCCGCCTCTCATCTCGCGGACAACATTATAGGCTTGTTTGAGATGAGCAAATTCTGCGCAGAATCGATCACCGGTGATCAGCGCGAGATGCATGCCGGTGTGGTGAAGAGATGGGTCCCCCTGAAGAGATGAGTCCCACCTTAGGACCCCATAGTATGCCAGTAGTATGCCTGATCAAAATATGTTCTCGCGATAACTTGATAAAAGCAGTTTGTTGCCCTCAAGTAATACGTTTATTTGTTTAGCGCTTTTCAAGTAAAACCTTTATTTGTTTAGCGCTTTTCATAGTAGGTTGCGTCAACAGCAGAGGAGAAAGTCCGCGAAATTGTATAAATATTAATAAATATTACTGTTATTTTGTCATGAAATGTAATTTTAAGAGTTTAAAAGTCGATAAAATAGTTGTTTAAAGCTCAAATCTGTGGTTTATTTATAAAGATAGCGCCTTTTTAAAACATTGTTCTGATTTAGATTTGTTCTGTAGCCTGCTGACTTATTGACTGAATCTTTTAACTTGTTTTATTTCTTGACTTGTATGAGCTTATTTTACCTTTTAGGCTACTTATTAATAATGTCTATTATTGATCAATAAAACTGAAATTTAACAAAAGTGACAGGATTGTGTCATATTATTTCATGTACCTTATATAAGAATTTTTGATAACACTTTAGAATACGGTTGGTGAATAACTACACAAGAACTAATGAGTAACACAATATTAACAATCTAGTAACTATTATTAACTAACAAGAAACTCTGATTAACGAACTAATAAGTAATAGCGCACAGACGAAAGTGGTAGTTCACTATTAAGTAATTAATAACTACAATTTTTTTAATACTTCCCAGAGAACTACTGAAAAAGTTTTTAACAATCTAGTAACTACTATTAACTAAAAGAAACTCTTATTAACGAATTAGTAAGTAATAGCTCACAGATGAAAGTGTTATTAGATACTTCTGTGGGAATTACTAATTATTTGGATTCGTATTATAAAGTGAAGATCATTGGAACTAACTAGTAATGACTCAAGTGTTACTACATGATCTAGTCATGATTTGTGCAACCGTTTGAGATTTTTGGTGAACTTTAGTAACTTTTAGAAAATGTCTTTAGTAACACTTGAGTCATTACTAGTAGAATACTGAAGAATGGGATGTCACCACTTCTTTTTCTGTCTGTTGAGAAAAAGCAACACCAGTGACTGATCACATCTTCTTTTCATCAGTTAGGGTACACCAGTAACTGAACAGAAAGTGTTTAGAAAAATAAGAACATGATACATGATAGAGACATGTACAGGAAAGAGCAAGACAATTATAATAATCATTAATAATATAAATATCAAATCTGTTTTCTGTATCATAGTTAGGATGGGATTCTGTGGCACTCATTTGTGTGGTTTCAGCAGTGGTGAATAGATGTAAATGTATTTTGATGATCCATTGTTTTTAATCTTTTTGTACATAGTTTATGCTATTTTATCAACTTAACGCTGTATCCTCCAATAAAGTGTTGTGTATTAAAGTATTGTAAACATGGTGTGAACGTGGTGTTCAGTTCTACAATGAATAAAATATTTTACTAGGCTCATACGAGTTTATTTCCTATAATAGACGAAAAAATCCTAGCCTATCTACTGCATTAAAAATGGAAGCAAGCACATTACTGATGTCAGAAATGTAAGACACAAGAAGAGGGGGCGAAGATTACATTTTGGCAAAAAAATTATCAAAGTTTGTTTTTCATGATGGACAGATATGCTGCACTTCCACAGAGGGACAGTAACACCCCTGGTTAGGATACAATTGACAGGATACTTTCTCTTGCTGTGTTTACTAAATAATGTTGGACACAATTTTCAGACACTTATGTAAAAGTGGGAAAAACTTTTTTTTTTTTTTTTTTTAAACCATACAAGTCCGACAAAACTGAAGAGATTTCGCTGTCTGTCCTAACACACCACACAGAGACAGATGCGCACAACCGTGGATATTCCACTGTCCATGAACCCACTATTTAGTACAATGGAATATGTGCTACGTGGGATGTCCATAGCTCAGGTCAGGAGAGGTGTAGAGAGCCAGGACTTGTCTCATTGCCCTCATCAGAATCAGACATTTTTCTGTCGCCATCCACAATGAATAGGCTCATCACGAACGGGGGTTAGGAAACGCTTAGAAAGCGGCTAGGGCCCTCAAACTCTGGGGCCTGACTCAAGGTCCCTAGACGACGGAACTCGCCAAGTTTCGGGGTCCTGTGACCTTCCGTGTCCTTATGGCAGCTCGTTTCGTTTGTTTGACCTTTTTGACCCCTGTCAGTTTTAAAATTAGCTTTTTTTCAGCCTTTTTCAACCTTTCGACTATTGAACGAGGTCCCAGGGCCACCAAACTTTCCCACCCGCACCAGGGGTCCATGGCAAGATGAAAAATGTTGCCCCCCTAGTCGCAAGGCCATTGCGAAGCGGTGTCCACGAAACCACTATGGCAAATACAGTCATTAAATGGGCGAGTGGGATTTTGACAGAAAGGTCCCAGGGGCCCCAAATTCAGCAAGCTGACCCTTGGGCCCTACCCAAGTGACATACCGAAAGCGCTGGGCTCTAGGGCTAAGACAACACTTTTTTACCCTTTAACCCTAATCTCAGCCCTACAGTCTCTTTGACTCATGTACCTTAAGAGCCTTTTGAGTGAAAGTTGGTTAAAAGTGGCACACTTGCAACAGGAAGGTTCTAGGTTTTCACCCTTCGCCGTGCATCGGGGACCCATGGAGGGTCCAAATCTCAAATCTCAATGTACCATGACCCTGCATCTGCGTACGGGGGCCGTCCCACGGTCCACTTATCGGCATAGCGATTTCGCAGACAAGTTTCCCTTTTTCGATCTTTCGACCACCACCAAACGTTTCCGCCCGCACCAGGGGGGCGTGGCAGAAAAACGGCGCCCCCTAGTTGATCGGCCATTTCGAAGAGGTGCCCGCGAAACCACTATGGAAAAATACATTAAATTAATGGGCGAGTAGGATTTTTACAGAAATGTCCCAGGGGCTCCAAATTCAGCAAGCTGACCATTGGGCCCTCCCCGAGCGACATACTGAAAGCGCCAGGCTCTTGAGCGAAGTCAAAACATTGTCAGCCTCTAACCCTTACGCTAACCCTAACTCACGGCCGCTTCTTTGACCTTGTGACCCCTGAACGAGGTCCTAGGGCCACCAAACTTTTCGTCCCGAGCGACATACCGAAAGCACCGGGCTCTAGAGCCAAGGCAAATGTTTTTTAGCCTCTGTGCAAAATTTCTTGCTCAAGGATGTTTCAATCCCACCCTGAAAGAGCCTTTCAGGCTCTTAAATGATTTGATGAAGGGGGAGGGGCGATTTTTAGCAAAGGCCCTAGAGTTCCATGCTTCGGGGCCCTGCGTCAGGGGCCCCTAGAGAGTTGGAATCTGATATCCCAAGTTACCACGA
The DNA here is from genome assembly GCF_988280905.1 of Pimephales promelas. NCBI lineage: Eukaryota > Metazoa > Chordata > Actinopteri > Cypriniformes > Leuciscidae > Pimephales > Pimephales promelas. Next base: position 38,523,595 of record NC_142770.1, on the reverse strand, counting down.
CCCTGCGTCTGCATACAGGGGCTGTCCCACGGGCCATTAAAAAGGCATAGCGGTTTCGCAGATGGGCCTTTTTCGGCCTTTCGGCCCCTGAACGAGGTCCCAGGGCCACCAAACTTTTCAAACAAAAAAAATCCTTGTAGCCTATATCTACTGCATTAAAAATGGACGCATACACATTAAAAAAAAATGTTGTCCATAATGAAGTATGCCAGTGTTTCCCAACCCTGTTCCTGGCGGCACACCAACACTGCGTGTATTCTTTGTCTCCCTTATCAAACACACCTGATTCAACTCATCAGCTCATAATCAGGTGGGTTAATGAGCTGATGAGTTGAATCAGGTGTGTTTGATTGAGGAGACAAAGAATACGCGCAGTGGTGTGCCGCCAGGAACAGGGTTGGGAAACACTGAAGTATGCACTTCAAAATGAACAATATACTGCTCTTCCACAGGGGTCCAGTAACACCCCTGGTTAGGATACAATTGACAGGATACTTTCTCTTGCTGTGTTACAGCATGTTTGTGTGTTTTTCAGAGTTCCTCAGCCTCCACGTCTCATGACCTGACTGCATCATCGAGGCCTCAAGAAAAAAATTGACTGCACATACAATATGAATCAATTACAGATTTAACTTTATATACAGCAAAAGACACTGCATCTATTTGAGTATAATTGGTTAATCCAGGATGGACCTAAAAAAAAAAAAAACACTGTCTCTCAAAATATTTAACCTTACAGTTCATTCAACATTGTTAACACAGCTATGAAGATATTTTCATTCGATCTTTACACTGTATAGCCAGAAGGATTATCACAAAAGTATTTGGGAAATGAAAGTTTCCTATAGTCTGTTTAAAGCTGTTTTGTATTGTTGTGCATTTTAAAAAGCTCTATAAATGTCCATGTAAATGTTCATTTTGCTTGTAGTTCTGTGTTAATAACAATATAATCCATTACATCTCATAATTCAGTTGAAATAATTTAGTATCGTATTGTGTAATTTAATCAGATGTCATTTTTATAGCCTGTAAGTTTTGGTTCACTAATTTTATTGCACTGAATGCTATTGTATTGTATGATGTTCTGTTTTAAGAAATAATTATGACAAATCATATGAATTAGAACACAAAATGACATGAATGTAATTTTTAAAAATGTTGTTAAATAACAAATAACTTAATGTTGCAAAACATACCTGAAAATGCTATTTATTGCATTAATCAGGATAAAAAATAAAATTATGATATAAATAAAGTTTGATAATGATTACATTATACGATTTGTGATTCAGTAATTTTTATTACACTGTCTTGTAATCAAGGGTAGACAAACCATTCATATTATATGAATTAGAACACAAAATGACATGAATGTAATTTAAAAAAAATTATTATGCCTTATTGTTTAATAACAAATAACTTAACGTTGCAAAACATACCTGAAAATGCTATTTCTTTCATTAATCAGGATAAAAAAAATAAAATTATGATATGAATAAAGTTTGATAATGATTAAATTACGATTTTTATTACACTGTCCTGTAATCAAGGCTAGACAAACAATTCAAATGATCAACATCGCACTGATTCTAAAGACAAAAACAGTGACAATTATAATTGCATTTCGAATACGGTAAGGCAGTATAAGCTGCGGTAAATCTCAGCTAGCACGAATCATCGGATAAATGCTATGCTACTAAGCTAACTAAAAACACTAAGAACGAGAAATGTTTAAATGTACAATCTACAGCTTCGGTTATATACTAGTATATAAAACATATAAGTTAAAAAACATTAATGACTCGTTATAACGTACTTCAAACGTCTCTTTTAATAAAGTGATTTGTAACCAGGCATTAAAGCGATTACCCATAAAACTAGCTTTGAACCAATCGGATCGCTTGGGTCCTAAGGTGGGACTCATCTCTTCAGGCGGACCCATCTCTTCACCACACCGGTTAGAAATGTGTCCGAGAACGGTCCGCCTGGCTCTGATGTCATGCCGACGTATGTCAAAAAACTCTCGCGAGCGCAAGGCGGAAGGGTCGGATTCTGCAGTCGCGCGCAGTTGCTCTCCACCGACTGCGCTGATCAAAAGCATGATGGGAAACGACTTGCTGACGACACAGCTTAATGCTCATTGGTTTAAACAACAGTGATGAAGGTAAATTCCATATTCATTAAGCTAAATTCTCCAAATCAAGGCCATGTTTTATTTATTTATTTTTTTCAAATTGAAACTGATCTATATTGTGAATCTCTTAAACGGGTTAAAAATAAGAAAGCTATAGTCAGTAACTCAAATATACTAGGCCTACTCTAAAATGTTCAAGTGAAAAATAGCTCTCATTTTATAGATGATGAAGTTTTTAAGTCTGTCTATTTAAGCTAAGCTTATTTTGATTTATTTATTTAGGTTATTTTATTATTAATTTTATTCTGATGTTTATTTATTTGTCGCTGTATAATAGGCCTATTTGTTTCACGAATTGTGGTGCTTGTAGGTAGGCTGTTTGTAACTTGCATTCTAATAAAAAGGTAAAATAAATAAAAATAAAAATAAAAGAACAACAGATGAATTGTTCTCTTTTAAAATGTTTGATTTTAAAACTGATATCATGTTTTATGTGTATACACTCTAAAAAATGCTGGGTTGTTTTAACCCAACTTTGGGTCAAATATGGACTAACCCAGCCGTTGGGTTAAATTTTTACATTACATTTTTAACCCAACATTTCGGGTTTGTCCATATTTGACCCAAAATTGGGTTAAAACAACCCAGCATTTTTTAGAGTGTACATATGGGTGAATAAACTCTCTGACAGTGCCATATGGGTTATATTTCATTTTTGTTAAAACAAGGCTAGGCTACACTCTAAAAAATGCTGGGTTGTTTTAACCCAATTTTGGGTCAAATATGGACAAACCCGAAATGTTGGGTTAAAAATGTAATGTAAAAATTTAACCCAACGGCTGGGTTAGTCCATATTTGACCCAAAGTTGGGTTAAAACAACCCAGCATTTTTTAGAGTGTACCTATATAGCCTAAAAACACGTCTGTATTAAAGAAAAAAAAAAGATTGATAAACACATAGGCTATTTGGAATGTAATTAAATAACAAGTACTTTGGGTGTCTTGTTCATTATATTTATTTTTATATAAAAGCAACAGTTTATTAGCAACACGTGCACGAGCGTGAATCCCGTTAATCCCGCGATATCCGCCTTTGATCTCACAGGTGTCTGATTCACTGCGAGAACCGAGATCTGTCCGGCTTTATTGCGCTTTTTTCACTCATCCCCTCACTGCAGCCGCCTACTCTCGACTGCATTGCAGGCGAGGCGAGGCGCATCTCAAACAAGCCTTATGTAACGCGCATGTTGGTTTTCGACAGATATCTCAGCCAATCCTCTGCCAAAAATTATGAAAATTATATTGTTATTTTCAGTGCTAATAGACGATTTCAACGAGGCCTGTCGTTAGGATCAGTTGAGTTTTCACCGAGATAGGTTTTTTTTAGATTTCCACGATGCATGCGAGAGAATGGGCTCTATGCACGGCGTTATTTCCGGTGAAGCATTAGGGATGCTCGATAACTTCCGCCGATCGTTGAGTCCAATGCAATACCGAGAATTTATATTGAATTTTATACTCCATGGTTATACTAATGAAACGTTAGTCACAAAAACAGATAAAACAGACACCCCTCGTTGTGTTTATGCTTCTTTTTAAAATTATATTAAATAAATATAACTATATATAAAATTACATCTAAACGTATGTACGTTTCATTTCAAAGTGTGGAGGACAGTAAATTTTGAAGACTCTACCATAATCCCGTTTTCCTCGGTTTTCCTCAAATGCGGAATTTATGCGTGCATATAGCCCATTGCGATCTCCTTACACTACTTCAGTTCAGTTCTCGCGCATGCGTCGTGGAAATCTAAGGAAGTCTCGTTTCTGGCCAACAAGGAAGAAAAGGAATAGTCGAATAAACTCGTTATTTTTGTTTAAGTATTCTCATCGCTTGATAAACATATAGTTGAGCCACGGTAGTCACTTGGGATATTTAAACATTTTCTTCATTGACTTTCTGGGCCGTCAAGAGGCAGTCCTTTAGGCAGCCAATGTGGTAGTTATACAGCTCTCAAATTTAATCAAAAATATCTTCATTTGTGTTCGGAAGACGAACGAAGGTCTTACGGGGTTGGTACAGCATGGGGGTGAGTAATTAATGACTTAATTTTCATTTTTGGGTGAACTAACCCTTTAAGAAACGCCTCATAATCAAAGCCCAATGGAGCGGTCTCAGACCCATTTTCTTATTAGAAAATGAGTATGACGAAGTCAGGCTAGTGAACAAGGCTTTATATGTCAGGAGAGAAACTCTGAGAAGATGATGCACTAGAATTAAAATCTCTATTGTAGGCCAATTTTGTATCGTTTCTATCACCTATTACTATGATACAGCTTTTATTCTTCATGTCAATCATATATTCATAAGAAAAATACTCCGTTTGAATAAGGAAAATATCTTTGACATTGTATCCTTTCTAATGTTGAAGTTTTCAGCCATTGCATTTGCTGCACTTTATTAGTACCATTTTGTTTTATTCATTTATTTTCATTTGTCCATTTCCCTTTTCTTTTGAAAGATAATGAAGATATTGTTTGATAAGTGAGATCTCTGATTGTAGTTCTTGAAAACCAAAAAGGTAGTGCTTTAAAAGTCCTGTTTACCGGGACTTTTGAGATCTGAACCGTTTTACAGTGCTTACGTTTCAGTCTTTTCCCCTCACAATTGACGGCATTGTGATTTTGGGGTGAATCATGGTTGAAGAGTAGTTTATTTCAGTACGTCTGTCTTGTACATTTGTTAATGGTGCATTAACCAATGTCTTTTGTGGCAGTGAGCATTTAATAGCTTTATTTCTTTGCATCTTTCTCCAGTTTCCGGAGAAGGAGTTTCTCCTGCATGTCTCCTATATGGAAATCTATAACGAGACGGTCACGGATCTGAAGAGAAGGCCTCTGGAGATCCGTGAAGGGAACCACGTGAGTGTTTGGTTGGACTCGTACAGCAGATGCAAGTGTAGTTTCAGATCTTAAAGGGGTCCAAACCAAAAGTGAGAATCAGCCCATGATTTACTCTCCCTCAAGTCATCCTAGGTGTATATGACATTCTTCTTTCAGACGAACTCAATCGGAGTTATATTAAATAATGTCCTGGTTCTTCCAAGCTTTATAATGGCAGTGTATGGCCGTTTCTGTTTTAAAGTCCATAAAAGTGCATCTGTCCATCATAAAAGTGCATATATCCATAAGTAACTTTTTGTTTTGATGGAAAGATTCACTTTTATCATGGATGGATGCTTCTAAAGCTTGGAAGAACCAGGGCCCGGTTCCCCGATAACGCTCACTCTTAGAAGACTCAAAAAGATATATTTTACAGAAGTTGTATATGTTCCTGAGTGTGTTCCCTGAAGTGTCCCTTAGGAATTAGTTGGCATCGATTGCTCAGGAATCGATTTTCCACTTCATGCGTAAGAAAGATATTCGAGTAACATTTATTTTAACATTTGTTTAAGTTATCAGTAAAATAGAGACTATTAATTAAATTATCAAATTGTGATGTGTCAATGTTTGAGATGGCGATCAAATCAGGATTTATGTTCACAGAAGCGCGAGCGAATCCCAATGCAAAGCTTCACGAGATAGTATGTAAGTGGCAAAACTAAACATCCATCAAAGCTCAACTTCAGGAAGGGGATATTTACAGGTAAAGATAAAGAGACTGAGAGAAGAAGAACGAGAGATGGAGATAAGAGAGGAGAGGAAAGCAGATAAAGCAATAGCCTATTGCATACAGTGCCCAGAATAAGAATAACTTTATTGCAATGGATCCATATTTATCACAAATATACATAGCCTAAGTTCTTTGACAATTACAGTGGAAAAATAATATTCCCCGCACCCCCTAGCAAGATCACTTTTGGGACCTCTGTATTTATAAAACCCTGTGTACGGCTTTTGCACTGAATAGAAAATTATATTTTTGCAAAATACAATGAATTACAAGGCTGTACAGAAGAGTACACTATTGCAGACTACATTATTATTATTTTTATTTTTTTTACAATCACTGTTTGTTAATGTTTTCAGAACCTTGATGTCATTTTTTCAAAACTCTAGAGACAAAACTCACAACCAATGATCAAAATGCACATTTTTCAAAACTCTAAACCATTTCTCAATTGCTTGGATACAAATACACAAACTCACACAACTTAACATCACAGTACTACTATTTCAAAAGACAATTCACACATTACATTTCAAATGAGAGTCTATTCATTTCCTTACAATGATATAAGTATCAATTGATACAACTGCTCAAAATGCTAAGTAACTGTTGCAGTACTCTTAATGCATAGTTGTATGGAAACAGACACATAACCTTCCATGTTTACAGTAAATCATGAAAGTTTCAAGATTACGAGATGTATATTTACTGTACATGTAGTATTATAATGAAACTTGTATCACCTGTTTTATTCTACAATATATATAATGATTGTATGAACAATCACACAGTGAAAATATCGGTTGCTTGTGTGTGTGTGTGTGTGTGATCTATAGTTATGTTTCAGTGGTGTTTCACAGTAAATTTGTATTTTTTGAAATTTTGTTGAAAAATGACATCAAGGCTCTGAAAATAGTAGCAAAGTGATTGTAAAAAAACTGTAATATAGTCAGCGGGGAACTAAAGTGGGCATGTGGGTAAAATGAGTCCCACTCCAGCCCTGAAACCTCTCACTCCAAGTGCAAACCTACACACCAAATCTCAAACCATAAGCTATTTCTCAGCCTTTGACTCAGTTTTCAATTGCATAAAACACTTTTTTCAAAACACTACACACAATTCTCTACCTAAAACACAAACCATCTAGCAGGAATTTACTTGCTTTCCTTTTCCAAACACACCAGTCAAAATGCTACACTTATTCACCAGGTCTCACACACACACACACACTCCTTATGTCCAAACACTAATTGCTTTACTGATCACTAACCAATCACTGCTTTTACTGTAATATAAAAGCAACTTATAAGCATATAAAAGCTTTGACCTATAATAGGTCAAAGGTCAGATTACCTGTTTTGAACAATGGATGCCAACAATGGACAGAGACTGCCCAATGTGTTTTGTATTTTGAATACATGTGTTTTCCAAATGGCACCCTGAGATTTCCTTTTTGAACAAAGTGTCTTATGTATGAAATAGAGTGTAGTATGAAGGACCAAGTGTGTTGCATAAAGGAGTAAGTGTGTTGCAGAATTGCAACTAGAGTGCAAAGCAACGCTTTTGTTTAAAGTATAAGTTTAAGTTTAAGGGTACATGTGTTTGAGGCATGGTAACAAAAGCTTCAAGTTGTGTTACTTTAGTCTAAGCATGGGTCTATAGTGTTCAAGCAATGGGCAAAAACTGTAAGTGTTTGCCATTTGATGGAAATGCTTCATTCTGACATGTGTTTATGGCATTTTGAATGCAGTTACATTTTTGAAGGAGATGTGAGGCATTTTGCCTTTTGTGTGTGAAGTTTTGGAAGTTTTAGAGTTTTGAAAAAAGGTGACATAGTTTTGAAAATGTGTGTAAGTTTCTAAAGACTGCTGCACAGTGGCGGCAACTAGTGTCTTGAGCTCAAACAACACTAAGAGAGAGCTTATGGATGGTCCAGACCAACCTTACGAAAGTGTGACTTACAGAAGATATACTTAGCGTATGAACGTTTTGGGAACTGTGCCATAAGGTCAAGAGAGAGGATAAGGAATAGGTTAAGAACTACTTAGTGATAAGAACTTTTTGGGGAACTGGGCCCAGGACATTTTTAATATAACTCTGATTGTATTCGTCTGTCTTCTACACCTAGGATGGCTTCGGGGTGAGTAAATCATGGGCTAATTTAAATGTTTGAGTGAACTATCCCTTTAACCCACTGACTGTCCACAGAAAAACGTGTACGTGGCTGATCCAACCGAAGTGGTGCTGACGTCTCCGGAACAAGTGCTGTCCTGGATCACCAAAGGAGAAAGTAAAGCTGCTCTCATTGAATCGCTCACTCGCTCGTTCTGCAAACATGGTGAAATGATGGAGATTACAAATCTGGCACATTTGTTGAGAATATGATTTGCTAGTTAAATGCCGTTTCCAGCTCTCACCGGGTTTCTGTCATGGCAGTTCCTCTAGGAAGCGTCACAAACGCCAAATCTCCACGAATGTATCACATTCTTCTTTCAGACGAATACAATCGGACTTATATTAAAAATGTCCTGACAAACTTTTATTTATTTTTGGGGCTTTTCTGACGACAAGACAGCCAGTAACAGCCAGTACATAACACGCTGCTTTGTAGGGCTGGGTATTGTTAGGTATTTCACAATTCGATTCGATTTCAATTCTTGAGGCTTCGATTCGATTCGATTTCGATTCGATTCAATATTGACTTATTAGCTTCGATATCGATTCAATAATAAGTAAATACACAAGTAATTATGTGCCTGAGTATATTTTTAAGTAATGTGCGCAGTTTTACCAATGTTAAAGAACAAATTGACCCCAGCATGTTTGTTTCCTGTCATGGTTTATTCAGCAGAATAAACTGTACAATATTGTATGTGTTGAATTCAAACACAACTGTGACAAGCACTGTACAGTGCTTTAACAACACCTCTAAAGTGCATGTAACTAAGTAGTAGAAAGTATATTTCTTTCTTCCTATACATTCAAGTTATAAAAGAAATGTAAACAGAAGCACAAAATGTGCATACTCAAAAAAGTGCAATATTAGGTGTTTGTGGGGGCAATTTAGTGAATTTACCTCCTTGCACCATCGCTTCCGCGTTTTGTCTCAGCCTGCCCAGTTACATCCGGTGCTGCATGCGTCAGAAGCCGTTTTTGCATTAGGTGGAGATAATGGCAAATTACACTTGCTATTTACAAGAACTTCCATTGGTTAACAAACGATGTAAATAATATTGTGAGGTAGTTAGATGTTGCAGCACATAAGAGTAAGAAAGAGAAGGGCTTTAAATTATACATTTCTCATATCATGTGAAATCCGACTAGCGATTCGGTTTCTTAAATCGTTGTTTTTTTTAATTAAATCGTTTATTTTTATTAAATCGTTTAATTTTATTAAAGTTTTGCTGCTAGTACACTTCGCTATAGAATGCACTATGCGAAAGTAAAGACGCTACCTGAGATTTCTACCGGAAATTACTTAAAACGCACACAAAAACTTCTTGCACTAGTTTATTGATTGTCAATTATTTTTTAATTGTTTATTTTCAAGTGATAATTTATTTTTATCCAATTTAATATGTTGGTGAATTTTTATTTATTTTTATTTTCAGCTTGAGCGAGAGCTAACAGCAATTCTACAGGAGTTTCGTGAGGACAACCTAGACTTGTCTTGCCACATAACTGTCATAGCAAGACAAAAGAATATTCTACAGAGTGCATGTGTGGCCCTGTCAAGAGGGTACTTTGAGTGGCACAAAAGTCCAAACATTGAGTTTGTGGGAGAAATGGCAGAGGACTATGGTGGTCCAAGGAGAGAATTTTTCAGGTACATTAGATATTACACGTATATACAGTAATGTCTACAGTGCCCTTCAAAAGTTTGAAAATGTCTAGGTTTCAAAGTGTGTTTCTGGACAATATCAGTTTAAGCCCGAACTTGTTCTTGCCGGAAATGCATTAAACAACATTAAAGAGCAGCAATAAATTAATAATAATTTTTTGATTACATAATAATGTCAACATATGTGACAGTTAGACATGCCCCTTTGGCAGCTTTGACGTTAATTAAATTATTTTTGCAACACCGGCAAAGATCTTTAACACTCATTATTTTTTTAATACTTTTTACGCTTTTTCCAGAATGCCTGCAGTTAGACAGGCTCTGGTGAAGTTGAGTTCTGTTGACAATTATGCGTGGCTCAACTTACTGCGTTGCTCTGATTGGTTGTAGGTCTATCCAACTGAGTGCAGAGTTGTTGTTTTTTTTTTCTGGTTCGGTTAAGACACGCCTCATAATCAAAGCCCTATAGAGCAGTATCAGACTCACATTCTGACTAGAATAGGAGTATGACGAAGTCAGGCTAGTGTTACGCCCGTTTCACACATACTCCGTTTGCAGTGCGTATGCGGTCCGTATTTTTTTCCGTACCCATGTTAACAGGTTAGAGCTTTCACACTGCACGCGGATGCAGTCCGTCGGTCCGTTCCAGTTGCGGTGCGTATACAGCAGTGCAGAGATCGTTTCCGTACCGAGTCTATTTCTGCTGTGCTGCAAACGCAGAAATAAAGTGACAGCGCTCGGTTCGTGGTCAAAATGAACTCAGATTGACCTCGAAATGTAGTAGTTTCACCATAAATGCATTTAATTCAATAAAATGTAGTAATCTCTCCATAAAGGTATTTAATTGTTTCATATTTTTACTTTAAGACATATTAATATACAAGTAATGCATGGAATTGTATGCATTCGTTGTTTAAATCGTGTTTAAACGAGCATGCGTCCATTCAAGTTTGTAAAAGAGAATCGCAAAGCCATGGCAAAACTTTTATTTTTTAAAAAGTTACTGCATATGGTGAACATATTTTGATTACCAAAAACCAGGACACATGGCCCAGAAAACAAATGATACTCGAAGTTTACTCAAAGATGCCTTATTAATTTCAATACAATTAAAATAGGCTATGCCCCCTCTGTACAGAAAATTGTTGTATTAAGACACAAAATCAGATAGGCTTCTCAGAGGATACTCAACATGTTTTATTATGACAGGTTGGTTTAAAAAATAATGAATGAAATAATGATTAAAAAATAATCTCTCTTCTGTATTAGAAAAATAAATATATCAATATTAATTAACTAAAAGAAATACCTTTAAATTGAACAAAAATACCTCTCACAAACGTACAAAAACGAACTAGTTTCCTTCCTCTTTATCCTGTTTTTCCTCCTCATCCTCCTTGTCTGCTCATCTCCTATATTTTGCTATAAAGCTGATCTTTTACAGCGTTTTTTTTTTGTTTTTTTTTTGAAAACCAATAACAGGACTGTTGGTCACTGGTCACACTATTGCTGCATAACTTCTGATTTTGAAATAAAAATAGCGAGTGTTTGTGGTACAGCTCACGCAATGCAAACGCAGCATATGTGAAAGCACTTTAGCGCGTGCGGCTCCTGTACCGGATACGCACCGCAACACTCACCGCATACGCACTGCAAACGGAGTATGTGTGAAACGGGCGTTACCTGTGAATTTATCCCAATTGAACCTTTGTGCTGATAATGCAATACTAATCGAGCTACAGGAACACTTTCAGCTCAGATGCTTTAGAAATATCTATTTTTTCCGGTATCTTGAATACAGTGATATAAATTTGATGGGTACATAATTGTATTGAATGAAAAACATTACGTACAAAATTATGTAAATGTATTAGATAATTCATTTAATTTGTTTTATATCAACGCAAACTTATCATAAAATGTTAAGGTTTTATGATTGTTTCAAAATCCCAGGCCTAAGGTGTTCACAGACTTTTGTAACATTGTTTTAGGCTACAGTATCTTAACCTTTTTTTTCTTAGACTCCTCATGATTGAGCTCCAAAGCAACCTTGGGATTTTTGAGGGCAAACCTGGACTGCTGCTCTTCAGCTACGATCAAAAGGCTCTAGCTGAAAATAAATTTTATACAGCAGGAAGACTAATGGCCTGGTCCATAATTCACAATAGACCAGGCATTAAGTGCATTAACAAGGAGCTTTTCATGATTATGTGTGGCCAGAAACCAGACCTCACCACATTTGATCGTACTAATTTCCTGGAAAATGACCTTGCAGAAAAGCTGGCAAAGGTAAGTTAAGTAATTTTACATGCCACATAATGTAGCTATGTGCTCATTTAAGGAGAAAAATGTTTTCACTAACCACTATTCATCAAGTCCACATGTGTTCCTATGATTTTAGGTTGTTGGGTGCAGCTCTCCAGAGGAGCTGACGGAGCTTAAAAACTCCCTGGGGGACTGGATTTGCGACTGTGGGGTACCCAACATTTTCACAGCCTCCTTGAGTAATCTGCCTACAATTTATGGGCAGTTAGTGACCCACTTCATCTACCACAGGTAAATAAATAACACTTACAGTAACTTCTAGCTGCCTCAAATGTCTCCTAAAAAGATCATAATAAGGTGTACTATGTTGGGTCTCTGCCATTGTAAAGTAATGTCTATATTTAGAGTGGACATGTTGTTCCATACATGCATATGTCAGGTCATTAAATCCCTAAATGTTAGGAAGTAGTGAATGTGGATGAGATTTTCCATTTAACAATAGTCTTTTTGTAAATTTGACATGCTTTCATTGAATGAAAAAGACTTATTTTAACAAGCATTTATTTCATATTAGTATATTATATTTAATAATATACTAATGATTATACCTTGCGATTACTCATCCTGTTGAATATCTAAATATTATCAAAACAGGCCTATTGTCTTCCATGTGATTCTCCTGATTTAAGCCTACGGTACGCTCGGGGTTCAAACTAAAAAGGCTGAACGGTAGATGTGCTCATTTTGCAACTGTCAACTTAGCTAGCTAGTCTGTACGTTGAAAAAACAAACAAAGCTGCTACAACCATCTACAACCTATATACGTCACTACTACCAGAATGCATTGAGATGTAAATAACTATGGCGGCCTTCGAGTGAATGGATTTTCGGCTTCTTTTAACAAAAACAAAAGAAGATATTTTTGTATCACCTTGTACTGTTTATCTCTGGTCTCCTATTAAGATCAGGATCATCACCTTTTTTAATATTTAAAGGTATCAGGTTTATTACTGAGATGCTGCTTTGACTCTTTGTATTGTAAATAATAGTTGACTTTACAACAGTGATTTTGTAAGTCTTATTATTACTTTTTTTCTGTTCAGAGTGGCAAGTATTATCCAGCAGTTCACTTCTGGGCTGAACTCCTGTGGCCGGTTGTGGGAGGTAGTGCTTAATAATTCGAAAGCTTTCCTCCCCTTGTTTACCAACACTAGAGGTGCCCTAACAAGAAATAAAGTCAGAGACCTCTTCAACATTGTCTGGAGTTCACCAGGGAGCAACAGGGGAGACCTTGAAGAGGAGACTGTCTTCCTCTGGGAATGCTGGCTAATGTTGATTCAAGGTAAGTGTTTCTTTAACTGCACACTGTTTTGTTATGTAATTAGATTTTGCTTCTTGTCTTTTACATTTTCTGTTTTGCAAACTTAAACAGAAGAAGATGTGGGCATATCCTTTGAGGAGTTTAGGTTTCAGCAAAAGTGCCAAGTGGAATTTTATGACCAAGAGGAGCCAACCAGAAGAATTCCTTATGCTTCAACCTGTGCTGACTCTCTACCTACCAAGAGGTGTGTTAGAAGAAGAGGAATTCAAGGAATTAATGTTCCTTGCAATAAAAGGATCTCTCGGATTTGGGAAGGTATAAGCGTCACCTTTCTAAAGGATCGGTTTACTTTCATAATGTTTGCTGATAATTTACTCATCCTGATGTCAGATGAAAGAGAGGGGTTGTAACTGTTGTTGAGAGGGGTTTTATTCTGGTGTAATTGTATTACAGTAATAAATGCTTATGGTCATTCAACAAAAGCTTGACTAATGTTTTGCAAACATCTAAATCTTTAAACAAAAATTATAAAAGTTCTGGTAAATATTTTGGGTCAAGATCTAAATTTGAGATTTCATTTGTCAAAGATTAAGTAAATTAGAAAACACACTTGGTGTGAGAACTGGGCACTTTTATTTCAGAAGACTAACATTAAGTCACATGACCTTAAATAATGACTATTAAAGTCATAGCCGTGAGCAGCAATTATTTGCAGGGTTGCCAACTCTCACGCATCTGGCGTGACACTCACGCATTCAGCCTCAATCTCACGGTCTCACGCTCAACATAGAAATCTCACGCTAAATTAAACATTCTTCTGGGCTGTATTTTTTTTTTTTTTTGTATTACTATAAGCAAGTTCAGGCTCCTAACTACTGATTGGACGCAGAGAAAAATCGCGGAAAAAGATGACACTGACACCGACAGACTACAGAGAAGTTTACTCCTGATATGGAGCGTTTTGGCGCTTTTAAATGTGACGGAACGCAGTAGCGCGTCAGTTCAAACGGCACGTGATACAGTTGCCTAGGCTACAACACCCACAGGGCACGAGCAAAATACTGTATCTGGTAATCTCCCGCTTTATATTAACAAACTGTCAACACGGGCTTTTGCGATGCACAGAGAGACGCTGCGCTGCCTATGACCTTGAACGTGAGTTGAGAGCGTACATTTGCACTACGTGCCTGTCTTTTTAGCAAAAAATATATTTTTCACTAAATATCTACAGTGGCGTAGGGCGAGGGCGTGAGGTGCTGATAGCAAACTTTGACGCGTTCGACCCGAGTTCGAATCCGGCTTTTGCCTTTTACTCTCTCTTCTCATCTGGTGTTTTCAAGGGTCAAGGGTTTATTTCTTACAAGTGAAGAAATTAGGACAAAACTATTGTAATTTTCCTATACAATAGTGTAAGTAAAATATACTTTTGAAAAATTCATTTTCATTTACAGCAGCCTACATTTATAGACTAGGTAATAGGAATAATTATATAAATCATTATTACATTATTATAATAATCGTTTGGCATCCTAAAAGAGACTGAGACTTTATATCATAAAGTCTTTATATCATAGACTTTATATCATAACTAAAAAGATGTTTGATCCCTCTTTAATGTCCAGGTACAAGTCGAGGCTTTTGCTTTGTTGAATGTCACAGTTCATGATTTGAAGCCAGTTAAAACTCTTAATTTTGAGCTCTCAAAGTGCACCAGATTGATGCATTTAACCTTAAAATGTACAAAAATTTTCTTCCGGGGGAGCATGCCCCCGAACCCCCCTAGAAGGACAGAGGTCTCAATATAGTTACTAAATCATATGGGAAAGAACAATAATTTATGAACTTTACTCCCAAAACTGTTTTTTCAGTAAAACATAATGCCAAATTAAAATTGGACAAACTATACATTGTGCCCTACAAGATCTCCCCCCCCCCCAAAAAAAAAAATCTCACTCCAAGCAAAACTCAAAAGTTGGCAACCCTGTATTTGGGTCCATAGAAATGTAAAAATGCGACAATTTCATACACACAAAAAAGGTGG
Source organism: Pimephales promelas (assembly GCF_988280905.1). Classification (NCBI taxonomy): domain Eukaryota; kingdom Metazoa; phylum Chordata; class Actinopteri; order Cypriniformes; family Leuciscidae; genus Pimephales; species Pimephales promelas. The sequence goes on along the minus strand of NC_142770.1, from coordinate 38,508,323 downwards.
ATGTTTTGTATAATGTTTTTGGTGTCAACACGGATTCGTATCAAGAATGCATAAATCATGAATACGAATATAAAAGAGGATGAAAACATGTATATTGGACCATAATCTAATCAAACTTAAAAGGTTAGCGCTGTTTTGTCCATTGAATGAAAGTCAACCATAACATGCAGTCTTAAGTTCTTTATTAGGATTAACTCGTCCTTTTCTTACGATTGATTTTAAAATGTCAAAAAAGACAAAACATTGCGAATTATGTCTAATCCAAGTTCTGCTTGTGCTCCACCAAGTGGATTAAATTGTGCAACAAGTTGCTCCAAGGTTGTGTTATTCACTGTGTAGTGATTCTGTGGTACTGGCACTCCGTCTGGCCAGTCAAAATTTGCTGCCCCCTGCATTCTTGATGTCGTTTCTCCTTGTTCAGATGGTCCGTGAACAACAATTAAATCTGCTGGCCCAGCTGTTCTGCCACTGATTTCTTGCATCACTGTGGTTCTATGTCCTTGTTGTCCCAGGCAGCCTCGGACAAAAATCTGTATTGGGGACTGATGTCTTTCAGTTCTCAGGCCATGGTTGTTCCATTGTTGAATGAATGCTGTCAAGTCCCTGTTATCTGTGTTAAGTAGACATAATGATGATGCATTTCATTGTCAATGTCCACTATACCTTCACTCTCAAGGAAGTGGAAGAGGTTATAATAGACATTAGTCAATCCCCGCTACATGTCGCCCCAGAGCCTCTCAATACGCTGGTTATGAGTGCTCCTGCCTATGATGGCACTGCCTCTGTCTGAGCCCCTGAAAATGTTCATCACACAGACATCATTATTGTGATACCATGATCTGTTCTGACCCTGGAAGGCACTCCATATCTGGCCACAGCATTCAAAAAGCAATCCATTACAGTGCTGCTCCGGTTGTTGTTTGAGGCATGGAGGAAGACAGAGGCGACTGTATCCATTTATACCACCATGAATGACAATTCTCCATCTAAAACATAACAGAGAAACACTATTATAATACAATACGTTAAGAACAAAAAAAATATATATACATTACATCTTCCTATTTCAAATATTTTCTTAATGGGAAGTTCATGAATACTTTTTTATAATTTACACACTTTATTAAAAGTAACATGTATAATAGAAAAAAGCAGAACCATGTAACCTGTATATCTACCTTATCAATTTGTGGTTGCCATCAAGGTGCCAAAGGGAGTTTGGTCCAGCTACACTGTACAATCACCAATGTGCTCTTTGTGACATTGCTCTTAGAGCTGCAGCACTGGGGTTGATTCGTATTAAAGTCTTTCTCGCTCTGTCTCTGCACCCGTACTCCACCTGCTCGTAACTGTGCCCTGACAGCCTCAGACCCAAGCTGGTCATTCCCAGCCACAATGTCTTTGATCATGTCATCGAGGGCATCAGTTACATCAGAATATGTCACAGACCAATTCAAATTGAACTTCCTGAAACAAACAATTCAAACATAACTTGTTTATTATCAAGATAATTCTAAAGATGTTCTTGTAGCTCAAGTAGTAGAGCATGGCACTACAGAAATGCAAGTTTGATACCCAGGGAATGCATGAATTAAAAAGAAATGCATGAGTTAAATGCAAATGAATAAATGTAAATACAATGCTCACTTCATGTGCATCAAATAGTTTAAAACGAAATTTGCCTATATCTTGATGTAACTTACTTTATGCGTTGTTTGACTGTAGCCAAAGTCACTTGCAGAATCTCAGGTATTGAACTAAGAAAAACCACACGAGGAAAGAAAAGGAAGTTGCTCTCTGGTGAGGTTCTAATGGGGCGCTCGTCTGCCTCCACTACAAGTAAGTGGAGCCTGATAACTGGAACTGGCTGCAACAATATTAACAACAAGGATAAATACATTTTAATCTGATCAAGTCACAAAGTGGTTGATATAGAAACATAAAATAAGGGGAATTTTATGTTTTCCATAAAACTTTAAATGTAATGTATTTAAAATGCATGAAATGCTCTTTAATGTGATAAGAAAGTCTCGTCAGAACAGTTACTGTACCATGTCTGTCCACTATGTAGATTAGTGATTTTTACTACAAAAATAAAAAAATGAAGACTATTTAACGTAGTACTTAGCTTCCATAAAAAAATGTAAATAAAACAAAGATTATATCAGTAGGCCTAACTGAAGATAATAATTTATTGTAGGCTTGGGCTATAATGAAATACATTCTGTTAAATAATAATGCAAAGATGTTTAATGTTGTACTTGTTCATGCTGCCTACATGCGTTTACTTCTGCAATATATTCTGCTAACGTCATGTCACGGAGTAAAAGATCCGCTGCCGGCACATTGATCAGCCTTCTCTGCAAACTCTTCAAACTTCTCTGCATTGTTTCCATTGTTGTTTGTGGGTTAATGAATGGCACTAATTTATGTTTGCTTTACACTTATAGTTTTCATTCTTGTTTTGCATTAAATACTGGTAAATGTAATATGAATTGTTGAGGAAATAGTCTAAAATACATGTTGATAATGTTTGTAACTAGTTTTTACTGGTATTTTAAAAGTAATATGGAACTAACACACCAGAGCGCTTTATCTTGATTTTTTCTTATTTTATTTCTCTCAACAACTTTATACTTGTAGCCTACTCAGATGCGATAAATAACATAACTGAGCTTTGTTAAAAAGTGCATAGGCCTGGTCCTACACAAAATAATTATAATATGTTCATTACCAAGCCACATGCTAACTTTAATCACTGTTATAGGCTAAGCATAGGTATATACAATGTGTGTTATACATTTTGGTTTAGATGAAGACCTATGATGACCTGTACACCAATCACACCAATCTCGTAGTATGGGCATTGATAAGCAGCAGAAGATATTTTACACAATAATTGCTTTATGTTTGAAAGCAATCCTTACCTAAAGTTGACTGAATCACATTAGGTCCAGCTCCTATGTTAATGATGAATGATCCGTGCTGAATTGGTCTGGTCTGACTCAGTTCATCATTGATTGGGAGAGAACAGTTCAAACTCACTGGCTGTGTAAAACAGTGGGCGTGGCTCATTATACTATTAGCAAAACGTCGTAAAATAACGTGCGCTCTGTTTAACCAAAACGGCGTTTTTTACCCGTCATTTGGCAAGATGAACGGCATTAAAAGCGGCGCTTCCCATGTACAGTAAAATGCCGTGTAATACGTCGTCATTGGTGTATTCCACGGCGTTTTTGACGGCGTTTCACTTTTAGACGGCGTAAAAAGCGCCGTTTTATGGCGAGTGGATACTGCCACGGATAACCTACCGAAGTCGACAGTCGTGTACTTTTACGTGACAGAAGGGGTACGCCGCACCACAGACACGTGACACTAACGTGTGACTCCAACGTCGCACCAAAATAAATTGATCTATTTTTTACCCCTAGCTTTTCTTATCTTTCCTTTGTTATCTTTCTAATCAATCATTATTCTCTTGTGTTCTGATGACATTGAAAATATCATTGATACAAATGTTGTATTTTATACAAAGTTGTATGTCATTTATGTCATCTTTGATTGTTTTACGAACATAATATTTTTTCTTTTTAATAATTTACTCACTTTCTACTGGATATGAGACTATGCAATTTATAACCTAAAGTCACAATTTTTTTCATAATTATTAACAACAACTTTAAAGTTTAACAGAGAAATTCATTGTAATCTATAAACATAATATTCTGGAAGGTGTCATTCTGAGTTTTTACTTTTGAAGGTGGTAATAATTTTAATTAACACAGTTGACCATAATGGGCGAATACACAATATGCAACTATTCACAATAATGTTTACAGGAGAAGGTGACAAGAAAGTATTTTAATAGCCTATTAGGCAGGCAAATAGTCTTTTATTCACAAAATGCAAAACAATGTAGGTTTCTGTTCAAATGTTGAATACTACATATTTTGTCATTATAAAGATAGATCTGAAGTGAACAATATCCTTTAGTATGACTTAAATACATATCACAAATGAGGCAACATAATTGGTTCATATAATGTATTAAAATTACGCCATTAAATGTTGTAGAAAATGTTGAATGACTTAAAGAGAATTAAGGCGAGATCACTAAAACAAGGCAAAAATAAATAAATAAATATGTGCATGGCCTCTACATTAACGTAACAGCCAGTATACACAACCGGTTTTTTAAGATAAGATTTTTTTTTTTTTTTTTTTTTTTTTTTTTAACAGTCAGACATACATACAAACAAACCAACATAGTGCAGTAGTGAGCAATCTTGTAAATCCATAATTCCAGCAGTGGCAAGAGTGATTAAGTGTTTGATCTAAGTGTGTAAGTGAGCGTGTATGAGCGTGGGTATGTGTATGCGTGTGTACACAAAGTAACCATTTATTATTTATTACCATTGTCATTACCATCACTCCCCACTACCACCATACTGCCCATATTGTTTTTGTAGATTTTTATTTCCATCCTTCCTCCTAATGTAAGATAAGATTTTTAAATGTTTTTAAACTCTTCTGGTCACAAAGGCTTCATTTATTTGATTCAAAATAGGCAACAGCAAAAATTTTGCACACATAAGTTCAAAATAAGGCATTTAGCCTATCTGTGCATAAAGCGTCTTCAACATTCACGGATGTGCACGCATTTATAAATCATTATGAAATTAATATCATAATAAAGTTGGCTATAGCCTACTATGTCGCCTACAAAAAAATCCGATAATTTAATTACACGTTGAGAATTTTCCTACCGAAAATCATAATAGGTGCGCTTAATGTGCATGGCTTAATGCAGATTAGAATGTCCCCTTATGTCAAATTAACGATTTCTTAGGCCTATGTCTAAATAACAGACATGTTATTTTATGTTTATTTATGTTTATGTATCAAAAACGACTTATTATGTGTAATAACAGACATTATATCGAAATAACGAGAAATTATGTTGAAACAAGTATGAAAACACATTTACATACTAACGTAACAGCCAATATAGGCCTAGTTAGGTTAGGGCCTACATCTTTTTTTTAAAGTCTCTTCTGCTCACCAAGGCTTCGTTTAGGCTATTTAATTCAAAATACAGCAAAAACAGTAATATTGTGAAATATTTATTCAATTTAAACTGTTTCACAACTTCTGTTAAAAAGCAATTTATTTCTAATTGGAAAATTTCAATTTCAGTTGCTGTTGTTTTGAACTTTCTATTAATCAAATAATAGTAAAAACACAATTGTGCACAATTGTTTTTAACATTGATAATGATAATAATAAATGTTTCATGAGCATAAAATCATCATATTAGAATGATTCCTGAAGGATCATGTGAAACTAAAGACTAATGCAAAATTTGAAATGTTTAAAGGGCAAAATACATTGGATTCGTCTTTATCAGGCGTCTTATTAGGCGATGTGCAGAGTGACGACGTGTGTATTAGGCAGGCGATAAGCAGAGACGTGTGTATCAGGCGTCTTATTAGGCGACGTGCCAAGTACAGACGTCATTATTTTGTAAACATTTCTCACATACGCCGTCGTCGCGTCGCCGTCAGTTACATTCTTTTATGTGACGTCGCCGTAACGTCGCCGCTGGTCTGTCGTCTGCGTCTCTATCAATTCCATTCAAAAATAGACACGGACTGACGGCGACGGAAGGGTAGACTGCTCCTTCGCCTTCTTCATGGAAGTCTTAGAAATGTCACTTTTCACTCGCCATACCGTTTGGGCGGCCAGGACGCCGCTTTTTACGGCGCTTATTTAACAAAACGCGTTTGGAAAGTGGCGAAATGTGAACCATTTGGCTTTCCATACCATTTGTTTTATATGGAGACGTACACGCAAATATCACGTCACGTAGACGCGTCAATAACGTGTAGCTGTTGATCTATGCAGACGTCACGGCGGCGTCACGTTAAAAGTTTAACGTGTGGATTACGTCTGCCCGGCTGCCCGTCTGAACGTCTGCACGTCCGCCCGTCTGCGCGTCTGCACGTCTGAACGTCTGCCCGTCTGCACGTCTGAACGTCTGCACGTCTGAACGTCTGCCCGTCTGCGCGTCTGCCCGTCTGCACGTCTGCCCGTCTGCACGTCTGCCCGTCTGAACGTCTGCCCGTCTGCACGTCTGAACGTCCGCACGTCTGCCCGTCTGCCCGTCTGCACGTCTGAACGTCTGCCCGTCTGAACGTCTGCACGTCTGCCCGTCTGAACGTCTGCCCGTCTGAACGTCTGCACGTCTGCCACAATCTAAGTTTACAAACAAGACTTATTTTGGCACATTTTATGTAGGACTATGATACACTTATTTTTATTATGCTGAATGTCTGGTAATGTACCATACATTTGGTATCCCAATGATAGATGTAACTTTTTAATAAAAGTCTATGGCATGTATTTTGATTATTCGATCTTCAGAGATAAAAAAATAAAATGGGCTAAAAAAAATTTCAGAAAAACTGAGTCTTATCATTATATATTAGTGTGTTTCAGATGTGTTAATGCTCTGCAGCAACAGTCTGCATGCCTCGAGTTCACTCATGCTGCATCCAGCATTAATTAACCAGAAACCATTTTAGAGTTTATTGGATTTTAAACTAAAATTAGTTAGCCTGTGATTGCTTGGATCAGGCTACTGCTATTCTTATTCTGAATCTGAACAAGTAATTAATCATTTAAATTAAAAATGTTTTAACATAAATGTACTATTTAATAGAGCTACACTAAAGTTTTTATAAAGCCTATAAATGTCGTCTAGTCATACTACACATTTTTTGCTACTGTTGAGAGCATACAAAAATCTCGCCCAAGTCAGGCAAAACAGTTGACAGCCCATATAAATACAGTAAGAGGAGCAAACGCTGCATAGTTTTCACCTGCAGGAAAAACAAACACTTTAAACAGAATAAGAGGAGATGAACACTTTAATCAGTAGGTGGCAGCAGAGCAGCATTTATCTGACCATCTACACTTTCTAAATAGGAAATTACTGACCCACAGAACAGTTTGGATTCACTCTTTCCTTTATGACAAACAAAACTATTTTATTTAGAGTGTGAATAGATTATAAAGAAAGAGAACAAAGTATGCTCTTTTTATTTAGCGACTGATGGAACTCCTGCGAAAACTCCTCTGATAATAAATAAATTGTCTATAGCCGACAATCAAACATTTAGGCTGTGTAAACCTCACACTGCTGGTTATAACTATCCTGAAAATTGACATTAACTGTAAACTTATTCCTCAAATCTAGTTGTAATATTGCTCAATGATCAAAAAGGATGTTGATTCAGGAACATTGTACTTCATGAAATCATGTTCATCCATTCACTAAATCCATTTGCACATACTGCCTTCAATGTCATTTTACAGTTTTTCTCAGTCACTTTGGTAGTTTCTTGAATCATCCTTAAGTTTTGCAAACCAGTAAATGCATTTCTCAAAATAATTAATAGCAGTCCCACATGGATTGCCTGCAAAAGCCTGTACCTCCTCAAATCCTTAGTTCATCTCTCAAAAGTGATATTTATGTCAATGAACATATCAGTTGAATAGTCCTTGTGTATTTGCTCACAAACAAGATATTCAAAATGCTTATTGATGTTGTCGATATGAAAGTGTACTTGTTCAGTATTTCCCAGATATCCAGATGAAGCTTCATGAGATGCACCTCTGAGCTACTTCAGGTAACTGGTTGATCATTGGTTGATTTAATGCTTTACATTCCCCTTCATTGGTGAACAGTGTTGTGCAAGTTACTTCCAAACTGTAACACATTAGGTATTACTTGTTACTGTTATTTAAAAGTAATTCATTACCTTACAATATTACTGTCTCAGAATTGTAATGCGTTACATTACTCATGTATTACTTTTTAGTTACTTTCACCAAAATAACTAAGTAGAACTTAACTTTGGGGCTGATATGCAATATGAAACCGAAATCGCGATTCGCCACACGACTCAGATCCACGAACCTACAGAATCGCGACACACCTCTTCCAACTCCAGCGTTATTCTCCTTACCGTCCATATCCAATGCTACCTTATCTTTAAATTAGGCTATTAGTATTATTTGAAGTTAACATTATAAAATACGTAGACCTACACCACAAAATTACCACAATAAATTATTTAAAATTGGGGAAGTCCAGCATTATGGACATGACATTTGCAGTTAAAACATGAAATAAAAATTCTCAGAAAATACATGTATTGAAACGTATATAGGCTACTTCCTTAAAGTACTCCAGACATTAGACAAATATCAGTCTATGTTTTATTTTCAATATTAGGGAAAAGACACACATTCATGCGTGACAAAAACATAGGAGGCAAAATCGATTTTTTGTAATTCTGTTAATTACACTGCGCAAATCGGACGAGGAAGGGTTGGCTCTCCAGTCTCCATAGAACTTAAAATATTCATTTTATTTTAGTTTTCGTGTTCGCATTTCTGAGGAAAAAACAGACGCGACCGCTCTGAACTGGCACTAAAAGACTGCTTTAAAACTTTCACAGTCTGTTGCCTTTAAGAAGTAAAAGCAGACAATACACTGTAATACAACTGTAATACAAGCCTCACTGAACATGTAACGAGTAAAATATTACTGAAAATTGATTAGTAATGCCTTACACTACTGCGTTACAGCAAAAAGTAATATGTTACTGTAATGTATTACTTTTGTAATGCGTTACTCCCAACACTGTTGGTGAAATGCAAAATTTATAGCCAAGAAATGCTTGCTGTCATTAAAACATTAAAGTGTAGCATGTCATTGGAACCAACAACGGCAGGCTAGCTATATTTCAATTTATAACGCAGTCACTTTAAATTCACATAATGTTTAACTTCTGGGTAACATAATTAGGAAAATATCAACCCGAAATATATGAAAATTAATTGCCAATTGAGACAAAAAGTTGAGAAAAAAAATACCAAGTAAAAAACACATTTGCAAATATTTCTTTTAATATTTCTGTAATGAGCAGTCTTTAGCTTTTAAAAAAATCATTAGAAAACCAGAATGCCTGCATAAACAATATGTTAATGACATTTCACACAATAAAAAAAAAATGTTTCAAACATCGCCACAGCAGAACAATTGCAATTGTCTTAAAGGAGTAGTTGTGTGGATATTAAATATATAGCCTCTTTGTTTTTGTTTTTTTGAAAGAATAGTTTGAACATTAACCAGTAATGTCAATAGAACAGTGCCTTGCCGCCATCTACTGGCGGTTTTATATTTATTATTTAGTAGTTTCATATTTGTTTGGCCGAGCTCCTTTATTTCGGGATTTAGGCTACAACTCGTTATAACGATTTTTTTATAACATAGAATTTCAGAATATAATTCCACCCACTGCCACTCTACTAGGCCTATATCTATATTTTTTGTATTATTATTAGCCTATATAGCCTATTCCCATGCATGCTCGTGCATAATTGATACAAAACGAAATTCACTTTAAAGAAAGTCTTTCTACAAAACAAAACTTAATGAAGTGGTCAAAATCATGTCTGCATATCATCGCATCCTATGATGTTGCTCTTACTCATGCTGTTCACTGTTCATAATCAACATAAATGAAAATTAAATAACAAAAGCCTATTGTAATATTTAGACAAATGTGAAACTGGCAAAGAGCGGATATTGAGCGGACAGTCACGTGAAAAGTAACTTGAAACTTGTTTTTAAATGGGAAGCACGTCTTGGTTCACCCTCCGCCTGTCAGAAAGATAGGCTAGGCTATATGCTTTATTAGCTACACAAAACGAAACATTGAAACATTATTATATTTATAATGCTGTCCCAGATAGCAAACTGACATTGAATCAACGTGGAAACGACGTTTCTCGTGACATCGAAACAACGTTGATCACCGACGTTGATCCGGCATCGTTTTGCTCATCGAATTAACGTTGAACCAACGTCAGACGCGCCATTCAAAACTAACGGAAAATCGATGCAATTGGTTTGCTTTCCTAACGTTGAATCGATGTTGATTTCAGGTTGTTGAAATTACGTTATAGAATCAACACATATTCAAAATAAAAGCGATCTAATTGGTTTGCTTTCCTAACGTTGAAACGATGTTGATTTCAATTGAGTAGAATAACTTTATACATTATACATAAACACATTTTATACTTGTTTTAAAAATCTCACACTTACTTACTTGTAGGCTAATTGATAAATAGTCTGTAGGAAATAATTTATTAAACACAACTACAGACTAGATTCACGAGATGTCGGCTAATGTGTGTAAAAGTCAAAAATACAGTAATTTCATTAATTTACCAGCGAGCGTACTTCGGAAGCACTGAACATGAATGGGGTTCAATGCTGGAACTATCCGTGGTTGGAACTAATGGGCTTCATCCTGAGTTACAATGGCGGTCTACGGGACTGTCAGAACTCTCTCAATACAAGGCTCTGCACACACTAAAAGCCACCTTCACACACCACACAAGTGCGAAGTCTTGATTTGCCCCGGTGATCATTTCTGAGCGTTTATACCCTGATTCTGGTTTTGGACTGTTTGACTCTTCTTCGATTGATATCTGCCTGGCCTGAATTCGGACTGATAACATCCAACAATACAAACACATACACACAAGCAACTCAAGTACAATTTCAAAATCAAAATACAGAACTAGCTAAAACATCTACAGCCCGATGTTTCATTCTCTAAATCAGTTAAAATTGATTTAAAAGTGTCCAACGAAACCAGTTTCCTCAGTTTCAACGTAGCCTACTTTGTAAACAATTCCAGGCAGAGGGAGCAGCAAATTTAAATGCCTTTTTCCCAAATTCAGTTCGTACCACTGGAACAGACAGTAAAAATAAGTCCTGTGATCAGAGGCTATAGCTAGAAGGATACTTTTTACAGATATATGTACAAAGATATGATGGTAATAAACCCAGGATGGATTTATAAATAAAAACATGCCAGTGTTTTTGAACTTGAAGTATACTGATGATTAGTCTGGCTTTAAGTATGCTCAAATATGCTAAGATTTAATATACTTAACATATTTATTTTTCACCTGGATAGAGATGATCTATGAGGCGCGAGTGACAGTCTTTGAGAGATCTTAGACATGCAAGAAGTACATTTCATTTATTTTATAAAGTTTTTATTGAGCGTACACAGTATATCTTATACAGTTTTCAATCAACAATAAAAGAGAAGCTCAGATATTTGTTGTATTATTGTACATATAAACCAAACCAAAAATAAAAACAAACAGAGCGGAAGTAGAATATAGTTTTGTAGCAGGAAGTCCAATAATAGCGGATTTGGCTGACGGAGCTCTTAAATACGTGTCTTACTCCGTCATCGCTCAGTGGTGCCTCACATTTCATTTATAAAGCACATTTACACACATTAAAACTGACCAAAGTGCTGTACAGTGAATAACTAAAAAGAGAAATAATACAAAAAACACACAGGATCAATTGTTATAATTCTACAAAACATGAATGAAAAGGAAAGCTTCAATATCAGGGCACACAACACAGAACTACAGAGGATGAGCAGGAGTACAGGGTTAGGGAACAAGGAAGGCCAGGGAATAAAAGTGTTTCTAGCCTGGATGTGAAGGCAGAAATGGAGGGTCAGATGTAATATCCAGGAGGAGCTGGTCCCACAGACGTGGAGAACTGCAAAAGCTCCATCACCCCTCAAGCAGGAGCCCTATGTTTGAGGATCTCAGTGACCTTTCAACTGTACAAGGGCCGTGATACAGGTCGGCCCGGCCCATTAAGTGCCTTAAACACAGACAATACAACTCTGAACTGAATCCTATAAACAACTGAGACCAGTGCAAGCGGCCAGAATGGGGAGATGAACAGCTTCATAACACACTAAAGAAACAGAAAACATGAAAACACATCATATGACCCCTTTAATACATTAATACAAGTGTAATGCAGCTATTATTAAAAACATGATTAGACACTCAAGCTTCCATTGTTTTCCAAAAATGAGCTTGAACTGTTTTTTTCTTCTCATAATTATGAAAAATGAATCTATATTAGTGTTTGTCTCCCTCTGCTGGTTCAACACAAACACATTCAGGTTCTATATTTACATTTTTGAGTTTATACTGTGCGTTTATACAAATAAAAAGGTTAATCTATGAATGAGAAAGTGTAATTTGCTGTGAAATAAAAGGTGTTTCACTGCCGCCTCATCAGGTCTGTCAGAGTATGGTTGAAATCTAATGAAGTCTTAATTTCTAACAGTGAAGTCACTGTATCTACAGTCTCTGTTGATTCTGTTGACTGTGAGTCTCTGTAGTGGATCCTTATTCACCATCAGATGATCAGCAGAACATCAGACTGTCATCTATAACCTAAAATAAAACACACACAGTCACATATGCAGTATGAGATATTACATCTGTCACATCTTTACATAAGAAAACTAACTAGATAATCTATATTAATTCCTTCTCCAACATGATAATATAGCTTCTATCTGATGCTCAAAGTCACTTTACAAAATCAAAAGCACATGAAAGGTCACTTTCACACAACGGACAGCTGATCCAGAACCAGCAGAAATCATCATTACACTCACTACAGATTTAATATCAGTTAATAACAACCCAAATCTCAGATTATCACACACATAAGGCGTCTTTACACAGAAAAAGCGGCACAGAAACCAAATCTGAAGCACCATAAAATCACTAAATGTGCATTTACACAGAATGTTTATTGCTTCTCTGATGCGGCATAAATGCATTTACACAGAAAAGCGGCAATCAAAACGACAAGCGTCAGTTTTATTAGCGTGTCAGGCATGTCATGTGTGTGTGTGTTTGTGTGTGATTACACACGTCGACGACTCTGATCTTTTGCTGGTTTGTGGTTTGAGTACAGGACACTTTCACTGTATTGTCTCTTGTTGGCCGACATGTTTTAATTTGGCTAAAACAATATGGAGCTCGGCCTATATGTGTTGTCTTCCGCTTCTTGACTCTCGCGCCGCGCGTTTGGTTGTCATGACAATGGCGTAGTTTAGAGCGGCACAAGTTGGCGCTCATTTACACTGAAGCAAAACAATATCAGAGTCATCTTTGACACTAGCGGCTGAGGCGGGTCAGGCCGGCATATTCTCAGTTTGCTTTTATGCGGCATTGTGTCTTTACACAGAACTTTGAGCAGACACAGAGCCGCTTTAGAGCAGCCTTAACTCGGCTGTGTAAAGATGCCTATAGAGACAGTTCAAGGGGAAAAGAGGAAAATAAAATTCATATTATTCTCACAATCAGTCACAACAGTATGAGCAGAATTACACTCATATTAAACAGTTTAAAGTTCAGAGACCGACAGAAACTGAAGCTGAATTTAAGACTCATTATCTGATGATCTCAGACACAATATTCACACACACACACACACACACGCACAGACAGCAGTGTTTCCGCTACATTCATTCCGCTGTGGCGGGCCGCCACACCTAAAATCCTCCCTGCACGGCTGCAGCTTCTGTATTGTGTTATTTTGTTGAGCCCCACTAAAGGCATAAAAAACTTTGTAAAGCACAATCGAGTTTTCGCACTATATTCCAAGACTTCTAAAGTCATTCAATAGCATAATGTGAGGTAAAATGAATATTTAAGTCGTAAAGTTGAAGTCATCTCTCCTCAGTCATTCTCCATTCAGCATTCAAACTGCACGCCGTGTTCGGTTGCGACAGTAACACGACACTCTCTTCAAGATCAATGTTCCCATTATAATAGGCTACTTTATTTGTAGATAAAGCATAAAGGTCTAAAATGACTTTATCTTGTTGGAGTTTATTGCCCTTTCTAAATCATATCCCTTTCTCCCAGGTGTCCGTAAGATTACAGCACTGGAGTCGAGTGCTATAATTGTTCTTCATGCGCACTGTGTAACTAAAATTTAAAAATGTTAAAAGAAAAGGCTAAAAAAAATTGTTGTATAGATAGAATACACTAAGCATTAGTGCTGCACGATTAATCATAGCATATAGCAATCGTAATAGCGATTAGTAGGCTATATAACGCAAAATGCTGCGATTTTATGAAATAAACAAATTAGGGATATTAACGCAGTACAGTAGGATATCTCTTCTTTTTTGTCATCCTTTGACTAGTGTTACATGATCCCGCTCTTATTCGTGAAAATGCCGTTTTGCATTTTGTACGACAAGAAGTCAAAAGAGAGCGCTGCCTGTGGATTTCCTGAATGAGACTCGCAGAAAGACGCGCGCCAGAATAATGCGCATACACAGACCGCGTGCCAGAATGCAGTTCTCTTTCGAGCTTGAACGAACAATAACACACACAATTATGCCAAAATGTCGTTTTGTCGAGTATGTTAATAACATAAATAAAAGTCTTATAGTCACGAAAAGAGTTGTGCATGTGGGAGAATGAGGCGCGTGTGAGATCCGCGTCTCGGCAACTGCTGCTCTTTTTACTCACTGCTCTTGACTAAAGAACTTTAGTAGCTTTAATAAAGTCTGTATATAATTTATACTTCATGCAGCGCAAACTGTTTATTCAATTTCTGTATCCTACTTTTTAAGACAGGAAGGGCACAGGTCAATATGGCACTTATGGGTTTATGTGAGGATTGTTTGAAGTTCACTTTATTTAAAAGCTGTTATATATTTTTTAAGCCTAATAATTTAAAAAAAAAGCTTGATCGCTTTGCTGCTTGTGGAGCCTTTCATATTATAATACTTAGGGGAGACAAGGGGGCGTGGCCTAAGGGAATATCACTCGTGGGCCACGCCCCCTCCCCCTGGGGATATGGGCCTGCCACCAGGGAAAATCCTAGAGGAAACACTGCACAGTGTTACTGAACCTGAACCTTTACTTTTATTTCTAGTGAGTAAATCAGCCATTTAAACTTTAAATGAAAATGTGATGATGAAAATCATTAAGAATTATTTTTACCACAGTGTCTCCAGTTTATAATGTGGATCATCCCTCAGATCCTCCAGCTGCTTCACTCCTGAGTCTCCTAGATTATTCTCAGACAGATCCAGATATCTGAGGTGTGAGGGGTTTGATCTCAGAGCTGAAGCCAGAGCATTACAACCTTCATCTGTGACTCCACACCTACTCAACCTGTAAAGAATGACACATTAAGCCTATTTGCAGAGATAAACACAACACTTAAACTATAAATAACATAATACTGTCAATATGAAATATGTAATATTTCATTTTTACAATACAGAGTGTAGATGTGACGTAATGTCGTAAAGACATGCTAGAATCTCCCGCTGAAATCGTCTCGGTTACTAATGTAACCCTTGTTCCCTAAAGGAGGGAACGGAGACGAGAGGTCGACGTGATGACGTTAGGGGATCACTTCAGGGAGCCCTATTAACTTTGAGTATCTAAAGAACAAGCCAATGAACGCAGCCCCGCAGCGCGAGTATAAACAGGAAGCAGGCGCACGCACACACTGTTTTTCTCTGAGGAGCCGAGATTGTGACGGCCGTACAGCGATCGTCAGCAACTGTGGCAGCGGGACGTCAAGTCTCCGTTCCCTCCTTCATGGAACGAGGGTTACATTAGTAACCAAGACGTTCCCTTTCAGTCGCTCACGTTTGACCTGATGACGTTAGGGGATCCCATGGAAAACGCCATTGGTTGCTGCCACATCCAGCGCCCTACGCAAGACTCTCAGACCCCCAACTGCTGGGGCGGAAGACCTGCATAGAGGGAGTTCAAACTGCTTTTCCATCATACCCCATACAGTGAACTATTGGATAACACTGAGAAAGCGTAACCTTCCAGAGGAAAGGGGCGCTGCGGAACCACATCCTGCCCGAAGGGAGGTAACATGTGGACAATACACATAAGGACTGGCCGGAGGGGCAGTGCAACATATGGAATGTGGCTCCAACCCGGCTCCAACCCTAAGGGGGAGGTTACACCAGATAGTGACGGCAGAGCAGACTCTGCCAAGGGAAGACACGGGCTCACCGCAGGGAGCTGGTCGTGAAAGAATACACATATGGGATCGCCGCAGGGATCATTACATATGGAACTCAGCATAGCACAAGTTACACAAGCATACAAGCACTAGGCCTGGTATCGGACGCTCCGCAACATCCGACTGCCGAAGGGATGCGGAGGAACTTGCAGGGTTCGCCAATCGGGGAACTCGACTGGAGCAAACAGCGCATGTGTTCGCTCCGTGGAGGGGAGTGGCGCAGCAAGCCGACACTAGAGGGGGAACTTTGGTGTTACCAGCTGGTTGAAGCGTGCACACAGGAAGAAACCGGCTCAACACGTAGGCTATAAAACCTAGCGAACGTGTTAGGCGTTGCCCAGCCCGCAGCTATACACATATCTGTCAGCGAGACGCCGTGTACCAGTGCCCAGGAAGAAGCGACACCCCTTCTGGAGTGGGTTTTCAACCCAGGCGGGCAGGGCATGCCTTGGACTTCATAAGCCAAGGCGATGGCATTTACTATCCAGTGGGCCAACCTCTGCTTGTAGACAGCCCTTCCCTTTCAGCTGGCCTCCGTAACAGACGAAGAGCTGATCTGAGGTCCTGAGGCTTTGCGTTCTGTCCACGCAAAGACGCAGAGCGCGAACGGGACCGAGAAAAGCCAGGGCTGGGTCTGCCTCCTCCGAAGGCAGCGCTTGCACTACCTGGTCAACAGAAGGGAGTGGTAAGAACCTTGGGCACGTATCCGGGTCAGGGTCTCAGGATCACGTGAGAGTTATCTGGGCCGAATTCCAGGCACGATCCGTCGACCGAAAATGCATGCAGGTCCCCTATCCTCTTGATAGAGGCCAATGCAACCAGGAGAACTGTCTTACAGGACAAGATTTTTAACTCAGCTGATTGCAGAGTCTCAAAGGGTGGTCTTTGAAGTGCCGAAAGGACCAGAGACATTCCAAGAGGGTATAGAGAGTGGGCGATGAGGATTCAGTCTCCTCGCTCCCCTCAGGAACCTGACGATCAGGTCGTGCTTCCCCAAAGACTTACCATCAACAGCATCGTGATGTGCGGCAATAGCGGCAACATACACTTTAAGGGTGGAGGGAGACAGACTACGCCCCAAACCTTCTTGCAGGAAGGAAACCACGGCTCTGATCGAGCAAGATCTGGGGTTCTCCTCGTGAGAGGTGCACCAGTCAACAAACAGGTTCCACTTCAATGCATAGAGGCGCCTTGTAGAGGGGGCTCTAGCAGAAGTGATGGTGTCAACTACTGCAGGGGGTAGGTCACCTAGAACTTCCGAGTCCCATCCAGGGACCAGACATGGGAGTTTCCAGAGGTCTGGACGCGGGTGGCACAGGTTACCCCCTCTCTGAGAGAGCAGGTCCTCTCTCAGAGGAATGGGCCAGGGAGGAGCTGTCGCGAGGAGCACTAGTTCCGGGAACCAGGTCCGGTTGGGCCAATACGGTGCAACTAACAAGACCTGCTCCTTGTCCACGCAGGTCCAAGATTGGCCGTAACCCACCTCCTTTCTTGGGTAAAATGAAGTACGGGCTGTAGAACCCGGTCTTCATAACGGTTGGAGGGACCGGCTCGATCGCTTCCTTTGCCAGTAGGACTGCGATCTCCGCCCTGAGTACAGGGGCACTGTCTGCCATACCACGGGTAAACAGAATGCCCTTGAAAGCAGGGGGGCGCCGGGCGAACTAAATCGCATAGCCGAGTCTGATGGTACGGATGAGCCAGCGAGACAGGCTGGGAAGCATTAACCAAGCTCCCAGAGGCCAACGATCAAGATCAACGGCACCACAGACGTACCCGGGGTGGGGCAGCGTGGTGGAATGCAGGGACCCGACTCGGATGGCACAGCGGCTCGAAGTGAGGTCTGAGTGTGTGGTGCAACACGTACCTGCTTCCGGGCAGAGTGAGTGTGCGGATGCAGCAATGCATCCAGGACACAGCCACTGCTGTCCGCTGGCGATGAAAGAGGGGCTTGGGAGTGACAAGGCATGGCGTCGTCGACTGCCAAGTGCGCCCTCTTGTGGCCCAGAGGTTTCAGAAATTGTTTCTGAAAAGGTTTCAGAAAACCATGGGATTCTCCGCCCAGCCCTCCACCGGGGGAAGGAGCAGCGCGTTCGCCATCTCCTGAAGAGCAACTTGATCTCCCTCTGGGCTGCCCGCCCTCCACCGGGGGAAAGGAGTGGCGCGTTCCACCCGTCTCAGGGTTGTTTGCACCGGCGCTTGTATCCTGGTTTGGCAGCGGTCTGGACGGGCAGGGTCGGCTTCCTCCAGCTTGCTCCACGCTGGGGCCTGGATGTTGGCTGCTGCTGGGGCTTAGCGGGAGCAGAGGACGCTGCAAGAGGCCGACCTCGGCGACGAGTAGACGGAGGATCTGCTGCCAGCGGAGGGGTGGGAGCAGCAGCGGTTCGCCGGGGCAGGATGTGTCGGATGGCCTCCGTCTGCTTCTATGCGGCTGAGATCTGTTGAGCAAAGCTCTTGATCGCGTAGCCGAACAACCCAACCTGGGAGAGAGGGGCATCCAGAAACCGATATTTATCGGTGACCCTCATGTCCGCCAGGTTGAGCCATAGGCGGCGCTCCTGGACCACCAAGGTGGACATCGCCTGACCGACTGAACTTTGTCGCCTGGAGGGCGAGGTCAGTTGCCACACGGAGCTCCCAGAGGAGCTCTGGGTTAAGACCAGCCTTGTTCAGGTCCATGAGCGCCTGGCCCTGGTGGACCTGCAAGAGTGCTGTGGCATGAAGGGCGGAAGCAGCCTGTCCACAGGCCTTGTAAGCTTGTAAGCAGGCCGTTGGGAGGCGAGGGTCACCCCACCAGGAGGAAGCGGACGCCGGACACAACTGCGTCGCGACAGCCCGTTCCATTGGGGGGGGTCCCCACATACCCCTTAGTTGCCCCGCCGTAGAGGGTGGCGAGGGGGGAGGAGCCACTAGGACGGCTTCGGGCACTATACGGTGCCTTCCACGTCCTAGAAAGCTCCTCACGCACCTCCGGAAAGAAAGTTACCAGGGCGGCGCACTGAGAAACCAATTTTCCAACTGAGAAGGCTCGGGACGTGATGAAGGATTCCACGCAAGCCCGAGCTTCTCGGCAGCCTGGGAAAATTTAGCAGCCCATTCTGGATCCAGCTCGGACAACGCCACACACCCTGAAGGGGGTAACGCAGCCGAGTTGTCATCTCCAGAGGACTGTAGCGCCCCCTCCGATGCTGCGATCGACATCTGATCATCAGCTGGTGCCCCAAAGGAAACGACTGGTCGTTCCGGAGAAGGGCCGAGCCGTTCATGAAGAGATGCCGATGGCAACAGCACATGTGAGGCGTGAGGGGCCGGCGGAGATTGCCTCAGCGGGGAAGCCCTCACGGTGATCCTCAGATTACTGAAATAGGCTTATTCTGCGGGGCAGAATAAACACTAGATCGGGGCATAGGCGAGGGGACTGCACCTCCCTTGAGGTAAGCGAGTCTCGATCTAAGTGCTGCGGTAGTCATATTCTCGCAAGGGGAACATGAACTATCCACAAAAGCCGCCTTACCGTGCTGAATGCCCAAACACGAGAGACAACTACTGTAGAATTCTGAAGTGAAATAAAGTAGTGCTGTAGCCTAATCATTTTTGTTATTAATTAACCACAGCAAAAGAAAGAGAGAGAGTGCGTGTGGGCAAACGAGTAACCCAATATTAAAGCAAGTTGGTTTAATTAATTGCAAGCATTACAAGGCAAGTTGATTTACACCAAACATTTGTGCTGTAAAAACCCTCTTCACTGTATCTTCACTGTATCCTGCATCTGTTGTCTGGTTTGTACAAACCCAATTCCATAAAAGTTGGGACACTGTACAAATTGTGAATAAAAACAGAATGCAATGGTGTGGAAGTTTCAAATTTCAATATTATATTTAGAATACAACATAGATGACATATCAAATGTTTAAATTGAGAAAATGCATAATTTTAAGGGAAAAATAAGTTGATTTTAAATTTCATGGCATCAACACATCTCAAAAAAGTTGAGACAAGGCCATTTTTACCACTGTGTGGCATCCCCTCTTCTTTTAATAACAGTCTGCAAACGTCTGGGGACTGAGGAGACAAGTTGCTCAAGTTTAGGAATAGGAATATTGTCCCATTCTTGTCTAATAAAGGCTTCTAGCTGCTCAACTGTCTTAGGTCTTCTTTGTTGCATCTTCCTCTTTATGATGCGCCAAATGTTTTCTATGGGTGAAAGATCTGGACTGCAGGCTGGCCATTTCAGTACCCGGATCCTTCTTCTACGCAGCCATGATGTTTTAATTGATGCAGTATGTGGTTTGGCATTGTCTTGTTGGAAAATACAAGGTCTTCCCTGAAAGACACGATGTATGGATGGGAGCATATGTTGTTCTAGAACTTGGATATACCTTTCAGCATAGATGGTGCCTTTCCAGATGTGTAAGCTGCCCATGCCACACGCACTCATGCAACCCCATACCATCAGAGATGCAGGCTTCTGAACTGAGCGCTGATAACAACTTGGGTTGTCCTTGTCCTCTTTAGTCCGGATGACATGGCGTCCCAGTTTTCCAAAAAGAACTTCAAATTTTGATTCGTCTGACCACAGAACAGTTTTCCACTTTGCTAGAGTCCACTTTAAATGAGCCTTGGCCCAGAGAAAACGCCTGCGCTTCTGGTTCCCGTTTAGATATGGCTTCTTTTTTGACCTATAGAGTTTTAGCCGGCAACGGTGAAAGGCACGGTGGATTGTGTTCACTGACAATGTTTTCTGGAAGTATTCTTGAGCCCATGTTGTGATTTCCATTACAGTAGCATTCCTGTGTGTGATGCAGTGCCGTCTAAGGGCCCGAAGATCACGGGCATTCAGTATGGGTTTCCGGCCTTGACCCTTATGCACAGAGATTGTTTCAGATTCTCTGAATCTTTGGATGATATTATGCACTGTTGATGATGATAACTTCAAACTCTTTGCAATTTTTCTCTGAGAAACTCCTTTCTGATATTGCTCCACTATTTTTTGCCTCAGCATTGGGGGAATTGGTGATCCTCTGCCCATCTTGACTTCTGAGAGACACTGCCACTCTGAGAGGCTCTTTTTATACCCAATCATGTTGCCAATTGACCTAATAAGTTGCAAATTGGTCCTCCAGCTGTTCCTTATATGTACATTTAACTTTTCTGGCCTCTTATTGCTACCCGTCCCAACTTTTTTGGAATTTGTAGCTCTCATGAAATTCAAAAGGAGCCAATATTTGGCATGGCAATTCAAAATGTCTCACTTTCAACATTTGATATGTCATTTATATTCTATTGTGAATAAAATATAAGTTTATGAGATTTCTAAATTATTCCATTCTTTTTTTACTCAAAATGTGTACAGTGTCCCAACTTTTTTGGAATCGGGTTTGTAGTTCGTCCGGTTTATTTAACTGTTGGTTTTACTGTGTTTTGTGGGATAATAATATAGTGAGATGTAAATGTTCCTCTTCAGGGAGACTCTTCATCGCTGTCTTCTACCGCCGGCAGGATCTGATGTTCAAGCAGGAATCTCTCGATGAACCACCGGATGGGGCTTATGCCAAACATATATTGTATACACTATCTACATATTAATCCTTATTCACTCAAAGTCTTTATGGTAGAGATGATCTTACCTCAGTCTCTCCAGTTTACAGAGAGGATTCACCAGTAGATCAGAAAGCTGCTTCACTCCTGAGTCTCCTAGTTTATTCACAGACAGATTCAGTTCTCTCAGGTGTGAGGGGTTTGATCTCAGAGCTGAAGCCAGAGCAACACAACCTTCATCTGTGATTCCACAATAACACAACCTGTAGAGAACAATGACACACATTAAGCCTATATGCAGAGATAAACACAACACTTAAACTATAAATAACATAATGCTGTCAATATGAAATATATACAAATTCTCATTAGTTCAAATTGTTAAATTACATCAATTAGGATTAGGGGATTAAATATACAGTGTGGACAGTATAAAAATCATTATTTCTATGGAAAATCCCCATAAAACATGGCCCACTGGAGCCTCATCAATAGATTTATGGAAAATCCCCATAAAACGTTGTGTGTGTGTGTGTGTGTGTGTGTGTGTGTGTGTGTGTGTGTACCCTTGAATGTCACAGCTGTGTTATCTCTGAGAATATTTGAACCCTTTCTGTAAGAAATTTGATTGTCGGATTCAAATAAAGAAATCAAATGTATACATGTGTGAGCTTAATGTTTTGTAAACATTGAGTGAATTGTTTAAAGTTATTGAAACTTTAGAGTGATTGAGAAGCACAGATAAATGAACAATAAGGAACAAGACATGCTTGATGATTTAAAGCACATTAGAACTCAAATCGGCTCACACAATGGCTTTGTGTGCCGCCTGTCAGTGTGTCCCGCTTCCTGCCGTTTGAATGGGCAAATACACACACAATTAAGTGATAAAACACCCATCTTGCTTCTTGTGCGCACGCACACTCACTATTTGAATGACTTTTCACAACAGTTTGGAAATTATGTAATCAAGTCACATGACAATGGTAGGTGCTTACGATCTTGTATATTAAGATATGAAGTATTTCTTATGGCCAGTAGATGCTGTACTTCATGGATTTATGCATCATAAGTCTGAGGTGTTTCATCTGCACCATCGTATTACAGAAAACTGCTGGTGTAATTATGCAGTTGTGGAGACCAATGATGATTCCACAGCAATTAGTGATGCTCCGATTGATTGGCCGCCCATCATGATCGGCCGATATTGGCTAAAAATAGCTTGATCGGCGAACCCCAAAAGCACAGATCAAAAAAGCCGATCACGTTGTGTAAATTACTCGCGCAACTTTTTTCCACATGCATGCGCCGCGCACCTTTTAAGATATTATTTTATGTCACAGTGCTAAATCTGTCTCTGTATTACATGTTCAATCTTTAAAAAATATTCATATTAACAGGTTAATAGAGGTTTTCTACAGGAATATATAATGGGTTTGGAAATTTTAGAGAAATTCTAAATTAATGCATTACAATATAACTAAACCCATTATATTTTAGTCGACTAAATCTACCGTAGATTTAGTCATCTAAATTCTTATTGTATTTCGTCGACTGAAACTAAAACAATTCAGATGACTAAAATATGACTAAAACTAAATGGCATTTTAGTCAAAAGACTATGACTAAAACTAAATCAAAATGTTATGTATGTGGAATAATGTTATGTTACTCTGCCTTATTTGGGGAAGATGGCCTAGCCTTAAGGTATCTCATTTTCTAAATACAATTAAATAAACACTTGCAGGTTCTTCAAGATCTTGACTATAGCCTATTTATTTCAACTGTTTTTTTCAATACAGTTAATTCATAGTTAGTTTCATCTCTACAAATGGTGCTAACTCTGCTAGATTATAGATAAAATATTCCCATTCCCCTGCCATTCTGTGATCGGCAATCGGCAGATCATGATTTTGGTGATCGGTAATCGGCCCCAAAAATGCTGATCGGAGCACTTCTAACAGAAATACATTAAAAGTCCATTAAAGTCCATAAGTCCATTAAAACAGGCAGAAGTTCAGAGGTCAGAAAATCAGCCCAAACACACACATCCAGAGGGCAAGACAAGAAGGAGAAACCCAGGGGTTATTCCAGAAAGCAGGGTGTGTGACAGACCCGGGTGTGTTTAACGGTGAGTAAGTGGATAAGCTCAACTTTCGGCTCCACAAACAGAGGGAACGTTCAATGTATGTAGTAGTAGTAAAACACTTCCACACTGAAGGCACTCTGTAATTTCAATGAGGTCTGAAAAATGAAATGACTGATATCACAGAGCTGATAAGCACAGCTCCTCAAAACTCTCCCACTGACTTTATCAAGCCCAGGGCTTTTTAATTTTTTTTGGGTGGTTTGTCAAAACAGAGGCTTTGTCAATGTGCAGATATTCCTTTGTTTTCAAACTAAAATAAAAATCACTGCTAATTTCATTAAAATCGTGTGTATCAAATCGCCTATAAAAGTCACTATCTCTCCCATAGCTATCTCTCTCATAAGTAGCCATAGCAGCTCCGGAGCCGGTTCTGATCCAGGGTCAGTTTACTCCAGAGGTGTTCAGCGCATGCGTCTCTATTGATGAGGCTCCAGTGGGCCTGACAGTTATATCTATAGAAAAGTCGAGGGATTGAGGGAGCCAATAGAAAAAAGGCTAAATATAATTGATTATATACATACATTATAAATGCATATATTTGAAAAGAAATTTATCACAAATATTATAAAAACGGTTCCGTAGATCATTAATCAGGTCAGATAGGTGGAGGATTTAAAAGCTGAAGAGTGACACTCGTATTATTTGTTAATCCATTAATTCAGTGGTGTTACGTTCCCGTATCGCGTGTGTGTTCTTGTGTTTTTCTTTCCCGCTTTCTCTCTCTCTCGGTTACTTTCACTTTTGTAGGTACCCGTGATTGGCCAATTGACCTGTCAATCATCGTTGGCGCTGACGTCACCTCTTTTCGCCATCGCCAATAGGAACAGGCCACCTGGGGAATAAGAGTGCACGCCAGACGTCTCCACGGAAGCTCTCGGCTCGCTGAGACTCAAACCACGCTGCTCTCTGTTACTGTTACGCTGTCCCTTTGTATACCCTGTTGAGGTTATGGTTCTCGTTCACTCGGTGTGATGTTAAGTAGTATGAGTGAATGCTCCCTGTGTTGACTCTCTGATTTTATGTGACCTGCTCTACAGAGCTCAGTAGGTTACTAGTATGGAGAAGAGATAGACAGATAGCATGTCACGTGACATACACTGCACCACGCAGGGGTTTTCGATTCTGTTTAGTACACTAGGGTAGGGGCGAGCGCCACACTTTGTATTTCTGCTTCTGTTAGTTAGTGGAGACTAGATAGGGCGTCCTGGACGCTGAAGATTATTATTTTCTTCTTTATTTTCTTAGTTAGGATTAGAGGTTATTTAACAGCTAGACTTCATTTGGTTTTGTTCTTTTCTTTTCTTTGGCGCCGTCCACGTCTATCTTTTCTTCTTATTAACTTTATCCACCTTACAGAAATTCTGTATAACATGTCCATTTTTACATTTATGTTAATCTATATTCGTATAGATTAAATTCTTTTCACTTTTGCCACTGACCTTATTTGTTAAATAAAGGTTTTGGCTTTTTGCACAGTAAATCTGGTTGTAGAGTGTTTTTTGTACAACTCATGGTTTATGTAGGTTTCTCTATAATGTCATCTTTAAAATGTTGGACTCCCGAACCCCTGGACTAACTCGGGGGTCGTAACAATTGGGGGCTCGTCCGAGATGTTTAACACCCATCATAAGACATTGAGAGGAATATATATGAACTATGGTTGTATTGTATTAGTGGCAAAGTGATTTGATTGGACTTCGTATTTTCCAGGGTAGCCTGATGCGTGGTATTTTGTTGTCTGTATGGTTCGTAACATTAGTAGTGATGGCTTTGTTTGATTTGCAGTCGTTTGTTGAGCATCCTTCCTTAGAGCGGTTTGATCAGTGTCGAAAGGATGATTTACTGAAGATTGCGGACCACTATAAAATTGTTGTAGTGAGGCAAGCTTTAAAGAAAGATATTAAGAATGCTATATTCGAACGGTTGGTGGAGATCAGAGTATGTGAGCGGAGTGGAGTGGGAGCGGAGCGAGGAGTGGAGCGGCATGATTTTGAATGGAGCGCGGAGCGGATTTTTTAAAAGTCGGAGCGTCGTGGTTTTCACTCGCTCCGAGCGCGCTCCACTACCGCTCTATCACGAGGACAATTCATGCCAACGGCTCATTATAGAACTGCATTTTTAGTAAGGATTCAGGTGTTAAACACATTACGCTAGCATGATACAGATGGATCACTCAAATCAGAAAAAAATGTGAGGGTTATGATGACGCCGATGGACATGAGTGGCTGCGGGAGGTTATAGTTATCAAGCCTGTACTGAATATGAGCGGGCAGGCACCACGATCTCATGAAAGTGCGAATCTATAGCACACATTTTATTTCTCGTGCCTATTATTATATGCCAAAAAATTGTTTGTGCGTGCAAATGACGCACACTAAACCCCTTGGTTAGGATGGGTGTGAAGTGCGTTCTTGCCATTAAGTGCGTATCGTAGGCTATGCCCACGAGAAATAAAATATAGATAGCCTACGCACTTTCATGAGATGGGGCGCTGGATCGGGCGGGGTGAAAGCACATTTTAAACAGGTAACACTTATTCACCAACGCAATCGCTTTCTCACTAATGCATTGCATTCAAACAAATGTAATCATACAGTCGGCTATCTGTCAGTATTTGATTTTAAATTAGCATAAATCTGTGAGAAATGTAGCGACCCGTAGATAAATAACTGATGAAAACGTAGTTATTTTCTTCTTTCCAAACAAAATGTGCTCTGCAAAAAGCAGCAATGATATTTAATTTATAATGCTGATAACCTGTAATAAGCATAGCATGTCATAGGAAAAGTTTGCACACTATCCAAATCCAATAAACAACATTGCAACTATTCTCCTAACGTTGTTTTTTATTTATTTACTATGCCTATGTATCTATTATGATGAGGAGACATTTTGTGAGATTTTAAAGCATACTTAAATACTTTATTCGGAATTTCCTTGGGGAGCGAACACGGAGCGGTGTTTCTGATATCAGTGAGCGAGGAGTGGAGCGGGAGCGGTAAATGGTGAACCCGGAGCGGAGCTGGAGCGGAGTGATTATATAATGCTTGGAGCGTGGAGGGGAAATTGTTGCCGCTCCACTCCGCTCACATACCCTGGTGGAGATCAACATTTTTTCGAGACCTGGCGTAAATCCTCGACAGACCAGGCCACTTGGTGCTGGCGCGCGGGTTTCTAGTGAGGGGGTGTCGGACGAAGAGCAGAGCGAGACAGGTGCCGAGGTTGATGTCGGGGCGGAGACTAAGGCCGTCTTGCCGCCTTTTGATCCGTCCTCCCCTGCTTCTATTGGGTCTGGGAACGGACGTTTGAGAGTCCGTCTGGCTCGTTTACAGTACGAAGCACAGGAAAGGGCCCAGGCGCGTCAGGCTGAGATGGACCTGAAGCTCGAAATGCGCAGGCTCGAGGTAGAAGCTGAGAAGGAGGTGAAGCTGCGACAGCTGGAGCTGGAGGCACTGAAGGTGGCCTCTGGGTCGGCTGAGCGGGCACCCCGTGTTGAGGCTTCTGTGGCGGTATCCCCGGGCGATCATTCTCCAGCCTTCGATGTTAGCAAACATATTGCTCTAGTGCCTCCATTTAGGGAAACGGAGGTGGATACGTATTTTAACGCATTTGAGCGTATCGCATCTTCCCTCCGTTGGCCTAAAGATGTGTGGTCCCTTTTGCTTCAGTGCAAATTAGTTGGTAAGGCTCAGGAGGTTTGCTCAACATTATCGTTAGAGGAAAGCTTGCAATATGATACGGTGAAGTCTGCTATTCTCCGTGCATATGAGCTGGTTCCCGAAGCCTATAGGCAGCGATTTAGAAATCATCAGAAACTTGCCAGTCAGACTTTTGTAGAATTTGCTCGCGAAAAGGGGAATCTTTTTGATAAGTGGTGTAACGCGAGTAAAGTAACAGATTTTAATTCGTTACGAGAATTGCTTTTGTTGGAAGAATTTAAAAAGTGTTTGCCAGAACGAGTTGTGGTATACTTGAACGAACAAAAAGTAAATTCTTTGTCGCAAGCAGCTGTGCTGGCAGATGAATTCGTGCTTACGCACAAAACGGTGTTCAGTTCAGCTCGTCCTGAGAAAAATTCTTCGGTTCAGTCTACTCATCCTCAACCGTCTCGTGCGAAATCTCCTTCCCCACGTCTTAAAGAGGTAAGGGAATGTTTTTACTGTCACAAGCAGGGGCATGTAATTGCAGATTGTTTAACGCTGAAGCGTAAGCAGCAGCAACAACAACCGTCTAAAAGTGTGGGGTTTGTTAATTCTGTGATGGAGAATACTGATGATATTGCTGGGTTGAGCTGTGTTGATTCGGGTTATAGTCCGTTTGTGCTTAAGGGGTTAATTTCATTGACTGGTAAACCTGAAGATCAACGTGAGATTCAGATGTTGCGTGACACTGGTGCCGCACACTCATTTATGGTAGAAGATACTTTGCCTTTGTCTGAACAGTCATTTTGTGGCTCGAGTATTTTAGTTCAGGGAATCGAAATGGGTTTCGTAAAAGCACCGTTACATCGCGTTCATTTAAAAAGTGACCTTGTAACTGGTTTTGTGTCTGTTGGAGTACGTCCTTCACTGCCCATAAAAGGTGTTTCTTTTATTCTGGGTAATGATTTGGCCGGGGGTAAAGTGATGCCTGTGTTGGAAGTTATGGATCAGCCGAACTTCGTTTCCTGTGATGAGTTATCAGTGAGCTATCCTGATACCTTTCCTGCGTGCGTTTTGACGCGCACTCAGGCAAAGAGAGTGCATGATGTCGTTGACTTATCCGAATCGTTTATGGTTCCCGTATCTGCTGAAAATGTGTTACCGTCGGAAAATACAAGTTTTTCAAGGGGGCACCTTAACGCGGACATTTTGAGGTTAGACAATAGTACTTTGAGTGTGCCTATGTCCCGTGAACGGATTATTGTTGCACAGAAGGAGGATGAATCTTTAGCCAAATGTTTTGCCTCTGTAGTCTCTCCAGACCAGATCCGTCAGGAGAAGGTAATCTATTTTGTGGAAGATAATTTGTTGATGCGTAAATGGTGTCCAAATTCCGAAAATGAAAGTGAATGGAATGTAGTGTGTCAGATTGTCATTCCATCCTGTTATCGTCAGCACGTGTTGTGTTTGGCGCATGATCATGTGCTGTCGGGTCATCTGGGCATCACTAAGACTTATAATAGGATTTTGAAACATTTCTTCTGGCCTGGGTTAAAGCGGGATGTTGTGCGATTCTGTCGCACTTGTGATACCTGCCAGCGCATGGGGAAACCCAATCAAGTAATTCCCCCTGCTCCGCTCTGTCCTATTCCTGTGATGGGAGAACCCTTTGAACATGTAATTATCGACTGTGTTGGGCCATTACCAAAATCAAAGTCGGGTAATTTATTTCTGTTAACGATCATGTGCACAGCTACTCGATTTCCTGAGGCGATACCACTTCGAAAAATTACTGCTTCTGCTATCCTCAAAGCACTGATTAAGTTTTTCGCTACGTTCGGGTTACCGAAAATCATACAAACAGACCAGGGAACGAACTTCATGTCCAAGATTTTTAATCAGGTCTTGCAATCACTTTCCATCACTCATCGCGTGGCAAGCGCATACCATCCAGAGAGTCAGGGTTCACTTGAACGATTTCATCAGACGCTTAAGTCAATGTTGGGGAAATACTGCAAGGACACTGGGAAAGATTGGGATGAGGGAGTTCCTTTGATGCTGTTTGCGGTTCGTGAGACTGTCCAGGAGTCGCTCGGATTCAGTCCCGCGGAGCTTGTCTTTGGACATAATGTTAGGGGTCCACTTAAGCTCTTAAAAGAAAACTTATTGGGAGTTGAAGTAAGTCCTAAGACTAATGTGCTGAATTATGTCAGTCGTTTCAGAGAGCGTTTGCATAACGCGTGGGCACAGGCCAAAGAGTCACTAACAGCCGCACAAAAGGATATGAAACGTCGGTATGACATCAAAGCCGTTCCTCGTTCTTTTAATGCCGGTGACCAAGTGCTCGTATTACTGCCCACTTCAGGATCAGCTTTGTCTGCCCGTTTCTCCGGTCCCTATGTATTGACAAAGAAATTGAGTGAGACAGACTATGTAGTTTCTACTCCTGATAGGACACGCAAGACACGGGTCTGTCATATTAATATGTTGAAAGCATATCATGGTAGGGAGGGATCTTCGGAGAAAACTGAGGGAAAATCTGTACCTGTGGTTTCGTCTGTGGCAGTAGCCATCGAGGTTTCATCTTCAGTAGAAACAGAGGCAGATGAAGATGGTCTCGTGCTGCGTAATGCTCCACAGCAGAGTACTAGACTAAGAAACTCAGAATTGTTGAAGACGTTGCCTTCTTATTTAGTGCATCTATCCGATGATCAGAGACAGGATGTTATTCAGTTGATTGAGAAATTTCCTACTCTTTTCAATGATACGCCTTCTAGAACTTCGGTGTTACAACACGATATAGATGTTAAAGATTCTCCCCCTATCAAACAACATGCTTACCGGGTTAATGCGTACAAGCGAGCTATCATGAGAGAAGAAGTTGACTATTTAACCGCAAATGATTTAGCTGTTCCTAGCTACAGTCCGTGGAGTTCGCCGTGTGTACTCGTTCCTAAATCAGATGGAACTTTCCGTTTTTGCACGGATTATCGGAAGGTGAACGCGGTTACGAGGCCAGATTGCTATCCCCTTCCTCGGATGGAGGATTGCATTGATAACATTGGTTCTGCACGCTTCGTTACTAAATTAGATCTACTAAAAGGCTATTGGCAGGTGCCTTTAACTAGTCGTGCATCGCAAATCTCCGCATTCGTGACACCTGATCACCTTATGGAATATAAAGTTATGGCGTTCGGTTTGCGGAACGCACCCGCAACCTTTCAAAGGTTGGTGAACTTAGTGTTGGCGGGTGTGCCAAATTGTAATGCGTACTTGGATGATTTGGTCGTATACTCTTCAGAATGGTCAGAACATCTATCCTTGCTGCACACGGTCTTTGAACGACTGGAAAAAGCTACGTTAACCCTGAATCTAGCCAAATGCGAATTTGCCCGAGCAACGGTGACGTATCTTGGTAAGGAGGTTGGTCAGGGGCAGGTTCGACCTGTAGCCGCTAAGGTTTCTGCTATCAATGAATTCTCCATTCCCACAACCAGACGCGAATTACGCCGGTTTTTGGGAATGGCAGGATATTATCGTAGTTTTTGTCGAAACTTTTCCAGCGTGGTGCATCCACTCACGAGTCTACTGAGTCCGTCTAGAGCATTTGTTTGGTCACCTGAGTGCCAACATTCGTTTGATAGTGTAAAAGCTTTGCTGTGTAGTACTCCTGTCTTGGCAGCTCCGGATTTTGCTTTGCCTTTTAAACTTGAGGTCGACGCAAGTGCTGTAGGTGCTGGTGCAGTACTCCTTCAAGAGGATAAAAACCACGTTGAACATCCTGTGTGTTATTTCTCTCGAAAATTTAATAAACATCAGTGTAATTATTCGACCATTGAGAAGGAGGCTCTGGCATTACTGTTGGCATTGCAATACTTTGAGGTTTACATCGGCTCTAGTCCTCTCCCGGTTATCGTTTACACGGACCATAATCCGTTAGTGTTTCTTTCCCGCATGTACAACCAGAATCAGCGACTCATGCGCTGGTTTCTGATTGTGCAAAATTATAATTTGGAAATCCGTCACAAGAAAGGAACAGAAAATGTTGTAGCCGATGCCCTTTCTAGGTGTGCTTAGTTCTTGACTTGGCTAGGTTCAGGTATGTATAAAAAAATAGGTGACCTGAGCCTACTTGTTTTTTTTTTTTTGTTTTTTTTATTTGTCTTGATTGTAACAAACTAATCATTTCATCATTATAAGTTTGTTCTTATGGAGGGGGATGTTACGTTCCCGTATCGCGTGTGTGTTCTTGTGTTTTTCTTTCCCGCTTTCTCTCTCTCTCGGTTACTTTCACTTTTGTAGGTACCCGTGATTGGCCAATTGACCTGTCAATCATCGTTGGCGCTGACGTCACCTCTTTTCGCCATCGCCAATAGGAACAGGCCACCTGGGGAATAAGAGTGCACGCCAGACGTCTCCACGGAAGCTCTCGGCTCGCTGAGACTCAAACCACGCTGCTCTCTGTTACTGTTACGCTGTCCCTTTGTATACCCTGTTGAGGTTATGGTTCTCGTTCACTCGGTGTGATGTTAAGTAGTATGAGTGAATGCTCCCTGTGTTGACTCTCTGATTTTATGTGACCTGCTCTACAGAGCTCAGTAGGTTACTAGTATGGAGAAGAGATAGACAGATAGCATGTCACGTGACATACACTGCACCACGCAGGGGTTTTCGATTCTGTTTAGTACACTAGGGTAGGGGCGAGCGCCACACTTTGTATTTCTGCTTCTGTTAGTTAGTGGAGACTAGATAGGGCGTCCTGGACGCTGAAGATTATTATTTTCTTCTTTATTTTCTTAGTTAGGATTAGAGGTTATTTAACAGCTAGACTTCATTTGGTTTTGTTCTTTTCTTTTCTTTGGCGCCGTCCACGTCTATCTTTTCTTCTTATTAACTTTATCCACCTTACAGAAATTCTGTATAACATGTCCATTTTTACATTTATGTTAATCTATATTCGTATAGATTAAATTCTTTTCACTTTTGCCACTGACCTTATTTGTTAAATAAAGGTTTTGGCTTTTTGCACAGTAAATCTGGTTGTAGAGTGTTTTTTGTACAACTCATGGTTTATGTAGGTTTCTCTATAATGTCATCTTTAAAATGTTGGACTCCCGAACCCCTGGACTAACTCGGGGGTCGTAACAAGTGGTCTCAAACTCGTTGCCATTTTGTGGCCCCCTACTTGACATTAAAGTTTAATGTTAGTGCGGCCCGTCGTTGCGTGTGCCACTTTTTTTTTTTTTTAACCCTTATGGGCTACCATAGATAGTCTTGTGACAGCTTACGGTGGGTTTGTTGTCAATAGTTGTCATAGACAACCGCGAAGTGCAAACATACTGCACCTGGAAAAACTGAGTGTGTCGCTTCAATTATGAGCGTGTTTGCCGCGCACCTACATTTGAAATAACGAACTTGAGCGCGCAAAATATGTGGGCGCGATATGTGTACCATTAATCAGGCCACAAGCTACTGGTAGCTCTTTGAGCGACGTGTTGGAGACCCCTGCTCTAAAACAATGTGAGAATAGTCATTCTAAGCTTGCAATATGTGTCCAACAGGTTGATAAGAGGGTTTGCTTTGATTTGCGCAAAGTCGGTAATTTGCCTGATACAGTATGTGTAGAAAGAATTCAATAACAAGGGCAGACATGACAGTGTTTCCTCTACATTCATTCTCCCGTGGCGGGCCGCCACACTTAAAATCCTCCCGCCACGGCTGCAGCTTCTCAGTGACGTCCGATATTCTGCATAGTATTATGTTATTTTGTTAAGCCCCACTAAAGGCATAAAAAACTTTGTAAAGCACAATCAAGTTTTCACCCTATATTCCAAGACTTCTAAAGTCATAGCATGTGTAATTTTAGTCGCTAAGTTAAAGTTAACGGAAAGTCATCTTGCCTCAGTCATTCTCCATTCAGAATTCACACAGCGCGTCGCGTTCGTTTGCGACACGACGACACTCTCTTCAAGGTCAATATTCCCATTATTATACTTCATTTGTAGATAAAGCATAAAGGTCTATGGTTTTCATAAAATGACTTTATCTTGCTGGAGTGGAGTTTATTGCCCATAGGCCTACCTTTCACATTCCCTTTATGTAAGATTACAGCATGGAGTCGAGAGAGTGCTATTGTTCTTCATGCGCACTGAAATTTAAAAGAGGCTCAAAAAACTGTTGCATATAGAATACACTAAGCATTAGTGCTGCACGATTAATCATATCGCAATCGTAATAGCGATCTCAAACCTATGCAATTATATAACGCAAAATGCCGTGATTTTATATGAAATAAACAAATTAGGGCTATTAACGCTGCATCTCTTCTTTTTTGTCATCCTTTGACTAGTGTTACACGATCCTGCTCTTATTCGCGCAAATGCCTTTTCGCATTTTGCACGACAAGAACTGAAAAGCTGCCTGTGAATGCCCTAAATGAGACTCGCAGAAAGACGCGCGCCATAATGCGCATGCACTGACGCGTGCCAGAATATAGTTCTCTTTCGAGCTTGAACGAACAATAACACACACAATTATGCCAAAATGTCGTTTTGTCGAGTATCTTCATAACGTAAGAAAAGTCTTAAGGACGAAAAGAGTTGTGCTATGAGGCGCATGTGAGATCCGCGTCTCGGCAACGGGTGCTCTTAAAGCGCCAGCAGCGAATAAAGCGTTCTGTCAGTCAAGTTAAAAGAACAAAGGGAAATTAGAAAATTACTCACTGATCTTGACTAAAGAACTTTTGTAGCTTTAATAAGGATTATTTTTTATTATATAATTTATAATTCATGCAGCACAGACTGTTTTATATCTTTATTCAATTTCTGTATCCTACACTCTTAAAACACATGTGTTAAATTTTACACAATATGTGTTGTCCCTGAGCTGACTCAGCACATGTGTTAAAATTTAACACATTGTGTGTTGTTTTTAACACATGTTGTGTAAAAAACAACACATGTTCAATTTTAACACATGTGCTGAGTCAGCTCAGGGACAACACATATTGTGTAAAATTTAACACATGTGTTTTAAGAGTGTACCTGTTAAGACAGGAAGGGCACAGGTAAATATGGTTTTTATTATGGGTTTATGTGGGGATTGTTTGAAGTTCACTTAATTTAAAAGTTGTTAAATTTTTTTTTTAGCCTAATAATTTTTTTTAAAAAAGTTGATAGCTTTCACTGTAATGATGGTTTGGTTGATGGTTTATTGATCATTATAGGTGTTATCAATCATTTAGTTGTTGTCTGTAGTTTGAGTTGAGAAATAAACATTAATACACAGAATGATCACTAATCTGTGTGTGCATTTTACTTTAGAACCAAGCAAGTTGGACTCATGAAACCATTTTATTATATCGGAATCGCATATCACAATTGCAATATTGACCTCAGTAATTGCAATGGCAATATGACATTTTCCCCAAATCGTCCAGCCCTACTAAGCATATTATAGATATAATCCCTTCGCTATGTTCTTTTCAATGTGAAGCATTGCTTGCTGTGACTTGGTGTTGCTTCAAGTGCATCATTCTGCACACGGGATGCGCATGATCGATTATAATACTTTGGGGAGACAAGGCCCCCCCACCAGGGAAATGGGCCTGCCCCCACAGCTTGGAAAAATCCTAGAGGAAACACTGCATGACTGCAAATATTTGTATTTCAAAAGCAAGATTTTTTTTCTATATAATAAAAGAAAATGTGCCTTCCAAAAAAACATTTAATATCATTAATGTGTTGTATAAAGAAAACAAAAAAGGACATGAGCAAATATAAGTATCACAAAGATGCGTTAAAAGGAAAAGACAAAGAAAGTGTGTAAAATGATCTTCAACTGTCAGAAGGACAGCTCATGAAGAACCAATCATGTACAGAAAGGAATGTTCAACTTCAGAGGAACAGTTCAGAAGAAACGTTAATAAAAAAAATTGAGAAGATTGGATCAGTCGTGCTCCTTGTTTGGTAAACTTGAATACTATTTTTGTGGAATACTTGATCCCAGTTAAGTTGAGTTTGAGACCCCTGCATTAATTTATCAGACTGATCTCATGAAGTAGCGTGTGTATGACATGCCAATTCGTATTTCCGTTTTTGGCGTGCTATCAAGACGCATTATCGCTTTTCAGCGTGTTTATGAACGCTGTATATATAAATATATGACTTACCTCAACCCCGTCCCTAAACCTACCCGTCACTGGGGTTAATGGCATTTATGACTGTTCCCTCACCACCCTAGGAAAAAAAAAAGATCGCTCCCCAGATGTAGATCTACATTTTGCTTCGTTTCGCGTGGACATTTGACTGCGTGTACAGACACGCGGAATCACTCAGACGTTAATGGCATAGACATGTACGCATATACGCGGATAGCTCAAAATACGTAGAGATAACACGCCACTTGACTCGAAAGTGCCATGTATGTTTACGCAAAAGTCATGATGTCATGTTGAATTTATAATGTTTAAGTAAGAAGTGTTATAATGTTTTAGCAGTGATGCTTGTTCTCAGTGTTACTTACTCAGCGTGTCTAGTTGCTGTAACCACAGGCATCAGCTTCTGAAGAACTTCATCTCCTGTGTTTTGTGGGACACTAATAGAAAATAAAAAATAAACAAGTTAATTAATTACGCTAACAATAGTAATAATAATTCATATCATAAGTAAATAATACATTGTACCTTTTTTAATTAAACACCGCTTTATAAAGGACGTGTGTTAAGGTTGTTTAGTGTCTATAACTGTAGAAGCCTCATATTCAGCAACACAGATTTGTTTTCTCTTCTTCTTGTCAATGTCGTTTGTCAAGGTCTATTAGTCTACATTTACACTACAACACTATTCGACATATCAGATTTTTTTCTGTCAAATGCGGATATTTTTATGAATCAAGAAGTATTTTGTGAAGTATTTTATATATAAGATGTGTTGTCACGCTGTTTTGCCGCAATGACCGATTGACAGGTCTAGCAAATGACCTGACTCTGTGATAAATCATCTCTCCTGTAACCAAAGTAATCCCACACCACAGATGTTGATTTTCGTTTGGGCACCAAGTCCTTATCTCATCCTGAACTCATCTTCCCTGTTTATGTATAATATCTGTCGTTATGCCCACCCGTTCTGTTCTGTTCTAGCGCTCAAATTAGGCGCGCTGCATTCTGATTGTTTCGGATTGCATACTGGGAGCTTGGAGCCGTGAGCGTGGAAAAAATCCTGCTATGAAGCGTTTTAGAAATCGTGCATGCTCAAATCGCGATTTTATTACGATTTCGATTTATCCTTCTTGAGGCCTTCTTGTCAACTCCTTGCACGCGCGTGCGATCGGTTGTTTGTGTTTGTAGCTCCGGAGAATTTCTTCACTAATCCTTGTTTATAGGATTATAAACATTTTATAAACTTATTTATAAACAAGCACTTTCTATTTTTATATCATGTGAACTTATCCTCGATACTATTCCTTATAAAAAACAATTGGATTGCTTTGATATCGCTACTTATATCCGCCCTTCCGAATCCCGGCTACTAGCCTTTAGCCCGGTTATTGTCACAGATAATAACTTCGATGTTCTGTGCCTTACTGAAACCTGGCTTAAACCAAATGAGTATTTCAGTCTAAACGAATCTACTCCGCCAGGATACTGTTATAAACATGAGCCTCGCCTGATCGGCCGTGGCGGCGGTGTTGCAACAATCTATAAAGATATTTTTAATATTACTCAGAAAACAGGTCACAGGTTTAATTCATTTGAAGTACTTGTGCTAAATGTTACGCTCTTAGATGTAAGAAGGAAATCCATATTATCTCTAGCCCTGGCTACTGTATATAGACCTCCAGGGCCATATGCTGAATTCCTAAAAGAGTTCGCAGACTTTCTCTCGGATCTATTGGTGAATGTCGATAAAGCAATAATTGATTTGAACATACACGTAGATAATACAAATGATGCTTTAGGGTCTGCGTTTACAGACTTATTAAACTCCTTTGGGGTCAAACAAAACGTCAGTGGTCCCACTCACCGTCTAAATCATACACTAGATTTAATTATATCATATGGAACCGATCCAACTGATATAGATATTAAACCGCAAAGCGATGATGTCACTGATCATTACATGGTGACTTGCATAATACGTACTGCTGAAATATGTCATGTTGCGCCACGTTATAGACCAGGCAGAACAATCCTTCCAACCACTATAGATGGATTTTCAAATAGCTTACCTGATCTATCTAAGCTGCTGAGTGAACCCAAACGAACGGATGAATTAGAGGAAATGACTAGCAGTTTAAGCACCATTTTTACTAGTACATTAGATATTGTTGCACCAATTAGATTAAAAAAGGTTCGAGAGAAAACTAAAGCACCATGGTACAACAGTGTTACGCATGCTATCAAGAGAGAAACTCGCAACTTAGAGCGTAAATGGAAACAAACTAATTTAGAGGTCTTTAGAATCGCGTGGAAAGACAGTATGTCACGTTATAAAAAGACACTAAAAACAGCCAGAGCTGAGCATCTCCGCAAACTAATCGAAAATAACCAAAATAATCGAAGGTTTTTATTTAACACCGTGGCTAGACTAACAAATAAACAGACATCACCAGAGCAAAATATACCGTTACAGTTTAGTAGTAATGATTTTATGAATTACTTCAATGAGAAAATAGAAAGCATCCGAAACACAATTATAAATGTACAATCCGCTATGGTGTCTTATGATTCAGCTTCAATTATGGCCCCTCTAGAACAACTACACCGCTTTACAATGATAGGACAGGAGGAGCTAAATAAACTTATCATTGCTTCTAAACCAACAACATGTTTATTAGATACCCACTAAACTACTGAAAGAACTATTACCTGTAGTGGAAGAGCCTCTCCACAATATTATTAACTCGTCTTTATCTTTAGGTCATGTCCCAAAAATATTCAAGCTGGCAGTAATAAAACCTCTCATTAAGAAACCGCAATTAGATCCAAATAACTTGGCAAATTACAGACCCATCTTCCATTTATGTCCAAAATACTAGAAAAAGTTGTGTCCGCTCAATTGTGCTCTTTTTTGCAAGAAAATGATATCTATGAAAAATTCCAGTCAGGATTCAGACCGCATCATAGTACAGAAACTGCGCTAGTTAAAATTACAAATGATTTACTTTTAGCTTCTGACCAAGGCTGTATCTCAATACTAGTCCTACTTGATCTTAGCGCTGCGTTCGACACTATAGATCATAAAATACTCTTGGATCGACTACAAAACTACACTGGTGTTCAGGGACAGGCATTAAGCTGGTTTAGATCGTACTTATCGGACCGTTATCATTTTGTCTGTTTAAATGGGAAAAAATCAAAGATAACGTCAGTAGACTATGGAGTACCGCAAGGATCAGTTTTAGGCCCTCTGCTATTCTCAATATATATGCTGCCACTTGGTAATATTATAAGAAAACATGGAATTAATTTCCACTGTTATGCTGACGACACTCAATTATATATTTCATCACAACCAGATGAAAACACTAACTCATTTAAAATGACAGAGTGTCTCAAAGATATAAAATGCTGGATGACGCGTAATTTCCTGCTATTAAATTCAGATAAAACGGAGGTATTACTTATTGGTCCAAAAAACTACTCACAAAACCTCTTACAGTACAACTTTAATATAGACGGATGTCCTGTTACTTTATCCACAACAGTAAAAGACCTGGGTGTTATACTAGACCGCAACTTGTCTTTCGAAAATCATATTTCATATGTTACAAGAACAGCCTTTTTCCACCTTAGAAACATTGCTAAGCTACGTAACATGCTATCTGTCTCTGATGCAGAAAAATGAGTTCACGCATTCATGACCTCGAGACTAGATTACTGTAATACTTTATTAGCTGGTTGTCCTGCATCCTCAATAAACAAGCTACAGTTAGTACAAAATGCAGCTGCTAGAGTTCTTACTAGGACAAGAAAATATGATCATATAACACCGATTTTATCATCTCTACACTGGTTACCTATTAAGTTCCGTATGGTTCCTAAATGGTTTAGCACCTATGTACTTAACGGACCTTCTTTCGCCCTACAATCCACCGCGTTCCTTAAGATCACTAAATTCAAGGCTTCTGGTCATTCCTAGGATATCGAAGTCCAGTAAAGGAGGGAGGGCGTTCTCGCATTTAACTCCGAAACTCTGGAATAGCCTTCCCGATACGGTCCAAGGCTCTGACTCGCTGACACAGTTTAAAACTAGATTAAAGACGCTTCTCTTTAGTCAAGCATTCACATAATGCTTACCTTTTAGTCCTCTGTTATGCCATACGGACCCGTTTGCCACTGAAACGCATTACCGCGACAGTGGGGCTCGACAGCCTTAGTCAAACGGGTCGGCGCATATGGTTGGGTTGCGGAGAGTTCAGGTTGCGGAGAGTTTGTGAGATAGTGGTTTCTAACACCGACTCCCGTATAATGGAAATCATTATGAACATCAGCTATGCTAATTATTTCCCATCTGCCTTTCTGCTGTTATCTAGGGACGCTTGTCCCGAGAAAAATGGCGTTCGTCAGGTCCAGTTTTGTCTCCAGCCTCTCACGGGGATTTCGGATGCCCCAACGCCTGTGATGAGACGACTCAACGCCTGTGATATGTTATGGCGCCGTTTTATACATAAACAATATTTATATTTAATATTTATATATAAACAATATGAATGTAAGCCAGAGGAGAACTGGCCCCCGACTGAGCCTGGGTTCTCCCAAGGTTTTTTCTCCATCCAATCTGATGGAGTTTTGGTTCCTTGCCACTGTCGCCTTGCTTTTGGCTTGCTTTGGGCTTGCTCAGTTGGGGTTATTTAGTGTTTAGCAATATTATTGATCTGTGTTGTACTACTTTCATGTTATCACTGTGAAGCTGCTTTGATACAATCTGTATTGTGAAAAGCGCTATATAAATAAATGTGACTTGACTTGATCGCACAGCCCTAATATATATATATATATATATATATATATATATATATATATATATATATGTATTAGGGCTGTCAGTTTAACGCGTTATTAACAGCGCTAACGCAAACCCATTTAAACGGCGTTAATTTTTTTATCGCGCGATTAACGGTCTTTTTATCCTAGCAAACTTTGTAGTTTTTTCACATGCTTTTGCAACAGGACGCGGCATGCGTCCTGATCCATTTCGACGTCTCGCGCTCGTCATCCACTCAAAGCCGGCTCGCAAGCCGAAACGTGTGTTAGCGGAGTGCCTGTTTTGTTTACGGTCTAGATCCGCTTGCGCTTTGGTAGAAGAAGCAACAAAACGTCCTCACGCAGCGCAAACCATTGAAATGAACGGGTTTCAGAGCGCAGCGCGAGGACGTTTTGTGCCGCACACACTCGTTTCGGCTTGCGTTACATTTTGAGTGGATGACGAGCGCGAGACGCCGAAATGGATGCCCTAAGAAGATTCTGAATGGAAAGTTTACTTTTAAAAAGTTGCCAAATTGTCCCATTGACAAGACCAAGTGATCTGTGTGTTTTGTCGCTGTGAACTGAGCTATCATCATCGCAGCACGTCCAGTCTGAAACACCACTTGATGATGGCCAAGCAAACACACACACACACACACACACACACAGATGATGCGAATTCTCCACCCCCTCGTCAATATCAGGACCTCGTCAGTATTTCTTTCACCCTTTTATTGATAGACAGTGTTACACTGTGTGAGAGATTATTTATGTTAGTGTGAAATTGATATCCAATGTTATTTTCAATAATAATAATAATAATAATAATAATAATAAACATTTGCACTAAACAAGCCAATCCACTTTTCCATGTTGATAAGAGCATTAAAATGAGAAAAAATAATGTAACAAAAAGAAATCAAAAGACATTTACAATAGATAAAAATGTGCGATTAATCGCGAGTTAACTATGACATTAATGCGATTAATCGCGATTTAATATTTTAATCATTTGACAGCACTAATATATATATATATATATATATATATATATATATATATAGGCTTAGGTAATGTAGTGCAGGGCGGTATACCGGTTCATACGGAAAACCGGTGCATATTTTTGTTATGATGTTAATTTTTAATATACTGCCATACCAATGTATTTAATTAAACAACGTTTGGAATGAACATTAAGCTGTGCCGCACGACACTGTTTCAGACGGACCCTTTTCAATGTTGCACTTCTAAGCAGCGATGGTGAGGCAAGGGTAAATCAAACAGCAGTGAAACAGCACTTTTCAAACAGAAAAGTGCTCCTCTAACCAATTATTAAACACATCTATATTAGACCCGGTGTTCTGTAAATACAACTTACAATAATATTTTTCTTTTTTGTCCTTACAATTTCAATAGTTAGACATTCAATTATATCATCCACCACCATAGTCATATTTTCAATCATTTTAAAACCATAATTTAAATCTACAAACATAGCTAAACCCCCACCTTGCTTATTTCTTCTGTTCTGACTTATAAATTCTTATACCATGGTCTGGGTGAATACTCGATTCTGATTGGCTGCAGGGTGTCCGTTAAAAAGTGATAGAGAACACCTAGTAAAGTAGTTCTGGTGAAACTGCCTGTTTACCATTCGAAATTAATAAATAAATGCGCTGCCTACAACGGCTGTGAGTAACCATAGCAACAGGCAGTCACATGCTCTATCATCTAACGTTAGATATTATAGCCTAATACAACAATGAGCGACTTCGTGCTATTTCTTTTAACATTTATGGAGAATATGGCAACTTTGACGACTGGTATGCTGCTGAAGAAAGAAAAAATGTAAATAAAACGGAGAAAATTACACCGCTGCTGCTCTGCTCCATTGAACTCTATTGGTAACGACGTAACTTGCGACCATAGTTGGATAACGATGCTTTCGGGAAACGCACCCCTCAATGAGATCCTGCGGGAGTTTTACGCAGCTGTCCAGACAACCAAGGCAGGAGAAGGCTGAACGTTACAGCGTTTCAAGCCTAAGGAGCCTGAGGCAAATGACCCTCTCTTTGATCTGATTAATTTATTGCCCTCTATAACGTTAAGCGCAAATCGCTGGAGCTCAGAGCTAATTGTTTTTTTTATTGTTGTTTGATTAATTGTTTTATGTGTAATAAAAAAAAAAACTATTCCTACCTTTGTGTTTCATGAAAAAAAAAAAATGCATTTGTGAACCTGAAGGGATACGAGCTAAGCGGACTATAGGCTAAAAATCTCCGGTTGCTAAATAAACAGTCAGGCAAGGCAAGTTATTATTTGTAAAAACTAGATTTAGCCTAATTAAAATATAAACTAATGTTTTAAAAATGTTTTATTTGGCAAGTGACCATGGTATAAGCGGGTTAATGCCCTCCGAGGTGTCCATTGTCAGGTTTTAATGGACTTCGGCGGAGGCAACCGTCCTCCGCTGCGCGTCGGCCGGTTTACGCCTCGCCGTCGTCCATTAAAACCTGACAATGGACACCTCGTCGGGCATTATAACCCTTACATAACCTTCAATACTAAAATCCATTTCTTTATCATTACATATTCATGTTTCTGTTATCAAAATCACACTAAATTTTGAAAACTGTTTTAAGGAACTCTTTATGTGGTCGAAGTTTGCATAAAGGCTTCTACTATTAAAGTGAATTACAGAGAAGGTATTAACATACTTAAATGTACAATTGTAATCATCCTCTGAATAATATTGACAGTCATTAACAGATCTCGTAAAGAAATTATTTTCAGGATCGATGTCAATCTCAGTGGGCCTACTCTGTAAATCACATTGTGAGTATGCAATATCCAGACCACTTAATTCAGTATTTTTCCTCAATGAGAGTTCAAAATCAGAAATTGCTTTAGAAGTCTTGTTGGAGGCCATGTGAAAAGAAATGTTTCAACATACCAGAATTATGCCGATTATCCTGATTTTTAGACTTGGTTTGGTGTGCTGGTGCGCCGATGAACTATTAGTTTGTCGTAACGCAGGAAAGCAATATCGCCCCTATCTCCTGCGGCTCTTAACTCTGGCATCAATGGGCTATATGCACGCATAAGTTCCGCATTTGATGCAAGGATGCTCGTTAGTTTCCGGCTGGGGAGATTAAAGCAGAGGAAAACCGAGGAAAACGGGATTATGGCAGAGTCTTCAAAATTTACTGTCCTCCCGTCTTTGAAACGAAACTTTCATACGTTTAGATGTAATTTTATATATAGTTATGTCTATTTAATATAATTTTAAAAACAAGCATAAACACAACGAGGGGTGTATTTTATCTGTTTTTGTGACTAACGTTTCTTTTGTATAACGATGGAGTTAGGCATGTGCCAGTATCAAATTTTCATGCTGCGGTTAATTGATTGAGCTTTTATCACGGTATACGGTATTATCATGATATTTTAATGAAATTATATTTTAATGCTCAAGAAAAACAGATACATTGTGGGTCTAAAAAAAACCTCAACTTGCATCACAGTGTGTAATTGTGATTTTCAAAACATATGGTAACTAAACCAAATTGTTTAAAGTTTAGTGACAACATGTTACAATGTTTACATGGGACAATGACTGGTAGGTTACTGTTTGTATTATCCAATTAAATTCTTGGATTTGATTTCAGTCTTAATTCAACATTGACTCATTTGGATAAATATTAGGTAGGCCCCAGTCTGTTCATGTTTCTCAAGAAAGAAAAAAAAAATCTCACATAATGCTGTAAACACACAGAGAGAAATTAAATATAATATTTAGCAAAATACTCCTTGCTATTTTTTTCTAGTCAACTAATGTGCTGGTCATTAAATGGCTTTCCTGAGGTAAATGTAACGTTTTGTGACACAACTGTTCTCTTGCAGTGTTACTGACCTCTTTCCGTGTTTGAAAACACTGATTGATCGTTATTATGTACAAGTAAATACCTTTCGGTAAGTTGTACTGTCTCTTTAAATAAAAACTT
This sequence comes from Pimephales promelas, assembly GCF_988280905.1. Lineage (NCBI taxonomy): Eukaryota > Metazoa > Chordata > Actinopteri > Cypriniformes > Leuciscidae > Pimephales > Pimephales promelas. The sequence goes on along the minus strand of NC_142770.1, from coordinate 38,464,027 downwards.
AAGTAGCATGATGGGTTTACTTGAACTGAGGAGCAACGATCTGTGATCAGAACCTAAGAGCTGATTTATCAACAACTTTATCAATTTATCAATAACAACTTTCATATCAAAAGTGTCAGTGTCAATGTCCTCTTTGCTCTGTGATTTTTCTCTGTGGGAGAGCGTATGAAAAGTGTCAAATGTGTTAATCGCCTTTCAGACAGGACGCGGAATGCGCGACGCTGGCCGCTTGGTTCAACGTTGCCCTTCAGATACAACGCGATTTACCATTAGAAGTAAAAAGTTTAACTATTTTGAACTTTAACCCAGGCATGTGTTGATCGATGCAGGTCGACGGAGCAACAAAACATCCCTTTCTCGATCCTTCCAATGCAGAAGCTTGACTATAATGGGTCTCGGCCAGTCCCTTCGGTCGTCCGGTTTCCCCACGCGGTGGGCCCTTTCCACCTCCACCATGTGCTGCAGCTGGAGCTTCTCAGTCAAAAGTTGTTTCACTATTTCCTCCGCGTCGGCTCAAGTCTCCCCCGGCAATTCCTTTACTCCCTCAAAGACCAAGTTGTTTCTGCGGCTCTGCCCTTTCAGATACTCCATTTTATCGATGATGATGAGCATATTGTCACAAACTTTATAAACGTCAGATTGCAATGTGTTGTTGCATTCAGTTAGTTTTACATTCTCTTCCTTCAGATTGTCCACCTCACCTTGCGTGAACTGTGAGCTTGTTTTGAGATCTTGAATGTCCCTTAATATTGCATCCATACGGGCATTTGTAGCTTCCATCGTCATTTTTATAAATCTTTTAAAAATCTCCTGTTGTTGCTTAAGCAGTTCCTTGAACATGTCCTTTTGTTGATCCATTAGCCCAATGACTTGACTTAGGCTAACGTACTCCTCCTCCGTTGCCAAATCTACCTGTATGTATGTATGTATATGTATATATATATATACTATATATATATATATATATATATATATACACACACACACACACACACACACACACATATATAATTTTAATTTTTTGAGTATTTTCCTTGTTAAAGGGGTCATATAATGCCATTTTTGTACAAGTTAATATGAATGTTTAGGGTCTAAATGAAAACTGTAATATACTTTTACTAAAAATTCTCATTAGTATTGTAAGAAAACACTAATTTTACCTGATCAAAATCAGCTCTGTTTTCAGCACTCCATTTCAGTGCATCTGTTCTGCGGGAGTTTAGAGAGACAGCGAACGTTGAGTGTTGCCTTGACAACATTTAAATTTATTCATTTAGCTGATGCTTTTATCCAAAGCGACTTACAATAGCTATATGTCAGAGGTCGCACGCCTCTGGAGCAACTAGGGGTTAAGTGTCTTGCTCAGGGACACATTGGTGTCTCACAGTGGATTCGAACCCACTTCTCTCACACCAAAGGCATGTGTTGTATCCACTGCGCCACCACCACTCCTGTTGAAGGTTTTATTTTGGAGAAAGAATGGCAGCGGGAGTCTCTGAGGACACATCTGTGCAACCGTATCAGTTTGAACTGGAGTCGCACCCGGAACAAGATGACGGCCCAAAGAAGTTCGACAATTATGGCGTTTCTGAATGGTTGGTTAACGTAATGTCACTTTGATCTATCTTTGTATGCACTGACTAGAGCAGTGAGATACGAACGCTGTTACTGATGTATAAGTTAGTTCATTGACAGATTGACGTTACAACTATGGTCATGAAAAACTTTTTCCCGCAATTTGCAAAGATTAATATAAAGGTTAATAAAACTTTACACTCCCTTCTTCTGGTGCAGAGGGAACAAAATAGTTGATACCGATTATTTTTTCAGGAGCAGCTTTTTAGCAAAACCAGATTTATACTGACCCTCGTTTATAAAGAAGTCTACAATAAGTTATTTGCGCAAACATGAAAGCATTGACATTGCTCGTGGGGAATATTCCCATCGTAAACAAAACTCAGCCACTGCGTCTTCAGAGGTTTAAATGTAGGAACATCAGAATGATTTCTGTGTTTGTTATTGCACCCACGAACAGAACAACACAATCGCTTAGATGCCATTCTGCTCCAGTGTATCAACAATGATGGACCATGATGACAGCTCGCTCAGGGCGGGTCTGTGTTGAAACACTGCTGTCAATCAACAACTGTGGGAGGGGCGTCATGCGCTGTGTGACGTCACACGGTGAAACGGCTCGATTTGAGACAAGGGAATACATATAAAGCCTAGTTCAAACTACATGATTTTAAAACATCGGGCTGAACTGTGCGGTTCACACTACATGACTTGCTCTCACTGAAATCAGGAGCGTTCAAGTTGTTTAGCTGTTCACACCACAACACAACGTGATTGATCCACAACAGGAGGTAACTCACTACACGAGTTGACAACGCACTACATGGAGATACAACCACAATCGGATGATAAAAGCAAATCGTTTTTGACTCTAATGAGAGCTGTTTCAGTATTATGGTACGGTCTGAATCATGAAAATAATCAAATAAATAACGAGTAGACAACAACTCTGTCACCCAACGATTCTATCTTGTCTACAAACCACGTTTTGTCATAAAAAACGTGAAAGACCAGCAACAAAACGAACCAGAAATGACGTGAAACAGCACTGCGAAGAGAACACAACACGTGAATATGGACGTCAGACAGAAACACTGTTGCTGCACACTGCGCAACGATCTGCTCTGAGAAAAAAATGCAAAAAAAATATAAAAACTAAGATTTACCTGGTGTCCTCAACCCATGCGTTGCTATGATTGGCTGTACTCATGACATCACTGAGATTGAGTCGCGCGACAGCTCTGGATATCTAGCAGGCTAGATATTTTTTCTAGGCTCGGCGACACGTCTGCGAGGTGTCTGCAAACGTTTTCGCTGCGCTGTTGGCTCTTTCATACTAACAGATTGGCAAGCGTTCGTCCGCTAATCCCACGCGATTTGCACGCGATAACACCTTTATTATTAAATGATGGTTGTGTACAGGCACTGACAACACACATTGCAGTACAATAAACTTGTAAAAGTGCATGTACCATTCCCTTTCATAGTCACTCCGAGTTACGTCGGATGACGGAGAATGGGGGGGGGGGTGGTTTTCGACTAGAAAGCCAATCCTCTTCGAGTATTAAAAAAACGAGCCAATGGCAAAAAAATGCCACTCACCTCTTCGAGACGAGCGAACTCTCTGGTGTTGGTGTGACGGCGGTACCCAGCGAGTTTCACATTGCCTGCGATCTGAGCAGTGGTCTGCCAGTGTGTGTGTCTCTCCCTGGTCGCTTCAACATCTGAGTTTTCTCCTCTCACTGAAAGAGTGTGCACGCGGCACGTCTTTTTAAAGACGACCTGCCCGTGTATTCCTGAGTGCGGTATTCTGACAGAGTCAGCTGATGGGCGTGAGCGCTGTTTGACGTGTTTGGGCTTTGATCACGCTCAGACAGCGCTCGTGGGTGTGTCACGTTCTCTCAGTGGGGACGTGATCATCACAATGTATAACGGTTGAGACTCAGTGAGCTCAATAGAGTGAGAGTCCCCTCATCCACAACCCGAACTGTTTTCTCCACGTGAGATAATACTTTGGCTGGTGGCCAGGGTGACCAAAAGACGTCAGGTCTGGAACTAAACCGACGAAAACTCCTTGGTCCACACCTCGTCTTTCACGTTGCAACCCACGTGGTCCAGAGTGAGTGGGCGGGGCCCGCCCGCGGGCCCGCATTCTCATTCGGTCCTCCAGCTGATTAAATCATGTTTATCGCCGCATCACAAGGTGAGCTGGAGTCCTCTGGAGATGGCTCGTCTGTGCTGCTGTCCTCGGATGTGCTAGCATAGTGAGTTTGATTCAGGGTTCACAGCTATGCTTTTCCGGGCTGCCACGAGTGTCAGGTTTGTGTGGAAAATTCTGCCTTGTCCCGAGCACTTAAGGCTGATGATTGGTTTTTGGGGGTGGCGAACACAAATACTTTCTTCCCGGATGTGCATTAAGAGGCCGTGAGAACGTGGAAGTCTCCTTTGACTTTTCACGATCACTCAGCGGCCTCTTCCGCCTTCCCTGCCCTCGTAGAGGCCGCAGTCTAGGGTACACTGGGGTTCCACCCTGTGGAGTGTTCTGTGGCAACACTTATGTGTCCCCACAGCGCCTAGGCAACCCTAAGCACCCCTCCAATGCCTGTAGGTTTTTGTCTACTCCGGTGGCGGGGACCTATAGAGCTGCGGGGCAGGCTGCCACCTCACTGTATGTTATTTGCATCCTTATGGGTGTTAAGTGACATGCACGAGGATAGGGCTGATTCAGGGCTCATCCTTGAGCTGCCTGCCGTCACCGACCTTGCTCTACGAGTGACGAAGGTGACCGCATGCTCCAGTCAGGTGATGTCCACATGCGTGGTCAGACATTTTTGGCTTAACCTGGTTGATGTGTGTGAGGCTGAGTGAACCAGTTTCCTCAACTTCCCCATATCCCAGGCTGGCCTCTTCGGCGGCACGGTCGTGAACTCCGCCCAACAGTTCTCATCCGCCCAGAAGTGGACTGTGGCTTTTGTCTGACCCTGCGGCTTCTGCTGCCAACCAGCCGCTGGCTCAGATGCCTCAGTCCGCTTGCCACCGAATGCGCCCTCCTGCGACTTCTGCCCCCTCCCGCCCGGCCCCAGCAGCGCCGCGCCGTGGAGGTGGTCGCAGGGAGGCGCCCCTGCCCATACCAGCCCGTAGCCGCTGTACGCCAGTCTCCGGACCACACCGCTCTCATCCCCCTCTATCGCCAGACCCCTGGCAGAGCAGACCCCCATGGAACGCTGGTCCTTCCCTGGTCTCCTCTGTCAGGGCGCGGAGCTTGACGCACACGCGGGGGGTCGCTACGCCACCCTCGCCTGTGCCGATCCCCCCCCCTCCGGGGGGACGCCTGTGGCTCGGATGATTCCGCCAGATCAGTTTTTGGGGGCTTGGTTAGAGCTCCCCAATCTGTCCCGTTGGGTCACCCAAACTATCAGGCTCGGCTATGCGATTCAGTTCGCACGGTCTCCTCCCCGCTTCAGGGGAGTCCGCTTTACGGTGGTCGGTGGCAATGTCGCGATCATGAGAGCTGAGGTTGCCACCCTGCTGACGAAGGGTGCAATCGAGGCCGTCCCTCCAGCCGAGATGAAGTCAGGGTTTTACAACCCCTACTTCATTGTCCCCAAGAAAACCGGTGGGTTACAACCGATTCTGGACCTGCGCGTTTTGAACAGCACCATTCACCGGCTGCCATTCAAGATGCTCACGGCCAAACACATTTTCGAATGTGTTCGGCCCCAGGATTGGTTTGCAGCGATAGACCTGAAGGACGCCAACTTTCATGTCTCCATTTTACCTCGACACAGACCGTTTCTTCGAGTGCTTTCGAGGGGCAGGCATATCAGTACGCGGTTCTCCCATTCGGGCTGGCCCTGTCTCCCCGCATCTTTACGAAGATTGTCGAGGCGGCCCTTGTTCCCCTTCGCGAACAAGGGGTTCGCGTCCTGAATTACCTCGACGACTGGCTAATCCTAGCACACTCTCGAGATCAGGTCTGCAAACACAGGGACCTTGTGCTTCGGCACCTAGCCTGTCTGGGCCTTCGGGTCAACTGGGAGAAGAGCAAACTTTGCCCCGTGCAGAGAATCTCTTTTCTCTGTGTGGAGATAGACTCGGTAGCCATGTCCGCGCAGCTTACGAGAGCGTGCTCACTCACAGCTGACTTGTCTTCGACAGTTCGAGGGCAAGAGTGAGGTGCCACTGAAACTTTTTCAACGAGCCAATGGCATCGTTTTTTAATACTCGAAGAGGATTGGCTTTCTAGGCGAAACCCCCCCATTCTCCGTCATCCGACGTAACGTCTCCGTTCCCTACTCAGGGAACGAGGGTTAAATACGTAACCGAGATGTTTTATGACCCCTTTAAGATATTTTTCCCTTTTGTTGTTTCTCCGGTACATTGGGTTTTGTTTGTTTTGTCATTGATGTATGCACTTGTACATATTGTACACTACTGACACTGTAATAAACTCCACCTTCACAAAGAGCTTCTGCGAGTGCGCATCATTTCTACATCCCTTTACAGACTCACATTTCTCCTCGAGCTGCTCGTCTTCATCATATAATCTCATCTTTTATCCTCACAGCATGTCAGTTATGTGGTGATGCGCTTTCAATATATTGCGGGACAAATGAATAGTAATATTAAATGTAATGGTAAAAGTAGTGTAATAACAACAACAACAGTAATGTAACATGCCCTGCGTGCGCGTCCGCTACGCCACTGTGAAGAGCTGAACGCCTCCAGGAATGCCATCAAGGACATTCACTGTTTTATCAAGTTTACTTTGGCCGTCCGAGTGACGTCATTATCATCATCAGGAGGATCCGCGGACGTCCACTTCCTGTCACAATTAAAACTTCATTTTGGAAAAATACTTTCTATTAACTTGCTGTTTTATTACTGCAATACAGTGAATGACAGCCGTCTGTGTCTCCCAGTGTCTTACATTATTGTCAGTTTAGTGTTCAGTGACTCATTTACACACAAACATAAGATAACATGCATGTTATCTTATCAGTCTGAGCCCGTGATTTAAACACCTCTGATCTCTGAGTTTCTCTTTCTTCATAATGTTTTAGACTGTAATGATTGCACTCCGTGTTACTTACCCATCATTAATGAATCCAATAAAGCTCCACAGGTCAAACTTCTGCAGTGTCTTCTCTGAGGACAACAACACAAACACTAAAGCTGACCACTGAGACGAGGAGAGTTTCACATCACGTAATCCTCCAGAGCTCATATGTGGTTGAGCTTCGTTGACTAGAGAAAGATCACCCAGTTCATTCAGACAGTGAAACAGATTGATGTATTTCTCTGGAGAGGGATTCTCACTGATCTTCTCTTTAATATAGTCAACTGTTTCCTCATTGTTGTGAGAGCTGTTTGCTGTCTGTGTCTTTAGTTCTTGTAAGAGACTCTGATTAGACTCCACTGACAGACCCAGAAGGAAACGAAGGAAAAGGTCCAGATGCCCATTTCTACTGTGTAAAGCCTCATCCACAGCTCTCTGATGGAGATCAGATAGGGACACTTTGCCTCCATTAGTTGGTTTGGTAATCTGGTCAAACACATTGATGTTATTGTTGATAAAGGAGAGATGCACATATAGAGCTGCTAGATGTTCCTGAATGCTCAGATGAACAAAGCAGAAGACTTTCCCCAGACACGAGCCCAACTCCTCTCTGAAGATCTGAGTGCACAATCCTGAGTAAACTGATGCTTCTGCCACATCAATGCCACACTCGCTCAGGTCTTCCTCATAGAAGATCAGGTTGCCTTTCACAAGCTGCCGATACGCCAGTTCCCCCAGTTTGACGATCATGTCTTCATCTTTCACTTTCTTCTCATAGTCCTTCTCATGTTTGATGTTGGTCTGAATGAGCAGGAAGTGTGTGTACATTTGAGTGAGAGTCTTGGGAATCTCTCGTCTCTCTGCTTCACTGCACATCTCCTCTAGAACAGTGGCTGAGATCCAGCAGAACACTGGGATGTGGCACATAATAAAGAGGCTCCTTGCGGACTTCAGGTGTGAGATGATCCTGTGGGCCAGACTCTGATCACTGATCCTCTTCCTGAAGTATTCCTGCTTCTGTGCGTCACTGAAGCCTCGTACCTCTGTCACTCGATGGACACACTCAGAGGGGACGAGATCCGCTGCTGCTGGTCTGGAGGTGATCCAGATGAGAGACGAGGGAAGCAGATTCCCCACAATGAGGTTCGTCAGCAGCTCGTCCACTGAGGCTGATTCAGTCACATCACACAACCTCACATCGCTCTGAAAATCCAGAGACAGACGACACTCATCCAGACCATCAAAGATGAACAGCACTTTATACTCATCACTGGATATGGCCATTTCTCTGCTTTCAGGGAAGAAGCGATGAAGAAGATCTGAAAGACTGAGTGTTTTGTCCTTCATCAAGTTGAGCTCTCTGAAAGCCAGTGGAAATATGAGCTGGACGTCCTGATTCTCTTTCCCTTCAGCCCAGTCCAGGATGAGCTTCTGCACAGAGACTGTTTTTCCAATGCCAGCGACTCCCTTTGTCAGCACAGTTCTGATGGGTTTGTCTTGTCCAGGTAAAGGTCTAAAGATGTCACTGCATTTGATCGGTGTGTCCTCTGTTTCTGCTCTCCTAGACTGTGTCTCAATCTGTCTCACCTCATGCTCATTATTGATCTCTCCACTTCCACTCTCTGTGATGTAGAGCTCTGTGTAGATCTCATTCAGGAGTGTTGGCTTTCCCTGCTTTGATATTCCCTCACACACACACTCAAACTTCTGTCTCAGATTTGATCTCAGTGTGTTGAGGACTTCAGCAGCTTTAGAGTCATGGCTGGAAGATTACAATAACACATTATTACACAAGTCAGAGAAGTAAATAACCATAAATTACAACGACAGTCCTGCATTTTACCTGAAACCAGGACGCATGCGTTCATGAAAGTCTTGTGGTTGAATCACAGGCATGAACACAGTTTTGTTTTTAACTGGTCTGGATGGAAGATTTGACCTTAAATCAGAATGAAGAGGGTAAAGAATCAGACACACTGATATTGATGTAATTGTGTCATTAACTGAGTAACACACCAACAGCTTTTACAGTGTGTGAATGTTTTAACAATACAATACATAGAGCTTTACACAAGAGCACAATGATCATCATTAATAGACTCAAACTAACAGGATTTCAACTCATTAAACTGCTGTATATTAAAGCCCCATTCTGTTATTTTTGAAAGGTTGCTCTCGGGTCCCCCTACAGTTGGGAAACAGTATTGTCTTCTGTGGTAAAATCTGTCATGGCTACACTAGGGAATACACGCGTGTGTTTGTTGACAAGCGATCCCGAACTCTGCAGAAGGAAGGAGTTGTCAGATCTTGGGCAGACTCCAGTGTTGCGTGTGAAATGTCTTCATCACAGGTACATTGGCATTTATTTCTGCATGTCTTATGGGCTTTATTTTTTTCAAACATTGAAAGATCGCGTAGCTCACGTTTATAAGCCAGCGTCTTTATAGTAACGCTAGCCTATTGGCTACTGTTTTACATAATGGATATGCTACTTAAATTCAATGTTTGTTGGTAGATAATAGCCATGTCGTCAATATTATAATATCAAGCTATCATAGATGAATCCGCAAATTAGAAAAATCGATTTGCATTATAGCCCGAGGCAAGACACTTTCACCACAAAAATAAGTAACAAACAAGACTATCAGCCTGCAGACATAGCAGGAAACTACACTGCGACCTTTTGAAATCCCATTGCGACCCTAATTTTTAATGGGTCGCAAATGTATCACTGACTATATTGACGGGTCTGTTTTTTTTAGTTTCTTTCGGGTTGTATTTAATCTTCTAAAACCTGTCGGATCGTCCGCTTTTTGTCCCGCCAAAGCCTTTTTTGATCGCGGTGAGTGTTGTAGAGTAGAATGACTGATGCGTTTGACAGGGCGCAAACGAGCTGAGAGAGAGAGAGCGCGCCCTGGCCGCGCGCGCACTATCACGTCTTCACACAACACAAGCGCTGTCTTGCTCTCTCTCTCTATCGCGTCGCGTGCATATTATTCAAATGACATGATAGTAAAAGGTTTGTGTCTTTATAATAGGCATGCTAATCATAATCATATAGGCTACCATCTGAGCCTGCATGGCGGCAAGAAAAAGACGCAGAGATGTAAGACACCGTGTCTCTTCCTTACACCAAAGTAGATTTGTGGTCTGGTGTTCGGCTGATAAACTCTGCCATGAGCTAACTAATTATATTGCTCGCGCTGATATTGACATCGACTAACGTTATATGATCACTAGCAGTTTTTTAGACTAACGTTAGTTTTTTCATAATCATAAACAGTCCTGCGTATGATTCTACATTGATTAAAAAAGAAAATCAAATGTGTTTTAATGGTAATTATTTTATACGGAAATCATGTATTTATAATTCAGATGAGAATAAAGTTATGGGTTAGTTAAAATTAAGGAAAACAAATATATTGATCTGAAACATTGCAAATTAATTTTACATTCATTCAAGTACAATTACCAAACATATATCAAGGTCGTTTTGTCTTTTTATTAATTTAATTAATAAACTAATAATATAAAACTATTGTCAGTGCACTACAAATAAACTGGTTCTATGCCTTTATTAATAAAACTTAAACAACTTAAAAAATACGAGGCTTAAGACATTTATAAAAATGCCTTCTGCATTTTTGTTTTGCTTTTCACTCCATTGTACCGAAATCGTACCGAACCGTCTGAATGTCTGAACCAAGAACCCGACCCAACCGTGACTTCTGTACCGTTCCACCCCTAATGCAGTTTCATTATTATTCATTACTATCCAGAGTGCGGCTTACTATAAATAATTTGTGCGACCAAATCATGTTTTGCGCCAGTAACTGAAAAAGTTAGTAGCGCAAGTGCCACCAGTGGAAAAGGTTAGTGTAGTTCCCTGCATAGGAAAGTTATCCTGACCGATTGTTTTGTCCGTCTAATCATGTATTATTTACTTGCAAGAATGCAGCCCCTACCAAACTCAGTGATCAGTGTACTTTCACGTCTGGAGCTGGCGTAAGCTGCCCGCCCCGGCTCTACGGGGATGCTCAGTGGCGGTTCTACTTTGAATTACACCCAGGGCGAGACCACCTTTGAGCGTAAAAAGCCTAATAAACAATGAAATCAATTCACCAAGTTAATAACATTTAAAAATTTGTTTTAAAGGAGTGTCTTTTAGCTTACCTAAACTTAAAAAAAGGTTAAAAAAAAAAGTTTTATAAAAAGATAAACCTCATATTTCAGCATTTAAATTATCTCTATAAAAAGAATGAGTCAGTAAAGATACATTCCTGACATTTGTAATGCACAGTAGCTTATCTTTTATCATTAATAGTAAAATTCGGTTCGACGTTGCTATAATACAACCATGCACTGCGCTCTCTACAACGACAGAGAAGTTTTAATAGTGAATGTATTTCCACCACAGAAAAACGCTTGCTGTAGCTCTGCTAAAAGATTTATTTACAGAGAAGAGAAATACACCCAAGTGTTTGGGTGCACGTGCTGAAAAGTTTATGAGCGTGCTTCCCGTGCGTGCGCCTATTTGAAATAACGACCTCGAGCGCGCAAAAGACGCGATACGTGAACTAATCAGGAGACCCTCTTGACATCGCTTCTGTGAACGGCTCCTTCTCAGCAAGCAGGGGCGCCATTCACAATAAATTAATCGAAATTATAAAAAAATAGAAAACCTTCGTGGCACGGATTTATTTAACTACTTGTGCTGCCCCCCCAGAAATGCCGCCCCGGGCGACTGCCCGTTCGCCCGTGTCTAAAACCACTACTGGGGATGCTTGAGTTTGATAAGGGGCCTCAAAATAAATCAATGCAGCCTACATTGGATGTGGCGAGGGGTGAAGCTACACAACACATTCCCAACAGTAAACTGATCACCCGCGCTCTGTTTCTGACGGACTTCACATTTGGTTTTACTCGCTGCTTCAGCCATGACAACATACAGAGGTAAAAGAAAAAACACTCGTTGGGCTCTCGCGTCGTAATCTGAGGAAGTGGGGGAAGTGACGTATGCTGTAAAGCAGTCGAATTTTGTAGTTCTTTTTGTGCTACCCCCTACCCGCTCCCCGAAGTTACAGAGTGCCAGTTAAAGCGATACAGACCCCGTCAGGCTTTAGCAGACCTGTCAATCAACCTACTGTAAGTCGATGTACCTTCTCAAGGGTTTTGGAAAAATATTATAAAGGTCGAAAAAACTACAGAGTGCTGCCTTAACAATTTCATAAAAATCTAAAACTATAAGCATAACTTTTATATTAATGATATACCTGAGATCAGGCTGTGTGTCTCCACTCTTAAACCGTATTGGCTTATCCATAGACCAGTCACTCTTCACAGACACACAGCTGGACTCTGGGTTTGAGCTCTTCTGCTGGACTGAACTGGGTTCAAAAAACATAAAGCGGTTAGAAAAATCTGCTCAATTTTACACCGACTCCATTATATAAAGGTGGAGAAAACCTCAGCTTACTTGATGTCATTGCTAGTGTTAGACTGACTGAGATCAATTATGAGTCTAATTCAGAAGTGTCACTATTGCACATATTTTATATAAATGATATACCTGAGATCAGGCCGTGTGTCTCCACTCTTAAACCGTATTGGCTTATCCATAGACCAGTCACTCTTCACAGACACACAGCTGGACTCTGGGTTTGAGCTCTTCTGCTGGACTGAACTGGAACAGAGAACAGATTCAGTTTAATCCTCTACATTTCTGTGTTCATTCGTTATGAGAGGAACCATATTAATAAACACATTCATCTTAAAGCACTTTGAGGAACCTTATGATCTTTTTATTTAATATTTCATGTCAGTTTCAAAACAAAAACGCATGCAAAAATAGGCAAAAACATATATATTTTTATGTAAACTTGTGCAGGGGGGTCAAAAACTGATAGTTTTCTGTGATGTGAGACAATATTGAACAGTGTTAGTTGAAAGTACCTGCGTCCTGGAGAGAAATCTCCATCTCTGGATGATTGTGAATCAGCCATGATGAAGATCAGGAGAATCTGATGAGTTTGATCTCCTCCACTGACTCTGATGAAGAAACATTCACACACTAAATTAAATGATTAAATTAAACACCTTCATAATTTATCTGATCATATCTGGAGTGTGTGAGAAAAGGGATCGTGTGAATTCGTTAACTCACGCCCATTGGGCCTTTACACACACACACACACGTCGGCCGTTGGATTTAGAATTCATGGAAATAACGGACACCGGAAACGCTGAACATGTTCGGGAGAAAGAAAACAAACCCCGACCCGCATCGACAGACTCTGATCCGGTGTTTAAAAAGCGTGTGTCTGTGAGCTGTGATTTGGCCTATGAATGTTTACACATAACTAATGAATATTTACACATATAAACTTCTGAAGAATCCCAAACATTACCAAACACAAAAGAAACCTTGAAGTGAAAGAAACCCTTTAAAGATTTTTATCAAATCAACAATCACGTAATGTCGTCCTGAGATAATATGACGAAGTCACGAACACATGAACACTCACCTTGATCAAACTTTTACAAAATACAGGATCTCAAATCCTCCAACTTTAACATTATAAAGATACGAGTAAATTAATTGTTAAGCGTTGATAAACACTTTGATGCTCTGTTTTTTTCGTGTCGTATTTTTCCAGCTCAACATAGCGACAGGAAAACTAACTTTCTACACACACACACACATTGAGAATGAGTTGTTGGCCATAGTTTATGGCTGTGAGAAATCTCACCAGTATGTGTACGGACAGGAGATCATGATCAGATCATATGAGAGAGAGAGAGAGAGAGAGAGAGAGAGAGAGAGAGAGAGAGAGAGAGAGAGAGAGAGAGAGAGAGAGAGAGAGAGAGAGAGAGAGAGAGAGAGAGAGATGATCCGATCAAATACAATAAGTTTGTTGGCGTTTGTGTGTTAAACCACAAACATCACGAAACCTTGAAACCAAAAACTAACCCTTTATAAAGATTTCATATCAAACAATCACGTAAAAAGTCCTCCAGAGATTCATATTAATACGAAGAAGTCACGAACACTCACCTTGATCAAACTTTTACAAGATACAGGATCTCAAATCCTCCAGCTTTCACATTATAAAGATAAATGGAAGTTTCTTCTTAAACGTTGATAAACAAGTTGATGCTCTGTTTGTTTTCCGTGTCGTATTCCTATTTTTCCTGCTTAAAATGGCGGATCAGGTGTTACAGGCGCGGCTTGCGCGTGCACGCAGACAGTTGATTTCCTGCAGATGTTAGACAGCGACAGATTCGTCACACCTTAAATAAAGTATGTAATGTGTGGGTATTCGCAGATTATTTTTATAATGACAATTTGTGGCTTAATTTAAATTGAGGAATAGCCAAGATAAGTGTGGTTAGCATTTATTTATTTTAATAATTAGGCTAGTGCACGCGTATAATATGATCCTCAGTTGATTGATCCATAACATCGACAGAACTTACTTTCACTTTCAATGTGTGACGTGAGAGAGAGAGAGAGAGAGAGAGAGAGAGAGAGAGAGAGAGAGAGAGAGAGAGAGAGAGAGAGATTCGCGTTCACGAAAGCACTACTGATCCGATCAAATAGGCTACAATAAAAGTTTGTTGGCGTTTGTGTGTTAAATCACAAACATCACGAAACCTTGAAACAAAAAAGTAACATTTTATAAAGATTTCATATCAAACAATCACGTAAAAAGTCCTCCAGAGATTAATACGAGGAAGTCACGAACACTCACCTTGATCAAACTTTTACAAGATACAGGATCTCAAATCCTCCAGCTTTAACATTATAAAACTACACGGAAGTTCCTTCTTAAACGCCGATAAACATGTTGATGCTCTGTTTGTTTTCCGTGTCGTATTCCTATTTTTCCTGCTTAAAATGGCGGATCAGGTGTTACAGGCGCGGCTTGCGCGTGCACGCAGTTTTACCTGGATTTCCAGCAGATGACAGCGACAGATTCGTCACACCTTAAATAAAGTATGCAATGTGTGGGTATTCGCAGATTATTTTTAATAATGCCAATTTGTGGCTTAGTTTAAATTGAGGAATAGCCAAGATAAGTGTGGTTAGGGACATGTCAGCATTTATTTATTTTAATAATTAGTGCAAGCGTATAATATGATCCTCAGTTGATTGATCCATAACATCGACAGAAGAAGTAAACAGAGACGCGCGCGTGTGAGTATTGTAGTTGTGTGAACGTTTTAGATAAAGTGGTAATTACTATTGATACAATTAGAATGCATGACACGTCAAATGAAAATAGGGAAATGATGATAATATTACTAAATATTATTTACTTCACTAAACAAAACAGTGAGAATCAAGAAGGTCATTATGGGGAATCATTTTTAGTTTTGTTGATGTTGTAAATGTAATGTATATGTGTGAAAGTGTTAGCTATCATGAATCAGTAACACTTTACAATAAGATTTCATTAGTTAAATTAGTTAACATTAATCATGAACTGCACTTCTACAGCATTATTAATCTTAGTTTGGCCTAATATTAATTTCAACATGTACTAAAACGTTAAAATCAAAAGTTGTATTTGTATTAGTTAATGCACTGACTGTGACATAACATGAATAAACAATTAGCCTAACAGTTGTATTATTAAAGGGTTAGTTCACCCAAAAATGAAAATTAAGTCATTAATTACTCAACCCCATGCTGTACCAACCCCGTAAGACCTTCGTTCATCTTCGGAACACAAATGAAGATATTTTTGATTAAATTTGAGAGCTGTATAACTACCACATTGGCTCCTAAAGGACTGCCTCTTGACGGCCCAGAAAGTCAATGAAGAAAATGTTTAAATATCCCAAGTGACTACCGTGGCTCAACTATATGTTTATCAAGCGACGCGAATACTTTTTGTGCGAAAAAACAAACAAAAATAACGAGTTTATTCGACTATTTCTTTTCTTCCTTGTAGGCCAGAACGAGACTTCCTTAGATTTCCACGACGCATGCGCGAGATTTGCGATCTGCTCACATCAGCTTACACCACTTCAGATCGCAATTCTCGCGCATGCGTCGTGGAAATCTAAGGAAGTCTCGTTCTGGCCTACAAGGAAGAAAAGAAATAGTCGAATAAACTCGTTATTTTTGTTTGTTTTCTCGCACAAAAAGTATTCGCGTCGCTTGATAAACATATAGTTGAGCCACGGTAGTCACTTGGGATATTTAAACATTTTCTTCATTGACTTTCTGGGCCGTCAAGAGGCAGTCCTTTAGGAGCCAATGTGGTAGTTATACAGCTCTCAAATTTAATCAAAAATATCTTCATTTGTGTTCCGAAGACGAACGAAGGTCTTACGGGGTTGGTACAGCATGGGGGTGAGTAATTAATGACTTAATTTTCATTTTTGGGTGAACTAACCCTTTAACTAAGACGAACAAAAACAGTAACAAATGTGTTGCTCATGTTTCATACATGAATAATGGAAAAATGAACCTTATTGTAAAATGAAATCAAAGATACATATTCCTTACAATTTAGAGTTGGACATGGACTTAAGATTTAATTTAACTCGATGTGTGACATATTAGATCTGTTCTACATATATGAGGTTATGAGGACATCTAGTGGTCATCTGATATAATGACATCCAGAGTCGTGTGTGCGTGTGTGTGTGTGTGTGTGTGTGTGTGTGTGTTGTTACTGGAGTATAACAAAGTTATGTGATCACACAGGGTCTGATGTTCGTCTGTCGGTCTAAAGATCATGGTGTCTGAATAAAATAAACGTATAGAAAGGCAGAAACAGAGCATGGCAGTTACAGCCACCGCCGCCATTGATCCTGCAAGGAAATCTCTGGGAAAACTGGAGGAACTGGATCCAGAGGTTGATCTTTTCTCGCTAGCTAGCGGAGTAGCAGAGACGTCTGAGACGCTGCAGTGTGCTACATTTCTGCACACGGCGGGGAAGAGGACATACAAGAATACATTTGAGTTCTCAGAAGAGGAGAAAAATAACATACAAGAACTAAAAGACAAGTTTAAAAATGACTGTGAGCCTCGAAGAAACCTACCATACATCAGACGTGTGTTTTTCACCAGATCGGCTGAAACAATCAACATGTACGTCACAGATATGAAAAGCAAAGCAAAAGACTGAGTTTGGTGATCTCCACGAGTCATTCATTCGTAATAGGATTGTATGTGGCAGGAGACAGGATCAACTAAAAGGCCGGCTTCTGAGAGAAACGGATCTCACACTGGAAAAGGCCGTAGACATTTGCAGAGCCAGCGGGATCACGTCGAGTCAGATGAAAGCACTCAATGATGAGGTAAATGTCAATAAAGCCAAAGAAAAGAGACACCAAATCACAGCAGAAGTCAGTGATGAGAGAGGAACGCAGCAGATGCGGCAACAAGCTCCAGGACAGAAAATGCCCAGCCTACGGGAAAACATGCAAGTCTGCTCAGAAGAACAATCATTTACAAAGATGTGTAATTCCCAAGACCTGCAGAGTCAGAGGAAAAGAACGCACGTGATTGGACAAGATGCTCACATGTTTATTGGTACAGTAACAGTGGAGAAAGAAAGAAATGTAATGTCCATCAACTCAAGTAATGAGGATGAACAATGGATGGAGACAATCCAGATAAACAAGAATGATGTAAAAGTGACACTGGATACAGGAGCTGAATGTCATGTCAGGCCCCGTCCACACTACTACGTTTTTGTTTAAAAACGGAGACCTTTTGCTACGTTTGCACCTCCCGTCCACACTAAAACGGGAAAAACGAAGACCTAAAACGGAGAAGTTTAGAAACGCTGCAGCTGCGTTTTGCGTTTTGAATCTCCAGAGGGCGTTTTAGTGTGGACGAGACAAAACGGAGGAGTTTACAAACGATGACGCAGAAGCTCACGCTCGGCTCTATGATTGGGTGTTATCAGTCATGACGTGTCCTTCCCTGATTCGCCAAACACTGTTTACACCGGCGCGCGCATGCCCAGTGTTGGTGAATGGTCACGTGATCTGCGTTTTCAGTCGTTTTAATGTGGACGGAGATCAATTCTAATACGCAGACAAAACGCTGGTGTGGACGGAGATCGTATTCGTTTTAATTCTCCGTTTTTAAACGAAAACGCAGTAGTGTGGACGGGGCCTCAGAAAGAGAGCACAAGTTGCTAAACACAGCAGGGAGACTGCAGAGGTCAAGCTGCAAACGGCTGACATATTCTGGACACAAGATGGCGCCACGGGGCAAGAAAGCACTAAATTGTGTGTCCAAAGGACAGAAATACAAAATCCTGCTGGAAATAATGAAGATGATGCACCTGTCATTCTAGGACGATCTGCATGTCAAAAATGGGCATGATTAAAAGACTGTCTGAAACTGAAAAGAGCAGAGACATTCTCCAGGATTGTGGCGATCTATATGAAGGACTAGGCTGTTGACCAGGAGAACACCACATACAAACTGATCCAAATGTCAGAGCAGTTGTGCATGCGCCAAGAAGGAGACCTGTAGCTCTGCGAGAGAAAGTGCTTGAACAACTACAGAGAATGGAGCAGATGGGGGTCATCGCAAAGCAAACTGAGCCGACTGAATGGGTCGACAGCATTGAACCTGTAGTTACATCCAAGAAAACGCACATTTGTGTGGATCCTAAAGATCTTAATCTGGCCATAAAAAGAGAGCATTATCCAATGCTGACAGCAGAAGATGGACTCAAGAATGCCGAATGCAAAGTACTTTTCTGTGCTAGACGCGAATCAAGGGTTTGGGCAGATAAAGCTGGATCATGAAAGGTCAAAGCTTTGCAAAATCAAAAGCTGAACAGGAACAAGTGCAAAATAAGACTGACGAGATCAGGCACATCGGACACATACTGAGTGCTCAAGAGTTAAGCCAGACGGAGGAAAAGTAAGGACTGAAATTACACCGCCAGAAAGCAAGAACGGCACAGATTTCTTGGAGTGGGGGCGATATCTGGCAAAGTTCATTCCCGATATGTCTGACAGAAGTGCAGCGTTGAGGAGATTGCTGGAGAAAGACACAGAGCGGCACTGGGAGGATGATCAACAGCAAAGGTTTGAAGAACTGAAATATTTGGATACTCAAAGTCCTGCTTTGAAATCTCTGACGTGAGCAAACCCAGTTCAGGAGGAACAGGAGCTGTGATTCTGCAAGAAGGAAGGCCAGTGGCTTACGGCTCCACAGATCTGAACCACCGGCAGCGTAGACACACACACACACACATTGAGAAGGAGTTGTTGGCCATAGAAATCTCACCAGTATGTGTACGGACAGGAGATCATGATTGAAAGTGATCACAAGCCGTTAGAGAGTATATTTAAGAAGCCGCTGCATCAGGATCCTATGAGATTACAAAGAGTGCTTTTACGGCTACAGAGAGACAATCTGAAGCTGATGTACAAACCTGGTCAGGAACTATACATAGCAGATGCTCTAAGTCCAGCATATTTACACCAACAGAAGGAAAATCTGCTGGAAGAGGATCTAGCGCTGAACTGGATTACGGCACAACTTCCTATTTCAGAAGAGAAACTGATGCTTTCAGAAAAGCAACAGCAGAGGATGCAGAGATGCACATGTTCAATAAGGCAGCGCTGAATGGATGGGCCAAAGAATGATCTATGATGACAAGATCAATACACAAATACTGGACATATCCAGAGGAAATCAGTCATGAAGATGGTCTGTTATTGAAAGCAAATCAGCAAATGATCAACAAAATACACGAGTCACACCTGGGAATTGTCAAATGTACGGCAAGAGGAGAGACATTTTGTCCTGGCCAGGTGTGTCGACACACACTGAGATCAGTCTCCAGATGTCTACAAGACTCATCCTGTGACATACATTCTCCAACTCATCTGAAGAACTGTTTCTTGAGGCCGTCTATCCAGATTTCCATCCATAACTGTATTAAAATCACCTCCCCATATAATCTTGGCAGTAGGAAAAGTTGTAATCAGCTGGCTAATTTTATCTTCTACTGTTGTAAATAATAACTTGTTGTCTTTTTTGTTGTTACACGCATATATGTTTATAATAATGAATTGGAAATGATCTACATCACCAACCAGTATTACCCATCTCCCATTTGAATCTGATAAATGTTTAATAACGTGCCCTTTAAAGTTTCCCTGTAAAATAGCGACACCTGCTGACCGGTTACTCCCAAATGAAAACCATATATTTTTCCCCCAATGACTATTTTGAAAAAATAAAAATAAACATTTCCTTTTCAATGGGTCTCTAACACCTCTGGCATTTACAGAAAAAACAGATACAGACATAAAAACTCAGAACAAATAACGTTAACTGTGTGAACTTCTTTGCAAAAACTGCAGAGATAACTGCTCTAATGTAATCATTAGCTGCTTCAATGTCCCTTATAGACCCCTTTTGCGCCGACGTCACAGTTGGGGTTAGTTTGGTGATGTTTGCTCAAGTGCAATCAATTGAAAAGTAACTTAGTCATCATAGCGAAGTAGCATGATGCTAATCTGTATTAAAAAGCCATAGCCTGCACAACTTAATTCCTATGTTCCCCTTAAAACAGTCACCGGTGCTTTCTGTAATATGCATGTACTTGCGGGCGTCATGGTTCGGTGCATGAATATAAAAATAAATAACTCGCGTGCAATTGAATTAATGTAGCTAATGCGGCAGAACTACATTATACGTGGGATCTTTAGGGACAATCTGAGATTGCAATGCTGGAATGTGACGTTTTTAATACCTCGTCATTTTGTTCATACATGACATTATACAAACTGCAATGTGTTAACTTATATTTGTTTACACTTGCAATAAAACACAACATTGTGCTTTTGTCAAACAAATTCATGCGTGTTTTGAGTGAGTTTCTTTCCTGTTTATGCTCGCCAGCCATAATCTCTGTCGTTGTTCGGACAAAAGCTGAGTCTTCTCACATCCATGGAGTCTAATGACGGGTATAGTGTAAAATCCCGATTTAACTGAACATCCGGCACGATTTTATCATCCATTGACCCAGCAGGAGATGACCATTTTCACTTTATAGCACGAAACTCATATCACTTCGTTCAACTCGTATTGCTTCTTCAAATGTTTTGCCCTCAGCAATGGCGCCGGGTCGGCAAATGCCCGTATGTTGTGACGTCATGTGGGAACTATGTATTTTGAGCACCCTCACTATTTTCAGAAGCACCCTCAGTGATTTGGTTCTAGAACCAGCCCTGCCCTCTGCTGGTACAACACACACACATTCAGGATCTATAGTTACTCTAAAACTCCAACATTTTTATATACTGTGCATTATACAAATAAAAAGGTTAATCTATGAATGAGAAAGTGTAATTTGCTGTGAAATAAAAAGTGTTTCACTGCCGCCTCATCAGGTCTGTCAGAGGATGGTTGAAATCTAAATGAAGTCTTAATTTCTAACAGTGAAGTCACTGTATCTTCAGTCTCTGTTGATTCTGTTGACTGTGAGTCTCTGTAGTGGATCCTTATTCACCATCAGATGATCAGCAGAACATCAGACTATCCTCTTTAACCTTCAATAAAACACACACACAGTCACATATGCAGTATGAGATATTACATCTGTCACATCTTTACATAAGAAAACTAACTAGATAATCTATATTAATTCCTTCTCCAACATGATAATATAGCTTCTATCTGATGCTCAAAGTCACTTTACAAAATCGAAAGCACATGAAAGGTCACTTTCACACAACGGACAGCTGATCCAGAACCAGCAGAAATCATCATTACACTCACTACAGATTTAATATCAGTTGATAACAACCCAAATCTCAGATTATCAGAGAGAGTTAAAGGGGAAAAGCTGAAAATAACATTAATATTACTCTCACAATGTCACAACAGTATGAGCAGAATTAAACTAATTTGTATTCTCTTACACACACACGCACACACACACACACACACACACACACACACACACACACACACACACACACACACACACACACACACACACACAGTGTTACTGAATCTGAACCATTACTTTTATTTCTAGTGAGTAAATCAGCCATTTGAACTTTAAATGAAAATGATGATGAAATTCGTTGAAATTCGTGAACTATTCTTACTCTAGTGTCTCCAGTTTATAATGTGGATCATCCCTCAGATCCTCCAACAGCTTCACTCCTAAATCTCCTAGTTTATTATCAGACAGATTCAGTTCTCTCAGGTGTGAGGGGTTTGATCTCAGAGCTGAAGCCAGAGCAACACAACCTTCATCTGTGACTCCACAATCCATCAACCTGTAGAGAACAATGACACACATTAAGCCTATATCCAGAGATAAACACAACACTTAAACTATAAATAACATAATGTTGTCCAGGGGCACCGTAAAGGGGGGGTAAACGATGACGATTCTCGGGGGCCCATGACTAAGAGGGGGCCCCAATAAAATTGTGGTTCTAAAAAAATATATTTGATTGTTAAAATTATTAACTTTAAATTACTCTATTTGCTGTTTCCTGGTGTCAAAAAATGATTTTGTTTAGGAAACACAAATGTCCGTGGGCCCCTCTCCCCCTCTCAATTATCATAAAATGGTTCAGTCCACCCAAATTGTATCCAGGCAACATATTTTTACACTCTGATTGTGTGAGACGTACACGCTTGGACAGATTCGGCTTGAAGTCGTTCATCCTCGGATGCTAATCATGCGGTGCCGCGCGCTGTTACAAAAAAGCTGTGCACACAGCTAAGACACGGCTAAGTGAAATGAAGTCTTTGCGGTCTTGTGCACCAAACTTGTCACTTGCCGCGGACGCGCCGAGAATAAACAAGGCTGAGTCACTAACTTCGCCTCCGTTTCCCTCGTAAGCTGATATTAGTATTTAAACATTCTCTATGATATCAGTCTCTTTCTCTCTCGCACATATCTAGGCTAGTTATTATTGCTTTATTTTTAAAGTTTGTGGTTAAGAATCGTGTAAAAAAAAATCCCTTATTTTGGGGGTGGAATCCGGGAAATCTTCCTTATTTTCAATGTTCAGTGTTGACGGCTATGCCGTACGCACGCTTTGTAGATAGACAGTTTCAGATAAAAAACTTAGTCTCAACACAGTTGAGCTGACAAACAGCAGTATATTTACAACAGTCTGAAACAGGTGTAGGCTGAAGCTCTTGCTTATGATGCCTATCCTTTTTTTGAAAATATCTCTTATTTAAAAAATAAAAGTAAAATAATTATTGTCTTACATTATAATCTTGACAAACAAATCTAAAAAAAATGTATTTCCTAAACAATACATTTGCACCATCCCAAATACAACAAAAACAGTTTGTTCATTTATCGCTCTTTAAATTGTTTCATTTAGTTTCATTGCATTATTTTTAAATAGTTTCTTTAACATGCTAAGTGTCCCTTCCAATTTAAATTATTGTCTATAATCACTCCAAGAAATGTAATCGCTGACACCCTTTCTATTTCAACTTCATTAATCATTCATTTACCTATTTTATCCGATAAACTATTACCAAATACAACACATTTTGTTTTCCTTAAATTTAATGTTAGTTTATTCAAATCATACCAATATTTAGCAGTACCATTTTTTTTCCATTGTATCCAGAAGTTGTTTCAGATTGTCACCATGACAAAATAAGTTTGTATCATCTGCAAATAATATACATTTTAGTACTTTGGAAACCTCACATATATCATTAATGTATAACAGAAAAAGCAATGGGCCCAGCACAGAGCTTTGGGGAACCCCACATGTTACCTGCACCAATTGTGACCTGCAATTATCTATTTGGACATATTGATGCCTTTTCTCTAAATAATTACTTATCCAAGAGTGAGCTACCCCTCTTGCTTCATATTTTTTTTTCAGTTTCTCTAGTAAGATCTCTAGATCTCCTTTTCTCTGGAAAAAGTCAAATGCTTTTTAAGATCTAAAAATACCCCAACTGTGTATTGTTTATTTCTGTTGCGTTAGATATTTTCTCCACAAAATCTTTTAACACATGTGTGACTGTTCTAATACTTCTAAACCCATATTGTTGCTTGCTTAGTATATCATATTTTATAAGAAAATCATTTAATCTTGTGTAAACTAATTTCACCAATATTTTTGAAAATTGTGAAAGCAAAGAAATGAGCTTATAATTTGAAAAGGTATGTCTATCTCCAGTTTTATATATGGGTATAACTTTAGCGATTTTCATATTTTTTTAGGAAATATGCCATTTTAAAGAGACAAATTGCATACATGTACCAGGGGTTTCTCAACACACTCGATAATATGTTTTACCACAGACATGTCCATGTCATTCCAGTCGGTTGACTTCTTATTTTTAAATGATCTGACAATATCAATTATTTATTTCCATCTGTTCCTCTTATAAACATTGATTGCTTATTTACACTACTCATTTCTCTTTCCATTCTACTTTTTTTATTAATTCCTACTTATCTCAATACGTTTCAATTGAGCAGGGTGTAGCGGGTGCACGGCTTTGCATTACAGAGGACAAATTACGAATGTGGACATGGGATGGAGTTCAATTGTCTGATTGACTTAAATAGATGGGCATGATTTTATGTAAATTAATACGAAAAAAGTCAGCTGTGTTGGGTAGGGGGGCTGTTAAGATTCTTTTCATAGGGCCCAAAATCCTTAGCAGTGCCCCTGATGATGTCAATATGAAATATATACATATACTCATCAGTTCACTTTGTTAAATTACATCAGTTAGGATTAGGGGATTTAATATACAGTTTAAAAATCATTATTTCTATGGAGAGTCCTCATAAAACATGGAAACACAACGTGTGTGTGTGTGTGTGTGTGTGTGTGTGTGTGTGTGTGTGAATGGTTAATGTATTTGTAAAAACTAATCACATTAGGTCTGTCATATAATAATATATAGGCCTATACAAATATCTCTGCATGAACTATATATTGGCACACAGTGTGAACAGTGGCGGAGTGTGTGAAACAGAAATCTCTTTATTTCAACAGAAACATGAGTGTGATTATATACTGGACTGTTTCAGTGCCTACAACACAACCAATACACTTTATTAGTCATTGTAAAAATTGTAAAAGAGGTGAATGTAATGAACAATAAAGAGTCATGAAAACCCCTCTTTCAGCTCAAGTCTTCCTCACAATCGTTCTGAAAAGTCCTCTTAAATGTGTGTGTGTGACTGTGAGGAAAACTGGAGGATTTTACAGCTGACAGTTCTATCAAATCATTGAACACAATCTGTATTTTCCCTTTAACAGTATAAATGTTTATATACATTCGCTATAAATGCATATATTTGATATTTTCTCATACAAATGTCCTAAAACCAGTAGCGTAGATCACAAATCTCCGTTTCTTCAGGACTCTGACAATAAAGATGGAGAGTGACAGAGAAGACAGAAACTCTCGTAGCTCTCCTCAGAAAAACGCTTGTTACACACACACACAGTTTGATTGTGTCGGTAGTTTCTGGCCAACCAAACACCCGCAGCGAGTCTCGGCCTGACACATCACGGGGGAAGCCTGACACACCTCAGCTCTTACACCATGGACACACACACACTTGCGACCCATGAACACCTCTCTAAACTACTGCGGGATTTTACAGTTTTCAGCGTCTGTCACAGTAAAACACCATGTGCTGTCATGAACAAGAGGAATGTCTTCTCATAGGATAAGAACACACAGTCTCATTAATAACACACACACTGACATGTCATCGATGGACTATAGTGTTTCTCCATGTCATAATCTGTGACTTTGACATGATGTAGATTTTAAACCTGGAGAAAAATCTCCACAGTATCCAGTTTCCTCCTGAAATTAAAATGAATGGACTGTTAATCCTGCCTGTGCTGAGATTGAGTGTGTTTAAAGTAAAGGGTGTTAAATGTATGTCATGATGTCAGAGTGTGTTTTTCAGTGTGACTATCAGTCCTGCAGTTTCAGCTTAATGAGGAGCAGCTCATGTGTTCAAGCATTTACAGATCAAACACATGAACTCAGTGCAGGAGAAACACAGCAAACGCTTTATACATATTAATCCTCTTACATCATATGAACAGAGGTCATCATATGAACAGAATTCATGAATTTAATAAGGATGAATTTAATAAGGTGAATTCATGAATTTAATAAGGTTGTTTCAATAGCTTTGCTTGTAATTAATGTAATAATTATTTCCCTGAATTTTATTCCATTTGATTATAATTTATGAATTCACAGTGACAGTTTAATGTGAGAGTCGTGTATGATCTTACCACAGTTCCTCCAGTGTACAGTGAGGATTCGCCAGTAGATCAGAAAGCTGCTTCACTCCTGAGTCTCCTAGTTTATTCCCAGACAGATTCAGATCTCTCAGGTGTGAGGGGTTTGATCTCAGAGCTGAAGCCAGAGCAACACAACCTTCATCTGTGACTCCACACTCCCACAACCTGTAGAGAACAATGACACACATTAAGCCTATATGCAGAGATAAACACAACACTTAAACTATAAATAACACAGGCAAGGCAAGTTTATTTCTGTAGCACATTTCATACACTATGGCCGTTCAAGTTGGCTATATCCCTTTCAAGTGGACCCGTGGAAGCGGCGTGAGACTGA
The DNA here is from genome assembly GCF_988280905.1 of Pimephales promelas. Classification (NCBI taxonomy): domain Eukaryota; kingdom Metazoa; phylum Chordata; class Actinopteri; order Cypriniformes; family Leuciscidae; genus Pimephales; species Pimephales promelas. The sequence continues at coordinate 38,437,772 of NC_142770.1, read as the reverse complement.
ATCAGTGTTGCCAACTTAGCGCCTTTGTTGCTATTTTTAGCGACTTTTCAGACCCTTTAGTGACATAAAAAAGTGACTAGTGCCAAATCTAGGTCCTCTTTGGTCAAAGCTCAGTCTCCTCCAGATGTTGTCAGTGGTGCGAGCACGAGCTCTTGCTTTCTCCCTGCCGTCTCTCTCTCTCTCTCTCTCTCTCTCTCTCTCGCTGCGTCTCCCCTGTTCAGTGAATGATGAGAGGAGCAGCGGCTCGTTCTTCTGTTGAGCGCACGGCCGCTGACAGACGGCAATCAGCAGTGTTTCTCACTGACGCATCACTTATCTGCTGCTCTTTTGTTTTACATTTAAAGAATTTAGTTTGACTATTTTAATTTAGTGCTTATTACTTGTAATACTCGCTATCACAGAGCTTTAGTTCATCCAGTTCCCGAACTCTTAATTCAGATCATTTACACATATAAAAAATTTAGTCATTCACTATATCATTGCTACTCGTTCTATTGTCTGACAAAAAAAATCAGTGTTTGTTGTGTTAGTTATTATTAACACAATAACGCAACACATGCAGGTTACGTTTCTCAACAATGAGAATGAATAAATAAACTTCTGTTTCTCCAGACTCGCACTTATCAGTAATCCACAAATCACAGCACTTTCATAATCACTAAGCCATAGGGTAGCGGTTTCAAATTTATCTAGATATATTGTTCAGCATTGCTTGAGCGTTTTATAATTTGCATGGCTGAATTATTCTTCCTCTTATCTGAGCAGGCACGTGCAGGGGGGGGGGGGGGGGGGGGGGCGTTGGGTGCTGGAGCACCTGCCCTTTTGCCCCTTGGTGCCCAAAGTGCCCTTTTGTCAAGATAAAATTTCCTCTCCTTTTTTTGTATTTAAAGGCACTTTTGTGGATGCCTGCCCCATCTAACTAGTAGTAAAATGAATGAATAATAATTTAGCCGTAAATAAAATGACCCACATGATGACCTTTCACCTGATTCCACACGCTGCACGCGCATTTTGTAATTTCGCGCGGCTATGCGCAATCGCGCATTCCCAGAGGATAGCTTCAACTCTTGCAGCTGCTGGTAAGTGGTGTTCTATTCTCAGCGAAGTGATTTTGATGTTTGTTTACTACTTATTATTATTATTATTATTATTTTACTAGAACAACGTGAAGAGAGCATGCAGAGTGATATTGTTTGTATTGCTGTGTGTAGGCTGTAGAAGTAACGTTAGCTTGCTGTTTGAGGGAGAAAAGTTTCGTGGAGGGGTGTTATTTGACTAAAAACTATTATTTGTACTTTAAACTATTATTATTATTACAGTATTTATTAAAAAAAATATTTTCACATAAAAATGATTATCACAACTCTGGTATGTTATTTTAAGATAATCCATGTGATCAGAAGTACCGTGACTACTGTAGAGTTACTGTCCTCGCTTATGAACTCAGTCAGACGGCGGGAGTGGAAGGGGATCGAGCGGGATTCTTTATTGCTGTTGATTTCAGTCTCTTTTTAATGATAGGCCTTACGCATCTGTCAATCATCCCCGCTTGATGATCTGTCAATCATCCGGCGCTTAAAACAACACATTTATCGATTACATTGTTTCTCCACTAGGTGATGACCAGTGTTGGGCAAGTTACTTTTAAAAAGTAATTAGCTACAGTTACTAGTTACTTCTTCCAAAAAGTAACTAAATTAGTAACTCAGTAACAAATTTTAAAAAGTAATTAGTTACTTAAGAAAGTAACTATTGCGTTACTTTCAAGTAAAATTCAATTTTAAATGCTCAAATGTGACCTCTACCCCTATTTAACGGAACTTAAAACACATGTGCATGTTCAATTATTTATGAAAAATCAGAATTTTATAATGAAATGGACACTTAATACAATACATTAACAGAAACATGAAACATTGTACACATCTAAAAAAAATGTTGCTGTGGGACAAAGTGAGACTAGCCTCCAATCAAATGCCATGTATGTAGATATTATGTTTATATAGTGGATCAATGCAAATAACACAATAGATGTTTTGGAACTTTTGATATTTATTGCCCCTCAACAGGCCACAACTGGGCAAAATTAAATTAAGTTTGTTAAGCTGTTGAGTTATATGTTCTCATTAACTATATTATTTTATGTTTCTTACTGTTATTTTGTTTTTACTTTATGCTATTTACTGTTACTAAAAATGTGCAAGAGTTCATTGTGCGCATGTGTGAACAAATGGGGACTTTTATTTTGACTCAACTTGTGTTCCTTCCTTGAGATGAATGTCGTGCTGCTGCTCCCTCGCACACTGATGTTATGCCAGCGCATTGAGAGGAAAACTAACAAATAAATAACACTGAGAAATAGTATCTGGATTGTTCTTTAGAGGATGGATGATTGCAACATATTGTGCATGGACATGACAGACGGAAATGAAAACTTAACATAAGCAATACCATTTAGAGAAGGCTACTTTTGGATTATTTGGGCTCGTCGGCATACCTGTCTCTCGTTGACTGACTGGCTTGTGTTATTCCTTGTGTCCGTTATTCCTGTCCGACTATGCGTTATGATGGGTCGTTCGCAATTCATGAGCGTTAGTCGATAGTGATGATGGGTCGTTCGCGGAGGAGTGTAGGTGATGATGGATCGACTCGTTCGCGAATGAGCTTTTGATGGGTCGTTCGCGATTCGCGAATGAGCCGACTCTTTTATTTGAACGTCGGGAGCTGGCTCGCATATCTGAAGAGCCGACTCTATTTTTACTAATTTAGCCTATAGAAATTAAATAATTATATAATAAAAAGTGAAATATTATAGTCAAAGTCATTTAAAGAGCCGTTTGTGAGCCAAAAGAGCCGGCTCTTTTCAGAGCTGAGTCAAAAGAGCCGAATGCTCATCACTACTATGCGTGCTTTAGAACACCCGCCCAAACTCTACCTCTGATTGGCTTACAGTGACAGTTTACTCTACCTCAGCCAATCGTCAGCATTTATGCGCTTGTCTCGTGCTCAATGGAAGAACAGTAAAAAAGTGTGCCTCTCGCTCAGTGTCGCGGCGAACGCCCCTTTTCGTCAGCGATCAGGCGGAACAAATTATCACTCACCTGTGGGCAATCAAGTAGGAAAGACGCACATTTCCTATTCAGTGTGTCGGCTAGTACCAGCAACAACGCCAGTAAAGCGCGAGAAAGGAAAGCGGCTTTCTAATCAGACTTCACTAAAGCTGTGCAGATATTGGTGCCAAATCAAAAGACTGAACAGACAGCCGGTAAGATCGCCACTCAAATCAGACTTTGTTGCACGCTGATGAGGCGTTGAGGTGCGAGTGGAAGAAGGCATTCATGTTTGTGCGCTGTAGTAGTTGTGTGTTGTAAACATTCACGTGGTATTTACATAATCACTTAATTTAGTGATTTAATTCTGATATGTACTCAGATATACGGGATATTGTTGGCTTGTAAAGACATGGTTTAAAGTCGTGCATGGTCCTATTTTTATATAACATTTGCCTAAAATGGAAATCAAAAAGAAAAAAAAAATGAATAAATATTTAAATGTTGGAATAGTAGTTTGTACAATTTTTAAAGGGAGTGATTATGTACTGAAAATATTTTGTATGGGTAAAAAATGTGTTAAATTCACTGTTTTGATATTTAAATACTCATGCAATTCATTGTGCCTCCTGTAGTTTAAATAGTAATTTAATGTTTGTGATGAATTTAAACTCAAATAGTTAATGGAGAAATTTGTGTATTTGTATTTATATACAGTATGTGTCTAGTGCCGAGTTTGATAATTAATCATTTTTGAGCTCTGTGTGTCTGTTTTTACCACAAACATGCAAAATAGTAAATCGTTGGTGTTTTCTGGTTTTGACGGTTTTTCACCTGTAATGTCTGGGCTTCAAGAAGTGATGACAAATAAAAGAAAAGGACAAAGATCCAAATTGAGGCCTGGTTATTGAGTGAAACAGTTTATTGTTCAAGATTGGTACCTCCCTATCAAGTGAGGGTTAAGCACAACTAAATGAGAAAAACACTTGACAGTGAAAAACCGGCTGTCTGTTCAGTCTTGAGGAAAAGGTAGCAAGGGACCTTCGACTGTCAACTTACGGAACGGCGGATGAAATTTTTCGTATCCTTGAGAACCGATTTGGAAACAAAACAGCAATCGCTCTGGAAATTGTTGAGGAGCTGCAAGCGCTGCCACCAGTAAGAAGCCACCAACCCAGGAAGATTGTGGACTTGATCCAGGTTGTAGAAAAAGCCTTGTACGACCTCAGTGAGTTGGGGAACACGGGCGCCTTGAAAAATCCACTCGTAACGAAGTCCCTGGAGAGCAAGCTACCTGAAAGTTTAAAAAAGGAGTGGCTGGTCTATGTGTCAAAAGGAGAGGAGGCTGTATCACCTGAAGACAGGTTTGACATACTCCTTAAGTTTCTAAGAAGTCAGGAGAAGATTTACGAGCAACTAGATCAATTAAGGGATGATGACTCCGGTAAGAGGGAGGCAAAAATTCTGCAAAAGCACGCCCGGACAAGGTCTACCAATTCCTCAAAGTCCCAAGGACTGTGCGTTGTCTGTGGAGAGAGGGCCCACGGGAGGAAGCTGTATTATTGTAAGAAGTTTAAAATGCTCAGAGTAGCAGACAAGAAAGAAGCAGTTAAGAAACTTGGTGCTTGTGGGAGGTGTCTCGAGGTTCACGACAACGATGCAGAGTGCAAGACCAACTTTCTGTGCAAAAACGAGGGATGTAAGGATACTCGAGGTCTGGCCCATCATTATTACCTCTGTCCCAAGGTTGGAAGCAAAGGGGATGAGCTGAGAAGAGAGAAGCCCAGCCCAGCAAGAGGCGAATTGAGAAAGTACACTGAGACCCAGGAGGAGTTCCTGACAAGCCTGGCCCCTGACTTGGCTCAGCGGTGTAGGGATGCGTTCTGTAATTCTGTCTCTAGAACGTTTAGTCCAGCTATGGTGGAGAACGGCCTTGAGGAGTTTCCGGTCATAATGATGATCCTCGAAGTCACTGCAAATGCTGGGCAAAAGATTGGGACCTTGTTAGACCTGGCATCTGACACCAATTACATCACTCATGAGGCTGCAAATGAGCTGAATTTGAGAAGTGAGGATGTCACGCTTATAGTCCATGGAGTGGGTGGGATGCAAGTAACGGTCGAGACTAAGCAATATCTATTGAAGATCCGGGTCACAACTTCAAAGGGAACCCTAAGATCCCACCAGCTTGTGTGTTACGGGCTGGATAGCATCGCTGAAGTCAATCGGCATGTGCCACCCAAGAGACTGCAAAAAATATTCCCAGACGTTCCCCTTCATGAACTGGTCCGTCCTACTAAGATCGAGCTCCTCATCAGTCATAAAGAAGGCCGGCTCGTCCCTCAGAAGGTGCGTTCAGTCGGTGACCTTGTCCTATGGGATGGTCCCCTTGGGAAAACGGTGGGTGGTTCTCACCCGGATCTCTCGGAAGATGTTACAGTCACTGCCCATAGCTCCAGAACGCATTTTGCACGCTCCATGAGGACAGCAGCTGCGGAGTACAAGGAAATCATCTGTAATGGTTCAGTCCAGTCATCTCTACTTACCCAAGCCACTTCATGTGTTGCCAGGCGAGATTTCATGGATTGGTGGAGATGGGACAGTATCGGGGCTGCCTGTGAACCCAGGTGTGGTGGCTGTAGATGTGGAATTTGTCAACCTGGGGGGAAGGAGATGACCATTTCCGAGGAGCGAGAGCTGGAGCAAATAAAGAGTGGATTGACGTATGTAACTGGAGATCGTCACAGTGAGAAGCCACATTGGCATGTAAAGTACCCCTGGTTGGAGAATCCGGTGACATTGCCCAACAATAGAAGGGCTGTCGAAGCAACGTTCCGGAGGACCAAAAAGCAATTGGCAAGAGAGCTGGAATGGAAGGTAGCCTATAAAGCACAAATCCATGATATGGTTGAGAGGAATGCTGCTGTCAAGCTGTCAGCTGAAGAACTGGAGGGCTGGACTGGGCCGGTGTGGTACATCAGTCATCTAATTGCACCAAACCCCCACTCTGTTACCACACCGGTTCGCCTTGTGTGGAATAGTAGTCAGAAATTTAGAGGCCATAGCCTGAATGACCTACTCATCAAGGGTCCAGATGTCCTCAATGACATCCGTGCTGTCCTCATACGGTTCCGGCAAGGTGTTTTTGCTGCGCTTGGGGACATCAGAAAAATATATAATTCTGTATGGCTTGAGGACCAGGAGGTACATCTTCATCGGTTCTTGTGGAGAGACTCTGAAGAAGAGGATGTTCAGGAATTTGCAATTACGAGGGTTAATATCGGAGACAAACCAGCTGGGTGCATTGCACAAGTTGCCATGCGTGAGACAGCGAATCTGCCAATGTTCAACCATTTTGCAGAAGAGCGCCGTGTGCTGGAACAAGATGCGTATGTAGATGATATCCTGACCTCGCACAATGACCTGGGCAAGCTCAAGCAAATAACAGCAAATGTTGTGCAAATCTTGGAAGCCGGCGGTTTTTACTTGAAGCCGTGGGTTTACTCTGGCCAAAGTGGGAGGCCAGAACCCAGAGACCTGGGGAGGAAAGAATCCTCAGTGATGGTCCTTCCAAACCAACTCTCCGAAGAGAACAATAAAGCTCTGGGTCTTGGTTATGATCCAGAAAGTGACAAACTTCGCTTTATGGTAGCTGTGAACTTCTCCAAAAAGAAAAAGAAAATGAGATTGGGAGCTATCTTGGTGAGGAGAGCTTTTCAAGAAGCGAAGGTCAAATATAGTCCATCAGAAAACACATGGGACGTGCCTTTGTCTGAGGACCTCCGGGAAAACGCCATCTGCCTCCTTGAAGATTATGCTGAGCTCGGTCGGTTGAGATTCACCAGGGCTTTAACACCTTCCGACCCTGCCGCCGAGCCCTGCGGTATCACATTCTCTGATGGCAGTGAATGCTCATACGGTGCTGTATTGTATCTACGGTGGAAATTACTGCATGATGTGATCATACGGCTGGTCGAATCGAAGGCCAGATTGACGCCTTTAGACCACAAGGGGGATGTTGTCAAGGCTGAAGTTTGTGGAGCTGTCTATGCTGTCCGTCTGAAGAAGCATTTCCAGAAGCACTGCAGAATTCGTGTAGAGACGTGGTACCACCTGGTTGACAGCCAGACAGTCCTGGGAGCGGTCCAACGTGAAAGCTATGGCTACCAGACATTCTTTGCTAACAGAATTGGGGAAATTCAAGGCAGCACAAATGTCCAAGACTGGTGGTGGGTTCCTGGACCACTCAACATAGCGGATATTATTTCCAGAGGGGCAACACCCAAGGAATTGGACGAAGGCACTAGGGGTGGCACGGTTCACGAAACCGACGGTTCGGTTTGTATCACGGTTTTAGTGTCACGGTTTTCGGTTCTGTACGGTTCTTGTTATTTTTTTCTTTTAATCTTTAACACTTCAGAAATGTACTTCAGCATGTGATATATAGCTTAATTATCCACACTTTAGGATACAGTATAAAAAAAATTATATTCATGCAATCATGCACAAACTGAATTTGACTCTTTGACTTTAAGCACATTTTGGGACTATCTCAGAGGAAAGCTATAGGTGAGATTTTGACACAGCAAGAGAGAAGAAATTGACATGCTTTTCGTTTATTTGGCAAAAAAAAGGAGAATGTGTATCACTATGTCTACAAGAACTTGTGCATTTTTATCACACAAATCTTATTTACACAAAGAAATTAACTTGCATTTATGAACTGACAACTTTTGTAGCTCTTACAAAAATTCTATCTTTTAAAAGAAAAAAAGAGGAACTACACTGTCTTTTATGAATAAGTCAATATACATGAAACCTCATTAGCCGCGTTTCCACTGCCGGGCTTGGGCTGGGCCAGAGCTAACAGCGAGCCGGGCCGAGCTAGTGGCCTCGGGCCTCAAGCACCGGGCTTGCGTTTCCACTGCCGGGCCAGTAGCCCCACAGCGCTGCCCCAGACCCCACCCCTAACACGCCTTTCAGGATCAAACGTCATAAAACCCAACCCATTTCAGCGGGTATTATGAATTAATTTATTTTTTAAATTAGGAAGATAGCATGTATATTAACTCAACTGCCGTAGTGGCTGCAATAGTGTCCCGAGACCAGTACAGGCGATTCTCCATTTCAAGCAGCGATTTTTCGCGCGATATAACAAGTAGGGCTGCGGGCACGTTTTCAAGTTATTCATTAATCGTTAACCGAGGCCCATCGGTTAATACTCGGTGCATAGTGTGCGCGCCGCAACCTCGAGATACAGAGTAAATTTTTAACACCTTTAATAACTGATTGGACCCCATTTGAAACGAAATTAATTTATAGAAATAAAACGCAGCAAGTACGGAGCAGTTAAAGCCCATATTTCCATCACCCTTCAAACTGAAATTGCCAATTGAAAATAAGCAAAACGTCCATTTCACAAAAACTCCGTGTCTGCAAATAATAATAATAATAATAACCATCATCATCATTATTGTAACATTTTATTAGGCTGCATATGTAGAAGACGTCTTTATCCAAAAAAGGAACAGAGCACAAATAAACACAATATTTTTGACAAATATCAGCGCATATCCAGTGTGTGTGGAGCACGCACTGATGGCTGCGAGACGCCCATGTGAACAGTTTCATTGCATTTCTTTCAGTGGAAACAACTTAAAATACTCTTTAATTTCTGGTCATACAGAAAATAATAATACATTATTCACAAATACATTTATTTATAACAAGAAAACGTTGTGCTTTAACAATTAATCAAGGCGCGCTTCATGATCTCCGTGAACTGAAGCGCGAGACCTGAAACAGCCACCGCATTCGAATTTGTTCGTTTTAAATTGGACATTTAAAGCTTTAGTCTACAGGGGTTATATCCTTTGTAGATTAAAGCTTTAAATGTCCAATTTAAAACGAACAAATTCGAATCGAAAGCCAATATCTTCTATGTTTATGTAGCTTAATTTCTCTCTAAATGTGCATCCGGAGATGGAGATATGTTTTTAGCCGAAAATCATTTAGAAAACAATAGTTTATTAATAAACAATTAATGCCTCGTTATTTTATATTATTTTATTATCAGACACATTTATTATAGCCTATAAATCACCCATAAATCCCCTTTCTGTAGGCTGTGGTTACGGCTCTTCTCATTCAGCACTGCGGGGAAAATATCATTTCCAGGTTCTAATTTGGCCTCAGAAAACCAGTAAAATATATATTTTTTTCATATTAATTTGTCAAATATTTTAAATGTTTAAGGGGCAAAAAAATCAAACAAATATCTGAAAATTCGTCGATATGTATAGCTATATATAGCCTATATATTGTTGCGCAGCATTTGGCATAGGCCTACAGTTCAAATTAAAATGTTATGCAATTTTAAACGGTTAATCGGTTAAACATGGACACCCCTATGTGCATCTTGCTTCAGATCATAACGTTCCTTAACACCGATAAACTCCGCCTTTTACCTTGAACACGCCTCTAGCCCGAGCTGGCCCCCTCTGGCCCAAGGTATTCGACGGGCCAGAAATCCTGGCCGTTGGCCCTGAGGAAGCCCCGATCAAGCCCCGGAAGTGACAGTGGAAACGCGACTGGCCCTGGCACGCACTAGCACGGCCCGGCCCTGGCCCGGCAGTGGAAACGCGGCTATTGCCTATAATTAGGCTATAGAAATAGCAAAGGCCATAAACATAAAGTGAAAAGTTCAACCTCAACACAAAAAACAGTATCAACAATGCTTCTATTCCCAAAAAGTGAGGGTACCTTTTTTCAGTTTAAATTAAAGTGCAGGATTTGGAAACATTTGACTGAAGCTCTTATCTAAACATAAAGTGCCACTGTAACGTTATATTAAAATACCATAACATGAAATCAAAAATGTCCCCACACACCGGACTTATAGACTTATAGGACGCTGGCGCATCCTCCAACTCCCTCATCTCTCCCACTTGCCATTTCTCCGCGTGCCGTGACCTGCAGCGCTCCATACTCCACTTTTACTGGCTTGTTTACTAACTTGAACCAGCGCTGCACAGAGCGATCGGTAATGACATCAAATATCGCGAAAGTGAGTGACGGAGCCGTCGTTCCCGCTCTAGTGTGATGTTATTCACCGGTCGCTCTGTGCAGCGCCGGTCCAAGTCGAACAAGCTTATGTCGCGCGAAAAGAAAACACACGTCACATACGGGCACGAGGTTACATTGCGCATGCGTCGAACCGTGAGACGCACACACGCTCCGAACCGAGACAAGCGAACCGAACGGTTCGGGTGTTTTTTCATGTACCGTGCCACCCCTAGAAGGCACAGAATGGCAGCTGGGTCCTAAGTTCTTAAGTCTCCCGCAGAGTGAGTGGCCAGTTAAGTCCGCTAAGGATGTTGCTGTTGAAGCAAGAGAGAACCTCACACGTATCCAGAAGAAAGCTTTTGTTGCTGCTCTTACCCGGGTTGGAGCAAAAAAGGAGCCCTCCATGAATCTGCTTAGGCCACCCATTGGGGTTGCAGCCACAAGCCTTCTAGATATCAAGCGGTTCAGTAGCCTAGTGCAACTGATAAAGTCACTAGCGCTGGTATGGAGAGCGGCAAAGAAGTTTCTTCATGGCAGAGCCAGGGGAAGATTAAAGTGGGAGGCAGTCCCGTTGGTTGGCATTGTTACTGTGGCCGAAAGGGAGGACGCCTTCCGAGATTTGTGTCTAGCAGCGCAAGAAGGAGTTACTTTCCCCAGCACCACAACAGACCGGCTGGTTGTGTACAGGGATGGAACTTGTGGGTTGTTACTGTGCGGAGGCCGAATACAGTATTTCAAAGAAGACTGCTGGGCTGTTCCACTAATTCCCTTTGACACCTGGCTGGGTACTCTACTAGCACGCCAAAGTCACCAGGAAGGGCATGAAGGGGTTGCTGGGACTCTGTTAAGAATGCGGCAAAAGGCTTGGGTCATACAAGGTAGAAGGCTGGCCCAGAAAGTTGTCAACCAGTGCATTCACTGTCGGAAGGCTAGAGCTCAAGTATGCAACCAAGTAATGGGTGATCTACCAGTAGAAAGGTCAAGACCCGCTGCGCCATTCCAGTTTACTTCTGTTGACTTGTTTGGGCCATATCTGGTGAAAGATGACATCAAAAGAAGAGTGTCCATGAAGGTCTGGGGCATCATCTTCTGCTGCATGGCAAGCCGGGCACTATACGTAGATCTTGCCAGTAGTATGTCCACAGAGAGCTTCTTAATGGCCTACCAAAGATTTGTTGCCATCAGGGGCCATCCCCTTAAGGTTTGGTCAGACCCTGGGACTAATTTTATTGGGGCAAGATCTTTTCTGAAGGTTTTTTTTATGCCTTTCTGCAAAGCCAAGATACAGTAAGCCTGGAGGAGTATGCTGCAAAAAGTGGGACAAGCTGGACGTGGAAAGTGCTCCCTGCTGATTCACCACATAGAAATGGAGCTGCTGAAGCTGGCGTTAGGGTTGCTAAGAGAGCTCTTCAAAGTTTAAGCAAATCGGCAAATCTTACTTTCAGTGAGTTCCTGACAACCCTCCATTTGGCAGCTAATTTGGCTAATGAGCGGCCAATTGATGCAAGAATCCAGAGTCGCGAGGACCGCATTGAGTATGTAACACCAAACTCGCTTCTCTTAGGGCGAGCATCTCACAGTGGCGACTTCAAGTCTTTTGACTTTAACAACTACCCCTACAAGCGCCTTCGTGAAGTTCAAGCCCAGGTTAACGAGTTTTGGAAAGCGTGGTGCCAGCTTGCTGGCCCAAGTCTTTTCGTTAGAACCAAATGGCACACTACGGAAAGAAATGTCGCTGTTGGGGATGTTGTTTGGCTTTGCGACCAGAACGCTCTACGGGGTCAGTTTAGGCTTGGCAGAGTCGTTTCTGTAGCTCCAGACTCAAAGGGCATTGTGAGAGATGTTGAGATTCTTGTCACACCAGGAAATTGTTGCTCAGTCCAGTATCAAGAGCCAGCGACCCAGTCCTTAGTTCCTAGTGACCAGGCTAAGAGGTCTAATGGAGTGATATTGCACAGAGATGTCAGACGACTTGTAGTACTTTTGCCTGTAGAGGAGCAGTCTCTGTAGTGATTAACTTAAAGTTCTGCAACCTTTCCATCCAAGAACAAAAAGGTTGAGTGGGAGGTGTCGCGGCAAACGCCCCTTTTCGTCAGCGATCAGGCGGAACAAATTATCACTCACCTGTGGGCAATCAAGTAGGAAAGACACGCACATTTCCTATTCAGTGTGTCGGCTAGTACCAGCAACAACGCCAGTAAAGCGCGAGAAAGGAAAGCAGCTTTCTAATCAGACTTAACTAAAGCTGTGCAGATATTGGTGCCAAATCAAAAGACTGAACAGACAGCCGGTAAGATCGCCACTCAAATCAGACTTTGTTGCACGCTGATGAGGCGTTGAGGTGCGAGTGGAAGAAGGCATTCATGTTTGTGCGCTGTAGTAGTTGTGTGTTGTAAACATTCACGTGGTATTTACATAATCACTTAATTTAGTGATTTAATTCTGATATGTACTCAGATATACGGGAAATTGTTGGCTTGTAAAGACATGGTTTAAAGTCGTGCATGGTCCTATTTTTATATAACATTTGCCTAAAATGGAAATCAAAAAGAAAAAAAAAATCAATAAATATTTAAATGTTGGAATAGTAGTTTGTACAATTTTTAAAGGGAGTGATTATGTACTGAAAATATTTTGTATGGGTAAAAAATGTGTTAAATTCACTGTTTTGATATTTAAATACTCATGCAATTCATTGTGCCTCCTGTAGTTTAAATAGTAATTTAATGTTTGTGATGAATTTAAACTCAAATAGTTCATGGAGAAATTTGTGTATTTGTATTTATATACAGTATGTGTCTAGTGCCGAGTTTGATAATTAATCATTTTTGAGCTATGTGTGTCTGTTTTTACCACAAACATGCAAAATAGTAAATCGTTGGTGTTTTCTGGTTTTGACGGTTTTTCACCTGTAATGTCTGGGCTTCAAGAAGTGATGACAAATAAAAGAAAAGGACAAAGATCCAAATTGAGGCCTGGTTATTGAGTGAAACAGTTTAATGTTCAAGATTGGTACCTCCCTATCAAGTGAGGGTTAAGCACAACTAAATGAGAAAAACACTCGACACTCAGAGATCTAGTTGGTCTAATGAAAAAAAAACAGCTTCATCACTTGTTATAGTAACGGGACGCATTTTTGGCAGTAACGGTAACGGCGTTGTTAAGAAGAGTAATCAATTAGATTACTCGTTACTGGAAAAAGTAATGCCGTTAGTAACTGCGTTTATAACGCCGTTATTCCCATCACTGGTGACGACAAGCGACTTAAAAATTTATTTGTTATTGGATTATTTATTCAAGAGAATGTAGAACTGTATGATGCTCCTGAAATAAAACTCAGAAAGATATGATGAATTGTTTTTGTAAATATGACTCATCTTACACATCATGTAGGGGAGAGCGGGGCACAACCTAATGCATTTTGATTTTGGCTCAATTAATTAAAAAATAATTAGGTTAGATTAATATTTTTTTACACAAGCAACATACACATCTCTGCTACAAATGAACACTTAAAAGTTTTTTTCTTTGACCTACCATTTTCGTACAGTTGCACTGAAAGTGTTAGAATTACAAATGTTACAACTTAGCCCATATGTGGGGTTAATTGTAACAGAGGGGTTAGTTGTAACACTTGTGTGTAACACACATAATTCAGTACAATTTTATTTGAATAGTTTGATATTGTTTGTGCATCTGTATAGACAGATATCCACACATCCATCCCTCATCCAATCATCCTTCTATTATGGATCAATACCATGGATAGAGACATAGAAAGGGGCTGCACAGTTTTGGGAAAAATAATAATAAATAAAATTATAAAATATTGTAATTGCAATTAAATTGGATTTGTGTGTGGCAGCTGCATGTACAATTATTATTATTATTATTAATAATAATATCAGTCATAATAATACAAATGAGCTTAAAATAAAAATTTAAAGGGTTTATTACATTAAAAACAGGCCATATTTTTATCATTTTTATCAAGTTATCATTCATAGTACACTACATTTTAAACATTTTAAATTCCAACTTTTTTTGTGAATGTCCAACAAAGTTAAATGTATACTCAAACCTGAAAAGTTGTGTGTCTCCCTGTTTTCATTTGATTATCACTGTACACTTGGCGGCTTAGTTGTAACACTGTGTTAGAACTAACCCCGCTGTGTATTACATATTTAACTCTATCTAACCGTCGCTAGGAATTGCTGACATGTTTCAAAACGGTGCTATGTTTGAGCCAACAAAACAGTGATTAAGGCAATATAAAGTTAGATTCAGAAACGTATACACCTAACACAGAAACCGAAAAAAAATCTATGATGAAAAAATGTACTTGCATGGTGTCAAAACACTCTTTGTCCAGTATCTTCACGAAATATAATCAAAACTTTCCGCAAATTCGCGGGAGACTTCTGGCAGCGAGAGAAAAAGATCAGAAAGACATCCTGCTTGATCCTGACGAACTATGTAAAATGTCCGTGTTACATTTAACCCCACGTTAGGTTGTGCCCCGCGCTCCCCTACAGTCTGTATAAGTGTATGATTGAACTTTTCCCCATAGTCTAGTGTTAAACACAAATCACAATACATTTCAATATCGAATCACAATATTGTAGAATCGCAGCGTATCGGCACCAAAGTATTGAATCTGGAGATAGATGCATTGACCCAGCCCTAGTGTGTGTGTGTGTGTGTAATGTATTTGTTAATATTTTAAAGAACTCTTAATATTGATGTAATTAATGTCCAATAAAGGCTGTATTAAAGCACTTAATGACATTCTCTGATTTTCAGTGACCTCATTTATTCACTCAGAGTCTTAATGGTAGAGATGATCTTACCTCAGTCTCTCCAGTTTACATTGAGGATTCGCCAGTAGATTAGAAAGCTGCTTCACTCCTGAGTCTCCTAGTTTATTCTCAGACAGATTCAGTTCTCTCAGGTGTGAGGGGTTTGATCTCAGAGCTGAAGCTAGAGCAACACAACCTTCATCTGTGACACCACAATCATACAACCTGTAGAGAACAATGACACACATTAAGCCTATATCCAGAGATAAACACAACACTTAAACTATAAATAACATAGGCAAGGCAAGTTTATTTCTATAGCACATTTCATACACTATGGCAGTTCAAAGTGCTTTACATAGAGAGGAAATAATCACAAAATAAAAGCAAGGAAAATTCAAACAGTAATTCAAAAGCTTTACATAGAAAGGAATTATAATAATCACACTATAGCTATTAAAAAAATATTATTTCTATGGAAAATCCCCATAAAACATGGAAACCCAACAATGTGTGTGAGCATGTGCCTGTGTGTGTGAGTGTTGCGACGTGGTTCAGCGGTGTCTGCAGCGGAAGAGCGAGTGAGGAGCCGAGCGGGAAGTAAGTGGGTCAAGCTCAAACGATGACCACCTGTCTGTGATTTCAGTGATTGGCGGAGTAGAGCACATTTCAGCGGGCCAGGTGGACAGTGCAGTGAGAGAGATCCTGGAGCTTGAGTGGCCGTGCGGAGCTGTGTACGAACAATCCGAATTGGTCCGTGACCGTGTCTGAGGATGCTGTGAACAGCGGGACGAGTTTGATGTCTGAGACGGAGAAAGCTGTATGCAGCGGGAAGAGTTTGATCTACAGTGTTTGATTGATTTTGTGTTTGATGTTAAGAGCGCTGAGGCGCCGTGGACTGAGTTATTGAAATAAAGCACACAAGCTCCAGTATTTGCCGACCCCTTGTCTTCTTCCATCACCCACACTGAACCAAGATCTGGTCTGGGTAAATACTCGATTCTGGCTGCAGGGTGTCCGTTAAAAAGTGATAGAGGACACCTAGTAAAGTAGTTCCGGTGAAACTGCGTGTTTACCATTTGAAATTTATAAATAAATGAGCTGCCTACAACAGCTGTGAGTAACCATAGCAACAGGCAGTCACATGCTCTATCAAAACAAACATCTAACGTTAGATATTATAGCCTAATACAACAATGAGTGACTTCGTTATTTCTTTTAACATTTATGGAGAATATGATAACTTTGACGACTGGTATGCTGCCGAAGAAAGAAAAAATTTAAATAAAATGGAGAAATGTCACAAAGAGTTAACACCGGGAGAATTTAATCAAATAGAAGACGAAAAAGATGAGATCAACACGAAAAAAATAAGAAATGGGCAGTAAATACACTCAGAAACTTTATTGTTCAAAAAGAAATGGACTCCAGCTTTGAAAATGACACCGCTGCTGCTCTGAATGAGACCCTGCGGGAGTTTTGAGCAGCTGTCCAGACAACCAAGGCAGGAGGAGAGTACAGCGTTTCAAGCCTATAAGGAGCCTGAGAGCCGGTATCAACCGCCATATAATTATTATGTGTAATAAAAAAATAACTATGCCTACCTTTGTGTTTCATGAAAAAAAAAATGCGTTTTTGAACCTGAAGGGTTCTATAAGCTGAGCGGACTATAAATATCTCCGGTTGCTAAATAAACCGTCAGGCAAGTTATTATGTGTAAAAAAGTCTCGGTTACGGATGTAACCCTCGTTCCCTGAGTAGGGAACGGAGACGTTACGTCAGAAGTGACGGAGATTGGGGGTTTCGCATAGAAAGCCAATCCTCTTCGAGTATTTAAAAACGAGCCAATGGCATGAAAATGCCTTGGGGCTGCGGAATTTGCATAGCGTATCTCCGCACCACCCCGTGGGTATAAAAGAAGAAAGTGAACGCAACCGCAGCATGTCTGCGCTGAGGAGCCAAGACTGAACTCAGGCGTCTACCCAGCGGTACAGCCGAAGTGGCAGGGAGACGTAACGTCTCTGTTCCCTACTCAGGCAACGAGGGTTACATCCGTAACCGAGACGTTCCCTTTCGTAGTCACTTCGAGTTACATCAGAAGTGACGGAGATTGGGGGCCTGTGCCATCACGCCAACTTCAAGCTGTCTTCCAGTGCCCTGCGAAAGTCTGGACCCCTGAACATAGCATAACCATGGATCCTACTTTGACACAGGAATACCAAGGTACACTGGGAACATATCCCGGGAGGGACATGCAACAAAATGCCTACCGTAGGGAGGACTTAAGAATACACATATGGCCGTATTAGGGACTACATATGGAGATCACTGGAGCACCAACCGCAGGTGGCTAGAAACTTAACTCCAGGGGTGGCAGATGGCTTGCCAAGGGAAGACACATGCTCAGAGAGGCTTACAGTAGATAATACACATGAGACAGTTACCATAGGGAACCGTGCACATGGAGGCACCTAGCCGGCATCCAGAGCAACAGCAGTGGTGCCCGCATCGTAGGTGCTGGAGGACTCAAGGCTTCAACCGAAGACTACTGAGGAATATCGCACTTATCCAGTCCGAGAGTGGAATGGCGAGCAAGCGAAGACACCTAAGCGGGTCCAGTACTGGCGGAAGCGAGTACGTGAGAGGACACCGCTCAATTCGCAGATTATAGAATCTCGCGAAGGTGTTTGGTGTCGCCCAGCCTGCAGCTCTGCAATTGTCTGTTAGCGAGGCGCCATGCGCTAGAGCCCAAGAGGAAGCCACACTCCGAGTGGAGTGGGCCGTCACACCAAGGGGGCACGGTCAACCTTGCTGCTGGTAAGACAAAGCAATGGCGTCCATTATCCGGTGACAGCCGTTGCTTTGAGAGAGCCCTTCCCTTCTGGCTCCCCCCATGACAGACAAGAGCTGGTCTGAGGTCCTGAAACACCGCGTTCTGTCTATGTAGGTGCGGAGTGCACGTACCAGACAGAGCAGTGCCAAGGCTGGGTCTGCCTCCTCCAGGGGCAGCGCTTGCAGGTTCACCACCAGGTCCCGGAAGGGAGTGGTGGGAATCTTGGGCACATATCCAGGCCGGGGTCTCAAGATCACGTGAGAGTAAGCCGGTCCGAACTCCAGGCACGCTTCGTCAACGGAGAATGCGTGCAGGTCCCCTACCCTCTTGATGGAGGCCAATGCAACCAGGAGTGCTGTCTACATAGGACAGCCCAAAACTCTACCGACTGCAAAGGCTCCAGGGGAGGCCTTAGATCTACTGAGAGGACCCCAGAGGGCACGAGGGGAGGGAGGCGGATTTAGCCTCCTCGCTCTCCTCAGGAACCTGATGACCAGGTCATGCTTCCCCTTAGACTTACCTTTTACTGCATCATGAGACGCGGCAATGGCCGCGACGTAAACCTTAAGGGTGGAGGGCGACAGCCTACGCTCCAACCCCTCTTGCAGGAAGGAAAGCACGACACCGATCGAACAACTCCGGGGGTCTTCTCATTTTTCGGGAAGAGCACCAGTTGACGAAGAGGTTCCACTTCGACGCGTATAGGTGTCTCATGAACGACGCTCTAGCGGAAGTGACGGTTGCCACCACCGCAGGTGGCAGCGAACTCAACCTGCCTCGTCGCGTCCAGGAGCAACACGTGTAGCCTCCAAGACCGGGACGAGGGTGCCACAGGATGCCCCGTCTCTGAGTGAGACCTCAGAGGAATAGGCCAAGGAGGTGCTGTCACGAGGAGCATCAGTTCGGAGAACCACGTCTTGGTGGGCCAATAGGGGGCTACCAGCAAGACCTGCTCCTCGTCCTCCTTGATCTTGCACAACACCCGTGCAAGAAGGCTCACTGGGGGAAACGCATACTTGCGTGGGTTGTGCCCTCGGACAGGGAATAAAACTGGGCGCAGTGGGATGAGTCCAGAGAGGCGAACAGGTCTATCTGTGCCTCCTTAAACTGGTCCCAATCAGCTGGACCGTCTGGGGATGGAGTCGCCATTCGCCGGAGATAGGGCGGACCCGTGACAGCTCGTTGGCCGCCAGGTTCCGGTCTCCTGGAATGTACACTGCACGAAGGGACCTCAGGTGCTTCTGACTCCATAGCAGGAGTGGCGGGCGAGCTGCGACAACCGATGTGAGCGTAGACCACCCTGGTGGTTGATGTACGCTACTGTAGCAGTATTGTCTGAACGGACAAGTACGTGTTGACCCCTGAGCAGTGCTCGAAAGCGGTGCAGGGCCAGGAGTACTGCCAGCAGCTCGAGGCAATTGATGTGCATGAGGCGCTGGGGTCCTGTCCAGGACCCCGCGGCTGCATGCCCATTGCACATGGCACCCCAACCCGTGGTAGATGCATCCGTGGAGACAACAAGATGCCTGGAAACTCGCTGAGAGGGACACCGGCCCGTAAAAAGCTGAGGTTCGACCACGGGAAGAAGGTTTGGCGGCACGCTGGAGTCACTGGAACTCTGGGGCCGCGAGGGAGGGAAGGGAGCCGCGGGGGGGGGGGGGCGTCTTCGGCGGCGAGTAAGCGGAGGCGTCTGAGCCGACAGCTGGGTGGAGGCAGCAGCTGGCCGTCGGGGCAGAATGTAAACCTGTCTCCATCTGCTCCTAGGCGGCCGAGAACTGCTGGGCGAAGTCCTGGACCGCACCGCCGAAACATTTAGATGATGCTTCTGGACCACAGTGGTGGGCATCACCTGACCAAGGGAGCGAGCGACCGCTTCCGTCGCCCGTTTGAGATCGAGGTCGGCAGCAGGCTCGCAGCTCGCTTGGTCCGTCCCCTCCTCGTGCACATTCCTGAGCAGCTAGCAGGTGCTCATCATATGCCGGGCAGAAGCTGCCTGTCCCGCCGCTCTACAGGATCGCGCCGCCATAGACGACGAGAATCAATAGGCTTTGGATGGACATCTGGGAGCACCGCGGGAGAATGCGCTCTGCGGACGCAGCTGCCTCGCAACAGAGCGCTCCACCGGGGGAGTCCCAGCGTACCCACAGGCAACCGCGTCGCCGAGGGGAGGGAAGGCGGGGAAACTGAAGCACGCTCTCGGGGAACACCCAAGTGCGTGTCAGTTCCGCATGCAACTTGGGGAAAAGGAAATTGGGGTTGGCTGTGGCCGTGAAGCGGCAGCGTTACCCAAAAAACAATTATCTAGCCACGAGAGATCGGGAAAGGGCGGAGTTCCACTCCCACCCGATGCTCACAGGGGCCCGAGATAGCATGGCCATCATCGCGGGATCAGATACGACGACGTTGACGCTCCCGAGGGAGGCAACGCAGCCGCATCCTCACTTCCCGAGGAGTCAAGCCCGCCTTGTGATGCTGCGATCGACATCGCATCATTCTCTGGAGCGCTGAATGAAACAGACGGTACCTGCGAAGAGGCAGACGCCTGAAGCGATACAGCGCTCACTGGCTCTAACACTGGAGCGGTGGGTGTGGCCCGAGGAACTAGCGTCGGGGGTTGTGCCACACAATCACCGTCATATCACCCTGTCCGCGAGTCGAAGAGCTTATAGAAGAAGAAGCAGAACGAGTAACGGACACGGACACTCTCACTTTATCAGATCATTGAGTCTAGATCACCGTGTAGAGATGCTCATGTTCCCCCAGAAGGAACATGAGTCATCCACGAACGCTGCTACTGCATGCTGAAAGCCCAGGCACACAGAGCAGCGATCGTGACCATCAGAAAATGACATGAATCGATCGCACCCAGAAGAACACGGGCGAATCGTCTTTAAAAAGACGTGCCGCGTGCAGGTCTTTCACTAGAGAGGAGGAAATTCACTCTTTCAGCGCTGAGGCGACCAGGGAGAAGCGCAAAGTCTGGCAGACCACTGCTCAGATCGCAGGCAATGCAGAGTCTCGCTGAGTACCGCCGTCACACCAACACTGAAGAGGACGCTCGTCTCGAAGAGTCTTGAATCAGTGAGAATGGCTTGAGGAGTGAAGAAATCTCTTGGCTCCGAAGCGAAAACATACTGCGGTTGCGTTCACTTCCTCCTTTTATACCAACGGGGTGGGGAGGAGATACGCTATGCAAATTCCGCAGCCCCAAGGCATTTTCATGCCATTGGCTCGTTTTTAAATATTCGAAGCGGATTGGCTTTCTATGCGAAACCCCCAATCTCCGTCACTTCTGACGTAACTCGAAGTGACTACGAAAGGGAACTAGATTTAGCCTAATTAAAATATAAACTAATGTTTCAAAAATGTTTTATTTGGCAATTGACCATGGTATAAGCGGGTTAATGCCCTCCGAGGTGTCCATTGTCAGGTTTTAATGGACTTCGGCGGAGGCAACCGTCCTCCGCTGCGCATCGGCCGGTTCACGCCTCGCCGTCGTCCATTAAAACTTGACAATGGACACCTCATCAGGCATTAACCCTTACTTATTTTTGTCGTTGCTTACAGACAAGGTTGACAGAAGTTCGCCACTCTTGCTCCAACAGAGTATTAACTTTTCGTTATCTATCTGTGTTGCCGCTGCTGCTGACCCAGAGAGAGTTGTCATGAAACAGCTTCACAAAAGGTCTTTTAAACAGGGCCGGATTAAGAGTTCAGAGGCCCCTGGGCACAATGTCTTGTAGGCCGCCTCTTAAGCAGGCCAAATGTATATTTTGTCCAAGGACATTTTAATATGGCATTTACAGTTCTACTGACTTAAAATTAACTATACTGGATATATAGTTGTACTATACTGGAGTAAAGTTAATAAATGGTTGTTCTTTATATGAATTTGTAAAACTATGTTGGGTCGACCCTTAATATAGCATATTAAGAGGGCTCAAACATCTTTTTAGTTGAGTCTCAGTCTGCATTACATTATCAATGGTGTTTTAGGATGCCAAACAATATTATAATAATGTAATAATGATTTATATAATTATTACTATGACGTAAAATCCATATAGCCTATAAATGTACTATATAAAGGAAAATGAATATTTCAACGTATATTTTAGTCTAAATTACACTAATATAGGCAAATTAAAATAGTTTTGTCCTTATTTCTTCACTTGCACGAAATAAACCCTTGAACTTGTATTTAGTAGAAAACACCAGATGACCATGATGATCGCATCAGCAAAGTGCACACTTTTCTTTAAATCACCCAGCACTGATGCCTATTCTTAACGTCTTGTGCTGTTTTATAACGGCAAAAAGCCATATCATGGTTTCGATATTAGTTCATTGGCAAAACATAACGCTAAAGACCTTTATGTTAGGTTATACATTTTACATCTTCTCATATGTGTTGGGAAAAGGGAGAAGAGACTTCGGCAAAAGGCGGATTCAAACTTGGGTCGAGCACATCAAAAGTTGATTCACGCGCTTTGCGTAAAAGTTTAAAGCTCAAATATAAACACTGATGTCTACCGTAGCGATCACAATAGAGTAAATCAGCTTTTAATAGAAACTTGGCACTTAAAACAACACATTTATCCATTACATTGTTTCTCCACTCGGTGTCGACAAGTGACTTAAAAATGTATTTGTTATTGAATTATTTATTCAAGAGAATGTAGAACTGTATGATGCTCCTGAAATAAAACTCAGAAAGATGTGATGAATTGTTTTTGTAACTATGACTCATCTTACACATCATGTACAGTCTGTATAAGTGTATGATTGAACTTTTCCTCATAGTCTAGTGTTAAAAACAAATCACAATACATTTCAATATCGAATTGCAATATTGTAGAATCGCAACGTATCGGCACCAAAGTATCGAATTTGGAGATAGATGCATTGTCCCAGCCCTAGTAGTGTACTGTAGACAGACACTAATTTAACACAGACACTTGTTTAATTTGCACCCTGAATATGGGTTGGAGCTTTTAATTTTGAACTCTCAAAGCACACCAGACTGCTGAATTTAACCTTTAAAGAACACTAAATTTTCTTACAGGGGAGCATGCCCCCCAACCTCCCTAGAGAAACAGAGGTCCACTTCTGACACTGGGTAGTTGCACCCCTGAGTATCTCAGTAGTCTATGTATTTGAATAATGTTTAAATGTAGTCATATTTGAGAATTTGATTATGTAGCTAATTTTCATTATGTAGGTAATTTTCATTTTCTCACGAGTGCCGTCAGGGTTACTCTCTGGCCCTGTCCCAAATGGCACACTCTGAACTTGTGGACTTCCTCAGAGTCCACACTTCGGTGACGTCATGTAGTGCAGACCTATTGGGCCCTTAGCGCGAGTCCGCGAGGGTGCATTGAGAGGTATTTTTGGGACAGACTCGATCGTCACGCCGGAAACAGGAACTCACGCCTGTGAAAGCCTTATCCCTCTCCATACGGAGCTGAATAAACTTAAAGATCATCTCATCAGTCCCTTTATTAGAAATATATAATAATTATTTTTTAATGATATAAACAAATATCATTTAAAAAATTCCAGTCATCGAAAACAGGATTTATTTTATTTTCCCAAATCTTATCCATGTGAACTAAACAGCCTGCTTTTACAGTTCTATAATTGTATATAATATATAATTTATAATTGTCACAGTCTTCCGTCTGCACCAGTCTGTCTTGTCATCAGCACTACACTTCCCAGGATCCTTTTGTCTCCTCTCATGAACTCACTCCCTCATCAGCCACCTGTTCCTCGTTTTGATGTTGATCTGTTTCACCTGTTTTCACTCCATTATGTTTCATTCATCTGTGTATTTAGTTCCCTCAGTTTCATTCAGTCTTTGTCGGTTGTAGTCTAATGTGAGCTGTGTTGCACCCGTGTTTCTGTCATCCTGCCTGTTTATTATATTAAAATCTATCTTTATTGTGACTTTGGACTCCTCCGGTTCCTCAGCCTGCACCGCACCCTGACAGTACGACCGACCGCAACAGTGACAGTATGGGACTTCTCCTAACCCCAGCTCTCACAACCATCAACCTGTTCCAGGACGGACGATCTTGTGAGGAGTATGTCGTTAGGTTCCTGGAGCTCTCTGCTGGGGTAAGTTGGTCGGAGGACATTGTAAAGTCAGTCTTTTGGCTGGGTTTGGACGATCATCTGTACCAGCAAGCCCCAGCAGCAGCGGTTCCAGGAACCTTTGCCGGATACCTGGACCATGTGTTGTGGTTGAGTGGGTCAGCCTTCACCGTTGGTGAGGCTGAAGATGACAGCACCACTCAACCACACACACCCACCATCATCACCACACCTGCCATCATCACCTACCGGTCAGAGCCCTCTTCTCCGCTGGTTCCGTCCAGCCCTCCCGAGCCTGTACTCCCCTCAACGCTGGCTCCGCCCAGCCCTCCCGAGTCAGATCTCCCCTCATTGCTGGTTCCGCCCAGCCCCAACGAACTCAAACTTTTCGCCCCGCTGGTTCCGTCCAGCCCTCCCGAGTCTGATTTCCCCTCATCGCTGGTTCCGCCCAGCCCCACCGAACTCAAACTTTTCACCCCGCTGGTTCCGTCCAGCCCTCCCGAGTCAGATCTCCCCTCTCCGCTGGTTTCGTCCAGCCCTCCCGAGCCTGAACTCTCTCCCCCGCTGGTTCCGTCCAGCCCTCCCGAGTCGGATCTCCCCTCATCGCTGGTCCCGTCCAGCCCTGCCAAGCCCGAACTTCCCTCATCGCTGGTCCCGTCCAGCCCTCCCGAACCTGAGCTCCCCTGAGCTCCCCCCTCGCCTGAAGGGCTCTCACCGTCGTGGCCGCCCGAAGGGCCCTCACCGTCATGGCCGCCCGAAGGGCCCTCACCGTCGTGGCCGCCCGTAGGGCCCTCACCGTCGTGGCCGCCCGAAGGGTCCTCGCATCCTGCTCCGCCCTGGCCACGCCCTCATCCTGCTCCGCCCTGTCCACGCCCTCATCCTGCTCCGCCCTGTCCACGCCCTCATCCTGCTCCGCCCTGTCCACGCCCTACTGCTCCGCCCTGGCCACTCGCTCATCCTGCTCCTCCCTGGCCACGCCCTCATCCTGCTCCGCCCAGGCCACGCCCTCATCCTGCTCCGCCCTGGAGGGCTTCCTGCTCCGGACCCGGTCCTCCACACCCCCTCCCCGTCGATGTTACGGCGTGAGGTCACGCCTTCCTGGGAGGGGGGAGTTCTGTCACAGTCTTTCGTCTGCACCAGTCTGTCTTGTCATCAGCACTACACTTCCCAGGATCCTTTTGTCTCCTCTCCTGAACTCACTCCCTCATCAGCCACCTGTTCCTCGTTTTGATCATCTGTTTCACCTGTTTTCACTCCATTATGTTTCATTCGTCTGTGTATTTAGTTCCCTCAGTTTCATTCAGTCTTTGTCGGTCGTAGTCTAATGTGAGCTGTGTTGCACCCGTGTTTCTGTCATCCTGCCTGTTTATTATATTAAAATCTATCTTTATTGTGACTTTGGTCTCCTCCGGTTCCTCAGCCTGCACCGCACCCTGACAATAATGTTTAAGTAAGAACTGTTGTAATGTTTTAGCAGTGATGCTTGTTCTCAGTGTTACTTACTCAGCGTGTCTAGTTGCTGTAACCACAGGCATCAGCTTCTGAAGAACTTCATCTCCTGTGTTTTGTGGGACACTAATCGAAAATAAAAAATAATTAATAACGCTAACAATAATAATTCATATCATAAGTAAATAATACATTTTACCTTTTGTAATGAAACACTGCTTTATAAAGGACGTGTGTTAAAGTTGTTCAGTATCGTCTCGGTTACGGATGTAACCCTCGTTCCCTGAGTAGGGAACGGAGACGTTACGTCAGAAGTGACGGAGAATGGAGGTTTCGCATAGAAAGCCAATCCTCTTCGAGTATTAAAAAACGAGCCAATGGAAAAGAAATGCCATGGGTCTGCGGAATTTGCATAGGGTATCTCCGCCTCACCCCATGAGTATAAAAGGAGGAAGCGGACACCACCGCAGTATGTCTTCGCTGAGGAGCAGAGACTGAACAAAGGCGTCTACCCAGCGGTACAGCGGAAGTGGCAGGGAGACGTAACGTCTCTGTTCCCTACTCAGGGAACGAGGGTTACATCCGTAACCGAGACGTTCCCTTTCGTAGTCACTTCGAGTTACGTCAGAAGTGACGGAGAATGGGGGTCTGTGCCATCACGCCATCTTCATAGCTGTCTTCTAGTGCCCTGCGAAAGTCTGGACCCCTGAACATAGCTTATAACCAGGGATCCTACTTTGACACAGGAATACCAAGGTACACTGGGAAACATATCCCGGGAGGAACATGCTACCAGATGCCTACCGAAGGAGGACTTACAAATACACATATGGCCGTATTAGGGACTACATATGGAGATCACTGGAGCACCAACCGCAGGTGGCAGAAATTTAACTTCAGGGGTGGCAGATGGCTTGCCGAGGGAAGACACATGCTCAGAGAGGCTTACAGTGGAAATACACATGTGGGGGTTACTAGCAGGAACCATGCACATGGAGGCACCTAACCGACATCCAAGCAAGACACTGGCGTCAGCATCAACAGTGCTGGAGGAACTCAGGGCTTCCGTAGAAGGCTCAACTGAGAAAAATCACACTTATCCAGTCGGTGGAGTGGAATGGCGAGCAAGCGAAGACACCTGAGCGGGTCCAGTACTGGCCGGGTAAGCGAGTACAAGAGAGGACACAGGCTCCACTCGGAGATTATAGAATCTGGCGAATGTGTTGGGTGTCGCCCAGCCTGCAGCTCTGCAGATGTCTGCTAGCGAGGCGCCATGCGCTACAGCCCAAGAGGAAGCCACACTCCGGGTGGAGTGGGCTGTCACACCAAGGGGGCACGGACGACCTTGCTGCTGGTAAGCCAAAGCAATGGTGTCCACTATCCAGTGAGACAACCTTTGCTTTGAGAGAGCCCTTCCCTTCTGGCTCCCACCATAACAGACAAAGAGCTGGTCTGAGGTCCTGAAACACTGCGTTCTGTCTATGTAAGCACGGAGGGCGCGTACTGGACAGAGCAGTGCCAAGGCTGGGTCTGCCTCCTCCAGGGGCAGCGCTTGCAGGTTCACTACGTGGTCCTGGAAGGGAGTGGTAGGAACCTTGGGCACATATCCAGGCCGGGTTCTCAGAATCACGTGAGAGTAACCCGGCCCGAATTCCAGGCACGCTTCGTCAACGGAGAATGCGTGCAGGTCCCCTACCCTCTTAATGGACGCCAGTGCAACCAGGAGCGCTGTCTTAAGCGACAGGAACTTAATCTCGAATGATTGCAGAGGCTCAAAGGGAGGCCTCTGCAGGGCGCTAAAAACCACTGAGAGGTCCCAAGAGGGAACGAGAGGAGGGCGAGGAGGATTCAGTTCGTATCAGTTCGGAGAACCAGGTTTTGGTGGGCCAGTATGGGGCGACCAAAATGACCTGCTCCTCGTCCTCCTTGAGCTTGCACAGGGTACGTGCGAGAAGGCTCACTAAGGGAAACGCATATTTGCGTGGGCCCCGCGGCCAGCTGTGTGCCAGTGCGTCTGTGCCGAGCATGCCCTCGGTCAGAGAGTAATACAGGGTGCAATGGGATGAGTCGTGGGAGGAAAACAGATCTATCTGTGCGTCCCCGAACTGATCCCAAATCAGCTGGACCGACTGGGGATGGAGTCGCCATTCGCCAGAGACTGGACGGAGCCGTGACAGCTCGTCGGCTGCACAGTTCCGAACTCCTGGAATGTGGATAGCACGAAAGGACCTCAGGTGCTTCTGACTCCATAAGATGAGGTGGCGTGCGAGTTGCGACATACGGCGAGAGCATAGACCCCCCTGGTGGTTGATGTACGCTACTGTCGCGGTATTGTCTAAACGGACTAGTAGGTGTTGACCCTTAAGCAACTCACGGAAGCGGTGCAGGGCAAGGCGTACTGCCAGCAACTCGAGGCAATTGACATGCATGAGGCGCTGGGGTCCTGTCCAGGCGCCCGCGGCTGCATGCCCATTGCACATGGCGCCCCAACCCATGGCAGAGGCATCTGTGGAGACAACAACATTCCTGGAAACTCGTTCTAGGGGAACACCGGCCCGTAGAAAGCTGAGGTTCCTCCACGGGGTGAGGCTCTGACCAGGTCAGAGTCACTGGAACTCTGAGCGTACCGTGACGCTCTGAAGGCCCAGACGGGCTAGGTGCCGGAGCACAAGGTCTCGCAGACCTGTGTTCGCAGACCTGATCTCGAGAGTGTGCTAAGATCAGCCAGTCGTCGAGATAGTTCAGGATGCGAACCCCTTGTTCGCGAAGGGGAACAAGGGCTGCCTCAACAATCTTCGTAAAGACGCGAGGAGACAGAGCCAACCCGAATGGGAGAACCGCATACTGATATGCCTGCCCCTCGAAAGCAAACCGAAGAAACGGTCTGTGTCGAGGTAAAATGGAGACATGAAAGTAGGCGTCCTTCAGGTCTATCGCTGCAAACCAATCCTGGGGCCGAACACATTCGAAAATGCGTTTGGCCGTGAGCATCCAGAACGGCAGCCAGTGAAGGGTGCGGTTCAAGATGCGCAGGTCCAGAATCGGTCGTAACCCACCGGTTTTCTTGGGGACAATAAAGTAGGGGCTGTAAAACCCTGACTTCATCTCGGCTGGAGGGACGGCCTCGATTTCACCCTTTGTCACCAGGGTAGCAACCTCCGCTCTCATGATCAGGGCATTGCCACCGACCACCGTAAAGCGGACTACCCTGAAGTGGGGAGGAGACCGTGCGAACTGAATCGCATAGCCGAGCCTGGTAGTTCGGGCGACCCAACGGGACAGATTGGGGAGCTCTAACCAAGCCCGCATGGACCGCAGGAGGGTGTCCTCGGCGGCGAGCAGGCTGAGGCTTCTGTGCCGACGGCTGGGTGGAGGCAGCAGCTGGCCGTCGGGGCAGAATATGTTTAATCGCCTCAGACTGCTTCTGAGCGGTCGAGAACTGCTGGGCAAAGTCCTCAACCGCACCGCCGAAAAGGCCAGTCTGGGATATGGGAGCGTCAAGCAGACGAGTCCGCTCAGCGTCCCGCATATCGGCCAGGTTGAGCCAGAGGTGACGTTCCTGGACCACGTTAGTGGCCATCACCTGACCCAGGGAGCGTGCGGCCACTTTCATCGCCCGGAGAGCGAGGTCAGTGGCGGCATGCAGTTCGTCAAACGTCCCTGGGTCAGTCCCGCCCTCGTGCATGTCTCTGAGCAGCTGGGCCTGGTAGACCTGCAAGGTGCCCACCCAGCCAACACAGTCATGTGGGGCCCACATTGGTCTGACCTGGGCTATCTAACTGGGACCCAGACCGTTTTGTCCACGGTTTCCATGGTGGCCCCAGATGGGTTTGCCCAGATGAAATGAACACTGCTCAGTGTGCACACTACAGGCTGTTAAATGTAACACCGAATCAGTGTGGGAGTTAATGAAATAATTAATTGATTGAATACTGATTGAGCATTATTGATGAACACCTGATTTTAATAAGCAGAGTCACTGAAGACAAGAGAAACACAAGAATTACTTGCAGCCTCAGCCTTAAATGAAATCAACTGAAGATACAGTACATTAAATCTCATAGGATCTGATTACACAACTCCACAAACAGCATTACCAGCTTCACTTATTACTAACCAGATTTACTTTATTTCTGGTAGACGTCTACAAAAGTTCTTATTGAAAATTAACTGAGGTTAAGATGTTGATTATTTATTGAAAATAATAGTTTGGTTTGATGCCACCATTATAGTGATCAGTGTTTGCTTTAGTTGGGCTCTTGACTTTTTAACATTAGCTTCTCTCTGCTCAGTTGGATCTGATTGTTATGTTGAGAACAGCAAAAGAAAATGCAATCAGATGCTATAAACTGATTGATGAGTAGAATATAATCAAGTAGTGGCTTAACTCACCAGGATGTTATTCAAAATATGTTATTCATTTTCTTTTATTGTTGTGATTCAACAGCAAGAGAACCAGCACATTTTTTTCAAATGATTTTTAAAACACCGTTTACACATTTTGTGTAGGGCTGGGCGATATATTGAACGATATTGTTATGCGCATCTCATCAGTAAAGCCGGTTCCTTGATTAGTAGTAAATCACCTTCACCTGCTTTCAGATGGAAGATATGATGCAGATATGAGTGTTAAATTAACACTCAAGAGTGTTAAAGTTAATGAGATAATTAAGTGATTAATTTAGTGATGATTGAGCATTATTGAAGACATCTGATGATAACAAGCAGAATCTCTGAAGGAGAAAATCACAAATTGTAAGTCACCGTGATAGTGATCAGTGTTTGCTTTAGTTGGGCTCTTGACCCTTATACTTCCACTTTAAATTTTGTTTGTCTGCTGTTATTGATTTATAACAGTCAAATGAACATAGAAAAGTATGATCTGATAGTGTTAGTTATGTTGTGGCATAATCATGCTGTGATCTGAAAACTGAAACTTATTCAGATGATTTGGTTAAATTTGTTAGGAACAGCTCTGGGATAATGGAGAGTATGATTATCAATAATTTCTTATAATCCAAAACGTTTAATATAAATTGTTCTGATCAAATCACTTTCAACAGAATTTATTTAGAAACACAGACATCAATAATCAGCCTGTGAATCTCAACAGTGGTGGCAATAATAATCCTTGTTGCAGTGGCTGCTGCCAATCACAACTCATTAATGGCTCCCATCATCCATTGCGGTATGAATAAATTATGATCTGAATTGCCTATGTAGTTGACTTTTCCTAATTGAATATTCTGCTCGTCACCGTTGTAGAGAAGCATTGACTGAATCTTGAGGTCTGTGTGTGCCTAAAAGACAGATTTTTTTAAACAACTTTTAAGAAATCCATTATATTATATCTCAAACTCTGGATATTTATGCATAATCACAGTTATACTGTAACCAACAGCAGAGACCACAAACATAAAGTTAAAATGATGATTGTCATAATATAACCAAAACCATTAGATCATATGTTTTCTTTGTTCATCTGGCAGTTATAACTCCGATACAACAGCCAAACAAAATCTAAAGTTAATAATATAAGTGTCAAGAGCCCAACTAAAGCGAACACTGATCACCATAACGGTGGCTTACAATTTGTGATTTTCTCCTTCAGTGATTCTGCTTTAGGTGTCTTCAATAATGCTCAATCATCACTCAATTAATCACTTAATCATCTCATTAACTTTACCACTCTTGAGTGTTAATTTAACACTCATATCGTCCATCTGAAAGCCACTACTTGATTATATTCTACTCATCAATCAGTTTATAGCATCTGATTGAATTTTCTTTTGCTGTTCTCAAGATAACAATCAGATCCAACTGAGCAGAGAGAAGCTAATGTTAAAAAGTCAAGCGCCCAACTAAAGCAAACACTGATCACTATAATGGTGGCATCAAACCAAACTATTATTTTCAATAAATAATCAAGATCTTAACCTCAGTTAATTTTCAATAAGAACTTTTGTAGACGTCTACCAGAAATAAAGTAAATCTGGTTAGTAATAAGTGAAGCTGGTAATGCTGTTTGTGGAGTTGTGTAATCAGATCTTAAGAGATTTAATGTACTGTATCTTCAGTTGATTTCATTTAAGGCTGCAAGTAATTCTTGTGTTTCTCTTGTCTTCAGTGATTCTGCTTATTAAAATCAGGTGCTCATCAATAATGCTCAATAATTATTCAATCAATTAATTATTTCATTAACTCCCACACTGATTCAGTGTTATATTTAACAGCCTGTAGTGTGCACACTGAGCAGTGTTCATTTCATCTGGGCAAACCCATTTGGGGCCACCATGGAAACCGTGGACAAAACGGTCTGGGTCCCAGTTAGATAGCCCAGGTCAAACCAATGTGGGCCCCACATGACTGTGTTGGCTGGGCATCGCATGCATGGCTGCAGCTGCCTGTCCTGCAACTCTATAAGATCTCGCCACCATAGCTGACGAGAACCTACAGGCCTTAGACGGGTGCTTTGGATCACCACGAGAGGACGCGCTCTGCGGACACAGTTGCATCGCAACAGAGCGCTCCACCGCAGGGACCCCAGTGTACCCATGGACAGCTGCACCGTCGAGGGGGGGAAAGGCGGAGAAAGCCGACAAACGTTCACGGGAGGTCAAAGGAGCCTTCCATGACTTCGCCAACTCCTCATGCAGTTCCGGGAAGAAAGGAATTGGGGTTGGCTAAGGCTTTGCAGCGGCAGCTGCACCCAAAAACCAATCGTCCAACCGCGAGCGAACGGGACAGGGCGGAGGGTTCCACTCTAGCCCGATGCTCGCGGCCGCCCGAGACAGCATAGCAGTCATTTCGGGATCCGATACGGGCAACGCTGAGTCTCCCGAGGGAGGCAACGCAGCCGCATCATCACTTCCCAATAGTGATGGCCGGTTCGTGAACGAATCGTTCTTTTGAACCGGTTCTTTTTAGTGAACCGGTCGAATCAGTACACTAAATCGGACTGAATCGTTCGAAACAGTACGCGTCTTGTGTCAGCGCTAAACCACAAGTTACTAAAGTTACTCACTTTCAGACATGCCTGACAGTCCCTCCGAATCGAAATAAACCAATATCCATTAGTACATTTTATTCAGTAACTCAAAAACTTCACTGAACGGAGACATATATTGGTGCTGAGAGAAGTGATGAGCACGAGCAG
Organism: Pimephales promelas; assembly: GCF_988280905.1. Taxonomy (NCBI): domain Eukaryota; kingdom Metazoa; phylum Chordata; class Actinopteri; order Cypriniformes; family Leuciscidae; genus Pimephales; species Pimephales promelas. The sequence goes on along the minus strand of NC_142770.1, from coordinate 38,405,324 downwards.
CTGATACTGCGCATGCGTGTACTACCGAACATACAGGTACAGCGGTCGGATAACCAGAACCGAGAACTGTTTCTTTCGGACACGTTCGACATACTGAGAACTGATGAGTTGATGAGCTGAGCATGCGTGCATTTTTTTCTGAGGGACGAAATATACGTTTCCATGTCTTTAGTTGAACATCAGTAAGTGTAACAAAATAAAACATTTTGGAAACATGTTTATCACATTACTGTATCACTGTATTATTTTAACGATTGGAAATAATGATTGGATTCTAAAACTGTCAAACTACTAAACATTTATTATTAAATAACATTTTCAGGAACAGCTAGCTCATTTAATTTCTAAGTAACAATATAAATCATTGATGTAAACTCTTGCCAAGGTTTGGTGCACTGCTTAGTAAATGTTTATAATGTGTTAACATAACGAATTAATTCGTTATGTTAACACATTATAAACATGATATACACTGTATAGACTACAGAAGGCTATATTGGAGACAGACATGCATCGATTTTTTAGTTTTGTCGACTGTATATTCAGGTTTCAGGTCAGCACACAGCTATGCTATGGTTCTCGAGTCGAGAACTGGTTGTTGCAGTTCTTGAATCACTTGTACAGAACCAAGAACTGTTTCTTTCGGACACGTTCGATACAGAGAACCGATGAGCTGGAGATACTGCGCATGCGTGATAGCACCGTCTCTGAACAGAACTTTCTTTTAGCCGGCTGATCCTGTGCTGATATACGAGTACGCAGTAGTACGGGTGAACCCAGGACTTAAATGAGAGGGCGAATCGGCGAAATGTAAGTTTATTTAATAACAAATAAAATGATGAAGACCATTTATGCATTTTATATATTTAAAACATGTAAAACATCTGCGTTAGCACATCGCCTAGGCTGCAGCAGGGTTCGTTTTCAAAATGTAAATGTAAGAAACTTATCCAAGATGATTATGACAATGCATACTATTATTTAACTGAAGTTGTGATTACAAATGCCCTTTAATTTGAAGTATTTTTTTTTTTAATTTGAAGTATTTTTATCCGAAAACGAACTGTCTGAAAGAACCGGTTCGCGGAAAAGAACCGGACTTCCCATCACTACTTCCCAATGACTCAGGCTCGCCTTGTGATGCCGCGATCGACATCGCGTCCTCCTCTGGAGCCCCAAAAGAAACACGCGGGACTTCCGTAGAAAAGCCCCGCCTGAATGCTCAGTGATGGTGCCAACACTGGAGAGCCGCTCGTCTCGAAGAGGGTGAGTCACTTATAACTCAGATCTTTTGGCTTGTGTAGTGAAGATATGCTCTTGGCTCCGAAGCGAAAACATACTGCGGTGGCGTTCGCTTCCTCCTTTTATACTCACGGGGTGAGGCGGAGATACGCTATGCAAATTCCGCAGATCCATGGCATTTCTTTGCCATTGGCTCGTTTTTTAATACTCGAAGAGGATTGGCTTTCTATGCGAAACCCCCATTCTCCGTCACTTCTGACGTAACTCAACGTGACTACGAAAGGGAACTATAACTGTAGAAGTCTCGTATTCAGCAACACAGATTTGTTTTCTCTTTTTCTTGTCAATGTCGTTTGTCAAGGTCTATTAGTCTACATTTACATTACAACACTATTCTGACATATCAGATTATGTCTTGTCAAATGCGTATATTTTCATGAATCAAGAAGTATTTTGTGTTAAACAAGTTGTTTTTGAAATGAGAAGTAATAATGATAGTCACATTACCTGGGGAAGCAGCACTGGCGCGCACTCAAACACACACACATACCTCATTCATCCACGTCTCGTTCCTCCCTCACCGCCACTAAGCGCGTGCACACGAGATGCTGATCGCACACCTCATTCATCCAATATTATGAAGCTGCAGACTCGGAGCCTGCATCTACAGTCCCCCACCGAGAGTCCCGCATTCTCAGACCCCTCGTTTTTCGAACACAGCGCCTCCTGCTGTTCAAAAGATCGAATAACACCCACACATAGAGTACGGCGCACGATTATCCAAATGCAATATTGCATTTGCAATATTATGGTCTCCAAATAAATTATCCAATAAATATTTGCGTTCCCTGCTTAATGCATGTGCCAAAAAAAACTAATTCTTACTGATGGAAGGGATACAATTACAGATTGAACTGTCTTCAGAAAAATATTATGTGATATTATATTTCTACAATGTTTTTTTTTATATTTTTTTATTCAAATTCCAATTTTTCTTTCAGTTCAACCTATAATGGTCTAATTAACATTACCATGCTAACAATATCATGCTTACAATAGGCTATCTTGTTTTTTTGATATTTTTAATGCGAAGCAAAACAAATCAGAATAGACAAAACACCAATAATAAACAATTCTGTACTTTATTTAATGATCACCTAAACATCATCTTGCTGTAAAGAAAAAAGGAAGAAAAAACTGTGTTTGTGACTTTACATTGCGTCTTCAATTGCATTAAAAAAACTCATTTATAAGTCGCTTTGCATAATCATAAAATGAGTTGCTGGATTCGGCAGGGGCAACTCCATCGATGTATGTTGTACCCTGGAATAGCCTACAACATACAGTAGGACCGATAGCACATGTCTTATGGTGTTTCAAAAAGGAAGAAAAAAAAGAAAAAAGATGTTTGCAAATGTTAGCTACACTCCACACTGATTTCACTAAGTTTGCACTTTGAATTAGATTAAAATGTAGCAACTGACAAAATATTGTGTGTAAATAAGTTTTATTTACACTGGTGCACTCTTATAAAATGATTTTGTAAATAACACAACCTGTAAAAAGAGATGTCAAAAATGACACATGCTGTGTAGATTTTAACACATAAAGTGTGTGTGCTTAGGGACAACACATTTTGTGTAGATTTTAACACATGCTGTGTAGATTTTAACACATGTAGTGTGTGTGCTCAGGGACAACACATTTTGTGTAGATTTTAACACATGTTGTGTAGATTTTAACACGTTTTGTAGATTTTAACACATTTAGTGTGTTTGCTCAGGGACAACACATGTTGTGTCAAATTTAACACACAATCTGTGTCGTTTCTTTACACATCTCTGTGTTTATAAGGATTACACATTTTGTGTTACATTTAACACAACTAATGTGTTAGACAGCAGCAGTGTGTTGTTGAAACCTTTTACACACTAATGTGTTATAGTAACACAACTTGTGTCAGATATGCGTCACATGTGACTGTAGTTTTGTGTGTTTTAGTGTTTCTCTGCCTGCTGTAACTGTATTTTAATAAAATACATCTGTTATGGTGATAGAAAATATGATCAGATGGTTCTTGATGATGTCATAATCAGCAAGTTATGATCAAGTTTTTGAGTATATGGATGGAGTGCTTTATTTTAATGACTTTATTGTTAGTTCTGAAAGTTTTGTAAAACTACATCCAGCAATCAAAAAGTGCAGAATGACAAAAAAAGTTTAAAGCTACAACAGAAACCAGTCAAACACAGATATCAAGAATCAGCGTATGGATCTCAACAATGGTGACAAACGAAAAATTCAGGCCGCAATGCATGCTGGGACTTATGGATGAGCTTCATACTAGAGACATGAAGCTTTGCCACCATTGTTGAGAGTCATATGCTGATTCTTGATGTCTGTATTTGACTAGTTTCTGCTGCAGCTTTAAACGTTCTCTAAACATATATTTTTTAAGAATTATAGCATGAGGTAGCATACACCATAATATCATGTAAAACTGAGTATCTGTAATCAAATATAAGTGATCAAATATAAGTTATCTCTTAAACATTAAACTTCTCTTGCTATGTTAAAAAAACATCATGTTGAAAACTGATCATTTAATGATCTTTTTCCTCAAGATAATTTCAACTGTTTCAGATGTGCAATATAAATACACAGAAACAGCAAACAGAGAAACGAATGATAAAGAATGAAGGGTCAAGAGCCCAAATAAAGCTGCCACTAATCACGATTCTGGTGACTTCAAAACAAACATTCAATGAATCGTCAACACAAAACCTGGTAATTCTCAATAAGTGTTTCTGTAGACGTCTGACAGAAATAAATTGTTTGTTATAATAAATTAGTTATTAATAACAAGTGAAATCAGCATTTGAAAAAACATTGAAACCGAGGCATGATGTGATTGGCTGCCAAAAACACTCATTAATCTGAAGTTTTTTTATGAATTAAGATTTTATTTATTTATTGTAATGTATTGTTTCGTTTATTTTAGAGCTTGTTATGGGATACCATATAAAATATACTACCTCTAATTAGGTTCATAAACACAAACTTCCCTCCACCCATTAAAATTCTGTCCAGTTACATTTTAACACACATTGTGTGTTAAAACCTACACAACTTGTGTCAAAATACCATCAACACATGATGTGTGTTGTTTTTTAACACATCTCTTTTTAGAGTGTACCATGTTGCACTGCTCTGTTGAAGTGTCCCTTGAGATGTTTTTGAACTTTGGACAACTTTGTGGGTTTGAAATATATGGGGGCACAGAATGGGCAGTGAAAATAACTGCAGCATTTATGACATTTCTACAAAAAGTCCAAGGTTAAAGGCTAACGTTAGCTGTCTAAATATTTTCGGGGGGAAGACGGCGAAAAAACATACATTAATGGCTCAAATCTAGTTACAAACTATCTTTACAAATATTAAATGGACTATTCATATGTTGTATCGATGAGCTAAATTAGTTTTATTAAAAAATAAATCAAACGAGTAGGCTACTACGATTCGCTAAATAAAATTGAAGATAGCCTACTCACGTTTTGGCTTAAGTTCTTCACATGTTCTTCACATGTTATCCGATACAATTTGAAAGGAGGCGCTGTGTTCGAAAAACGAGGGGTCTGAGAATGCGGGACTTTGGGTGCAGGGGGACTGTAGATGCAGGTCTCCGAGTCTGCTGCTTCATACTACTCCATTCATCTTCGTCTTGTTCACACACACACACACACACACGAGATGCTGATCGCAAATGGACATTCACCCGTTACTCCACTGTCCCTTCCAGATCCATTTCCTGGTCATTTCATACACTTACACTGCACTGTCTCGTCGTTTCATCCCTGTGTTTCTTCTTTGTGTGTGTGTGTGTGTGTGCGTGCGTGTGTGTGTGTGTGTGTGTTTGTGTGAGTGTGTGTGTGTAGTGACTCTTCTAGCAGACAGTAGAGCTGAACGCCATCAAGGACATTCACTGTTGTATCAAGTCTACTTTGGCCGTCCGCGTGACGTCATTATCATCATCAGGAGGATCCACAGACGTCCACTTGCTGTCACTATTAAAACTTCATTTTGGAAAAATATTTCTATTAACTTGCTGTTTTATTACTGCAATACAGTGAATGACAGCCATCTGTGTCTCCCAGTGTCTTACATTAACACAAATAGATCTGAATTAAAGACACAAAATGAAGTCTGTCTTCAAAAGATCCTTCAAACTGAGACGGCCTTCAGAGGCGCTTGATGACGTGGCAGTCGAGATATGCAGCCTTACTAGGACACAGCCACGGTTTGAGAAACACCCGCAAATTATGGACAATATCCCACAAATCAGTCTGAGCCCGTGATTTAAACACCTCTGATCTCTGAGTTTCTCTTTCTTCATAATGTTTTAGACTGTAATGATTGCACTCAGTGTTACTTACCCATCATTACTGCCTCCAATTAATCTCTTCAGGTCAAACTCCTGCAGTGTCTCCTCTGAGGACAACAACACAAACACTAAAGCTGACCACTGAGACGAGGAGAGTTTCACAGCACGTAAACCTCCATATGACCTTGTATGAGGTTGAGCTTCGTTGACTAGAGAAAGATCACCCTGTTCATTCAGACAGTGAAACAGATTGATGTATTTCTCTGGAGAGGGATTCTCACTGATCTTCTCTTTAATATAGTCAACTGTTTCCTCATTGTTGTGAGAGCTGTTTGCTGTCTGTGTCTTTAGTTCTTGTAAGAGACTCTGATTAGACTCCACTGACAGACCCAGAAGGAAACGAAGGAAAAGGTCCAGATGCCCATTTCTACTGTGTAAAGCCTCATCCACAGCTCTCTGATGGAGATCAGATAGGGACACTTTGCCTCCATTAGTTGGTTTGGTAATCTGGTCAAACACATTGATGTTATTGTTGATAAAGGAGAGATGCACATATAGAGCTGCTAGATGTTCCTGAATGCTCAGATGAACAAAGCAGAAGACTTTCCCCAGACACAAGCCCAACTCCTCTCTGAAGATCTGAGTGCACAATCCTGAGTAAACTGATGCTTCTGCCACATCAATGCCACACTCGCTCAGGTCTTCCTCATAGAAGATCAGGTTGCCTTTCACAAGCTGCCGATACGCCAGTTCCCCCAGTTTGACGATCATGTCTTCATCTTTCACTTTCTTCTCATAGTCCTTCTCATGTTTGATGTTGGTCTGAATGAGCAGGAAGTGTGTGTACATTTGAGTGAGAGTCTTGGGAATCTCTCGTCTCTCTGCTTCACTGCACATCTCCTCTAGAACAGTGGCTGAGATCCAGCAGAACACTGGGATGTGGCACATAATAAAGAGGCTCCTTGAGGACTTCAGGTGTGAGATGATCCTGTGGGCCAGACTCTGATCACTGATCCTCTTCCTGAAGTATTCCTGCTTCTGTGTGTCACTGAAGCCTCGTACCTCTGTCACTCGATGGACACACTCAGAGGGGACGAGATCCGCTGCTGCTGGTCTGGAGGTGATCCAGATGAGAGACGAGGGAAGCAGATTCCCCACAATGAGGTTCGTCAGCAGCTCGTCCACTGAGGCTGATTCAGTCACATCACACAACCTCACATCGCTCTGAAAATCCAGAGACAGACGACACTCATCCAGACCATCAAAGATGAACAGCACTTTATACTCATCACTGGATATGGCCATTTCTCTGCTTTCAGGGAAGAAGCGATGAAGAAGATCTGAAAGACTGAGTGTTTTGTCCTTCATCAAGTTGAGCTCTCTGAAAGCCAGTGGAAATATGAGCTGGACGTCCTGATTCTCTTTCCCTTCAGCCCAGTCCAGGATGAGCTTCTGCACAGAGACTGTTTTTCCAATGCCAGCGACTCCCTTTGTCAGCACAGTTCTGATGGGTTTGTCTTGTCCAGGTAAAGGTCTAAAGATGTCACTGCATTTGATCGGTGTGTCCTCTGTTTCTGCTCTCCTGGACTGTGTCTCAATCTGTCTCACCTCATGCTCATTATTGATCTCTCCACTTCCACTCTCTGTGATGTAGAGCTCTGTGTAGATCTCATTCAGGAGTGTTGGCTTTCCCTGCTTTGATATTCCCTCACACACACACTCAAACTTCTGTCTCAGATTTGATCTCAGTGTGTTGAGGACTTCAGCAGCTTTAGAGTCATGGCTGGAAGATTACAATAACACATTATTACACACGTCAGATGAGTAAATAACCATGAAATACAAAATTGATTATCTGTATTATGGGACACATCAATAGGTTTCTGAAATATTTCTATCATTAATCATGTGTTTGAGTTATAGAAATAATATACCTGAGATCAGACTGTGTTTCTCCACTCTTAAACACTTGTGGTTTCTCCATAGACCAGTCACTCTTCACAGACACACAGCTGGACTCTGGGTTTGAGCTCTTCTGCTGGACTGAACTGGTTTCAAAACTAAGTAAAATAAAAAACATGCAGACTTATAAATGTTGTGCACTTTTACTGGAATCTTCGGTCTTAGGAAAGACCAGGGAGTGTTGTAACACATTTGCTTTAACACCTGTATCTCAGTGGGGTTTTGCAGATGTTTTGTCTTGATGTGAAACAATTGTAGATTTCAACAAACCAAACAAATACACTTTCTGAACCAGCAGTTAGAAAAATCTGCTCAATTTTCCACCTACTACATATGATATAAAGGTGGAAAACATCTCAGCTTACATTTACTTAATGTAACAGACTGATGGACTGATAAATGTTGCTAATAATTATAACTTGTTTTTTAGAAATGATAGGGGAGAGCGGGCACAAACTAACACTTTTAGATTTTATTTTATTTTATTTTTTCGGTTTGTGCAAATCCAGTTGGGGTTCAGAGTATTTATTTTTTCCCATTAATTTACACACACCTGGTACACTTATGTGGTTTTATTTCATTAATTCAGTGTATACTTTTTCTTTATTTTCACTGAAAGAATGAAAGTGGAACGTGACAACATGCCCCATAGGTGAGGCACATCGTAACATGATCTCTCAGATTTGTATATATGATAGATTATGATAGATTAAAATGTTAATCTATCATATAGACATGTCAAATCCAAAAAAATATACTAAAATATTTTGTCAATAAAATACAATTATTAACTTTTTAATATAAAATAATGGACGCTGTATATTAATAATAATTTCATCAAATATAAAATACTATAAGCACAACATAGAAGTGATATACCTGAGATTAGGCCATTTGTCTCCACACTTAAACTCTATTGGCTGATCCATAGAGCGGTCACTCTTCACAGACACACAGCTGGACTCTGGGTTTGAGCTCTTCTGCTGGACTGAACTGGGACAGAGAACAGATTCAGTTTAATCCTCTACATTACTATGTTCATTCTTTATGGGAGGAACCATATTAATATTTAAACATTTATCTTTCATTATTTTTTTCCATATTATTTTTAGTTGAAAGTACCTGCGTCCTGGAGAGAAATCTCCATCTCTGGATGCTTGTGAATCAGCCATGATGAAGATCAGGAGAATCTGATGAGTTTGATCTCCTCCACTGACTCTGATGAAGAAACATTCACACACAATATTAAATGATTAAATTAACCAACCTTCATAATTTATCTGATCATATCTGAAGTGTGTGAGTAGGATCATGTGACTTCACACATATGCTGTTAAAGGGTTAGTTCACCCAAAAATGAAAATTCTGTCAGTATTTACTCACCTCCATGTTGTACAACCCCCGTAAGACCTTCGCTCATCTTCGGAACACAAATTAAGATATTTTTGATGAAATCTGAGAGCTGGATCACTCCTGTATACTAGTCCATAGGCTTCTTGAGGGATTGAAACTTGCTGGCCTCGAAAAGTTATATAAGACATCGTTAAAATAGTCCAAGTGACTACAGTGGCTAAATTTTAACTTTATCAAGCAACGAGAATACTTTTTGTTCGCAAAAACAAACAAAAATAACGACTTTATTTCAACTATTCACTTCCTTCTCTATGGGCCTGTAGTCTGTTAACGTAGTGTGATTGCGTAAAGCTACGTCACACGTAGGCTCACTATTGGCCGACGCTGGTCATGTGTGCGATGCGTGTGACGTACAATAACAGAAGCTTACGCTATTAAACTAGTAACCTGACTCGAGGCAGAGAAAGAAGTAAATGAATAGTTGAAATAAAGTCGTTATTTTTGTTGTTTTTTGCGCACAAAAAGTGTTCTCGTCGTTTGATAAACTTAAGATTGAGCCACTGTAGTCACTTGGACTATTTTAACGATGTCTTTAATGACTTTTCAAGGCCAGCAAGTTTCAATCCCTCAAGAAGCCTATGGACTAGTATACAGGAGCGATCCAGCTCTCAGATTTCATCAAAAATATCTTAATTTGTGTCCCGAAGATGAGCGAAGGTCTTACGGGTTTGAACAACATGAGGGTGAGTAAATACTGACAGAATTTTCAATTTTGGTTGAACTAACCCTTTAAACTCCTGAAAAATCAGGAACATCCCCAAACACAAAAGAAACATTGACGTGACAGAAACCCTTTATTAAAAATTCATATAAAATAATCACTTAAAATGTCCTCCAGAGATTAATATTAATATGAGGAAGTCAAACACATGAACACACCTTGATCAAACTTTCCTTTATGGAACAAAAATATATTGCAGTATGTTGGAATATACCATGTGATATATTAGGCAATATATATATATATATATATATATATATATATATATATATATATATATATATATATATATATATATATATATATATGATTTAATATTTATATTGTCCAATATATTGCAATATAGTCCATATATTTATATATATTGATACATATATTGCAATCAAGACCAAAATAGTCACTATATTTTTTACATATAGTTTGTCTTTTTAAAGTTTGGCTTTATAGGCTTTAATATACTGCAATATATGTGCTAGACACACACACACACACACACACACATATATATATATATATATATATATATATATATGAAATTATATGAAAAAATATATAAATAAAATTTATGTATAGATATGTGTTCCATATTGTGACGTTGTGCGGAGAAATAGAGCTGAGGCTGGATCCAAACGCAGTGTAGCTTTAATCACAAACTTGAAACAGGAAACAAGACAAGAAGCAAGACTCGAGAATACAAAAACACCAACGTTCACATACATAAATTCAACAACCAACCAAGACAGGGCAGAAACACAGGGCTTAAATAATCGAGGACAAACAAGCTAGACAAGATAACAAGGGGGCGTGAGAAATACGAAACACCTGGGACAAATAATCGACGGGGAATCACTAATAACGAAAACACACAAAACCACATCATGACATAGCGTAACCCCCATACATCATAACCCCCTATGGGCGGCTCCCGACGCCCATACAAACAACAAAAAGTTCAGGAGGGCGGTGAAGCGGAGACAGTCTTGGGGGAGGGACGGAGGGCCAGGCCCGTGCAGGGGAACAGGACCAGGAGGTAGCCAAGGCGGGCCTGGGCTGCAGAGCGTGGGCATACTAGACTGGGCCGGAGACCAAGGCTCCTCCTCCTGCGGCGGCGCGTCACAGGGCTAGACACACTCGCTGGGCTGGACAACTCGCTCACTTGAACTGGAGATTCACCGCTCACTTGAACTGGAGATGCAACGCTCACTTGAACTGGAGATGCAGCGCTCACTTGAACTGGAGATTCAGCGCTCACTTGAACTGGAGATTCAGCGCTCACTTGAACTGGAGATTCAGCGCTCACTTAAACTGGAGATTCAGCACTCACTTGAACAGGAGATTCAGCGCTCACTTGAACAGGAGATTTAGCACTCACTTGAACAGGAGATTCAGCGCTCACTTGAACTGGAGATTCAGCGCTCACTTGAACTGGAGATTCAGCACTCACTTGAACAGGAGATTCAGCGCTCACTTGAACAGGAGATTCAGCGCTCACTTGAACAGGAGACTCAGCACTCACTTGAACAGGAGACTCAGCACTCACTTGAACAGGAGACTCAGCACTCACTTGAACTGGAGATTCACTCACTTGAACTGAAGATTCACTCACTTGAACAGGAGATACCCTCACGTGAATCGCGGGTTCGGCTGGATTGACGTGAAGCGCGGGCTCGGCTGGGCTGACATGAGTCGCGGGCTCGGCTGGACTGACGTGAGTCGCGGGCTCGTTAATGCGCACGTGAAGCGCGGGCTCGTCGTGGCTGACGTGAACCAGCGGTGAAGACGACGAGGGCTTCGCGGGTAAAGTACACTCGGCAGGTGTCGAGTAGAATAAGCGCGCAGTAGAGAAGAAGTCTTCCAAGGAACAAGCCTGAGCGATATACCTGTCAAGAGTCCAGTTGGTAAGGTCCCGCGGCATCCATCGAGCGATCTCATAATCCAGCCCATTCCGAAACAGGCCCATGAGCTGGATATAATCTAGCGCTCCCAGATGGCAAATGGTCAGGAAATCCTTCGCGTACCTTTGGACAGACTGGCCCTTTTGCAAGAATGACGACAGGTATTCTATCAGAGCCCGGTTGCTGACGACTGCTGGACCCATTTTGAGGTTTGTTGTTCTGTGACGTTGTGCGGAGAAATAGAGCTGAGGCTGGATCCTAGTGATGGCAGTGTGACGCTGAAGCTTCGATACGTGCTTCGAAACCCTGAACTACAAACCTAGAGAACCACTGCTTCAAAGCTTGCTTTGGTGCGAAAAAAATCATGTGACATATGACGTCCGAAGCAGCAAGTGCTTCATTGCCTGAATGAATCATTTGACTGGTTTGCGGTCCAATCAGGTGATTCACTGGAACGGCGCGTCTCGCCAGCATCATCTGTTCCTTGTGAGCGAGTGTTTTCCAAGTCTGGAGAGGTTGTGAGCAAAAAAAGAAACCGACTCAGTCCAAAAACTGTTGAAAAAATAATGTACCTCAATAAAAATCTTTGAGTGTTCCCCATCCCAAAAATCACCCCCTGCCATTTACACAAGCACACCCAACCTATGCCATATTTTCCCAGCACTCTCTCCTAAATAACACATACATTTATCAATTTTTATTTGTAAATAGAACATTATGCTCAGCATTAGCGTGTGCATCAAAGAGTTTTCAAAGGAAATATAGTTAAAAATCCAAGGGTGATCTTAGCAAAGATGCTTCAGAACTAAAGTAGTTTCTCCAATACTGCTCACTGATTAATTTGACTGATTAATTGCAGCCTTGCTTTTCGTCAGGAGAGGTCGCTGCAACTGAAGCTTCGAGTAATGAACCCATTTTTGAACCAATTGGCTCAAGTGGTTCAGTGCTTCACAAAAGCTTCATTTGGCCATCACTACTGGATCCAAACGCAGTGTAGCTTTAATCACAAACTTGAAACAGGAAACAAGACAAGAAGCAAGACTCGAGAATACAAAAACACCAACGTTCACATACATAAATTCAACAACCAACCAAGACAGGGCAGAAACACAGGGCTTAAAATAATCAAGGACAAACAAGCTAGACAAGATAACAAGGGGGCGTGAGAAATACGAAACACCTGGGACAAATAATCGACTGGGAATCACTAATAACGAAAACACACAAAACCACATCATGACACATATGTTGTGGAATATATTTAAAATATATTTAAAATTGTATGGAAATATACGAATAAAATATATGTATAGATATGTGTTCAATACATTGTGGAATATATTTTAAATATACATATAATTATATGGAAATATATAAATAAAATATATGTATAGATATGTGTTCAATACATTGTGGAATATATTTTAAATATACATATAATTATATGGAAATATATAAATAAAATATATGTATAGATATATGTTCCATATGTTGTGGAATGTATACCTATATTTACAATAGTAGCCTATGGAAATATATAAATAAAATATATGTATAGATAATATGTGTTCAATATATTGTGTGTGACGATCTGCGGCTGGAGTGCCCACTTGTGCCTCTGGTGTTTGATTATCTTGTTGACTGCACATGTCTTAAGCCTGAGTGGCCTTTTGTCCTTTGCTGAGTTTTGTAAGTGTCATACTGTATGCTGAGCGTTTTCCTAGTTCCTAGTTTCTTGTTTCTTAGTGTCAGTTTCACAGTTCCTGGACTCCCTGCCTGTATCTGGTTTTCCCGTTTGCCTTATCCCTGCATGGTATGTTTGCTGATCTGGACTGCTAACCTGGTTTTGACTTCTGCCTGTTCTCTCGTACCTGTTCCTGGATCTTCCTCTCAATAAAGCCTGCATTTGGATCACCTCTGTCCCTGCCTGTTCCATGTGCAGTGTGGAAATATATAAATACAATATAGAAGACAATATATTGCAGACAATCTCAGAGATTTGTATATACACTATACCGGTCAGAATTTTTAGATCAGTAAGATTTTTTTTATGTTTTAAAAAATGATGTCTCTTCTGCTCACCAAGGCTGCTTTATTTGATGAAAAAAAAATGACAAACAGTAATATTGTGAAATATTATGACAATTTAAAATGACTATTTTAAAAGAAGAAAAGACTATTAAAAATGTCTATTTTAATATATTTTAAAATGTAATTTGAAAGCTGAATTTTCAACAACACTACTGTTGCTGATTACACATCAGTTTTCAGTGTCACATGATCCTTCAGAAATCATTCTAATATGCTGATTTTATGCTCAAAAAACATCAATTATTATTTTCAATGTTGAAAACAGTCGTGTACCATTTCCCCCCCCCCCCAAAATTCTATGATGAATAGAAAGTTCAAAAGAACAGCATTTATTTAAAATATAATATTTTCTAACATTATAAATGTCTTTACTGTAACTTTTGATCAATTTAACTCATCCTTGATGAAAAAAATAAATTCTTACTGACCCCAAACTTTTGAATGGTAGTGATTAATGTTACAAAAGCTTTCCATTTCAGATCAATTCTGTTCTTTTGAACTTTCTATTCATCAAAGAATCCTGAAATAAAAAATGTAAAAAACTGTTTTCAACATGGATATTAATCAGAAATGTTTCTCTAGCATCATATTATAATAATTTTTTGTAGGATCATGTGACATTGAAGACTGGAGTAATGATGCTGTAAATTACACTTCACTATATCTTCACATAGAAAACCGGTGTTTTAAATTGTAATAATATTTCACAATATTACAGTTTTGTTTGTTGTTTTTTTTTGTCTTTTTTATCAAATAATTGCAGCCTTGGTGAGCAGAAGAGACTTCTTTTAAAAACATAAAAAATATTACCGATCTAAAACTTTTGACCGGTAGTATATATATATATATATATATATATATATATATATATATATATATATATATATATACATGGGATATATATGATATGACATGCATGGCATAGCTATTTAGCTCAATTAAAATATCTTTAAAAATTTACAAATAATTACTTCAACTCCATTACACTAATATGTTTTATTGAAACATATGCTTTTCCACAGTTCCCTAAGGTCCTTGAAAGTTTATTTATTCCTAATTATTTGTGCATTTTGTTTACAGATATTTTATTTATATTTCATAACAGCACTGCTGAAAGTTTGAAATAGACATTGGTCATTGAAATTCCTTTAATTTATATTGTGTAATTTGTATATTTTCTGTTCAATGGTACTCTTTAAAAATGTTGCACTGTTAATAAATGTAGTCAATCACATTTCCTTTGTCTGACCATATGCAAGGAGTTTTGTGGTTTTAGCTCAAATTGGGTTTAGTATCTGTGTCTGATTTAAAAAAATAAAGGTGGCTTTTGATAGATTACCCATTAGTCTGTGTTAATATGTGGTATAAAGGTTTGCATATATATTGCAGGTTGAATATTTATTAAGTATTCATATATTTTAGATGTTACATGAACTTATACTGAATACTATATCACTGTATACATTGCACTGTATGTGTCATGGTGTGGGGTTTGTCTTGTTCCTTGTTCTTGTCTGTCATGTGATTCCCTGTTTGTCATGTGATCCTGCCATGTGTCTCGTCCAGGGACGTGCACAGGAATTTTCAGGGGCAGTTGCTCTGACCTGAAAAAAGGGCGCGCAGATTTAGCTTAGATTTCGGGAAAAAATACAATTCTTTTTTTTGCCAATCCTGACCTCCCCCTGGGGCCCTAAGCAAAATTCTGCTAAGGGGCCCTCTACCTGATCTGTGATGCCATGTAAACCATTTGCCATTGCCACTCAATACCGCCCAATACAATCCTCCCTCCTTTAAACAAAACAGTCAAAGAATAAGTACAACAATATAGAACAGAATGAGGTTCAAACAAACAATATTTACTGAATAAAGCATTTTTATAGAATGTTAAGATAACAAGTGAATATTAACGTAAACATAAACAAGAAGAAAATAATAAAGTACAACCCTGAGCTTTGGCTTTTGGGATTAGCTTTGTAGACCAGGTTGAAATCACAAAAATGTGCCTAAATAAAAATCTTCAGGCAACTTTGAGTAAAAGTTGGCAAATAGACTATTCTAGGGGTATTTTTTATGCTGAATCCAATTTTGCTGTTTGCCAAGCTGTATCTCTTACGTGAGACTCAGTAGAGAGTAAAATCCAAGATGGCCGCCTCATACGCCAAAATGAGCAAATTCCTCAGCATTGGCTCAAAGATAAACTGTTTTTATTGTGATGTAGTTTTTATTGAGTAAAGGAAACAAACTGAATAGTCAGAACAAGTTAGTCATTTTAAGAGTTTTTATTACTTTTCAACATTTACATGTCCATGTAAACATGTTTCAGGACTGAAATTTCACCAAACTAAATTTTCTTTTGTTCTATTTATTCAAAACAAATTCCCATAAAGATTATTTGTAAATATTAAGAATTGAGACAAATTAACAAATCACCAACACATCATGGTAGTGTCTCACACCACTAACATTAGCTTTGAACAGATAAAGGACATAAACAGTAAACTTGGCCTAAAATTACCTTATGAAGTTGTACATAACATTAGCTGTATAATAGCTAAAATATGAACTGCGTGGCATATAAAAGTGAATGTTATTTAAACAATGGTACGAGAAGATTCTCCAAAATGATCACAACAACACAGAGTAGTGCTCTTATTCAGTTCAGCAATTGCTACATTCTGCATCACTTGTCTTGCACTTGCATGCAGCAGAGCAACGCAGACGAGACTTTTTACATTTACATCGTGCACTCATACATCTTGAGGCACAGCTGCAGCTGATCAATTCCAAACAGTAGTCTGGGACTGGAGGAAGTGACATCAAGATGGGCAGCAGCGTAGAATCTTCCAGTCTCCACCCCATTGTCTCTGGCGAAGGAAGGACAGGATACCGTTTATTTGCTTGGCGCCACAAAGCAGTTTGGTAATGTGCTCGACGAATGTGAAACGACAGTGCATCACTGGTTGGCGGTAGACTTTCTGGAGCTCGGGACTGTACAAACAGGAGTTCCCTTGCCTTGTTCACACTGGTTACATTGGGTGCGCGATATACCTTGCACACAAATAATTCAGCGTCTTTCACAGTTTGGTCATCCAGTTCGCCTTGACCTATGCCTCTGAGCAGATAATGATGTTCTTTGAAAACTTTCCAGCATGTTTTCTTTCCATGTCCTAGTAGGTATGATGTTGTATCACAACCAGTCAAGGCATGAAATGCAATTATGTCTTCCACTGCACTATCATCAAGCGAAAGTTGTTCCACAATTGAGTGAATTGGGATATATTTCCTTTTTGTAGCTGTACCTGCCTTCATCCAAATCTTTGAACAGGGCATCTTAGGAAAATGGGCCAGAAGCAGTACAAGGACATCTGTATCTCTTGCAGCAACCACAATGCTTGAGGATTGGTTTTCCATACAATGAAGAACAATTCTTGTGTCTGCTTCTTCATGGAGAGCTCTAAGGTTTTCTGTAATAACCGTCGGGTCAGAGGACTCCACCCTCTCCTCATCTGTAAAACCACCAGAGACAACTATGCACTTGTCGCCAGGAGCTTTCAAAATCAGTTGTTGTGACAGGAAATTTGCCAAATCTGCTTTGTTCTCAGGATGTGCCATGAAGTTTTCCCACTTGGGTGGAAGTGGAACATCCCGGTTCTCAATCAGACGACGGATGGCCGCTATTCCTTTGCCACGCCTTGTCCTTGTGCCAGATTTGATTGACGTTTGATAATACCTATCAAATACTACATCTATTCTCTTGAAAGCTGTCCCTGATTGAAGTACAGTGGACGTAAATGTATCAGCAAGGTCTCCAAATGTAATAGCCTTCTGTGGTTTTCCAATTGAACAGACCAGTGCTTGGCCATCGATGATCAGTGTTGCTGTTGGACCAAGGTCTACAACTGCAACACTTGGAGCACATGCTACTTGTGCAGTAAGGACATCACACAGAATTGCTTTGCTTCCCGAGCGTAGTTTTCCATTGCTCTCTGCCAAAGCTTGAGGAAAAGTTAACAGTTCGTGGCTAAGTATATCTGAAAGATTAACCTGGCGGCCACTTTCGTATGCAGTGATTAGTCTCTGCATAATTTTTCGGTCAGCTTTGATGGATTTTTCGGCACCTTTCAGCTTGGAATCCTTGTGTGTCACTTCATACAGTGAAGCAAATGAACGCGATTTTTGTTTTGGAAGAGGATCTCGAAAATGGACCTTTCTTGGCTCTGGACCAAGGAGCCTTTCTTCAATGAACTTGTCCAGCTGTTGCTTGCCTTTTGTCTGAACGCTCAAAAGGTCTTGCTCAATTTCCTTGGTGGCAACATCTTTAGTTGCAATGTTCTGCAGGTCATCACACATATCTTCTGAGAAGAGCTTGTATGACTTAAGGATTTGCAGAAGGCTGTCCTCAGTCTGTCTGTCTTTTGTCTGCCTCGATTGGTAAGATTCGTTGTGTGAGTATTCATCTTCAAGAACAAGACCGTAAACATTTCTCGTTTCATTGGCAATGTGAGAACGCAGGTTGTAAGAGAGTGCCCACCTACTCAATGCAGACGAGGTCTTGGTAATACCTATAATTCCACCTCTCTTTTTCCCAATGCCGTTCAGCCATTCTTGACTCTGGTCAGGGTCCACTTCATTGAATGGTTGGCCAGTGCGTTTAACAACAAAGTTCCCTTTATCAAATTCTTCCTTGACTTCTGGGGGGAGTTGATGCATCTCGCTTATATAGATTGTTCCCCAACGAGCATAGTTGGTGTGCCCATATGTCATGAAGAAAGGAATCATTCGCTGGAAGGAATGTAAGTGCAATTTCCAATTGCCTTCTCGTTGAGCACGAGTGAACATCAACAAGATCTCCACCATCTCCATGTAGCTCCACCAAAATTTGAAGTTGGGATTCATGTTTGATTTCTCAAAAGAAGACAGAATATTAAGGAACTCTTTGGTAGCCAGGAATGTGAGTAGATCTTCAATGTCTTCGCTGCTTGATTTCTCTTCCAGTGTCTGCTTCAGAGCCTGATTTTCATTTTGGATGAAGTTCATGAGTTTTGGCATTAGGATTCTCCACATTGCTTGGATCGTGATTTTATGTGCACGCATTGCCTTAGAGTAAGACTTCCCTTTGCCGAGGATGACTTGTTCTGCTGTACCTGGACCAAAAAATCCACTTTCAATCCATGCTTGCATCAAACCAGACGATTGCATGTGTTTTCCAATCACCTTGAGGAAGGTTAGAGATGTGTGCAGGCCACCCATTCTGAGGATCAGAAAATCCTGATATTCATCTTTTGCCCATTTGAGTTCCATAAGCTTACAGTAAAGTGCTTCGTCAACTGTAAGTACCACGTGTTGTTGACCAAGTGCTGTTGCAATGTGCCTGCATCTCTGTATTACTGTGTTGAGTGTGTCGAGTTCATGGGCGGGAGCTTGTACAATTGGCATATAGCCAATAGTTGTGACCTCTGATTTGGTCGTGCAGGTTGTCTGATTGAAATTGGTCCAACCTGACTTAATATCTGCATCTTGCCGTTTGATGAAAAACGCCATGTCCTTGGCAAGTGCTAAACATGCTGATGGATTATCAAGGAGTCCTTCGTTGTACCATTCCTTGTTGGTTTGTAGAATTAATCCTGGTTCTGTTTTTCCTATCACAACTGCAGCTGGAAAAAGTTGTTCCATGATTTCAGGAACTTGAAGACTAGTCTTTGTAGATGGATGGAGATCATTCAGTCCCATTTCAGCTTCTGGACCTCTCTGCCATCCAGCGACTTGAGTTGCATGAAAGCTGTTTTTACCATCAAAACTGCTGTCATTGATGTCAATATTGTCACATGTGAAGTGCACAAATCTGTTGGGCACAAAGTTTGGTGGAACCACTGCTCCTGTATCCATGTCCATTGTACGAAGTGTGCTCTCTGCCAAAGCTGTATCAACCTGTTTTAAGTTGTTGTAGCTTATGATGTGACCAGCCTTGTGAAACAGCTCAACCAGTTCTTTTGATCTGGTAGCTTGGTGCAATGTGCTTGCTAGACCAAGATGCTTGGGAGTCCAGTGTTTGCCACAACTGATGTTGTACACTAGGTCTTGAGCAACACTAAGAACCTTACTTTGAGTGTCGTTTTTTTTATTTTGAGCAGCTTCATCATCATGATCCCCTTCTAAGAGACCCTGTCCACCAAACATTAAGCGAAGGAACATGAAGAGGCTCTCTGGAACGCATGATATCATTTCCTCTTCACTTACTACGAAACCTTTGTATGCTGGTTGTGCAAGTATGTCACTTCTCAGTTTTAATGCGACGTGGATCAATTCCATGAACCATTCTGGGGCTGTGTATTTTGGTATCAGTGAAGGTTCTTTAGGTTCTGATAGCAGGGTTGTCAAAGGGACATGTCCAAATTCAACTGGAACAAGCAGTATTTCCCGCTCTAGGTTAATGAAGTCATATGTATTCCTTAACCGTTCTTCAAGTTTCTCTCTGAAGGTCGACCTTCTGCTTAGGTAAGATGGGCGGATGGTTATCTTGCCAATTTCTGCCAAAGCACAGTATCTGTTCCAAACCTCAGAAAGTTCATAGACATTTGCATCTTTTGCTGCACACGTCAATTCACCCAAAAGCCATTCCATGGCTAAATCTGATGATGAGGAATGTTCTTTAGTCTTTGTGGTTTTTCTGAGGAATTTTGTATAGCACGGAGTGTGATACCTTCCTTCTGCTGCAATGAGGTCACTAATGCTAGCAAGATGGACTGAAAGAATCTGGTCATATTTTGAAGCTGCCAATATTCGATCACTCATGTTCATTGTTGAGACCATGGAAAGTCTAACCTTTGAGTTCACTTCTTGGCAGAACATGCAGGCATTCCAGTTCATGGTCACAACAGAACTCCTTGTCAATGTTGGTTGATTGCTTGGACCCGCACCTTTATCCACATCTACAGATTTTTCACTGGACTTTGGTTGCAGCCTAGAAATGTGGCTTTTACTAGTAAAAGACGCATAGCACACGCGGTGCCAGACCACGTGCTGATCTGTGTTCTGGACAAGTAGCACTCTGTCAATTGCTTCTCTGTGTTGAGGATCATGAAGCTTTCCTCTACTTTGTGCAGCTGCTTTTAGTGTCAAAAGGCCCTGTTCTGTCGCATTGTATAGCTTATCTTTCTTGGATTCTTGGCATATAATGCAAGTATCCAATGGCATTGACCGGTCAGGCTTCAAACTACACACAGGTTCCATAATGGTGATATTATAATCTGACCAACATCATTTTGTATTTGTTCATGTCGCTCTTTGGATATAGAAATTAATTCTGATGAAAAATACAATATGTGGAAATAACTGCAGAAAGTAATAAAAATATAAAAATATAAAGTAGAATAAAAAAACTCTTGGATAACTGCGAACTCAATTTACACACTTTGATCCAAAGACAATAGTATGCATGTGACTCCAAACAAATGGAAACACAAACTCTCGCATTTTAGATATTCTGTTTGTCCATTTGAAATAAAAGGATAAAAACAGATATTTTCATGACTGCAATGAGAAATAATGCAATTATCATTGTCACATACAAGTATCTTAATCCCCACCTAAATAAACTTTCTATACTTGTTAATTGATGTTGCGCATGATGTAAAGTTTTAAAATATGTAATTTCCAGTCATCTTGGAGTTTGCGCTCTACCAAGTTTCACATAAGAGATACAGCTTGGCAAACAGCAAAAATGGATTCAGCAGAAAAAATACCCCTAGAAAAGTCTGTTAGCCAACTTTTACTCAAAAATGCCCGAGGGTGTCACATTATCTGAAAATCGACCTAGTCTATTGGTTCACTCTACAGCCAGGGTATTTTCGGAATCAGTAGCCTATGATTTTTATTTAATTTTTTTTATGCATGTTAAAGCAAATCTTGATTTATGGTTATTTACTGGGGGATTTGCATTCATATTGACCAGAATGTCCATCTAATCATCATTTTAAATTCAATATAGCCTATAAATCAATAGTCAGTCAAATTGCCAATACATTGGTTTATATCTTGCATAATTAGTGCAGTTGTTTAGAGTTTTTAACTACACCGAGACTAGATAATCAGTGTCTTTATAATGTGTACTTTGATTGGGAGTGCCATCATTCACGTATTGTACAGTATTTCTCTGGTCTCCACATTTCTGCTTGAAAAATGCGAGTTTCATTTCGTGCACGCGCATATGAACGCAACACACGCGACGCGGTTATGTTCTCCGAGCTGCAGTAAACAAACACTGTTGTTGCACTTTGTCGTTTATCAAAAACAAAACGTAATAAATAATGGTATTTTACTCTCACTTTTGTCAGGCAAAAAGTGATGCAAGAGATGCACTGCCAGCCCAGACAAACCATCAAACTTTGCTGACACTAGGACAGAACACAAGTTTACCTGACTGCTGTTCCCGCAATTCACTCTCATGTTTTTCTTCTTCCTCTTTTCGTGACGAGAAGGATAGTTTCGCTTCATTTTGTCATGGACTTCGTACACATTAATTAGCGCGCGACACGAGATGGAGGCGCGGCCTGAGTGATTTGTGGTGCCTTACCATACGCACCGGTCGCGTGCAGTCTATGGTCTCGTGGAAATAGTTTGACTTTCAATTTTTTTTTTTTTTTTTGGAAGTGAATGAGGCTTTGCGATTTTTATATTATTTTTTGTCTAGGCCTACGTGAAATTCTACATCCATTGTACGATTTTTTTTTTCCCTCAGAAGGGCAACCTGAGTCGAGAAGGGCATGGGCAGTTGCCCGGGCAACCTGAGCAACCCCCCTGTGCACGTCCCTGGTCTCGTCCCATGTTCAGCTGTTCCCCATTATGTTGATTAGTCTTCCCAAGTGTTTCAGTTTAACCACACCCCCTTGTTATCTTATAAATCAACAGGAACACCCAAGGCACGCTCTTTAGAAAAGTTGAAAAGCCTTTATTTCTATGGCTTGGTCATATCATATCAACACTA
Organism: Pimephales promelas; assembly: GCF_988280905.1. NCBI lineage: Eukaryota > Metazoa > Chordata > Actinopteri > Cypriniformes > Leuciscidae > Pimephales > Pimephales promelas. Next base: position 38,382,636 of record NC_142770.1, on the reverse strand, counting down.
TAAAAACACTCCCACAGTTTTCAGCATTCAAGCCTTCGTCCGGGAGCCCTTGTTATCTTGTTTAGCTTGTGTTCACTTGTGTTTAAGCCCTGTGTTTTAGTTCAGTCCTTGTGAGTTCTTAATGTTTGTTGTCTCATTGTTCCCGTCCTGAGTTCCCTGCTCCTGTTTTGAGTGTTCTGTCGTGTACCCTGGTTTACCTGTTTGTTTGTTTGTTTATTGAAGTGCTTGCGATTGGACTCAATCTCTGCTTCATTCCTGCCTGCATCGTTACAGAATGTGCATGTTCTCAATATATATTTATATATATTTAAAATATATTCCACAATATATGGAACACATATCTATACATATAGACCATTTCACAAGATGTAAAAAACACTGGTCCAGAAGCACTTCCTGTTTCAGTTTTTTAACACTACATAAAAGCTGGGATAAAATACAACCAACAAAACATATAACTATGAATCAAAAAGTTAAACAAACATCTTTAAGATGTTTTCTTTACATGTGAAATAAAGAAAACAGTTACAAACTGAAACAGGAAGTGCTTCTGGACCAGTGTTGTTTACATCTTGTGAAATGGTCTATATTTTATTTATATATTTTCATATAATTGTACATATATTTAAAATATATTCCACAATATATTGACCACATATCTATACATATATGTATGCATATTTCCATAAAAATGTAAATATATTTAAAATATATTCCACAATATATTGAACACATATCTATACATATATGTATGCATATATTTCCATACAATTTTAAATATATTTGAAATATATTCCACAATATATGGAACACTTATCTATACATATATTTTATTTATATATTTCCATATAATTTCATATATATATTGAAATGTATTCTACCATTATATTGAATATACATGGGACATGATATCTTTACATATATAACCAATACATTATCCCATACAAATTGTAATACATTATGGTGGATATTAATAAATATGAAATTGCATATTTTCGGATATAAAATAATTACATATATTATATATTCATTTACCATATATGTAAATATATTGAAAGTGGCAATCCTTTGTATATTTTGCCATATATTACAATATATTTAATATTGTATAATATATGCATCATCAATATATTACTCCATGTATTTCCAATATATAATATATTGGAAAATGGAAAGGAAAATAATATATTAAAATATATTACAATACATTTCAAGTAATATATTGGTAAATATATTTTTCTTTCATAAGGGTATCCCCCCACCCAGGGGCGGAGCTAGACTCTCAGTACAGTGGGGGCGGAGCTTCATCATGGGGCCCTCTGCTACCAAGTCATTTTAAAATTAAAACCGTTAAAAAAAGTAGATGAATGCATATAAGAATGTGTCACTTGTTGAGCCAAGTAATCTTATATGTTAAATAAAACACAAAGAAAAGCCACATTTTTTTTTTTACAAGTTTGTATTGACGAACAAAGAAAACAGTTTGCCAGTCAAGTAAAAATGTTTCAGCACCACAAACAGCGATATCTCATTGACAGCGATGGTGCTCGTAGCACGTAGACAGCGACGTTGCCATAGCAGAAATGCAACGTGCCACAGACATTACCGCAACGTACGTGTTTGCTGGGTGTACTTTGCCTGGGCTGGGCCCCTTTCCTGTTTCCATTACCCTTCAAATTGAAATTGCGAAATGAAAATACGCTCAATGGAGCATATGTTTTACGCTCGCATGAGGAGGTTTTTCGCAAAACTGCAATGGAAACGAATTTTGCGCATTTACAGTCACCTGACTTAGAAGACTGAGTGTGTTTTAGGTCCGTGTCCGCAAATAATAATAATACTTATCATAATTAGCCTATTATAACATTTATTAGGCTACATGTAGAAGACGCTGGAACAAAGCAATTCGTCACATCTCATTCACAGTAGGTTGGACAATAATAATATTAGGGCTAGATTATCACAAATAAACACTCGATTTTGACCAATATCCAAAAGTGTGTGCGGAGTTTGGAGCACGCACTGGATGGCAGACAGGCTCGGGCGCGCCGTGAACACTTTCATTTTCCCATCAACAGTGGAAACAACTTAAAATACTCTATCATTTCTGGTTATACAGAAAGTAATAATACATTATTCGCAACTACTTTTGTTTACGTAATGTCACAATAACAAGAAAACGTTGTGCTTTTGTAAAATAAAACATTCAGGCGCGCTTTATGATCTTCGTGAACTGGAGCGCAAGAACTGAAACAATAGCCTTTATAGACTAAAGCTTTAAATGTCCACTTTAAAAAGAACAAATTCGAATCGTAAGCTAATACCTTGATTAGGCCTATATAATCCGTATGAAAGGTGCAGTTCTCTCTGAAGGTGCATCCGGAGATTATGTTTTTAGCTCGTTATTTTTTCAGACGCATTTATAATAACTCACCTATACAGCACTGCGGGGAAAATATAATAAATATCCAGGTAACCAGTAAAATCTACATTTTTTCCCCATATTATTTTTTGAATATTTTACATGTCTAAAGGGGGTAAAAAGTCATAAACAAATATCTGAAAATTCGTTAGCGCAGCATGTGGTCAAACTAAAATGTTGGTGTTCAACTTTGTGTTTTAAAAATACAACAACCGTTCATTTTTTGTTTTGGAACGACCGTTTGGACATAATACGAGATAGAGTTATTCATTAAAAAAATAAACAATAATTACAGAAATAGCCTCTCTAAATCTCAAAGAAATGCCAAGGTATCGAAGCAGAAATAAGGGAGAATAAACGAACTCTGTGTCCTTCCCTGCCATTAATGCTTGGATAACACACCACGTCTCCTTCCATCAATAATAATACTGTCTAGTGCGGTGCATGGCTGTGAAATAAACCTACCAAAGTCCGTTGCCATGATTTTTGGAATGACTTATCGCGAGAGGAAAAACAAATCATTTTAGTCGCATAACGGTTAATGGAAACACCGTCATTTCGCAATAGTTTTTTATTGACATTTGGAAAATATCGCAAAAGTTTCGCGCAAATCTGTAATGAAAACGCGCCTGTGACGCAAGATCGGCGGCGTTTGAGGGGCCCCTAATTGGCACGGGGCCCTGGGGCTGCCGCACCCATGCACCCACGCTATCTCCGCTACAGCCCCCACCAAAAAATAAATAAATAAATGAATAAAAAGGATATATTTATATAGGCCTTTTTTTTTTTTAAAGAACTGCTTTGAAATTACTATTACATGTTTTCTCCTTCACGGCAGAGCCTGAGAATCACTTTCAGTTTAGCTGAAGTTTGTGTTCAGAAAAGAGAATGCAGTCTAACAGGTTTTAGTGGGTTCAGCAGCACAGTACATGTGTGACTCGACATAAACAGAGAGAAGTATATCCGACTACAATGTTCTTCCGCAAGACACAGCAGTTTGTTAGTTAACCGCTAGAGCGCCAAACGTTACAATAGTAATACCTTTAAATTAAAATATATTTATTTGTTTTACGAAGATAAACGAAATGAATGTCTTACAGTTTTTTTGGGGGTAAATTAACACTTTAAACCAGTTAACTTTCCTGAAGCACTTTTAAGAGCTTTCCTGCATGATGGCTTAATGGAGTAGATAATGTCGTTGAACGTTTGATCAAGACTTTGAGAACCCCGCAAGATAGTTTGTTTATTTTTGTTGTTGCACTTTTTGTTTGTTTCTTCATATAATTTATTTTTATTTTTGATACACTGCATTACACTGATGAAGTCAAGTGTAAATGGATTTTATTATCTGTATTAGTATGTCCATTATTATTTTGCATTCACATTTTAACACGGATATTTTATCTTCTCAAAATCCCAACATTGATCAGAATGTTAAGTTAACAAATCGTAAACACTCACAGAGAATAATGTTAAGTCTATGCTAAATATATCATGTAATAATCAATAAGAAAAATCATTTAATTTCACTCATTCTCTTCACCTTGAAAGCAAATATGATCCATGTGTCCCAGTGCACTGAATTATTTCATGAAAGCACTTACTGTCTTGACGTTTGTTCTCCGTTAATATATCATGTTTTCTCCTTCACGACACAGCCTGAAAAACACTTCCAGTTGAACTGAACTTTGTGTTAAGAAAAGAGTGTGTAGTCGAACAGGTTTTTCTGGATTCGGTACATGACCAACTCTGACTGGAGAGAGAGAATAAACCACAGAACAGCATCAGTCCCTGAAAATCACATCAATCCTGCTGGAAGTTATTATTCATGTTCTCAAATCAAGTCATACATATACGCTGGATAATACAGGATAAGATTGAGTGAGATCTCCTTGAGTTAGAGGATTTAGTAATGCTTGAAGAAACACAAAATACCAAACAAACCTCAAAAATACCAATAATAATACAATTCCAAGAAGTACAAATCAGCAAACAGAATAAATAACAACATAAACCTAAGGAAACATAAAGAAACCTATACACAATTCTGGCTAGCTATACATGTTGCCCTCTCATTTAAAAGATGGGAGAGCTTTGAGGGTGTGAATGACGCGCATAAGTGCAGGAGTCAGTCCATTTCCTCAGTAACGGTCTCATTCACATATTGATGATAATCCAATCAGCCCAACTGATTAATTTAACTTACAATAGAGAGAACAGGACTGACAAAACTCTCATGCTTAACAGGTGACATCATCATCATCATCATCATCACAACTCCAAAGTACAAAACACAATGTAACTCACTTCAATATAGAATGGTCAAATGTTGAGGGGATAACATTTATTTGAAGTCCTTTTAATCAAGATGGTTCTTGATAGCCTGCTGTCAATCCCATGCTATAGATGATAACGTGACTGTGCATATTACTGAGATTGGAATAAAGTGTCTCTATGATAAATAAGCAGAAAATTTTCAATTATATATCAGAGTGGAAGTTGGACTGGAACAGACCATAATTTCTTACAGGGTCTTCCAGGACTTCGAGATTTCATCATGCACGGTATTGGGTATTGGCCACGAACGTGAATCGGTGGCCGTGCCCAAAAGCCATTCGTCCAACCACGAGCACTCGGGACAGGGCGGATGAGTCCACTCTAACCAGATGCTCGCGGCTGCCAGGGAAAAGTATTGGAGTCCCCCCTGACGAATCCTGCCCACCTTGTGATGCAGCGACAGACATTGCATCATCCTCTGTACCGCCAAAAGAAACCCTCTGGATCCTCCGGATGCTAGTCACGGGAGGGGTAGGTGGGCTCACCGTCACCCTCAGGTCACCCTGGCCACCAGCCGAAGAACTGGCTCTATTTCTAGAGTCAGTAGATTGGGGTGTGGATGAGGGGACTCTCACTCTTGCGAGATCTCTGAGTCTCGACCGTAATGACGCGATGGTCATGTTCCCACATAGAGAACATGAGTCATCCATGAGCGCTGCTCTAGCGTGATCAATGCCCAAACACACTAGACAGCACTCGTGCCCATCAGAGTCTTATATAAGTCGTTCGCAACCAGAAGTGCACGGGCGAGGCATCTTTAAAAAGACGAGCCGCGTGCAAGCTCTTTTAGAGAGAGAAAACTCGGATGCTGAAGCGCCTGGGGAGAAACACACTCACTAGCGAACCACTGCACAGATAAGCAGGAAGTGTGCACTCGCGGGGAGATCGGCGTCACGCCAACACCGAGAATCTGCTCATTGTAGTAAAGCTGACAATTCATGGAGGCTTGTGGAACAAAGATCAAACTTGGCTCCGAAGCGAAAACATGTCTGCATTGCGGCCAGCGTCCTCCTTACATACTCACGAGGTGAGGCGGAGTTACGCTATGCAAATTCCACAGACCCATGGCATTTATTTGCCATTGGCTTGTTTTATATTGAGCGAAGCTGATAGGCTTTCTAAGCGAAACCCCATTCATCATCATCCGACGGAACTCGGAGTGACAATGAAAGGGAACCCGTACTCCCTTTACTGGCTTCTGCAGAAACCTTTCATTTTTGGGGCCCGGTTGGATGTAAAATGATAAGAAACACACACACACACACACACACACACACACACACACACGTCTATAGTTCTCAGTTCAGCTCAGCTGTTATTAGTCAAATAAGACAGAAACACACACAGGAGAACTGAGAGATCTTTAATTATATTAATGACAGAAGAGAGAGAATACAGGACAGTCTCTGACTCCATATGTGACACATGAAACACTTCTATAAACACACAACAATATTACTAATAACTCTCTTCTGATTTCCATGCAAGCTCTGGTTAATATTTAATATAAACTTAGATCTCTTCTGATATACTTTCTGCACTTTAAATCAAGTGTTTTTAGGGATAGTTCACCCGAAACTGTCCACTGACTTAAAAAAAAATCATCTCACAATATTATTGTCTTTTCTGTTCCACAGAAGAAATAAAGTTATTCATCTTTTGATGGACATGAGAGCATATGTACATTATGTCAGTTATCTTTGTAACAGCGTGAATAGTAGTTATTTGGTCAAAAGAGTATAATGTACATGCATTAGGAACACAAGAAAGACTACGAGCTGAAACTACTTGATGTTGTTGATCTGTCAGTCTATCGGGGGAATGAAGTGAGAATAAACCGTGCTTTATACAACCCTCCTCTCCATCGTATGATAAAGTCCTGCTGATCCAGAACGCCAGCAGAAGCATCAACACTACATCAACACATCTTTAATAAAACTCTGTTCACCGCATGTGTTTTATGGGCCGCAAACAGAGCAATTGATGAATCAAGAGTTGTCTCTAATAAAGCTAAATGCCATAGAAAGGAAGGGTGTGTGAGTGAACAGAATGGCATTGACTTCATGTATGGAGTGCAGATGTTGAAACTGAAAGCCACAATATGTATTTTTTCTGCTTTAAAAATAGCAGAAATAGCTGTATCTATGTTATATATTTCTATTAGATGTGTACTTACATTATCCCGACAGTTTCCACCAACTTTCAAATACGGAGAAATTCATAGTTTAATTCGAAGACACGGGACGTTTCTTTATTTCCGTTTCGTCGCCCGTCTATGGCGTCATATAACCTTTGACTCCTCTATTTTCTCTAACTTCCTTGCGGAACCAGGCGAAACCGCCAAACACAAAGGGGAACACTGGACTACCGCCAATAAAGCAAAGAAAATGACGAAGAAAAAAAAGTAGTACGTATTTTTATGTGTGTAAATCACCTGCCCGCTCACGAGCGCTCACTCTTAACAGACACACTGTCCTCGGTGCTGCTCGCGCATAAAGTGCTCCCCGTTCACAGTAACCGGGTCGTCTCATTCAAAACAGCCAGCTGTTGCTGTTAGCGAGCCGCGCACATTGAAGACTCATATGAGTCAGGCTGCGAATGTACGTGCCTGCTTCAGCGCGCTCATGCTTACTAAATAAACGCCTCACCTCCGGAGCCGCGCACTCACTACATTCCCTTTAGCCTTTAGCACATAGTGGATGCATAACGCAAACCCAGTCAAACGTTTGACTGCAGTATCTTATGTGCTTTATAATCCGGTGCGCCATATGAAAAATGTTCTAAATAGGTCATTCATTGAAGGAGCATAATATAAATATATTCGTCTGTATTATAGTTATGGACCACGACTACACTTTGCCTGCACGTTCTGCTGCTACAGCCTGAAAAATATGAAAGCCTGAAAATGTAAAAAAATCTACAGCGATGCCGTATATCCGTATATTTTGTGAAACGATGATGTCATGTCATGAGCTGAGCTGGTTGTCATTGACAGCGACAACAACTCCCGTGAGCCCACGCTCTTTCCCGACGTCATCAAAGTACATCTTTTGTTATTATTTTAAATGAGTGACCCCTGGTGGCCAAAAATTGCATACTGTACGTTGAAGTGCAGGTCCGTGAATGAGACGCAGGCTTTAGCACTACACAGCAGGCAAATGCTGCACTACTGTCTCCAGAGTGTTCGTCCCGTGTGTGTGTGTCGAATCCTGATGTGTGTCAGTTCTACAACAGCAGTGAACAGACTTCATTAACCCTCCGACATCAGGCCTAATGAACATGTACAGGACACAGTCAGCCAGTGGGTTCAGGAGCAGGAGATATGCAGAAAAATACCAAAATATAGAGGACAATGACACCTTCCTGTAACCTCTATATTTTATAATACAATTCGTGATTATGTAGGGGAGAATGAGAAAAGTGTAAGTCAGAAGCACCAGGAACAAACTGCCCAAAATCTTTTTGCGCTTTACCGAAGTAAGACATATTGTGCGTGAAAGACTGCGACAAGTGCCGATAAAACACAGAATGATTATCGGGTAGGGGATTAAACAGGCGATCGATCGAGACAGACGTTTAAACAGAGAATAGTATTTAAAGTCTGCAAAGATCAGTGGAACAAACCAGACGATCACAGAAATAACACAGCAGACTTTCAGTGAATGATGAGATCTGGACCAGATTGGGTTGAGAAACCAGAATATATCGTTCAAGAGCAACACATGCCATAAAATACACACCCGCAATCAAACTATAATAATATAGCATACGCACATCCCATGACCTTGTGAATGTCCATGTTAATTTACAAATGACCTGAATGAGATCTGACAGAATCAAATGAATAACAAAAACTGGAGTGGAGCGCTGAGATTTGATAAGAGCACACAACGCACACAGAGTTAAGATCAAGATTACAATCTCAATGGTGGAAATGGTCCTGAGAATTATTGGGTGTGCAGACTCAAGTTTACTGAGAAATTCCCACATCTGACGCCTCCGTTCATCCTCATAATCTCCTCCACTTGATCCGCTGACGCTGGCGTTTTGTTCTGCCATTGTTTCATAAAATCTTGACAGGCACTAAATAACAAACCAGTCATTAGTTTAAAAAACATGCATTCATTTACTATTGTAAACAGTAGAGATACATATATGACATAAAGTGTTTGCTGTGCGATGAAATAAGGTTTTCTCAGTTTGCTTGACATGTTGTTTAGAGGAGTGTGTGTAACGTTAGAAAGCTTGAAATACGTGAAATGTCAGATTAAAGTTAGTAAATCCTCCATTTGAACAATATGACAGAAGCAAGAATGCTGTTGTTGTGAATATTCAGTCCAGCACAGCTGCAAGTGTACAATGGTTTATTAAAGGAGGAATAAATCTTGAAGAACTTACGTTACTGACAGGAGTGTGTGTTTGGTCTGCAGGTCAAAGCAGAAGTTTGTGGAATAACACACAGACTGACAGATGTTTCACAAGTTTCCACTGCCGTGTTTAAAGAGCTCTTCATTCACTGCACACACTGGAGAAACACACATCTTAAAGCTTGTTGATCTAACGGAGGAAATGCCTGAGATTACACACACACACTATTTGATCCAACGTGTGAAACGTCTCGGTTACGTATGTAACCCTCGTTCCCTGAGTAGGGAACGGAGACGTTACTTCAGATGACGGAGAATGGGGGTTTCGCCTAGAAAGCCAATCCTCTTCGAGTATTAAAAAATGAGTCAATGGCAAAGAAATGCCTTGGGTCTGTGGAATTTGCATAGCGTATCTCCACCTCACCACGTAAGTATAAAAGGAGGAAGCGGACACAACCACAGTACGTCTTCGCTGAGGAGCCGAGACTGAACTCAGGCATCTACCCAGCGGTACAGCGGAAGTGGCAGGGAGATGTAATGTAACTCAGGGAATGAGGGTTACATACGTAACCGAGAAGTTCCCTTTCGTAGTCACTCCGAGTTACGTCGGATGACGGAGAATGGGGGTCCCCCGTGTAATCACGCCACCATCACAGGTGTCTTCCAGTGCCCTGCGCAAGTCTGAGCCCCTGTCGCACTTAGCTTACTGACGAGGAGTCCTACTTACCAAGGTACACTGGGGAGCATATCCCAGGGGAATATGCCGCAGTATGCCTACCATAGGGAGGACTTATGAATACACCTATGGCCCCGTGGGGCTCCATATGGAGGATACTGGAGTGACCAACCCGTAGGGTGGCTAGAATCTTAACTCCAGGGGTGGCAAGGTGGCTTGCCAAGGGAAGACACATGCTCAGAGAGGCTTACAGTGGAGAATACACATGTGGAGGTTACTAGCAGGAACCATGCACACGGAGGCACCTCGCCGACGCCCAGGCAACAGACATTGGCGCCAGCATCAACAGTGCTGGAGGACTCAGGGCTTCAACAGAAGGCTCAGCTGAGAAGAATTCGCACCTATCCAGTCCGTGGAGTGGAGTGGCGAGCAAGCGAAGACACCTGAGCGGGTCCAGTACTGGCCAGTTGAGCGAGTACAAGAGAGGACACAGGCTCCACTCGGAGGTTATAGAATCTCGCGAATGTGTTCGGTGTCGTCCAGCCTGCAGCTCTGCAGATGCCTGCTAGCGAGGCGCCATGCGCTAGAGCCCAAGAGGAAGCCACACTCCGGGTGGAGTGGGCCGTCACACTAAGGGGGCACGGTCGACCTTGCTGCTAGTAAGCCAAAGCGATGGTGTCCACTATCCAGTGAGACAGCCGCTGCTTTGAGAGAAATGCGGCAATTGCAGCCACATAAACTTTCAGGGTGGAGGGAGACAGCCTTTGCTCCAACCCTTCTTGCAGGAAGGAAAGCACGACACAGATCGAGCATCTCCGGGGGTCTTCTCGGTGAGAAGAGCACCAGTTGACGAAGAGGTTCCACTTCAACGCATAGACGTGTCAGTGGACGACGCTCTAGCAGAAGTGATGGTAGCCGCCACCGCAGGTGGCAGCGTACTCAAACCTGCCTCGTCCCATCCAGGAGCCACACGTGTAGCCTCCACAGATCAGGACGAGGGTGCCACAGGGTGCCCGTCTCTGAAAGAGGAGGTCCTTCCTCATAGGTATAGGCCAAGTAGGTGCTGTCGCAAGGAGTACCAGTTCGGAGAACCAGGTCTTGGTGGGCCAATATAGGGCTACCAGCAAGACCTGCTCCTCGTCCTCCTTGATCTTGCACAGAGTACGTGCGCGAAGGCTCAGTGGGGAAAACGCATACTTGCGTAGGCCCCGTGGCCAGCTGTGCGCCAAGGCGTCTGTGCCGAGCGTGCCCTCGGTCAGAGAGTAAAACAGGGCGCAATGGGATGAGTCGTGGGAAGCGAATAGATCTATCTGTGCATCCCCGAACTGGTCCCATATCAGCTGGACCGACTGGGGATGGAGTCGCCATTCGTCAGAGACTGGACGGAACCGCGACAGCTCATCAGCTTCCAGGTTCTGCTCTCCTGGAATGTAAATAGCACGAAGGGACCTCAGGTGCTTCTGACTCCATAATAGGAGGTGGCATGCGAGTTACGACATCCGACGTGAGCATAGACCACCCTGACGGTTGATGTACGCTACTATTGCGGTATTGTCTGAACGGACTAGTACGTGTTGACCCCTGAGCAGTGCTCGAAAGCGGTGCAGGGCCAGGCGTACTGCCAGCAACTCGAGGCAATTGATATGTATAAGGCGCTGGGGTCCTGTCCAGGAACCCGCGGCTGCATGACCATTGCACATGGCTCCCCAACCCGTGGCAGATGCATCTGTGGAGACAACAACATGCCTGGAAACTCGCTGCAGAGGGACAGCGGTCCGCAAGAAGCTGAGGTTCGTCTGCGGGAAGGTTTGACGGCAGGTCGGAGTTACTGGAACTGGATGTCATGCCCACCTCGGGACTTGATCGCGAAGCCACAGCTGAAGCAGTCTCATATGAAGTGATCCGAGCGGATGCCATATGCCCCAGGAGCCTCTGAAAAGTTTCAGTGGGACCGCACTCTTGCCCTCGAACTGTCGAAGACAAGGCAGCAGTGAGTGTGCGCGCTCGCTCGTGAGCTGCGCGGACATGGCGACCGAGTCTATCTCCATACAGAGAAAAGAGATCCTCTGCACGGGGCAAAGTTTGCTCTTCTCCCAGTTGACCCGAAGGCCCAGACGGGCTAGGTGCCAGAGCACAAGGTCTCTGTTTTCGCAAACATGATCTCGAGAGTGTGCTAGAAACAGGATGCGAACCCTGTGTTCCTGAAGGGGAACAAGGGCTACCTCGACGATCTTCGTAAAGACGCGAGTGGACAGAGCTAACCCGAATGGGAGAACCGTGTACTGATATGCCTGTCCCTCGAAAGCAAACCGAAGAAACGGTCTGTGTCGAGGTAAGATGGAGACATGAAAGTACACGTGCTTCAGGTCCATCGCTGCAAACCAATCCTGGGGCCGAACGCACTCAAAAATGCGTTTGGCCGTAAGCATCATGAACGGCAGTCGGTGAAGAGAATGGTTCAAAACGCGACCACCTCCACGGCACGGCCGGGTGCTGCTGGGGCTGGACAGAAGGGGGCGGAAGTCGCAGGAGGGCACATTCGGCGGCAAGCGAAGTGAGGCATCTGAGCCGGCAGCTAGTTGCAGCAGAAACCACAGGGTCAGACAAAGCCACAGTCCGCTTGGTGCTTAGGGTTGCCACGGCCAGTGGAGGCGCTGTGGGGACACATAAGTGTTGCCACAGAACACTCCACAGGGGGGAACCCCAGTGTACCCTAGACTGCTGCCTCTACGAGGGCAGAGAAGGTGGAAGAGGCCGCTGAGCAGTCGTGGACCGTTATACATTGCATACATACAACGTCTCAACCGTTATACATTGCGATGATCACGTTCCCACTGAGAGAACGTGACACACCCACGAGCGCTGTCTGAGCGTGATCAAAACCCAAACACGTCAAACAGCGCTCGCGCCCATCAGCTGACTCATCAGAATACCGCACTCAGGAATACACGAGCAGATCGTCTTTAAAAAGACGTGCCGCGTGCACACTCTTTCAGTGAGAGGAGAAAACTCTGCGGATGTTGAAGCGACCAGGGAGAGACACACACACTGGCAGACCACTGCTCAGATCGCAGGCAATGTGAAACTCGCTGGGTACCGCCGTCACACCAACACCAGAGAGTTCGTTCGTCTCGAAGAGGTGAGTCACAGTAGTAAACTCAGATTGTGTGGCCTGTGGAGTGAAGAAGTTCTCTTGGCTCCGAAGCGAAAACATACTGCGGTTGCGTCCGCTTCCTCCTTTTATACTCACGGGGTGAGGCGGAGATACGCTATGCAAATTCTGCAGACCCATGGCATTTCTTTGCCATTGGCTCGTTTTTTAATACTCGAAGAGGATTGGCTTTCTAGGCGAAACCCCCATTCTCCGTCATCCGACTTAACTCGGAGTGACTACGAAAGGGAACTGGAATTACCTTAAACACACAATTCACTAACAAATAAAGTTAAACTTATTTGTCCATTTTCCCAATTTAAATGCACTTCACCTGGGAACACAGATGATGAAGTTTACGATCATCATCAAATTAATCTCAAGATGAAAAAAATGAACTGTGAACAGGCTATATCTAATTAAATATGCACTAATTTGCATATATTTTGAAGTGACGAATCTGACCATTGAAAAAAAACAAGGTTCAAAATTATTTTAGCATTTTTTTGATATATTCAATGAAAAGACATTACCAGAGGGGATTATGAATATCTCCTTTTGTTACCCTGTCAGTCATAAAACACTGCCAATATCCTTAAACAATTGATTTCAATTGATTGAGGCATAAAAAGTCATATAAATCAGGCCAAGAATGACATATCAACAAATCCTTCAGACGACAACTTTTGATGAATTAGGCGAAATCTACACACGCAAACAGATAAAGTGTAGTAAAATAAAGACCTAAATGTGTATTTTGGACTTGTTTTCGGCACAAGTCTGAAAGAAGATATGTTACTAAAGACAAATATCCCAAAATCTCAAAATTGACCAGTGAAAAAAACACAATGTTTTTGCCTGCCGTGTCTCGCCTTAAAACAGTAGTTCACTTTAAAAAAATTTTTTGCTAATAATTTACTCACCCCATGTCATCCAAAATGTCCATGTCCTTCTTTCTTCAGTGGAAAAGAAATGAAGGTTTTTGATGAAAACATTCCAGGATTATCTCCATATAATGGACTTCAATGGGAACCAAACGGTTCTAGGTCCAAAAGACAGTTTCAGTGCAAACTATTCACAGGGCTTTAAACGACACCAGACGATGAATAAGGGTCTTATCAAGCGAAACGGTCACTCATTAAAAAAAAAAAAATGTTTAAGTTTTATAAGCACAAATGCTCGCCTTTCTCTGTTCTGTGACACGCATTTGTGACTCTCCTCTTCGAACTCGTTCATCAAAAGGACAAAAATGTGAAATGTTTTCTTCAAAAACCTTTATTTCTTTTCGACTAAAGAAAGAAAGACATGGACATCTTGGATGACTCCTTTAACATTGTTCTTTAGCATATCTTGAAAAGTTGTTTCACAGTAACACATTTAACACGCACTTAATACAGTATAATTTAAATATATTAAGTATGTCCAAAAGAAATCCCAATTTAAATGCATTTCCTCTTCACCTGGGAACACAGATGATGAAGTTTACGATCATCATCAAATGAATCTCAAGAACCTGAAATGGAAACTGGATCCGGCAGAACCTTAAAGAAAACTTTCAAACCTGCTTTAAACAATTCCACCTTAATTTCTTTAGTTTGTTCTCCACATAATCAAGCACACTAGAGAGTCAGCAAGCTGAACAACATGTGCTAATGTAACGAGTTATAATAAGTACTAGTTAAGTTGAATGTATTGTTGTTGTTTCCCAAAAATCCTTATTTTATTACTGATTTATTTGTTACTGTTTTTTTTGCTAAATATGCCGATTTTTATATTCACTCTTTAAGGGACTTTTATTTTGACATTTTTTCTTGCCGTCGCGTTGGTGCCATTTTAGAGTGTGTGCGCGCCTCTTGCCAGTTTGCATTGAACTCGCTGGGGAGAGGTAAGCATTTTGCAGAGCTCTTAAAAATATGAGCAAAATAAGTTTGCAAAGTGTATAAATTGGTTTAATACCCGTTTGTAATCAATGCAGGAATTGCATGTCGTGTTTTGTTGTATGTTACATGCATGAGTGGATTAATAATCTGAAGATTAATCGCGTGGGCCGTATATTGCATGAGTTTTGCGTGTATTAGCACGGTTTTGAGTCAACTAATTGGTGTTGTATCATGCAGGTGAAAGTTATGAGATGCCCTCATGTGATTCTTGTCATCTTTGTGATGTTGAACTTCAGGTATTCCACTTTTATTGCATTTTACATTCTTGTATTGTGTTAATATGTTATGCTTTAATATTATTTGTATGTTCATTAACTTTAATTGTGACAAAAAGGAGTTTGCATTGAACTCGCTGGGGAGAGGTGAAAGTTATGAGATGCCCTCATGTGATTCTTGTCATCTTTGTGATGTTGAACTTCAGATGCTGCGAAATCCATGCTGAGCGTGATTGAATAAACCCCCATATTGGTGAACTACAATACGTGTCCTGGTCCTATAATACACAACGCAGAGAGACTGAGAAACGTAACAGCGGTCAGCGAGCGGACCGGTTACATTGGTGCCGTGACCCGGATCAGAAGATTTGCTTCAGGATCAACGTCAGTTGGGTCGCCGAGGGACGCTGCATTGAGGTTCAGTTTTGAGTAAAGAACTGTCAGAGTACAAATGGACATTGAGAATTTTGAATACTGATTTATACATTTTCTCATTTAGGTGATTATTTTTCTCACATTTTCTGATATTTTTCAATTGTTTCATTTTGACAATTTTCAATTGAAAACATGGCATTTAGTTTAAAAGGAGATGAATTTGATGCTAATGAGACAATGACTGGATTAGGTCTTGGCAGGGGAAAGTTTTTTAGTGAAATTCCAAGTACTCCTATTGTGAGAGAGGGTAAAGTGAACAGGACACCTCCTGTATTATGTTCGACACGTGTAATTGATCATGATACTGTGCCCTTAGCTGTTCCAGACATAACAGACCCAAATTGGCAAGGTTTGATAGCACACATCGCTCAACAAGTGGGGCAGACTATGTTAGCATCTCAAAAGGAGGCTAGTTGTGGTGGAGGAGAGAATGTGGGTGCACAAACACAAGGGTTAGGTACCAGCAAGACATTCTCAGACATTCCTTCACTTAACTTGACTGGAGTGAGATTGGTCATGCAAAGTGAAGCAAAGGAGCCCCCAATCTACCGTGGTGATGCATCAGACAAGCTTGGTGTGTGTGAGTGGGAGGAGCTAATGGACACATATCTGAGGAAGAGAGGAATACCGTTAGCGGAGCAGCATCAAGAGATTTTAAGCAGATTGATGGGTAAAGCTAAAGACGTTGTCAAAGTCACTCTTCGCTGTAATTCAGCCTTAAACCCAGTTGAGAAACCAAAAGTCATCATTGACATCCTGAAACAACATTTTAGCGATGTTAATTATTCATGTATGCCATTGGCTGATTTCTATGGAACTGTTCCATTAGCAGGAGAGGATCCCGTCGAGTACTGGGTGCGGTTGAACAAAGCTGTGGATCTAGCGGAGGAAGCGTTAAAGAGACTTGGGCGACAAATGGAAGATCCTTGTCAAGAAGCTGCAATGATGTTTGTAAAGTACTGCCCTGATTCCACTCTTGCTGCAGTTTTCCGTTTCAAAGCTCCAGAAAAATGGACCGCAAAGGAAATCCAAGAACAGCTTGACCGGTACCAATACGAGTTAAAAGAGCAGATGTCAGCCAAGCCGAAGCGTCACGCTACCACAAGACATGCCACAGCCCACGTTCAGACCTTCGATAAGGATGAAGTGGAGAGTGTCTCTCCAATAGAGCCAGGTCAGTTCCGCAGAGAAGGTAATGCACACCCTGTACAGGATGACAACAATTGTATGAGAACTCTGATTAATCTTCTTGACCGTGCGCTGTCTCAAAATGTCCAAATGCCATCTCACCAGCCCCAAAACAAGCTCTGTAGAGTATGCCGGTCTCATGATCACTCCACTGTAACACATTGTCGACGAGAACGTCTGTGTTTTGCATGCTTTCAACCTGGGCACAGTAAAAGAGACTGTACAGGTGAGAGGTCCAGACATGGCCCGACACCATTCCGGGGTCCATCAGATTTAAACTAGATGGCTCACGTTCGGAAGGGGGATGCGTGAGCACAAGTGAAGAACCCCTAGAGAGTGTTGACCTTCACCAGTTTTATGAGAATGCACGCGCACAGGCTCCCACTGGGACTAAAGTGATCGCACAAAATGTTCAAGCAGTGGAGGCATTCGACGATTTGTTCTATGCGCCAGTCAGCGTTAATAATGTGTTTTCTATAAAGGGAATGCTTGATACAGGCTCTATGGCTTGCACTTTTAGTGACAAGGCGGAGAAAAAAATGTTAAGTGAGAATGTGCTGCCTTCACCCACACCACTTCAGGAGGAAGTCATCTTAGTAGGATGTGGAGGCAAGGTTACAAGACCAAAATGCATGTATGAGGTCCAGTTGAAAGTTTATGGAGAGAGCTGCCAAGTGCCCATCCTCGTTGTACCCGGCCAGCGGGATGATCTGATCATTGGTACAAATGTTATCAAATTCCTAGCACATCGGATGAAAGGCAGCAGTGACTTTTGGAGACTTGTTTCTGATCATAGAGCAGAGCCGATGGCAGGATGTGAGCAGTTCCTGGATGTAATGGCCAACACGTGTCGGTGGAAGGGTTCGGAGCTGCCAGATAAGGTGGGAACCATCAAGCTGCAGCAGTGTGTCACTCTTTTAGCAAGGCAGGAACATCTTGTCTGGGGGAAGCTGCCAAAAAATGTCCCAATGTCTCCAGGGAGCACAGTCGTGGTGGAACCCACAAATTCAAGGTCTGTGTCACGAGACATTATGGTTGGACGAGTTGTCACGCCATTATGGGGTGATCGTTGGGTTCCCGTAAAAGTCACTAACTTCTCAGATAAGCCAGTCACCCTTAAGAGGAATCACAAGTTAGCGGATGTGTTTCCATGTGTTGCCATGGAAGATTTCGAGCTTCTCCAAGGGCTGAGTCGAGCAGAAGTGGTTGCGGAGGAGAAGCAGCAATCCTCTAAATTGTCAGCTGACTTCAAACAGAGATTGGAAACTGTTGGTCTCGTTGATCTTGACATTCAGTCTGGTTCTGTCAGTGATGTGACAAAGGAGAAGTTAGTACAATTATTGGAGAGATACAACGATGTGTTTTCTAAGCATGCGTTGGACTGTGGAGAAGTAAAGGGTTTTGTTCACCGCATTCGGCTAATGGATGAGCGTCCATTCAGACTCCCTTATCGTAGAGTGCCGCCTGCACACTATCAAAAGTTACGGCAGGTCTTGTCTCAGATGGAAGAACAAGGGATAATAAGGAAGTCTGTAAGTGAGTATGCTTCCCCGTTAGTCCTAGTGTGGAAGAAGGATGGCAGTCTGAGGCTATGCACAGACTTCAGATGGTTAAATGCAAGAACGATAAAGGATGCACACCCGCTTCCCCACCAGTCTGACTGCTTAGCTGCTCTGGGCGGGAACACACTCTTCAGCACCATGGATCTGACGTCCGGGTTTTATAACATCCCCATGGCTGAAGAGGACAAGAAATACACTTCATTCACGACTCCTGTAGGGCTGCACGAGTATAATAGGATGCCGCAAGGGCTATGCAACAGTCCAGCGTCCTTTATGCGGATGATGGTTAGCATCTTTGGAGATTTGAATTTCAGCAGCTTGTTGTGTTATCTTGACGACCTGTTGGTGTTCGCTCCTAATGAGCAGGAAGCATTAGAAAGACTGGAGGTCGTGTTCAGTCGTCTGAGGCAGTACAATCTTAAGCTGAGCCCTAAGAAGTGCCACCTACTGAGAACCTCTGTAAAATTCTTGGGCCACATCGTTGATAAGGATGGAGTTTCAGTAGATCCTGCCAAAGTTGAAGTCATTTCAAAGCTGTCTAAGGCAGATCTTATGGAAGATGACAAATGTACTCCATCAGTGCAGAGGATCAAATCAGTTCTTGGTATGATCTTATATTACCAACATTTCATTCCTGGATGTTCTACTTTGGCCAAACCGCTTTTTGCTCTTACGGCTGGACAGAGGAAGAAAAGAGGAAATAAGGGAGACGTTAAAGCTGGAACTTACAGGAAGCTCAAGCCCACGGATTGGACATCAGAATGTGATAGCGCATTATGTTGCCTCAAGGAGAGTCTGCTTCAAAGTGTGGTTTTAGCACACCCTGACTTTACTCAGCCTCTGGTCCTGGCGATAGATGCCTCATTGGACGGACTCGGAGCTGTATTATCCCAAGTGCCTGCGGGTGAAGAGCGAGCTCGTCCTATCGCATTTGCAAGCAAGACTCTGAGCAAATCACAGAGGAACTATCCAGTTCATAAGCTCGAATTTCTGGCACTCAAATGGAGCGTGTGCGAGAAGTTTAGCCATTGGTTGAAAGGTCAAACATTCACCGTATGGACAGACAACAATCCGCTCACGTATGTCATGTCCAAGGCAAAACTCGCTGCATGTGAGCAACGTTGGGTGTCCAAACTGGCGGCTTACACCTTTGAACTGAAGCATATAGCAGGGAAGAAAAATGTGGTGGCGGATGCTCTGAGTAGAGACCCTTTCGTCAAGACTGTGAGCAGTAGGCTGATGAAAGAGCGATATCATGATTTACTTGTGGAGGCCGAAGTGGTTGATGGAGATGGAGTTCGAGATGCTTTTCGTCATGGAGCTCAGAACGTACAGATCTGTCTACAGTCCTGTCTTGACTTACCTTCTGACAGTGTCACAATCAAAGCTTGTTTAAGTTTACATGATCAGTGGGAAAAGACTTCTCAAGCAAGAGCTGTGCAGCTAATTCAGTCCTACCAAGATTTAATGCCCGCTGGTATTGACACTCTTCCTACGATTGCTGCGGATGAAATTCGTGAAATGCAAGAGGTTGATTCAGTCATTTCAAGAGTGATGTTCTTTGTGAATTTGAAGCGTCAACCATCGAGACGGGAGAAGGCCAACATGAGTTCCAAAACTCTAACTCTTTTCAGGCAGTGGGACAAATTAAAGCTCAAGGATGGAATACTGTACAGAGTCACACAAGATCCGCACAGTAAACAGAAGCGGTATCAGCTGGTCTTACCTTCTAGCCTCAAGGGGCAGGCTTTAAAGGGTGTACATGATCTTGCGGGTCATCAGGGGCAAGCAAGAACCATTCATTTAGCCCGTCAACGTTTCTTCTGGCCAGGAATGGGGAACGATGTGTGTGAATACATCAAGTGCTGTCAAAGATGCATCCTAGCCAAGGCTCCCGAACCATCTGCGCGGGCCCCTCTTGAAAGTATCAGGACCTCTATGCCCATGGAGTTGGTATGCCTGGATTTCTGGTCTGCAGAGGATGCGAAGAAACGATCGGTAGATGTACTCGTTGTGACAGACCATTTCACGAAGTTGGCTCATGCCTTCCCTTGTGCGAATCAGTGTGCAAAACAAGTGGCAAGGAAGCTGTGGGATCGTGTATTCTGTGTTTACGGATTCCCGAGTCGCATCCACACTGACCAGGGAGCCAACTTCGAGAGTGCTCTTCTAACAGAGTTATTGAAACTATCTGGAGTCGCAAAGTCTCACACCACCGCGTACCACCCCATGGGAAACGGAGGAGTAGAGAGGTTTAATCGGACTTTAGGAAGCATGCTCCGAACTCTGCCTCTGAAAGAGAAGCACAAATGGCCAGAGCAAATACAAACACTGACTTTTGCTTACAATGCTACGGTACACGAGACAACTGGTTACGCTCCATTCCAGCTAATGTTTGGTCGTGTACCAAGACTGCCGGTGGATGTAATGTTCAGACAGGTGCTACATGACCCCGTGGTTGTTGATCATGGTACTTACCTGAAATCGTTGATGTCATACCTCCATGAGGCAGCTGAGATTGCGCAGCGACATTCTGAAAAAGAGCAGAGGAAACAAGCAAAAGGTTACAACAAGAAAGTCAGAGGGACGTGTCTGAATATCGGGGACCGTGTGCTGGTGGCAAATAAAGGAGAAAGAGGAAAGAGAAAACTAGCAGATAAGTGGGACCCTGTGGTGTACACTGTTGTGGATCGGAATATGCAAAAGCATATTTACAAGCTAGAGGATGAGAAAGGCAATGTGAAGGTAGTACACAGGAACTTGTTGGACATTAGTTTCCTACCTGTTGACTCACCTGATAAAGGGGAAAGCATTCTGCTCTCTACGGAGGATTCAGAGTGTGAGTCGCGTAGCGTCAGAAGTGAGTCTTGTGCGGATGACTTCGAACCAACAGATCTGGAGGAGAGAACAAGGAGATGGGTGAACAGAGATTCTGAAGAGCCTGTAGTTCAAGACTCTGATGTCGAGGAGGCTGTGGGAACAGACCATTTCAGTTCGAAGGAAAAAGAGTCTAGTGACCAGTTGCACACCGAAGAGGATGATAACAGAGACCTTCAGAGCGGAGCTGAATCCAGTCCATCATCTCTTGACGTTAACATTGACTGTGACACAGATACACATACACAAGCACAAGTTCTGATTGACAATCAAACTGACACTGATACCCAAGTTCCTGTTACTGACATTCAGGGTGTTAGGACACGTGCAGGTAGAGTTGTTAAGAAAGTGAACAGACTAATTGAGTCAATGGTTCAGAAACCCTTTTACCTCCAAGATGTGGGAAGTAGTCTGAAAAAGAGAACTGGGTCGTTTCTTTCTCTGTTCTAAAAAGTATTCTGTTTTGTTTTTGTATGAGGTGGAGAGACATTTTAACCCCTAATGTGTAACGAGGGTCAGGTCATATTATGGTGTAAAAGGCACCGTATTGTTCCAAGATTATCTTAGGCTTGATCACTCCGAGATTTTTCTTGACCTATTAATGGGTAACTCACAAGTTGAACTAATGAATGTTTCATTACAGACCTGTATCAGCTGTTATTTGATGTGGATCCAGTACGGATTTTTGTGAAATTTGGAAGGGGTGAATGTAACGAGTTATAATAAGTACTAGTTAAGTTGAATGTATTGTTGTTGTTTCCCAAAAATCCTTATTTTATTACTGATTTATTTGTTACTGTTTTTTTGCTAAATATGCCGATTTTTATATTCACTCTTTAAGGGACTTTTATTTTGACATTTTTTCTTGCCGTCGCGTTGGTGCCATTTTAGAGTGTGTGCGCGCCTCTTGCCAGTTTGCATTGAACTCGCTGGGGAGAGGTAAGCATTTTGCAGAGCTCTTAAAAATATGAGCAAAATAAGTTTGCAAAGTGTATAAATTGGTTTAATACCCGTTTGTAATCAATGCAGGAATTGCATGTCGTGTTTTGTTGTATGTTACATGCATGAGTGGATTAATAATCTGAAGATTAATCGCGTGGGCCGTATATTGCATGAGTTTTGCGTGTATTAGCACGGTTTTGAGTCAACTAATTGGTGTTGTATCATGCAGGTGAAAGTTATGAGATGCCCTCATGTGATTCTTGTCATCTTTGTGATGTTGAACTTCAGGTATTCCACTTTTATTGCATTTTACATTCTTGTATTGTGTTAATATGTTATGCTTTAATATTATTTGTATGTTCATTAACTTTAATTGTGACAAAAAGGAGTTTGCATTGAACTCGCTGGGGAGAGGTGAAAGTTATGAGATGCCCTCATGTGATTCTTGTCATCTTTGTGATGTTGAACTTCAGATGCTGCGAAATCCATGCTGAGCGTGATTGAATAAACCCCCATATTGGTGAACTACAATACGTGTCCTGGTCCTATAATACACAACGCAGAGAGACTGAGAAACGTAACAGCGGTCAGCGAGCGGACCGGTTACACTAACGTTTGAGCAAAGGCTGAAACACAAGGACACAATAATTCCCACATGAGACGACATGATCTTACCGGGAATCAGACTGAAGACTGAAGACGCTGCTCATCAGGAGATGATGATGGTGTGTATGAGCTGCTCTGCCATCTTTTATCTTTTATAGCCTGAGTTAACTCCACAAACACCAAACAAAGATGCATTAAACATCATTAACAGTTAATGCACACGCAACCGCATCAGCAATCAGCAAACCACACTACACAATATACAACCATTAACAGCAGCACAAGTGTTATACAGAGGAGAATGTGAATAGCCATTAATACAGTGATATAATACTAAGATTTTCTTTTAGCAAATTATGATTATACAGTAAGGGCTAAATAAAGACAAAATCTTAAAGCAACTTTTCCCTCATTTTCTCATCATTTCACTAGGGCTGGGTATCGAGTTCGATACTTTTTAGGTACCGACCGAATTGCCTCGACACTACCGAGTATCATGAAGGATTTAACCTGAAGCTCTTCTACTGAGTCTCATAATTGATTTGGTTTCTGCCATTAGAAAACACTTCCCTATTGAGTGGATGTGGGTGATTTTTTTCCTCAATTTTCAAAAGCTTTATTCCTGAAAGCTTGTTACTAAGAGATTCAATATAATTGCACATTTCCTCATTTCCCATCAGCATTAATTCATAATGAATAATGCCACAAACCACCTCTAATATAACACGAGTCATAATATAAAACCATAATTTACTCACCCTCAAGTTGTTGCAAACCTGTATGAGTTTCTTTCTTCTGCTGAACACAAAGGATGATATTTTGAAGAACATTGTATTATTTTTTCCTACTATGGAAGTCAATGGTGCCAAACAACTGTTTGTTTCCAATCGTTCTTCAAAATATCATTCTTTGTGTTCAGCAGAAGAAAGAAACTCATACAGGTTTGCAACAACTCGAGGGAGAGTAAATGATGACAGGATTTCCATTTTCGGGTGGAGTATCCCTTTAAAGATTTTAGTTTGATATCATCTGCTAAAGTAAATTAGACAAAAAGTGATGCAACTGCGTTTGTAGATTGGGAAAAGGTCTATTCACATTACCTAAAGCAGGGTTATCATGGAATAAAAAAGGTTTGAAATACCTTGGAGTTTATTTAGGTAACAATGAAATGTTGCAGTAAAACTGGGAAGGTTTTTTGGAGAAAGTGCAAGATCAACCTGAAAAATGGAAGTGGCTCCTTCCAAAATTGTCTTACAGAGGAAGAACTTTAATAATGAACAGCCCAGTAGCTTCTGCTTTGTGGCATCGTCTGGCTTGTGTTGATCCCCCTGCTGGTTTTTGGAAAATTGCAGTTAATTCTGGTGAACTTCTTTTGGGACGAACTGCACTTGGTTCCACAAAGTGTTTCTGTTCCTCCAAGCGGAAGAAGGAAGACAAGGACTAGTTCATCTGGCAAGTAGAGGAGCAATGTTTCGTCTTCAATATATCCAAAGATGGATCCAAGCAATGGTTGAAATCTAATGATTCACTCTTTTGGATATTAGAAGTCTTGTACAGGACCATATAGGCATCTAAAGATTCTTTATGATCGGTTTCTCTATGTTAAAATGTTAAAGTTCATTCTGTACAGTTATGTCTATTTCTTTTATATCTTTGAATGTCAGGGGGTTAAAAAATAGTGTTAAGCGTAAAGCCATTTTTTTATTTTGTAAGGAACAAAAAGCAAATTGCATATTCTTACAAGAGACTCATTACTCATTCTGTTTTGAACGATGAAAAATTTTGGAAGACACAATGGGGTGATTTAGCTCTGTTTGCACATGGTTCTTCTCATTCAGCTGGAGTGATGTTATTATTTAATAGATTTGAAGGCTCAATAATTGTTCACAAGAGGATACAGAAGGTCACTGGTTAATGGTAGCAGTGGAAATAAATGACATGTTATATACTATTATGTGTTTACGGATACAATAACAAAGTGGCTAATAAAGAATCATTTGAGAAACTTGCGAATACAAGTACCACAGTGATTCAGGATAAGACAAAGCACGATTTGGACAACTGATTCATGTACTCACTTACTATATAACCTTTGAACATTTTGAACACAAAAAGCTAAGCACTAAAACTTTAAAACAAGACAACTTAGCCAGTCGCCCTCCTGTGGTGAATTGTGTGAATTACACTGCTGCAACTTTACAGCTGTCACTGCAGTCAGAGGAAAACTTTGAGTTACAATATTTTGTAACATTTAATAAATTGTTGTTTGCCATGTGACGCAGTAAAACATCTGGCAATTACCTTTCAAATTTTCTATAAATATATTTTACATCTGCGATCAGGAGCGGTTCTAGGGTGAGTGGATATCCAGGGCTTAACCCAGAGAAATCCATGTGTCACGATACAAGGAATAAACTTTAAATAAAATTTTTATATTTGTTTTTTTTATTGTTTTTTTTAACAAGGTGAATATTTCTTGCAAATTAAAATTAAAAATCACAATGCCAAGCACCCTCTTCTTTCCTTGCTGACTCATCTCATGGTAAAATAGCAAGCTCAGCTCTATTATTGTTTTAATAAATAGCATTTACTTAACAACATGATTTTTGTGAGAATAGATAAAAAGAGGTGACTAAAGCATCTCCGTCTCCAGATTTGCAAGCTCCCTATGGTGGCTGAAACAGAGCAGAATTTTGCAAGCTTTTTTGCCTCGTTTTTTTGCAGCCGTCCTAACTGCATCCGCCGGACCACACTCTTATGGACGTGGCCTAAACTTCCAAACACCAGAATTATTCATTTACAATTGTAACCAAGTTGATAAATGCGATCTACAAGTGGTTGATATTTCAATAGTTTGGAGTAGTAACACGTATCCATATACAGGTCAAAACAGCAGGCCACCTCAAACATACACACAGATTTCATAACCTCATTTACAATCACAATATCAGGAGTATTTGGAAGGTTTTTAAAAGACTCACTGTCAGATGTATTTTGATGAAACCAGTTAATTTGTACACTACTATTATGAATCTTAATACCATGTCCACAGATTACCTTGTTCAAGTCCTTTGCAACCAGATCAACTAAACGGTCGTGTCTGGCCACATACAGTCCTTTATAATTGTAGCATCCATTTAATATGTGAGCAACCATTTCATTCTCCTGCTGAGTTGGATGTAATATGCAGTAGGGTTCATGCTTTGATGGGAACCATGTTGCCAGATTGTACTTTGTTGGGAGACACTGTAATCTTGTTTTTCAGTACAGAATGAGACACTGAATGGTCAGCGAATTGAAGTAATGCAAGTTTTCCTTGTAGTCTGAGGCCCGTCCAGCGCTGTCCGTTCTGGGTTTGTCTGAGATGAAGAATTGAAGCTCTCGCATGCTTAATCTGTAGTTGGTGAGGTGTACTGTCGTTATTGAGGATCGCCAAGGTGGAAACCAGCGGATTGGTGATTATGTTATCGTCGAGTGCAACTACTTCTCCGTCGGGTCCAAGCCAGGACAGCTGTATTCCTATACGGCCACAAAGCTCGTTTAAGTCCAGCCAATCAGAGCACACTCCAAATCCGTCTAACTTTCCGTTCTGCTTTAGTTTAAATCCAAGAAACTGAGGCTCGTCGGTGGAAGCGGCAGACGCTGTAGATGTAAAAACAGCGATTCACGTGCTAATTCTCTAATTGTATCGTCATTATTGAGCATATTTAGAAGATGTCCTGTTCTAGAAGCGGTGTAAAGCCATTCGATGTTTGGGGCGCCGAGGCCTCCGTCTCCACACGGCTGGAAGATAATATCCCGAGTTGTACGGCTATTAAGACAGAACCATTTCCTCACCATCTTTACCGTTTCATCGTTCATCAATGTGCATTGTGGAATATGTACGTTTGGGAAAAGATGTTGAATTTTAGCCACTGCAATCAGCCTGATGGCTTCAACTTTCATCATTATGGGGAGTGGGGCATAGTGGAGTGTACTCGTGACACAGCTCTGTGATCTGTTCCTCCCAATCACCACTGATGTTAAATTTATGTCCCAGATAAGGATAGGTTTCATGGCGTTCTGCATTAATGAAAAGGCAGGGGGTTTATCAGACTTTGCTCTATATACCATCTGTTTCCTCCACTGCAGCACATTTTGTATGTCTAAACCTGACCACCTTATGAAATCCAAAAAGACGACGAAGAGCTCGGTAGACGAGTGTTTGAAGTCATCTATTCCCGTTTTAAGACAGAAGACATGTTCATTCATCCCCTGCCTATTGATATAAGCTTTTTGCTTTGGTGAAAGTATTCCCGTTTCTACTAGCCAAGGAAGTATTCTTGCCAGTATACACTTCATAAACACTTTATAGACTGTTTACACTTTATATGACACTTCTGTTTATATATCCATAGCCTACTCCCTTAATAAAATCCAGTACGTCCAAACATTAGAAGTCTACACATGCATTTTATATTTAATATGAGGGAAATACACATGCGTACACGGACGCGACACAAAACATCTTTAATATTTAGGTGGCAAAAATATAGCCTATATTTTTTATAATTCTGTAAATTACACTGTACAAACCAAAAGTAATAATAGGCTACCCACCAGATGAAGGGTTAGCTCTCACCAGAACATAAAATATTTATTTTGTTTTATTTTTCGTGTTCGAGGTAAAAAAAAAAAAACAATGTCGTGACAGTTCTCTGGAAGCGGCACTAGTACCAAAGAGAATTAAAAAAAACTGTATTTTGATGGATTAAAGTTTTGGCTAATTTACCCTCAACTAGTTTTGTGGTGTAGGTCTAGGCCTACATATTTTATAATGTTAACTTCAAATAGGCCTAATATTAATAGTAATTTAAAGATGTGGTAGCATTGGATCTGGACTGGAAGGGGTGTGTCGCGATTCTGCCTTCTCACATCGCGATACAGGATCGTGGACCTGAGTATCGCGATTTCGATTTTATATCGTATATCGTTACAGCCCTAGCAATTACAATATTGTTGTAGACACTAGGCATCGCTCAGCCCTATTTTGTGCACCCTCACTATTTTCAGAAGCACCCTCAGTGATTTGGTTCTAGAACCGGGCCTGCCCTCTGCTGGTACAACACACACACATTCAGGATCTATAGTTACTCTAAAACTCCAACATTTTTATATACTGTGCATTTATAAAAATAAAAAGGTTAATCTATGAATGAGAAAGTGTAATTTGCTGTGAAATAAAAGGTGTTTCACTGCCGCCTCATCAGGTCTGTCAGAGGATGGTTGAAATCTAAATGAAGTGTTAATTTCTAACAGTGAAGTCACTGTATCTTCAGTCTCTTGATTCTGTTGACTGTGAGTCTCTGTAGTGGATCCTTATTCGCCATCAGATGAGCAGCAGAACATCAGACTGTCATCTATAACCTTCAATAAAACACACACAGTCACATATGCAGTATGAGATATTACATCTGTCACATCTTTTCATAAGAAAACTAACTAGATAATCTATATTAATTCCTTCTCCAACATGATAATATAGCTTCTATCTGATGCTCAAAGTCACTTTACAAAATCAAAAGCACATGAAAGGTCACTTTCACACAACGGACAGCTGATCCAGAACCAGCAGAAATCATCATTACACTCACTACAGATTTAATATCAGTTAATAACAACCCAAATCTCAGATTATCACACACATAAGGCGTCTTTACACAGAAAAAGCGGCACAGAAACCAAATCTGAAGCGCCATAAAATCACTAAATGTGCATTTACACAGAATGTTTATTGCTTCTCTGATGCGGCATAAATGCATTTACACAGAAAAGCGGCAAAGAAACGACAGGCGTCAGTTTTATTAGCGTGTCAGGCATGTCATGTGTGTGTGAGTTTGTGTGTGATTACACACGTCGACGACTCTGATCTTTTGCTGGTTTGTGGTTTGAGTACAGGACACTTTTACTGTATTGTCTCTTGTTGGCCGACATGTTTTAATTTGGCTAAAACAATATGGAGCTCGGTCTATATGTGTTGTCTTCCGCTTCTTGACTGTCGCGCCGCGCGTTTGGTTGTCATGACAATGGCGTAGTTTAGAGCGGCACAAGTTCCCGCTCATTTACACTGAAGCAAAACAATATCAGAGTCATCTTTGACACTAGCGGCTGAGGCGGGTCAGGCCGGCATATTCTCAGTTTGCTTTTATGCGGCATTGTGTCTTTACACAGAACTTTGAGCAGACACAGAGCCGCTTTAGAGCAGCCTTAACTCGGCTGTGTAAAGATGCCTATAGAGACAGTTCAAGGGGAAAAGAGGAAAATAACATTCATATTATTCTCACAATCAGTCACAACAGTATGAGCAGAATTACACTCATATTAAACAGTTTAAAGTTCAGAGACCGACAGAAACTGAAGCTGAATTTGAAGGCCCGTACACACCGGGACAAATATCAGCGCGCGTTATTCGTCAGCGTTTTTCAACGCGTTTTTTGTGTTCACACTCAAGCGTTTTTCGCTGACGATGAGCCGAGTGAACAAGCAAATTAATTCCCCGACATTAGATGGCGCTTAATGTAAAACAGAAATAATAATAGAATACTATACTAGGGTGATCGTATTCATGTCTCAATGTTTTATTTTGACAGATAGAAAAAAAACGAATGAAATAATGATAGAAATAATGTCTTCTGTATTAGAAAAATAAATATATAAATAATAAATAACTAAAAGAAATGCCTCCAAATGTAACAAAAAATAGCTCTCACAAACTTACAAAAACGAACTAACAAAATCTATTTATATCTTTAGTTTTCATTCTCTTTATCTTGTTTTTCTTCCTCGTCCACCTTGTTTGCCCATCTATATTTTGCTGTAGAACTGATCTTTCCCAGAAGTTTTTGTTTGAAAACCAGGACATTTTCATCACTTAAAAACAGGACAGGACGTGGAAACAGGACATGTGTAACGCAAAGTTGAGATGTTGCCCAGAGATAAAAACATAGTTGTCGGATGAACAGATGCACGAGAGACGAGAGTTGTCGTATTTCCCCGCATTTAAAGGGTAACTAAACCCCTGGTCAGAGCCTGACTCCACCCACTAGCAATATTTGAAAAATGCTGAAAAAATGGGCAGACCCCAGCGGGGCCAGGGGGCGTGCACCTGAGACCCGCCGTGAGTGACAGCTGCTGTCAGACTCTAAAATAGAGGGAGACTGGAGTTACGCAAGTAGCTGCCTTTGCAACAGATCGGCCATTTTTTTTTAATTTTTTTTTTAATATTTTTAATATTATCATGCACAGAACACATTATCCCCATCAGTTTTTTTATTTATTTATTTTTTTTTAATTTAACAGTCAGACATACATACAAACAAACCAACATAGTGCAGTAGTGAGCAATCTTGTAAATCCATAATTCCAGCAGTGGCAAGAGTGATTTAAGTGTTTGATCTAAGTGTGTAAGTGAGCGTGTATGAGCGTGGGTATGTGTATGCGTGTGTACACAAAGTAACCATTTATTATTTATTACCATTGTCCTTACCATCACTCCCCACTACCACCATACTGCCCATATTGTTTTTGTAGATTTTTATTTCCATCCTTCCTCCTATGTAACAATTGCCATTGTCAATCCTGTACAAAATATGATAATATAATTATATAATATAATAATATAATATAATATAAGACCACCTTCCCCCATATCTCATCAGTCCCTATCTTTTCCTATTTTTCTGTTTTTTTTTTGTTTGTTTTTTTGTGTGTTATGTGCAATGTCTAAAGTGCATTAAAAGAGGGAGTACAGTGCGATAATGTCTCAAATTGGGCCAGAGATGCTGTCCCGTTGAAACTACTTCTCGCCTGTCTTGCCTGCCTTGGTGTTTGCGATGTTTTTCCAAATATACTTATTCTTTTTTTTTTTTTTTTTTTTTCCTTTTCTATGTTGTGGTGCATTAAAAACCCATGAAAAGATAAGGGGGAAGTTATTGCATTAGTGATGACAATGACACTTAATTCTAGTTCTACATTCTAATTCTACAGCATTGACAATGGCAATATTGATGATAATAATAATAATAATAATAATAGTAGTAATAATAATAATAATAATAAATGACAATGATGATGGCAGTGGTGATCACAACGGTGAGAGCAAAAGACAGCAACAACAGCAATTACAACAATGAAACAACAAAAAATAAAATAAAAGTGAAAATAGTAATCATAACAGTGACAGTAAAGATAGCAATAACAATGATGACAAAAACAAGTTCGAACAACTAAAATGCACAACTATTCGTGGGTTGGTTATAGTCTGAGTTAAGAACAGAGAAGGGATTCATAGCTGTAAGAGGTCAGAAAGTGTTGGACGGTAGAGGTCAGTTTCAGATGTGTAATTATGAAGGGGAGATGCGAGTTCCATTGCAATGAAGTCTGTAATAAGATTTTTCCAAATGTTAATGTGTAATTTATTTCTGGTTTTCCAGTTCATGAGGATAGTTTTCTTGGCGATGGTTAGCGCTATGAGGAGTGTTTTAGAGTTTATAGTTTTATCAGTGATTATTGTGAGGTCCCCCAGCAAGCAAAGGGAAGGCGACAATGGGATGTGGCAGCCAACTATAGTGGATAGTGATTGTGTGACCTCTTCCCAAATGTGTTTGATTGGAGTGCAGTGCCAGGTTGCATGGATGTATGTATCTGTAGAATTTTGATTGCAATGTGTGCAAACTTCTGATGTGAAACCCATTTTAGCTAATCTATTGCCTGTGTAATGTGTTCTGTGGAGTATTTTGTATTGTATTAACTGAAGATTCGCATTTTTGGACATGAGATAGACGTTTTTACAGATTTGGGTCCAGAAGTTGGCATCAGTGGCTATTGAAAGATCATTTTCCCATTTTATTGTTGGTAAGTATATAGTCTGAAGTTGATTTGAGATAATTTTGTATATTTTAGAGAGCAGTTTTTTTGGAGAGGAAATGTTGACCATGTCTGATATTGCCGGTGGAAGTTCTAAATATGTATCTCTGATGTTTATTTTTGCCAGGACAGAAGATTTGATTTGTAGGTATTTTAAAAATTCGTTGTTCCCGATGCCATACTCCTGAGCCAGTTGTGGAAATGGTTTAAATGTGTTGGATTTGAAAATATGCTTAATGTGGGTGATACCCCTTTCCGCCCATGTGTGAAAATTCAATGTTTTTTTATTGCTTATAAAATCACGGTTGTTCCATAGTGGAGTGAGGTTAGATGGAGCTAATGTAGAGTTTGTGATTTGGTAAAATTTCCACCAGGCTGTCAGAGTGGAGGCTATAGTTACTGCCTTAAAACATGTGTGTTGTTTAATTGATTTGGTGAGGAACGGTATGTCAGCTATATTTAATTCTTTGCATAGTGATTGTTCTATATCTAGCCATATAATATCAGATTGGGTGGGGTAAATCCATTTGTATATGTATTGCAGTTGGTTAGCCATTGAGTAATATTGGAAATTTGGTGCTTCTAGTCCTCCTTGAAACTTACTCTTTTGTAGTGTAGTGAGTTTTATCCTTGGCGTTTTATTTTTCCAGTAGAAGTGAGTTATAATGGAGTCTAGTGATTTAAACCAGGTGAGTGTGGGGTGGGTTGGAATCATTGAGAATAGGTAGTTAATTTTTGGTAGAATCGTCATTTTTATTGCTGCTATCCTGCCGATTATGGAGATTGGGAGGTTGAGCCACCTGAGCAAATCGTCTTCTATTTTTTTTAGTAGTGGTGTGAAGTTGAGTGTTACCAACTCTGACAGTCTAGAGGAAATCTTAATGCCTAAGTAAGTTATGTGATCCTGACAAATAGGTATTGGTGATTGATGGGGTGCCACATCCCATTTGGTTTTATGTAAAGGGAGGATGGAGGATTTATTCCAGTTTATTGCATAATCGGATATTTTTGAGAAGGACTGGATTGTTTTGAATATTTCTTGAGTAGATGTTAGGGGTTCTTGTATATATAGTAGGATATCATCTGCATAGAGTGAGATTTTATGTATTTGTTGTGGTGTTTCAATACCTTTGATTGCTGGGTTTTGACGGATAGCTGCTGCTAAAGGTTCAATAAAAATGGTAAATAGGGATGGAGAGAGTGGACATCCCTGCCTCGTCCCCCTATGCAGTGCGAAGCTTTGTGATGTTAGTCCGTTCGTTGTGACTGTGGCCGATGGTGATGTGTATAAAATCTTGATCCAGTTAATAAATGACTCTCCAAAGCCGAATTTTTGTAACGTGGTGAATAAAAATTTCCAGTTGACCCTGTCAAAAGCTTTTTCGGCGTCTAATGTGGCAATGAGAGTATCTTTCTGTTGTGTTGATGAGTAATGCATTAAATTGTATAATCTGCGGGTGTTATTAGATGCATGTCTACCTTTTATGAAGCCAGTCTGATCAGGATGGATTATATATGGTATAATTTGTTCAATTCTATGGGCTAATGCTTTGCTAATAATTTTTATGTCGACATTTATGAGTGAGATAGGACGATAGTTAGATGTGAAGGTGTGGTCTTTGTTAGGTTTAGGAATGAGTGATATAAGTGCTGTATTCATGTGGGGAGGGAACTTTGCATTGTGTTTTATTTCTGTTATTGTTCTGCTAAATAGTGGGTATAAGGTTGACCAAAAATGTTCGTAAAACTCAGCAGGGAAGCCATCTGGACCTGGTGCTTTATTATTTTGCATGCTTTTCAGTGCGGAGTGAAGTTCTTTTTCTGTGATTGGTAATTCTAGTGTGTTTATTTGTTCCATGTTGAGTTTTGGTAGAATGATGTTATCGAGGAATTGGGTTATGTCTTCTTGGTTCGGATCAAGATCGGATGAGTATAATTTAGTATAGTAATCTTGAAATGTCCTGTTTATCTCAACTGGTGAATTGGTTAGCTTCCCTGCCGAGTTTCTGATGGAGGTTATAGCTGTTTTTTCTTTATTTCTTTTAATTTGAATAATTTAATACATTATGATAAAACGAGCCAATTATCGTATTGATATCGTCAAAGGCATCTGCCGTCGGCGATATGTCAGACTATCGTCGATACACGATACTATCGTCTATCGGCACAACCCTAGCTGACAAACAATTAAAATAAAAAATACACACTTAGTCATTGTGCTTTGGAGTTTATTCAAAACTATAAATGAATATGCTACTTGAATACATTAACTGGCACATTTGGTATTCTGTCAACTCAGGCTTTGATCCTGAGTTTAGGTGTAACATCAATAGCGAACAGCCAATCACATGCTGATAGAGTTTATAGAATATTAAGAATTTAAACAAATGTACACAGGAAGATTCGTCTTCTTTTGGGAGGTGATGGAAACTACAGTCGTTGGCAGGATCACTCTAATTCATTTTCAGCTTATGTTCAAAACAATCACGTTTAAGCCACTGAATTAGTTTAGTCCGGTTATACATACAACCGCAAACAGCACATGTTGTCCCTGAGCTCCGTAACGACATCTCTCATAAAGATTTGCGTCTTTAAATAGTAAAATAATTATCCGAAAAACAGCTAGCCTCTTCGCTAACTAACACACAAAATACCATTGGAATGCTACTTCCGCCGCCGTACCGGAAGTTTCACCCACTTTATTTTTTACAGGAGCGCCCCTCGGAAACTTGTGGATACAGAGCGGAATGGATGACGCATTTTAAATATCGCTCGATCACGTGAATTTGATTGTGGGAAGCCAAAATCGTGATTAAAATTCGATTAATTGTGCAGCCCTGAATCAATGACAAATTGCATTTGAGAAATTAGAACTGGTTCTCTTAACTGCAACTCTAAATGGTTATTATTTTTAAGTGTTTAATCTATTTTATTTTGAAAAGTTAGGTTTTCAATAGGGGTGTGAACCTACATTGTTCTCAGGGTTCGGTTTGATTACGGTTATCATGTAATCGATTTTAGTTCAATTCGATATCACAATGTATTATGATGCACTGCTTCTTTAATTTTCAATTTTTCAGGTTTCAAAAAGTGATGTGTGTGTTTGCCTATCTGGCACAAAGCACATATGCAACAAATGACGTCAGAAAAGCGTCAGTACATTATAATTGGTTATGATCTGTTACTGAACAGATACTGAATTGTCCTCATTTGCATAGCAATGCATCATTGAAACGATTAAATTCGATACCGCTAGTTTTCAAGGTGTAAACTTGGCCACATGGCGACTGCATCAGACAATTGATAGCCTAACGTTTAGACACTGTCGCAAGGGGAATGCCACAGTGTGTCTACGTTCAGTAGCTTCTGTCGTAAAAGTTGTTACCGTTCGGATTTGGTGGTATTCCACTGCATAATAGCCCATATATTCCCCATTCAGTTCATAAACTGCTAAGGCAGACAAAAAGGTATGATTCTCTGGCCAGAGTGGGGTGTGTGTGAAAGTGTATGAATGTGAATGTGTGAGATAAGGTATTCTGAGAGACACCAAGACAAGTAAATGTCAATCAAAACACCTGTGTCTAAAATTATTAAGTGGGCCCACAGGTTTAAAATATGACTACAGGTTAAAATATGACCAGGGTGAAAATAAAATATGGCCAATAAATTAACGGCCATGGAAAATTTTGGCTAACTATCCTGAGTGTTTGAGTTGTTGTAGTGGCAGAAAGAAACAGTGCCACAAATGCGCAGCGTATAACTTTGGGAAGGCAGAGAGCAATCTTACCCTGTCCTCCCCATACTTATTTTTTCCTTTTACAGGATGTCATGATGGATCTCATCGAGCAGAACTGATTCTTTTCCAAATTTATAAATATTGTCTTGTTACTGTTTAACATGAAATTTGACAGGTCTCATCAGAAAAGGAAGACCGGCCAGACAAGCAGATGAGTTAATATATGTTGTCACTAACAAAAATAGTTAAGGTCTCCATTCACAGGTGAAAGCAGAAAGGAAATGTTTCACTCCACAAATAGGGTCCAGTGGGTGCGGTTGTGATCTGAGGACGAATCTCGCAACAATCAGTAAGGTTGGAGAGCATGACACCTCCATCCAAGCATCTCACCTTAAACTAGCCTACACCAACCAGCCCTGAGCAACCCCACACCCAAACGCAGACGGCAACACAGCCTCAAGTGGGGGATAAAAGGACGTGCTAGTAACGTACCTCCCTTGCCGTCGAGGGAAAGACCTTACTACGGTTCGCAAAGAACCATTCTGGTGAAGATGGAATGTCAATGGGGCAACGAGATGATCAACGCACCTGGAGAAAGATGTGGGCCAACTAATGGTTTAAGTTTATTTGTGTGATGTTTATTGATGTTTTATTTTGGTTCAATCAAACTGTATGACTGAGTTTTGAGATAGATCTCATGATTTGATTAATTACTGATTAATTATTTCAGGTAGGGATGCACCGATATGAACATTTTGGCCGATACCGATAACCGATAATTCTTTACATTTGAAAGCCGATAACTGATATATTGGCTGATAAATCTAAATTAAAAGTTTGATATACTTTGATAACATGTATGCATAAACAAATGGCTACAATAGTGTTCTCATTATAATGGCATGTATATTACAGTCTCAATTATAGTTATAAATGTGCATTGCAGTTTGAGCTGCGCACGCTAAAGATAAAGATGATTACCGGAAAGGCTACAAATGAAGCACTACAGCATCGTTCATTAACTCAACCAGACACATATATACACAAAATAAGCATATTACAAATTACAATGGCAAAGAATGATGCTAATGCTTAAGAGAACTTAACTGTGCATGTCATGAAGGCTTAAGTCCATAGATGTGTTTTTTCCACGACACGCTTGTCGCACTTAAACACTGGCGAACAAGAATTCACAACATTCTTTTCCAGGCGTGTTTTTATTATTCAGAACCATCATGGCGAACCACGCGCATCTCTCAACTGAAGTAAATAATCTATATATCTATCGGCTCTGATATATCGGCCCAAATTTCCTATTGAATCAATAACGATAAAAAAAATAAATAAATAAATAAAGAAAGAAAGACCATTTATCGCCCGATATTGATGTGGTCAATATATTTTGCATCCCTAATTTCAGGTACATGTAAATTGAGAAGAAGAAAATTTCTTAAATTCCGTAGAGTATAGGGACTCTAACTATTCATTACTGTAAAAATAATAAATAATTTTAGGGACTATTATTGAAGAAACTTTCAAAAAAAAAAGTTTTAACAAGTCTAAGACAGATATCATAGATGCTAAAAAAATAAAAATAAAATTGTATTAGTCGATCTCTAATGAAAGAGAATAGGTGATAAGTTACTTTGCTGGACAAGGTCTGAATAGATAATTGGTTAACAGTTTATAGTGATGAATTAAAGGGTTAGTTCACCCAAAAATGAAAATTCTGTCAGTATTTACTCACCCTCATGCTGTTCCAACCCCGTAAGACCTTCGTTCATCTTCGGAACACAAATTAAGATATTTAAGATATTAAGATCGCTCCTGCATACAGCCCATAGGCTTCTTGAGGGACTGGCTCTTGCTGTCCTCGAAAAGTCATTAAAGACATCGTTAAAATAGTCTTCATCACCGACCTACCCAAATCCCAGGGACACACCACCATCCTTACCATAATTGACAGGTTCTCCAAGGCTTGCCGACTCATACCCCTACCCAAACTCCCCACCGCCTTTGAAACAGCTGAAATTCTCTGCAATCAAGTCTTTCGCTTTTACGGTCTACCTGAAGATATTGTCTCCGATCGAGGCCCCCAGTTCACTTCAAGGGTTTGGAGTGCGTTCTTTAAAAATTTGAACGTAAACATCAGCTTAACCTCAGGATACCACCCTCAATCCAACGGTCAGACTGAACGACTAAATCAAGAAATCACACGCTTTTTAAGGGCTTATTGTCAAAAGGAACAATCAGAGTGGAGCAGATATTTGTTTTGGGCAGAATACGCGCAAAATTCCTTGGTCAAACCAGCTACAGGACTAACTCCTTTCAAGTGTATACTCGGCTTTCAACCTCCCTTGTTTCCCTGGTCCGGAGAACCGACGGAATTACCTTCTGTAACTGAATGGCTACGCAAGAGTGAGATGATCTGGAATCAGGTCCATACACATCTTCTTCATGCTGTCCGAAGGCAAGAACTACAGGCCAATCGTCATCGACGCCCTAGCCCGCAGTACAGCGCTGGTCAATGGGTGTGGCTATCCACTAGAGATCTGAGACTTCGACTTCCTTGCCGTAAACTCAGTCCCAGGTATGTTGGTCCATTTCAAATAGTGAAACAAGTTACCCCTGTGTCTTTTCGCCTGGATTTACCTGCTAATTACCGCATCTCTCCTACTTTCCATGTATCCCTCCTGAAACCTGCTGTGGGCCCGAGGGGAGTGTCGGAAGCGGGAGTCACAGCCCCAGATCCTGCACCGCTCCTGATCAACGGCGAGGAGGCGTACCGTGTGCACGAAGTGCTGGACTCCAGGCACCGGGGTAATGTTCTCCAGTATCTGGTGGACTGGGAGGGGTACGGTCCGGAGGAACAATCTTGGATCAACGCCAGTGATATTCTGGACCCATCACTCACAGAAGAATTCCACCGCAACTACCCGGAGAAACCGGCCCCTCGACCTCGTGGAAGACCCCGGCGTCGTCAACCTTCTCGCCTCAGGAGCTGCTCGCAGGAGGGGGGCTCTGTTACGGAGCAGGCTCCCGCTCCGCCTCCTCTCAACCAGCAGAGGGAGCCGTCACCTGAGTACTAATCTTAGCAGGACTTCATTTACCATAATGCACCACCCCTGGGACTGATTACACACACACCTGAATCTCATCGGACTTTCTATTTAAGCCACACTCATACATTCACTCAGTGCGAAGTATTGCATTGCCACGGCTGTAATGACTGAGCGTTTTTCCCTTGCCTGCCTGTCCTGTGTACCGACCTTGATCTGTTCTACCACTCTCGTTAGCCTGCTGCCTGCCCCGACCCGGATTGTTTTGGATTATTGTTGTTTGCTGCCTGTCCTGATTCTCTGCCTGTTATTTGACCATCCTCTGTGCCTGTCCTGTGATAACCCTGCTTTGCCGATCACTGACCCCTGGGGGACCCCGCAGGTGACTGTGTGTTGCCGGGACCTAGCACTTCCAAGTGAAATGTACTCTGTTCTGTTAGTGAGGTATGATTTAAACCAGTTAAGAGCAGTGTCAGTAATTCCAGTGGTTTGGTGTAGACGATTTAGGAGTATGCCATGGTCAACTGTATCAAAGGCTGCCGACAGATCGAGTAGTATGAGGAGTGATGGTGAACCCGCATCAGCTGTCATTCATAGGTCGTTTGTGACTCTTATCAGGGCTGTTTCCGTGCTATGGGCATGGCGGAAACCAGACTGGAATTTTTCGAAAAGATTGTTGTGTTTAAGATGTTCATTTAGATGGGCGGCAACAGCCTTTTCCAGTACTTTGGAGAGGAATGGGAGATTGGAAATGGGCCTGTAATTTGCAAAAACATCTGGATCGAGGGTGGGTTTTTTTGATAAGTGGTCTGATCATGGCGGTTTTTAGGGCAGGTGGAACTCTGCCGGACCGGAGGGAGTCATTTATCACAGTGGTGATAAGAGGGCTTAGGACAGACATGTTTATTTTCAGTAGAGATGTAGGAAAAGGATCGAGGGCACAGGTGGTAGATTTCATCCTTTTGATTATCTTCTCAACCTCTTGCTGTGTGATTTCTGGGAAGCAGTGCAGGGGCTCGGGGATTGCAGACTGTGAGGGAAAATTCAGGGTGGATAGTGTTGAGGATCCAGGAAAGGTAGAATGAATTGAGTCTATTTTTGTTTTGAAAAAGTCCAGAAAATCATTACAGTGCTCTTCTGTAGTTTCTATAAGTGAGGGGGTTTGTGGTTTGAGCAGATGATTTATGGTAGAGAAAAGTTGTTTGGAATTTCCGGGACTATTCTTGATGACGTTTGAGTAGAAATGAGACCGTGCCTTTGTAAGTGACTTTGAGTAGACCTTTTGGTGTTCCCTAAAAGCAAGCTTGTGCACAGAGAGACCTGTGGCTTTGTATCTCCTCTCAATGACACGGCCAGCCGCCTTCATTTTCCGTAACTCATCAGTGTACCAGGGGGCTGAACGGGCAAAAGTGACCGTTCTGGTTTTGACCGGGGCATGGAGATCCATAATGCTTCTGAGGGTGTTATTGTAATAGTCCACTAGATCTGTGGGTTGTGAGCAGTTTGCAGAGAGGAGATGCTGAAGGTCGGATGTCATAGTCTCATGGTTGATATTTTTCAAGTTTCTGAAGCTGATTTGGCGTTTGGGCTTGGTGAAGGGGGACGGTGAAGACATTTCCATGGAGATGGCCTTATGGTCGGAAACTCCCAAATCATACACCAAGAGATTGCTGAGATAAACAGAGTTTGTAATGACTAGGTCAAGAGTGTGGCCCCTGGTGTGGGTGGGGGCATCGACAAGTTGTGTCAGATTAAAACAGTCAAGTAGTTGGAGGAATTCTGCAGCGAAACGGCAGGTGGAGGAGTTAACATGGATATTCATATCTCCTAGTACAATGGTATTGGCAGACATTGTACAGAAGGTTGAAAGAAGATTGGATATATCTGGGATAAAAGATGGGTTTGGTTTGGGTGGCCGGTAAATAAGAAGTATTGTCGTGGAGAGAGGGTGCTGACATTTAAATGCAAGGCATTCAAACGAAGTCAGCTCAGGCAGGGTTATACTGGACAAGATCAGATCACTTCGGTGGATGACAGCCAGACCGCCACCACGCCCTGTGCTGCGGGCTTTCTGTAAATAGCAGTAGCCAGGAGGACAGGTCTCATTTAGAAAAGAATAAACTTCTGGTTGATGCCAGGTTTCTGTGATGCACATCATATCCAAACACTTTTCCAATATATGGTCATGTATGAGGCCAGATTTGTTTGTGATGGATTGTGCATTGAAAAGTTCAATCTTGATATTGGATGTAGTAGTGAGTCTCTGGATTGGCCGAAGTAGGCTGAGATCCATTCCACGTTTTCCAACCTGATCAGTGGGTAGTATCGTCATGGCAACTCCGGCGTTACTAGTCCTGGGAGTAGCAGGGCCCTGATGACGTGTTCGAGATGCGACGGTGCGCACGCGAGACAGGAGGGATGAGATGTTGCGATCAGACTGGGAGGAAACAAACTTTGGACGGCAACTTCTGTATATAACGGGGCCGGCGAAGGAGTCCAAGTTGTTTTATGACTGATTTGCACGATGGAGTGGTATAGATGTTGAATTCCTTCAGCTGGATGGTGGAATAATTCAGCATTATGCCGATCGTGGAGAGTGGTCTGTTAGCCGTTTGCAAAGCCCGTGATGGGCAGAGGAGAATCAACAGACACAGCAAGCAGACAACTGTGACTCCGGATGGACACCTCACGATCATTGACAGCGGGAAAAAGCCTCACGGAAACAGGCGTAATGGACAGATACGGGAATTCTCTTGCGATGGAAAACTGGTAGGTAGACAGCCGCTTGAGACGGTGGAATCAGTACAGAACACATCCAAATCCACAAAGTTTACTAGTGAGCAACGGCACTAGTAATAACTCTCTGAACGTAATACTGATCGATAAACGTTATACTATATATACCGTGACAAAAAACGGTTGCAGAGACTTATTTTTATTTTTATTGTGGTTAACGTTAGAGAAACGGAGAAGCGGCGAACAAGCCACGCCAGCGTCCTCTCCTCTCCCTGCCCAATGAATCTGAGGTATCAGATTCATTGTGAATGAGTCCAGCCAATCTCTGAGTATTGCTCGAGAACTCTCCTGGCCGAAATTAAAAGCATTGAAAGGACATTTGCTGGAGTCTGTCTGTTATTTAAGCTGCGCAGCAAGAACAAGTAAGTTACAATTATTAGCACCCGGCGGACGTCGACTGTAGATGCGCCAGGGTTATAGGATTAGAACCCGGCGGACGTCGACTGGAGATGCGCCAGGGTTATAGGATTAGTACCCGGCGGACGTCGACTGGAGATGCGCTAGGGTAGAGGGTAGGTTTAATTGACTCAGCGGACGTCGATGTGTAGATGCGCTGGTAAAAGTATAAGACTTGGCCAATTAGAGTGAGTATTATTGTAGAGTAGTCAGGTTCAGGGAAAAAATCCATTACAACGCGCACGACGCAAACCTCCAAACGTTGATTTTATGAATGGGAATATGAATATTGTATGAAATATGAATATGTATTGGGTTTAAAACCATACAGGCATGATCTATAGGCTATATGATTATAATCAGAGCATGTGCATGTTTGTCAGTGATTTATATTAGGTTATTACAGCATTTAAAGAGCATTTGAAACGCCGTAACCTTTGCCGTTTCTGCATCTGAGGCAAACGCATTAACGGACTCTTTGTCAGACTCCGTACAGTTAAAATACGATTCTGAAACGTTGTCAACCTCGGGCTGAAGTAAATTTATGTAGGCTACTCATTTTCACAAACTAAATTAGAATTACGAGTTTGCTTACTTGGCAGAAGGAAACGCTCCATCTTTCTAAATAATTCTAATACATTGCAATTTACGTGACCTGACGTTGGACGTCGCATATGTGTAATGAGTAAAATGTTTGTCTTAAATTATTTTATCATTTATTAATTAGAATATACGAAAACATTGATTTTTATTAGTAAACTATTTTCTAAACAGCCAAAATATAATTGCTTCCAGATATTATTTTTGGGGTTGGGGGTGCTATTGGGGTGCTTTGGTCTTTCTTGGGGGTGCTGAAGCACCTGCTAGCCCCTCCATAGCGCCGCCTATGCCCCTTATTAAAAATTCATATAAAACAATCACTTAAAATGTCCTCCAGAGATTAATATTAATATGAGGAAGTCAAACACATGAACACTCACCTTGATCAAACTTTCCCTCATGGAACAAAATTATATTACAGTATGATATATTAGGCAATATATATATATATATATATATAATTTAATATTTATATTGTCCAATATATTGCAATATAGTCCATATATTTATATATATTGATACATATATTGCAATCAAGACCAAAATAGTCACTATATTTTTTACATATAGTTTGTCTTTTTAAAGTTTGGCTTTATATGCTTTAATATACTGCAATATATATGTGCTAGACAAACACACACACACACATATATATATATATGAAATTATATGGAAATATATAAATAAAATGTATGTATAGATATGTGTTCCATATGTTGTGGAATATATTTTAAATATATTTAAAATTGTATGGAAATATATG
Organism: Pimephales promelas; assembly: GCF_988280905.1. Classification (NCBI taxonomy): domain Eukaryota; kingdom Metazoa; phylum Chordata; class Actinopteri; order Cypriniformes; family Leuciscidae; genus Pimephales; species Pimephales promelas. The sequence goes on along the minus strand of NC_142770.1, from coordinate 38,339,664 downwards.
AATAAAATGTATGTATAGATATGTGTTCAATACATTGTGGAATATATTTTAAATATATGTAGAATTATATGGAAATATATAAATAAAATATATGTATAGTTATATGTTCCATATGTTGTGGAATGCATACCTATATTTACAATAGTAGCCTATGGAAATATATAAATAAAATATATGTATACATAATATGTGTTCAATATATTGTGTGTGACGATCTGCGGCTGGAGTGCCCACTTGTGCCTCTGGTGTTTGATTATCTTGTTGACTGCACATGTCTTAAGCCTGAGTGGCCTTTTGTCCTTTGCTGAGTTCCCTTTCGAAGGGAACTCAACAATACGTCGAATGACGCAATGGGGAACGCCTCAGGCGTGACAGGTGTCTGAAATCAAATATCAACTCACAGTAATCAGGTTGACCGGCGACAGCCCGTGCATCATCAGCTTGAATGATGAGCGCGTCAATCTGGATGTATAAGAAGGGCGCCTTGAAACCGTGACAACATCTTTTCGTCTTCAGGGACTGTTTGTCTGTGTGATAGTATCAACGATTAAGCGCGCAGAGACGTGGAGAAACACTTTGCGCGAGTGTGCCGACTTGTGGCCAGATATTTGACACTGGAGGATTCACACGATCTGTGCGTGTTCTGCCTGAGAGAAGAGCACTCGCGGGAAGCTCTCGAGGGAGTTTTTTGCGCGAACTGAGAGTTTTCCTTTCAGAACTCTCTGCTCTCGTCTGACCCACTTCTCGAAGGAAGTGGGCGCGGCATCTGAACCCCGCGGTTCCGGTTCCCGCTCGGGTTGAGGCTCAGTGGCGGTTGAGCTCGTGGAGCTTTCAGATGGAGCTGGCAGATTATCGGGAGAGGGGCGTTAACCTCGTGGATGATCTACCAGCTGACGAGGGTGAGTTACAGATTAAAGGGTTAGTTCACCCAAAAATGAAAATTAAGTCATTAATTACTCACCCCCATGCTGTACCAACCCCGTAAGACCTTCGTTCATCTTCGGAACACAAATAAAGATATTTTTGATTGAATCTGAGGGCTGTATCACTCTTCCATAGATAGCCTGAGGGACTGCCTCTTGACGGCCCAGAAAGTCATTAAAAGAAAAGGTTTAAATATTCCATGTGCCTACAGTGGCTCAACTATAACTTTATCAAGCGACGAGACTACTTTTTGTGCGAAAAAAAAAAACGTAAATAACGACTTTATTCGACTTTCCATTACTTCCTTATAGGCGCATGCGCGAGAACTGAGACGAGACCGTTCTTCTTCGACTACTTTTTGTTACCGGCTGCTCACCGCTTAGGAGTTTTACCGCCCCCTACCGTATAAGATGACGTACTGCTTGTAAACAGAACGTTTTGCGCCTCCGGCTATATCAGTACGTCATCTTATACGGTAGGGGCCGGTAAAACTCCTAAGCGGTGAGCAGCCGGTAACAAAAAGTAGTCGAAGAAGAACGGTCTCGTCTCAGTTCTCGCGCATGCGCCCATAAGGAAGTAATGGAAAGTCGAATAAAGTCGTTATTTACGTTTTTTTTTCGCACAAAAAGTAGTCTCGTCGCTTGATAAAGTTATAGTTGAGCCACTGTAGGCACATGGAATATTTAAACCTTTTCTTTAATGACTTTATGGGCCGTCAAGAGGCAGTCCCTCAGGCTGTCTATGGAAGAGTGATACAGCCCTCAGATTCAATCAAAAATATCTTTATTTGTGTTCCGAAGATGAACGAAGGTCTTACGGGGTTGGTACAGCATGGGGGTGAGTAATTAATGACTTAATTTTCATTTTTGGGTGAACTAACCCTTTAACTCTGAACATCTAAGAAGAGAGAAAATGAGCGCTCTCTCTTTGGTGAATCTGTAACTGTTCTCTTCGGGCAGGGCAGGAGTTGGCTGTAATATATATATATATATATATATATATATATATATATATATAGAAAAGGATGTCAGTTTGGTTGAGACCGAACCATTTCAGCCCTCCTGCCCAGTGTACGCTGAGCTGGTTGACATTATGGGGCGCGCCACAGACAGATTGCAGTTGCAGTGGAGGCGCGTCTGGGAGGAACCCGCTCATGGTATTTTGGATGGCTGGTTCCTCCCCACCCATAAGCCACCAGCCCGGATGAGCCTTCCATTCCTTTCTGATCTCCACGCTGGGATTGCGAGGGTATGGAAGAATCCGTTCTCCTCACGTCTCTATCTGCATCAGCGGGCTAGTTTCGCTGCTGTGGAGGGAGCCGTGGAGCACGGATATGTGTCGATGCCGCCAGTGGACGAGACGTTGGCTAACTATCTCGTCTCTGGTTGGTCCTCTTCACTAAGAGCTCTGACCCTGTCATCCAAGCTGCTCAAGACATCTTCATGCTTGAATGACAGAGCGTACACGGCAGCAGGTCAGGCAGGTGCGGTTCTGCACGCCCTTGTGGTCCTCAGGCCTACCAGACTGATCTGCTGCGGGACTCCGGGCCACCAAGCAATCTGCTGTTCCGTCAGTGGCCACGGAGAGACATCCGTGGGAGCTCCCACATACTGTGGTTGCCGGGTTACAGGCCTCACCAGGCCTTCCTGGTTATGAGCTCCCACTGATTGTGGTCGCCAGGTTACAGGCCTCACCAGGCCTTCCTGGTTATGAGCTCCCACATGCTGTGGTCGCTGGGTTACAGGCTTCACCAGGCCTTCCTGGTTATGAGCTCCCACATACTGTGGTCGCCAGGTTACAGGCCTCACCAGGCCTTCCTGGTTATGAGCTCCCACATACTGTGGTCGCCAGGTTACAGGCCTCAATAGGCCTTCCTGGTTATGAGCTCCCACACATTGTGGTCGCTACGTTACAGGCCTCAAAGGGGCCTTCCTGGTTATAGTTCCCACATACTGTGGTTGCCGGGTTACAGGCCTCACCAGGCCTTCCTGGTTATGAGCTCCCACATACTGTGGTCGCCAGGTTACAGGCCTCAATAGGCCTTCCTGGTTATGAGCTCCCACACATTGTGGTCGCTACATTACAGGCTTCAAAGGGGCCTTCCTGGTTATAGTTCCCACATACTGTGGTTGCCGGGTTACAGGCCTCACCAGGCCTTCCTGGTTATGAGCTCCCACTTATTGTGGTCGCCAGGTTACAGGCCTCACCAGGCCTTCCTGGTTATGAGCTCCCACATGCTGTGGTCGCTGGGTTACAGGCTTCACCAGGCCTTCCTGGTTATGAGCTCCCACATACTGTGGTCACCAGGATACGAGCTCTCACATACTGTGGTCGCCAGGTTAAAGGCCTCACCAGGCCTTCCTGGTTATGAGCTCCCACACATTGTGGTCGCCAGGTTACAGGCCTCACCAGGCCTTCCTGGTAATGAGCTCCCACATACTGTGGTCGCCAGGTTACAGGCCTCACCAGGCCTTCCTGGTTATGAGCTCCCACACATTGTGGTCGCCAGGTTACAGGCCTCACCAGGCCTTCCTGGTTATGAGTTCCCACATACTGTGGTAGTCAGTTTACAGGCCTCACCCAGCCTTCCTGAATGTAGGCTCCCACATGCTGCGGTAGCCAGAATACAGCCTCACCACCTTTCCTGAGCACTTTGCTCCCACTCTGTGGTCACCAGGCTTCAGGCTTCATTGGCCTTCCTGGTTGTGAGTTGTCACATGTTAGGTTGCAGGCTTCACCAGGCCTTCCTGAATGTGAAACCCCCACTTTTCGTGGTCGCTAAGTTGTAGTGGTGAGTCTTCACATGTCAGGCTGCAGGCCTCAGCGGCCTTCCTGAATGTGAGCTCCCCATGCATTGGGACTATTGGGTGTTAGGCCTTGTCAGGCCTTCCTGATTATGGGTTCCCACTTGTTGTGGCTGCCAGATAACAGGCCTCAAGTTCGGCCTTCCTGAATTCAGAGTGAAGTACACGAACCCATACTTCACCTATTATTGTGGTAAATCACATGACGGGATATCTTGTGTACTTTCTAAAATCCATTTCGTATGGTAAGGGTCACGCGCGGTATGCTTCGGTCCCTTCTTATGTGGGTCAGACCCCGGTCTTCCCTTGGGTCCCACTTTAAGAGGCGTCCTGTCACTTAAGTAGGCTACAGGGACGCCCTTCTCTGGCTAACTTTTGGAAGAAGTAGCTTCCACTTGGTGGAGTAAGCTCCCACAGGTTGTGGTCACCAGGCTGGGTCTCACTGACCTTCCTGAGTATGAGCTCCCACCCAATGTGGTCGCCAGGTTACAGGCCTTAACAGGCCTTCCTGGTCATGAGCTCCCACACACTGTGGTCGGCAGGTTACAGGCCTTAACAGGCCTTCCTGGTTATGAGCTCCCACATATTGTGGTTTCTGGGTTACAGGCCTCACCAGGCCTTCCTGAATTCAGAGTGAAGTACACAAACCCATACTTCACCTATTATTGTGGTAAGTCACCCGACGAGATGTCTTGTGCACTTTTTAAAATCCATTCCTTATGGTGAGGGTCACGCGGGGTATGCTTCGGTCCCTTCTTATGTGGCTCAGACCCCGGTCTTTCCTCGGGTCCCACTTTAAGAGTTCTTAAGAGCTAACTTCTGGAAGTAGCTCCCACTTGGTGTGGTTTTTCAGGTACACCAGGCTGGGTCTCCCTGACCTTCCTGAGTACGAGCTGCCACCGGATGTGGTCGCCAAGTTACAGGCCTTACCAGGCCTTCCTGGTCACGAGCTCCCACACACTGTGGTCGCCAGGTTACAGGCCTCACTAGGCCTTCCTGGTGATGAGCTCCCACATACTGTGGTCGCCAGGTTACGAGCTCCCGCATACGGTGGTCACCAGGTTACAGGCCTTACCAGGCCTTCCTGGCCATGAACTCCCACACACTGTGGTCGCCAGGTTACAGGCCTCAACAGGCCTTCCTGAATTCAGAGTGAAGTACACAAACCCCATACTTCACCTATTATTGTGGTAAGTCACCCGACGAGATGTCTTGTGCACTTTTTAAAATCCATTTCTTATGGTGAGGGTCACGCACAGTATGCTTCGATCCCTTCTTATGTGGTTCAGACTCCGGTTCTTCACTTTGGGTCCCACTCTAGATGTGTCTTTGTCGCAATACATTACGACAGGCACTTCCCTTGTTCAAGCTATCTCCCACAACTGGTGGTTTTAGGTCTCATTAGACCTTTTTCGAGGTAGCCCCATATTGTGGGTCTGTCAGGTTTCTAGCCTTTGGCTTTCCTGAAGGATGAGCTTCCACATGCTGTGGTCGTTGGGTTTCAGGCCGCACAGTGTACGGCCTTCCTGACATGAGCCCTCATGTTTCAGAGCTCCCCACACAGAGGGGGTCATCAGGTCTTAGGTCTCATTGACCTTCCTGATTTTGATCCCTCTCTTACTTCCTCAGTGCTCAAAGCGAGCACTGGGTGGAAACTCGTGGATTGAGTGTACGATTCCCGTTGTTTTGAGGTTGAGTCACACTCTCCGGAGGATCCCGTCTCTGTGATCCGAAACTTGATGGTTTCTGCCAGCTTCGCGGGCCTTCAGTTTTTGGATGCCTTTCCTAGGCAATTTCCAGAGGCTCTGTCTTGGACGGACAGGCTATGGCCAGACTGTGTGTCTTAGTACAGATCACCAGGCCAGCATGGGGGCATTTCAGGAGGAGTGTTCTCCTGAATAGTGACTGGCTGGGGGTCCCTTTGGCCCCCTAGCCACACTCCCTAGAAGGGACCCCTTCTATTTTGAAGTTGTGGTCCTAAAGTCTTTGAGCTGGCCCCGATTTACCCACGTTATTACGTTCTTGTTTTTCTTGGTTCATTAGCTTGGGCTATGACCGGTAGGGAGTGCTGTCACTGACAGCCCGATGTAACATAGGGTGAGTGGTTTCAGTGTTCCTTGGAATTACTGGTTCTGACAGTTGTCACTGCCTTTTCGGCATGCACTCCCCTCAGCATGGCGGTGTGGGTATTTCGTTCCCCATTGCGTCATTCGACGTATTGTTGAGTTCCCTTCGAAAGGGAACGTCTCAGGTTACGACTGTAACCTATGTTCCCTGAGAACAGGGAACAAGACAATACGTCTCGTTGCCATGCCTCGGGGCCTGCCTGCAACAGTCCCTTCAGACGATAGGATGTTGTCACGGTTTCAAGGCGCCCTTCTTATACATCCAGATTGACGCGCTCATCATTCAAGCTGATGATGCACGGGCTGTCGCCGGTCAACCTGATTACTGTGAGTTGATATTCAGACACCTGTCACGCCTGAGGCGTTCCCCATTGCGTCATTCGACGTATTGTTGAGTTCCCTGTTCTCAGGGAACATAGGTTACAGTCGTAACCTGAGACGTTTTGTAAGTGTCATACTGCATGCTGATCGTTTTCCTAGTTCCTAGTTTCTTGTTTCTTAGTGTCAGTTTCACAGTTCCTGGACTCCCTGCCTGTATCTGGTTTTCCCGTTTGCCTTATCCCTGCATGGTATGTTTGCTGATCTGGACTGCTAACCTGGTTTTGACTTCTGCCTGTTCTCTCGTACCTGTTCCTGGATCTTCCTCTCAATAAAGCCTGCATTTGGATCACCTCTGTCCCTGCCTGTTCCATGTGCAGTTCCATGACATTGTGGAATATATTTTAAATATATGTATAACTATGTAGAAATATATAAATACAATATAGAAGACAATATATTGCAGACAATCTCAGAGATTTGTATACACTATACCGGTCAGAATTTTTAGATCAGTAAGATTTTTTTATGTTTTAAAAAATGATGTCTCTTCTGCTCACCAAGGCTGCTTTATTTGATGAAAAAAAAAATGACAAACAGTAATATTGTGAAATATTATGACAATTTAAAATGACTATTTTAAAAGAAGAAAAGACTATTAAAAAGTCTATTTTAATATATTTTAAAATGTAATTTGAAAGCTGAATTTTCAACAACACTACTGTTGCTGATAACACATCAGTTTTCATTGTCACATGATCCTTCAGAAATAATTATAAAATGCTGATTTTATGCTCAAAAAACATCAATTATTATTTTCAATGTTGAAAACAGTCGTGTACCATTTCCCCCCAAAAATTCTATGATGAATAGAAAGTTCAAAAGAACAGCATTTATTTAAAATATAATATTTTCTAACATTATAAATGTCTTTACTGTAACTTTTGATCAATTTAACTCATCCTTGATGAAAAAAAATAAATTCTTACTGACCCCAAACTTTTGAATGGTAGTGATTAATGTTACAAAAGCTTTCCATTTCAGATCAATTCTGTTCTTTTGAACTTTCTATTCATCAAAGAATCCTGAAATAAAAATGTAAAAAACTGTTTTCAACATGGATAATAATCAGAAATGTTTCTTGAGCATCATATTATAATAATTTTTTGTAGGATCATGTTACATTGAAGACTGGAGTAATGATGCTGTAAATTACACTTCACTATATCTTCACATAGAAAAACGCTGTTTTAAATTGTAATAATATTTCACAATATTACAGTTTTTTTTTTGTTGTATTTTTTATCAAATAATTGCAGCCTTGGTGAGCAGAAGAGACTTCTTTTAAAAACATAAAAAATATTACCGATCTAAAACTTTTGACCGGTAGTATATATATATATATATATATATATATATATATATATATATATATATATATATATATATATATACAGTATATATATACATACATGGGCTATATATGATATGACATGCATGGCATAGCTATTTAGCTCAATTAAAATATCTTTAATAATTTACAAATAATTACTTCAACTGCATTACACTAATATGTTTTATTGAAACATATGCTTTTCCACAGTTCCCTAAGGTCCTTGAAAGTTTATTTATTCCTTATTATTTGTGCATTTTGTTTACAGATATTTTATTTATATTTCATAACAGCACTATTGAAATATATTCCACAATATATGGAACACTTATCTATACACATATTGTATTTATATATTTCCATATAATTTCATATATTGAAATGTATTCTACCATATATTGAACATACATGGGACATGATATCTTTACATATATAACCAATACATTATCCCATACAAATTGTAATACATTATGGTGGATATTAATAAATATGAATTTGCACATTTTCAGATATAAAATAATTACATATATTATATATTCATGTACCATATATTTCAATATATTGAAAGTGGCAATCATTTGTATATTTTGCCATATATTACAATATATTTAATATTGTATAATATATGCATCATCAATATATTACTCCATGTATTTCCAATATATAATATATTGGAAAATGGAAAGGAAAATAATATATTAATATTTTACAATATATTTCAAGTAATATATTGGTAAATATATTTTTCGTTCATAAGGGATATCCCCCCACCAAAAAATGAATAAAAAGGATATATTTATATAGGCCTATTTTTTTTTTAAAAAAAGAACTGCTTTGAAATTACTATTACATGTTTTCTCCTTCACGGCAGAGCCTGAGAATCACTTTCAGTTTAGCTGAAGTTTGTGTTCAGAAAAGAGAATGCAGTCTAACAGGTTTTAGTGGGTTCAGCAGCACAGTGCCTGCGTGACTCGCCATAAACAGAGAGAAATAGATCCGGCTACAATGTTCTTCCGCAAGACACAGCAGTTTGTAATAGTAATACCTTTAAATTAAAATATATTTATTTGTTTTACGAAGATAAACTAAACGAATGTCTTACAGTTTTTTTGGGGGTAAATTAACAATTTAAACCAGTTAACATTCCTGAAGCACTTTTAAGAGCTTTCCTGCATGATGGCTTAATGGAGTAGATGTCGTTGAACGTTTCATCAAGACTTTGAGAACCCCGCAAGATAGTTTTTTTTTTTTTGCTCTTTTTGTTTGTTTCTTCATATAATTTATTTTTATTTTTGATACATTGCATTACACTGACGAAGTCAAGTGTAAATGGATTTTATTGTCCGTATTAATATGTCCATTATTATTTTGCATTCACATTTTAACACGGATATTTTATCTTCTCAAAATCCCAACATTGAACAGACAGTTAACAAATCGTAAACACTCACAGAGAATAATGTTAAAGGCGGGCGTACACGGTGCGATTTTTTGCTGTTTTACGAGCTCGCAGATGATTTTTTTCACTCGGGGGAAATCGCGTGTAAATCGGTTATGCTCGCATGTCGCGGCTCGTATCGTGTGCGAGGAAGATACGAGCCGAGCCGAGCACCTCTCGACCTCCCGATAATTTTTAAGCATGTCGAAAAAGTTTGGGAGCTGTTAGCTTGCATTCGTGAGGTGTATGCGGTTGAATGAGCCGATTTGTCGATCTATCTGAATTTGACCAATCGGGAGCTGAGGAAATCCACAGAAGAAATACGAAAATGGTGTGGACTACTAGAAACACTGCTTCAATTAATGTTTTTATGATGACTTTGTGAAAGGTTAACTAAACAGCATCTGTCGTGTTCCTACTGGCCAGTATTTGGCATATTTCATTCTGAAACAACTGTAGGCTATGCTATTGTTTTTGATAGTGTTATACATTTCTTACAGATTCTTACACATCACGATGATCATTAGGCTATGTTTGTATCCTCTTAAAAGCAATGACAGTTTGTCTACAGCCTAAGCTTTTTTTTATTAATGCCGACAGAACAATGTTGCCAGATATTGCTACGAAAAACAAGCAAAAACTAACAAAAACAAAGAAATTATATAAAAATCCAAAATAAGTTCAAAGCTTGTGTTTTGAAAATAAGATAAATATATTACGAACCACTTTAATAACTTCCTAAAGCGTGACATTAATCCAAAAAACAAGTCCAGATACTGGCACCTTTCCATTATGTGGATCTTGCAACACGGGATCTGGCACCCGCGCCCTCACTCTCACAACGCGCTCAAGCTCACTCAAGCCCCGTTCACGGCGATAGCTTCTCGCAGCAAAATGAATTGCAAACGCTCACATGAGGTGGTTTAAACGGCTAATTAATCATTCAGAGAGCTTGAAATTTATTTTTGAATGTGTAGCCTACCGTAACTATGTCCGTCCGGACGTCCGTTTCGCGGTGCTGAAAACGAGCCTATAGCAAAATAACCACGGCTTGTATCAATGTTTTATATGCAGTTATGAGAGTTTTTAGTGCGGAACTTTGTGCGATTTCTTCGGAATTCAGCAGGTCGTAAAATCGTGTCGTATATCACTGCCTCCATACGATTTTTGTATAAACGCACTCGTAAAGTGTGCCTGGGCATACGATCTTCTGACCGTCAGAATTCGTACCGTGTACGCCCGCCTTAAGTCTATGCTAAATAAATCATGTACTAATCTATAAGAAAAATCATATTTAATTTCACTCATTCTCTTCACCTTGAAAGCAAATATGATCCATGTGTCCCAGTGCACTGAATTATTTCATGAAAGCACTTACTGTCTTGACGTTTGTTCTCCGTTAATATATCATGTTTTCTCCTTCACGACACAGGCTGAAAAACACTTCCAGTTGAACTGAACTTTGTGTTCAGGAAAGAGTGTGTAGTCGAACAGGTTTTTCTGGATTCGGTACATGACCGACTCTGACTGGAGAGAGAGAATAAACCACAGAACAGCATCAGTCCCTGAAAATCACATCAATCCTGCTGGAAATTATTATTCATGTTCTCAAATCAAGTCATACATATACTCTGGAGAATACAGGATAAGATTGAGTGAGATCTCCTTGAGTTAGAGGATTTAGTAATGCTTGAAGAAACACAAAATACCAAACAAACCTCAAAAATACCAATATTAATACAATTCCAAGCAAACAGAATAAATAACAACATAAACCTAAGGAAACATAAAGAAACCTATACACAATTCTGGCTAGCTATACATGTTGCCCTCTCATTTAAAATATGCACTTTCCCAACTAAACCTAAACTATCTTTTCCTCATTGAATAGTAAGAAAAGCCCTTTTTGTTCAAGGGCAATCCACGGAAAGACGGTAAAGAGTGCAGCAAGTATCTGGGAAGGAGAGCTTTGAGGGTGTAAATGACGCGCAAGTGCAGGAGTCAGTCCATTTCCTCAGTAACGGTCTCATTCACATATTAATGATAATCCAATCAGCCCAACTGATTAATTTAACTTACAATAGAGAGAACAGGACTGACAAAACTCTCATGCTTAACAGGTGACATCATCATCATCATCATCATCATCATCACAACTCCAAAGTGCAAAACACAATGTAACTCACTTCAATATAGAATGGTCAAATGTTGAGGGGATAACATTTATTTGAAGTCCCTTTAATCAAGATGTTTCTTGATAGCCTGCTGTCACTCCCATGCTATAGATGATAACGTGAATTTGCATATTACTGAGACTGGAATAAAGTGTCTCTATGATAAATAAGCAGAAAATTTTCAATTATATATCAGAGTGGAAGTTGGATTGGAACAGACCATAATTTCTTACAGGGTCTTCCAGGACTTCGAGATTTCATCATGCACGGTATTGGGTATTGGCCGCGAACGTGAATCGGTGGCCGTGCCCAAAAGCCATTCGTCCAGCCAGGCTGCCAGGGAAAGTATTGCAGTCCCCCCTGATGAATCCTGCCCACCTTGTGATGCAGCGACAGACATTGCATCATCCTCTGTAGCGCCAAAAGAAACTCTCTGGATCCTCCGGACGCTAGTCACCGGAGGGGTAGGTTTGCTCACCGTCACCCTCAGGTCACCCTGGCCACCAGCCGAAGAACTGGCTCTATTTCTAGAGTCAGTAGATTGGGGTGTGGATGAGGGGACTCTCACTCTTGCGAGAGTCTCGACTGTAATGACACGATGGTCATGTTCCCACATAGAGAACATGAGTCATCCATGAGCGCTGCTCTAGCGTGATCAATGCCCAAACACACTAGACAGCACTCGTGCCCATCAGAGTCTTATATAAGTCGTTCGCAACCAGAAGTGCACGGGCGAGGCATCTTTAAAAAGACGAGCCGTGTGCAAGCTCTTTTAGAGAGAGAAAACTCGGATGCTGAAGCGCCTGGGGAGAAACACACTCACTAGCGAACCACTGCACAGATAAGCAGGAAGTGTGCATTCGCGGGGAGATCGCCGTCACACCAACACCGAGAATCTGCTCATTGTAGAAAAGCTGACAATTCAGGGAGGCTTGTGGAACAAAGATCAAACTTGGCTCCGAAGCGAAAACATGTCTGCATTGCGGCCAGCGTCCTCCTTACATACTCACGAGGTGAGGCGGAGTTACGCTATGCAAATTCCACAGACCCATGGCATTTCTTTGCCATTGGCTTGTTTTATATTGAGCGAAGCTGATAGGCTTTCTAAGCGAAACCCCATTCATCATCATCCGACGGAACTCGGAGTGACAATGAAAGGGAACCCGTACTCCCTTTACTGGCTTCTGCAGGAACCTTTCATTTTTGGGGCCCGGTTGGATGTAAAATGATAAGAAACACACACACACACACACACACACACACACACACACACACACACACACACGTCTATAGTTCTCAGTTCAGCTCAGCTGTTATTAGTCAAATAAGACAGAAACACACACAAGAGAGCTGAGAGATCTTTAATTATATTAATGACAGAAGAGAGCGAATACAGGACAGTCTCTGACTCCATATGTGACACATGAAACACTTCTATAAACACACAACAATATTACTAATAACTCTCTTCTGATTTCCATGCAAGCTCTGGTTAATATTTCATATAAACTTAGATCTCTTCTAATATACTTTCTGCACTTTAAATCAAGTGTTTTTAGGGATAGTTCACCCGAAACTGTCCACTGACTTCATAAAACCATCTCACAATATTGTCTTTTATGTTCCACAGAAGAAAGTAAGTTATTCATCTTTTGATGAACATGAGAGCATATGTACATTATGTCAGTTATCTTTGTAACAGGGTGAATAGTAGTTATTTGGTCAAAAGAGTATAATGTACATGCATTAGGAACACAAGCAAGACTACGAGCTGAAACTACTTGATGTTGTTGGTCTGTCAGTCTATCGGGGGAATGAAGTGAGAATAAACCGTGCTTTATACAACCCTCCTCTCCATCGTATGATAAAGTCCTGCTGATCCAGAACACCAGCAGAAGCATCAACACTACATCAACACATCTTTAATAAAACTCTGTTTACCGCATGTGTTTTGTGGAGCAATTGATGAATCAAGAGTTGTCTCTAATAAAGCTAAATGCCATAGAAAGGAAGGGTGTGTGAGTGAACAGAATGGCATTGACTTCATGATGTTGAAACTGAAGTGCAGGTCCGTGAATGAGACGCAGGCTTTAGCACTGAAACACAGCAGGCAAACGCTGCACTACTGTCTCCAGAGTGTTCGTCCCGTGTGTGTGTCGAATCCTGATGTGTGTCAGTTCTACAGCAGTGAACAGACTTCATTAACCCTCCGACATCAGGCCTGATGAACATGTACAGGACACAGTCAGCCAGCGGGTTCAGGAGCAGGAGATACTCAGACAAATGCCAAAAAAAAATAGAATAATAATAAAAATAAAAAATGTCACTGTAAACTCTATGATCTCTAATAAAAGTCATGATTGTGTAGGGGAGAATGAGAAAAGTGTAAGTCAGAAGCACCAGGAACAAACTGCCCAAAATCTTTTTGTGCTTTACAGAAGTAAGAGATATTGCGCGTGAAAGACCGCGACGAGTGCCAATAAAACACAGAATGATTATCGGGTAGGGGATTAAATAGGCGATCGATCGAGACAGATAATCAAACAGATAATAGGAGTTAAAGTTCACAAAGATCAGAGGAACAAACCAGACGATCACAGAAATAACACAGCAGACTTTCAGTGAATGATGAGATCTGGACCAGATAGGATGAGCAACCAGAAGATATCGTTCAAGAGCAACACATGCCATAAAATACACACCCGCAATCAAACTATAATGATATGCATTTTCTGCGTCTCGTGACCATGTGATTGTCCATGTTAATCTAGAAATGATCTGAATGAGATCTGACAGAATCAAATGAATAACAAAAACTGGAGTGGAGTGCTGAGATTTGAGAAGAGCACACAACGCACACAGAGTTAAGATCATGACTGGAATCTCAATGGTGGCAATGGTCCTGATAATTATTGGGTACGCATCATTAAGTTTCCTGTTAAATTCCTCAATCTGACGCCTCCTTTCATCTTCATAATCTCCTCCACCTGATCCGCTGATATCATAACCTCCTCCACTTGATCCGTTGACGCTGGCGTTTTGTTCTGCCATTGTTTCCTGCAATTCTTGACAGGCACTAAATAACAAACCAGTCATTAGTTTAAAAAACATGCATTCATTTACTATTGTAATCATATATTCTTTTTATTAAAAACATTAGAGATAAATATATGACGTGACGTGTTTTCTGTGTGATTGTTGAAATGCAGTTTGCTCAGTTTGCTTGCTTGTTTAGAGGAGTGTGTGTAATGTTAGAAAGCCTGAAATAGGTGAAATGTCGGATTAAAGTTTATAAATCCTCAATTTGAAAAATATGACAGAAGCAAGAATGCTGTTGTTGTGAATATTCAGTCCAGCACAGCTGCAAGTGTACAATGGTTTATTAAAGGAGGAATAAATCTTGAAGAACTTACGTTACTGACAGGAGTGTGTGTTTGGTCTGCAGGTCAAAGCAGAAGTTTGTGGAATAACACACAGACTGACAGATGTTTGACAAGTTTCCACTGCCGTGTTTAAAGAGCTCTTCATTCACTGCACACACTGGAGAAACACACATCTTAAAGGGCACCTATTATGCCCCTTTTTACAAGATGTAATATTGGTCTCGGGTGTCCCCAGAATGTATTTGTGAAGTTTCAGCTCAAAATACCCCACAGTTAATTTATTATAACCATTTGAAAATGTCATTTTGGGGCCTGCTTAAAAATGAGCTGTTTCGGGGGTATACCACCTTAAATGCAAATGAGCTGCATATCCCCGCCCTGCCTTTGGATGAGGGCGTAACTTGATACCTATGGCTGGCAGTCGGTACTGAGAGACTGAAGAAACCTCTGTTTTGAATGTCATTCAGCGTACGTTTGAATCGGAATATATAAATAGTACGAAGAGACTCCGGCAGAATAAACAAATGAGAATGGACCAGTACGTCTCGGTATGGTTTTTTGATACATTTATGTACTTTAGAGTTGTAATAGCGTCCCATTTGAAATGATGGATGTCCAACACACACACACAGACACTAGCGCAATTTTTTGAAACTACATTCACATTCTGTGATAAAGTTTGCTACGTACGAGCGAAATTACATTTATGCGAGGGACCTGTTGCGTCATGTTTAGCTTGTCATACAGGTGCTTCTGTGGCAAATGTGAGAAGATGGCTAACTTACAGAACAACAACATATATGCAGTTTTTAATACAATATCTTTAAAAATATATATATTTATAAATGTGTGGTTACATACTATACAAACAAGGTTTTAAATTATATACAAAGACATCCTATGACGGCAATAACTTTAGACGCATTTGTTGTTGAATTGGCTGACATCGACTGAAAAGACTATTTGCTCAAAAATCATAAAATACACTTACTGTTACTGGAGGTGACGGTGGATAACGTGGATGACAAACAGTAGATGATGATCCACAGCTGAGGATTAACTTTTAAGCCACAACAACAGGATTAACCCACGAGTCCCTGACAGAACATTTATGTTTCCAAGAGACATTACCGGTTGTCATTGAAACAATGGAGGATGTGTGTACAGATCACCGAGGGCGGGGTCTATGCCACAACCACACTGTCAATCAAACCCCTTTCTCACTTTCTACGTCACAAAGACCTGGATCTCAGAACAGCTCGTTCTGACACAGTGCATATGATTTATTGAGATTGTAAAAAAAACACTGGGTGGATTTTTATCATTCTAGGGTGGTTTTGCTCACACACTGCCAACACACATTTATGTTCAAACACCATGTAAAAGTGAATTTTCCATAATAGGTGCCCTTTAAAGCTTGTTGATCTAATGGAGGAAATGCCTGAGATTACACACACACACACTATCTGATCTAACGTGTGAAACTGGATTTATACCTTAAACACACAATTCACTCACAAATAAACTTATAAACTCAACTTTATATCTGATGCTTTAATTTTTAAATTTCCCTCAGAGTTTATAACTCTTTCCCCGCAAATGTTTTAAGATTAATATATTAAAATATATTGCAAATAGTGTAAGGCGAGACACTACAGGTGAATAAGGTAAAAATATGAACTATGAACTTGATATTAACATTAAAGTTGATTACTCACATGAATAGGAGGAAAAAATGTATTGCGAGTTTTCTGTAATTTTATGTTTACATATGCTAATCAGGCTATAGCTAATTAAATATGCACTGATTTGTATATATTTTGAAGTGAAGAATCTGACCATTGAAAAAAAACAACTTAAAATTATTTTAGCATTTTGTTGATAACTCCACTCATCATGTCAGGGTCTGGGATGGTCATGGCAGAAGCTTCATTTTGTGCTCTGTAACTAATTTTTGTGTTGATTTTTTATTTTTGTTTTGGATCGTTGTCCTGATGGAAGATCCAACCACGGCCCATTATAAGATTTCTAGCAGAAGGCGTCAGGTTTTTATTTTTTATCTTTTTGTATTTGATAGAATCCATAATACCATGTATCGGAACAAGATGTCCAGGACCTCCAGCAAATAAATAGGCCCACAACATACAAGATCCAGCAGTATATTTAACCATAGGCATGGGGTACTCTTCATCCCTGTTTGCACCAAACACATCTGCTGGGTTTGCTGCCAAAAAGCCCCTTTTTTAGTTTCATCTGATCACAGAACCCTGTGCCGTTTGAAGATCCAGTCGTGTCTGACACCTGAATATGCTGAAGATCTTAAAGATTCTTGATCTAATGCCCGTTTCACACATACTCCGTTTGCAGTGCGTATGCGGTCCGTATTTTTTTCCGTACCCATGTTAACAGGTTAGAGCTTTCACACTGCACGCGGATGCAGTCCGTCGATCCGTTCCAGTTGCGGTGCGTATACAGCAGTGCAGAGATCGTTTCCGTACCGAGTCTATTTCTGCTGTGCTGCAAACGCAGAAATAAAGTGACAGCGCACGGTTCGTGGTCAAAATCAACTCAGATTGACCTCGATAGTAGTTTCACCATAAATGCATTTAATTCAATAAAATGTAGTAATCTCTCCATAAAGGTATTTAATTGTTTCATATTTTTACTTTAAGACATCTTAATATACAAGTAATGCATTGTATGCATTCGTTGTTTAAATCGTGTTTAAACGAGCATGCGTCCATTCAAGTTTGTAAAAGAGAATCGCAAAGCCATGGCAAAACTTTTATTTTAATAAAAGTTGCTGCATATGGTGAACATATTTTGATTACCAAAAACCAGGACACATGGCCAAGAAAACAAATGATACTCGAAGTTTACTCAAAGATGCCTTATTAATTTCAATTAAAATAGGCTACACCCCCTCTGTGGATAGAAAATTGTTATATTAAGACACAAATTCAGATAGCTTCTCAGAGGATACTCAACATGTTTTATTATGACAGGTTGGTTTAAAAAATAATGAATGAAATAATGATTAAAAAATAATGTCTCTTCTGAATTCTGAAAAATAAATATATAAATATTAATTAACTATACCTTCAAATTGAACAAAAATACCTCTCACAAACGTACAGAAACGAACTAGTTTTCTTCCTCTTTATCCTGTTTTTCTTCCTCATCCTCCTTGTTTGCTCATCTCCTATAAGCTGATCTTTTCCAGCGTTTTTTTATTTTATTATTATTATTTATTTTTATTTGTTTTGAAAACCAGGACATCACTTTATAAAAAACGGCCAGGACAGGACATGAAAACAGGACTGGGATAACAGGACTGTTGGTCACTGGTCACGCTATTGCTGCATAACTTCTGATTTTGAAATAAAAATAGCCAGTGTTTGTGGTACAGCTCACGCACTGCAAACGCAGCATGTGAAAAAGCACTTTAGCGCGTGCGGCTCCTGTACCGGATACGCACCGCAACACTCACCGCAAACGCACTGCAAACGGAGTATGTGTGAAACGGGCGTAACGGAGGAAATGCCTGAGATTACACACACACACACACACACACACACACACACTATTTGATCCAGCGCTTGAAACTGGAATTACTGAATTCACTCACAAATAAACTTATAAACTCAACTTTATATCTGATGCTTTCATTTTTAAAGTTCACTCAGAGTTTATAACTCTTTCCCTACAAGTGTTTTAAGAATAACATTAAAATATATCGCAAATAGTGTAAGGCGAGACACTACAGGTGAATAGGGTAAAAATATTAACTTACAGGTATCACCATGAAACTTTACCAGTTGATCACTCACATGAATAGGAGAAAAAAATGTATTGCGAGTTTTCTGTAATTTTATGTTTAAATATGCTAATCAGGCTATAACTAATTAAACATCCGCTAAATTGCATATATTGAAGTGACGAATCTGACCATTGAAAAAAAACAAGGTTGAAAATTATTTTAGCATATTGTTGATATATTCAGTGAAAAGACATTACCAGAGGGGATTATGAATATCTCCTTTTGTTCCCCTGTCAATCAGAAAATACTGCCAATAGCCTTAAACAATTGATTTCTGTCCCATTTTTAGGCATAAAATGTCATATAAATCAGGCCAAGAATGACATATCAACATATGTTACTATGTTACTGAAGACAAATATCCCAAAATCTCAAATTGACCAGTGAAAACAAACACGATGTTTTTGCCTGCCGTGTCTCGCCTTAAAACAGTAGTTCACTTTAAAAAATGTTTTTGCTAATAATTTACTCACCCCCATGTCATCCAAGATGTCCATGTCTTTCTTTCTTCAGTCGAAAAGAAATTAAGGTTTTTGAAGAAAACATTTCAGGATTTTTGTCATTTTGATGAACGAGTTCGAACAGGAGAGTCACAAACGCACAGAACAGAGAAAGGCGAGCATTTGTGCTTATAAAACTTAAACATTTTTTTTTAAATGAGCGATCGTTTCGCTTGATAAGACCCTTATTCTTCATCTGGTGTCGTTTAAAGCCCTTTGAATAGTTTGCACTGAAACTGTCTTTTGGACCTTGAACCGTTTGGTTCCCATTGAAGTCCATTATATGGAGAAAATCTTGGAATGTTTTCATCAAAAACCTTCATTTCTTTTCGACTGAAAAAAGAAAGACATGGACATCTCGGATGACTCCTTTAACATTGTTCTTTAGCATATCTTGAAAAGTTGTTTCACAATAGCACATTTAATACACACTTAATACAGTATAATTTAAATATATTAAGTATGTCCAAAAGAAAGCCCAATTTAAATGCATTTCCTCTTCACCTGGGAACACAGATGATGAAGTTTACATCATCAAATGAATCTCAAGAACCTGAAATGGAAACTGGATCCGGCAGAACCTTAAAGAAAACTTTCAAACCTGCTTTAAACAATTCCAGCTTAATTTCTTTAGTTTGTTCTCCACATAATCAAGCACACTAGAGAGTCAGCAAGCTGAACAACATGTGCTAACGTTTGAGCAAAGGCTGAAACACAAGGACACAATAATTCCCACATGAGACGACATGATCTTACCGGGAATCAGACTGAAGACTGAAGACACTGCTCATCAGGAGATGATGATGGTGTGTATGAGCTGCTCTGCCATCTTTTATCTTTTATAGCCTGAGTTAACGCCACAAACACCAAACAAAGATGCATTAAACACCATTAACAGTTAATGCACACGTAACCGCATCAGCAATCAGCAAACCACACTACACAATATACTGTACAACCATTAACAGCAGCACAAGTGTTGTACAGAGGAGAATGTGAATAGCCATTAATACAGTCATATAATACTAAGATTTTCTTTTATCAAATTATGATTATACAGTAAGGGCTAAATAAAGACAAAATCTTAAAGCAACTTTTCATTCATTCATCATTTCGCTAGGGCTGGGTATCGAGTTTGATACTTTGTAGGTACCGACCCAATTGCCTTGATCCTACCGAGTATCATGGAGGATTTAACCTGAAGCTCTTCTACTGAGTCTCATAATTGATTTGTTTTCTGCCAATAGAAAACACTTCCCTATTGAGTGGATGTGGGTGATTTTTTCCTCAATTTTCAAAAGCTTTATTCCTGAAAGCTTGTTACTAAGAGTTTCAGTATGATTGCACATTTCCTCATTTCCCATCAGCATTAATTCATGATGAATAATGCCACAAACCACCTCTAATATAACACAAGTCATAATACAAAATCATAATTTACTCACACTCGAGTTGTTGCAAACCTGTATGAGTTTCTTTCTTCTGCTGAACACAAAGGACGATATTTTGAAGAACATTGTATTTTTTTTTTCTACTATGGAAGTCAATGGTGCCAAACAACTGTTTGGATCCAATCGTTCTTCAAAATATTGTCCTTGTGTTCAGCAGAAGAAAGAAACTCATACAGGTTTGCAACAACTCGAGGATGACAGGATTTCCATTTTTGGCTGGAGTATCCCTTTAAAGATTTTAGTTTGATATTATCTGCTAAAGTACATTGGACAAAAAGTGATGCAACTGTGTTTGTAGATTGGGAAAAGGTCTATTCACATTACCTAAAGCAGGGTTATCATGGAATAAAAAAGGTTTGAAATACCTTGGAGTTTATTTAGGTAACAATGAAATGTTGCAGTAAAACTGGGAAGGTTTTTTGGAGAAAGTGCAAGATCGACCTGAAAAATGGAAGTGGCTCCTTCCAAAATTGTCTTACAGAGGAAGATCTTTAATAATGAACAGCCCAGTAGCTTCTGCTTTGTGGCATCGTCTGGCTTGTGCAGAGGTGGGGGACTCGAGTCACATAACTTGACTCGAGTCAGACTCGAGTCACAATTTTCAGGACTTGTGACTTGCTTGATTAAAGTACAAAAATGACTTGACTTGACTTTGACTTGAGAACAAGTTACTTGAGACTTGACTTGACTTGAAGTGGAAGACTCGACAATGACTCGAACATATAATAAAAAACATCAATGCTATTAATTAATATATATATATTGTGACGTCAGCAATCAGCATCACTATCGGCATCTGTGCCTTTAACGCTGCTAGATTCAAACCGCGCCAAACATGGCAGACAGTAGTCGAGCTCCACAAATTGTCTCCTTTGCCTATACAGACTTTGAACTGGACCGTGCCTATAAAAAAAAGATTTGCCAGTTGCAAAATATGTAAGGCACGAATATCGGACACGACGACCACAACATCAAATTTCGTTCGACATATCAAGAAGAACCACAAGGAAAGGTAAGAAAGTAATCTCTTTATAGTCGCTCAGTTAAACTAAGATCTACGTTATAACGATTACTAATGTAATGAATAAATCTTTTCTGTTTGTCATAATTTGGCCTTGATGGCATAATATGTTGTTTTCTTATTAGAAATGTGACCATGGCGTTATCATTATACTGTTACGTCTCGTAAATAGATGTACCTTATTGGGGATTTTGACTATAACAGTGGCGTAGCCTGAATTTTTAAATGTTGATTGGCATCTTAAAATGAGCAAGCAGCTCAATATTACATGTAGGTTATAATGTATGTATTAAATGTGCCCATTTTCAAGTTTATGGACTGCGTGTGGAAACTATAAATCATTGCGCATGATAGGCTAACATGGAGGCGCCGATGTGATGATCACTAGCACACCACGCACCTAAACATTTCTAAGGGGCTGTTTTAACTAGCTTGCCAACCGTTCCGAATAATATGGAATTGTTTCGTATTTGACACATAAAAGTCTTGTTCCATATTGAACTGATACGGAACACACTTTGTTCCGTATTTTTGAGTATCAATTGGCTTTATGCCCAGCTGCACTACTTCCTGAACTTCAGCCAGCTCATTGTTTCCTGTCTGCCATTATTGGCCAAATTGATTAATCCAGGTGTGCCTGACCTCAGTAGTCATGGCAACAATAATCAGACACACCTGAATTAATCAATTTGGCCAATAATGGCAGACAGGAAACAAGGAGCTGGCTGAAGTTCAGGAAGTAGTTTAGCTGGGCATAAAGCCAATTCAGTGCAAATCCTTGACAGACACTTAGCTCTAATATATATGTCAGACAGACTATGAACGAAGACCTGCTTTAATGCAAAATTCGGGGACTTGGCGCCCCCTTGGCGGGCTCTGACGCGCGCCAATATTAACCAACTATGAGTGAGCCAGACGGCATAGAGTAGATATATGCAGCATCTGTATACACAGATGTGTAGCTGCAAATGCGTTTTACATATAGGTTTCAGTAAATCGAGGAAAAGGATTTTCCGAAGACATCTGTTGGCTATGATAAGAAAAACTACTAAATTAAAAAATATATATATATTTTTTTTGCACTTCAAAGAACATTTTAGAAGTCTACTTCTATTGAATAAGTTCGCACAAGGCTACAGAAAACTGTTGTGGTTGGCAACCCTATGTTTAACGTTACACCTGGCCACTTCATGCGTTTTCTCAGATCAGATAGCTGATTCTGATTTATCAAAACGATTCCATTTACACTTGGTCACATAAATGTGTTTTTGCAAATTGATTTTCCTTAAATTACATTATTTTTTAAAAATGTAAAGAATGTTTGTGCATACGAAAATACATTTGTTTTAATGTTCACAGGTAATGTTAATGTTTACAGTTTTCCCTGATTTTATTTTTTTATCCATGCAGATATGATGAATATCTCAAATCCAAGATACACTGCACCGATCTACAGCAGCCATCCATGTCACAGTTCATTGTGCCCCAGACTACCACATATCCAGTCAACCACCCTCGACAAAAAGCCATTACAGAAGCAATAATATCTGATCTGATCATTAATTGCAACATGCCCCTGTCTATCACTGACAACAAGCACTTTATTCATTTTCTCTCCATTATTGACTCAAAATACACTGCAGTGAGCCGCAGAACCATCACCTCAAGACTTGACACTGTGGTGTCTGAGAGACAATCAAAACTAATAAGTGAAATGGCCACAGTTGAAAATCTGTCTGTCACTGTGGACATCTGGTCAGACAGAAGAATGAGAGGATTCCTTGGCGTCACCGCTCACTGGATGAACACTGCAGAAAATGCTATAACTTTGAAATCTCATCTACTAGCTTGCAACCAGTTCAAGGGGTCACATATGGGAGAGAGAATTTGTGAAGAATTTGAACTAATATGTGATCAGTATAAAATCAAACAAAAGATTGATCATATAATTTGTGACAATGCAGCAAATATGAAAAAGGCATTCACCACATGTTTTCCCAGATCAGCTGAAGCAGACGAGGATGATGATGACTGCCTTGATGATGCAGAACTTTGGAATGCTCTTCCAGTGGATGAGGAGGAGAGGCTGAATGAGACATTGACCTCCAAAAGTCAGCATAGACTACAGTGCTTTGCGCACACGCTACAATTGGTTGTTGGTGATGGTCTTAAAGAGACCAGGGCTGTCAGTTCGGCTCTGGCCAAAGCGTCGCGTATCAGTTCTCTGCTCCACACAAGTAATACTTTTAAGGAGGAATTTGAGAAAGAATTTGGCCAACGTGGAGTTCCTGCTTCTGTTGTTACTCGATGGAATTCGACTTTCCGACAGCTGAAGTCCTTGCTTAGCTGTGACCACCAAACTTTGTGCAAGGTCTTGGATGTTAGAGGGCACAGAGAGACTATTTTCACTCTAAGAGAGTGGGCTCAGATTAAAGAATTGGTCAGCATTCTGAAGCCCTTTGCTGATGCCACTGAGCTCACTCAGGGAGAGAAAGTTGTAACCATAAGTGCTGTGATTCCCTGTGTTCTCTCCCTTAACAATCACTTGGAAAAATAGAAAGAAGGAACACAATACTTGGTCAACCTAATCCACAGTCTTCAAAGATCACTGCAAAGAAGATTCAAAGGCATCTTTGTCAACGTAAAAATGTCTCAGCCAGAAACCAATGAAGGAATCCTGCCATTCTCTAATCCTGTTTATGTCAAAGCAGCTGTTCTTGATCCAGCCTTTGGGGTTATGTGGATAGAGCACGATGTATTGGTTGATGACAAGCTGAAGGAGCAGTTGATCATGGAAGTAAAAAGTAAGTGATAGGGTAATTTTAGAATGAGACCCCATACTTGAAAATATTACATTATTAGTTTTTTGTTTTTTACAGAAACTGGAAGTGCTGCACAATAAACCATTCAAAGTTTGCAATGTTGATTTAAGCACCCAAGTAGTCTTATTCCTAAATGACAATGTTTAAAATGTATGATCACAGCAAACACTAAATTCTGCGTTGCACTTCTGCTGGCCCAGTGAGAGCAGTTATCATTTATAAGTATTAAAATTGAAATATAGATACTGCAGTTGAAAAACTGTTACAATCATTCAAACCATCACAGAAATTTTGAGATAAAAGTAGCAATTTACTTAGTTACTTACTCAAGTTACTTAAGGTAATTTGATGCTTCAAATAAAGTTTCTGTCAGTTACAGTGACTGTCACTTAATGACTCATTCAAGAAATTCTTCTAAAACACTGATTCCTTCATGAAACAAGTTAAGCCTTTATGAGTAAGACATTGAATCATTCATTCAGTTTCAGTTTTTAAGACAGCTTAAAAAAATCTTTTCAATTAAATATTTTTGAATAGACTACAGCAATTAACATTTTGTCAGAACATTTAGTAAATTACATCACATGACATTTGTAAAGAATTGTTAGATAATTGTCTATTTAGAAATAAATCATGATTCTCAATGTATCCAGAATCATGCTGCTCTGGAATAATGTAGGTTTATTTATAATTTCACATTTTTGTGTTTTAGATCTGATTCTCCAGGAGGCAGAGCAGCATACCAATATGGAACAGACAGGTCGTGGAGATGAAGAAGAGCAAACCAAAGGTGATGAAACTGGGCTGTTCTTATACCACAAAAAGCAGAAGAAATCCACTCATTTCAGCACTGCTTTCCAGCTCAACCGTTACCTGGACAATTAGGATGGCCAGAACTGCCTTTTGTTTTGGGGAATGAACAAGGAGAAAATGCCTTCACTGTTTCAAATGGCAATGAGGGTATTAGCTGTGCCTGCTTCAAGCGCACCTGTTGAGCGTGTGTTCAGTCATGGGGGGATTATTATGCGGCCCCATCGTTCACAGCTTAGTGCCACTGTCTTGGCAAACCTTATTTTCTGTAAATGCAACACATTTTAGACCATTTCAATTAAATTGAATTAGACAGATTGGATTATACATCTTCGAATCGATACATCTTAGACTCTGAGCATTTTGTGTAAACAACAGAATTTTATTTTATTTTCAGATATTAATGTAGCACAGATATGCATGTAGCAAATCTATATTAAATAAGTGTTATGACTGACTCCAGGCCATAACAATCAATGGGAGACCATGCCATAAACAAATTGTGCCAAACATAAATTTATTGTGTATCGAACGCAAATACAAACAACGTAATTAATCATGGGATATGAATGTCAGCATCAGCAGTGTAAAGTAAGTGCTGGGATGTGTTGTAGGTGTGTATGTGTGCAAATGTTGGATGTAAAAATAAAAGACATCAACTCAGATAAACTTAAAGGTGCATCTCTGTGAAATCCTGGCGTATCGAGCGAGGTCTAAGCCTGAAGCAGCTAGCCGTGCAGCATCGGAGTCTTCAGCCACCAGATGAGGAAAAAGCCCGCCATACAGCGGAGAAGCTCCCATTTAAAGCACCATCTTCCCAGGTGTTAGCAATTAAGCCTGAAAGAGAGGAGGAGCAGGGGAACGACCAAAAACAGGCCAAAGGCCGTAACACCCCCCTCTAACAAAACAGGGACCCCTAGGGTTTCCCTTGAGCTGCAGGTATCCCAAAACAGAAAGTTTGTAACCTTTTTTAAGAAGGCACATCTTACCTAACCACTTGGAGCCCGGGACAAAGCATCTGCCACCACATTGTCCCGCCCCTTGATATGCCGAATGTCCAAAGTGTAGGACTGGAGGTGAAGAGCCCAGCGCATCAGCCGTTGGTTAGGAGTCTGTAGAGTGCTAAGGAAAGTTAGAGGATTATGATCGGAAAAAACTACCACCGGACCAGAGCCCAGATACACACTAAAATGCTGCAACGCCAAAATAAGCGCCAGTGTTTCCTTTTCAATGACTGAATAGTTTAGCTGATGGCGATTAAATTTCCTGGAAAAGAAACACACAGGCTTATCAACCCCTCCATCATCTCTCTGCAGCAATACTGCCCCAGCCCCAACCATGCTAGCATCCACCTCTAGGTGAAACTCACGATCCCACCTAGGAGCAACTAGAACTGGAGCATTGGAAATTAGAGCTTTCACCCTCTCAAAGGACTGTTGGCATACCGGAGACCACACATACTTTGTCTTCCCTTTTAGAAGATCAGTTAATGGTGCGACCACTGTAGAGAAATTCCCACAAAAACATCTATAGTAGCCCACCATTCCGAGAAATCTCATGAGTTCCCTTTTTGTAGTTGGTGACGGAATGTCATCAATTGCACACACTTTAGCACGCACCGGTCTCACCGAACCCTGGCCAACCACACGACCCAAGTAGACCACCGTGGCTCTAGCGAATTCACACTTTGCCAGATTCACTGTTAAACCTGCATGAGCCAGACGCACAAACAATGCTTTAACACGCTCCAAGTGTTGTTCCCAGTTGTCAGCATACACCACCACGTCATCCAAATACACTGCGCATCCGTCCAGATCCCGCACCACCAAATTCATTAGGCGCTGGAAAGTTGCTGGGGCATTTCGTAGGCCAAAAGCCATAACGTTATAGGAGTACAGCCCCCCGGGTGTAATAAAAGAAGCAATCTCCCTGGCCCTGTCTGTCAATGGCACCTGCCAGTAACCTTTAAGTAAATCCAGCTTAGTCACAAACTTCGCCCCCCCCACTTGATCAACACAATCCTCCATACGAGGAAGAGGGAAGGAGTCAGGCTTAGTAACTGCATTCACTTTACGAAAATCTGTACAGAACCGAAATGTATTGTCTGACTTTGGTACCAAGAGACATGGTGAGGCCCAACTAGAGTCAGAGGGAACTGCTATCTTATTATGAACCATGTACTTGATCTCAGCCTCCAGGTTTTTACGCTTCTCTGGGTGAACACGATAGAATCTTTGCCTAATTGGCTTCGCATTTTCCACGTCTATATCATGTTTTAATAAAGTCGTACGTGATGGCGTGTCTCCAAATAGACAAGGAAAACTTCTAATCAGCTTAACTAGCTGTACCCGCTGACAAGACTCTAGATGACCCAAAACGCTTTCTAATTTGTCCAAAGCTTCCATATTTTTCAGCCGTCCAGACACCATACCCTCATCAGGCCCTGACAGATCCTTTCCCTCTACCACAACAGAGGACGATGGCATAGCCAAACAGACAGGATGAGCTTTGGACAACCTTAACGCCCTCTCACTTCCAGATGACTCACGGGAAATATAAGGCTTCAAAAGATTAACATGGCAAAGCCTGGCCTTTTTTCTCTGATTTGGAGTCGAGATTAAATAGTTTTGATCAGAAAGCTTCTTTAATACAGAGAATGGTCCAGAAAATTTGGCTTGCCACGGAGAAGTAATTACAGGCAAAAGCGCCAAAACCTGGTCACCTGGGAGAAATTCTCTGTACTCAGTCTGACGATCATAGCGTTTCTTCATTTTAGTTTGTGCCCTGGCCAAATTCTCCCTGGCCACTTCCTGAGACATATAAAGCCTGTACCTAAATCCATTCACAAAGTCCAGTAGATTACTTGGAGGCTGAGCCTCCTTCCAAGTGTCCTGCAACAGAGCCAGAGGACCCCGCACTTTATGACCAAAAATCAGATCATTAGGACTAAACCCTGTACTTTCTTGAATTACCTCTCTAGCAGCCAACAACATCCACGGTAAAGCCTCTTCCCAATCACCCTGCATCTGAACACACAATGAGCGCAACATAGACTTAAGTGTTTGGTGAAAGCGCTCCAAAACACCCTGGCTTTGAGCATGATAGGCAGATGAAAAATTATGAACTATGTTCAACTGTTCCAACACTTGAGCAAATAATTTTGAACAAAAATTTGACCCTTGATCTGACTGAATGATCCGTGGAACTCCAAAAATAGAAATAAATTGGGACAATGCACGAACCACAGACTTGGCTGTTATACTCCTCAATGGGTAGGCGGCAGGGTACCTAGTACTTTGACACATCACTGTCAACAAATACCTGGAACCTGATTTTGATGGTGGTAATGGACCAACACAGTCAATAAGAAGATGTTCAAATGGCTGACTGATAGCTGGTATTGGACAGAGTGGAACGGGCCTCAAAATCTGGTTAGGCTTACTTGTCAACTGACAAGTGTGACATGACTTGATGTACGCGGAGACATCCTTTTTCAACCGAGGCCAAAAAAAATACAGCAGAACTCGGTCATATGTCTTCCTGACACCCATATGTCCAGACTGGTCATGGGAAATCTGCAACACAGTGTTCCTATACTTTAAAGGAACAACCACTTGGTAAATGGGATTACCAACAAAACCCTCAAACTGAGGCGTCCATTTCCTCATCAAGACATTATTATGTAAAAAATAGCAATGAGAATGACTTCCGACCTCTGCAGGAGAACACAACCCATCCATACAAGGCTTCAAAGTGCTGTCAGCTTCCTGCTCATGCAATAGCTCATCATGAGAAACAGACCAGGGAACAACAGGTAAGAGTAAGCGAGGACCAGAGGCCACAACTTCAGATTGATCACCGTCCACATGCTTTGACCGAGTTACTGCGCAGGCACTAAACA
This sequence comes from Pimephales promelas, assembly GCF_988280905.1. Lineage (NCBI taxonomy): Eukaryota > Metazoa > Chordata > Actinopteri > Cypriniformes > Leuciscidae > Pimephales > Pimephales promelas. The sequence continues at coordinate 38,310,779 of NC_142770.1, read as the reverse complement.
CATCAGGAAAGTGTACCTCACTCTCATCAGGCTTACTGCACTCCAGAGGAGTCACCGTCACCCTGGCAGGCGGAGATACGTCAGCCCATACTTTATCACCGGCGATGTCATTACCCAGGATCATAGCGACACCATCCACAGGTAATGCTGGACGCACACCAACAGACACCTCACCCTGGAAGAGATTACAATGCAGCATCATTTTGTGTTGTGGTACATTCAAAACATTTAACCCCATTCCAACAACAGGGATGCTTGAGCCCACAAAGGTGTCATTTGAAAATGGCAATGTTGCAGCTACAATAAATGAGTCAAACGCCCCAGTATCACGTAAAATCTTTATGCGCACCTGCTCTTTACTTCCCTTTAAAGACACAAAACCTTCCGTAATAAAAGGCAAATAAGATTTCAACTCCAGATTGCCTTCAGTGACTCCACCTACCTCCTGACCAGCAACAGACACAGCACACATAGCTGGATTAGCTTTAGGAAAAGCTTGCTGTGGACGAGATTTAAGAGCATAACAATCATTTTTCCAGTGACCTCGCTTATGACAGTAATTACAGATTTTTTCTGAATCCCCTGAAACACCACTCCTATCCACAAACTGCCTACTTGCCCTTGCTTCATGAGGACCAGCGCCACCTCTTGAAGAATGAATCAAAAAATAATCGTCAGCCAGAGCAGCAGCTTCACCAATCGACTTAACTCCACGCTCACTAATATACGTAGCGATACACTCTGACACAGAGTCTTTAAACTGCTCCAAAATAACTAACTCACGGAGTTTTTCAAAGGAGTCAACCCCGGCCGCTGAGCACCAACAGTCAAAATGCATAGTTAAATCACGCATAAACTCTAGGTGTGACTTATCGCCACGTCTCCAACCTCGAAAGCGTAGTCGGTACGCCTCCGGCACAAGTTCATACGTTTTTAAAACAGCATTTTTTACCACAGAGTATTTAACACAATCGGTACTGCTCAATGCTGAAAATGCCTGCTGTGCTTTTCCGGTTAATACACATTGTAACATTAACATACGCGTGGAATCAGACCAACTTCGAACCTCTGCCAGACGTTCAAATAAGGAAAAAAATGTCTCTGGGTCCTCCTCATTAAACCTGGGAACAAATCTCAGATCACTCAGGTCATCCTGTTTAATGTTTACCTGTGCCGCACCCTCAAGCTTACCTTCTCTAATCAGCGCCAGTCTTTGTCTCTCCACATCTAACTTTTCCCGCTCCAAATCCTGCCTCATTGTTTCCATCGCCTGCTCTTTCTCGTGTTCAGCTTTAATACGCAACAAAAGCAACTCTTTCTGCTGCTCAAATGATAAGCCCACCGGGTTAGCTCCTCCCAACAGAGAAGTGTCAACTTTACCTTTCAACAAGACCCCCTTTTCCAACAATTTTGCTGCCAAATTACCTTTAACATGATCCTTTGTCTTTCGGGCATCCCCTATATCAACCTTATAATACTCCGCAATTCTAATTAATTGTTTCTTAGTACAAATATCTAATCCCCGTTCATGTGGCGATTCAATAAAATCCTCCACCACTTCATCCATGGCTAACAAATCCACTAGAGACAAAGCTTAAATGACAAATTTATCAGCACAACCCAAGGACGGCGTTTTCCCGCTAACTACCTATCACAGAAGCTAACTTACTGACCCTAGTCTTCGTGAGGCGTAGCGGTGGGTTTTTATGCATTCATATCCCGATGGTCAGACAAAGGTGACCAGCAAGCTGGCAACCCCGCTGAAACCACGGAAATGCTCCCGAGCCGATGTAGGGAAAAGGAACATGGGAAGCTCTACCCGCCGTACCTCCACTCTAAAACAATAATGCAGCGAACCCCCTATTGGGAAACGCTGCTATGCCTACAAGGAAAAACGCCAGCCCAAAACTTAGTTGTGCTTTAACAAACTGTCACTTACCTTCACGCATCTCCAGAAAAAAAACAGCCACTACTGCTGAAAACACACGCCCAAACACTTCCGCTCGAATACGCCAGCAAACAAATTAGAACTAATCAAATTCAGGCACGTCTCCCAGAGCGCAATAACCATATAAGGGCACTGACGTCACGGGATCCCCCCTTTAACCGCCAATCAAGATGAAGCTACTACGAGCTACACTCACTCTCGTGTGCCCTTAAACGCTCATACACATATTACTAAATCAAATTTTACGCACTACGCAAAATAAAAAACGGACGAGCCCCCATTTGTTATGACTGACTCCAGGCCATAACAATCAATGGGAGACCATGCCATAAACAAATTGTGCCAAACATAAATTTATTGTGTATCGAACGCAAATACAAACAACGTAATTAATCATGGGATATGAATGTCAGCATCAGCAGTGTAAAGTAAGTGCTGGGATGTGTTGTAGGTGTGTATGTGTGCAAATGTTGGATGTAAAAATAAAAGACATCAACTCAGATAAACTTAAAGGTGCATCTCTGTGAAATCCTGGCGTATCGAGCGAGGTCTAAGCCTGAAGCAGCTAGCCGTGCAGCATCGGAGTCTTCAGCCACCAGATGAGGAAAAAGCCCGCCATACAGCGGAGAAGCTCCCATTTAAAGCACCATCTTCCCAGGTGTTAGCAATTAAGCCTGAAAGAGAGGAGGAGCAGGGGAACGACCAAAAACAGGCCAAAGGCCGTAACAATAAGATACATAATATATGTATACAAGTTAATCTTTTCTGTGCAAAAATAAATATGTATCGAAAAAATTTACCTCTATTTATTTTAGTAGTGTGACTTGACTTTACTTGAAACTTATCAGGACTTGACTTGACTTGCTTAGGGTGAACCCTTGACTTGACTTGACTTGCTTGATTTATCTGAACTGCGACTTGAGACTTGACTCGAGACTTGATGGTTAAGACTTGAGACTTGCTTGGACTTGACCATGTGTGACTTGTCCCCACCTCTGGCGATTTCATTCGGAGACAGTGACATCACCCGCACTTCCGCTCGCGGCCGCCATTAAAACGCGCACGTTGGTTTTCACCTGATATCTCTGCCAAAAATTATGAAACTTATATTGTTATTTTCAGTGCGAATATACGATTCCAACGAGCCCTGTGACGTTCAGATCCGTTCAGTTTTCGCCGAGATAGGGTTTTCACAGAATTTGCTGGGATAGTGACGTCATCCGCGTCTCATCTCGCGGACAACAGTAACGGGCATGTTGGTTTTCGACAGATATCTCAGCCAATCCTCTGCCAAAAATTATGAAAATTATATTGTTATTTTCAGTGCTAATAGACGATTTCAACGAGGCCTATGTCGTTAGGATCAGTTGAGTTTTCACCGAGATAGGGTTTTCACAGTATTTGCTGGGATTGATATTGTTGTGAGTCTGAACCAGGCAGACCAAGTGCCAACTTCCCAGGATCACCAAGTGGAGGATTATTTTTTGAATTGCTCCAAGAGTAAACCAACTTGCAATCTTACTTGAACATGAATATTTTACAGTCCTGTAAAACAAGTTCCTCTTTGGACTTCATAAACTTTGATTAAATTCCCAAAGCGTTATTGTAATTCAACATCTGAAAATTTCAGATGAGCTACAGGTGGGACACAAAGTATTGGACTGGGCCATATAAGCTGTACATGTACAGCACATCTGTCCCTGTCTAATATGTTGCATGTGGACTTCAAGATGTCTATTCAATCATTAGAGATGTTCTCTGTGCTTGCAACATAGATGGAGAAAAAGTATGTATTTAACAACTCCCATTCCCACTTCCATGAATCCCATTTCTGATGGGATGCTGTTTAGAATTTGGTGTATATGCTGCAAACCTAATTATGTACATTATAGGAATTATGCAATTGTGATAGTGATTATGAATTATGATGGGGTGTGCTTATAATTTTGAAATTTTAAATACAATTTCTAAGTCAAAAACAGCATCCCAGCTGTAACCTATTCATTTTGCATAATTAATAGCTGAAATGTAAATTGTGTGTTGGGTAAAGCATGTTTCACCTCATAAAGTCAATGTAATTCTGAAAAATGACCCATAAGTGTGCGGTCCATGAACAGTAATAATTAAACTTGACAACTTTTTTCAAGACAACAAATTGTATTAAGAATTAGAAGAAAATAGAAATATAAAAAACTATATACAATAAAAATAAAATAAAAAAATAAACATATAAAGAACAGAACTATTAAATAAGTAATTAAAAAAATGTGTGTTTTTATGGAACTGGCTTATTCGTCGAGCCATTCTAGACTCAGGCCCTCTCCACGGTAAGAGCCTCTCTTTAGTCTAATTTGAGCTGTGTGCCAACAGTGATGTCCTTCAGTGCTTCAAATAAGATTATATCCTTGTCTTCCCCATTAATTTTAATCTTGCAATGGAATGGTTTAAGAACAATAAAATATATTATTTATTATCATGTAATAAGCATGTAATAACTGAACTTACCTTGGAAGAGCAGGCACTGCCAGCTTCTCTGTCTCTGTCCATTTCAGACTCCTTGGGCTGGTTGGTTACAAAAACCACGCCGTAGAAGCTCCTTCAACATGGAAACTCGAGAGCGTGAGTCAGGCAAGAGCAGACAGAGCTGATTGTAGTCCCAGATTCTGCTGTTGCGGACCCACAATCTGTGAGAATCCTTTGCTTTTAGAGCTCTGCCTGTCTTTCCTTAACACAGTCTCATCCCAAAAAGTCATATAACTGACGTCTTGGGACGTCTTTTGACCATACGTCAATATCTGCCTTATAGGGCCCCCTTAAACGTCAGTAGATTATTATGCTCATCAGGCCTGCATTCATTTGGTCAAAAATACAGGACATATTTGGTTAAATGGATTCAAAAGTGACTGTAAAGATTTATATTGTTGGTAAAGATTTTGATTAATATTTTAAATTCTTTGGTAACTGATCAAGAAACTACAGGCTTGATGATCTTCTTCTTTCAAATAAAAATAATAAATGCGGCATTTGTGTGAAATAATAGTAATAATAGCAAAATGATGAGCGACAGCGGTGTTGTCACATCAGGAGTGAGTGAAGAGGTAAGTATAGAAATAAGTATTGATAGAAAATGCTTTGTTGTTTGGCAAAATCTTAATCTTTATTAACTTGGTTTATAACAAATTAAAGCTTGTGGTAATATTTCACATTTCATTTATTTTTTTTAAATGTTTTTTTCTTCCCCAAGGCAACCACTGAGATGATAAGCCGCACTGTGAGTACACTTGTGATTAAACAGCGCATCTGTTTTAGACAGAGATTATCGTATGATGTGCAGTTGGAAGATGTTGTATTGTGTTATTTTGCAGGACACTGAGCACCCATCCTCCAGGAGGAGATCATAGGAGGAGGTAATATTGCTCCTTCCCTTCTTCCTCCCAGCGGATCGTGCTTCGGGGTGATGAGGGCGCTCTAGTGGTCCTCTCAGACCCCAGTGTCCCGAGGCTCTGCGACCCTTCCTTCTGAAGTGCACCCTTTCCTGTTGGGCCCCGTATCTCGGCCTGTGGGGGCGAGCCCCTCTGGACCCTACTTTGATCCGAGTTTGGTGTGGCTAGGCGTCCGGGTCCCCGAGTTATAGCCGTTCAAACTTTGGAGCCAACCTGCAACTTATTCCACAGAGCTCCTATAGGCTTCCTCCCGGACTGTACATTAATGGGTCATATTTCATAACTACAGTGCTTTTATGAGGTGAAACCTACTGTACACCACACAGGGGACACAGCTCCACACACTCATGTACATTACAGACATTAATTAGGCACAATTTGCATAATATTCGAACGTCCAGGGAGGGGACCCGTCAAATAGGTTACAGGATGGATGCTGTTTCTTACTTCGACATTTTCAGCGGGTCAGATCCTGTAAACATTTGGGGATTTCACACTATGTGGTGAAGTCCAGTCAGTAACTTATTAAGCTACAAGTTGGATGCTGATTTTGACTGGGTGTATCTCGAGAACCAAGCCGACTTTGGGCTCCATACTCTGGGGTCATGGGGGGCCCATGTGTCCCTACCAATGCCCGGAGTTTGGAGCTCCAAGTGGGCGTGGTTTCCGAGATACACCCGGTCAAAGTCTCATCTTTGACTGGGCATTAAATCCCACGTGGAGCTGTCCCGTGCTGAAAGGGACAACACACTCCAGACTGTTAAGAGGAAGAAGATAATCTCACAGATTGCAGCACTTAGGGCCACTAACCCAGCGGTTCCCTTGGTAAGCACCCTGGACTTGCTTCCAGAAATTGAGGATCCTGATGTGCCCTTAAACGAGGACGTGGAAGAGTGCAGCAATCCTGACTGCAAAGAGAGGGTGGAAAAGTTGCGGCTTGAGAACAGCAACCTAAATCAAAGTGTTGACACGCTGACCACTGCCCTGCGCGACATTACCCGGCGGTACCGTCTGTTGAAGAAGAGGTCAGCATCCAAGGGTGCGGGAAGATTGAGCAAGGCAACCAGGAGGCTCATCTCCTCTCTCGGGTCTGGAGGTGACCCTTCTGCCCACCGTGCCCAGGCCATCCAGTGATGTAGAGCCCTCCACCAGCCAGCAGCCACCCAGCTTTCAGGAGCCGGAGAGCCCCCAGATCATGGGGTGACACTGAGTGAGTGCACTTGCATTGTTTTAACTGGGTGTTTTCTGAAATGTCATTGCCACACTGCAGAAAATGCTTTTTTTACTTAGTATTTGGGTCTTGTTTCCAGTCCAAATATCTAAAAAGTCTTAAATGAAGATGGGAAATAAATCAAAACTAAGCGAATTGGAAATAATAAAAAAATAATAATATTGTTTTTGTTTGAATTAAAATTATTTTTCTTGTTCCATTAGCAGATGATTTTGATTGTTTAAGCAAAAACTTATAAGAAAAGCTTTTTTTGCATTGCAGTACAACCCCGGCATTAGAATGTATAATTTAAAGTAAGTCACTATTTAATATTTATCACTGCTCTGTGTCTTACTTTAAATTATACATTCTGATATCTAATATATTTTCTAGTAAGTCATTTGTCTTTGTGCACAGATAACATCACGGAAGAGTTTTGGCTCAACCAATTAGGGCCAGACCCATCATCTAAACATACTGATGATGTAAATGCCAAAATGTATAGAATTAATCAATTCTTAACACACATGAGTGAGGGTAAGACGAGACTGAGCACCCTGATCTTCCTGAACGAGACGAGCAGGATTCATGCGTAAGTCAATTTCTTATTATGTGGCTCTTTTAATGCTGTTTTTAAAAAAATATATAATAATAATAATAATAATAATAAAAATGAGTGTTCATAGAGGGCGTTTGTTGTTTGTTTGTTTGTGTGCAGGTGGGTCGCCTCCCTGCGCAAGGCCCACAAAAAGGAAACAACAATTGAGTATTATGTGCAGAACGTGTCTCAGTTCTTGAATTACGTATGTGAAACTCCTCCCCCTTCCGGTCGACTGTCAAAGACAGTGCTGATTGGTCTGCGCAGGGAGATGATGAGCATCAGAAAGTCACTGAAGAGAAAGGTTGCCATGCACCGGACTGCGGTAAAGACTGTTAAAGAACAAAAGGTGCTTAGCAAAGCCTCCCTATTGAAATGTCTGAGCCAGGCCAAGCAGGCCATCCCCAAAATATTGAGGACGTTTTTTTCACCCATTTAACTCATTGTACTGACAGAGAATAAGAAATGTGCAACATGAACACTGAGATTGTGGTCTGTGTTGTTTATAGTCCTCCTGGAAAGTGATGATCCCTCCACAGCCCATCAGTGGGAATGTTATGGTCATATGTCTGCCTACCTGTCAGCCATGTATGGTCACCAAGGGGGGGGGGGTCTACCAAAATATGACCATCAAGGAGGTTGAGGAGGCTCAGGAATGCCCTATTGAAAATGTGTTCCTGATCAACCTGAGTGTATTACATTCTTTTTTAGACATCAGGTGACCTCAAATTGTTTAATCTGTTCTGAAACGTTTTTCTGTGTGTGTCAACAGATACTCCAGCACAAGACCAACCAGATGTTGGGCCCCGCACAAATTGCACTCACCAGAGAGGAATTGGACTGGATGCAGCGCTTCCTGAACATCAGACAAAGACTTCCCGCTGCCAGTGCAGCAAAATATTTCTTTTTCACATCCACCACAAATGTCTGCATAAAGTTGGTGACATATTTCAGAAGCGCCAGAAGGAAATCCAAACTTCACCGAAGTGAGAACCTCCATCACCAGCCATGTAAGTGTTTTCTCTCGTTTTGGGGGTTCCTATTTCAGAGACTTTCAGTTAGGTGTTGTCTCCTAAAACTGCTTTTGTTTTCTACTTTTTTCCCTCCATTTCTAGGCCAAATTCACTCATCCAGAAACGGACAGAAATAAAATATCAAAATTCATGTGTCACGACACTCAGACGGCAGACAAGTTTTATGTCACAAACTTGTCAAGCAGGCCCTAGAGCTTTTGGAGGCTGCGCTTCAAGGGGAAGACAACACTGGAGTGGGACTCAAGCGAGTACGTCATCGCCGTAAGATGGACACACCAAGGAAGAGGGTGAGAGCATCGGAAGATGACTTCGGCACCACTCCTGAGGAAAGTCCTGAGACCAGACAGGTAAATAGATATCCTGTGAATGATTATGCTGTATTTATTGGCACAATAATGATCAATCCTTCACTGTGAATGTTCTTTGGAAGGAGACAAGGGGGTAACCTACGTATTAACAATGAGACCAGAGGGGTATTGCACAAAAGTAGAATTAAGAAAGCCAGGATAACTGAACAGTCGCGGTTTGACCTAGTCTGATCAGGGCATCCTGGCTTAATCCGTTGCACGTTTGCTGAGCCAGGATGAGAACGCGCGGATATGTCAAGCCAGGTGTATATAGTTTGGATAAATGCACGTTCACGGCATTCTTAAAAAGAGCGCGAAATCGATCACAGAATCACCGATCCAAAAATGGACAAAACCCGTGCGGCATACTTTTCACCTAATGAGCAACAGCTTCTTATGGAAACGCATGAAGAAGTGAAACATATAATATGTAAAAAAGCCAATACAGATGCTGTAATAAAACAAAGAGAGAATGCCTGGCAAACAATAGCAGACCGATTGAATGCTAAGTCCATAAATAACCACACTCTAAAAAAAATGCTGGTTTGTTTTAAGCCAATTTTGGGTCAAATATGGACAAACCCAAATGTTGGATTTAAAAAATGCAATTAATAAATTTAACCCAACAGAGAGAGGATGTGCGGCATAACCCATCAAACTGACAGGTTTATTGCTCCCCATAAAAATAAGCCCCGCCCCTTTTTACCACTCCCACCCCTCCCATTTATGAACTGTACGTACACGTTTCCCACGGTCTCCCCTCACCACTCCTCACCACCACCCCTCGCCACCTCTTCAGTTATGGACTGGTCACGTGATCGTGGGGAAAATTTTCCCACGAACCGGACCCCCCATCCCATCCGACCCGGTACTGAACTGGACACCTGTTACGGAGGGCTCGTGTCACCACCCCCTCACCCCCTCTCCACTTCAGGGTGATCACGCGATCGGGGGAAAAACAATACATTTTCAAACTTTAAGGACGACATAAAACAAAGATAGGTTTAGTGATTTTTTTTAAAAGAAAAATCTTTTACACAGGTGTAATTCTGAACCTCTTGGCTTGCCATAATCCTAACCAAACGTATATTACACACGGTGCGTTTCCTAAGCATGTAAAAACAAATTTTCGCGTATAAATTGCACGATAAACACACTGCGTGCAAGACGCATTTAGTTGATGTATCTATGGCAACCAAACGTCACTGGTGAGACAAACGTGCAACGTTTACGTTTTGGCAGGGAAAAAACTGATCAGGAAATGTAATGAAAATGTAACAGAAGTTGTAGAAATGTAGTGGAGTAGAAAGTATAATAATTGCTGCAAAATGTAACGAAGTAAAAGGAAAAAGTATGCACTATTTATTCTACTTAAGTAACGTAAAGATAAGTGAAAAATGTACTTAATTAAAGTAACAAAGTATTTGTACTTCGTTACATTCCACCACTGGTGAAATCCTCCATGAAATCATTATTTCTAAGTAGGATCTCTGGCATATCTCAACAAATATGTTATGCATTTGAATGAGTGGTGTGTAAATATTCAACACATCTTTAATGTTCCTACAGGCAGATAAATAGCCTTAGAATTAACGAGACGAACAAGACAGATGGCTTCATTGGGCTCAACAAGTATGCTTCTACTCTTTTTATTTTTATTTTATTTTTTATAGCTTATATAAGTGTAAAATGAGGTAATTGGAAGTTTGCATGTTATATTTCTAAGACTACACGCATAAGAAGGACATTTTGTTTAGAAAGAAATAGTTTTTCTATAATTTTACCTTGGATAAACGATTAATTTACTTTTTATTGTACATTGTGTCCGTGGACGTTATCCGGACGCTATGGTCAAAGCCTGGGACAAGTTTTACCGTCAGCAGGGATCAAAGAATGTCAGACCTGGTAAGCTAAATGTGTAAACAATGGACTACTTGCACAACTACTTCCGCGTTCTACTTATTACATACCGGGAGTTTCCGGGAGTGTTCATCGCATGTCCATACATGAGAATGCAGATTATCACTACGTTTTATGGATGCCAATTGATTAAAACAATGAATAATGATCTCTGTATTAATTATCTCGAGCCTGCTGAAATGTTCCTATAAATATATTTTCTTTCCAACTGTTCCATTCTGAATAATAAATAGGCTAAATATATATATCCACTAACCTGCAGCAGTCTTCTGTCTTCTCATTAACAACAGTATTAGCCTACTTATATTCTATACTTGAGTTTACATTTTTTTTTTAACGAATTTGACTAATAAAAAGTACATTGGTGCTTATTCCTGTCTTTTTAAAATAGTTGAATGAATGAATGATCGCGAGGTGTCTACGATCAGAACACCCGCAGTTAGAGGAGAATGACAGTCAACTTCTCTGAATATTAATTAAGCATTTTGGGCATAAACATGTAATAGTAAAACGATTGACATTGAAAAATGACACTGAATGATTACAATATTTAATCCAAATAAATAAATGTTCGTGTTTCGTACTGATTTTATTCATCTGTTCTCACACATTTCAGCGTCGCCGTCACTAGTGTAGACGAACACTGGCACGCTGCAGTGAAATGGCGTATTTTGAACAGCCGCAGGTTTCTCGGATTGCCTTGGTTTGGATTTAAACTTCATGTTCCGATGAGTTTTGAAAATTCTGCACACGGTAAACATCAGAATATCCTAGTCATAGATGCAGAGGGCTGGACGGCCAATCATCCTCGTCCAGAGGACATCATGGCGAAGTGGAGGCCGCTCAGCAGAGCACAGGCGGAGAGTGACCCGGGCATCATCAAGAGGGTGACCAGGCAGAAATGGTCGGGTCTGGCTGTGAAGGCCTTTGGGGAGCAGAAAGGTATGTACAACTGTCTTATGAGCACAGTAAAATCCATAAATAAAATGAATATAATAACATCATGAAAAGCACATTAATGACTCCCTCTTTTTGACCACAGGCGTTGTTGCAACCAAGGCCTTCGGGAAGGGCTCCATCCTGTGTGATTTCCACGGAAAGGTGATCACAGGTGCTGAGGGCAGGGAGATGGCAGAGACGCAGGACCAGCTGGGAAACCTGTTTTTCTTCAAACATGGCCCTGACGAAATCTGCATCGATGCGGAGACTTTCGTGCAGCCATGCCACTGCATAGTGAAGCTTCAGGGGGGAGACAGGCATGTCCTGCTCTTTCAGGCCACCACGGACATTAAGAAAGATGATAAGATCTGCTTCGACCACGGCATCAAGAAGAGGACTTTTCGTGGGGAGATAGAGGAGCTGGAGTGACTGAACATTTGATTCTTTACAATTTGTGTCACATTTTATGACACAAGACTATGAACTATCAATGTTTTGTTTGTCAACTGTGAGCTTGCGAATAAACTATAGATGTTTGGACAAAATTGGGAGCTTGCGTATGGACTTGATGTTCATGTAAAAGGAGCCTCAGTAGCGTCTAAACATTGTAGTTTCATGTAAAAGGAGCCTCAGTGTGACCAATGAAATAATTGACCTTGATCTACGTCCTGGAGCTGGAGTGGTTGGATCTCAGACTCTATTTTTTCAGACTGTGATTTTGCCGGACGTCTGCTTGCCTCTCACAGACCATGTGTGACAAATTTAAATGGAGCCTCATTGTGAACTGACAACCTAGACAGACTGTATTGTAAGTAGAGTAAAGTACTTATTGTAAGTGTATTGTAAATACTTTGTATTGTACATTAATTTATGCTCACTAAAGTTATAAACCAGTCTATAAATGAAAGTACTTTCCCTACAGCTCTGAAAACAGCCATAGTAAAGCCTATACACAAGTCAGGAGATAAGCTCCAGGGGCCTCGTTTATAAACGTTGCGTACGCACAAAAGAAGGCGTACGCCGCTCTCTACGCAATAGTTGGTGTTTATAAAAAACAAACTTGACGGTAAAATGTGCGGTCCTTCACGCCAGCTCTGACCCAGGCGTACGCACAAAAACGGGTGAAATGAGAAATGGTGACACCGTCGGCAGGTGGAAAAACACGTGAAAGTGTGTGAAACTGTAGACGGTTGTGTAAAATAAATTGCATAAATAACACGAAGACTTCACAAAGCAAGTCTTACAATTAACAGCCTACACGAACACCAGTTTGATCGATCTGCAACAGAAATGCAACTTAACATTTCCGAATTTCCAAAAAAGAAAGAAATATGTTCTTCAATAATATTGGCTTATACAATTCATTCTCATAAATAAGATGGTAAACAGAACGAAATAATGTACAAAACTGATATTCTCGCCATTACTAATGCCAAAAAGGCACTTGAGTGGCAAAAGGTTGCAGACGCCGTAAATGCTGAACCTCACAACCTCGGACTGTGGCCGAAATAAAAAAGAAATGGTCGGACATCAAAGTCGAGGCAAAAAAAGAGTCTAGTCATTAATTCAATTAGAGAGGGCCAAGGAGTTGGGCGAAATCAAGACTGTCCAAACTGAAATAAACTGCACAATGAGGGAATTCTTCAATAAATAATATATTTTTCCACAGCTTTTGTTGTGAAGATGATGCGTTCACTCCGAATCCTTCCATTTAATCGCCACATCTCCTAAGAGCTCAAGATCAGCCATTGTGCGTCATTATACGCATTGTGATGGGGCATTTTATTTACATCCATTTAATTCTGCATCTGACTAGCTACGGATGTCGGTTATAATCTACTTGGAAATGGGAAATAGTTCAGCGCAAATGTAATTTCTTGCAGCTTTCTGAATGGTTGAGACACGAATACGTTATTTTATCAAAAATAAAACAAACTAAAGGCATATGCATGAATACCATGATTCCGGAGCTGATGAAGATATTTTTACGATGAAAACAACTTTCCCCAGTGGACAAATAATACACCTATTTATCGATCTATCTAGGGTATATATCTCTCTAATTATCTACCTGACTGACTATCTAATTGCTATATCTGCTCCGTTAGACGGACATATTGGTTGTCCACACTGTGCCCTCCAAACAACATTTCTCTCCTCTTTTCCACCTCGCCAATGATAACTTCTACTTCACATTGAGTGAAGTTATGTTTTTTATTATTTCCTCTCTGTGTTTAACATGATTTCGCAATTGATGAATATTAAAGGGGGGGTTGACTGCGATTTCACTTTTTTCGTGTTAAATAGTGTGTAATGTTGCTGTTGGTGCATGAACAGTATCTGCAAAGTTGCAGCGCTGAAAGTTCAGTGTAAGCAGAGATATTGTCTTTTAAAAACCAGGAAGTATAATTGCCTACAAAAACGACTCGATTGGGACTACAGATGGGTTATGGTACGTCACTAACCCACACATTTGCATCAACCACTCCCTCCGGAATGTGCAGAAAAGGGCATGCGTATATTTCAGCAGCTCCAGCTCGTCGAGTGAGTTGTTCACGCAGCTGTCAGGTCTTCTGTGTTCAGGCTTCCCACAGACGCTGTACTTCGTCAACAATGGATACAATTAATGTTTGATTATGTTCCTGAAAATGACGATGGTAATCTAGCTCTCTGTGCTGCTCATTTACGGAAGACAGCTTCCAGAATCTCCACGAGTTCAACACCGGATTCAATTGGATTAAATGTTTTCTCAGTGCAAGGCAGCAGAGTGTATCTATAAATAATGTATCATCTCTCTTACGAGCATGCACTATGGGTGTGCCGCAGGGCTCTATATTAGGGCCCTTGTTGTCTTCACTTTATATTGATGATTTTCCGTGTGTGTGTATTAATGCTAAAATGATAATGCATGCTGATGACAAAATGGTGTATATTCATGGTAACACTGTTAAGGATGTTGCTCAAAAGTTAACTGAGGAAATGGAAAAGATTTCTATTTGGCTAAAAAAAAAAAAATTCATTCAACAAAATCAGTTGAGGGTCAGGAAATTAAAAAGGTAGACCAAATTAAATGTTTAGGAGTCATTCTAAACCCAAAACCAAATTTCAAAAAACATATTAAAAAGATTACCAACACGTTAAATTCATATAGCACATTTTAGATATAGAAACTCTTTGATCATAGGTGCATCTAATTTACATCTAAATGTGATGATATTTCCACACTTTCGATACGGCATGACAAGTTTTTCACAAGCATGTAAAACAGCATTAAGGCCCCTGGAATCTTTGTATAAAACTTCTCTAACGTTTATGACAAGAAATCTCGGTTATTTCATTATTATCATATTCTTGAAAAAACATAGTATATTAGGTTTGAAAACAATCATATATTCAAATATCTGTCTCTTGTTTAGGATCATAAATAGCACTGCAACCCCTCTGTTAAAAAAAGTTGATCTCACTGAGCTCAGAAATGACATCTCGAGCCACTAGGTCGACTGTTCGGGACGAGTGCACGATTTCTCGGTGTAAAACAGTTTTCGGCAGCTTAGCTTTCTCATGTGTGGCCATCAAACAGTGGAACAAGTTGCCAACAGAACTGACCACATGTGTAAATCAACACTTTTCCACATCGGGCCAAAAAATGGCTTCTTTTAAAACAAACATGTTCCCAAAATGTATTGTAATTGATGTGTATGTGTGAGTGTATTTGTAAATGAATGCCATATATATTGTTTTTGGGATAAATGGATTATTAATATGTATATCTGTTGACATCAGCCTGCCCAGAGACTACAGGTGGAAATCAGCACAAGTGCTACAACCTGGTAAAATGCATCTCTCCTTTTTAAGGTTAATGTATATTTTGCATTGTCCCTGCTCAAAAATAAATAAATTAAAGAAAATGAAAGACAGTTCAATTCTTTCCAATAATAGAATATAGTAAGAAAGAAAAGTACTCTGTTACACTGAGATGGTTTGGGGAAAATGAAATTTCAGACAGGTACAAACAGGCAGAGAAACTACTCCCAAAGAGTGACTGAACTGAAGGAACTAAATACAGACATGAATTAACCAAACCAGGTGATACAGATGAAGGAGATTAACAAAACACAGGTGACGAAGATGAACTAATGAAGGTAACAGAAAAGTGGCGGGAAAACCAAGGACATGTGACTAAGAATGCAAACAGAAGATCAAAACCAAACCGAATCAAAACGTGACAGATTGTTTATTCCTTATGAATTTCTAATAGTTTCTTTAGCAAGGGGTTTTAAACTTTTAATGGCAATGAGCCCTAAACAATACCTTTGTGAGATTCTTTATTTAGCCTTTAATATAATAAAATATAGGCCTAATGTAACCTAAACAATACCTTTGTGAAATGCTTTATTTAGGGTTATAATATAATAAAATATGCCCATCAACAGTTATTTCCACCACTTTAATCAAACCACTCTTCTTTAAAACATTACGATGTGATTTTCTCGTTGCCTCTCGTATTGAGCTATTTTGTCCGCACACAGGACTCACACACGCTCACTTCATTCTCTTTCTATGAAAGCTGTAAACTGCATTCACCAGTTTTCACTCTACAGAGGTTGACCAGAGCACTGAAATTATTTCTCACTTAACCCTCAAGGTGCTCTTTGGTCATTTCTGACCGAAACATTTTCTGTTTTGAATTTTTTAAAATCACAGCTTCATCGCAATGTTACGAAACTTGGTGACTTTTATGGCATTGGGTATGTGAACACACAAAAAAATTGAGGTCATGATCCGAGCAGGCTAATTGGTCGTAAAAAAATAGTCACACTTGTGCTCTTCGGTCAAAAATGACCGACCATAGGAAATGAATGGGAAATTGACAAAAACACAAAAACTTTGAGAATTTTTGTGTGTACAATCCACAAATCGGCCACGATGCAGAAAAAAAGTGCTCAGCATTGAAGGGGTGACACTGTAAAACATCAAGAGTGCAAAACAGACATACCCACCCCTACACACACACACACACACACACACACACACACACACACACACTTTTATACACAAAAACACCAATAAATTGTGATTAAAGAAATCTATTTTGAATATTTAAAAATCACAGCTTCTTCAGAAAATTACGAAACTTGGAGACTATTATGGCATTGGGTATGTGAACACACAAAAAAATTGAGGTCATGATTCGAGCAATTTAAGTGGTCGTAAAAAATTAGTCGCTCTTCTGTCAAAAATGACCGACCCATAGGAAATGAATGGGAAATTGACAAAAACAACAAAAAATTTCTCTGAAGTTTTGAATGTACAATCTACAAATCGGCCACAATTCTAAAAAAAAAAAAGTACACCGCAGGAAAGGGGTGACACTCTACAACATCGAGAGTGCAAAACAGACACACACACACATACAAACACACTTTTATACACATACACACCAATAAATTTTGATTACAAAAAGTATGTTTTGAATTTTTAAAAATCACAGCTTCATTGCAATGTTACGAAACTTGGTGACTTTTATGGCATTATGTATGTGAACACAAAAAAATTGAGGTCATGATTCGAGCAGGCTAAGTGGTCTTAAAAAAAATACTCACACTTGTGCTCTTTGGTCAAAAATGACCCCCTAAAGAAATTGTAAAAAATGAAAAAAAAAATGTGAATTTTTGTTTTTTTGTCAAATTTTTTAATAAGAAATAATTTTGAGATTGTTTCAACTATATATACAAATCCACCAACAACAAAAAATGTGTTCATAAACATCTGGGGAATTCACATATCTCCCCATAGAGAGCTGTACATGCCATCTAGTGGTTACAACATGATTCTACGCTTTTTCTCTATACTGTAACCAGATGGTGCTAATTTTCTTCAATTTTTTTTTTCTGAAGGCCTAGACTCTATATTAAACTAAAATACTGTGTTAATATTTTTTTGAAAAAAATAATATATATATAAATATATATTTTTTTTTCATGGCAAAAATAAACAATAAATATTGCATAAATATTAATAAATTCAATTAAATTGTCTCAAATTACTAAATTAAAAAGAATAAATATTATAGAACAAAAATAAATTGCATTGGTTTTACTGGGATGGAGAAAGTTTCATTTTTAGGTGTCCGGTCACTTTTGACCGGGAAGATAACAAGTGTGACTCCGAAACGAAGAGCACCTGAGGGTTAAACTACAATCAAATGCATTTCCACACGTTTCGTGTCGGCCCTCTGCGTGGCATTTTATTATTTTTTGCACGGGCGCAGCTTAGAGCGAACATCACCCATGTCCCCACATGAGGAAGGAAGACAACGACAAATAAAATAATGCAACAGTTGAATATGACAATATACAATATCAAGCAAGAAACATATTCAGGCAGGATACATTGTCTCACTAAAATTATTCAAAATGAGGACATAACTGGGAACTTTCTAGAAGCTGTTTAAGGTGTTTTTAAAATGTGCAGTAAGTGGGACATTCCCTAATGTTTGTTGGGATGCTGTTCCAAAAATGACCTCCTCTGACGGACAGAAGAGTTTGTCCAAAAGTAGTTTTTCTATATCACCTCTGAATGAAGCTCTGGTACAACAACCTTTGTCAGACCTTTGTTTAATCTGTGTAGAAAGTGCAGGTGGAGTCAGTCCATGCAAAACTTTAGAAATTAAACACTTATTTTTAAAATGAATAAAGTTTTCACAATTTTACGGAAGCCCTGAACCGCAACATAAAAAAAAAATCTAGCATTTTCAGATTAATGTGGAAACGTTTCAAGAATAAAGTCAAAACATTACGATAATACAGTCTTCCATAGAAGTGTGTGCATTCATAACAGTGCGCATCTGTTTGTGTAAGGAAATGCACTTGTCAAGTCGAACTGCCATGGATTAACACAAAATATAACTTTTTACTTTTATCTGGGCTTTCAACTAAATTTTACACACGTGCAAGTGTTTCTGAGGTGTTTTCGTGCTCGTCTAGTCAACACTATCTGGGTGGAGAACACAACAGTAACCGTAACTCTTCACCGTAAATACGTTCTGGAGACATTTTAAGTGCATCATTCTGTATCCAATCATTTGGCCGGATCCTGTGATTTACTAAGATTTAATAACCACTAATGGTTGAGGAGAGATTCTCTGATATGATTGTAAAGCGCTTTGAGTGTAGGCCTAGTATGATAGCGCTATATAAATGCCTAATTAATTAATTAATTAATTCATTCATTCATTCATTCATTCATTCATAAAGCTGGATTTCTCCATCCAGTCTGAAAAGTGTTTTCCGTGTTGGTTTTTCTAGGCTAAAGTCTATTCCGGCACAGTATATTTTATAACATCCTAGGTAGTCTAATGCTGGTAGATTGGCACCTGTTGAATTTCCTTTGATGAAACAACACACACACACACACACACACACGTTACATTGCAGCACTTCACATGACGTTTCGTATTTGTAGAAGTCTCTCCAAATTGTTCCTCAAACCACTTATCT
The DNA here is from genome assembly GCF_988280905.1 of Pimephales promelas. Classification (NCBI taxonomy): domain Eukaryota; kingdom Metazoa; phylum Chordata; class Actinopteri; order Cypriniformes; family Leuciscidae; genus Pimephales; species Pimephales promelas. Next base: position 38,291,841 of record NC_142770.1, on the reverse strand, counting down.
ATCGTCATGCCACCTAGTAAATCGAAATTTACTTTAAACATTTTAGCCTTTTTAATTCTTATTTTTTTCTATGTTTAGCCTATGTTGATATGTGTGGTTGCTAAGGGTGTTGCTAAGGGCGCAGTGATAAATAGAACCGTTGGGTGAAGCGGTCATAGCCGTGTTTTATCGTGAATAAAGCACAGCTCTTGACCAATCAGAATCAAGGATTGGAACTAACCGTTTTATAAGAGTAAATAAATAATTGAAAATGACCTACTGATGTTTTTGTTATTGTAGTTACAATAGTATGTCTTTAATTGTTCCATAAATATATTTATACCATGGTCTGGGTGAATACTCGATTCTGATTGGCTGCAGGGTGTCCGTTAAAAAGTGATAGAGGACACCTAGTAAAGTAGTTCTGGTGAAACTGCCTGTTTACCATTCGAAATGAATAAATAAATGCGCTGCCTACAACGGCTGTGAGTAACCATAGCAACAGGCAGTCACATGCTCTATCATCGATCTAACGTTAGATATTATAGCCTAATACAACAATGAGCGACTTCGTGCTATTTCTTTTAACATTTATGGAGAATAAAATTACACCGCTGCTGCTCTGCTCCATTGAACGCTATTGGTAACGACGTAACTTGCGACCATAGTTGGATAACGATGCTTTCGGGAAACGCACCCCTGAATGAGACCCTGCGGGAGTTTTACGCAGCTGTCCAGACAACCAAGGCAGGAGAAGGCTGAACGTTACAGCGTTTCAAGCCTAAGGAGCCTGAGGCAAATGACCCTCTCTTTGATCTGATTAATTTATTGCCCTCTATAACGTTAAGCGCAAATCGCTGGACCTCAGAGCTAATTGTATTTTTATTGTTGTTTGATTAATTGTTTTATGTGTAATAAAAAAAAAAAACTATGCCTACCTACCTTTGTGTTTCATGAAAAAAAAAAAAAAGCATTTGTGAACCTGAAGGGATACGAGCTAAGCGGACTATAAATATCTCCGGTTGCTAAATAAACAGTCAGGCAAAGCAAGTTATTATTTGTAAACTAGATTTAGCCTAATTAAAATATAAACTAATGTTTTAAAAATGTTTTATTTGGCAAGTGACCATGGTATAAGCGGGTTAATGCCCTCCGAGGTGTCCATTGTCAGGTTTTAATGGACTTCGGCGGAGGCAACCGTCCTCCGCTGCGCGTCGGCCGGTTTACGCCTCGCCGTCGTCCATTAAAACCTGACAATGGACACCTCGTCGGGCATTAACCCTTACATGGTTACAGTAATAAACATACCGTTTGTTTGGAAACAAAAAAAATCGTCATCCTTACTGCAAGCTTACAAGAGCGATAATGAGATCAAATGTGAAGGGGGGCCCTAAAATGTTTTCTTGGGGAAAAGGGGGTCTCAGGCAAAATAAGGTTGGGAACAACTGCTTTAAAGGACATTAAAGTTCATGACTTGTAATGTAAATAAACAATGACAAAAAAAGGTTGAACTGCAATATCTGCAAAAGTAGTTTACTATGTTTGACAGTCACATAACAGTTTGACAGTTTTGCCAACTACCAACATACATAGCTTTTACTTTACATTATTTCTGCATTCTATGATACTTGAATGTGGAGGACCCTTTTTGTCAAATTACCTAGTAAAGATTTATTTCTTATAACTTTTTACAAAATGGCCATATTCTAACTGTTTTTTTTTAATTCTCAATTCATGATATACCTTTATAAAACTCATTTACAATAATACATTTGTTTTTAACAAATTAGTGAATTTTTTACCATTACATATTTTCATTATTTTATGTGTCCATAATACCCCAGGAGTCCATAATGTCACACTTTAGTCTGGTCTCTGTCATGTTTTGGTTTGTTCATGTCATGTTTCATGTCTGATTGTGTGATTACCTGTTTGTCATGTGATCCTGCCAAGTGTCTTGTCATTGGTTAATTGTCTGTTCATTGTTCAAAAGGTGTCCCTTGTCTTGTCATTAGTCTGTGTATTTAAACCCTCATGTTTTCCATGTGTCTCTGTCAAGTATTGTTTCCTGTAATCACTGCTTGTGTAAGTTTATGGCCACGGTTTCAAGCCATGTCATGCTTTGGTTTATGTTTTGATCTTGTTACCTGTTATTTTGAATAAACTGCACTTGGGTTCTCATCTACACTTGCCTCTAGTGGATCCTTTACAGAATACTTGAGCCGCAACTATGAACCCAGCAGTTGCCCTACTTTGCCTACGTCAAGGTAACAGAACTATTGAGAACAATGTGTTTGAATTTCTGGAAATCTCCAACCAAGTGGACTTTTAATGAAGTAGCGTTAAAGGACATTTTCCGTCATGGATTAAATGAATTGTTGTGCTATAAACTGCATGGGGGGAAAATTCATTTTTCCCTAGAGGAATACACTGACTATGTCCTTTCGTTAAGTGGCTCAAATTTTACTGTAGGTTTTACTGAAGAGGAACAACACAAACCCACAGTATCCTCTCAGACTGAGTCACGCCTGCCGGATCAGAGCCCAGGCCCGTCCTCAAGGGGGGGGCAATGCTATCCCAAATGACTCACTGTGCCCACCCATATATCAGTTTGATACTACATTTTAATGTTTATGTTAGCAATTATCAAATAGAGATTAGTTGTTTATGCAGAACTTATCTCACAGGAACGGTAAGCTCTACAACGGTAGGAATGTATAACACATTATCTTCAGAAATTATTTAGAAATTCATTATTCAACGCATTATTACACAGAACGTAACTTGAAATATAATTGTTTTCATAAATGACTGTTAAAACATCCCAAAACAGCACCCAAACCTTGCAAAGACCTACCTCATTAATTATTCACATTCAACAGCCAATGGCAAGTCTCCAGCAGCAGACCTTTCAATTTGTTATTTTTGTGTTAGTATTTTTATTTCTTCAAATTACAATATGCAGTTTGTGTTTAAGGATAAATCAATTATATAAACCATGCAATTTATTTAGTTAAGCATACAGTATTGTTTATACGTAATTCCTTTGCGCAGCTGCGCAGTGCATGCGATCCGAGAATCAAATTCTGACGGTTTTGTAGGCCTACAGCAAAGCTTATGCTCGTAAAAAGTGGTTTAAAGTTTCGTCGTTGACAAAGACGACTTTGACCAACAACAACGTGCGTGGAGACCAGAGGTGGAAAGAGTACTGAAAATTTGTACTCAAGTACAAGTACAAGTAGTTGCTAAAATAATACTCGATTACAAGCAAAAGTACTGGTGTTAAAAATGTACTTAAGTAAAAGTACAAAGTACCCCTCTCAAAAACTACTCAAGTACTAATTACTAATTACTTTTAGCCTGTGATATTTATTTACTTTTATGGAAACCAAGTTATAAAAACGGTCTAATATGATTATTATTATTAATGAATTATAATGCAAAATAAATAAACTTATTGGGTTATTTTATTTATAAACTTCTTTTTTTCTTTTCTTTTTTTTTACAATAAAGATTTCCAAAAGTACCCTACTAATATTTCAAAAGTTTCAAAAGTTATCAGCATTTAGCACCGACACAAATGTGCCATCTAGACAGACTGTCAATCAGTGCAGTTACACTGTTATGCCAGTGGGTCATGGCCGGCAAGATACTGTTTTTATGAAAGAGTCATTATCAAACTCTTCATTCTAAGCTTAAAACACGGATTCAATATTAATAAAACAATGTGTTGACAATGACATACAATATAACTTTTTAATCTAAGTTTACAATGCTAAATCTTTATTACGGTATATGTGCTTGTCACCTGAGTGACGCTGAAGCTCATGTTTCAAGTGATGTTTTTAGTCAAATTATCGTGAGGTCTACCCAACTTTAAAAACGAAAACAACTGAACTATCACATATCACTGCAGAAACAAAGTTTCTATAAAACGTCTCCTTTCCTTCCTCTGTATAAGAACAACTCCTCCATGTGGGGTCATGGGCATTCGTCACCTGGTATTTCTTCGGAATTTTCAATGAATTCAGTGTCTCGAATGTCCATGTCCATTACGGCAAAGTTCTTTGATAACACTAAAATAAACTGAAGGACGTGTGAGGACGAATATAGCTCTCCAGGAACCGGGCTTTTTTCCCGCTCCAAATACAAGGGTTTTTATTGGCCCGCCCACGATCAGTTATTTCCATTGGATACCCAAATGCTGGTCAAAGATTTGAATAATTGTTGAATTCAAATTGTACAAGTACTTTGTAATTAATGGGATTTTTAAAGTAGTGAAGTACAGTACTTAACTTAATTTGTACTCAAGTACAAGGAAAATTACAGACTAAAAAATGTACTCATAAAAGTACAAGTACACGAAAAAACTACTTAATTACAGTAATCTGAGTAGTTGTAATTCGTTACTTCCACCTCTGGTGGAGACAACTCTGGAGCTAATGAGATGGTAGGAACAGACAGTATAAGAAAGGTAGGAATGGAGAATTTGTCTGCTACATTGCTAAATTTGTATTGCAGTATGTAATGCATTGCTTTTATTATTGCTGAATTGTTGGTGGAAACCAGGTGCTTTTGTGACCCATGTTTATGAAGTGTAGAGTCATAAATCAAATTGGTTATACTTTGGACTTTGGACTAATGATATTACTTGCGCCTTTTACTCAAGAAAGCCACTAGATGGCACTGTGTTGTGTAAGTGACGAACTATGCAGATTAAGAAAAAATATCCACAAGTTTCCTACGCCCCATGAGGCCTTGCGTCAAAAGTGGGCGCGACTTCCGGTTGGAAGTAAACAAAGCGCGATTTGACATGCTTGACACTCGTTCATTCAACAGTTGACAGTCATTCAAGTTATAGCGATCCAAACTAGCTAACGATGTGGGTACACGACCTCAACGAAATTCAAAAGGGTGAAATAACAGTACCTTTACCCTCCGCAGTAGTTGATTGGGAGTATTATAATAACATTATTAATAATCAATACTCATCAAGGCATGGTGACAGACAGTTGTGCGAGCTGACAAACAATTAAAATAAGAAACACACACTTAGTCATTGTGCTTTGGAGTTTATTCAAAATTATAAATGAATGTGCTACTTGAATACATTAACTGGCACATTTGGTATTTTGTCAACACAGGCTTTGATCCTGAGTTTAGGTGTAACATCAGTAGCGAACAGCCAATCACATGCGGATAGAGTTTATAGAACATTAAGAATTTAAACAAATGTACACAGGAAGATTCGTCGTCTTTTGGGAGGTGATGGAAACTACAGTCGTTGGCAGGATCAGAGACGGGCTCTGGCAGGATCACTCTGATTTCGTTTTCAGCTTATGTTCAAAACAATCACGTTTAAGCCACTGAATTAGTGTAGTCCGGTTATACATACAACCGCGAACAGCACATGTTGTCCCTGAGCTCCGTAACAGCATCTCTCATAAAGATTTGCGTCTTTAAATAGTAAAATAAATCTCAGAAAAACAGCTAGCCTCTTCGCTAACTAACACACAAAATACCATTGGAATGCTACTTCCGCCGCCTCACCAGAAGTTTCACCCACTTTATTTTTTACAGGAGCGCCCCTCGGAAACTTGAGGATAGGCTACTAGGCTAGCAAGCTATATGTGGAAATCTTAAGAGAAAATAAACAGAGACGTTGAGATCATACGGTGAAGTATTTTATTTAAAAAAGGAACAAAACAAGACTATTGTGGTCTATTTTAGTTAAAGCCTAATATGGGTTGTTGTCTTGGTCTGTCTCAGGTCATTAAAAAAGTGTGCCCCCCTATGAAAATTAAACCCCATTTGGTTTGTTCTGGCGACGGCCCTTCTCTCTTGATAGCATGCGTAGCACTGTTGTACCATGGTGCTTTAATTTTCTCTCGAACCTTTTTTAACTGAACTCCTTCAACTTGCTGATCCCAATATGGTGGTTAGACCAGAGTTAAAAGCAATGTTGGGCAGAATGCGGCTCTTGAGGACTGCGGCTCGGAGGAGCAGGTCATACTGGCTGAGGGGGAAGCGGTGTGCACGGAGACAGAAGAGGGGCAAGCGGGCGGGCTTGCTAGCTAAGCTAAAGGCTAGCAACAGACCGGCTCTTCCAACACTGTTTCTGGCTAACGTTCGCTCGTTAGACAACAAGATGGATCTAATGCGACTAAGACTGAGCAGTTTCACGGAAATGCGGAACTGTGGTGCAATGCTCCTGACGGAAACATGGCTCAATAACAAGATGCCGGATTCAGCTTACCAGATTGATGGGCTACTTCTCTTCCGAGCTGACCGTAACCATCTGTCAGGTAAATCTCGAGGAGGGGGGCTATGCGTTTACATAAACAAAGGCTGGTGTACAAACTGTAGTCAGGTGAACAGCCACTGTTCGGAAGCTGTGGAATATCGATCACTAAAATGCCGGCCGTTTCATCTGCCCCGGGAGTTTACGGTTGTGTACATTGTAGCTGTTTACATTCCCCCGAGTGCTAATGTTAGCATAGCACTCAAGGAGCTTCATGACCACATCCGTGAGCTCCAGAATAAGCATCCGGAGGCTTTTTTCATTGTAGCAGGGGACTTTAACCAGGCCAAACTAAAGGATGTTCTGCCACGTTTCCATCAGCATGTCACCTTAGCAACAAGGGGAAACAATACACTTGACCAGGTGTACACCAACAGACGGGAGGCATACAGAGCGGTGCCTCGCCCCAACCTTGGTTTCTCTGACCACATCTCCATCCTGCTGGTTCCTACTCATCATCCCGTAATTAAAAATAACAAGCCCACAGAGAGGACCATCACTGTGTGGCCAAATGGGGCTGTCTCCATGTTACAGGACTGTTTCGAGCGTACCGCCTGGCAGGTATTTAGGGAAGCAGCAACAGGTAGAAATGGGGTGGATCTGGAGGAATATGCATCATCCGTTTGTGGATACATTAGCAAATGTGTCAACGATGTCACTACCACCAAGAAAATAACCATGTATCCAAATCAGAAACCCTGGTTAAACGGAGCAGTGCGATCTCTTTTAAAAGCACGGGACTCTGCTTTTAGGTCGGGGGACAAAGTGGCACTGAGAGCAGCAAGGAGGGAATTAGTGGATGGCATCAGGAACGCTAAAGCTACTTATGCCCTACGGATACAGGATCATTTTCACACCAACGACCCCAGGAGCATGTGGAGGGGCATTAAGAGCATCACAGGATATAAAGGCAAGGACGCAGAATGTCCTCTGGACCCATCCCTGCCTGATGAACTAAATGCCTTTTATGCTCGTTTTGACTTATCCAACTCCTCCAAAAGTACCAAGCTTACAATACCTCCAGGTGAAACATCTATCAGTGTGTCTGCTGAGGAAGTGAGGACGATGCTGCGGCGGATTAACCCACGCAAAGCAGCGGGGCCAGATAACATCCCTGGCCGGGTTCTGAAAGAATGTGCTCAGGAGCTTACTGGGGTGCTAACAGACATTTTTAACCTATCACTATCCCTTGCTACAGTGCCTGTTTGTCTTAAGACATCCATTATTGTACCAGTGCCCAAAAAAACAGTGGTTGAAAGCATGAATGATTATCGTCCTGTGGCCCTCACCCCACTGATCATGAAATGCTTCGAGCGACTGGTTCTGACCCATATAAAAGACACTGTTAACATCACTGTGGACCCCCATCAGTATGCCTATAGAAGGAACCGGTCTGTGTCTGACGCAGTGTCAACTATCGTCCACTCTGCTCTTACCCACTTGGAGAACAGGGACTCTTATGTCAGGCTGCTTTTCCTAGACTTTACATCTGCCTTTAACACCATCATCCCACAGTCATTAATCAACAAACTGGTACTGCTGGGACTTAGACCATCTCTGTGCAATTGGGTCCTGGACTTTTTGACAAACAGGCCACAGTCGGTTAAGATCCACGGCACCTTATCCTCCACCCTTATACTTAACACAGGCTCCCCACAAGGATGCGTCCTGAGTCCTTTGTTGTATACGCTTCTTACATATGATTGCTCTGCAACACGTCTGAGCAATCACATTGTGAAGTTTGCAGATGACACGGCGGTGATTGGACTAATATCCAACAATGACGAGTCAGCGTATAGGCAGGAGGTGGAGGAACTCGTGGTTTGGTGTAGAGAAAATAATCTCCGCATCAACGTGGGAAAGACTAAAGAGATGGTTGTGGACTTTAGGAAGAGAGGTCAAATCCTACCTCCCCCCCTCTATATTGAGGGAGTAGCTGTAGAGACGGTGACCAACTTTAAATATCTGGGCCTGTACATTTCCAATGACCTCACATGGCACACCAACACAGCCAGCATTATTAAGAAAGCTCATCAACGGTTGTACTATTTAAGGAGGTTAAAGCAGGCCGGTCTCAACCCTGCTATTCTGACCTGTTTTTACCGGTGTGTGGTGGAGAGCACACTGTCATTTTCCATCACGGCCTGGTATGGAAACTGCTCTGCAGCCGACAAGAAGGCGCTGCAGCGAGTAGTTAAGTCTGCTAGGAGAATAACAACAAATGACAGCCTTCCTTCCCTAGATGAGATCTATGTCAACAGGTGCAGAGGCAGGGCATCGGACATTATGAAGGACTCCACTCACCCAGCGCATAAACTGTTTACCATCCTCCCCTCTGGCAGAAGGCTGCGTAGCCTTAGAGCAAGAACCACAAGACTGAAGTGCAGCTTCTTTCCAGAGGCAGTGAGGCTTATGAACTCCTCGGTTTAGGTTCCTCTTGCCCTCTGCTTGCCTATAGCTGCTACTACACATGACACTTTTATGATGATTATAGTCAGATGGGTTATAGTCTTGATTGTTTTTATGGTTAGGATATTTTAATGTAATATATATAATCCATTTTATACGTTTTATTGGGGTTTATCTGAGAATTGAATTGTTATTTATTCTGTATTACGCTGCCGGACCTGGGAAACGAATTTCGTTCCTTCATGTCTAACATGTTTGAATGACAATAAAGTAAACTAACTAACTAACTAAGAGACAAAACAAGTCCAGCCAGCAGAGGACACGGAGGAGCGGCCTCAAATCTTTCCAGTCGGAGGTCCTGACCTATCGGTCAGCCACTGAAGCTCTTTTGAACTGCACTTTTTTAAAAACTAATTAGGTTTTTAATGGAATTAATTAAATGTTTAGTATGTTATTTTCAGATGTGTTTAACTTGTGTATTTTTTTTTTTTCAAATAAACTTTTTCACTTTCTTAATTTATTTCACTTCTTCAAAAATCTGGCAAATGTCTTCTTTAAAACAAGACCAATCTTACGTCTATATTCCAAAGCATTCGGGGGGCGCTCGAAAGGGGGTCTCGCCCTGGGTGTAATTCAAAGTAGAACCGCCACTGATGGGGGGTGACGCTTAAGAGGTTAAGAAAAGTCTCAACATTCCGCACCCTATTTCCAGCAATCCAAACTTGGCAGTTCCATGTAGGATTTGTTGCAGAACTGCTTATTTTTGTCCCCTATTAGACCTTATCATCCTTTTGCTGGGAGAGACCACACGTGAAGCATCAATGTAGGAAGCCTCTACACAGGAACATTCTCTTCTTTCAGCTCTTTGATATGTCCACTCACTCTATGACCATAGTGTCCTGCAGTCCTTCATTGTTTGACTGAATGCATTGTAACAATCTGCCTGTATTGACGAGGCTCACTCACCGAGTACTGTTATCAGAATGCCTTTATTCCACTCCTAACGTAGTGTTGAACTTGGCTTGCGGCAGCTTTATACTGCCATCTAGTGGCCTAGTTGATATGGAACACATATCAATACATCTTCCCTTTTTTTATTTTTAACACAAACAGTTTTTTTTTATTATTAATCTAAATAAATCTTTATATTCCACCAATTTCAATTCTTAGTTGTCTCCACTTAAATTTGAAACTTTATAAGAACATACACTCTGAACATAACGTCTCGGGTTATGACTATAACCCTTGTTCCCTGAGAAGGGAACGAGACACTGCGTCGAGAATCGACACTTTGGGGACGCTCCCTAAGCGTGCGCCTCTGAAGTATGAATGAAACTAATCCAATCCTGATTGGTGTTGCGTCGTGACGTAACATGTGACGGCATACCCGGAAGTATAAAAGTGACGTTGTCACAACACACACTAGCCTCGCGATGAAGCAAGACGCTCTAAGGCCTAAAGGGGGCGTGGCAGAACGACGCAGTGTCTCGTTCCCTTCTCAGGGAACAAGGGTTATAGTCATAACCCGAGACGTTCCCTTTCGAGGGAACTCTACACTGCGTCGAGAATCGACACTTTGGGGAACGAGTGCCCACTAGGCCACGCACCGAATAGGCCTGTCCTGGAGTAAAACTGTCTAGGCACTCAGCAAGGACTGAGCACCTGTGCACCGGGTGTACTGGGAAGGTGGAGACTGTAAAATTTTATGAAAGTATGTGGGGTAGCCCAGCCGGCTGCCTCGCAGATCTCCTAAAGAGGTACTCCCGAAAGAAGGGCCCTAGAGGAAGCCATGCCTCTAGTTGACTGTGCCCACAAGGTAAAAGGTGAAGGCAAACCGCGCACCTTGTAAGCCTCAGTAATAGCCTGGACGATCCAGTTGCTAATAGTTTGTTTGGTTGCCGGGAGCCCCCTCTTAGGTGACCCAGAACATACTAGTCCAATTGTTCCAACCTTCTCCAAGAAGAGGACCCCTCAAGGTACAAGCTCAAGCTCTGACTGGGCAGAGCAAGTGAAGCCTCTCCACTTCCGCCGACACATGAGGTGGAGGATGGAATGCCTGAGGGACTATAGAATGAGCCGTATTCGATGGAACTTTAGGCACGTAGCCCGGACTCGGGTGTAAAAAGGCCTTCACTCTGCCAGGGGCAAACTCCAAGCAAGCTGGCATTACTGCCAGGGCTTGGAAATCTCCCACCCTCTTAAGTGAGGTAATTGCTAAGCGAAAAGCCATTTCCAGTGTTAAGTCCTTAGGCGAAGCCGACTCTAAAGGTTCGAAGGGGGCACTCTACTTTTGGATAACCCCTCCAGAACTATTGCCAGGTCCTAGGCAGGAACCCTGGACCTGGCTGCCGGCCTCATCCTCCAAGTACCAAGGATAAACCGAATGACCAATTGGTGCCTCCCCAGAGGCCCATCACTTAACGGTGCGTGGAAAACCGCAATGGCAGCCACGTACACCCTAAGCGTGGACGGGGAGAGACCCTTAGAGAAACGATCTTGGAGAAATCCCAGAACTGAAGCCACCGGGCAGTTTACTGGATTTAACCCAAGTTCTCTACACCAAGTGACAAACACATTCCACTTGAGGTCATATAATCTCCTGGTGGATGGAGCCCAAGAGCTAAGTATGGTTTTCTCAACAGGATGTCTGCCCCCTGATTCTGAACCCCCGGAATATACATTGCTCTGATAGAGAGTATTTTCCCTTGGGACCAAAGGATAATCTGATGCGTCAGTCTGCACAGAGGGCGCGATCTGATTCCCCCTTGTCGGTTCAGATAGGCTACCACTGACCGTACTAGGACGTGGTGACCTTTGATGTCTGGGAGGAAGCTCCTCAAAGCCCTGAACACAACCATCATCTCTAGGCAGTTTATATGCCAAGAAAGATGATGGTCCTGCCATAGACCCCTGGCAAACGGTCGTCCATGACCGCGCCCCAGCCAGTGAGGGAGGCGTCTGTCGAAACGGTTTCCCGGCGACATGACACTCCCAACACTGGCCCAAGGTTTCTTCCATATTCTCAGAGAACAAAGGCATCTGCGCGTTACTCTGATCATACGAAGCGGATTCCCTCGGGAGAAAACCCCTTGGTCTTTAACCACCACTGAAGGGGCCTCATGTGTAGCAGGCCCCAAAGGAATGATGTTGGATGTCACTGCCATGAGGCCCAGCATTCTTTGAAATTGCTTCACAGTGATGGCCTGGCCTAGCTTTACCCTGGATACCATCGTCAAAATTGACTCGATACGTGCGGGAGACATGCGTGCCTACATCGTAATCGAGTTCCATATGACTCCCAAAATGTCGTACACTGGGATGGTTCTAGCACACTCCTCTTTGCATTGAGTCTCAACCCCAATTTCAGAATGTGGCCAAGGACGACATTTCGATGCCGAACTGCCATTTCCCGAGACTGAGCCAGAATGAGCCAGTCGTCGAGATAAATCAATATATGGATGTCTTGAAGTCTCAGTGGAGCAAGGGCTACATCCATAAATTTGGTGAATGTGCAGGGAGAGCGTGCTAGGCCGAACGGAAGAACCCGATATTGGTAAGCTTCGAAAGCGAACCTCAGGTATCTCCTGTGACATGGAAGGATGGAGTGAAAATAGGCGTCTTTTAGATCTATCGTGACAAATCAGTCCTCTGATCTGACTCACGATTACTGGAGTTAACCGTTCGAACCTGCACCTCCCTATTCAGAGATCGGTACAAAACCCCGAGATCTAGAATTGGCCTTAACCCCCAATCCTTCTTTGGAACTATAAAGTACCGGGTGTAAAACGCGGACCCCCTGTCTGAAGGAAGAACACGTTCTATGGCTTCCTTTAGCAGCAGAGTTTGAACTTCTTGTTCCATCACCTGAGCCTGCTCTGGGACCACTGTAGTCTGTACCACCCCAGAGAACTTGGGGGGCGGTGTGCAAACTGCAGTCTGTACCCTGATTCTATTATATGTAGGACCCATGCAGATATGTTGGGAAGATGATACCATGCCTCTACAAAATATACTAGGGGTACCAGCCTCTGGAGAGTGGCCTCTGTTTTTTTTTTTTTTTTTTTTTTTTTTTTTTTTTGTCTTTCGAGAGCATCTTTCTCGACTTCCTGAAGCGGAATACCGGCAGGCTGTAGTCGATATGGATGTTTTGACCATAAACGATGCTTCGTTATAATATTTTCGCTGGAAACCGATGTGGCCCGAAGCGTCGCTGACGGCGGGCAACATACATCGTTTCCTGTTTAAAAATATTCAGGCCCCATATAGATATATTGGAAGGTGTAGCCATTCTGCAAAATCTACTAAGGGAACCAGCCCCTTGAGACCGACCTCGGGTGTCTTTCGAGTCCCTGAAGCGGATGACCGGCAGGAAAAAGTCGAGAAAAAATTTTGTGACCACAGTCGGGGTGAACGACACAGTGTGCGTTCGCTGGAAATCGATGTAGCCCGAAACGTTCAAAACGGCGGGACAACATATATATTTTATATATATATCTTATATATATTTATTTATTTACTATATATATATATATATATATATATATATATTATTTATTTATTCCTAAACCTGTCGACGATTGAAGTTACAGCGCCGGAGAACAGGCCAGTTTCCCTTATTGGAAAGGAGACTCGTAATTTTCACGAGAGAAAATTTGCCTCGACAAACGAGAGATCCGAGTCAAAGTTTCCGTATTGCAATGCAGACCTTAAATCTATGCGCTGCAGTCACAGAATCTTTATTGCAGAGTAGACTCGTAATCTACACGCTGCCTCGGCAAACGCAAGAATTTAGGACACTGGGTTTGGAAACACGGGACGAATGCGGTTCATCCCCCGATCTCATGATCTTTTAGTGGAGATCGGGGAAAAACGGCAAACTCCGGCGCTGAGGCTGTGACCCGTGCCGCAAGAAACGCAATTTATTTAAACTTGCGTTCCCTCCTCATTTTGTGGCCAGTTGAAGTTCAGTCTGGCCACGGCACGAGTCACAACCTCACCAGTTCCTCATATGCTTGGCCGTGAACTGGCGCGCCTAACTCACGGTCATCCGTATCGATACTGAGCACGTCTACTTCCTTGGAAGCAGAGAGCCTGAGTATCGGGACCTGATCGTGGTCAGAAGAAGCCGCGGCGCGGACTTCTGCGCCACTCACAGGGGCTACGGGATCATCAGACGATGAATGAGAAAGTGCCTCAGCAGTCTCATTCTCGTCTGCAAGATCCCGCTGTGAACCCCACGATCTCAATCGCCGCGCCGCCTCAACGGACGCGGGACCAGAAACGCAGGGAACGCAAGCCTGACCGTGCTCATCAAAGCACGCCAGCCGGGAGCGCAGCACTCTAATAGGAAGTGCTTTACAGTCTGCACAAGTCATGCTGCGCTCCCAAACAATTTACACACAAAGCATGTGCGTCCCCACCTGTGACATAACGAGGGCAGAGATGCACACATGTTTTTAAATTGTTCGCTGGCCATTTCCAGTTCAAACTGAGTGACAAACAACACCAAATAAGACAGACAGTTTCAACATAAAGCGCTTGCTGAAGAGCGAAAGCTAGTGTGTGTTGTGACAACGTCACTTTTATACTTCCGGGTATGCCGTCACATGTTACGTCACGACGCAACACCAATCAGGATTGGATTAGTTTCATTCATACTTCAGAGGCGCACGCTTAGGGAGCGTCCCCAAAGTGTCGATTCTCGACGCAGTGTAGAGTTCCCTCGAAAGGGAACTCTGATTACCCTAGTGTTATCTGAACACAACTTCACATTTCTTCTATCAGTCTTCTTGGTCTTTTAATTTGTCTTTTTGGACGTTCATTCTGAGTCTCACAATCTTTCTCTTTATCAGTCTCTGATAGCTTGCCTTGCAATTTTGATTGTTCACATTGCTTTGAGATTTCCAGGTCATGTGAGTCACTTTCCTTGATTCTTATGTCTCTCTGCACTTTGAGCAGGTGTCTTCTGTTCCGCCTCATTATCTTTCCATGTTCTGTCAACACCTCGTATGACCTGGGTGTAGTCTCTTTTACCACTTTGGCCAGCGGTCCCCACTGTCCATCACATCTCACCCGCACTACTTCCTCCTGAGCTAGTGGACTTAGTGGTTTGGCTGTTCTGTTGTAATGCTTCTCCTGCCTCTCATTCGCAGAATTCCGTGTACTTTGTACCTTGTGATGCTTCACTGATGGAAGTTTCGTCCGCAGTTTCCTATTCATGAGCATTTCTGCTGGTGAAAGGCCATTCTCCAATGGTGATGCTCTGTAGTTTAGAACAGCCAGGTAAGGATCTTCACCTGTCTCTGCGCTTTTTTTTAGTAGGCGTTTTATGATCTGCACTCCTTTCTCCGCTAAGCCATTGGATTGCGGGTAAAGGGGACTTGATGTTAAATGCTCAAAGCCATAGTTTCTTGCAAAGTCCTTAAAGCTCTGACTTTTGAATTGTGGTCCATTGTCACTTATTACAGTTATTGGAATACCGTGACGTGCAAATATGGCTTTTGTTTGCACAATCACATGTTCTGCTGTTGTGTTTGACAGCCTCACAAATTCTGGGTAATTTGAATGATAGTCCATGAGCAACAAGTAGTCTTTGTCCTTCAGTTGAAATAAATCCATTCCAACCTTTCTCCATGGTTCCACTGGTTTGTCGTGTGATTTCATGGGCTCTTTTGGTTGCTGATATCTGTGCCGTTGGCATACGTCACATTGCTGCACTAACGTCACTATGTCTCTATGCATGCCCGGCCAATACAGTACCTCTCTTGCCCGCCTCTTACACTTTTCCATACCCAAGTGTCCCTCATGCACAAGTTTTAACATCTGTTTTCTCATGGAGATACAACAATTTTTGTTCATTTAAGCAGAACTCCATCTAGCACTGACAGTTCATCTTTAAAGTGTTGGTATGGGTTATCCAACACTCCTTCCCCCGGCATGTGAATTATTTCTATCAACCTCCTCAAATGTTCATCTTTCATTGTTTCAGTGGCTATATCAGCCCACTTTGCAGTTGACACTGGCATCTGTGCTTTGATAGAGTCCACATGAATCTGCACCTCTTCTTCTGTAGTGCTTGTGTTATTAGACATGCTTGCCCTGCTCAGGGTGTCTGCCACTATTAAGTGCTTGTCGGGTTTAAATTCAAAAGCCAGATCATACTTCTGTAGACGCAGCATTAGTCTTTGTATGCGTGGTGGCACTTCTCCCAGTGGCTTCTTTGAAATTGCTATGAGAGTCATCTCTCTAGGATGACTGGTCTTCCGTAAACATACTCATGGAATCTCTCACAGCCAAACACTGCACCTAGAGTCTCCTTTTCTATTTGCGCATAGTTTCTTTCTGCAGATGTCATAGTGCGGGATGCATATGCGACTGGATACCACTCTGTGTCATGTTGCTGGAGTAAAACAGCTCCTAAACCCGATTTCGATGCATCTGTTGAGACTTTCAGTGGCTTATCTTGGTCGTAGAACTTTAGAACAGGTTCTTTAGTCAAACTGCTCTTCAGCCACAACCACTCTTCTTCATGCTCCCTTTTCCACTGCCACTCAGTTTTTGATTCCAACAGGCTTCTTAATGACCTTGTATTTGCTGACAGATTTGGAACAAATTTCCCCAGATAGTTTATTAACCCTAAGGCTCTCTGCAAGTTTTTCTTGTCTCTTGGTTTCTGCATTTCCTCAATTGCCTGGATTTTTTCTCTGTCCGGCTGTACCCCTTCTTCAGACAGTCTTTCTCCCAGGTATGTAATTTCTCTTACCGCAAACTGACATTTTTTTTTCATTCAGTTTTAACCCTGTTCTTTGTGCTTGATTTAGGACCCTGCGAAGTCTTGCATCATGCTCTTCCTTAGTGCGGCCCCATACTACAACATCATCAATGAAAACTCCAACTCCTTCGATTCCATCGAAAAGCTGCTGCACAGTTTTGTGGAATACCTCTGGGGCTGAGCTGATGCCAAACGGTAACCTTAGGAAACAATGCCTTCCAAATGGCGTGTTAAAGGTGCATAGCTTTGCGCTTTCCTCGTCTAGCACTATCTGATAAAACCCGGATGAGGCATCCAATTTAGAAAAGTAACGTGCTCCACTCATTGAACTAGTTATATCTGCTTTTGTTGGAAGTCTATAGTGCTCTCGCTGGATTGCTTTATTTAAGTCCTTCGGATCTATACACAATCTTAGATCTCCATCAGGTTTCTACACTATTACGAGGGAGTTCACCCATTCAGTGGGCTCTTCTACCTTCCTGATGATTCCCTCTCTTATCAGAGTGTCTAGTTTCTCCTTCAGTCTTTCCTTTAAAGCAACTGGCACCTTTCTTGCCGGGTGAATAACTGGTTCCGCATTTACTCTCAACTTTATCTTCTGTTCTCCTGGTAAACGTCCTACTCCTTTGAACACTTCCTTATATTCCTCTGCCCAGTCACTGTGCATTGCTTTTTTTATAGTTGCATCTTTACTCTTCTCTTGTATTGTCACTTCTTTATTTATGACATGGACTCTTTTTATTAACCCAAGCTGCATGCAAGTTTTCAGTCCCAGTATAGCTTGTTTATTTCCTTCCACCAGCACAAAAAGAACATCCTTCTTTTTCCCATTACCGGTTAGACTCACTCTGCACACTCCTTTTGTGGGTATGGTCTTGTTGTCATAAGTTTTCAGATTCACTTTTTTGTCACGCACCTTTGGCTTTTTCCTCAGTCTTTGAAAGTCTTTCATGGGCAGGATGTTTACCTGTGCCCCTGTGTCTAATTTCAATGAAACGTCAGTGCCATTTATATCCAGGTTTGCTATCCACTCATCATCTGGAGCAGTTTGTCCATCTGCAATTGAGTCCACGAAGATTGGTGCTTCTTCGTCTTCACTGTCACTCCTCTTTTCTAGAAGCTGGACTTTTTTCTTTGAATAACAGCACTTGGCAAAATGATTCTTTCCTCCACAATTCCTGCAGTCCTTTCCAAAAGCTGGGCATTTTCTCGGTGCATGTTTGTTGCCACACTTGCTCTCCTGACTCTTCCACAGCCCCTGCTCTCCTGACTTGGCTTGTTCTTTTTTTTTCTTTGACATAGCTCTTTCAGTGGCACTTCGAACTGCATCCACTTCTGCTGTCTCCTTCTCATCACTGAAAGACTTCAGCTGTGCCAATGCACATTCTGACGCTTGGCAAATTTTTATTGCCCTTTCTAATGTGAGGTCTGTCTCTTTTAACAATTGCATCCTCACTCTTTTATCTTGTACTCCTATTACTATTTGATCTCGAATCATGGAGTCACAAAGCGTTCCAAAATTACACGACTGGCTTTTCAGTCTCAAATCTGTAACTTACTGTTCAATGGATTCTGACTCTTTCTGCAGTCTATTTCTGAAGACATACCTCTCATAGGTCTCATTTTTCCTCGGTGTGCAGTATTGCTCGAATTTCTCAATCACAGCCTCATACTTATCTTTTTCATCTTCCGTGAAAACAAATGTATTATACACATCCAGTGCACTGCGTCCTGCCACTGTTAGCAGCAATGCTATTTTCCTCCGTTCACTACCATCCAGCCCAATGGCGAGTGCATAAAGTTCAAAACTTTGTTTGAAAGTTTTCCAATTCTCATTGACATTACCAGTCAACTTCAATTCGTCTGGTGAATGGATGGAATTCATCATCTTTTATCATTTCTCCTGGTACTATGTATTGACGAGGCTCACTCACCGAGTACTGTTATCAGAATGCCTTTATTCCACTCCTAACGTAGTGTTGAACTTGGCTTGCGGCAGCTTTATACTGCCATCTAGTGGCCTAGTTGATATGGAACACATATCAATACACTGCCTTTTAACTCTCTTAGTTTTTCACAGATATGTCACTATAAACGCACAAGGGGATCTTTAGAATGTCAGCAATACTCAGAAAACTCATACACTTCAATCGTAACACATTCATTTTTTTCCTTTATCAAATAACCATGCTCAGTCAAGCACAAATGCATGGATGTTTTGTTAACACAAACCGGGAAAAAAAAAAAAACTATCTTCAGACGGCGCTGAAGATCATAAAACAAAAATATAGCTGCGAGCAGCGATTGCGGGCCCAAGCCGGTGGCACCGCAACCCCGGTGCCTTTAGTTACCTAAACCCCACTTTTGTCAAACCCCGATTTGCTTCAAACTGCACCGGGGTGGCACTGGCGGTACCGCCAGCTTTGGCCCTTCAACGCTGCTCGCAGCTATATCTTCAACGCTGCTCGCAGCTATATATATATATATATATATATATATATATATATATAAAGCCGGTGGCACCGCCACCTTGGTGCCTTTAAGGTTATTCTGCATGACGTGCAAAAATGTAGCCCCTGCTTTGACTGAGAATGAGGTTAGTGTTTTAAAAATTTTAGGAAAACAAATACATTGAAATATAGCACATGAATTTTAAACTCTTTCAGCTTCAAATATAATCTTACTTTTATTTAAAGCAAACTATACATTTAAAAGATGGGGGTTATATGCATATTTTGTCATTTAAAAAAATATAAAATTGTTATGCTAACAGACAAGGACTTAGAGACAAGGACTTGCAGGAAAAATCACAGCCAACCACACACACACACACACATATAAACACAGACAACAGCCCTCCCCTCCCCACACACACACACACACACACATACTGCCTCGCGCCCTGACGCAACAAAACCGTTCAAAACCCATAAAAGCAAAAATTATTAATAATACTTACAGGTTGTGATTCGGAGGAGGAAGCTGATCCATATACACTGGGTAAGTAAGTTACTGAGCCCTCCTTCAGGAACAACCGCTTGTGAATGCACATTTGAATTCATTTATGTTTTTGAACTAACATTATTTGTCAATAAAAGGATGAGAACACAATCGGGCTATATTGTTGATATGAACTCTAACCACCGATTCTTCACATGCTCGTCCCTGGTAAATGAAAACAAAGTGGCTGAACTATCTCTGCATAGTAGAACACAGCGTCTTCTCGACATGATGCTATGATGAAGTGTTTGAGTGTGTAGACTTCGAGTTTACACTTCCGTCTGCGCGCGCAGTAACTGGGCGTGGCCAGTATGTATCTACGTCACGATGTAACAGCTAATGACTCGTTTCAAAAACAATTCATTTAATAGACTCACTTTTAAAAGACCATAACTTTATATACGGTGCACTTTCAGATATAAATCTTTGCAGGATGTTTTCATTCCCTTAGAGCTATATTCCACACCATATGAACAGTCATTTTCAAAAATCCATAGGGGCTCTTTAAAGTCATTGAAATGCTCACAAAGGAATCAATTCGTTTTATAACGACTATCTGATTCCTGACCTCAAGATTTTCGATTCCCAACCCTACAGTTGAGTGAGGCATGCGTTAATGATTGTGGTATCCTTACAGGAGTGTTAACCTTCTCTCTGTCTCTGTAGCGGCCATGAATTTCTCCACCTCCAGCAGTGAGAGCAGCTGCGGTACACCAATGACATACACCAATGACGAGTCTCTGTTCCGCAAACCCAGAGTTCAGTTTTTAGAGATGCCCAGTGAGTCCGGCGGCTCGGACAGGTACAGGAGGTGTCCTTCCTGCTTCATTGCATCATGTTTGGCGATTTGTTTAGCTTTATATCACGTCATGCTCCTTCTCAAAGGGACTTAACTCGCATTCTTGATCTCCAGCTCTCTGGTACTAGATAAAGGGAAAACGCCACAATTCTTTAAGAGATTCCGGAAAGAATTTGCACATTGGACGGATGTAAAGGAAAAGCTGGAGAAAGAACTGTCTGACCAGATCAAGATCAACTCAGAAAAAGGTTTAATTTGTGCTACCTCGAGAGAATGAACTCTGGTGTGAATTTGTCTGAGTTTCTCTCTCTTTTGCACACAGAGGGTTTGATGGTCCAGCCGTCAGAGGAAAAGACCATGTTCCGCTACTATTGCGAAGCAATCCTGATCCTCGGTCACTTCCAGAGACCAGGAGCGGTGGAGGGAGTAACAGTAAGTGTTAAGACCTCAGCTTTCATGGGGCCATAAGCCTAAACAGATTATATTAGCTAGTCTGCGAAGAGGACGTTTATGTAACTTATTCACTCTGTTTATTTTTTGTTTGTTTGTTTTTTCAGACAGCAGAGTGGGATAAAAGAAAGACTTCTGGGGGAAAGATATGCGTGGCAGTTAGTGAACACAAGACTGCGACAATGCAGATCGCTGTGTTTGCCCTCACAATGGAGGAGACAGCAGTAAGTACACTTACAGGCTAAATTTGCTTTACCATGAGATACAGTAACACCAGCAATGATATCAACAGATGTATTTATTTTATTTAGTTTTTGTCTCTGCAGATGCTGGATGCATACTATACATGGATCCGCCCTGACTTCATCCGGCCGGATGTAGACAGTGCAGACAGGTTGTTTGTTTCTTCGCCAGGCACGAAAATTAAGAGTGCGACCAACGACCTCTCTCGTCTGCACATTCAGTAAGTATTGACAGCAGTCCAAAAGACCATAAAGTAGCATTTATTAAACAGATCAGCCTCTAGAAAATTATATAGTTCAAGTTTGGGAGTTTCATCTGATATTTCTGCCCCATTGCAGCTACAAACTGCCCAACATCACGAGCCAGCAGATACGTCGAACCGTGGAGACAGATGTGGCTGCCAACTTTACAGAGCAGCAGAAGGCAT
Source organism: Pimephales promelas (assembly GCF_988280905.1). NCBI lineage: Eukaryota > Metazoa > Chordata > Actinopteri > Cypriniformes > Leuciscidae > Pimephales > Pimephales promelas. Next base: position 38,270,462 of record NC_142770.1, on the reverse strand, counting down.
CTGTGGCCCACTACATGGCCCATTCCAATGCAGTGGCAAACCAGCACTATAGGATGAAGGTCCCTAGATGCTATTGTGGCCACTTCAAATCTGCTCAGCTCCCTGACACGGTATGTAATTATCTGTAATATAATTATGTTATAAATCTGTTATAATTATAATGTCTCTCAACGCTCATCCATCAGTTCGTTAGTGTGTAACCTCCAAACCTTTTCAATATTGCAGCTCCTCTTCTGACGACTCTGGCAACGAGGGCACCCAGGCAGTGAAGAGAAGGCGGGTGGAAGAAGAGGTTGGCAGCCCAGCCCCGGACTTTAATGCTTTCCTGCAGGCCTTCCCTGTGGGAATCACTGGCCAACCACCCAACAAGACCCAGAGAGAAAAAGCTGGGTTCCCCGGCGACAGAGTCTTTTATGACAAGTGGAGGGCTCTGCAGTACAGCCTTCGGGAGCAACATCTTTTGTGTAGATGTATATACTTCCTTATGATCCAATGATTAGATTTGCTCCAACAGAAACATTTTGAACTAGTATGTGAACCTGAATTTTAATTCAAATGTGCTCTCTTTGACAGCAAAATTCTCAAGACGTACCCCAACTGCAGCGATGGTGGCCAAAGTCATAGATGCAGAGGGCTGGACGGCCAATCATCCTCGTCCAGAGGACATCATGGCGAAGTGGAGGCCGCTCAGCAGAGCACAGACGGAGAGTGACCCGGGCATCATCAAGGGGGTGACCAGGCAGAAATGGTCGGGTCTGGCTGTGAAGGCCTTTGGGGAGCAGAAAGGTATGTACAACTGTCTTATGAGCACAGTAAAATCCATAAATAAAATGAATATAATAACATCATGAACTGCACATTAATGACTCCCTCTTTTTGACCACAGGCGTTGTTGCAACCAAGGCCTTCGGGAAGGGCTCCATCCTGTGTGATTTCCACGGAAAGGTGATCACAGGTGCTGAGGGCAGGGAGATGGCAGAGACGCAGGACCAGCTGGGAAACCTGTTTTTCTTCAAACATGGCCCTGACGAAATCTGCATCGATGCGGAGACTTTCCCCTGTGAGTGCCACCCGTCTCTGGAAACCATCGGGAGATGAATTACACATTCAAAGAAGAAGCACAACGTACAGCCATGCCACTGCATAGAGAAGCTTCAGGGGGGAGACAGGCACGTCCTGCTCTTTCAGGCCACCACGGACATTAAGAAAGATGATAAGATCTGCTTCGACCACGACATCAAGAAGAGGACTTTTTCGTGGGGAGATAGAGGAGCTGGAGTGACTGAACATTTGATTCTTTACAATTTGTGTCACATTTTATGACACAAGACTATGAACTATCAATGTTTTGTTTGTCAACTGTGAGCTTGCGAATAAACTATAGATGTTTGGACAAAATTGGGAGCTTGCGTATGGACTTGATGTTCATGTAAAAGGAGCCTCAGTAGCGTCTAAACATTGTAGTTTCATGTAAAAGGAGCCTCAGTGTGACCAATGAAATAATTGACCTTGATCTACGTCCTGGAGCTGGAGTGGTTGGATCTCTGACAACCCGGACAGACTCTATTTTTTCAGACTGTGATTTTGCCAGACGTCTCCTTGCCTCTCACAGACCATGTGTGACAAATTTAAATGGAGCCTCGTTGTGAACTGACAACCCAGACAGACTGTATTGTAAGTAGAGTAAAGTACTTATTGTAAGTGTATTGTAAATACTTTGTATTGTACATGAATTTATGCACACTAAAGTTATAAATCAGTCTATAAATGAAAGTACTTTCCCTACAGCTTTGAAAACAGCCATAGTAAAGCCTATACACAAGTCAGGAGATAAGCTCCAGGGGCCTCATTTATAAACGTTGCGTACGCACAAAAGAAGGCGTACGCCGCTCTCTACGCAATAGTTGGTGTTTATAAAAAGCAAACTTGACGGTAAAATGTGCGGTCCTTCACGCCAGCTCTGACCCAGGCGTACGCACAAAAACGGGTGAAATGAGAAATGGCGACACCGTCGGCAGGTGGAAAAACACGTGAAAGTGTGTGAAACTGTAGACGGTTGTGTAAAATAAATTGCATAAATAACACGAAGATTTCACAAAGCAAGTCTTACAATTAACAGCCTACACGAACACCCGTTTGATCGATCTGCAACAGAAATGAAAATTAACACATATTTCCAAAAAAGAAAGAAATATGTTCTTCAATAATATTGGCTTATACAATTCATCCTCATAAATAAGATGGTAAACAGAACGAAATAATGTACAAAACTGATATTCTCGCCATTACTAATGCCAAAAAGGCACTTGAGTGGCAAAAGGTTGCAGACGCCGTAAATGCTGAACCTCACAACCTCGGACTGTGGCCGAAATAAAAAAGAAATGGTCGGATTTCAAAGTCGAGGCAAAAAAGCGTCTAGTCATTAATTCAATTAGAGAGGGCCAAGGAGTTGGGCGAAATCAAGACTGTCCAAACTGAAATAAACTGCACAATGAGGGAATTCTTCAATAAATAATATATTTTTTCCACACCTTTTGTTGTGAAGATGATGCTTCGAATCCTTCCATTTAATCGCCACATCTCCTAAGAGCTCAAGATCAGCCATTGTGCGTCATTATACGCATTGTGATGGGGCATTTTACTTACATTTCATTCTGCATCTGACAAGCTACGGATGTCGCTTATAATCTAAATGGGAAATAGTTCAGCGCAAATGTAATTTCTTGCAGCTTTCTGAATGGTTGAGACACGAATACGTTATTTTATCAAAAATAAAACAAACTAAAGACATATGCATGAATACCATGATTCCGGAGCTGATGAAGATATTTTTACGATGAAAACAACTTTCCCCAGTGGACAAATAATACACCTATTTATCGATCTATCTAGGCTATATATATCTCTAATTATCTATCTATCTGACTGACGATCTAATTGCTATATCTGCTCCGTTAGACGGACATATTGGATGTCCACACTGTGCCCTCCAAACAACATTTCTCTCCTCTTTTCTACCTCGCCAACGATAACTTCTACTTCACATTGAGTGAAGTTACGTTTTTATTATTTCCTCTGTGTTTAACATGATTTCGCAATTGATGAATATTAAAGGGGGGGTTGACTGCGATTTCACTTTTTTCATGTTAAATAGTGTGTAATGTTGCTGTTGGTGCATGAACAGTATCTGCAAAGTTGCAGCGCTGAAAGTTCAGTGTAAGCAGAGATATCGTCCTTTAAAAATCAGGAAGTATAAACGCCTACAAAAACTAATGGGACTACAGCTGGGTTATGGTACGTCACTAACCCACACATTTGCATCAACCCTCCCTCCGGAATAAGCAGAAAAGGGCATGGCCATATTTCAGCAGCTCCAGCTCGTCGAGTGAGTTGTTCACGCAGCTGTCACGTCTTCTGTGTTTCGGCTTCCCACGGACGCTGTACTTCAACAATGGATACAATTTATGTTTGATTATGTTCCTGAAAATGACGATGGTAATTTAGCTCTCTGTGCTGCGCATTTACGGAAGACAGCTTCCAGAATCTCCACGAGTTCAACACCGGATTCAACAAGAAACTGTTACTAAAACATGAAGCAGTTTCAACTTTAAAACCAGAGGCAGCAGTTGTTGGGCCACAACCTGTAAGTATGCTAAGACTTCATCATTTTAAATGTATTTGCATGTATAATTCCAGATGTGATGTTTTAGTTTTGTCAAATGCCAGCGCTGGCTTTATATCCACTTAGTTATGCTATTTTGCGTCTAGGACAAACGCGTACAAACATTTTGGACCTGAATTTGTATATGTACTCATTTTATAAATGTATTTATCATGTATATATACTTAATCATCACTTTGTGATGTAAGAACAGGTTTGTTATGTGTGGGTGATGTAAGGAGACACAGGGTCGGCGAATACTGGGAATCGTGCACTTTTATTTACACAACTCTTCACAGCGCGAGGTCGCGCTCAAATAAAGTTAACTTAGAATGTCAAAGGCAAAAATAAATAATAGGTGATAATACTCTTCCCACTGAACACAGCTTTGCCGAACACAGTTGCAGTGAAAACTCTTCCCGCTGAATACAGCTTTCAATTGTCCCGCGTTCGGTAACAGGACTCCATAGGATACGTGCACGAGCGGCCAGTCTCTCTCTCAAACTGTTGTCCGCACGGCCCGCACGGCCCGCTTATATGCGCTCTCCTCACGCCAATCACTGAAACCACAGACAGGTGTTTGTCATTTGAACTTGACCCACTTATTCACCGCTCGGCTCCGTCCGTCCCAGCTCTCTCACAGTCAGAGCCGGCCCGAGCCTTTTGGGGGCCCTAAGCAGAATTTGATTTGGGGGCACCTCCCACGACGCGGAGTCACCTGTGTTTGACGATTATTGACACAAATGTCACGCAATAATGATACATTATAAATGAACACACTTCGGTTATGTATTAGGCTACAATAAAATTAATACTTAATAAAAAGAAATAGATGCATACTTAAATAAAAAAAGTTTAACAGTCTTAAAAACTGTCTCAAAACATAAAATAAATTATTTGCTAAAATTATGACAAAACTGAGAAACATAAGAGCAAGGCTTCAACAAGCCTATTGTTGAAAACTAAAAATATTTGGCCTACTATTTCTCCACTGTCTCAATACATTGTAACTGTCCTCAAAAGCTTTATTATTATCGTAAGAGACTTTGTTAGATATTACATGACATAATCCAACAAAGTCTGTTCCTATAATACCGGTAATAATGTTCTGGCGCTCGTTGTATGTGTGTATGCAAGACACAGCAGCAGTTGTAACTTGTAGGCAGGTATATTGATCATTAAATCAGAGTTTTGTTGTCTTGAATGATTCATTTAGTCATATTCATTGATTTATGTCACTTGTTTAAGTAATCTAAAAATAAAAATAAAAAATAACCCCGAGCGGCCACTTAGTTCGCTTATGCCTCGGGCCGGCTCTGCTCACAGTCCCACTACAGGACCATCTGCATCTGGACCGGAGCGCAGGCACATTTCGCCTGTAAAGGTAATGGGCGTTAACCTTCCGGACAATGTGAGCGACAGTTTAGCCAATCACAACACACCGGCCCAAACTAACCAATCAGAGCCCACTGCCTGTTTCTGGGGGAGTGGTTTCATAGACTCAGGAAGTCAACCGCTCTTTCAGGGGACAGAGGAGCGCGCGGCTGACAATAAAGGTGAAGTTTATGAAAAATAAGACTTTTAAAAAAAGAAAAACCACGAATACATGTTATATTGCACCCCATAAACACAATCATGCAAAGAATGATTTAACTTGTGGGCGTTTCATGGACTATTTATGGGCAACTATGGGCGTGACATGAAGCCGCAAAAGCTGCACTACATTTAGAATTGATTGTGATTTATTAAGGGAAAAATGCATAGGATTTGCGTGCGCACGGTTTTATAAATCCGAATATTTCTGTGCTTACGCACGCCCTATGTTTCATCCGTATGCCACTTCTGACACAAATCCTACACAAAGTTTTATAAATGAGGCCCCAGGTCTCTAACTATCGACCTATAAGCATCGTTCCCTCAATCTCCAAAGTCTTTGAAAAAGTACTTGAAGCACAGCTTGTGAAACATCTTGATTACAATGCTGCATCCTCTCCAGTTTGGTTTCAGAAAACGATACTCAACGGATACAGCATGTTGCTACTTAAAAAAGGAAATAAAATCTGGATAGCGGAGGAGTTGTAGGGGCGAAAGACTTCTTGACTTGCGTAAGGCCTTCGACACAGTAAACCATGAACTACTGATAGATAAATTAACACATTTCTCTATTAGTATAATTGGATTAAATCTTTTCTCAGTGCAAGGCAGCAGAGTGTATCTATAAATAATGTATCATCTCTCTTACGAGCATGCACTATGTGTGTGCCGCAGGGCTCTATATTAGGACCCTTGTTGTCTTCACTTTATATTGATGATTTTCCGTGTGTGTGTATTAATGCTAAAATGATAATGCATGCTGATGACAAAATGGTGTATATTCATGGTGACACTGTTAAGGATGTTGCTCAAAAGTTAACTGAGGAAATGGAAAAGATTTCTATTTGGCTAAAAAAAAAAAAAAAAAATTCATTTAACAAAATCAGTTGAGGGTCAGGAAATTAAAAAGGTAGACCAAATTAAATGTTTAGGAGTCATTCTAGACCCAAATCTAAATTTCAAAAAACATATTAAAAAGATTACAAACATGTTAAATTCATATAGCACATTTTAGATATAGAAACTCTTTGACCATAGGTGCATCTAATTTACATCTAAATGTGATGATATTTCCACACTTTCGATACGGCATGACGAGTTTTTCACAAGCATGTAAAACAGCATTAAGGCCCCTGGAATCTTTGTATAAAACTTCTCTAACGTTTATGACAAGAAATCTCGGTTATTTCATTATTATCATATTCTTAAAAAAACATAGAATATTAGGTTTGAAAACAATCATATATTCAAATATCTGTCTCTTGTTTAAGATCATAAATAGTACTGCAACCCCTCTGTTAAAAAAAGTTGATCTCACTGAGCTCAGAAATGACATCTCGAGCCACTAGGTCGACTGTTCGGGGCGAGTGCACGATTTCTCGGTGTAAAACAGTTTTCGGCAGCTTAGCTTTCTCATGTGTGGCCATCAAACAGTGGAACAAGTTGCCAACAGAACTGACCACATGTGTAAATTAACACTTTTCCACATCGGGCCAAAAAATGGCTTCTTTTAAAACAAACATGTTCCCAAAATGTATTGTAATTGTTGTGTATGTGTGAGTGTATTTGTAAATGAAGGCCATATATATTGTTTTTGGGACAAATGGATTATTAATATGTATATCTGTTGACATCAGCCTGCCCAGAGACTACAGGTGGAAATCAGCACAAGTGCTACAACCTGGTAAAATGCATCTCTCCTTTTTAAGGTTAATGTATATTTTGCATTGTCCCTGCTCAAAAATAAATAAATTAAAGAAAATGAAAGACAGTTCAATTCTTTCCAATAATAGAATATAGTAAGAAAAAAAAGTACTCTGTTACACTGAGATGGTTTGGGGGAAATGAAACTTCAGACAGGTACAAACAGGCAGGGAAACTACTCCCAAAGAGTGACTGAACTGAAGGAACTAAATACAGACATGAATTAACCAAACCAGGTGATACAGATGAAGGTGATTAACAAAACACAGGTGACGAAGATGAACTAATGAAGGTAACAGAAAAGTGGCGGGAAAACCAAGGACATGTGACTAAGAATGCAAACAGAAGATCAAAACCAAACCGAATCAAAACGTGACAGATTGTTTATTCCTTATGAATTTCTAATAGTTTCTTTAGCAAGGGGTTTTAAACTTTTTAATGGCAATGAGCCCTAAACAACACCCTTGTGAGATTCTTTATTTAGCCTTTAATATAATAAAATATAGGCCTAATGTCACCTAAACAATACCTTTGTGAGATGCTTTATTTAGTGTTATAATATAATAAAATATAGGCCTAATGTAACCTAAACAATACCTTTGTGAGATGCTTTATTTAGGGTTATAATATAATAAAATATGCCCATCAACAGTTATTTCCACCACTTTCATCAAACCACTCTTCTTTAAAACATTACGATGTGATTTTCTCGTTGCCTCTCGTATTGAGCTATTTTGTCCGCACACAGGACTCACACACGCTCACTTCATTCTCTTTCTATGAAAGCTGTAAACTGCATTCACCAGTTTTCACTCTACAGAGGTTGACCAGAGCACTGAAATTATTTCTCACTTAACCCTCAGGTGCTCTTTGCTCATTTCTGACCGAAAAATCTTCTGTTTTGAAATTTTTAAAAATCACAGCTTCATCGCAACGTTACGAAACTTGGTGACTTTTATGGCATTGGGTATGTGAACACACAAAAAAATTGAGGTCATGATCCGAGCAGGATAATTGGTCGTAAAAAATAGTCACTCTTGTGCTCTTCTGTCAAAAATGACCCCCATAAGAAATTGTAAAAAATTAAAAAAAAAATTGTGAATTTTTGTTTTTTTGTCAAATTTTTTAATAAGAAATAATTTTTGAGATTGTTTCAACTATATATACAAATCCACCAACAACAAAAAAAAAAAAAAAAAAAATGTGTTCATAAACAGCTGGGTGGTTACATAAACATGCCATCTAGTGGTTACACCATGATTCTACGCTTTTTCTCTATACTGGAACCAGATGGTGCTAATTTTTTTCAATTTTTTTTTTTCTGAAGGCCTAGACTCTATATTAAACTAAAATACTGCGTTAATATTTTTTTGAAAAAAAAATATATATATAGAAAAATATATATATTTTTCCATGGCAAAAATAAACCATAAATATTGCATAAATATTAATAAATTCAATTAAATTGTCTCAAAATACTAAATTAAAAAGAATAAATATTATAGAACAAAAATAAATTGCATTGGTTTTACTGGGATGGAGAAAGTTTCATTTTTAGGTCACTTTTGACCGGGAAGATAACAAGTGTGACTCCGAAACGAAGAGCACCTGAGGGTTAAACTACAATCAAATGCATTTCCACACGTTTCGTGTCGGTCCTCTGCGTGGCATTTTATTATTTTTTGCACGGGCGCAGCTTAGAGCGAACATCACCCATGTCCCCACATGAGGAAGGAAGACAACAACAAATAAAATAATGCAACAGTTGAATATGACAATATACAATATCAAGCAAGAAACATATTCAGGCAGGATACATTGTATCACTAAAATTATTCAAAATGAGGACATAACTGGGAACTTTCTAGAAGCTGTTTAAGGTGTTTTTAAAATGTGCAGTAAGTGGGACATTCCCTAATGTTTGTTGGGATGCTTTTCCAAAAATGACCTCCTCTGACGGACAGAAGAGTTTGTCCAAAAGTAGTTTTTCTATATCACCTCTGAATGAAGCTCTGGTACAACAACCTTTGTCAGACCTTTGTTTAATCTGTGTAGAAAGTGCAGGTGGAGTCAGTCCATGCAAAACTTTAGAAATTAAACTGTTATTTTTAAAATGAATAAAGTTTTCACAATTTTACGGAAGCCCTGAACCGCAACATAAAAAAAAAAATCTAGCATTTTCAGATTAATGTGGAAACGTTTCAAGAATAAAGTCAAAACATTACGATAATACAGTCTTCCATAGAAGTGTGTGCATTCATAACAGTGCGCATCTGTTTGTGTAAGTAAATGCACTTGTCAAGTCGAACTGCCATGGATTAACACAAAATATAACTTTTTACTTTTATCTGGGCTTTCAACTAAATTTTACACACATGCTAGTGTTTCTGAGGTGTTTTCGTGCTCGTCTAGTCAACACTATCTGGGTGGAGAACACAACAGTAACCGTAACTCTTCACCGTAAATACGTTCTGGATACATTTTAAGTGCATCATTCTGTATCCAATCATTTGGCCGGATCCTGTAATTTACTAAGATTTAATAACCACTAATGGTTGAGGAGAGATTCTCTGATATGATTGTAAAGCGCTTTGAGTGCAGGCCTAGTAGACATATGAAAGCGCTATATAAATGCCTCATTCATTCATTAAATCATTCATTCATTCATTCATAAAGCTGGATTTCTCCATCCAGTCTGAAAAGTGTTTTCCGTGTTGGTTTTTCTATAGGCTAAAGTCTATTCCGGCACAGTATATTTTATAACATCCTATAATGGTAGCCTAATGCTGGTAGATTGGCACGTGTTGAATTTCCTTTGATGAAACAAAACACACACACACACACACAGTGTGAAACTCGCTATTGGCCATTATGAATGCCTGTTTGTGTGGAAATGTGAGACAATGGCAAGTGCACAAACGCGCAGCATCAACGTTAGACTGTATTCTCGTCTCTCCAAATATTTCGACTTTAATCTCGAAATGTTTTGACTTTAATCTCAAAATTTTTTGACTTTTTTTTTTTTTACAGATTTTTTTATTCATTATATATATATATATATATATATATATATATATATATATTTTTTTTTTTTTTTTTTACAGATTTTTATTTTTTGGCTGCGGTTCAAGGCTTCCGTAAATTTTCTTTTAGCATTTTTCATTACAAATTTTATTATGAATTAGAAGAAAATACAACTGTACAAAACTATTTACAATCATCATAAAGATGAAAAAACTTAAACAAGTAAAGAATAAATTATTATATAAGTAATAAAAAAAACTCTGTGTGGTAAAAAAACAAATATGGTAAAAAAAAAAAAAAAAACACACTATTTGTAATGGCCTATTGGTCCAGCCATTCAAAGGCCAGGCCCTCTCCTTGGAAAGAATGTGTCCTGACTCCATAATCATATTTGATTTGAGTCCCCACACGAATGTCCCTTATAGCCTTGAACAGGATGATATCCTGGTCCTGCCCATGTACCTTGAGTTTACAGTGGAAACGCTTAATGTTAGGGTTCCTCCGGGAATGGTTGATCAGTCTTCCTAAGGTTTATTTTGTGAGGGTGGCATGAGCAAGGGGAGGTCTGTGCATCAATGCAGCTCTTTTCCTCCAGATTTAAAAAAGAAAACGTATCCAGGCTCATTGTGCTGGCTCTCCACATTGGCCCTTCCTTCTGCAGCTGTGTCTACCTTGCCATGGTAATCACAAAGGATTTCATCTTTTGCAAAGTTTGGCGTTGTGACGACTACTATAATAAAGAGAACATTACGTTTTTTAGTTAGTGAAAAAACATTACATGTAGGCAGGGCTTGAAAACGAAAAAACTGCTGTAACCTAGGTACTCAATTCATGATTGGTCACTGCCAAATTCAAATATTAAAAAGAACGATAAAATAACGTTATTAACCGGTTAATGATAATTTCAAATAAACGTTTCTGTTCAGAACGATTAAAAATGATTTTGTTTTCGTTCCTTGAACCGGTTCAGAGCCCTGGCTGCAACTAACGACTATTTTAATAGTCAACTACTCACCGACTATTGAAACGATTAGTCGACTAATCAAATAATTATTACATTTTTCTAAAATTTTGCATGAATTGCTTTAATTCTGTGGAAAATGATAGTAAACACAAGAAAGAAATTTCAATGAAAAATGCATATTTTATTGAACTTTGCTGCTGATAAGCCGATTCATACTAAAAGTAAATAAAAATGCCCTGTCTAAAACCAATTAGGCAGAGTGCTTGGTCAGTATAGACAAAAATATATAAATAGAGAAACTCTATCATTTTTATAAAGGCCAGGCACATTTGTTTTACAAGAAAAAATAAATCAAAATCAAGTAAACGTATTGGCTTCCATGTTATTTGCTGTATTCTCCGCACTTTAAGGCGCACCTTCAATGAATGACCTAGAACATTTTTCATATATAGGGCGCACCGGATTATGAGGCACTTTCTGCAGTCACACGTTTGACTGGGTTTGCGACTTTGCGTTATGCATCAACTAGATGTGCTAAAGGGAATGTAGTGCGCGACGCCGGAGCTGGTGAGGCGTTTATTAGTGTGAGCGCGCTGGGGCGTGCACGTAACTTTCACAGCCTGACTCATATGGGCTATATGCACGATTATACCATGGTCTGGGTGAATACTCGATTCTGATTGGCTGCAGGGTGTCCGTTAAAAAGTGATAGAGGACACCTAGTAAAGTAGTTCTGGTGAAACTGCCTGTTTACCATTTGAAATTAATAAATAAATGCGCTGCCTACAACGGCTGTGAGTAACCATAGCAACAGGCAGTCAAAGTATCCGTTAGTTAGATATTACATAGGCTACATAGCCTACTAATACAACAATGAGCGACTTCGTTATTTCTTTTAACTAACATTTATGGAGAATATGACAACTTTTACGACTGGGATGCTGCTGAAGAAAGAAAAAATGTAAATAAAACGGAGAAACGTCGCAAAGAAAATGACACCGCTGCTGCTCTGAATGAGACCCTGCGGGAGTTTTATGCAGCAGTTCAGGAGGAGAGTACAGCGTTTCAAGCCTAAGAAGCCTGTTTGATTAATTGTTTTATGTGTAATAAAAAAAATAACTATGCCTACCTTTGTGTTTCATGAAAAAAAAAAATGCATTTTTGAACCTGAAGGGTTTCTACAAGCTGAGCGGACTATAAATATCTCCGGTTGCTAAATAAGTTAAACCAGGCAAGTTATTATTTGTAAAAAATAGATTTAGCCTAATTAAAATATAAACTAGCAGCTAATGTTTTAAAAATGTTTTATTTGGCAAGTGACCATGGTATCAGCGGGTTAATGCCCTTCGAGGTGTCCATTGTCAGGTTTTAATGGACTTCGGCAGAGGCAATCGTCCTCCACTGCACGTCGGCCGGTTCACGCCTCGCCGTCGTCCATTAAAACCTGACAATGGACACCTCGTCGGGCATTAACCCTTACATAAGTTCCGCATTTGACGCAAGGATGCTCGTCTATTTCCGGTTGTGGAGATTAAAGCGAAGGAAAACCGATGAAAACGGGATAATGTCAGAGTCTTCAATATTTACTGTCCTCCCGTCTTTGAAACGAAACTTACATACGTTTAGATGTAATTGTATATATAGTTATGTTTATTTAAAGCCACAATATGTATTTTTTCTGCATTAAAAATAGCACAAATAATTGTATCTATGTTATATATTTCTGTTAGATATGTACTTACATTATCCCGACAGTTTCCACCAAATTTCAAATACGGAGAAATTTATAGTTTAATTCGAAGACACGGGACGTTTCTTTATTTCCGTTTCGTCGCCCGTCTATGGCGTCATATAACCTTTGACTCCTCTATTTTCTCTAACTTCCTTGCGGAACCCGGCGAAACCGCCAAACACAAAGGGGAACACTGGACTACCGCCAATAAAGCAAAGAAAATGACGAAGAAAAAAAAGTAGTACTTATTTTTATGTGTGTAAATCACGTGCCCGCTCACGAGCGCTCACTCTTAACAGACACAAGGTGTGTTCGACATCGCCTGCGGCTGGATGCAACCGATCGGCGAGAACAGCCGCGTGCAGGCGGGGAGGACCTGCAAACGGAGACGTGAAGTCGGACAATTTCTGGTCCCCGTACTGACGGCTCACGTGGTGTTTGCATGGTTATACCACAGCTAAAGTGAAATAAATGCAACATTTGCCAAATAAATGGATATTTCAGACACATTTTCATTCAATACTTTACTGCTTCATAGAGCATCTGTTTGAACTAGAATAAAGTTCAAAATAAGCCTATCTGTTTTCTGTCATCATTAAAGTTTGAAAATGTATTGTTTTTCCATCATTTTGAACATTTTTACATTGAACAAGACAGGTGTAACAGGTGTACAACAGGTGTCCAGTCCGGTACCGGATCGGATGGGATGGGGTTCCGTATCGTGGGAAAATTTTACCACGATCACGTGACCAGTCCAGAAGTGGTGGTGAGGGGGCGTTGGTGGGTGGGAAGAGGAGGGGAGACCGTGGGAATTTTCCCACGGTGTACGTACAGTCCATAAATGGGAGGGTAAAAAGGGTGCGGGGCTTATTTTTATGGGGGGCAATAAAATTGTCACTTTCAGTTTGATGAAAAGCGCCCCATATTCTCTCTAAGGACTTCGTCAAATGAAAACAAATCTCGGACACACTAGGTCCCTCTCGCACACGATCTCGGACACAACTTAAAAAAAAAATTATACTCAAACATCTCTGCGAATTATTTACTGGCGTAATCATGCGACACATCGAATCGATACTGAAATTCGTTGATAACTCTTTTAATAATCAATTTTATCGATTTGATGTTGCAGCCCTATAAACAATATGAAGCTGGTAACTGTTTAATTAGTGCTGGTTTTACAATTATACATTTCTAAAATAGTGTAATAAAGACAATTTGACCCCCTGTTCTAAATTGAAAGTTATATCCTCATTAATTATGGCACATATTGATTATTAACTATGGCTAAATAATTTGTCTTTATTAGTACTGTATTAGTAGTAGTTAAGCCATAATTATTGGCATATGAAACTGTTTCTAGCTTCATATTGTTTAGTTAACTTAATAGATGATGAATCACTGAAACATAACATTACAACACAAAAATAATATATGGTTTGCTAACTTGGAAATAATGACCAAAATGCATTAACTGTACATTGTTAATCATTAATTACTAGCTGTCTATGTAATGGCATTAATTACTAATGGCTAATATGTCCTTACTACATGTTAAGTTAAACATTAGTTACTAGCGTGTTCGTGCTTAAAATTGCCGTCAGCAACACTTTTTTAAATTTAATATTCATTGAAATCTTCACTAGAAACCGACAGAACAACATTAAGTGGTTTGAGAAAAAACAGAGCTTTTAACTCCATCTGGAGCGTATTATTTGTTTTGCAAAAATCTACGACTCCCGGATCACTGGGGGGTGGGGGGATTTTTAAACATTAAAAATTTTGCCTAAGTCCACTCAATCTGCCAAACTTGCTGACTGCAGCTTTAACTAAACTAATTTTCTGCAAATAAATATGTACTGATGGTTTGAGAGTGATGTTCAGTACTGTTGTTTCACATGCGGGCAGCTTATGATCCTGTGTTTTCAGCTGGATTCACGGTAAATTAAACAAGCTGTTCTAAGATGCTGTATCATGAGCTGTATGCTTGTAAATAAAGTCAGCGCTACGCTTCCCTCTGAATCCACTAATGCATCGCATCCTTCTTGCCATGCATCACGTCACTTAAACAGCTTTAAACTTTCAGACTTGGCTCTGTTTAGAATCAACATGAACTGTTTTTAACTTGTCTATTTTTGTTCATAAAATGTCATAAAAATGCATGTATTATTATTACAGTTGAATGCATTATGTAACATTTTGTGAACCCAATTGTAACTCTTTGTAACTTGTAACTGATTTTTTAAATGTTTTAAATGTTAAACATTTCACATCGCAATGTTTTCTTGTTTTTATCTTTCTTGTTTTTAGTGACTGAAAGCGTTGAACATCGTGGGAAGAAGAGAATGTGGACAAAAGCAGAAGTTGCTGCTGTGATGCGGCATTTTAAAGTGCACATAGCTAAAGGCAAGTTGGCCACAAAATCTGAGTGTCTTCAATGCAAATCTGCTGAAGAGCATGTCCTACAAAGCCGGTCAGTACAAAACATTAGGGATTATTAACCGCCTCGTGTTATTTACATTTAACTTTGTTGAATTGACTGATTTCCAATTATGTGGTCAAGTATTCAATGTAGCTGATTTCAAGCTGATTTTATCTCAAAATGTATTGTGCCCTTTTCTGATAATTGTAAATAATTATTATTATTATAAATATCATAATAAATAACAATACACTTACCTCACACCCTTGCCACTAACAATAATAATACAAACAAATATTATATTTAAAAAAAATTGTTGGCAGTTGTCAGGGTATTGTGAATTACCTATCTGTGTTATGTAAGGGTTAATGCCCGACGAGGTGTCCATTGTCAGGTTTAATTGCCTCAGCCGAAGTCCATTAAAACCTGACAATGGACACCTCGGAGGGCATTAACCCGCTTATACCATGGTCACTTGCCAAATAAAACATTAGTTTATATTTTAATTAGGCTAAATCTAGTTTTTACAAATAATAACTTGACTGACTGTTTATCTAGCAACCGGAGATATTTATAGTCCGCTTAGCTCGTATCCCTTCAGGTTCACAAATGCATTTTTTTTCATGAAACACAAAGGTAGGCATAGTTTTTTTTATTACACATAAAACAATTAATCAAACAACAATAAAAAAACAATTAGCTCTGAGCTCCAGCGATTTGCGCTTAACGTTATAGAGGGCAATAAATTAATCAGATCAAAGAGAGGGTCATTTGCCTCAGGCTCCTTAGGCTTGAAACGCTGTAACGTTCAGCCTTCTCCTGCCTTGGTTGTCTGGACAGCTGCGTAAAACTCCCGCAGGGTCTCATTCAGGGGTGCGTTTCCCGAAAGCATCGTTATCCAACTATGGTCGCAAGTTAACGTTACGTCGTTACCAATAGAGTTCAATGGAGCAGCGCAGCAGCGGTGTAATTTCCTCCGTTTTATTTACATTTTTTCTTTCTTCAGCAGCATACCAGTCGTCAAAGTTGCCATATTCTCCATAAATGTTAAAAGAAATAGCACGAAGTCGCTCATTGTTGTATTAGGCTATAATATATAACGTTAGATGATAGAGCATGTGACTGCCTGTTGCTATGGTTACTCACAGCCGTTGTAGGCAGCGCATTTATTTATTAATTTCGAATGGTAAACAGGCAGTTTCACCAGAACTACTTTACTAGGTGTCCTCTATCACTTTTTAACGGACACCCTGCAGCCAATCAGAATCGAGTATTCACCCAGACCATGGTATAAGGTGTTATATGACCAGTCCACTAGGGGGACTACGAGAGTTCTAAAGGTCAGCGTAATACAGCGAAGAGTAAGAGAGTTGATTCTGATGTAAACAAGCTGAACGCAGTTGTTCCATGTGGCTCTTCAATAAATCGACAGAACACAAGTAATGCCTCCTTGCAAATGCTTATAAGACATTGGGCAGCACTTTATTTTCGCTGACTGCGAGATAGGCCTATTTTAACTTTTGATTAATAAAATGTTCTCCTAAAAGTTTATATTCTAGTTAAAGCTATATTCTATTTAAAATGTAGGCTACTTTTACATAATTACGTTTTGCTTTCGCTAAATGTCCCTTTGCGCCACCTGGTGGTCATTTCGCCACCGACTTTGAAATTCGGCTGGTTTATTTTATTTTATTTTAACCTGTTGAGGTTCCAAGCGTACCGTACCGGTACTAAAATGTGACGTGAAACACTGCAGATCACTGATTGGTCAGATAGAATCGTCACTACCAGCGTCACTACTAGCGTCATTGGATTTGCGACACGAGACACGAGACACTTTTTTAGCAGTATTTTTGTTTTGCTGCCATCAGCCTCATTTTAAACACATTTTTCCGTCTAGCAGTTAAAAACAACCACATACCGAGAATCAGGAACACCATCCCCTCGATAGTCTCCATTGTTCCTGTGTTGTGGGTTTGAAAATGTGGCGCATTTAAGATGATGTCATGGCAGTAGAGGCGCGCGCAAATAACGATCAGTCCCACACACTTTGAAGGGGTACTACTGCAGTGGAAACGCAAAGCGATCCGAACTGTTCCGCGCTGAGTCGAAGCGTACTGAGCCGAACCGTACCGTACTGTGCAGTGGAAAAGCGCCATAACTCGTCTTACAGACATACTTTGACTTTACGAAGTTCGGAAACTAGTCTGGTACGTTTCACAAACAGCCACTTAAGTGTATTTAAATACCTGAATAATGTAATTATAAGCCACATAAATAATGTATTATCTCACATTTGATGAAGTGATCACTGCGCACACACACACACACACACACTCACTGGCATTTTCCCATTTGGCTTTTCCCGACCGCAGACGAGGGTTTGCAAAGCATTTTTCCCGGTGTTTTTCTGTCAATTTCTTGTATTTTCCCCCCTTATGAACAACAACTTTGGCCACACGATAAAAACTCCTTGTGGTTTGATCGATCTGAGCAACCGTAAACGACGCCAAACATAGGCATTTTGAGTGTGTTATAGTGCTTCCTAAATATAGAAAATCACTTCCTGCCCTCCATCTGCGTTTCGCGCCATGGCAACACAGTGGCGTGACGTCACGTGAAAACAAGCTATATACTGTTACACATGTGTGCAGCACACAAAACAGTGTGCAAGTCATCTCGTGCTTGAAGGGTTTAAAGAGCCCCTATCACAGCATTTGAAATGTTCCTATTTTTGTTTTAGGAGTTCCCAAAAACAGTTTAACATCCATGCAAGGATAAACACTTTATTTGTCGTATAATATGCATTTATTTTTAACTGATTTGCTCACAGACTCCCAAATGATTCGTACAACGACTCGTTTTTCCAAACCACTCTAGCGTGACTCTAATCGGCGGTGATTGGTCAGATGACAGACCCATAAACATATTGATAAAGCACTGCAGTACTACAAGACGCTCTATTCTTTGACAACTCCAATAACAGCGACAAACATTTCACATATTTAAAAAAAATTGACATTGGAGACCTAGAAGCTGCGCTGAGCGTAACTTACACACGCGCCCGCACACACACACACATACTGCCTCGCGCTCTAACGCAACAAAACCGTTCAAAACCCATAAAAGCAAAAATTATTAATAATACTTACAGGTTGTGATTCGGAGGAGGAAGCTGATCCATATACACTGGGTAAGTAAGTTACTGAGCCCTCCTTCAGGAACAACCGCTTGTGAATGCACATTTGAATTCATTTATGTTTTTGAACTAACGTTATTTGTCAATAAAATGATGAGAACACAATCGGGCTATAGTGTTGATATGAACTCTAACCACCGATTCTTCACATGCTCGTCCCTGGTAAATGAAAACAAAGTGGCTGAACTATCTCTGCATAGTAGAACACAGCGTCTTCTCGACATGATGCTATGATGAAGTGTTTGAGTGTGTAGACTTCGAGTTTACACTTCCGTCTGCGCGCGCAGTAACTGGGCGTGGCCAGTATGTATCTACGTCACGATGTAACAGCTAATGACTCGTTTCAAAAACAATTCATTTAATAGACTCACTTTTAAAAGACCATAACTTTATATACGGTGCACTTTCAGATATAAATCTTTGCAGGATGTTTTCATTCCCTTAGAGCTATATTCCACACCATATGAACAGTCATTTTCAAAAATCCATGATAGGGGCTCTTTAGAGTCATTGAAATGCTCACAAAGGAATCAATTCGTTTTATAACGACTATCTGATTCATTAACGATTCCATGCGTTAATGATTGTGGTATCCTTACAGGAGTGTTAACCTTCTCTCTGTCTCTGTAGCGGCCATGAACTTCTCCACCTCCACCGGTGACGAGTCTCTGTTCCGCAAACCCAGAGTTCAGTTTTTAGAGATGCCCAGTGAGTCCGGCGGCTCGGACAGGTACAGGAGGTGTCTTTCCTGCTTCATTGCATCATGTTTGGCGATTTGTTTAGCTTTATATCACGTCATGCTCCTTCTCAAAGGGACTTAACTCGCATTCTCTCCAGCTCTCCAGCTTGATCTCCAGCTCTCTGGTACTAGATAAAGGGAAAACGCCACAATTCTTTAAGAGATTCCGGAAAGAATTTGCACATTGGACGGATGTAAAGGAAAAGCTGGAGAAAGAACTGTCTGACCAGATCAAGATCAACTCAGAAAAAGGTTTGAGATGACATGAGATGCGGTTACCCCATGTGACCTGGGTAATTCGGCGATCGCATCCCTTGCTTATTGCAATAACCCTGTATACAGGGATCCCAATACAGGGAATACACCAGGCCATCCTGTGTCCTCGAAGATGGCGAGGCCAGGGTGGCCTTCGAGCACAGCACAACGAGTAAGTTTGCATCACCTGTTTTTATATATACCTGTTAATATATAGATTTTTAGGCAAACATTTAGGCTTAAAGTACATTTGGATACCCATTTCTATTTTGTTTTGTTCCAAAATGTTATTTAACCATACTTTTCATTATCATTCTGTATGTTTCAACAGGCGCTTGCGTTCGGAGGATCCTGTGCCAGACAACTGGAGGGATGTCTGTCTGTAACAGATGCACTGTTTAATGTTTAAAGTGTCTTTCTGCTTTTTATTGTGTGTGTGTATAGTTCTTAACTTGTTAAAGCTTCAATTGAGTTCATCTATATATTTCTTTGTTGTTTCTGTATTAATTGTGTATATAGTTTTTACTTTGCTTTATTGTAATTTTAATAAAATACAATTTGCTTTGAAAAATTGTTTGATTTGATCACAATACAAGCTAAGACGTCATATCCCAGAGGGCTTTGCATCTAAACAAACATGGCTGCACCCTCAATGTTACAAGACACACAAATAACACGCAAATATCTCTGAAAAACCTCGACAGATTTGGAAATATATTTCAAAAAATGAGAAAAGTAGACCATAATGATATTTATTTAAAATAAATTATAAGTCCTCCATCTCTTCATTGTTGGCACAATACTGTAGAGAAATAAAAATCAAACGAAAAGTTTACACAATTGCAACAGAGTTTGACAGCTGTCTGTAAAATACTGTAGAAAAATCAAAATCAAATGACAAGTTAAAGTTATTTTAGTCCTATTTTAAAAATGTTAAAATAATGATTTGGTCATCAAATCACAGGCGTTGGGGCATCTGAAGTCTCCGTGACACGCTGGATACAAACTGGACCTGACGAACCCCTATTTTCTCGGGACAAGCAGAAAGGCAGAGGGGAAATAATTAGCATAGCTGATGTTCATAATATTAATGCATTTGATCTGATTCAGCAGTAGTATAAAAGGTGAGCAGTATGTGAATGAATGGTTAAAGAGATGCGTAACTTTATGGAAATTGTTCTCAGGTTCCGGCTCGCTCTCAGCATCCCTCAAGGAGCTCTGAGGAGCCGACGATGGAAGGAGACACTGTCCTGGGATGCCCGGGTAGAGTGCGTGGTGCCCTCT
The DNA here is from genome assembly GCF_988280905.1 of Pimephales promelas. Lineage (NCBI taxonomy): Eukaryota > Metazoa > Chordata > Actinopteri > Cypriniformes > Leuciscidae > Pimephales > Pimephales promelas. The sequence continues at coordinate 38,249,885 of NC_142770.1, read as the reverse complement.
TCAAAATCCTGCTGTGGTAAACCAAAAACAGAGAGGTTATTTTACTAATGTACAGTGAGCATAAATTCATGTACAATACTGTTCAAAGTATTTACAATACACTTACAATAAGTACTTTACTCTACTTACAATACAGTCTGTCTGGGTTGTCAGTTCACAATGAGGCTCCATTTAAATTTGTCACACATGGTCTGTGAGAGGCAAGCAGACGTCCGGCAAAATCACAGTCTGAAAAAATAGAGTCTGTCCGGGTTGTCAGAGATCCAACCACTCCAGCTCCAGGACGTAGATCAAACTCAATTATTTCATTGGTCACACTGAGGCTCCTTTTACATGAAACTACAATGTTTAGACGCTATTGAGGCTCCTTTTACATGAACATCAAGTCCATACGCAAGCTCCCAATTTTGTCCAAACATTTATAGTTCATTCGCGAGCTCACAGTTGAAAAACAAAACATTGATAGTTCATAGTCTTGTGTCATAAAATGTGACACAAATTGTAAAGAATCAAATGTCCAGCCACTCCAGCTCCTCTATCTCCCCACGAAAAGTCCTCTTCTTGATGCCGTGGTCGAAGCAGATCTTATCATCTTTCTTAATGTCCGTGGTGGCCTGAAAGAGCAGGACGTGCCTGTCTCCCCCCTGAAGCTTCACTATGCAGTGGCATGGCTGCACGTTGTGCTTCTTCTTTGAATGTGTAATCCATCTCCCGATGGTTTCCAGAGACGGGTGGCACTCACAGGGGAAAGTCTCCGCATCGATGCAGATTTCGTCAGGGCCATGTTTGAAGAAAAACAGGTTTCCCAGCTGGTCCTGCGTCTCTGCCATCTCCCTGCCCTCAGCACCTGTGATCACCTTTCCGTGGAAATCACACAGGATGGAGCCCTTCCCGAAGGCCTTGGTTGCAACAACGCCTGTGGTCAAAAAGAGGGAGTCATTAATGTGCTGTTCATGATGTTATTATATTCATTTTATTTATGGATTTTACTGTGCTCATAAGATAGTTGTACATACCTTTCTGCTCCCCAAAGGCCTTTACAGCCAGACCCGACCATTTCTGCCTGGTCACCCCCTTGATGATGCCCGGGTCACTCTCCGCCTGTGCTCTGCTGAGCGGCCTCCACTTCGCCATGATGTCCTCTGGACGAGGATGATTGGCCGTCCAGCCCTCTGCATCTATGACTTTGGCCACCATCGCTGCAGTTGGGGTACGTCTTGAGAATTTTGCTGTCAAAGAGAGCACATTTGAATTAAAATTCAGGTTCACATACTAGTTCTAAGTGTTTCTGTTGGAGCAAATCTAATCATTGGATCATAAGGAAGTATATACACTTACACAAAAGATGTTGCTCCCGAAGGCTGTACTGCAGAGCCCTCCACTTGTCATAAAAGACTCTGTCGGCGGGGAACCCAGCTTTTTCTCTCTGGGTCTTGTTGGGTGGTTTGCCAGTGATTCCCACAGGGAATGCCTGCAGGAAAGCATTAAAGTCCGGGGCTGGGCTGCCAACCTCTTCTTTCACTCGCCTTCTCTTCACTGCCTGGGTGCCCTCGTCGCCAGAAGAGGAGCTGCAATATTGAAAAGGTCTGGAGGTTACACACTAACAAACTGATGGATGAGCGTTGAGAGACATTATAATTATAACAGATTTATAACAATTATATTACAGATAATTACATACCGTGTCAGGGAGCTGACAACGGCTGCTTCAGAGCTGCCACCGGCTGCTTCAGAGTGGCCACCGGCTGCTCCAGAAGGTTCACCCGCCGTGCTGGTGGACGCCTGTTCTGAGTCCAAGTCTGCCTGTTCAGGAGCATTAGCCACAAAAAAGTCTCTTTGGCAAAGCTCTTTCAGAAGAGCCAGTCTGGATGGTCTGTGGGGGTAACGTTTCACCATCTCCTTGTAGTCCCAGTTCCTGGCTTGCCGTGTCCACGCCTTGGCAGACTCCTTTGCCCTATTTGTTTCCTCCATCCGTTCTTCGGGTGTGTTCTTTTTCATACACACTCTGCTCAGATGCGTCGACAGCATCTCCTGTGGTTTCCCACACAGCAAGCAGTGAATGATGCGACGGTTGGATTTCTGGCTGTGAGACAAAGCAGACACACCAAAACTTACAAATCAAATGAATGAAGACAGTGAATTCTTAAAACAGAGGCCTAATGTGACCCTTGACCAGCAAAACTTAAAAAAGAGATAAAAACTTAAACCTTAAACTCTTAAGTATGCAGCAGAACAGGGCATTGTCCTATTACCATTGAAATGGAGCTCAACAGAAAATACACAAAAACACAAACATTACCTCTTCTCAGCTTGTCCTTCCATTTCAGCAAAATCCAATTCAGATTGTCTCAGCAGATCAGCAGAGTAGATAGAATCCAGATGTCCTCAGCAGATCAGCAGAGTAGATAGAATCCAAGTGTTCTCAGCAGATCAGCAGAGTAGATAGAATCCAAGTGTTCTCAGCAGATCAGCAGAGTAGATAGAATCCAAGTGTTCTCAGCAGATCAGCAGAGTAGATAGAATCCAAGTGTTCTCAGCAGATCAGCAGAGTAGATAGAATCCAGATGTCCTCAGCAGAATCCAGGAGTCCTCAGCAGATCAGCACAGAATGCTTCCCAGATAAACCTCCTGAGTGTCTCAAACCAGCCAATCAGATCGCAGTATTATACAATGGGTGTCTGCCTCTGCGCAGACCTGATAATGGGCCATCATGAGATAGCTGAGCCATCAGTGAGCCATCAGTGAGCCATCAATGAGCCATCAGTTTTACTGCCTGAGCTTGTGAAATGAAACTGATTAGTTGTAATGGTTTTTAAATGGGCAATCATATTTACTGCCAGGGATACTTAAGTGTTTGTTGGCTTAAGAGATGGAATTAATTTAAGTCCTGAGGGAAATAATCTTTCTCAACTCTTAATCTTTCCGAACTCACTGATTAATTTGATGCTAAAAGCAGAAAGAAAGCTTGAGATTTGAGTTAAATAAAGACGTTTTAGCACAGCAGAAACAGTAACGACAAAGGCCTGGGGTGAGTTCAGCGGTGACAGCCGCAACTTTAGTCTGTATTATCAACTCCCTGAACAAGATACAGATAATTCAATGCAAACACATTAAAGTGCAGGTCTCAAGCTTTCAATAGACGTGCAAAACTTGTATGTAGCATAAACAATGACTGAGATGCGTTCATTTTAATAAAATAATCCAAGTTGAAAACTGGTAAAGTGCTCCCAGATTTTCACCACGGCAAAGAGGTCAGCTAACCTGATTACCTCTCATTCCCTCTATGAACATGGTAAAGCCAAATAAGTGTTGGGGTATGAAAGCACACATACCCCTAGATTAGTTTTATATTAAATAATAATATCAGGCTGTTTCATGTTTTTCCCAGCCTGAGAGAGCAGGGGTCAAACAGGCCTCGAATTAGGCCTCTGAGCTTTACAGTGACTGCACTAAAAATGGCTGTAATTTGTTTCTGCTTATTGCTGGTCAGAGAGGGAAAAAGATTATTTCCCTCAGGACTTAAATGAATTCCATCTCTTAAGCCAACAAACACTTAAGTATCCCTGGCAGTAAATATGATTGCCCATTTAAAAACCATTAGAACTATTCAGTTTCATTTCACAAGCTCAGGCAGTAAAACTGATGGCTCATTGATGGCTCACTGATGGCTCAGCTATCTCATGATGGCCCATTATCAGGTCTGCGCAGATTCTCTTGGATTCTATCTACTCTGCTGATCTGCTGAGACAATCTGAATCGGATTTTGCTGAAATGGAAGGACAAGCTGAGAAGAGGTAATGTTTGTGTTTTTGTGTATTTTCTGTTCAGCTCCATTTCAATGGTAATAGGACAATGCCCTGTTTTGCTGCATATTTAAGAGTATTTTATTTCTTTTTTTTTACTTATGTCTCATTCTTTCAGATCATAGTTTAAACAATGGATTCTATATCATGTAATTTTGTTTTTAAGGTCCGCTGATCATACCGTTGTCCACTGCTTGCAGTGCCACAAACCCCAGGAAAACCTTGCTGCTCACCTGGCCAGAGTCTGCATGAAGAAACGCACGCCCGAGGAGAGAGCTGCCAGGGTTCAGAAAGACAAGGCTTCGAGCAGAGAGTGGGTTCGGATGAACAGGACCTGGGACTACAACCAGATCTGTGCGCTCCTGCCTGATCACCGCTCTCGCGTCATCATGTTTCTTCAGCGTGGTTTTTTTATCACGAACCAGCCCCGCGAGTCTGACTGTGATGAAGATGATGCTTCTGCTCCTTCATCTGATCTTCCTCAAACGTAAGGGCAATCCTTAAACATTTTAAATGTAAATTCTTTTCTCACTTTATGTTATTGATAACTTTAATAGTCTTGTCTGTTATGTTTAATCCAAACAGCCGGTTGGTTCAGAGGGCTTCTGGCATTAAACACTGCCAGAAGATCGTGAGAGTGGCGAAGCCGGACGTGCTCAGGATCCAGAGGGACCTCCAGGCGGGCAGAGAGCTCTCCAACACGGACCAGACGCTCTACCGCTACTACTGCGAGGCGCTCTTGGTGTTTGTCCACATGCAGCGTCCCAGAGCTGTGGAAGCCTTGACGGTAAGTTCACTCTGTACACACTCTGTATGTGCTTTAATATTGGCACACTTGTGCATTTGTAAATAACGCCTTTTCAATATTTTCCAGGATGCCGAGTGGGTGAACAAGACCAAGCTGGGTGACAGATTTGTGATCGGCGTACAGAGGGAGAAAACCTCGAGTATGCAGATCGCTCTGAGGAGGAAGCTGTAAGTTTTACTGTACAAACTGTTGATTTCTCACCACCATAGTTTTAAATGGAATAACTCATCTGTCTTTTTTCCGTAGTGCTTGGAGCTGTACTTCAGACGAATCAGGCCTGAGAACATTCAGCCGGAGAAACTCTGCAATAGTTTCTTTGTTTCGTCATCCGGCGTGGAGGTTCAAAGTGTCTCTCGGGACATGAATCGGCTCCATAAATTGTAAGTGCCTTACACGGGTCCATGTGTGTGTGTGTGTGTGTGTGTGTGTGTGTGTGTGTGTGTGAACGGATACACTTCTTTGTATCTTGCCTCATCACAGTCACATAACAATTAATATTTCCTTTTTGTTTCTGCAGGTACAAGCTGGCTCCTTTCTCTGCCCAGTGTGTGTGGAGGGCTGTTGAGGAGGCTGCAGAAAAGCTCCCGGCGCAGCAACAGGAGGCGCTCCACCATTACCTGTCCATCAGCGCTGGTGCGGTCCGGCCGCAGGATGTCCTCGATGCAGCTCTGCTGCTGGAATCATTAGTCAGGTACACATCTCTTCATCCAACCATGGCATTACTCATCACAAACAAAGTAACGTCATTCTGTCTTTCAGCACATTTCACAGTCCGCAAGCCTTCAGCCGCCAAGGTGGCACGGCTTATTACACAGGAGGGGTGGAAGGTCAACTGTCCCAAGCCGAAGGACATCGAACGGCTGTGGACACCACCTTCGAAGGCAGATGTTGAAGATGACAAGTTCATCCTTCGCTGTGTGTCTGAGCAGAACTGGTCGGGCATGACCATAAAAGACTTTGGTGATGAGCGTGGTTTTGGTAAGAAAACCTTTCATTTGTCTTGTAAGGGCAGAAAAAAACAATAATGTAAAATGTACAATTTAGCAGCCAATAACTGCAGCAAGAACTACATTTACATTCTGAACTGTTTGTCTACATGTAATTGTCCCCAGGTGACAATTGGGCGGAACAATGAACGCGGTGTTGTTTCCATGGGGAGCTAATTTAATGTAACACCCCGCCGGTTGCCCCATGAAAAACAGTTCGGCTGGATTCCGCAAAGGAGAAACGAGCGGCAGCTGTGAGATGGGCGGAGATTGAATCATCGCGTTCACGAGGGGGATCATAAAAGCGGATGTTCGAGTGAAGAGGGCAAGCGGCAGGGGACAGAGGAATCCACGGCAGGGAAGGAGCCTGAAAACAGCAGTTCAACCCGGATGGAGAAGGAGAGACAGCAGTAACAGTAAAGTGCCATTGGAGATCCTCATTATCTGACTCCGGTCTACCGTATATAAACGACCAGTGAATTTGCCCTGGATCTTTGTGCATTCTGAGGTTGCCTATTGAGGTCTTCTGTTTGATATTGTGGTAACCTTTTTATGGCAGTGGTGTGTGCGTAGTATACTCTCCATACAGTGTGGACACGCTGTTCCATCCAACCTGGTCTCACAGGATTCCGTGAAATGTCCACGGGCTAGGGCTGGGCGGTATATCGAATATGTACGATGTATCGTTATATTTTTTGAAACGATATGGAATGAGGCAATACCGTTTACATCGATACAGTAGTTTGAAATGAGCACATCTGAAAAATAGCGGAGGTTGCAGTGTGAGCTGCTGCAGTGAAAGTAGCTAGGCTACGTAGTACAATTTGTCCTAAACATGACACAAGCTTATATTAATTGCGTCAAAATCACTTTGATATAGTTAACAAGTTTAAGGCAGCTTGCCGCCCTGTCAAATGCTCTGACAGACACTGTTGCTGACTGACAGATATACTTGCGCTGTTTAATGCGTTTGAGATGTGGTGCTTTCCTCAGTGCTCAACTTACATTTCACATATTCTCCATCTGTAAATGTTAGAAAGTAAAGCAAATATGTCCATTTCACAACAAATATGTCCATGTCAGAAGAGGACGAGCTTCTGCAAGTGAATCTCCGCTAAAATTCATGCTTCCTTGAACGAGCGCCGGCGCGCGCATGCGTGTGAATAGTACTACGTAGTACGCAATAATTCTGACTAAAATAAACATATTGCTAAAATATTTGTTGTTGGAGAAAATAAATGTGCCATATGTGGAATTTTAAACCTACAAGTATATATTTTTAATGAAAGTGAAAGTGATTATAATGGGGTAATCAAATGCAGGCTAATATAATTAGTTTGTGCTTTTGTTTTTGTTTTTATTTTCATTTTTAGTTTAGCTTTTAGTCAATAATAAAAACAAAAGCTTTTTGCACATAATATATTGCATAGCCTATATTATATTTGTTTCCATATCCTTCAATATCAACATTGTTTGTAGGATATCATTGGACCGAATGTGAATATACTGTATATATATATACGTATATATATATATATATATATATATATATATAATATTTTTTTTTTTATATATATAAAGATTTTCTTTATCTAAATAGAAAACGTAGAAAGTACCGAGATATATATCGTATATCGTCATTTGACCAAAAAATATCGAGATATGATTTTTTGGCCATATCGCACAGCCCTACCACGGGCCCTTAAAGGGTTAGTTCACCCAAAAATGAAAATTAAGTCATTAATTACTCACCCCCATGCTGTACCAACCCCGTAAGACCTTCGTTCGTCTTCGGAACACAAATAAAGATATTTTTGATTAAATTTGAGAGCTGTATAACTACCACATTGGCTCCTAAAGGACTGTCTCTTGACGGCCCAGAAAGTCAATGAAGAAAATGTTTAAATATCCCAAGTGACTACCGTGGCTCAACTATATGTTTATCAAGCGACGCGAATACTTTTTGTGCGAAAAAACAAACAAAAATAACGAGTTTATTCGACTATTTCTTTTCTTCCTTGTAGGCCAGAACGAGACTTCCTTAGATTTCCACGACGCATGCGCGAGATTTGCGATCTGCTCACATCAGCTTACACTACTTCAGATCGCAATTCTCGCGTATGCGTCGTGGAAATCTAAGGAAGTCTCGTTCTGGCCTACAAGGAAGAAAAGAAATAGTCGAATAAACTCGTTATTTTTGTTTGTTTTTTCGCACAAAAAGTATTCGCGTCGCTTGATAAACATATAGTTGAGCCACGGTAGTCACTTGGGATATTTAAACATTTTCTTCATTGACTTTCTGGGCCGTCAAGAGGCAGTCCTTTAGGAGCCAATGTGGTAGTTATACAGCTCTCAAATTTAATCAAAAATATCTTCATTTGTGTTCCGAAGACGAACGAAGGTCTTACGGGGTTGGTACAGCATGGGGGTGAGTAATTAATGACTTAATTTTCATTTTTGGGTGAACTAACCCTTTAACTCAAAATCCGTGGAAACATCACGGAATCGCCGCGAATTCCGTGATGCGGCCACGGATATAACTCCAACGCAAGTCAATGACACTCACTTTCCGTGGTCCACACACGGATACCCGTTTTCGGACGTAACGGACGTGCGTAACGGACGTGCTTTCTCATTTGGAAACGCAACATTTGAAGTGTTATAGTTTCTTTTCCAACAATAAAAGCCATAATGACGTTAACCTCTTTATTACAGCTATTGCTCTGTCCTGCCGTCATACAAATTCAGTTTGTTTCAGTTAACCAATGTCCCGTGATGGCACCACGGACCTCAACAACCTGACCTCATGGACGTTGTAATGTGGCTGGCTTGTTTAGAAACTAAGCTTATGTCTACTCTATTACAATAATGGGATGTAATTAACTTGACGTTTTGTCTCGTCCTCATAAAATCCAGTTTGATGGCGTTTACACCTATTTCTCGCTTGGCTACGGTCAGAACTAAAATCTGTGATAGCGGCACGGAGTGAGTCTGTGCTGATACCACGGATAACTCCAGCGCAAGTCACACTCATCTTCCGTGGTCCACACACGGATACCCGTTTCAATGAAAGAGAACAGATCTCACCCAACGGACGTGCTTTCTCATTTGGAGACGCAACATTTGAAGTGTTAGTTTATTTTCCAACATCAAAAACCATAATGACATTGTTATTGTTGCACTGTCTTGCCATATTCAGTTCATTTAGCCTAACCGATGTCCCGTGATGGCACCACGGACCTCAACAACCTGACCTCGTGGACGTGAATGTGGCTGGCTTGTTTAGAAACTCAAGCTTTATGTCGAATCTATTACAATAATGGCATGTAATTAACTTGACGTTTTGTCTCGTCCTCATAAAATCCAGTTTGATGGCGTTTACACCTATTTCTCTCTTGGCTACGGTCAGAACTAAAATCTGTGATAGCGGCACGGAGTGAGTCTGTGCTGATACCACGGATAACTCCAGCGCAAGTCAATGACACTCATCTTCCGTGGTCCACACACGGATACCCGTTTCAATGAAAGAGAACAGATCTCACCCAACGGACGTGCTTTCTCATTTGGAGACGCAACATTTGAAGTGTTAGTTTATTTTCCAACATCAAAAACCATAATGACATTGTTATTGTTGCACTGTCTTGCCATATTCAGTTCATTTAGCCTAACCGATGTCCCGTGATGGCACCACGGACCTCAACAACCTGACCTCGTGGACGTGAATGTGGCTGGCTTGTTTAGAAACTCAAGCTTTATGTCGAATCTATTACAATAATGGCATGTAATTAACTTGACGTTTTGTCTCGTCCTCATAAAATCCAGTTTGATGGCGTTTACACCTATTTCTCTCTTGGCTACGGTCAGAACTAAAATCTGTGATAGCGGCACGGAGTGAGTCTGTGCTGATACCACGGATAACTCCAGCGCAAGTCAATGACACTCATCTTCCGTGGTCCACATGTTACACCCCTGAAAAAGGGGAGAAATAATCACGAGAGTGATACGAGTCAACTTTCCTCACTGAAAACTTTTACTGTTATCAGGAAAAGACCGCGATTTCCCCGGAAACTTGGGTGGAAGACAAAAGCAATCGATCGCGCCACATCGATTAAGATCACTTTGGCGATCACAGATTAACACATTTTACCCATAAATTAGGCACAACAAAATTAATTAATCACTCGAACGTTTACATGTTGCTCTATTAATTTTAACCCTTTGAAGACATGTCAGATGAACTTTTTTACACAATTATGTGGACTGAAATTATGAATTGTTTCATTATATAAATTGTTTCAATCCCTATTACTACAAGAATACTGGATGCATTACCTTTTTAATCTTAGATATTTTTAAAATCCTCACATCCTATTAATATTGCAGCAAGTATTTTTATAAACTGTCACACACACACGGATACCCGTTTGAGTGACGGAGTACAGATCTCACCCAACGGACGTGCTTTCTCATTTAGAGACGCAGCATTTGAAGTATTAGTTTCTTTTCCAACAATAAAAGCCATAATGACGTTAACCTCTGTTATTGTCCTGTCATCATACAAATTCAGTTTGATTCTGTTAGCCTAACCGAAGTTCTGTTACTCACTGGAATCTGGATGTTTTAATGCGTTTGCTCATTTAATCATTAAATAATTAATCAAGTCTTCAGGTCGACTGTTTGGTATAATCAACATTTGCCCCGTCATTGAAAAATCCAATTTGATCACGTTTTCCATTTAGCCAGCCTTGATATCTTTACATTTCAGAGAAATGCTGTGCCTCTTGCGACATTACCACTGATCTGGAATGGATCTGTGGTGGACCCACGGTCAACATGGTCTTGCTTTTGATGTTTACTCATTAAACTTGAATACTTCAGGTCAACTGTCTAACAATGGCGCTATTGCACTGTGCTATAATTTATTCAGTTTGATCATGTTAACCTTCCATGGTCGACACACAGATTCCCTCAGTAGCCTGATCTGGATGTTGGTTTATGTTGTCTGCTCATTTGGAAACCTAAGGCTTCAGGTCGACTTTACAATCGACCTGTCAAAATAAAATCCAGTTTGATCATGTTTTACAGCCATTTATTTGAATAGATTAAAAGTGAATTTGTAATGCCACCACCGATTCATCCGTGGGGAAAACAAGGACTACAAACTCCGGTTCCACTCAATTAAAAATTATTTTGTTAGTGAATTTCAAAATAATTAATTTTCATGGCGTTACTTTTTTTTATTTTTTTTATTTTTTTTTACAGAAATCATGTGATGGACCCATGGACCCAATAGGACTATAAAGTCACCGTCTAAAAAAGGACATTGTTATTGTTTGGGTTCATGGATTACCATGAACATTTAGTCGGCGAAAGAGTGACCCTAAGCCTATGCACAATCCACATTAACAGAAAACAGGCAATCCATCCATAGTCATATACTTGATCTGGTTAAAATAGGCAACATTAAAAGCATGGAATGCTTGTACAAGGGATTATTATTTGAGCAGTAGTGGTAGTGTGCTCATCCCCACATGTGCGGTGCCGGGCAAAAGGGGGCTGGATAACTTAAAATAATGAGATACCCGCACTCTGCTATTTTCCCCATAAATACTGTGCTGCAACGTTTTGACCCTGCATTTTTGCACAATAAAAGTATGAGAGAAATAGCAGAGTGCGGGCATCTAATTTTTTAAATTTATTACTCATGGACAGAGTTGTCAAAAATACACACTTTCCATACTCAAGTAGGAAGACTTTTACATTTCTTCTGAGATAACGGGAAATCATATTCAAGGTGGATTTTCTATTTATTTCCTTAAGACCATAACAATTTATCCTCTATACAATTTCCACAAAACATCATGTGAACTAGTCAAGAAGGAACGAACTTACAGAGAAACAAGCATTGTGATATACAAAGTAGACAGGACAATAATGCAGTGTAGACAGAAGTATACAGTTGGTTTACCGAACATGGCTTAGAATAATGAAAATGAACTATAAATGTGTGCAGTGAATTAGCGGTTACCACATAAGAGCAGAATATGGCTATGTAATATGAACAATGCATGAACAATACGATATGTGAAAAGTAGTATCTGTAACATTATAATAGTAGTAAGAATAATGTGTATGCAGTGTAAGAAAAACAAAATAAATATGGATATTCAGTATGAACCATATAGACATATGTACATCTGTGTGCAGTGTGGTAACAGTACCATTGTAGTGTAGAGACATTATGAGTAGTAAGAATAAGTGTATGTTTCAGGATGAATAGTATGGAGAGCAGTAGAATATGGCTATGTATAAGTGTAATTACAGTGTAAATGTACATTTGAAGAGTTCAGATGCAAAAGCCTCTAAATGCCATTTCAAATTTTCTTCTTTAATGATGATTTTTTATCAAACTTGTATATTTAAGTTCAGTAATTTTACTTAAATAACAATTAATAGGTAATCACCATTGCCATTTAAGTGAAATCACTGAACTTAAATATACAAGCTTGATAAAAATGATCATTCTAGAAGAAAATTTCAAATGGCACTTAGAGGCTTCTGCATCTGAACTCTTCATTTGTACATAAACAGAACATAATGGGTCTCATTCATGAGACACGAGGAGAAAAAAAAAATTGTAAATCGTGTGTAAAGTGGTTCTGGCGTGAATTTTTCGTAAGAAATCTACACCTGCTCCCTGCCACGCGTAAATAGTGCGTTTAACATTAGAACGTTTTGAAAGGCATCATTTTAAAATTCACCTTAATCGGGTACATGTTTACACATCATAAAAATATATATATATATATATATAGTAATTACGTACGGATTTTCTTTTTACTTTTATGATGAGACCCAGTAATAGCATCTGCAAATGGAACACAAGTCCGCAAGTCTTTTTTTATTATATTCAAAAAAAAAAATATATATATATATATATATTTATATATATTCAAGCTGTTTATTCAATTTTTTTTAAACTAGTCTGCAAGTAATAAGTGTTGCAGCCAAGCTTCATGTCGAACCATTTTCTTTTCACTTCTGGGACTGTTCGATTAACAGATGAAACTCCATTAACTGCATCTGTAATGTGCTGCAAAGCATTTTTACATTAAGCACTAAGGTAAAAGCATTATTACCTCAAAAAATCTTTTTTTTAGGACCCGATACACCACTATGTACGCTTGAAAATAAAATGTGGCGTTTTGAATAAACTTCTGATAATAAAACGCTTTTGACGTAACATTGAAATCCTTCCTTTGGTGTCATAATATGATGCCCATATATAGTTGTCTGCAGGATTTATGGTAATTGAGAGAATGAGCGTGCACGTCCCATTTACAACTGATTGGAATTAATTAACACACACACTTCTGTGTAAGCTGATGTTTTCAAAGTAGTTGTGAATCAGGAGAAGAATTTTCTGCAATGTCTCTTTACGCACAAATCACTCACATATGTACTTGTATATTTACGAACGTTTCATGAATGAGATCCTATGAGTGGGATTAGGCTTTAAAAAAAAGAAAAAAGAAAAGAAAAAGGAAAATAAAACACAAAGTTGACAGATTTTAAAAACAAAACATAGAGTGGTCTCTTTCCTAATCTTCTGACTCTGGACTACTAAGGTCATACTCGTCATCAATGTCCGTACTGCATTCTGTGTCCTGTATCTGGAGGTCGTCAACTATAGCCCTGTACGTGCTCACAGCATTTTGGAATAAACTCCCCAGTATGGAGGACCTCCGCATGAGGACACTTTTCCAACCAGATGCAGCATCCTCTGACATGTCACCAAAATCTGTAACATACATAAGAATTACAAGTACCAAAATCATAGCATGTAGAGCCACATAGAGAGAAACATTTGGTTGTTTGTTGCATGAAATCTTAAACAAGTGAAACAAGGACATTTAATTGTCATATACTGTGGTTACTGGGGGGTGGGGTTGAGGTGAGGATAGACCAAACAAAGTGTGAGGGTGGAGTATGACTAATATGGGTGTGATGGCAGTGGGACAAAACTAAACAAATAGACTGGTACCAGCTCAACATGACTTTTTAGCACTCTGTACCTACCACTTTTGGTTACACCTCTGTTGAGGTTCCAACGATGATATGTAAATATTGGAGATTGCTAAGTTGTCATCGTTATCACCAGCATCGTAATGTCTGAGCATGCCCTCAGCAGCTATCTGTCAGTGTTAGCAGGGACAGGACGGCTGATAAGGCATAAAAAAAAAATGTGTTTGTTTCCGGTTTCCGACCGACCCTGTCAATTATTATGACCCAAATTTATTTTATGAGCTTGGGGAAGAAATAATAAAAATTAAATAAACACACAAATAAAAAACTTTGAGGCGAACTATAAATTTACGTTTTTGTACAGCACCGTCTTTTTATATGCATCTTGTCCTCCAGCAATGCTATTAACAAACGAGGCAGATATCGTTCGTCAAACTGAACTATAATACATATTATACAAGTCTTTTTTTTGTCATTTCTGTCTTTTTTTGCCGGATTAGAACATCAATAACAAACCAAAAAATAACTAGGGAATCACTTAACCGAGAGAATGATTCTGATTTTATTACATTTATTGCAAGTTGCGATCGATTGTGGATAATAAATGTAGGCCTACTGTATTACTGATGGTAAGGTTGCGCTGTTGACGCTCGCGCAGAGAAATCTACACACATGAGCGGAGCACAGGTTTGACCTAAAAATATCAAAATTGAAAATACTGTGGAAACAAAAACACCTACATCTTGGATGCCCTTGAGGTAAGCTAAAACATCTTAAAAAATAATTTTGTGAACTATCCCTTTAATGTCAAGCCCTGAATAATTTCCTACCCATCCGTTGCTGCCACTGAAAAAAAAATTATATAAAAAAAAAAATCCCTACCGACCCATGACCTGAACTGACAATCAACCGGAACCAAACTTTTTTTTTTTATGCCTAAGAGTAAATATTGCCATCTCCCCAAAAACGTGCCTGTATTGTGATGAATACAGAATGCTGTTGATTTTATCTGCTATAGTCATTGCTGTTACCATCTTTTCCACGTTGGTGATGTTTACTTCAGTGTCGCTATAGCCACCAATTACATTAAATGGTACTTTTATGCAGTGGTAAACAAAACGTCTGTAACCAGAGAACCGTAATTTCCCAACTATTAGCCGCAGTTTATATTGATTTTGCAAAATTTCTTCAGCTATTAGGTTAATACACGGGGCAGTTAATATGGAAGTGATATGGTTTTGTTTTTTTTAACTTGCATAAAACACTGTCCTGCGGCTTATACACAATGTGGCTAATACACAGGAAATTACTGTAGTCAAGTTGAGGTGAGTTGAGCAGTAGGAAAGGGACTAATTTAGTAAGGAAAAAAAAAAAATTCAGAATTTCACTTACAGCCCATTCTGATGTTCTATTGAAGCTGAACATCTGAACGTCTGACTAGGGACTTTTTCAGACGTCTGTGGACGTAAGAAACTGGTTCAATATCTGAACGTCTGACTAGGACCCCCTATGGATGTCTGTGGACGTGCAAAACTCGTTCAATATATGAACGTCTGACTAGGACCCCCTATGGACGTCTGTGGACGTGCGAAACTGGTTCAATATCTGAACGTCTGACTAGGGACTTTTTCGGACGTCTGTGGACGTGCAAAACTGGTTCAATATCTGAACGTCTGACTAGGACCCCCTATGGACGTCTGTGGACGTGCAAAACTGGTTCAATATCTGAACGTCTGACTAGGGACTGTTTTGGACGTCTGTGGACGTGCAAAACTGGTTCAATATATAAACGTCTGACTAGGACTCCCTATGGACGTCTGTGGACGTGCAAAACTAGTTCAATATATGAACGTCTCACTAGGACCCCCTATGGACGTCTGTGGACGTAAGAAACTGGTTCAATATCTGAACGTCTGACTAGGGACTGTTTTGGACGTCTGTGGAGGTGCAAAACTGGTTAAATATCTGAACATCTAACTAGGACCCCCTATGGACGTCTGTGGACGTGAAAAACTGGTTCAATATTTTGACTGGGGACTCTTTGACGGCTGTGGACGTGCAAAATCTGAACGTCTGACTAGGACCCCCTATGAACGTCTGAGGACATGCAAAATGGGTTCAAAATCTGAAAGTCTGACTCTTTTGGACGTCTGTGGAATGAATCAATTATTTACAATTTCTTTAATTTATATGGATTAAGAAATGGAAACTGTGAAATTTCTGAAATGTATTTATTTTGGAAGAATGTGCGCTCCAACTTGCACATTCAGTGCATGCACATTTCCAGCATTAAAAGCAATTCAGTAGAATTACAACCCACTATCAAGTGGTGCAGAGCACGATTCATGATTATGGCTCTTGCACATATGGTTGAGCCCACAAAGGTCCTAAAATATTACAGATTTATATTGAAAATGTTGGAGTGGGATCATAAATGGTATTTTTGTTTTTGTAAAAACTCCTAATTCAATGTTGATTTAGCACATATATTGCAGTTATATGTCCTGATGTCATTGGAGGACACATCCTTTACGGATGAACAAATATAGCAACAAAAAAAAAATGTGTGAGATTAGGGTTAGGTTTAGGGTAACCCTTCAAATTATTTAAATATACCGCAAAGTTGGAAAATCAGAAGCTAAATCTATAATAATGAAATAAGTTATGAGAATGTGGCAGGAACAATAGAGGAAACATGAACACTGGTTTATGTAATAGTTATGATGTGATAGTCAAGAGGAAAATTTAGGGTTAGGGTTGTTAACCCTAGCACAAAATAAGTTATACAGAAAGTTACAGCAAGTAAGCTATAATCGATAATAAGAAAGAAGTTGTGGCAGGAAGAGGAAGGGAGGTTGGGGTAAGGAACCAAGATTTTGGTTAGGACACACTGCAAACTCTGCAACTGATCAGCAGTTGTGCAATAAATATGATAGCAGTAGTTAAGAGAAAAATTTAGGACATGGGAGAGACTTTCATACTTGCATTAAGCGCTAGCACTTGCATAGCTTTTTGCATATTGTTTTGTTCTCATTTTTAAGTTGCTTGGATAAAAGGGTCAGCTATGAATGTAAATGTAAATGAGACTTATTAAAAGAAATGTTAAATAAATTGTTATTTATTTGAGTTTCTGAGAGCTAAGCTGGATAAAATACATACACTACCGGTCAAAAGTTTAGATCGGTAAGATTTTTAATGTTTTTAAAAGAAATATATCTTCTGCTCACCAAGGCTGCATTTATTTGATTAAAAATACAAACAAAAACAGTCATATTGTGAAATATTATTACAATTTAAAACAGCTGTAATTTATATCTGTGATCCTGTGGTTTTGGAACTATTGAGAGCTACACGAACCACGTGACCGCGTGGCGGCGAGATCAAAGAGTGTCGTAACTCTCATATTTAACGGCTCTGGCCACGATATACGCCACATGATCGCAACGTCAACCGAAGGCTGCAGACTAGGGCTGCACGATTAATCGCACGATGTTGTTATGCGCATCTAATCAGTAAAGCCGGTTCCTTGATTAGTAGTAAATCACCTTCACCTGCTTTCAGATGGAGCGGCATTTACTACAAAGAGCCGTAGATCACTGACAAGCTGAGCCAAATCGCGTTAATATCGAGGACGTATCGCCAGCGATATTTAATGCGATATGGCTCAGCTTGTCAGTTAATTACGGCTCTTCGTACACAGCAAAATCTCCCTGTTAAATTAACACACCTGGGAGTGTATACGAGTCCACACCAGTGTTGTATAAAGTAGAAGTAGAAGTAGAAAAAAAGTAGAAGTCCTGCCATGTGTTTATTCCAGCCATGAACTGATTGACAGTTGATTAGGGCTGATTTCTGTCTCCTGGCTGAAAAACTGCTAATAAGCAAATCCAGGTGATTGGAACAAAATACTGAGGCGGACTTTTACTTTCTGAACCTGGACTTTACTCTTCTGAAGAGAATAGAAAAAGAAAAGATGACACAGTCTTAAATGAAATCACCTGAAGATCTCAGCAGAGGAGGATTAAACAACTCCACAAACAGCATTACCAGCTTCACTTATTACTAACCAGACTGACTTTATTTCTGTCAGACTTCTACAGAAGATTTCATTGAGAATTAACAGAGGTTTACTCTGTGTTTCATTTGAAGTCACCATACCATCAGAATCTCTGAAGGAGAAAATCGTAATTGGTTACCATTATAGAGATCAGTGTAGAGATCAGAGATCAGTCTTTAGTTGGGCTCTTGAGCCTTTCATTAACTTTAGGTTTTGTTTGACTGTTGTATCTGAGTTAAAACAGTCAGATGAACAAAGAAAAAAACATAAAAACTAATAGTTTTGGTTATATTGTGACAATCGTCATTTGAATTTATTATTTGTGATTTATTTTGTTGGTTAGAAAAGTAATTTACATAGACAATTCAGATAATAATTTATTCATACCGCAATGCATGATGGGAGCCATTAATGAGTTGTGATTGGTGGCAGCAAGGATTATGTGGTCACCACGGTTGAGATTCACAGGCTGATTATTGATGTCTGTGTTTCTAAATAATTGCATTTGAAAGTGAATTGATCAGAATAATTTCTATTAAATATTTTGGAATATTAGAAAAATATTGATAATCATATGCTTAATAACCACTAAAATGTTGCTATCAAGTTAAACCAAATTATATGAAAAGTTTCATTTTACAGATCACAGCATGATAATGCCAAAACAACCTACACTATCATATCACAGCTGTCTTAGTTCATTTGACTGTTATAAATCAATAACAGCAATCAAACAAAGTTTAAAGTGAAAGCAAAAGTGTCAAGAGCCCAACTAAAGCAAACACTGATCTCCATAACGGTGACTTACAATTTGTGATTTTCTCCTTCAGTGATTCTGCTCGTGATCATCAGGTGTCTTCAATAATGCTCAATCATCACTAAATTAATCACTTAACTATCTCATTAACTTTAATACTTTTTAGTGTTAATTAACACGCTTATCGTCCATTTGAAAGCAGGTGAAGGTGATTTACTACTAATCAAGGAACCGGCTTCACTGATTAGACGCGCATAACAATATTGTGCTATACATCGCCCAGCCCTAGTCACAGGTTTTGTTTTTTGAAAATAATTTGTCAAAATAATTATTATATTCAAATACCAGAGTGAATCAGGCTTTTCCATGATGATTATAAAACCATCACCAGGTAATCTTCGTCATCTGATTTCGTTGAACTTTTGTTACTGTAAATGTGTTTGACAAACACACTGTCACAGCAGACAGAAGAGATTAAATATATTATAAGAGTAAAGACCCTGGCTAATGGAAACACTAATCACTGTTATGGTGACTTCAAATGAAACTGAGTTAAACCTCTGTTAATTCTCAATAAGAACTTCTGTAGACGTCTGACAGAAATAAAGGCATTCTGGTTAGTAATAAGTGAAGCTGGTAATGCTGTTTGTGGAGTTGTTTAATCCTCCTCTGCTGAGATCTTCAGATTTAATGTCTTCTCTTCAGGTGATTTCATCTGTGTCGTCTCTTTTTTTATTCTCTTCAGAAGAGTAAAGTCCAGGTTCAGAAAGTAAAAGTCCGCCTCAGTATTTTGTTCCAATCACCTGGATTTGCTTATTAGCAGTTTTTCAGTCAGGAGACAGAAATCAGCCCTAATCAACTGTCAATCCGTTCATGGCTGAAAGTAAGACATGGCAGAATTTCTACTTTCTACTTCTAGTTTATACAACACTGGTCCCAACTGGCATAAGTACGTATGAAGAATACTTAAAAACTGTTTTTCTGGATAGCCTGGACCCTGAAATAGGAAAAAGGGTCAAAATACCTTGTGTGGGCTACCATCAAGCGCGCCTGGAAGAAATCCGACGACAGGCAAACCATCAGCAACAGCTGCTGAAAGATCAAGCCAAGAATAAGCAGAAAAAGACACTCAACTTGCTCTGCTGAAAATGGGAAGTTTGATGATGGAAAATCATCCAAGAGGAGGAGGAGATGGAGGTAAAAGAGGAAGAGGACGAGGAATGGGTAACAGGGTCCTTTACGACCCTGAAGTCTGTTTTAATTGCAGACAAAAGGGACACTGGAAAAATGACTGTCCACATCCTCTGAATCAAGTGGAATTACAACCACGAGGATTTCAGAAACATAAACAACCAAATAAGTAAAGAGATTGAGAGGGGGAGGGGAGCGACGGTGAGAGGTCTGACTCCCAGGTGGTAACTATGTCTTATCTTATTTCTATTTCTGCTTCCTGCAACGAAGAAATCTTGCTTGCAAACAATGATCAAATGTATAAAGCATTCACAAAACTACCAATGATTGAAGTAAAAGTTGAGGGCAGAAAAGTTAAGTTTTTAATAGATTTTGGAGCAACAAACTCTGTAGTTAAACATACTGAATTGCCTGATTTAACTGTATTATCTGGTCAATGGGCAACCTCCAGGAGTGCCACAGGGCATCTGGAGAGGGAACCATATACTGCAGATTTGTCTTGTCAGATTGGTGATCACTCATTTGCGCATGCTTTTCTTTTGACAAAAACTTGCCCATGTAATCTGCTGGATAGAGATTTAATGTGTAAATTGAAGCTGATCTTGTATTGTGATGACAATGGCCTCACTGCTGATATGACTATGATACGAATGCCTGATGAAATATTATATGTGACATGACAAAGGCAGGTTGGTATGACATCCCAGACAGCAAACTGACATTGAATCAACGTGGAAACGACGTCTCTCATGACATTGAAACAATGTTGATTTTGCTCATCGAATTAACGTTGAACCAACGTCAGGCGCGGCATTCTTCAAAGCTAAATGAAATCGAAAATTGGTTTGCTTTCATAACGTTGAAACAACGCGTTGATTTCAAGTTGATTTTCCGTTAGTTTTGAAAGAATGACGCGTCTGACGTTGGTTCAACGTTAATTCGATGAGCAAAACAATGTCAGATCAACGTTGTTTCGATGTCATATTTCCACGTTGATTCAATGTCAGTTTGCTATCTGGGATATTACAAACCATACACCGTGAGGAGGTATTTCTGACTTCTAAAATGTCATTTTCATGTTTTCCTCTTACTAAAGTAATTGTTGTATTAAGTCATGTCTAACTGCAATGGTATTTCCCATTTAAACTGATCCAATCACTCATGCAGATTTATGTTTTTTCAATCAGGGAGAGAAAATATGCTCACTCAACAGGCCATGGGGTGGAACAAAAAAAAAAAACAGCAAACCTTCACAAGGTCTTGGCCAACAGATACATCAAGGTAAGGACATTTTTCTATGTTCCTCTGGCCAGACACAACATACATTTTAATAACAAACAGCGTAGCTGGAGTCTGGCCATCTGTAATAAGCTCATTCATACACTGATTTCTAAACTGTAGATTAATGAATTTCTTCTTGATCCCGAATTTTTGTGTGTGTGTGTGTCATTTAAAGATCTCAGAGAGGGCAAAGGTGGAAGCTGCCAGCTTCAGTGATTTCAGCCTGAGAAATGGCATCACTGAACAAACAGCACAGCAGTGGGTGTGTGATGTTCAGGAGTGGGCAATCACAGGTAAATCATGCACAGTGCTCGGACTCTTCAGAAATACAACTGTTAGTTACTTTGTTCAAATATGAACTACATTGTTAGTTACATTCAAATGAAACTATCGCTTGACTGTGTTACCTATTCAGAGCCAGGTAGCACAACACAACAGGGAGCAACAGAGGATCTCAGGGCTGAGATAGAAAGTATCATAGTGTCCCTGCTATGCAAGAAGCAGGACCTCTATCGTCAGCATGGTTGGTTGACAAATATTGAAATGGCACATTCCAAATGCAAACAAACAAAAACTCTGTTTTCCTTAGAGTTTTATTGTTTCACTTTGCAGATAGCAACCAGACCAGACAAAGAAAGAGAAGAAAAATAAGAGAATTAAAAAACAAACTAAGACAAAAGATTGTACTCTACGATACTGTTGCAGAGGATACGATTGATGGGGAATTGGCTTCCAATTTGACAGAGGACTACATCCTGCCTTGGGAGAGAAGTGAGGATGGTATGGTAGCCTATCTTGACATGTTTTCTAAAATGTATGCCTACATGCCTATGGCATATAGCAATGACAAACTCTCTCTATCTCTCAATCTGTCTATCTATATGTGTATGTTTGGGTTTGTAACTTAATTGTGAATACTAAATCACTTTTTCATATTTCCATCAATTCCCTCTACCCATAGGCCACTCCTTCAGATTAAAACGGTCTGTTTTTGACCAAACAATGCTAATTAGACGGCTTGAGGAAGAGCAGAGCATCCTTGTGAAGGAGATGTCTCAGCACATCACGTCTCTACGAAAGGAGATAAAGGCAGTGGATAAGCTTCAAGAGAACATCAGAATGGGCTGTAAGTCAAATTCAGAATTTTTTTTTTTCCCTCACTAAATTAGTCCCTTTCCTACTGCTCAACTCACCTCAACTTGACTACAGTAATTTCCTGTGTATTAGCCACATTGTGTATAAGCCGCAGGACAGTGTTTTATGCAAGTTAAAAGAAACAAAACCATATCACTTCCATATTAACTGCCCCCGTGTATTAACCTCATAGCTGAAGAAATTTTGCAAAATCAATATAAACTGCGGCTAATAGTTGGGAAATTACGGTTCTCTGGTTACAGACGTTTTGTTTACCACTGCATAAAAGTACCATTTAATGTAATTGGTGGCTATAGCGACACTGAAGTAAACATCACCAACGTGGAAAAAAGATGGTAACAGCAATGACTAGCAGATAAAATCAACAGCATTCTGTATTCATCACAATACAGGCACGTTTTTGGGGAGATGGCAATATTTACTCTTAGGCATAAAAAAAAAAAGGTTGAGGTTCCGGTTCCGGTTGATTGTCAGTTCAGGTCATGGGTCGGTAGGGATTTTTTTTTTTTATAATTTAATTTAATTTTTTTTTCAGTGGCAGCAACGGATGGGTAGGAAATTATTCAGGGCTTGACATTAAAGGGATAGTTCACAAAATAATTTTTTGATATGTTTTAGCTTACCTCAAGGGCATCCAAGATGTAGGTGTTTTTGTTTCCACAGTATTTTCAATTTTGATATTTTTAGGTCAAACCTGTGCTCCGCTCATGTGTGTAGATTTCTCTGCGCGAGCGTCAACAGCGCAACCTTACCATCAGTAATACAGTAGGCCTGCATTTATCAGTCCCACCAGGATTTCACGATTTTTTTTTTGTGATTTTTGCGATCAAAATGACTGATTTTGTGGTGGTAATTTCCAAAAATTTGTGAAAAAATTTGCGATTTATATACAACATTTACCATAATAGTATTCAGTCCTTCCAGAAAAACGCTGAGTTTTTTTTTGTGATTGTTGCTGGCAAAAATTGATTGATTACATGGCCCGTTTTCTTTAAAAATGCGTTGGAATATGCAGGATATTTATGCAATTTTATGCGATGAAATTGCAGGAATTTGCAAAAATTGAGGGAACTTGCAAAAATTGCGGTTTGATGAAAAAGATTTCTCTTTTTCAGTGATTCCCCCAACATCTTGTTCTGACTAGGCTAATGTAAGAGTCATTTCTTATTACTTCCTTTGATAAGCAAGCATACTACATCATAGAAAGTGCTGGGAATATTTAATTTCTCATCTTGTTTTATTTCAGACTGTAACGAGTGTAAATAAGGTGTGGCCCCTTTAAGAGCTGCGCGCTCCCTGTTGAACTCTCTGCAGTGTTATATGTGCGCCTCGAACACCCCATGTGTGCGGGTAATTTCTGTTTGATGCTAATTCTTTTATCTTATGTTGTTTATTAAGTAACGATGTGACGGTAGAACGTGTGACAGACAGTTATACGAGTTCGATTTGTGAGATGTCAATCGCCTCCGTGAGTCTGTCTGGCGTTGCGTAATTGCGTCACTTCATAACGTTCCCATGGAAACAGGGGGAAATGGCTGCTCTTATGTGAAGCAAACGTAACATTTTTCAACTTTACTTTTTTCAGATACATGTGACTTTTTTTTGCAACGAAAATGCGAGGATTATGAAATTATGCAAACCCCGCATATTTTGCACGGAAATCGACAATTTATGCGGCGAAAGTGCGGCGTATTTGAAAAAATGCGGCCCCCGCATAAATATGCGGACCTTGGCTGATTTTGCATTGAATTCAGCGATCGCATAATCGCGTTTTTCTGGAGGGACTGATTTATTATCCACAATCGATCGCAACTTGCAATAAATGTAATAAAATCAGAATCATTCTCTCGGTTAAGTGATTCCCTAGTTATTTTTTGGTTTGTTATTGATGTTCTAATCCGGCAAAAAAAGACAGAAATGACAAAAAAAAGACTTGTATAATATGTATTATAGTTCAGTTTGACGAACGATATCTGCCTCGTTTGTTAATAGCATTGCTGGAGGACAAGATGCATATAAAAAGACGGTGCTGTACAAAAACGTAAATTTATAGTTCGCCTCAAAGTTTTTTATTTGTGTATTTATTTAATTGTTATTATTTCTTCCCCAAGCTCATAAAATAAATTTGGGTCGTAATAATTGACAGGGTCGGTTGGAAACCGGAAACAAACAAATTTTTTTTTATGCCTTATCAGCCGTCCTGTTTGTGCTAACACTGACAGATCAACACAGTCTCATGAAGATGCGTATCTATACCACGAGTGTCATTTCTCGTGGCATTTATACGCCAAAAGTGTTTTTTTCGTATATATGGTACGCACTAAAAAACCCTGGGTTAGGTTTAGGGGGGAGGGGGGTGGGGAGTTCGTGCGTATTATACGCAAAAAAGTGCGTATAATATGTACGCGAAAATCGCGTGCCAAATACACGCAAAAAGTGCTTTTGGCGTATAAATGCCACGAGAAATTACATTCGTGCCATAGATACGAACTTTCATGAGATCGGGCTGGACAGATAGCTGCTGAGGGCATGCTCAGACATTACGATGCTGGTGATAACGATGACAACTTAGCAATCTCCAATATTTACATATCATCGTTGGAACCTCAACAGAGGTGTAACCAAAAGTGGTAGGTACAGAGTGCTAAAAAGTCATGTTGAGCTGGTACCAGTCTATTTGTTTAGTTTTGTCCCACTGCCATCACACCCATATTAGTCATACTCCACCCTCACACTTTGTTTGGTCTATCCTCACCTCAACCCCACCCCCCAGTAACCACAGTATATGACAATTAAATGTCCTTGTTTCACTTGTTTAAGATTTCATGCAACAAACAACCAAATGTTTCTCTCTATGTGGCTCTACATGCTATGATTTTGGGACAATACTTGTAATTCTTATGTTTATGTATGTTACAGATTTTGGTGACATGTCAGAGGATGCTGCATCTGGTTGGAAAAGTGTCCTCATGCGGAGGTCCTCCATACTGGGGAGTTTATTCCAAAATGCTGTGAGCACGTACAGGGCTATAGTTGACGACCTCCAGATACAGGACACAGAATGCAGTACGGACACTGATGACGAGTATGACCTTAGTAGTCCAAAGTCAAAGGATTAGGAAAGAGACCACTCAATATTTTGTTTTTAAAATCTGTCAACTTTGTGTTTTATTTTCCTTTTTCTTTTCTTTTTTCTTTTTTTTAAAGCCTAATCCCACTTATAGGATCTCATTCATTAAATGTTCGTAAATATACAAGTACATATGTGAGTGATTTGTGCGTAAAGAGACATTGCAGAAAATTCTTCTCCTGATTCACAACTACTTTGAAAACATCAGCTTACACAGAAGTGTGTGTGTTAATGATTTCCAATCAGTTGTAAATGGGACGTGCACGCTCATTCTCTCAATTACCATAAATCCTGCGGATTAAAACCGACTGACAACTATATATGGGCATCATATTATGACACCAAAGGAAGGATTTCAATGTTACGTCAAAAGCGTTTTATTATCAGAAGTTTATTCAAAACGCCACATTTTATTTTCAAGCGTACATAGTGGTGTATCGGGTCCTAAAAAAAAAGATTTTTTGAGGTAATAATGCTTTTACCTTAGTGCTTAATGTAAAAATGCTTTGCAGCACATTACAGATGCAGTTAATGGAGTTTCATCTGTTAATCGAACAGTCCCAGAAGTGAAAAGAAAATGGTTCGACATGAAGCTTGGCTGCAACACTTATTACTTGCAGACTAGTTTAAAAAAAATTGAATAAACAGCTTGAATATATATATATATATATATATATATATATATATATATATATATATATTTTTAATATAATAAAAAAAGACTTGCAGACTTGTGTTCCATTTGCAGATGCTATTACTAGCTCTCATCATAAAAGTAAAAAGAAAAACCGTACGTAATTACTATATATATACATATATATATATATATTTATGATGTGTAAACATGACCCCGATTAAGGTGAATTTTAAAATGATGCCTTTCAAAACGTTCTAATGTTAAACGCACTATTTACGCGTGGCAGGGAGCAGGTGTTTTTTCTTTCGAAAAATTTACGCCAGAACCACTTTACACACGATTTACACATTTTTTTTCTCCTCGTGTCTCATGAATGAGACCCATTATGTTCTGTTTATGTACAAATGAAGAGTTCAGATGCAAAAGCCTCTAAGTGCCATTTGAAATTTTCTTCTAGAATGATAATTTTTATCAAGCTTGTATATTTAAGTTCAGTGATTTCACTTAAATGGCAATGATAATTACCTATTAATTGTTATTTAAGTGAAATTACTGAACTTAAATATACAAGTTTGATAAAAAATCATCATTAAAGAAGAAAATGTCAAATGGCATTTACAGGCTTTTGCATCTGAACTCTTCAAATGTACATTTACACTGTAATTACACTTATACATAGCCATATTCTACTGCTCTCCATACTATTCATCCTGAAACATACACTTATTCTTACTACTCATAATGTTTCTGCACTACAATGGTACTGTTACCACACTGCACATAGATGTACATATGTCTATATGGTTCATACTGAATATCCATATTTATTTTGTTTTTCTTACACTGCATACACATTATTCTTACTACTATTATAATGTTACAGATACTACTTTTCACATATCGTATTGTTCATGCATTGTTCATATTACATAGCCATATTCTGCTCTTATGTGGTAACCGCTAATTCACTGCACACATTTATAGTTCATTTTCATTATTCTAAGCCATGTTCGGTAAACCAACTGTATACTTCTGTCTACACTGCATTATTGTCCTGTCTACTTTGTATATCACAATGCTTGTTTCTCTGTAAGTTCGTTCCTTCTTGACTAGTTCACATGATGTTTTGTGGAAATTGTATAGAGGATAAATTGTTATAATCTTAAGGAAATAAATAGAAAATCCACCTTGAATATGATTTCCTGTTATCTCAGAAGAAATGTAAAAGTCTTCCTACTTGAGTATGGAAAGTGTGTATTTTTGACAACTCTGTCCATGAGTAATAAATTAAAAAAAATTAGATGCCCGCTCTCTGCTATTTCTCTCATACTTTTATTGTGCAAAAATGCAGGGTCAAAACGTTGCAGCACAGTATTTATGGGAAAAATAGCAGAGTGCGGGTATCTCATTATTTTAAGTTATCCAGCCCCCTTTTGCCCGGCACCATGAGACTGTGTTGGGATGAGCACACTACCATTACTGCTCAAATAATAATCCCTTGTACAAGCATTCCATGCTTTTAATGTTGCCTATTTTAACCAGATCAAGTATATGACTATGGATGGATTGCCTGTTTTCTGTTAATGTGGATTGTGCATAGGCTTAGGGTCACTCTTTCGCCGACTAAATGTTCATGGTAATCCATGAACCCAAACCATAACAATGTCCTTTTTTAGACGGTGACTTTATAGTCCTATTGGGTCCATGGGTCCATCACATGATTTCTGTAAAAAAATAAAAAAAAATAAAAAAAAAGTAACGCCATGAAAATTAATTATTTTGAAATTAACTAACAGAATAATTTTTAATTGAGTGGAACCGGAGTTTGTAGTCCTTGTTTTCCCCACGGATGAATCGGTGGTGGCATTACAAATTCACTTTTAATCTATTCAAATAAATGGCTGCAAAACATGATCAAACTGGATTTTATTTTGACAGGTCGATTGTAAAGTCGACCTGAAGCCTTAGGTTTCCAAATGAGCAGACAACATAAACCAACATCCAGATCAGGCTACTGAGGGAATCTGTGTGTCGACCATAGAAGGTTAACATGATCAAACTGAATAAATTATAGCACAGTGCAATTAGCGCCATTGTTAGACAGTTGATCTGAAGTATTCAAGTTTAATGAGTAAACATCAAAAGCAACTCATAGAACAAGACCATGTTGACCGTGGGTCCACCACAGATCCATTCCAGATCAGTGGTAATGTCGCAAGAGGCACAGCATTTCTCTGAAATGTAAAGATATAGGCTGGCTAAATGGAAAACGTGATCAAATTGGATTTTTCAATGACGGGGCAAATGTTGATTATACCAAACAGTCGACCTGAAGACTTGATTAATTATTTAATGATTAAATGAGCAAACGCATTAAAACATCCAGATTCCACTGAGTAACAGAACTTCGGTTAGGCTAACAGAATCAAACTGAATTTGTATGATGACAGGACAATAACAGAGGTTAACATCATTATGGCTTTTATTGTTGGAAAAGAAACTAATACTTCAAATGCTGCATCTCTAAATGAGAAAGCACGTCCGTTGGGTGAGATCTGTACTCCGTCACTCAAACGGGTATCCGTGTGTGGACCACGGAAGATGAGTGTCATTGCGCTGGAGTTATCCGTGGTCTCAGCACAGACTCACTCCGTGCCGCTATCACAGATTTTAGTTCTGACCGTAGCCAAGAGAGAAAAAAAGGTGTAAACGCCATCAAAATGGATTTTATGAGGACGAGACAAAACGTCAAGTTATTACATGCCATTATTGTAATAGAGTCGACATAAAGCTTAGTTTCTAAACAAGCCAGCCACATTACAACGTCCATGAGGTCAGGTTGTTGAGGTCCGTGGTGCCATCACGGGACATCGGTTAACTGAAACAAACTGAATTTGTATGACGGCAGGACAGAGCAATAGCTGTAATAAAGAGGTTAACGTCATTATGGCTTTTATTGTTGGAAAAGAAACTATAACACTTCAAATGTTGCGTTTCCAAATGAGAAAGCACGTCCGTTGGGTGAGATCTGTACTCCGTCATTCAAATGGGTATCCGTGTGTGGACCACGGAAAGTGAGTGCCATTGACTTGCGTTGGAGTTATCCGTGGCCGCATCACGGAATTCGCGGCGATTCCGTGATGTTTCCACGGATTTTGAGTTAAGGGCCCGTGGACATTTCACGGAATCCTGTGAGACCAGGTTGCTCTCTCTGCAGACACAGTGTTAAGATTCTCCCATCTCTCACTTATTCCTTTTCCTGCAATGGCTTGAAAGGCTTTTCCTGAGCTTGTCTCAAACTGGGTTTGCTGTATGGACCGTTGCAGCCCTTTGACCAGCTGTGGAAGACATGAAGCAGTAGCATACTCCTGCCCACTGAGGAAAACGGTAGCACATTCAAAAGGCCCTAAACCTTGCACCAGCTCTTCAAGTAGTACCCACTGCTCTGGTTTCAGGTCTAAGTAGTGCTTGCCCCTTGGTGTTACCTCAGGGTAGGGCTGCATCTAACGATTATTTTTGTTGTCGATTAATCTATCGATTATTTCTTCGATTAGTCGACTAATCTAACGATTATTGTTTCGCTTAATCTAATGCATATTTTTGGGATTAGCTGATTTGGATTGGGAACATTTCCAATAAATAATAAGTACAACTTCTACCATTAGTATTTCAAACTTTTATTCATTAATTTTCTGAAAAATACATTAAAAATTCCCAGTATAAAAAATAAAGTGCCAGAATTAAAATGCAAGCAACACTTTAGTGCATCATGTAACATTAATTTCACATAATTCTGCCAAACACAGCGCAAAAAATACATTAATATGAAGGTATTAAGTTGTTGAAAGGAGCAAAGTCCAACATAAACAGTGCAAAAAAAATTGTAGGGACTTTGTTACTAATTTGAACACGTTGATCATCTCACGAAAGCTCTACAATAGAAAGAGGTCTCATCACATCATGTTCAGTATGCTATCAGTAAGTCAAGCGGCCACGTGGGGCGTGCAAACGGTGACGTCCTTTTTATGGAAGAAATCTTGCACACATCTTTTTCTCTTCCCGAGTAATAAAACATATTTATGTTTAAAAATGTTTATGATGTTATTGTTGTGCTATGAATGCTACCAATAGGCTATATCAGCTGTATTTTGAAGAATAGGTAGTGCATCTGTATATTATTTTAAATTTTTGAAATGATGAATGACAAAAAAAGTATTTCAGAAAGGGTAATGAAATATGCAAATATTTTAAACTTTATTTGTAACTAATGGTACTATATCATAAAATGTCCGATGTATACAATCACAGGCCTATTTAGAAAATGTGTTTATTATAGTCTGTAATTAATTAGTATAGTGGGAATATGATTTACTCAATTAACTTGTTCGAAATGCACTTGTGTTTTTTTATAAAAAGGTTCACACACACTAGATTACAGCCTAAGCTACTGTTAATATGTAAATATAACGTTATCGTTTGTTTTTAAAGATTCGGATTTCTCCCTTAATAATTCCTAAAAAGCTGACATCTGTTATTAGCAATGAAACTGACTGCACAATGAATCTTTCATAATATCGATTTGCCAATATGCAGAATTCAGCACTGAACAAAAAGTCAATTTTGAGCCGTGAGGAGATTCCATCTTAAATGCTTCCGATTGGCCAATGCATTCAAGAAATTGACCCATATGTCTGTGATTGGCTACATTGTTAAACGCTGCAAACATGATATAAATAGATGGACTCTGGCCTGTAAATAGTTTTTATTTTGTTTTAGTGGTTCTTGTTGCTTTTGTGCAACCGATATGACAATTTACTAGTTTTGAGATGTTCAATATATAGATTTATATTTTGCGAGAATCCCGCGAATCGTTTTATTCTCCCGGAAACAGCACACACACAAGTGCGTTAAGGTCTGCGCCCGCACTCGGTCATCAGATCCCGGGATACCGCGTACCTCATTCTTTCTGTTGAGTTGGGTCCCGCTGGAGTGCAGGTCTTTAGTCTACATGTGCATACGTAACTTTTAAAAACTAGCTATTTAAATGCACTGATATAAAGCTTCGTTGACAGATTTAAGTTGAAGTCCATTATTGTCGCCGAATGGGGCAATAAATTACATCTGCATTGTTAGCAATTATCTTATTACCTAGCATACAAGCTGTAATAGCTGAAAAAAGAAGGTATAACCGCAACAACTCCAAAAACTGACTGGAATTAGCCTACTACTAGCTGGCTCGTCGTTTTGAGTTCGCAGTCTCACAGGATGTTTCTCGGTGACAGGATGATGGTCGTTCATAGGTGTTACGACCCCCGAGTTAGTCCAGGGGTTCGGGAGTCCAACATTTTAAAGATGACATTATAGAGAAACCTACATAAACCATGAGTTGTACAAAAAACCCTCTACAACCAGATTTACTGTGCAAAAAGCCAAAACCTTTATTTAACAAATAAGGTCAGTGGCAAAAGTGAAAAGAATTTAATCTATACGAATATAGATTAACATAAATGTAAAAATGGACATGTTATACAGAATTTCTGTAAGGTGGATAAAGTTAATAAGAAGAAAAGATAGACGTGGACGGCGCCAAAGAAAAGAAAAGAACAAAACCAAATGAAGTCTAGCTGTTAAATAACCTCTAATCCTAACTAAGAAAATAAAGAAGAAAATAATAATCTTCAGCGTCCAGGACGCCCTATCTAGTCTCCACTAACTAACAGAAGCAGAAATACAAAGTGTGGCGCTCGCCCCTACCCTAGTGTACTAAACAGAATCGAAAACCCCTGCGTGGTGCAGTGTATGTCACGTGACATGCTATCTGTCTATCTCTTCTCCATACTAGTAACCTACTGAGCTCTGTAGAGCAGGTCACATAAAATCAGAGAGTCAACACAGGGAGCATTCACTCATACTACTTAACATCACACCGAGTGAACGAGAACCATAACCTCAACAGGGTATACAAAGGGACAGCGTAACAGTAACAGAGAGCAGCGTGGTTTGAGTCTCAGCGAGCCGAGAGCTTGCGTGGAGACGTCTGGCGTGCACTCTTATTCCCCAGGTGGCCTGTTCCTATTGGCGATGGCGAAAAGAGGTGACGTCAGCGCCAACGATGATTGACAGGTCAATTGGCCAATCACGGGTACCTACAAAAGTGAAAGTAACCGAGAGAGAGAGAAAGCGGGAAAGAAAAACACAAGAACACACACGCGATACGGGAACATAACATCCCCCTCCATAAGAACAAACTTATAATGATGAAATGATTAGTTTGTTACAATCAAGACAAATAAAAAAAACAAAAAAAAAAAACAAGTAGGCTCAGGTCACCTATTTTTTATACATACCTGAACCTAGCCAAGTCAAGAACTAAGCACACCTAGA
The DNA here is from genome assembly GCF_988280905.1 of Pimephales promelas. Taxonomy (NCBI): domain Eukaryota; kingdom Metazoa; phylum Chordata; class Actinopteri; order Cypriniformes; family Leuciscidae; genus Pimephales; species Pimephales promelas. The sequence goes on along the minus strand of NC_142770.1, from coordinate 38,217,671 downwards.
AAGGGCATCGGCTACAACATTTTCTGTTCCTTTCTTGTGACGGATTTCCAAATTATAATTTTGCACAATCAGAGACCAGCGCATGAGTCGCTGATTCTGGTTGTACATGCGGGAAAGAAACACTAACGGATTATGGTCCGTGTAAACGATAACCGGGAGAGGACTAGAGCCGATGTAAACCTCAAAGTATTGCAATGCCAACAGTAATGCCAGAGCCTCCTTCTCAATGGTCGAATAATTACACTGATGTTTATTAAATTTTCGAGAGAAATAACACACAGGATGTTCAACGTGGTTTTTATCCTCTTGAAGGAGTACTGCACCAGCACCTACAGCACTTGCGTCGACCTCAAGTTTAAAAGGCAAAGCAAAATCCGGAGCTGCCAAGACAGGAGTACTACACAGCAAAGCTTTTACACTATCAAACGAATGTTGGCACTCAGGTGACCAAACAAATGCTCTAGACGGACTCAGTAGACTCGTGAGTGGATGCACCACGCTGGAAAAGTTTCGACAAAAACTACGATAATATCCTGCCATTCCCAAAAACCGGCGTAATTCGCGTCTGGTTGTGGGAATGGAGAATTCATTGATAGCAGAAACCTTAGCGGCTACAGGTCGAACCTGCCCCTGACCAACCTCCTTACCAAGATGCGTCACCGTTGCTCGGGCAAATTCGCATTTGGCTAGATTCAGGGTTAACGTAGCTTTTTCCAGTCGTTCAAAGACAGTGTGCAGCAAGGATAGATGTTCTGACCATTCTGAAGAGTATACGACCAAATCATCCAAGTACGCATTACAATTTGGCACACCCGCCAACACTAAGTTCACCAACCTTTGAAAGGTTGCGGGTGCGTTCCGCAAACCGAACGCCATAACTTTATATTCCATAAGGTGATCAGGTGTCACGAATGCGGAGATTTGCGATGCACGACTAGTTAAAGGCACCTGCCAATAGCCTTTTAGTAGATCTAATTTAGTAACGAAGCGTGCAGAACCAATGTTATCAATGCAATCCTCCATCCGAGGAAGGGGATAGCAATCTGGCCTCGTAACCGCGTTCACCTTCCGATAATCCGTGCAAAAACGGAAAGTTCCATCTGATTTAGGAACGAGTACACACGGCGAACTCCACGGACTGTAGCTAGGAACAGCTAAACCATTTGCGGTTAAATAGTCAACTTCTTCTCTCATGATAGCTCGCTTGTACGCATTAACCCGGTAAGCATGTTGTTTGATAGGGGGAGAATCTTTAACATCTATATCGTGTTGTAACACCGAAGTTCTAGAAGGCGTATCGTTGAAAAGAGTAGGAAATTTCTCAATCAACTGAATAACATCCTGTCTCTGATCATCGGATAGATGCACTAAATAAGAAGGCAACGTCTTCAACAATTCTGAGTTTCTTAGTCTAGTACTCTGCTGTGGAGCATTACGCAGCACGAGACCATCTTCATCTGTTTCTACTGAAGATGAAACCTCGACGGCTACTGCCACAGACGAAACCACAGGTACAGATTTTCCCTCAGTTTTCTCCGAAGATCCCTCCCTACCATGATATGCTTTCAACATATTAATATGACAGACCCGTGTCTTGCGTGTCCTATCAGGAGTAGAAACTACATAGTCTGTCTCACTCAATTTCTTTGTCAATACATAGGGACCGGAGAAACGGGCAGACAAAGCTGATCCTGAAGTGGGCAGTAATACGAGCACTTGGTCACCGGCATTAGAAGAACGAGGAACGGCTTTGATGTCATACCGACGTTTCATATCCTTTTGTGCGGCTGTTAGTGACTCTTTGGCCTGTGCCCACGCGTTATGCAAACGCTCTCTGAAACGACTGACATAATTCAGCACATTAGTCTTAGGACTTACTTCAACTCCCAATAAGTTTTCTTTTAAGAGCTTAAGTGGACCCCTAACATTATGTCCAAAGACAAGCTCCGCGGGACTGAATCCGAGCGACTCCTGGACAGTCTCACGAACCGCAAACAGCATCAAAGGAACTCCCTCATCCCAATCTTTCCCAGTGTCCTTGCAGTATTTCCCCAACATTGACTTAAGCGTCTGATGAAATCGTTCAAGTGAACCCTGACTCTCTGGATGGTATGCGCTTGCCACGCGATGAGTGATGGAAAGTGATTGCAAGACCTGATTAAAAATCTTGGACATGAAGTTCGTTCCCTGATCTGTTTGTATGATTTTCGGTAACCCGAACGTAGCGAAAAACTTAATCAGTGCTTTGAGGATAGCAGAAGCAGTAATTTTTCGAAGTGGTATCGCCTCAGGAAATCGAGTAGCTGTGCACATGATCGTTAACAGAAATAAATTACCCGACTTTGATTTTGGTAATGGCCCAACACAGTCGATAATTACATGTTCAAAGGGTTCTCCCATCACAGGAATAGGACAGAGCGGAGCAGGGGGAATTACTTGATTGGGTTTCCCCATGCGCTGGCAGGTATCACAAGTGCGACAGAATCGCACAACATCCCGCTTTAACCCAGGCCAGAAGAAATGTTTCAAAATCCTATAATAAGTCTTAGTGATGCCCAGATGACCTGACAGCACATGATCATGCGCCAAACACAACACGTGCTGACGATAACAGGATGGAATGACAATCTGACACACTACATTCCATTCACTTTCATTTTCGGAATTTGGACACCATTTACGCATCAACAAATTATCTTCCACAAAATAGATTACCTTCTCCTGACGGATCTGGTCTGGAGAGACTACAGAGGCAAAACATTTGGCTAAAGATTCATCCTCCTTCTGTGCAACAATAATCCGTTCACGGGACATAGGCACACACAAAGTACTATTGTCTAACCTCAAAATGTCCGCGTTAAGGTGCCCCCTTGAAAAACTTGTATTTTCCGACGGTAACACATTTTCAGCAGATACGGGAACCATAAACGATTCGGATAAGTCAACGACATCATGCACTCTCTTTGCCTGAGCGCGCGTCAAAACGCACGCAGGAAAGGTATCAGGATAGCTCACTGATAACTCATCACAGGAAACAAAGTTCGGCTGATCCATAACTTCCAACACAGGCATCACTTTACCCCCGGCCAAATCATTACCCAGAATAAAAGAAACACCTTTTATGGGCAGTGAAGGACGTACTCCAACAGACACAAAACCGGTTACAAGGTCACTTTTTAAATGAACGCGATGTAACGGTGCTTTTACGAACCCCATTTCGATTCCCTGAACTAAAATACTCGAGCCACAAAATGACTGTTCAGACAAAGGCAAAGTATCTTCTACCATAAATGAGTGTGCGGCACCAGTGTCACGCAACATCTGAATCTCACGTTGATCTTCAGGTTTACCAGTCAATGAAATTAACCCCTTAAGCACAAACGGACTATAACCCGAATCAACACAGCTCAACCCAGCAATATCATCAGTATTCTCCATCACAGAATTAACAAACCCCACACTTTTAGACGGTTGTTGTTGCTGCTGCTTACGCTTCAGCGTTAAACAATCTGCAATTACATGCCCCTGCTTGTGACAGTAAAAACATTCCCTTACCTCTTTAAGACGTGGGGAAGGAGATTTCGCACGAGACGGTTGAGGATGAGTAGACTGAACCGAAGAATTTTTCTCAGGACGAGCTGAACTGAACACCGTTTTGTGCGTAAGCACGAATTCATCTGCCAGCACAGCTGCTTGCGACAAAGAATTTACTTTTTGTTCGTTCAAGTATACCACAACTCGTTCTGGCAAACACTTTTTAAATTCTTCCAACAAAAGCAATTCTCGTAACGAATTAAAATCTGTTACTTTACTCGCGTTACACCACTTATCAAAAAGATTCCCCTTTTCGCGAGCAAATTCTACAAAAGTCTGACTGGCAAGTTTCTGATGATTTCTAAATCGCTGCCTATAGGCTTCGGGAACCAGCTCATATGCACGGAGAATAGCAGACTTCACCGTATCATATTGCAAGCTTTCCTCTAACGATAATGTTGAGCAAACCTCCTGAGCCTTACCAACTAATTTGCACTGAAGCAAAAGGGACCACACATCTTTAGGCCAACGGAGGGAAGATGCGATACGCTCAAATGCGTTAAAATACGTATCCACCTCCGTTTCCCTAAATGGAGGCACTAGAGCAATATGTTTGCTAACATCGAAGGCTGGAGAATGATCGCCCGGGGATACCGCCACAGAAGCCTCAACACGGGGTGCCCGCTCAGCCGACCCAGAGGCCACCTTCAGTGCCTCCAGCTCCAGCTGTCGCAGCTTCACCTCCTTCTCAGCTTCTACCTCGAGCCTGCGCATTTCGAGCTTCAGGTCCATCTCAGCCTGACGCGCCTGGGCCCTTTCCTGTGCTTCGTACTGTAAACGAGCCAGACGGACTCTCAAACGTCCGTTCCCAGACCCAATAGAAGCAGGGGAGGACGGATCAAAAGGCGGCAAGACGGCCTTAGTCTCCGCCCCGACATCAACCTCGGCACCTGTCTCGCTCTGCTCTTCGTCCGACACCCCCTCACTAGAAACCCGCGCGCCAGCACCAAGTGGCCTGGTCTGTCGAGGATTTACGCCAGGTCTCGAAAAAATGTTGATCTCCACCAACCGTTCGAATATAGCATTCTTAATATCTTTCTTTAAAGCTTGCCTCACTACAACAATTTTATAGTGGTCCGCAATCTTCAGTAAATCATCCTTTCGACACTGATCAAACCGCTCTAAGGAAGGATGCTCAACAAACGACTGCAAATCAAACAAAGCCATCACTACTAATGTTACGAACCATACAGACAACAAAATACCACGCATCAGGCTACCCTGGAAAATACGAAGTCCAATCAAATCACTTTGCCACTAATACACTAATACAACCATAGTTCATATATATTCCTCTCAATGTCTTATGATGGGTGTTAAACATCCCGGACGAGCCCCCAATTGTTACGACCCCCGAGTTAGTCCAGGGGTTCGGGAGTCCAACATTTTAAAGATGACATTATAGAGAAACCTACATAAACCATGAGTTGTACAAAAAACCCTCTACAACCAGATTTACTGTGCAAAAAGCCAAAACCTTTATTTAACAAATAAGGTCAGTGGCAAAAGTGAAAAGAATTTAATCTATACGAATATAGATTAACATAAATGTAAAAATGGACATGTTATACAGAATTTCTGTAAGGTGGATAAAGTTAATAAGAAGAAAAGATAGACGTGGACGGCGCCAAAGAAAAGAAAAGAACAAAACCAAATGAAGTCTAGCTGTTAAATAACCTCTAATCCTAACTAAGAAAATAAAGAAGAAAATAATAATCTTCAGCGTCCAGGACGCCCTATCTAGTCTCCACTAACTAACAGAAGCAGAAATACAAAGTGTGGCGCTCGCCCCTACCCTAGTGTACTAAACAGAATCGAAAACCCCTGCGTGGTGCAGTGTATGTCACGTGACATGCTATCTGTCTATCTCTTCTCCATACTAGTAACCTACTGAGCTCTGTAGAGCAGGTCACATAAAATCAGAGAGTCAACACAGGGAGCATTCACTCATACTACTTAACATCACACCGAGTGAACGAGAACCATAACCTCAACAGGGTATACAAAGGGACAGCGTAACAGTAACAGAGAGCAGCGTGGTTTGAGTCTCAGCGAGCCGAGAGCTTGCGTGGAGACGTCTGGCGTGCACTCTTATTCCCCAGGTGGCCTGTTCCTATTGGCGATGGCGAAAAGAGGTGACGTCAGCGCCAACGATGATTGACAGGTCAATTGGCCAATCACGGGTACCTACAAAAGTGAAAGTAACCGAGAGAGAGAGAAAGCGGGAAAGAAAAACACAAGAACACACACGCGATACGGGAACGTAACAATAGGGAACAAAGCACCTTTCTGTTCGGCTGTAGTTTAAAGTATTCCCATATTTTGGATGATCGTGGTCTGGTTTTATGTGATAATATGTGTGATGTGTGACTTTGTGTCATTTTCACCATGAGCTGGAGCAGAAGCTGCCGTGACTCGATATTTAAATGTAAATAATGAATGTGACGCGTCGACGCTTTCCATGCATGTCGACGTATTTTTATAGTCGACGTAATCGATGACGTCGACGCGTCGCTGCGGCCCTACCTCAGGGTCTGAGAGAGTTGCAGTGACTGGCCAGCGCTGCTCCAGGAGTCTTTCTACCATGTAATAGGTACTATTCCATCGCGTACTGACGTCCTGGATCAGCTTGTGCTCTTTGGTGTTCAACATTTGCTGCTGCTTCTTCTTCAGTTTTGAATTTCCCAGCTCACTTCTCCTAAAGTGCTCAACTAGGTTTCTTGCAGCACCAGTTGCTTTGTTGATGCTGGACTCTTTAAAGGCACTGTTGATGATAAGTTAGAGGGTGTGGCCAGCACAGCAGACTGAAGACCAGCCGTGTTTTTCTTCCAGGAGTCGAGCTGCCGCCACCATGTTAGACCCGTTATCATGTACTATTGCTTTAATTTTGCTAGGCAAGATTTCAAATTTCTCTATCACCTCTTCCATCCATATCATGATGTTCGCAGCAGTATGCCTCTCCTCCAGGGGTAGAGTGGCAAGGTTCAAAGTCTTCATTTGCCAGTCTTTGGTGATGAAATGACAAGAAACTCCAAGATATGCCTCTGTCGCACGGCTGGTCCAAACATCACTTGTCAGTGTGATGGAGCTGTTTACCTCTTTTAGGATCTGCTTTACCAACACAAAATTTGATTTTTGAAAATATTTAACATGCAAAAACCTACATGTCAACAGAAACTATTCAACATACAAGTTTTACATTTTTAATAATTGCAGCTACTATGATTTTACCAAAACTAAGTTATGTATTTTAGCTATAAAAAAAATTATAAAAAAAATTACACACATAAATTTGTGATTTAAAAAAAAATATATGTCTGACTTTGTGTGCATTCTAAACAATTACCTTCAGAAACGTTGTATTGTATTTCTGCTCCATCAAGTGGGTAAAATGGGTTCTGGATGGCAGGATGTAGTCTGGATTGAACTGGGCTATCATTTGTTGAAACCCAGCACCATCGACAATGGAGAGCGGCCTCATATCGTAGATCAGCATCTGCAATACTGACTCAGTGAGTGCATTCGCCTGTAGTGGGGTGCACGTCTGCTTCTTTTGCAGAAAGAGGTTCATGGTGGCTCTCTTCTTCAGACTGCATGCATTTAATTTAAAATATATTTTGTCAGGCACAGTCGGACATAAGGTTAAATCCTTTTTTTTTCTTTTCTTACCGAAAATACGCTTATAGAATGTACAATATAGATCCAAAACAAAACGTATTGTAGGGCCCTGTGAAATCCGTTTTATTTTTCCCCAAATTCCGTTTTAATTTTTGGGAATTAGGTTTTTTTTTTACCCTTGACTGTTATTTTAGTTGTAAAAATAGTATGCTTTTAAAGTTAATGATTAAAATGTATTAAAAATACAAATAAATTAGGAATGACCTTAAATTTATTGAGGTAATACAGACATTTACGCAGTAGCCTTTTCAGGACAAATACTGCATGATGCAACATAATACTGCACTCTTCAACAACAAAATATGGTTATGAGCTTTAAACTGTCCAGTATAGTTATATAAATTATTAGTTTATATAAGTTTAATTGAAGTCACACTCTGTCTCTCAAGGAGTTCGCTTCGCTTTTGTCCAGTTGGGCGCCTCATAGACAGACGCGGTGTGCACGTTGTGTGTGTGTGTGTGTGTGTGTGTGTGTGTGTGCGTGTGTGAGCGAGAGAGAGACGCGTGAGTGAGAGAGAGACGGAGGGAGAGCGGGAAAATACAACTGAAAGAATACGCTACGTGTTAATAGTATTAAAAAACCGAAATGCAGTATGTGGCGGTGAATTAGTCAATGTGTGGGAAACACTGCATGAGTCACATGCGAAATGCTCGGCTCCGCACTAATGGCTTATAGCGTCGACCGAGTTTCTTAACTTTTAGCCGACGAAAGCAGAGCATTGATTTGATTTCAAAAGCATTGATTTGATTTCGTCATTGGAGCTGAAATGACGGGTTGAGGGGTTTGTGTCGCCCAGATTTGCTTCCCCCGGTCTGCATTTTCACCAGACGTGCGTTCATCTCCCACACAAAAACAGAATTTCAAACCAAATATGTAAAAATCCACGAAATTCCGCGTTAACACTAGCGGAAATCATAGGGAAATCGTTATCGCGGAAATCATAGGGCCCTAGTATTGACTTTCATGTTATTTAAATCTTACCGAGTCGAGTCAAACTCCGTTTCATTCAACTGTCCGACGTGCTTTCTTTTTAAATGTTCGTGCATCACCGAGGTGCTGCCGTGATATGCAAGGACTGCTTTGCAAACCATGCAGGTAATCTTTTTATTCGCCTTATCCAGGCTAAAATGCTCCCAAACTTTAGAAGTTTTGGTGCGCGCAGCTGCTGCGTTGGCCATTTCTGTATGTTAAGTTACTGCTCAGCAGAGTCAGAGAAGCTAATGCGCATGTGCGACTTTCGGCAGAGGTTGTAATGACGAGAGATGCCTCAGTCGGAAAAAAACTGGCGACAACGTCGACAATGAAATTCATTGTCGACTATTTCTATTATCGATTTTTGTCGACGAATCGTTGCAGCCCTAATAACAGACATCATCATCATTTCCTGTCATTAAACATAACAATATTGGTGGCCATACACTGATGAGAAAATGCGCGTCCGGTGTGCGATACCTGGAATTGTCCTAGACGTGGCGCGGCGCTACTCGTCCGGTGTGCGACCCCCTTAAATCAAAAATAGTCAGTCAAAACAGTTCCCAAAACCTACCACCATGTCTTCCATTTCAGTCGAAATCAAATAAGAAGGTATTTTCTGTCTCATTCAATGTATTCTCTCTTATTTGGCTCATTTCTTTGGAGAGTAACTCTCCTCGGTACTCCAGAACGAAGCATCCTTTCTCAATGCACGTGTTAGCAAACACACCTCTACCTAAAACAGAGATAGAGATGGCATGGTGTTGAATATTAGTGTCTATGTAGAAAATAAGTGGTTTATTCCATTGACCTGGCCTTTAAATGACATGCACACATCAATTACAGGACATGCAAACTTCTTCCAACATCTAGTCAGTTTACACATGTGAGAGCTGCTCATTCGGTTACACAGCCCATAACAGCAACTGTTCCAACAATAACCAATCATCTTAAAAATACCAGTAACATACCCACTGAAATTAGACTATTCAATGTAATACCGCTTTAATCTCCCAGTCGATTATTGGTCGATACGTTCTGGCTCAACCAAAATTCTTATTGGTTGATTTTTGGCCACATTCATTTCATCAGGTGGAAAACACTAATTACCAATTAGTAGGGGTGTGACTAGACGCTTCCCAGACAGCAAACTGACAGTGAATCAACGTGGAAACGACGTCTCTCATGACATTGAAACAACGTTGATTTTGCTCATCGAATTAACGTTGAACCAACGTCAGACGCGGCATTCTTCAAAGCTAAATGAAAATCGAAAATTGGTTTGCTTTCATAACGTTGAAACAACGCGTTGATTTCAAGTTGATTTTCCGTTAGTTTTGAAAGAATGACGCGTCTGACGTTGGTTTAACGTTAATTTGATGAGCAAAACAATGTCAGATCAACGTTGTTTCGATGTCATGTTTCCACGTTGATTCAATGTCAGTTTGCTATCTGGGTTATCTAATGAAACGACAGGGCTCGAGACTAACGGTGTCCTATAGTCCTGGGGACGATAGAAAATGTGTTTAGGACGAACAGAAATATTCTCCAGGACGCCTACAGGACGAAAGATATTTTTGTATTCGTGTTCATTTATTACTAGCCTATTAGGCTAACTTGTGCCAAATGCCAAAATTAACCGACCAAGCACTCAGTTTGCACAGAAATATGAGATTTTTCCCATCCTCACCGACCTCGTCATAAAGCCTGTATAGATGATCATTCGACGCCTCCTCGCCATAGACTGCTCCGCACGGTACATTGTCGATATACAAAATATTCCCATACTGCAGATTTTATTTATTTTTTCGGCGGGAGATAGAGATTCGCAGCCTCTGTCTCTGACATTTTCAGCGCTGTACAGGTATGAAGTCTAAGCAGTCAAAAGAAGTTGCATGCGGCAGTGCAGGTGAATTCTGGTTTAAATATATATTTTTTTAAACCGCGGATAAGCAAATGTGCACGATATGATAATCGTACATGTCAATATCGCAATAAACCGCCATACCGGTATACCATTACAACCCTACTTTTAAGACCCCGGGGCTACCCTGTCTTTCAAACCCTGTGCGTGCGCATGACATCTCTGCATGCAATTCAAGCCATCACGTGCAATTGTTTATATTATTTAGCATATTCCTCAAAAGTTTTTGTGATGATGTCACTAGTTGACAAAATAGTACTATTTTCATCATAGGCCATGATATTGCGCAGGTGCATGTGATGCAACGCTGTCAAAGCCAACAGACTCGTGTGTCAGACTCATTTCAGTGCAAAATAATTACCAGTAGGTCAAAAACTATTTAATATACTGCAAATAGCCTACTAGCTTTTTATGTTTATTTATAATGTATTTAGGTTGACAAGGCTACCAAGTACAGTGAGTACACAGCTAATTGAGTTAAGGGGTTTTTTTTCCCAAAGTAATTTTTTGTTGATTTCTTTTGTCAAAAATTTTAGGACTTCAGTCGACCAAGATTTTCTTTGGTTGATTACAGCCCTAGCTTTAACACATGCATTTTGTGCTATTATCTTATGACTTTATAACTGTTTTACATCAAGAGGGGATGTGGTTCTGGAACGATTCCCTATCTGCTACATTATCTTACTGAATAGGATGAAAGAAGCATTAAAATACTGTTACTAACCTTTATGAAAATTGATGAATCTCTCCTCAAAGCATGGTTTGTCTTTGCCAGACAGAATGTGTTTAATGGCATCCTCCACAGGACTAATTCGCTTCCGTTTTGACATGACATCCAGTTAAAATTTAAATTCTGTAAAGAAAAGTTAGAATGCAAACAATCATAAGCTAAATGACTAATATTGATTGTATGACAGTGACATAGCATATTGTTTGTGTCCAATCAATGTCCACCTGTTGCTGCCATAGATAACGCTTACTAGTAACACATACAACATCAATTTCTCTAAAAAAAAAAAAATATATGGACGAATAAATACGTATTAATAACAATTTAGTAGAGTTAGCCATTTTTAAATGGGCATGCGGTTGTTCTGTCGCCATTTTTGAAAATAGTCTTAAGAAATTAACTGCAACTAGCGAGCATTAGGCCTGTCGCAATAATCAATTTTGACTTAATAATGTTTGGTGACAAAATATATCGGCAATTATGTTTACATGATTATGAATGTCAAAAACATTTTGCAGAGCATGCTGTCGTGTCGTGTGTTCTCCGTGTCGGAGACGAAAGCCTCGGGAAAAATTAACTTGCCTCACACAGAGCGGTCATCAGCAGACTGTGCAAATTAAGTGCGTCATTTGAGACATTACGGGTTTCCAGAAAATTACAGAGTTTGGAAGAATAAAAATCCAAATGTACTCGATTTCAAAGCAGAGCGCAAAATGGTGCACAGAAAAAGCACGAAGACGACGAGTAGCAGCTAAGTTAGGCCTAAATACTTCGGTTAGCTAAACAGTAACGCTAACTTTAAGCCAATGCTCACTACCTGTCACGATAACTGCTTTTTGTTGTGCGATATTGTCTCAGAAATGGGCTAATGCGCGATACACAATATTATTGTCATTTGAATAAAATTTTATGCCACATATATATGTAATAGACCATATATTAAAGTATAATAATAAAAGTAGGCCTACACACTATTAAAAGACAACAGCAATTTGACGTTAATTCTTTAGATTAAGTAAAATGTAAAAAAAAAAAAAAAGAAGAAATATCCTACAAGCAAGCAACAGATGAAAGTTAGTAATTTGCTGGTCTGTACATAGCTATCAGTATTTTGTTTAATTGGTCAACATTTTACAAATTGAAAAGATAACAGTTTATAAAGCAAGCTTGTTGACTTCTGACTCTGACGATCTCCTCGTGCGAATGACGAACGCATCTCCTCATCGCGGATGGCGCCTAAATGTTTTCCCGGGTAAACTAACTTACGTCACTAAACCATTTCACAAGTAAAATTACTTTCCCTTAAAGAAAATGTTAAAACTTTCCATCTTCCAATTTGTATTATTATTATTATTTACCAGTAGCATTACAAAATAAAAACAAACTCTAAAACTGTAATTTTTAGAACTGTAATATATCTATCTAAAAAATCATAACATGATTCGGAAATACCTTATAATAATATTAATCCATAAAATAAATGGATGACTGTTGATAAGAAATTATAATAATTCTAGGCTACAAGAGGTTATTGAGAGGGATTGGCATGTTAATGGGCTTTGTGTGGTTTAATCTGCAAGTGGCTGAAAGGTCTATTAAAGAAGTTTATTTCAAAATTAAAATTAGCCCATGATTTACTCACCCTCAAGCCATAGATGAATGTGACTTTCTTCTTTCAAACGAATACGATCAGAGTTATATTAATAAACACCCTGGCCCTTCGAGCAGTGAATGGCAGTAAATTGCAGCCAACAGATTGAAGCTCAAAAAAATCTATCCATCATAAAAGTGCATCTGTCTATCATAAAAGTGCATCTATCTATCATAAAAGTGCACCTGTCCATCATAAGTGCATCTATCCATCATAAAAGTGCATCTGTCCATCATAAAATAGCATCTGTCCATCATAAAAGTGCATCTATCTATCATAAAACTGCATCTGTCCATCATAAAAGTGCACCTGTCCATCATAAGTGCATCTATCCATCATAAAAGGGCATCGGTCCATCATAAAAGTGCATCTGTCCATCATAAAAGTGCATCTGTCCATCATAAAAGTGCACCTGTCCATCATAAGTGCATCTATCCATCATAAAAGGGCATCGGTCCATCATAAAAGTGCATCTGTCCATCATAAAAGTGCATCTGTCCATCATAAAAGGGCATTAATCCATCATAAAGGTGGATCTATCCATCATAAAAGTGCATCTATGCATCATAAAAGTGCATCTATCCATCATAAAAGTGCATCTGTCCATCATAAAAGTGCATCTATCCATCATAAAAGTGCATCTATGCATCATAAAAGTGCATCTGTCCATCATAAAAGTGCATCTATGCATCATAAAAGTGCATCTATCCATCATAAAAGTGCATCTATGCATCATAAAAGTGCATTTGTCCATCATAAAAGTGCATCTGTCCATCATAAAAGGGCATTAATCCATCATATAAGTGCATCTGTCCATCATAAAAGTGCATCTGTCCATCACAAAAGGGCATTAATCCATCATAAAGATGCATCTATCCATCATAAAAGTGCATCTGTCCATCATAAAAGTGCATCTGTCCATTATAAAAGTGCATCTTTCCATCATAAAAGTGCATCTATGATCTGCATCTAAAATGTGAAGTGGTGCTTGCAATGGCAAAACTCTCCACTCGGTTGCTAGACTGTGGTACATGATTGCATACGAGCCAACAAACATGTCTGTACAATGTTCTGGTGCTGAGATATGGCTTATTCATGTCGTCCAGGTGGAGGTGTTACTTTTAGCTTGTGATACTGTAAAGAACTGGTTGTGCTGGCAAAATTCTAGGTGTGTATCGGCTGTGAAGATAAGACTGGGGTAGGATAAAGTTATCTGCTTTTGCAGATCTTTTGCAGTTTTTGGGTGGATCCCAAAAACAAGCATCTGCTATCAATATCCAGATGATAGCATTTTCAATTTATGCATTTAATTATTATTAGTATTATTGAATTTTCATTATTAGGGGAGGCCTATAGGCTAATTTTATAATTAAATTGATCCGCTATTATAATTAATTTGCCACGCAATATTTTCACAGCACATAACCAACATGCTGTGAGGATAATAAAATATTACATAATCTTACTCCTCATTAAAAATTGTCTGAAACATTTAGGTCGATTACAATAAGTTATAGGCATATAAAATAACTATTAACAGTCAATAATATGTCGAACATTGCCATAATTAATCATCAATGAAAACAGGCGTTACATCGCAGGTGGCTTGGAAGACGTGGGTAATATTATCCATATTGCAACACGAACTGGAGGTAAGCAACAGTAATTTGTAGCTAGTTGGAACTACAGAACTTAAAGATCTCCCTCTTTTAATTTTAATTTTAATTTTATTTTTGCTGCAGATGAAATGGTTAAACTTCTGTTTTCGTGTAGGCGCAGTGAGGGAAAAAACACTGAGTTTAGGGCAATCGGTTCGTAGCTTTGCTTTAACTGTGCGATATAGTCACGAGGAGCGACCAAAATTTCTGACATGCCAGAAATTCATCCGACCATCCGATTGTCGATCGTGAGAGGTTAATCGCCTCTCGTTTCTCCCTGTACACTGCACGAACACTGCACGACAAACTACGCACGACAAAGCTGAAAATCGGTCCGACACGAAAATGAGTCGCACGAGTCAGAATTCGGCTCAATCGTACGAAAATCGCACAGTGTATGCCCGCCTTTAGGGCGAGGGAATACCGTCGTTTTTTGTCAAAGAAACAAATAATAATCAGGAAGGCTTTTGAACGGTGGAGAGAACTCAATGAATTGAACATTTTTCAATCAGACGCCGAGGTTGCACTATTTCTTCTGGACAGGTGAGTCGCTTCTACTTCTTCTTTTATATGAGCTGCGTGGGAAAATATAATTCTTTAAAAAAACGTGAGCGAAGCTCGACTAAACTTAGCTCCAGCGAATATCAGATTGTCGGGATTTAGTGATATAAAAATAATAACAATAAGTAATAATAATAATAAGCAGTTATAATATTATTCCAGATAGCTGTTGTGTTTTCCCCATTACATTAGATCTGTAGCTATATGACTGATTCTGGTACGTTTTATCATACAGCTGCTTCCAGTGAAGCACCAGCAAAACTAGTCGTATGATACAACATGGCTCGACTGCAGATTTTATATTATTATACTTTGTTATCCAAAGCAGCCAAGTTCACATTTTACAGTTCACAGAATGAGACATCATTGAGGCAGGCCGTCAATCTGAAAATAGTGTTTTTGTCGCTTTAAGAAATACGCGTGCATGATCGTTTTTTTCATGATGCATGAAACGGGAGGGAGGGGCGAGCTAACTACGTTTGGGATCTTGCCTCAAACACAAACAGAAGTGACGTTACCCACAATCGCTCTTAGTACCAGTTTTTGAAATTGTTCCTCTATGTTAGCAGTAAATATAGTTAAATAGTACATTACTATACAATATTAATATAGTTGAGTATAGTATAATATAGTATATTTAAGTAAAACCATGTAACTTACTGCTGAATTGAATAAAGCCTCAGACTGGTTAACTTCAACTTCAGCTTTGTCGACTGTGTATATTCAGGTTTCAGCAGTTCTCAGCTCAGACTTACACACACTGCTACTGTTTCTTTCGGACACATTTGATACGGAGAACCGATGAGCTGGAGATACTAAGCATGCGTGATGGTAATAAAACATGAACACGGGTGAACTGAGGACTTGAATGATGGGGTGAATTTATGAATGCAAATTACTTTATTTTAATTTTGTATTGTATATGTATTGTTTATCCACCTTGGAGATAGAAGTGACGTCATTACGTAAAAGAACTGGTGAACCGTTTTTTTTTTACCAGTTGGTGGAAAAGAACCGAACTTCCCGTCATTCCCGCCAATAGAAGGCACAGTCCATTGTTCTCATGTATGAGGGGGAGATTGGTGATCTATTTAATTCTAGGTTGAACATTATTGAACATTATTAATTAATAGATTTTGTTTTAATTCAAATGTTTATGTATTTTTAATTATTATAGCAGTTTACCTCTATGTTACTGTTAAATCCTATTTTTTATCTTTCTTGAATTTCTTAATTACTTTTAATTACTAAATGGTTTAATCCAAACAGGAGGGGCTTGGCCTTTTTAAAAGGGCCTCTCAGAGTGCTTTAGGAGCTCTTAGAGAGAGTTGGACAGAGGGAGATTGCTGTGGTTTATGGCAAATTATTGGCATAGCTAAAAGCTTGTATGCATATAGTAATTTATTTATTTATGTTTACTTAATTGATTTTCACTGCAACTACTGGTTATGGTGAAATGAAGCTTTGAGGCTTTCTCCTCAACTGTATCATAAAATGGTTTATTATTCAAAGTTTTCAACACTGTGCACACTAACAACAAAAGGTGGAAAAGTTGTCTTTGCTTTGTTAGAAGAAATGATTTTTATTTAAAATACTAAATGATGTAGTTTTTCTAATATGAACAGGAACTGAATTCCATCTTTCTGTTGCTCTAAATGGAAAAAGCTGATTGTCCCAAAGACAGTTTTATTCTATTTAACTCAACAGTCACCCTTAGAATTTCCTAGAATTCCCTAGAATTGTCCTTACAGAAAATCAAACATTGTTTAAGATGTGGTGATGCAAGATCATTAATTAGGATAGTCATTTGAATGTTCATAGTCTGGTTGGCAAAATAGATGTGGTTCACTTAAAACCAATGCTTATGTTTATGCTACTCTATGCTACTCTATTTCTGATAAGGATGTGTCTGTAGATGGGTTCAAATTATTCAGAACAGACCGAATAAAAAGGGTGGAGGTGTTGCAATATATGTGAAAAAAAAGTCATTTGTTGTGAATCTGATTGTCTCAGTCAATAAGCAGACATTTTGAATTGTTGGCCCTTGACTAGAAGTTTCTAAGAGTCTTCACATCACAGTTGTTGGTTGTTCAGCCCTTCAGCTGATGGTGGCACTCTTTTTACATTGAGGGAGTTATTAATAAGTTTAAATTATAATGAATTTGTTTTTTTAGGAGAGCTTAACTGGAATTGGCTTTTGCCAATGTCTGATCATTTTGTGATTCTTTTAATCTTTCTCAGATTGTGAATAGCTACACTAGACCAAACCAAAAATATTCCATTATTTATCTTATTCTTACAAATGCTCCTCATAAATGCTCTTCCACTGTTGTGCCTCTGTTTTTTCAAATGACATTAGCGATCATGTTCTTATAGCATCAGTAAGGAACAAATAAAATCCTAAAACAAGGCCGTTCATAATCTTTAAGAAGGTAATGAAGCAGGTCTCATTGCAAGGTTTTCTACTTGATCTGTATGATTTTGAATTAAGCCTAAAGAATTAGCCTTATTAATGAGAATGCTTGGACGTTTTTTATGATGGGTTTTACAGGCCTGGTAAAGAATCATACACACAGAGTAAAAGGGCGAAATAATGTTTAATAATGAATTGTCTGACCTTCTTCAAGAGCGAAAACCAAGCCTGGGCTCAGGCTAGAAAGTCAAATCTTGAGTCTGACTAGTTGAAATTTCGGTGTTTATGTAATTTATTCACTGTAAATATGGACTTCTCATCTCAATGGTTTCAATAATTTATTGCTGCTACCTCCCTTTATCTAACACGTAATCCAATTTCCAGCTCTCCCATTGGTTGTCTTGTTGATCAGGTACTGTCAGCACAACCATTTTATTTCAAGACAAAAACTCTATCAGAAGTAAGGAAGGCCTTGAAGGATCTCTGAAAAAAAAATCATCAGGTTTAGACAAATTGAAGCCTTACTTTTTTTTTTTTAAATGGCTGCAGATTTCATAGCCAACCCAGTTGCACATTTAATTAACCTTTCTTTAGCTACGAATCAAGTACCGGCCATTTGGAAATCTGCCAATGTGCTCCCCCTTCACAAAGGTGGTGATCCTGGAAACATAAATAATTATAGGCCTATTTCTAAATTGTCAGTTTTGACAAGGGGGTGAGAGAGAGAAATAACACCTTATTTTGACAACATTTTTACATCCCTAATTCAAACATCATACCTTAACAATATTAAAATGGGATATATATTGTTGTGTTTATCAGAGGAGGAAAGTAACATTACAAATATTTTCGTTACAGCACTTGAGTAGATTTTTCTTTTTTTCTACTTTCTTTAGTATAATTAAAATATGGTACATTTACTCTTATTTGAGGTGAATAAATATAAATTATTGAACTTTGCTAGAATCACTACAACAATGTGTCTAAAACTCATACACAGCTCAATTAAATGGTAAAACTTGCCCTCTTTAAAAATACAATTGAACTACAGTAAATGTATGAAGCAAATATTGTACAAAGCTGAAAACCTCAACAACAGAAAATAAGATTGCATGATTTATCTGTCAATCAGAGGCATGTAAAAGTGTAGTTCGTTACAATAGCAACAATGGCCTCCCAGAACATTATCGGTTAACCAACACAAAAACAAAAAGAGTGTACACTAAAAAGAAGACCCTCTATAGTTTATAATCATGTATTGAATTATTTATATTACCATTAATGATGGAGTATTTTAAGTCTATGCAGCTATGTGAAAATAAAAAAAACTATCAAAACGCGGGAACGCGGGCTGACTATTTAAGCCATTTCTCTTCACTGAATGTAAATATTTCCACACCAATTAAATCAATGGCTGCTTGTATTTCTAGCTCTGTTGCCCAAGTTCGGACATATTTCTTTTTTTATGTCATCCTGGAGGATGTGTTACAACAGCGCGTCTCAGTTTTCTATGTTCTTGTTCACTTACACTTACTGCATAATCTACCGATCTGAAAAAGCAGTTACCATGCCCAACGATATCTTTGGTTTCACAAGGTTCAGCCATTTCGGCTACGTTCACACTGCAGGGCTTAATGCTCAATTCCGATTTTTTGAAAAAAATCGATTTTTTTTTTTTTTTTTTTTTGCAAGGCCGTTCACATTTCCAATTAAATGCGACCTTTTGTGATCTCCTGTGTGAACGTGAAATGACCTAGAAGTGACCCGCATGCGCAGAAGAGTAATCAGCGGTCAACGACGTCACTTGTTGTTTGCGGAATAATTCTTTTTTTCCATATGTTGCGAGCTTTTGTTTTATTATTATTATTGCCACAGCCCATATACAAACACAGACAACAATTATTTTATCGACGGGCAAAGTTTGCACATAAATGTAAGATTTTTCCGATCCTCACCGACCTCGTCGTTTAATTGATAGTGCGCGTCCTCGGCGCTCCTTGCTTTGTCACCGGCGGCCGCGGTGCGACACTGGTGGCTGGTGTTGCCAGATTGGGTGTTTTTTCGCTACATTTTAAGACATGTTTACATGTATTTTAGCCAGGTTTTCTCACCCTGTGGTCTGTGTGGGTCCTAACGCCCCAGCAAAGTGATGGGGACACTATGCTGTCAAAAAGAGCACCGTCCTTCGGATGAGACGTTAAACCGAGGTCCTGACTCTCTGTGGTCATAAAAAAAATCCCAGGATGTCTTTCGTAAGAGCAGGGGTGTAACCCCGGCATCCTGGCCAAATTTGCCCAGTAGCCTCTGTCCATCATGGCCTCCTAATCATCCCCATATACACCAATTGGCTTCATCACTGTCTCCTCTCCACCAGTAAGCTGGTGTGTGGTGAGCGTTCTGGCGCAATATGGCTGCCGTCGCATCATCCAGGTGGATGCTGCACATTGGTGGTGGTTGAGGAGATCCCCCCCTTCTATGTGAAGCGCTTTGAGTGTCCAGAAAAGCGCTATATAAATGTAACGAATTATTATTATTATTTATTATTATCATGCACTATCGTTCATTGAACGCGTTCAGGCGCAACACTGGGGAAGAGACACGTCTGCAGCGGCCCATAACAGTGCAGAAACGCGTTGGAGTTAGCGTGTATTGGCTAGCTACAGGTGCGTGCAATGACGTGCGGGTCGGGTATATGTGACCTGTCCGTTCAGATTGAAGTCGCATTTCAAAAGATCGGATACATATCGGATTTGGACCACATACCCAAGTGGCCTGGGTCGCATTTGAAAAGATCGGATCGTTCAGACTGTCATGAAAAAATCAGATATAGGTCGCATGGGGCAAAAAAATCGGAATTAGGTCGTTTCAGCCTGCAGTGTGAACGTAGCCTTCAACAATCTCATCTGGATTGCTTTGATCTTTTACAACATGTACAATGTTCAGCTTCGAGCAAATACTCGTTTGTTGCTGTACTGTTAATGGACTGAACTGAAAAGAAACGGTGTTAGTTTGTGAAATAAAGTCAACATCATCTGCGATTAATACATCGTTGCGTCCGTCTTGGTGGGATCGAGATGATGCCAATCATTTTTTTTTTGTACGGAACGAATTTTTCAGTTCCTAAAAAAGAACCGATCGGTACCTCCCCAGCAGGGTGGCGCGTGGCCTGAGAGAGTGTGGGTGTGTTCGAATGGCGAAACGCCACCTGATTCATTGGTCTCGCGTCCCGTACTATCCAGGCGTGCGAGGCTCACAATTATGCGCGGCCCCTCACCGTATTGGAAACCGCTCCGTGAGCTGAGCGAGCACTCTCTTGGATTTGTAGAAACGCGTGAGAGTGCCAGATCCCACTGAGTCTGGCATTGGAGCGTCCGACCCGCTCTACAGAGAACATCGGTGCCTTTGGTTTCAACGTTCGGGTCGTTTTTTATGAACGTTTTTACGACTTTGGCCTGACTCTCTTCGAGAGGGACTGATCAGTACGTGAGGACGGTTGGTGTTTGAAGGGGGATTTCGCGCTCGGCGGACGAAACACAGCTACATGCTTGGGCTCGTTGCGAGCAGCATAACATGAACTTTATGATTACATAAAGATTTGTATGTGTACATGTACACTGTCCATAAGAGCAGCGTTTTTGTGCGTTTTGTGCCCTTAATGGTGGCCGACGTGACCCCATTTTATCTCGGGCCTCGAACAACACATCA
This sequence comes from Pimephales promelas, assembly GCF_988280905.1. NCBI lineage: Eukaryota > Metazoa > Chordata > Actinopteri > Cypriniformes > Leuciscidae > Pimephales > Pimephales promelas. The sequence goes on along the minus strand of NC_142770.1, from coordinate 38,196,784 downwards.
AAGAGAGCTTGGCCTCAAGTAAAATGACAAAACATGAGCTTTACAATGATGTGAGGCTCAATCTGGTGGGACTTTGCCTCAATGAACAATAAAGAAATTCGTACAGCCATTTTTGTGCCTTCACCATCCAGCAGAAAGGCCTAAATCGACACCTATTTGATCCCTGTTTTCTCTGGCCTGGAACAACATGTAATAGTGAGCTCGGACTCATGTGAAAATGCAAAACACAACCTTTACAATGATGCAAGACTCATTCTGATAGGACATTGCCTTCACAAACAGTGAACAAATTCGTACAGTCATTTTTGTGCTTTCACCACCCAGCAGAGAGGCCTAAATCAACAGCAATTTGACCGTTCTCTCGGGCCAGGAACAACATACAATAGTCAGCTTGGGCTCATGTGAAAGGGCAAAATATGAGCTTTCCAATAATATAAGGATCGCTCTGATTAGACATTGCCTGGATTCACGACAACTAAACCTGTTCTCTTTCACTTGATGAACAAGATACCCTAAAGTCATTCATATATTTGGAAACTGCAGATGATACACTTTACATGAGCTTTCCAATGATTTAAGGCACAGTCTGATTGGACATTGTTTTAATGAACAATTGTCCAATTTAATTATTCTCCCTGAACGAGATACAGAAAATGTATTAGGCACACATTAAACTACACATTTTAGGCTTTAAAAGCTGTGCAAAACCTTGTTGCATAAACATTGACTGAAAGACATTCATTTTAACAGAAGATTCAAAGTTGAAAACTGGAAAAGTGCTCCCAGATGTTCACCACAACAAGGCCAAATCAACGACCTCCCATTCACGCTAGAAACATGATGCAGTCAAATCATCTGTACACTAGTAAAGTGCTCTTACTGAGCTTTATTTTGAAGCCAAACATGTCAACAGCTCAAAGTTAGACTGAATTAAAGACGTTTGACACAATTCAAAATGCTTAAGAAAACGTAACAAACTGTTCCAGCCAATAACTGACAAGGCCCTGGGGGTGTCAGTGCCATAGACAGTATAAGGTCAGTGCACAGATGAGGAAGGGTGGGTCTATCGAGCCTCCGTTTTGTTTGAAAATACTTTAAACTGTCAACAAGTCACTAGCAGATCACCTTTAATAATTAAAAGAAATAAAACAGTGTATTCACACTTGAGCAAAAAAATAAAACTCACATGTTATTTAATCTGAAACAATTTCTAATTTCATTTAAAAACACATCATTCCCGTGAGGGCTTAAGTGAACTTTGTCCCTCAAAAACATCTCAGGCTTATTGTACATAATTTGTCCATGGAGTACAATACAGCCGTTGACACAGGGCACGAACTTTGCCATGATGTTGTTCATAAACTTATGCATTTTCTCAACCTTTACAGGGGGGGGGGGGGGCATGCCTCCAGTGGCGTCTTTGATTTATGGATGAAAACACAATTTTCATCTGAGGAAACTTCACGTTAATTTCACGCAGATCCTTCATTTCGTTTACAAGAAGCACGCTCGTCACATGGCCAAGATCATTCCCTCCACAGTGAATGACCAGCACATTCGGAAGGGTTCGTCCTTTAAGGCACTGTTTGATAAAGGAAAGAAGGTCTCTCCAACACAAGACACCCCTGCCAAACCACTGGACCTGGGAATGAAGACCAAGATTGGTCCCCATGGTCGCTGTTGGCCCCGTCGCACGTAGCTATCACGATAATCCAGACACTGTGCACAGCTGAAAGAAAAGCGCACAAATTAACCAGCATAATAAACTTTTATACAGTGCCATGCCTTGCTTTAACATGGACAGCCAAAACTAACAATCTTAAAGTCTAGGTAGGGCTGGCCCTTGATTTAAACAGCAAATTTCCAAACAACAACTATTAAACACTTTTATTTTGAAATGAGATTGCCAAAACATACATTATTTGGCTAGTAATTATGATTGTTCAGATACAAAACAAAAATAGCAAAATAGGTTGAGCAGAAACCATCCCTTCCCTTTGAGAAGTTGATTCTCTGCTTGACAGAAAACGAACAGTTGACTTGACTTTGCTAACAAACAAAAGAACGTTTAACAGTTTACAAAAGCTGTAGAATAACTGGTTAAACATGTTCTTTACACATCTACAAGTCTGCACTCATCTGTCTCTGCATTGAAGATATTTTAAACTGTCAGTTAAACAGTGTAATCAAATAAAAATATAAATTTAAGAAACTTACTTTATAAAAGAAAAAACACATTGAAATTCTGACTTGTGATGGAGTAGTTAAAATGCTTTATGATTAGACTAATCAAAATGCTTCACTTACCTCATTGTAAATCCAAATGAGATCAGGGACATCCAAGTAATCCAATCCAAGTCACAGGCAAAAGTCAAACACTGTAAGGCAGTCCAAATTATCAGGCAAACAAAACAGGCAAGGGTCAGACGAGAGGGTAATCCAGTGAACAAAGCATACAATCCAAAAAACCAAAAGACAAGAAAAAAAAAACGCTCAGACATGCAGTAAAACTTTATTTTGGGAACACGAAAGAACTATATACAAACATGAAAGCACCATTTTATAGCACCGAAAACCCAGAGCGTTATATAAAAAGACAATCAATATATTTAAAAACACTAAAGTACCATTTAAAACACTAGGAAACCACCAGAGGTTTAAATAAAAGCACAAAAGCACTTTAAATAGTTTAAATAAACACGAAAGCGCCATTTAAAAAAATAAATAAATTACATAACACAAAATCAATATTTAAAAACACGAAAACAGCATTTGCATTTGGAGCATGAGAATCAGCCATCACGGTAATGACGAAAAACACAGGTCTCTTTCGAGGCCCACCCAGTTCTGGGAGCACCAAAGGATCACAGACATGTAGGCAGCAGCGATCCCCTTGGCAGGAGGGACGAAGTCTCTACAATCATCAAATCCTATATCTCTGCTGTCGATTATTGAGCTTAAATGCTACTACCATTTTCTCAGGCACCCTTTCAATGATTGCTTTTTCTAAGAGGCTGCTTGCATGTTGGAATTTGGCCCCTGGATAGCTCTCAATCTGCAATTCTAGAGAGTTGGAGGGTGGAAACCTGGAGAGATTCGAATCCCCAATAATCACAAATTTTTTGTTCAATGTGAGGTTCCAATCATTGGTTTTCTTGTTTGTACAAATGTGCCTGCGTGTGCGACCCACGAAGATGCGTGTTCGTGATGGGGTAATAGTATGTCACCTGTATGGGTGGCAGGGCCGGTGAATTTGTGTTCACCGATGGAGTCGTAAGTCTGGGCACGACTGGAGAGGAATGATCTGGGATGACGGTCTCATGCTCCTCAGGAATGTGCTCTATGATTTCATCTACTCTAACCCGTTCTGATCTCTGGCTAAGTGGGTCCAACTCGTGGAGAAAATGAGACAACGGGGAGGACACAGCCATGTGTGGCTCTGAGCTATCTGAAAAAAGTGGCTCACTACCATAAGGAGAGACTGCTGCTTGATAGGGACATGAACCAGAGTCAGCTTCACTCACCGGACCCAGAGGGACCAAAAAGGGAGGCTCAGTCTGGCCTGTGTGACCCGAGTTATTCTCGGGCCCCGCGGCAACAGGAGTTAGAGTGTCCGTGGGTTCCTCTGGGCGGTTCGTGCTGCGTTGCTCTTTGTGTGTCCTTTTCTGGGGACGTTGCTCTAAGGGACTGCGCTCAACGGCCTGTATGGGCTGGAGCATGATATGGGGACCAACAGGAGGATGCTGCTCCTCCTCAAAAGACCAATCCCCCCTGTGTGGAGGAGACGTGGCCGTGGTCTCGAGTCCCTGGAGTAAGCTCGGCGAGGTCTGAATTTCAATAGTTTTATGAGATGCATCCACCGGTGTGATAAGGGGAACAACAGACTCAGTGACCCTAGAGGACGTGGTGTGTGCCACTAATAGAGGGGTGGTGGCAGTGGAAACACTGGTGGTGGTTCGGGATGATGGTTCTCCCTGTGTCACCACCTCTGCATATGTGGGTGCACGTGAGGTCTCTGTAGCTTTACAACCAGAGGAGCCTGGCATTTCAGATTGAATGATCTTTTCTGCTTGCTCAAATGTCTCCTGGCTAATGCGTGTTTGATAGTTCTTATGCGCCCAATTAGCAGCAACCTCAAAAGCTTTAGGCCAATCCTGGTGATTTTCAAGAGCACTGATTTTACGAGAGAGCTCCTCGATACGTGATTCATAGTGTTCCTCGAGGATGTTCTGTGTGTTGCAGGCCCAACTCCTAGCAAACAAGGGGTATGTTTCTGAGGGACAATGTGGGACACTGCTTGGCGCGGCGGTGCCCCCACCCCACGGGCAGACTCTGATAGTGGTTTACCCATATCTAGAATTGTTACTATTGCCTTTCTGTTTGTACATGAATAATTGTTCAAAAAAATAAAAAATAAATAAAAATCACATACCTTAGCACATACATTAATAATGCCCTATTCCCTAAACATGTGTAATTGCTGATATTACTCATGAATAGGCCAACCAATGTGTATTTTTTTCTAAATAAAATGAATATTTTGAACATTCAATGAATTGACAGATGCACTTCCACTTACGATTTACTTTAGCTATTTAATTTTATTTATTTTTCATTACAATTAATTCACTTTAAATAAATAAAAATATAAAATTATAGGATTAACAGGAATTATAGTTGCTCAACACCACAGGAATAGTTTTAAAAAAAGTCGAAAAAAAGTCTAAACTCACAACTCTGAGGTTCACGGAACAAGAAGGTGCGCTGTCATGACAACAATGAAAAAGTTGACGACAACATAGTCAGCAGGTCACGTGGGAGTGGCAACCAGGGAAGTTCTCACTTTCTGAACTAGTTCAAAGTTCAGTTCACACATTTTAAAATGAACTAGTTCAGTTCAAAGTTTGCACAGAAATGGAAGATTTTCCCCATCTCCACCAACCTCGTTATAAAATCCGTTTAAATGATCATACGACGCCTTTGTCGACGGCGGCCGCGGTGCGTCACTGGTGGCTTGTGTTGCCAGATTGGGTGTTTTTTCACTACATATTAAGCCCTGTTTACGGCGAGTTTTAGCCGGGTTTTCGCCTGGAAGGCTCTATAGAAATCTGGCACCCCATGGAACGAAGTTAAACTGAGAGAGCGTGCGTTCACAGACACCAGAATGAACAATCATCAGCACAGGCAGTAAAACAATACATTTAGTTCACCCAAAATATGAACGAGTTCATGAACGTGAACCTGTTCAGGCACAACGTTTGGCTGCCTGGGTCTCGAGGATATAGACTGACCGACTTTTTTTTTTTGAGCAAGCATTGATTATGCGTGACACGGTCTCAATTTGCGGGACTCATGAATTGGGCTTCAAACGCTGTGCGTGCACGCGATACGGGTGGTCACCCTATTCATGAACCTTAAAGAGAGAGAATGACATGCTTGTTAAAGCCAGCCCATCTCATGAAGCGTTTGTTACGTTACACCGAGCCGACCTCATACATTGCACATTAAAATCTGCAAGAATAAATTAACATGTGACCACAACACACAGTTTATTAATGAGAACCAAACCACATTTCCTTTGAATCTTCTGTTAAAGGGGTCATGAACTGGCTTTTTAAATTGTATTATATTGTTGTCTGAGGTCAACTTATAACATTCGCTTGGTTTTTGCATTCAAAAACATCAAAATGAACAAGTAATATGCTATTTTGTACCCAGGTTGTGAGCCTACCTAAAAAACGGTCGGTTTTTATGGGCGTGTCGCACTGAAGACTTGGAAGTAAACACCCACTGCTGCGAGTGGAGAACAGTTTTGCATATTGTAATGAGTTTCACTCACCCGTCGGCGGTGCACATGGGGGAAAACGTCCTATGTTGTAAAATGGCAACCGGATTCGCCCATACATGTTCTACCCAGAGTCCATGTGTTGCACAATTCCTGTCAGATCCAATATAGACGGCACAGCACCGTTCTTTACTCTTAATCGGTCTGCAAATCCAGTTTTGTTTACAAAACAATCCTCAGTGAAATGAAGCGAACAGACGACGATGTTTTACCTCATCAGCTGGAACGTCATTAAAAATAAAGTTTATCCATGCAGTCCTATTGGAATCCAGAGGAAGCGACTGTCTTGCACAGCACAATATTCTGTATTGCTCGGTAGCTCGATCCAGTTTGTCATCACGAGGTAAGCATGTACATGTATGTTACTTAGCTATGTGTGTAATGGGTGAATCGGTGGGCGGGGCTAAACCGGCCGTGTTGAAGCAGGCGTTGATCTTCTTCTGCGGGGGTGGTGTTTTATCCTCTTTGATGTCATAGTTCCCCACTTTGAAAAACGAGTCGTTTTCAGAGGCTGTGTCAATAAAAGCTTTTATTGGACTAACAAGGATGTTTTCAGTTCTGAAACTAACAGGATATTATTATAATATGATGACCTCTTAGATGTCAAAAGCTCAAGGAAAATTTGATTTCTCAGTTCATCACCCCTTTAAAATGACTTTAATTCATTACCAGAAAATTTATGTAAAGCACCTTGCATTACTATTGTGTATGAGATGTGCTAGAAATAAATACCTTGCCATTCGATTAGCCTGCCTGCTTGTCCATCCAGGTGCTGAGCATTGTTTTCTTGAATTACCCTTTTTGCCTTGGACCCTCGTCTGTTTTGTTTGCCTGGCCCAGACAATGGATGCTGACCAAAATGTTCTACAAAAACAAATCATGAGAAGCATTAACCATTGTGGTGACATGTTCTATGATATTACCCTAATTGCCCATACTTGACACAAACTACTTGCACAAAAAGTGTAAATAGATGCTTACCAAGGACACGCTGTAAACACAGATTGAGTAGCACAAATAAATCTGAGTTAAATACAGACATTTTAGCACAGCAGAGACAGTGACGACAAAGGCCTGGGATTCAACGGTGCCAACCTCAACTTTAGTCTGTATTATCAACTCCCTGAACAAGATGCAGAAAATTGAATGCAAACACATCTTTCAATACATGTGCAAAACATGTCTGTAGCATAAACACTGACTGAGATGCATTCATTTTAATAAAGTAATCAAAGTTGAAAACAGGTAAACTGCTGCCAGATTTTCACCACTGCAAAATTGTAGGTCAACTAACCTGATGAGGTCTCATTCACTCTATGAACATGATAAAGCCAAATAAGTGTTGGATTATGAAAGGACACATACTCAGCTTTATTTTGAAGTAAAATACATGACACCATCTCATGAATTGGCTGAATAAAAGACATTTTGGTGTGAAATTACAGGCGGAAGATGACATTGACAGCACAGTTGGAGCCGGTCTCTTGCCCTCTCTGACCAAAAAACAGCATAATTAGTGTTAACACTAATAAGTGTAGTACTCACTGATTAATTTGATGCAAAAATCAGAAAGAAAGCTTGAGATTTGAGTTAAATACAGACATTTTAGCACAGAAGAGACAGTGACGACAAAGGCCTGGGATGAGTTCACCGGTGCCAACCTCAACTTTAGTCTGTATTTTTAACTCCCGGAACAAGATACAGAAAATTGAATACAAACACATTAAAGTGCAGGGGCTCGTTCTTCGTACGTTGCTTAAAACATCCGAGATCAAATGAGAGATCTAAGATGATATCATCGTGCTAATCATGATCCGGCTAATTGGGTTCTTCGAACACACCTGTTGTTTATGATTAGTATCGCTGGATTGAGTTATCTGAGATAACTGCGCGTTCTCGCGTTGGTTTAAAAGGGTACATGTATCGATAGCAGAACCAGTGATCAGCAGCGCTGCTATTGGCTGTTCAGCATGGCCAAAGAACACGCCCAGTTTTTCTCCAAGCAGAGCAAGCGCTTTTAATGCAAGGTTATGCCGATTTCAGTCTTTAACTAGAAAAAAAAGTTTGATGACAAACTTTAAGTTGGCTTGAGAAAGCCGGACCAGAGCGTTTGAAGTTTTGAAGTTTGAATGAAGTTTTAAAGATAGATTAGAAAGAAAGAAAGAAAGAAAGAAAGATGGATAGATTAGTTAGAAAGAAAGATAGATAGATAGATAGATAGATGTTTTTGGCAAGAAGCTAACATGATTAGCATGTAGCTAGCTTGATGCTAATTTGATTAGCATGTAGTTAAGATGATTAGCATGTTGTTAGCATGATTAGCATGTAGCTAGCATCATAATAGCATGATTAGCATGTTGCTAGCATCAAGCTAACGTGTTTTTATCAAGAAGCTAGCATGACTAGCATGTAGCTAGCATCATGCTTACATGATTAGCATGTTGCTAGCATCATGCTAGCATGTTTTAGCAAGAAGCTAGAATGATTAGCATGTAGCTAGCATCATGCTAGCATGATTAGCATGTTGCTAGCATCATGTTAGCATGTTTTTAGCAAGAAGCTAACATGATTAGCATGTAGCTAGCATCATGCTACCATGATTAGCATGTAGCTAGCATCATAATAACATTATTAGCATGTTGTTAGCATCATGCTAACATGTTTTTAGCAAGAAGCTAACATCATTAGCATGTAGCTAGCATCAAGCTAGCATGATTAGCATGTTTTTAGCAAGAAGCTAGCATGACTAGCATGTAGCTAACATCATAATAGCATGATTAGCATGTTGCTAGCATCATGCTAGCATGTTTTTAGCAAGAAGCTAGCATGATTAGCATGTAGCTAACATCATAATAGCATGATTAGCATGTTGCTAGCATTATGCTAGCATGTTTTTAGCAAGAAGCTAACATGATTAGCATGTAGCTAGCATCAAGCTAGCATGATTAGCATGTTTTTAGCAAGAAGCTAACATGACTAGCATGTAGCTAACATCATAATAGCATGATTAGCATGTTGCTAGCATCATGCTAACATGTTTTTAGGAAGAAGCTAGCATGATTAGCATGTAGCTAGCATCATGCTAGCATGATTAGCATGTTGCTAGCAAGAAGCTAGCATGATTAACATGTAGCTAGCATCATGCTAGCATGATTAGCATGTAGCTAGCATCATAATAACATGATTAGCATGTTGCTAGCATCATGCTAGCATGTTTTTAGCAAGAAGCTAGCAGGATTAGCATGTAGCTAGCATCATGCTAACATGATTAGCATGTAGCTAGCATCATAATAACATGATTAGCATGTTGCTAGCATCATGATAGCATGTTTTTAGCAAGAAGCTAGCATGATTAGCATGTAGCTAGCATCAAGCTAGCATGATTAACATGTAGCTAGCATCATGCTAGCATGTTTTTAGCAAAAAGCTAGCATGATTAACATGTAGCTAGCATCATGCTAGCATGATTAGCATGTAGCTAGCATCATGCTAGCATGATTAGCATGTAGCTAGCATCATGCTAGCATGTTTTTAACAAGAAGCTAACATAATTAGCAGAAAGCTAGCATGATTAACATGTTATTAGCATCAAGAAAGAAAGAAAGAACGAAAGAGAAAGAAAGAATTTTTAGAAAGAAAGATGGATAGATTAGTTAGAAAGAAAGATGGATAGATTAGTTAGGTAGAAAGAAAGATGGATAGATTAGGTAGAAAGAAAGATGGATAGATTAGGTAGAAAGAAAGATGGATAGATTTGTTAGAAAGAAAGATGGATAGATTAGTTAGAAAGAAAAATGGATAGATTAGTTAGGTAGAAAGAAAGATGGATAGATTTGTTAGAAAGAAAGATGGATAGATTAGGTAGAAGGAAAGATGGATAGATTTGTTAGAAAGAAAGATGGATAGAATTGTTAGAAAGAAAGATGGATAGATTTGTTAGAAAGAAAGATGGATAGATTAGGTAGAAAGAAAGATGGATAGATTTGTTAGAAAGAAAGATGGATAGATTAGTTAGGTAGAAAGAAAGAACGATAGATTAGTTAGAAAGAAAGAACGATAGATTTGTTAGAAAGAAAGAACGATAGATTAGTTAAAAAGAAAGATGGATAGATTAATTAGAAAGAAAGATGGATAGATTTGTTAGAAAGAAAGATGGATAGATTTGCTAGAAAGAAAGATGGATAGATTTGTTAGAAAGAAAGATGGATAGATTAGTTTGAAAGAAAGAAGGATAGATTAGTTAGAAAGAAAGATGGATAGATTAGTTAGAAAGAAAGATGGATAGATTTGTTAGAAAGATGGATAGATTAGTTAGGTAGAAAGAAAGAAGGATAGATTAGTTAGAAAGAAAGATGGATAGATTTGTTAGAAAGAAAGATGGATAGATTTGTTAGAAAGAAAGATGGATAGATTTGTTAGAAAGAAAGATGGATAGATTTGTTAGAAAGAAAGATGGATAGATTAGTTAGAAAGAAAGATGGATAGATTAGTTAGAAAGAAAGATGGATAGATTTGTTAGAAAGAAAGATGGATAGATTAGGTAGAAAGAAAGATGGATAGATTTGTTAGAAAGAAAGATGGATAGATTTGTTAGAAAGAAAGATGGATAGATTTGTTAGAAAGAAAGATGGATAGATTAGTTAGAAAGAAAGATGGATAGATTAGTTAGAAAGAAAGATGGATAGATTAGTTAGAAAGAAAGATGGATAGATTTGTTAGAAAGAAAGATGGATACATTAGTTAGAAAGAAAGATGGATAGATTAGTTAGAAAGAAAGATGGATAGATTTGTTAGAAAGAAAGATGGATGGATTAGGTAGAAAGAAAGATGGATAGATTTGTTAGAAAGAAAGATGGATAGATTTGTTAGAAAGAAAGATGGATAGATTAGTTAGAAAGAAAGATGGATAGATTAGGTAGAAAGAAAGATTGATAGATTTGCTAGAAAGAAAGATGGATAGATTAGGTAGAAAGAAAGATGGATAGATTAGGTAGAAGGAAAGATGGATAGATTTGTTAGAAAGAAAGATGGATAGATTAGTTAGAAAGAAAGATGGATAGATTAGGTAGAAAGAAAGATGGATAGATTTGTTAGAAAGAAAGATGGATAGATTTGTTAGAAAGAAAGATGGATAGATTTGTTAGAAAGAAAGATGGATAGATTTGTTAGAAAGAAAGATGGATAGATTAGGTAGAAAGAAAGATGGATAGATTTGTTAGAAAGAAAGATGGATAGATTTGTTAGAAAGAAAGATGGATAGATTAGTTAGAAAGAAAGATGGATAGATTAGGTAGAAAGAAAGATTGATAGATTTGCTAGAAAGAAAGATGGATAGATTAGTTAGAAAGAAAGATGGATAGATTAGTTAGAAAGAAAGATAGATAGATAGATAGATAGATAGATAGATAGATAGATAGATAGATAGATAGATAGACAGACAGACAGATAGATAGATAGATAGATAGATAGATAGATAGATAGATAGATAGATAGATAGATAGACAGACAGACAGACAGATAGATAGATAGATAGATAGATAGATAGATAGATAGATAGATAGATAGATAGATAGATAGATAGATAGATAGATAGATAGATAGATCATTAGTACATATAGAATGGTAGTTTAATTGAGTCTAGGGCTTCAGGGAATTTAGATTTGAGTTTTTGTTGTACGCTATTGGGCCACCGTAGTCTTGGCTCAATTTGACCATGCTGCAATGAAAGTCAATGGGATTTTTATGATTTTTAATATTAATTTTTAAGAAATCTGAAAGTCGAATCAGTCTAAAAAGATATAGCACACTAAGTCAGAACAGTCTGAAGGTCTGACCCGAGTTTGGAGTTTGTAGAGTTAAAGCTCTAGGAGGAGTTAGAGTCAGAAAATTTTGAGTAAGAAGAATAATAATAACTAGAATGTACATTTCCAGAGGAAAATGTGAAGTGGTGCTTGCAGTGGCAAAAAGCTCGCTCGGTTGCTAGGGTGTTCTGGGTGGTTGCTAGGGTTTTGGTAGGTGGTTGCTAGGGTGTTCTGGGTGGTTGCTAGGGTGTTGCTAGGTGTTCTGGTTGGTTGCTAGGGTGTTGCTAGGCGGTTGCTAGGGTGTTCTGTGTGGTTGCTAGGGTGTTGCTAGGTGGTTGCTAGGGTATTCTTGGTGGTTGCTAGGGTGTTCTGGGTGGTTGCTAGGGTGTTGCTAGGCGGTTGCTAGGGTGTTCTGGGTGGTTAATATGGTGTTGCTAGGTGGTTGCTATGGTATTCTGGGTGGTTGCTATGGTGTTACTAGGTGGTTGGTAGTGTTCACATATGGTTACTATAGAGTTTTTATAACATTCATGGCATGATTTAGCACTTAGCTAATCAATATTAGCATGTAGCTATTCACTGCTAGCATGTGTAGCATGTAGCAAGTCATGTTTGCTAACATGAGTAAAAAGAGCCAAACCCCATCTCTATACGATGTTTTGATGCAGAGATATAGGTCTTGAAAAACGGTTGCTAGGGTACTCTGTTTGGTTGCTAGGGAGTGGCTTGGCAGTTGCCAATCATGAACCTCCAAAGTCAATGTGAATGTATAAACCAACCCCCATCTCTTTACGATGTTTTGATGCAGAGATATAGGTCTTGAAAAATGGTTGCTGGGGTACTCTGTTTGGTTGCTAGGGAGTGGCTTGGCAGCTGCCAATCATGAAACTCCAAAGGCTGCTTGTCAGTATGAATGATATAAACCAACTCCCATGCCTCTATGACATTCAGAATGGAAGATATCCCTCTTAGGATTTTGGTTGCTAAGGTGCTCGATAATGGTTGCTAGGGCACTGCCAGTAAGTGTTGAGGTAATTCAGGATTGGCTGTTTGCTGGACCAAGTCAAACGAGACCACCCTCATGTTTCTATGACACTTATATCCTGAGATATCCCTTTGATCTCTTTTAATGGAAGTCTATGGGAGTTGTTGCTAAGGTGCTCTAAATGGTTACTAGGGCGTGGCTTAATAGCTTCACAATGATCCTGAGAGAGTGATTGGTCGTCTGAGTAAAATGAGCCCGCCCCCTTCTCTCTATGACACTGTGATCCAGAGCTATGTTCAATACAAAATCCCTATGCAATTTACCATAGTAGGAAAAACGCATGCATTTGATGGGACGTCCTTCACCATAGTAAGTCAATGGGGAAAAGTTTGGGCAGCTCCTGCCCCCCAGGGGTGCAACTTTTACCCCATTGTGAGGTATATTCTTAAAGAGCCTGCCAGCCTCTTCAAATGTGGCAAATCACACGTTTTTCCGAAATCGTTGTTCGGAGCTATGAGTCGTCAAAGTTTGTCTCAATGTTAAGTCTATGGGATTTTTTGGAAATTTGTTCGCCCCTGGGGCGAACACCGTACCCCCGATCTCTGATAAAAGTGATAGGACGCTTCTCCTCAATAGGCCGCACGATTTGATGCCTCATTCATGGGTCTGTGACAAAAACTGTGGACGTAGGAGTGCTCCAAACTTTTTCCTGGAATAGTAAAATGCTATACTAGAAAATTTCAATGGGAAAAATTTTTGGGGAGCTCCTGCCCCCCAGGGGTGCAACTTTTACCCCATTGTGAGGTATTTTCTTAAAGAGCCTGTCAGCCTCTTCAAATGTGGTAAATCGCAGGTTTCTGCGAAATCCTCGCTCAGAGCTATGAGTCGCCAAAACTTGTCGTAATGTTAAGTCTATGGGATTTTTTGGGCGGTTTTTCGCCCCTGGGGCGAACATCGCACCCCCGATCGCTTATAAAAGTCATAGCACACCTCTCCTAAATAAGCCGGTCGATTTGACGCCTCACCCATGGGTCTGTGATAAAAACTGCGGGAGGAGTAGCGTGCAGAAATTTTGTGTGGAAGAATAATAAGAATAACTAGAATGTACATTTCCAGAGGAAAATGTGAAGTGGTGCTTGCAGTGGCAAAACTCACCACCCGGTTGCTAGGGTGTTCTGGGTGGTTGCTAGTTGGTTGTCAGGGTATTCTAGGTAGTTGCTATGCGGTTGCTATGCAGTTGCTAGGGTATTATGGGTGGTTGCCAAGGTGTTCTGGGTGGTTGCTAAGGTGTTGCTAGGTGGTTGCTAGGGTGTTCTGGGTGGTTGCTAGGGTGTTGCTAGGCGGTTGCTAGGGTGTTCTGGTGGTTGCTAGGGTGTTGCTAGGCGGTTGCTAGGGTGTTCTGGGTGGTTGCTAGGTGGTTGCTAGGGTGTTGCTAAGGTGTTCTGGAAGGTTGCTAGGCGGTTGCTAGGGTGTTGCTTGGTGGTTGCTAAGGTGTTGCTAGGTGGTTGCTAGGGTGTTGCTAGGGTTTTCTGGGTGGTTGCTAGGGTGTTGCTAGGTGGTTGCTAGGGTGTTCTGGGTGGTTGCTAGGGTGTTGCTAGGTGGTTGCTAGGGTGTTGCTAAGGTGTTCTGGATGGTTGCTAGGCGGTTGCTAGGGTGTTATGGGTGGTTGCTAAGGTGTTGCTAGGTGGTTGCTATGGTGTTTGGGGTGGTTGCTAGGGTGTTGCTAGGTTGTTGCTAGGGTGTTCTGGGTGGTTGCTATGGTGTTGTTAGGTTGTTGCTAGGGTATTCTGGGTAGTTGCTATGATATTACTAGGTGGTTGGTAGTGTTCACATATGGTTATTATAGAGTTTTTATATTGTTCATGGCATGATTTAGCACTTAGCTAATCAATATTAGCATGTAGCTATTCACAGCTAGCATGTTTAGCATTTTGAAAGTTCTATGTGCTAGCATGAGTCAAAAGACCCAACCCCCATCGCGATAGAATGTTCTGATGCTGAGATATAGCTGTTACAAAATGGTTGCTAGGGTACTCTGTTTGGTTGCTAGGGAGTGGCTTGGCAGCTGCCAATCATGAAGCTCCAAAGTCAATGTGAATGGATAAACCAACCCCCATCTCTATACGATGTTTTGATGCAGAGATATAGGTCTTGCAAAACGGTTGCTAGGGTACTCTGTTTGGTTGCTAGGGAGTGGCTTGGCAGCTTCCAATCATGAAGCTCCAAAGTCAATGTGAATATACAAACCAACCCCCATCTCTATACGATGTTCTGATGCAGAGATGTAGGCCTTGCAAAATGGTTGCTAGGGTACTCATTTTGGTTGCTAGGGAGTGGCTTGGCAGCTGCCAATCATGAATCTCCAAAGACTGCTTGTCAGTATAATTGATATAATACAACTCCCATGCCTCTCTGACATTCAGAATGGAAGATTTCCCTCTTTAAAATTTTGGTTGCTAAGGTCCTCGATAATGGTTGCTAGGGTGTGGCCAGAAATTGTTGAGGTGATTCATGATTGGCTGTTTGCTACCCCGAGTCAAACGAGACCACCCTTGTGTTTCTATGACACTTCTATCCGGAGATATCCCTTTGATCTCTTTCAATGGAAGTCTATGGGAGTTGTTGCTAAGGTGCTCTATATGGTTGCTAGGGCGTGGCTTGATAGCATCACAATGATCCTGAGAGAATGATTGGTCGTCTGAGTAAAATGAGCCCGCCCCCTTGTCTCTATGACACTATGATCCAGAGCTATGTTCAATACAAAATCCCTATGCAATTTACCATAGTAGGAAAAACATGCATTTGATGGGACGACCTTCACCATAGTAAGTCAATGGGGAAACTTTGGGGGCCACCTGCCCCCCAGGGGTGCAACTTTTACCCCATTGTGTGGTATGTTCTTACAGAGCCTGTCAGCCTCTTCAAATGTGGCAAATCACACGTTTGTCCGAAATCCTCGTTTGGAGCTATGAGTCGTCAAAGTTTTTCGCAATGTTAAGTCTATGGGATTTTTTTCGGCCGTTTTTCGCCCCTGGGGCGACCACCGTACCCCCGATCTCTTAGAAAAGTCATAGCACACCATTCCCGAACAGGCCGCACGTTTTGACACCTCATTCATGGGTCTGTGACAAAAGCTGCGGGAGGAGTAGCGTGCCAAAAAAAGGGCGGAAGTTTAAGAATAAGAATAATAAGTATGGAGGATAACAATAGTGTTGCTTTGCAAGCACCACTAACTAGAATGTACATTTCCAGAGGAAAATGTGAAGTGGTGCTTGCAGTGGCAAAAAGCTCGCTCGGTTGCTAGGGTGTTCTGGGTGGTTGCTAGGGTGTTGCTAGGTGGTTGCTAGGGTGTTCTGTGTGGTTGCTAGGGTGTTGCTAGGCGGTTGCTAGGGTGTTCTGGGTGGTTGCTATGGTGTTGCTAGGTGGTTGCTAGGGTGTTCTGAGTGGTTGCTAGGGTGTTCTGGGTGATTGCTAGGGTGTTATGGGTGGTTGCTATGGTGTTGTTAGGCAGTTGCTAGGGTATTCTGGGTGGTTGCTATGGTGTTGTTGGGCGGTTGCTAGGGTATTCTGGGTGGTTGCTAGGGTGTTGCTAGCGTGTTCTGGGTGGTTGTTAGGTGGTTGCTAGGGTGCTGCTAGGAGGTTGCTTGGATGTTCTGGTATAGGTGGTTGGTAGTTGTCACAGATGGTTACTGTGAAATTTGTAGCATTTTCTTGGCATGATTTAGCACTTAACTAATCAATATTAGCATGTAGCTATTCTCTGCTAGCATGTGTAGCATGTAGCAAGTCATGTTTGCTAGCATGAGTAAAAAGAGCCAACCCCCATCTCTATACGATGTTTTGATGCAGAGATGTAGATCTTACAAAATGGTTGCTAGGGTACTCTGTTTGGTTGCTAGGGACTGGCTTGGCAGCTGCCAATCATGAAGCTCCAAAGTCAATGTGAATGTATAAACCAACCCCCATCTCTATACGATGTTTTGATGCAGAGATATAGGTCGTGCAAAATGGTTGCTAGGGTACTCTGTTTGGTTGCTAAGGAGTGGCTTGGCAGCTGCCAATCATGAAACTCCAAAGGCTGCTTGTCAGTATGAATGATATAAACCAACTCCCATGCCTCTATGACATTCAGAATGGAAGATATCCCTCTTTGGATTTTGGTTGCTAAGGTGCTCGAAAATGGTTGCTAGGGCATGGCCAGAAATTGTTGAGGTGATTCATGATTGGCTGTTTGCTGGCCCAAGTCAAACGAGCCCACTCTCATGTTTCTATGACACTTATATCCTGAGATATCCATTTGATCTCTTTCAATGGAAGTCTATGGGAGTTGTTGCTAAGGTGCTCTAAATGGTTGCTAGGGCGTGGCTTAATAGCTTCACAATGATCCTGAGAGACTGATTGGTCATCTGAGTAAAATGAGCCCGCCCCCTTGTCTCTATGACACTGTGATCCAGAGCTATGTTCAATACAAAATCCCTATGCAATTTACCATAGTAGGAAAAACACATGCATTTGATGGGACGTCCTTCACCATAGTAAGTCAATGGGGAAAACTTTAGGCAGCTCCTGCCCCCCAGGGGTGCAACTTTTACCCCATTGTGTGGTATGTTCTTAAAGAGCCTGCCAGCCTCTTCAAATGTGGCAAATCACACATTTGTCCGAAATCCTCGTTCGGAGCTACGAGTCGTCAAAGTTTGTCTCAATGTTAAGTCTATGGGATTTTTTGGAAATTTGTTCGCCCCTGGGGCGAACACCGTACCCCTGATCTCTTATAAAATTCATAGGACGCTTCTCCTCAATAGGCCGCACGATTTGATGCCTCATTTAAGTGTCTGTGACAAAAAATGTGGACGTAGGAGTGCTCCAAACTTTTTCCTGGAATAGTAAAATGCTATACTAGAAAATTTTTAATGGGAAAAATTTGGGAAGCTCCTGCCCCCCAGGGGTGCAACTTTTACCCCATTGTGAGGTATTTTCTTAAAGAGCCTGTCAGCCTCTTCAAATGTGGTAAATTGCAAGTTTCTGTGAAATCCGATCTCAGAGCTATGACTCGTCAAATTTTTTCGCCATGTTAAGTCTATGGGATTTTTTTTGGCCGTTTTTTGCCCCTGGGGCGAACATCGTACCCCCGATCGCTTAGAAAAGTCATAGCACACCTCTCCTAAATAAGCCGGTCGATTTGACACCTCACCCATGGGTCTGTGACAAAATCTGCGGGAGGAGTAGCGAACCAAAAAGTGGCCAGAATAATAAGAAGAATAATAAATAACATGGGGGTCAATGGGGGAATATTTGGGCAGCTCCTGCCCCCCAGGGGTGCAACTTTTACCCCATTGTGAGGTATGTTCTTACAGAGCCTGTCAGCCTCTTCAAATGTGGTAAATCTCAGGCTTCTGTGAAATTCTCGCTCGGAGCTATGAGTCGTCAAAGTTTGTCGCAATGTTAAGTCTATGGGATTTTTGGGAAATTTGTTCGCCCTTCGGGCGAACATCGTACCCCCGATCGCTTAGAAAAGTCATAGCACACCATTCCCGAATAATCCGCACGTTTTGAGACCTCATTCATGGGTGTGTGACAAAAACTGCGGGAGGAGTAGCGTGCCAAACTTTTGGGCCGACTCAAAAAACACAATAGTAATAGTGTTGCCTTGCTTTCAGCAAGCACCACTAACTAGAATGTACATTTCCAGAGGAAAATGTGAAGTGGTGCTTGCAGTGGCAAAAAGCTCGCTCGGTTGCTAGAGTGTGGCACATGATTGCATACGAGCCAACAACCATGTCTCTACGATGTTCTGGTGCTGAGATGTGGCTTATTCAGCTGAGATATGGCTCATTTATGTGTTTGTATGGTTACTAGGGTACCCTATATGGTTGCTATGGTGTGATTATACAGTTTATGAGATAATATTTAAAGACTAGTTGACAGTCTGAGTCAAAAAAGTCAAAATCCATGTTTCTTCTATTTTGTGGAGCTGAGATATGGCTTATTCATGTCTTTAGGTGGTTACTAGGGTACTCTATATGGTTGCTATGGTGTGCTTATACCGTGTATGAGATTATATTTAAAGACTAGTTGACAGTCTAAGTCAAAAAAGTCAAAATCCATGTTTCTTCTATTTTCTGTAGCTGAGATATGGCTTGAATATGTTGTTTTACGGTTGCTAGGCTGCCCTAAGTGGTTGCTAGGTCGTGAATATGAAGTTATTATGTCACTACTTGTTGGCTGCATGATAGACCGAGTCAAAAGAGCCCAACCCCAAGTCTCTATGACCTTCTGGTCAAAAGATATGATCTCACAAATTTTGTGTCAATGTTAAGTCTATGGGACTTTTTTACCCAATGATTTGCCCCTGGGGCGAACACCGTACCCCCGATCGCTACGAAAAGTCACAGCACACCTCTCCTCAATAATCCGCAAAATTTGACGCCTCAATCAGGGGGCTGTGATGTCGGCGTGTATTTTTTAACAGATGATTACTATTTAGTCTCTAAAATTAGTTTTTATAGAGTTTTTATAGAGTTATTTAGTATGGCACGAGGCCTGCGGCCTCGTGCCTATTGCCCACGGTTGCTAGGGTGCTTTAACCGGTTGCTATGGTGTGGCTATGAAGATTTTAGGCCATTACTTACTGGCTGCTTGATAAATTAAATCCTCCTAGGGAGAGAGAGAGGTCTGCCCTACAGCAGGGCTGTCAGGCCCTTTTGTGTCTGTGAGAAAGTGACAGTTGGGATTTGAATTTTTGAAAATTCCCCAATGTTTAGTCAAAATCGCTGATACTTGGCCTCGAACAAACCTCCCTAGAGACAAAACTATAGGTTGTATCAGCAAAATGACCTGACCGTGAGCGAGACAAGGCCTTTGTGAACGCTGTGATGTATTTTTTGTGTGGATAGAGTTGAAAAAAGGGACCACTTTGGCAAGTTAAAAAACTGGTCTATAATGCTCTGATTACTAAAGTTTGACCTGAATTTATAATTGCTGCCAATGGAGGAATGTCTGTCACTCCTGTGGTTTGGAAGGACACAGAGAAAAAACTATAAGTCCGAGGGATTTACTAAACACATGAGAGGAAGCACAACAAAAATACCTACGTTTTAAGTATAATTTCATGGCCAAAGAGTGAAGATTGTGGCCAGGCCAGCGATTTAAAAATAGTTTTTTAGCATTAGTTTTCAAGCTGGCTCACTCTAGCTTATGACATCACGTGCTCTAGCTCTGAACAGTCTCTCTCATTCACTCCCATTATAATTTCAGAAACGGCTTGAAAAACATCATGAGACTAAAGTAGAGATTGTGAAAAAAGTATAATAGATATCAAAAAGTTGAATACAACTTTAATAGCTGACAAATTTCTCAACATTTTAAAGTTTTAATGGGTGAAATAGCTGTCAAAATAGGGCTCTCAGGCCCTTTTTGTGTCTGTGAGAAAGTGACAGTTGGGATTAGAATTTTTGAAAATTCCCCATAGGAAAGTCATTGGGATTTTTTGGCCGCTTTTTCGTCCGCTGTGCGAACATCGTACACCCGATCTCTTAGAAAAGTCATAGCACACCTCTCCTAAATGAGCCGGTCGATTTGACACCTCACCCATGGGTCTGTGACGAAAGCTGCGGGAGGAGTAGCGTGCCAAAAAAGTGTCCAGAATAAAAAGAATAATAATAAGTATGCAGGATAACAATAGTGTTGCTTTGCAAGCACCACTAACTAGAATGTACATTTCCAGAGGAAAATGTGAAGTGGTGCTTGCAGTGGCAAAAAGCTCGCTCGGTTGCTAGAGTGTGGCACATGATTGCATACGAGCCAACAACCATGTCTCTACGATGTTCTGGTGCTGAGATGTGGCTTATTCAGCTGAGATATGGCTCATTTATGTGTTTGTATGGTTACTAGGGTACCCTATATGGTTGCTATGGTGTGATTATACAGTTTATGAGATAATATTTAAAGACTAGTTGACAGTCTGAGTCAAAAAAGTCAAAATCCATGTTTCTTCTATTTTGTGGAGCTGAGATATGGCTTATTCATGTCTTTAGGTGGTTACTAGGGTACTCTATATGGTTGCTATGGTGTGCTTATACCGTGTATGAGATTATATTTAAAGACTAGTTGACAGTCTAAGTCAAAAAAGTCAAAATCCATGTTTCTTCTATTTTCTGTAGCTGAGATATGGCTTGAATATGTTGTTTTACGGTTGCTAGGCTGCCCTAAGTGGTTGCTAGGTCGTGAATATGAAGTTATTATGTCACTACTTGTTGGCTGCATGATAGACCGAGTCAAAAGAGCCCAACCCCAAGTCTCTATGACCTTCTGGTCAAAAGATATGATCTCACAAATTTTGTGTCAATGTTAAGTCTATGGGACTTTTTTACCCAATGATTTGCCCCTGGGGCGAACACCGTACCCCCGATCGCTACGAAAAGTCACAGCACACCTCTCCTCAATAATCCGCAAAATTTGACGCCTCAATCAGGGGGCTGTGATGTCGGCGTGTATTTTTTAACAGATGATTACTATTTAGTCTCTAAAATTAGTTTTTATAGAGTTTTTATAGAGTTATTTAGTATGGCACGAGGCCTGCGGCCTCGTGCCTATTGCCCACGGTTGCTAGGGTGCTTTAACCGGTTGCTATGGTGTGGCTATGAAGATTTTAGGCCATTACTTACTGGCTGCTTGATAAATTAAATCCTCCTAGGGAGAGAGAGAGGTCTGCCCTACAGCAGGGCTGTCAGGCCCTTTTGTGTCTGTGAGAAAGTGACAGTTGGGATTTGAATTTTTGAAAATTCCCCAATGTTTAGTCAAAATCGCTGATACTTGGCCTCGAACAAACCTCCCTAGAGACAAAACTATAGGTTGTATCAGCAAAATGACCTGACCGTGAGCGAGACAAGGCCTTTGTGAACGCTGTGATGTATTTTTTGTGTGGATAGAGTTGAAAAAAGGGACCACTTTGGCAAGTTAAAAAACTGGTCTATAATGCTCTGATTACTAAAGTTTGACCTGAATTTATAATTGCTGCCAATGGAGGAATGTCTGTCACTCCTGTGGTTTGGAAGGACACAGAGAAAAAACTA
The DNA here is from genome assembly GCF_988280905.1 of Pimephales promelas. NCBI lineage: Eukaryota > Metazoa > Chordata > Actinopteri > Cypriniformes > Leuciscidae > Pimephales > Pimephales promelas. The sequence continues at coordinate 38,175,082 of NC_142770.1, read as the reverse complement.
TAAGTCCGAGGGATTTACTAAACACATGAGAGGAAGCACAACAAAAATACCTACGTTTTAAGTATAATTTCATGGCCAAAGAGTGAAGATTGTGGCCAGGCCAGCGATTTAAAAATAGTTTTTTAGCATTAGTTTTCAAGCTGGCTCACTCTAGCTTATGACATCACGTGCTCTAGCTCTGAACAGTCTCTCTCATTCACTCCCATTATAATTTCAGAAACGGCTTGAAAAACATCATGAGACTAAAGTAGAGATTGTGAAAAAAGTATAATAGATATCAAAAAGTTGAATACAACTTTAATAGCTGACAAATTTCTCAACATTTTAAAGTTTTAATGGGTGAAATAGCTGTCAAAATAGGGCTCTCAGGCCCTTTTTGTGTCTGTGAGAAAGTGACAGTTGGGATTAGAATTTTTGAAAATTCCCCATAGGAAAGTCATTGGGATTTTTTGGCCGCTTTTTCGTCCGCTGTGCGAACATCGTACACCCGATCTCTTAGAAAAGTCATAGCACACCTCTCCTAAATGAGCCGGTCGATTTGACACCTCACCCATGGGTCTGTGACGAAAGCTGCGGGAGGAGTAGCGTGCCAAAAAAGTGTCCAGAATAAAAAGAATAATAACTAGAATGTACATTTCCAGAGGAAAATGTGAAGTGGTGCTTGCAGTGGCAAAACTCACCACCCGGTTGCTAGGGTGTTCTGGGTGGTTGCTAGTTGGTTGTCAGGGTATTCTAGGTAGTTGCTATGCGGTTGCTATGCAGTTGCTAGGGTATTATGGGTGGTTGCCAAGGTGTTCTGGGTGGTTGCTAAGGTGTTGCTAGGTGGTTGCTAGGGTGTTCTGGGTGGTTGCTAGGGTGTTGCTAGGCGGTTGCTAGGGTGTTCTGGTGGTTGCTAGGGTGTTGCTAGGCGGTTGCTAGGGTGTTCTGGGTGGTTGCTAGGTGGTTGCTAGGGTGTTGCTAAGGTGTTCTGGAAGGTTGCTAGGCGGTTGCTAGGGTGTTGCTTGGTGGTTGCTAAGGTGTTGCTAGGTGGTTGCTAGGGTGTTGCTAGGGTTTTCTGGGTGGTTGCTAGGGTGTTGCTAGGTGGTTGCTAGGGTGTTCTGGGTGGTTGCTAGGGTGTTGCTAGGTGGTTGCTAGGGTGTTGCTAAGGTGTTCTGGATGGTTGCTAGGCGGTTGCTAGGGTGTTATGGGTGGTTGCTAAGGTGTTGCTAGGTGGTTGCTATGGTGTTTGGGGTGGTTGCTAGGGTGTTGCTAGGTTGTTGCTAGGGTGTTCTGGGTGGTTGCTATGGTGTTGTTAGGTTGTTGCTAGGGTATTCTGGGTAGTTGCTATGATATTACTAGGTGGTTGGTAGTGTTCACATATGGTTATTATAGAGTTTTTATATTGTTCATGGCATGATTTAGCACTTAGCTAATCAATATTAGCATGTAGCTATTCACAGCTAGCATGTTTAGCATTTTGAAAGTTCTATGTGCTAGCATGAGTCAAAAGACCCAACCCCCATCGCGATAGAATGTTCTGATGCTGAGATATAGCTGTTACAAAATGGTTGCTAGGGTACTCTGTTTGGTTGCTAGGGAGTGGCTTGGCAGCTGCCAATCATGAAGCTCCAAAGTCAATGTGAATGGATAAACCAACCCCCATCTCTATACGATGTTTTGATGCAGAGATATAGGTCTTGCAAAACGGTTGCTAGGGTACTCTGTTTGGTTGCTAGGGAGTGGCTTGGCAGCTTCCAATCATGAAGCTCCAAAGTCAATGTGAATATACAAACCAACCCCCATCTCTATACGATGTTCTGATGCAGAGATGTAGGCCTTGCAAAATGGTTGCTAGGGTACTCATTTTGGTTGCTAGGGAGTGGCTTGGCAGCTGCCAATCATGAATCTCCAAAGACTGCTTGTCAGTATAATTGATATAATACAACTCCCATGCCTCTCTGACATTCAGAATGGAAGATTTCCCTCTTTAAAATTTTGGTTGCTAAGGTCCTCGATAATGGTTGCTAGGGTGTGGCCAGAAATTGTTGAGGTGATTCATGATTGGCTGTTTGCTACCCCGAGTCAAACGAGACCACCCTTGTGTTTCTATGACACTTCTATCCGGAGATATCCCTTTGATCTCTTTCAATGGAAGTCTATGGGAGTTGTTGCTAAGGTGCTCTATATGGTTGCTAGGGCGTGGCTTGATAGCATCACAATGATCCTGAGAGAATGATTGGTCGTCTGAGTAAAATGAGCCCGCCCCCTTGTCTCTATGACACTATGATCCAGAGCTATGTTCAATACAAAATCCCTATGCAATTTACCATAGTAGGAAAAACATGCATTTGATGGGACGACCTTCACCATAGTAAGTCAATGGGGAAACTTTGGGGGCCACCTGCCCCCCAGGGGTGCAACTTTTACCCCATTGTGTGGTATGTTCTTACAGAGCCTGTCAGCCTCTTCAAATGTGGCAAATCACACGTTTGTCCGAAATCCTCGTTTGGAGCTATGAGTCGTCAAAGTTTTTCGCAATGTTAAGTCTATGGGATTTTTTTCGGCCGTTTTTCGCCCCTGGGGCGACCACCGTACCCCCGATCTCTTAGAAAAGTCATAGCACACCATTCCCGAACAGGCCGCACGTTTTGACACCTCATTCATGGGTCTGTGACAAAAGCTGCGGGAGGAGTAGCGTGCCAAAAAAAGGGCGGAAGTTTAAGAATAAGAATAATAAGTATGGAGGATAACAATAGTGTTGCTTTGCAAGCACCACTAACTAGAATGTACATTTCCAGACGAAAATGTGAAGTGGTGCTTGCAGTGGCAAAACTCACCACCCGGTTGCTAGGGTGTTTTGGGTGGTTGCTAGTTGGTTGTCAGGGTATTCTGGGTGGTTGCTATGCAGTTGCTAGGGTATTATGGGTGGTTGCCAATGTGTTCTGGGTAGTTGCTAAGGTGTTGCTAGGTGGTTGCTAGGGTGTTCTGGGTGGTTGCTAGGGTGTTGCTAGGTTGTTGCTAGGCGGTTGTTAGGGTGTTCTGGATGGTTGCTAGGTGGTTGCTAGGGTGTTTCTAAGGTGTTCTGGAAGGTTGCTAGGCAGTTGCTAGGGTGTTGCTCGGTGGTTGCTAAGGTGTTGCTAGGTGGTTGCTAGGGTGTTGCTAGGCGGTTGCTAGGGTGTTCTGGGTGGTTGCTAGAGTGTTGCTAGGTGGTTGCTAGGGTATTGCAAGGTGGTTGCTAGGGTGTTCTGGGTGGTTGCTAGGGTGTTGCTAGGTGGTTGCTAGGGTGTTGCTAAGGTGTTCTGGATGGTTGCTAGGCGGTTGCTAGGGTGTTGCTCGGTGGTTGCTATGGTGTTGCTAGGTGGTTGCTAGGGTGTTCTGGGTGGTTGCTAAGGTGTTGCTAGGTGGTTGCTAGGGTGTTGCTAAGGTGTTCTGGATAGTTTCTAGGTGGTTGCTAGGGTGTTGCTATGCGGTTGCTAGGGTGTTCTGGGTGGTTGCTATGGTGTTGTTAGGTTGTTGCTAGGGTATTCTGGGTAGTTGCTATGGTATTACTAGGTGGTTGGTAGTGTTCACATATGGTTATTATAGAGTTTTTATATTGTTCATGGCATGATTTAGCACTTAGCTAATCAATATTAGCATGTAGCTATTCACAGCTAGCATGTTTAGCATTTTGAAAGTTCTATGTGCTAGCATGAGTCAAAAGACCCAACCCCCATCGTGATACAATGTTCTGATGCTGAGATATAGCTGTTACAAAATGGTTGCTAGGGTACTCTGTTTGGTTGCTAGGGAGTGGCTTGGCAGCTTCCAATCATGAAGCTCCAAAGTCAATGTGAATGTATAAACCAACCCCCATCTCTATACGATGTTCTGATAAAGAGATGTAGGCCTTGCAAAATGGTTGCTAGGGTACTCTTTTTGGTTGCTAGGGAGTGGCTTGGCAGCTGCCAATCATGAATCTCCAAAGGCTGCTTGTCAGTATAATTGATATAATACAACTCCTAAGCCTGTATGACATTCAGAATGGAAGATATCCCTCTTTAAAATTTGGTTGCTAAGGTGCTCGATAATGGTTGCTATGGTGTGGCCAGAAATTGTTGAGGTGATTCATGATTGGCTGTTTGCTACCCCGAGTCAAACGAGACCACCCTTGTGTTTCTATGACACTTCTATCCGGAGATATCCCTTTGATCTCTTTCAATGGAAGTCTATGGGAGTTGTTGCTAAGGTGCTCTATATGGTTGCTAGGGCGTGGCTTGATAGCTTCACAATGATCCTGAGAGACTGATTGGTCGTCTGAGTAAAATGAGCCCGCCCCCTTGTCTCTATGACACTATGATCCAGAGCTATGTTCAATACAAAATCCCTATGCAATTTACCATAGTAGGAAAAACACATGCATTTGATGGGACATCCTTCACCATAGTAAGTCAATGGGGAAAATTTTGGGTAGCTCCTGCCCCCCAGGGGTGCAACTTTTACCCCATTGTGAGGTATGTTCTTACAGAGGCTGCCAGCCTCTTCAAATGTGGCAAATCACACGTTTTTCCGAAATCGTTGTTCGGAGCTATGAGTCGTCAAAGTTTGTCTCAATGTTAAGTCTATGGGATTTTTTGGAAATTTGTTCGCCCCTGGGTCGAACACCGTACCCCCGATCTCTGATAAAAGTGATAGGACACTTCTCTTCAATAGGCCGCACGATTTGATGCCTCATTCATGGGTCTGTGACAAAAACTGTGGACGTAGGAGTGCTCCAAACTTTTTCCTGGAATAGTATAATGCTATACTAGAAATTTTAAATAACATTGGGGTCAATGGGGGAAAATTTGGGCAGCTCCTGCCCCCCAGGGGTGCAACTTTTACCCCATTGTGAGGTATGTTCTTACAGAGCCTGTCAGCCTCTTCAAATGTGGTAAATCGCAGGCTTCTGTGAAATCCTCGCTCGGAGCTACGAGTCGTCAAAGTTTGTCGCAATGTTAAGTCTATGGGATTTTTGGGAAATTTGTTCGCCCTTCGGGCGAACATCGTACCCCCGATCGCTTAGAAAAGTCATAGCACACCATTCCCGAATATTCCGCACGTTTTGAGACCTCATTCATGGGTGTGTGACAAAAACTGCGGGAGGAGTAGCGTGCCAAACTTTTGGGCCGACTCAAAAAACACAATAGTAATAGTGTTGCCTTGCTTTCAGCAAGCACCACTAATAATAATAAGTTTAAATAGGATTTCAGTAAGTTGGCTTTCTCAAGCCAACTTAATTAAAACGCCAGGGAACACCTCAAAGTGTGCAAAAGCCAGGAGAGAGTGCTGGCAAAACTAGAAGACAAATTAAATGCGTTTGTGGTGACCATGTTAGATGTTTTAATAACTTATTATTATTATATTTTTATTTTTATAATTTCATAATTGCTTTGTTCATTGTAATGTCGAGTCACCACACTATAATAATGGACATGGTCAAAGTGAAGTACAAAAATATTCTACTTAATGGTAATTTTAGGCCTTATAGGCCTACTAGTCTCTTTTAAAAAGGCACTGTTAAATAAATGATTGTCTGTTTATAAAAGCAACCAGGAAAAAGGCTGAGAAAAAAATAATAATGATGCTCCTGACCCTGGCAGAAGAGCTGACCCTTGGGTTGAATGTGAATTGCCCTGTTGTGAAGGGCATCCCTGGGTTCAGTTCTTCCAGACTCACATCAGGGACCAGCAGCAGCAACACCTTCATCACTGGAAAATGAGATTTAAATTATCTTTGTACACTGTGAAATAATTTGTTGCTGCATTAAATGAAGTAGACCTATAATCCAAATTGGCTGGTTTAGTCATTTCAGCTGTTAAATCTTGAGTAATGATAAATTGCTTTGTCTTGTGAAAGTAAAAACTGATAAACTTATGTTAATGTAAAAATATTTTGCCATGAGTTATCAATCACATTGCACTGGAGAGTGAAGAAAACTTCTCAGATGACTGTCCTTTGGAGGAAGAACTTTAATTTAATTGATGGCTTTAATTGATTTCTACTTGTGCCTATGCCTGTTATTTCTGAGAGGAGTCCACATGTACAGAAAGGCCTACAGAAGAGTCTGCACACAGCAGTGATACAGGGGAGGGCAGTGTAGAGACAACTTTTGCTTTTTATTTGTTGCATGAGGCATGTGTGACACAAACGACACAGGGTTAAATTCGTCCCCTATATGAGTCTTCAACAGAAAATAGAGTATTTTGAAAAAACAAAAATCAGGGGGAGAAACAGAACTTGACTAAGAAAAAATTGCACTAGAAATAGAATTGCTTCAAAATAAACTTCAGAGTAAAATCACAGAGTACTATTGCTGACCTTGCATAATATCTTTTAAAAAGATGACTGAATAACTGGCTTTTCTTTACAAAGAACAATTGAAATAAAACTCTAAGCAAATAGAGTTTTGCAAATTTGTCTTGTCTTTTATTTTAGGCTTAATGAAACTTTTTTTTTTCTTTCTGATGTTGGCAGTGTTGTGTAATATGGCACATGCAATGTCACAGGCCCTGTCAGGTGCAACCCTCAGGCTTTTTAGACCCTGAAATCTTCCCTTTAGTTGGCCAAAGCATGTCATTGTGGCAAAAAAAAAAAAACTAAGAGCACTACTTTGTGAATGGCACGACAGAAAGCTTATCAAGTTCTCCGCATCTCCAGTAGTGTAAAGGAAACCACTCGCAAATAATTTTAGGGCAATGCAAACATTTTGTACTGTTGTTGAAGCCCGACATCGAATCAAACATTAATGTGCATTTCCAACAAAATAATAATGTATTTAAACGACACCCTCACGACGATCGTTTCACGAGAAAACAAAAATAAATCTCAGAAATTAGGCTACACACTATCGCGCTGCGCTGAAGGACTTCCCGTATCAGCCGCGATCTAATCCTGTTTACATGAAATAAGCCTGCTCGCGAGCAGGTTCAAGCTGACGGACCTGTTGCTATGACAGCAAGTCCAGGATGAGCGTCGAAGAACCAAACGATCCAAGATCATGCCAAATCGCCAACAATCAAATCCAGCTAACTGAGTTAGCGACGTACGAAGAACGAGCCCCAGGTCTCAAGCTTTCAATAGATGTGCAAAACTTGTCTGTAGCATAAACACTGACTGAGATGCATTCATTTTAATAGGAAAATCAAAGTTGAAAACTGTTTAGTTCATTAGTTCATTCGCGAGCTCACAGTTGACAAATAAAACATTGATAGTTCATACACAGTTCCCAGTCTTGTGTCATAAAATGTGACACAAATACACTGCATGTTGTTTACACATTTTATTAACTTTTTTGTTTTCACAAGGAACACACTGCCATTTAAATATATATGCACAGACTCATCACCAGTGTTGCCAAGTTCGCTTATTTTAAGCGACTTTGGGCTTGTTTTTCTGTAAAGTCGCTTACAAAGTCGCGGGTCGCGTTTTTTTGGGCTTTTTTCTAAAGTGTAATTGCTTATTTGGGCTTGTTCCCAGCTTATTGCCAAGCAGATATTTTCTATATGTTATTTAAACGTAGGAGTTTGTCTTGCCTGTTCCCTCTCTCCCTTCCCCCATTCACAGAGTTTTTTTCCCACCCTTGGCAGTAGTAATATTGACCCTTGGACCCAGTGGCAACGAGTCCTAGCCAATCAGAGGCAAAGCTGGGCAATCAGGGGTTTTTTTTTTCAGGTTAGAAAAATGTCAGTGAGTGACATTTAAATAAAAATAACGTGCCAGTCGTGAGTGACTGATAGTGACTGGACCGTAGGTGAGTTTTTATATATTTATTATTTCTTGTAGATATTATAGAGATATTATAGTTTAACCCTTTAACTGTCACTCCCCCTTTTTTCGCAAAGACATGACGATCATATCATAATCATCAAACTATTTGATCTTGTTTTAAAAAAGACATTTGCCATATTTATTGTTGAAGTGAAGTATTATGAAACTATGAAAGTGAAACAGAAAAAAAGTTACAAGTTTGAGTTTATAAAAATGAACAATGTAAAAATATAATTTTTCATATTTTATATAATATAAAATATATTTTACTTTAAAATTGCAAGAAAATTTAAGTCAAAAATCTGAAGAAGTTGTGTTCCAAATTTTCGGTTGATATCTCAAAAATGAGTTTTCAGTAATATTGTATTTGGGCTCAGTACTAACACTGGATGGACAGCCAAGCTATAGGCTACCGTGTGCACAGCAAAAACTGCGCGCAGTTTACCAATCTGTCCACGTGGATGTAAATTGACAATCTTTATGCAGTTTAAAACCATCCATCCCCATGGATTGTAAAACCATGCACACAGTTTATTTTTCTCTTCCCGAAACCTAGAGGGGCTCTTTTCTTAAAAAAAAAAAGCTCTAAAATAGCTCTTTTACGGTCTATGAGAAAAAGTCGCTTGTTTTGGGCTTGTTTTCACCGGCCTGGTTGCTTATTTGTCTCGCGAGATCTGGCAACACTGCTCATCACATGCTCAAAAACACGTCACACAGTTTTACAGTTAGGGATTAGAGCTTATTCTGTTGTTTTGAATACATATCAAATTTTTTTTATCTCTGAAAAACCTCGACAGATTTGGAAATACAGTATATTTCAAAAAATGAGAAGAGTAGACCATAATGCTATTTACAAATATTTATTTAAAATAAATTATAAGTCCTCCTCTTCTTCATTGTCGGCTAAATACTGTAGAGAAATAAAAATCAAATGAGAAGTTCACACAATTGCAACGAAGTTTGACAGCTTACATTGAATACCTGCATGTCCATTACCTCGTCTCCATCCTCCTGTTGTGGAGGGAGTGGGGCGTCTCCATCCTCCTGTCGTGGTTGTGGAGGGGTCGGGGGTGGACGGCGTGGCAGATGGCGGGGCATATTTGGGCTGTTGGGTGGAGGTGGAGGTGGAGGAGTAGGAGGAGGAAGAGGACGACGAATATTGCCTGCTCCTCTGTTCTCCTCTGCCGAAGAGGTATGCTCACTGTCCTGCAAAATAACACAATAAAACATCTGTCCAAATGCACATCACACAATAATCTCTGTCCATAACAGATACTTACTGATGTGTAACCGTAATCGGACGTCCAGCCGCTGTCACTCATTTTTAAGATGAAACATATATACAGTCTATTATTTCTATCATTAAACACAAATGCTGCATATACTATTTTTTTTTAAGAAGACTCTTATAATCGATACGCCTGTATTTACTTAAACAGTGTGTAATGTTACCTGTCATGTGTTTTTGACCAAATGAACTCAAATAAAACAATCCTGCATTTATTCAAAATGAAAATATTTAAAATGCTGCATTTTTTTGCTTGGCATGGAAAGGAAAAAAAGGGCACAGTTACAGTGATTCTCTGCTTTGGGAGTGTGAATTTTTGCACAAGTTTCCTATCAATATGGGTTTATGATGTGGGATAAACATAGATCCAAATAATCAGCTTCTGTGGGGAGCTGTTTATTTTGGTTTTTATTAGCTGAGTTTATTTATAGAGCACCTTTTTACAACAACAGGTGTTTACCAAAGTGCTGAACATACAGATAACAAACAAAAAAACCAAAGCAAAAAAAACATATACTATAGACCTGGATGTAATTTTGAAGTAATTCACTATAATTCCAATCACTAAATGTGTCTTCCTTCAAAATGGGAAAATGCCAGTGAGTGTGTGTGTGTGTGTGCGCGCAGTGATCACTTCATCAAATGTGAGATAATACATTATTTATGTGGCTTATAATTACATTATTCAGGTATTTAAATACACTTAAGTGGCTGTTTGTGAAACGTACCAGACTAGTTTCCGAACTTCGTAAAGTCAAAGTATGTCTGTAAGACGAGTTATGGCGCTTTTCCACTGCATAGTACGGTACGGTTCGGCTCAGTACGCTTCGACTCAGCGCGGAACAGTTCGGATCGCTTTGCGTTTCCACTGCAGTAGTACCCCTTCAAAGTGTGTGGGACTGATCGTTATTTGCGCGCGCCTCTACTGCCATGACATCATCTTAAATGCGCCACATTTTCAAACCCACAACACAGGAACAATGGAGACTATCGAGGGGATGGTGTTCCTGATTCTCGGTATGTGGTTGTTTTTAACTGCTAGACGGAAAAATGTGTTTAAAATGAGGCTGATGGCAGCAAAACAAAAATACTGCTAAAAAAGTGTCTCGTGTCGCAAATCCAATGACGCTAGTAGTGACACAGGGAATGACGATTCTGTCTGACCAATCAGTGATCTGCAGTGTTTCACGTCACATTTTAGTACCGGTACGGTACGCTTGGAACCTCAACAGACCAGGTACCATTTAAAGCGACCTGAAGCGAACCGTACTGTACCGTACCATGCAGTGGAAAAGCACCACAAGTGAGCCGTACCGAACCGTACTATGCAGAGGAAAAGCGCCATTAGTTGCCGATATCTACAGCCTCGATGGCAGGCAAATCTCTCAATTCAGTTGAAAATCGGTCCTCTTCATAACGTAAGGATCACGTCCAACATATGTCTCAATTTTCTGTTGATATATTTCTCTTGTAATAGCGTCCATTGCGCTCTTCACTCCTTGCCCCCCCATCTGCATTCCGCGCGTCAACACAATCACGTGACTGCAAACCACCTATTGGATCCATGCAGCTCTTAAAGTGACAGTACACACACACACACACACAAAAACAAAAAACACCACATCAAATTTAAAAAAACATCTGCACGCAAAGCACAGCACTGCAGAGTTGGAAGAGAGAGCGGCGGCGAATGATACCTGCATCCCCGCCTCAAGCTAAACAACAAAAGCTTGATTTCAGTTCATCATCACCAGCTAAAACAATTAGTTCCACTGAACTCAACAAATTGGTCGCTGCTTTTATTGTTGAGGAGATGCAGCCGCTGTCTACTGTGGAGGCGCCCACTTTTAGAAATATCGTCAGCAAAATCCCTGTGACAGGGAAAAAGCCGGGAGCCGTGCTGCCCGATCGTAAAACTTTTGCAAGTTTTTTGGACAATGCATATATGGAAATGGAGACCGAACTAAAGAAGACTTTTGCCGATTTGGAATATGTTTCAACCACTGCAGATCTATGGACTGCTCAGAATAAAAGTTTTCTTGGCATTACAGTACACTGGATAGATCCCGCTACTCTGCATCGTAAAAAAGCTGCAATCGCCTGCAGACGATTTCGTGGGAGACACACGTACGATACCATCGCAGCAGAGTTAGAGCAAATTCACAGCTCATTTGCTCTTTGTGGTAAGATAACTGCCACGGTCACTGACAATGGCTCGAACTTCGTTAAGGCATTTAGAATGTTTCAAGCTGAAGATGATAACGAAACAGAGAATGATGAAGACGAGGTCAGTTTTACGGACTTGCACGCAGTTTTACGAGATGACGTTGAGTCCAGCGAACGGTATGTTCTCCCTCCACATCACCGGTGTGCATCGCATACCCTTAACCTTATATGCACAAACGACATAGTTACATTTTTGACGGCGAAGGCAGATTGCAAAGCACTGTACAGAAGTGCAACTGGAAAATGTTCAGCTTTGTGGTCTAAAGTTAGTCGATCGACTGTGGCATCAGAGAGCCTGGAAGAATTTAGCAAAAGAAAGTTGCTGGTCCCTTCATCTACAAGGTGGAACTCGTTTTATGATGCTCTTAGCAGAGTCACAGACATGCACTTAGTTGACCTCAATCAACTTTGCACTCGCCTGGACATCAGATGCATTACGGAGAGAGAGTATCAGTTCCTTAAAGAATATTGCAAGGTTCTGAAGCCTGTCTGTATGGCACTGGATATACTTCAAGGTGAAGATGAATGTTTCTATGGCATCCTTCAACCTACCCTTGAAATCCTGATGACCAAAATCTTGGCACTGAAAGAAGACCTCTCTCATATGATGGCTGACCTCCCAGACCTCATAGTTCAGGTAATTCTGTTCAATATGGTCTTATTATTATTATTATTATTATTATTTAATAATCTAGTTTAAAACTAGATTAAAGACACATCTCTTCAACCAGGCATTCATATAATATTTTAATTTTACAGTTAAATCTGGCCTCTAGTTCATAAATGCCAGAGAAAAACTGGCCCCCAACTAAGCCTGGGTTCTCCCAATGTTTTTTTTTTCTCTCCATTTGGTCACCTGATGGAGTTTTTCTGTATTTTTATAGCACTTTATACAATATAGATTGTTTCAAAGCAGATTTACAGGGATACAAGGAAAACAATGATTCAATAATGCAATTTAGCTGAATAATGCAATAATAACAGAATTCAGTTTAGCTGTAAAGCAGCTCTAAAAAGAAAAAAAGTAAATAGTAATTATTAGACAGTTCAAATCAGTTCAGCGTTTATTTCGTTTGGTTCAGTATAATAGTGTAGTTCATCAACTATGAAATGAGTTCAATATAGCTATCAAGCAGTTCTGAGACAACCTTTACGTTTATTTCTACTTTTTTTATTTTAGTTCTTAATTCAAAAATTTTCCTGACATAAATTGTATTATTCTGTTATGAATTAATGTCTATTAGAGTATTAACTGTGTAACTCATCTAAAATTCTCTTGCAGGCTATCAAGACACGCTTTAGCTCCATCCTTGACAGCGATGAAGCTTTGATTGCTGCGGTAACCCTGCCAAAATTCAAGCTGCGGTGGCTGAGGGATGAAACAAGAAAAGACAACATCAAGATGATTCTGGCAGCACAGTGTCGTGCTCTCACCATTGAGATACCACAGAAAGGGCCACTGCAGTCTCCTGAAAGCAGAGACCATGAAAATGACTTCTTTGCATTTCCTGAAGATGAGAATCAACATGACGACCAAGCAATTACTGTGGACGTGGAGATATGTGAATACCTGAAATCAGCTAATATGGGAAATTTACATGATTTCCCCAGGATTTTGAAGATCTTTTTGAAAGCCAACACAGCAACACCTTCCAGTGCACCAGTTGAGAGGCTGTTTAGTATTGGAAGTCTCATCCTCACCCCAAAAAGGAACCGTCTCACAGACCAGCGCTTTGAGAAACTTCTCCTGCTGCGCTACAATCATTACTTTGAAAATAAAACCCCGATGAAATAGTGACCTCTTAAGACGATACTTAACATTACATTGAATACATTTTTTGCATTGTATTCCAGATGTGATCTAGACTTTTTTTTTTTTTGGATAAAATAATTTTGTTTTGAGGACACTTAATAGAAAGCTGACACATCTGTTTAATTTGTGATGTTTGTTCATAAGTATCATCTTATTGTTCTCTAATAAGTTAATGAAACCGTCTCACAGAGCAGGGTTTTGAAACTACTCCTGCTGCGCTACAATAGTTACTTTGAAAATAAAACCCAGATGAAGTAGTGAACTCTTATTAAGATAATACTCTAATATTACATTGACTACATTTTTTTGCATTGTATTGCAGAAGTGATCTGACTTTGTGCATAAAATAATTTTGTTTTGAGGACACTTAATAGAAAGCTGACAGATCTGTTTAATTGGTGATGTTGTTTGTTCTCAAGTATCATCTTATTGTCCTCTATAAAGTTAATACAACATTTTAAATGTTTGAGATATGTCTTTTACCCTAATATAACTTATTTCATAATGGCAATTTGCTAGTATTACACTCCTTATTATTACAATGGATGGTGAATTCACTTTATATAGTCTACCCACACAAAAAGTACAAAAGTAAAAAACACATTACTTTCCATAATCTGTAATGTTTATTGATATTTTATATAGCATGCATAGCTCTGGGATCAGGAAGTTCTCCAAATATAATATTATTCTATATTATTATTCAATATATATGTGTTTTTAAAAGAACATTAAGGTCTCCGAATATAATATTACTCTATATTATTATTCAATATATTTGTGTTTTTAAAAGAACATTAAGGTGCTTATATAGGCTGTTGTTGAATATATTACTGCTTTAAACACTAGTACAATAACTTCTCTGTCGAAAAAACACCTGTAAGACCTGAGAGAGATCAAGCCTCAGCCAGGTAAGAAAAAGAAACGCAAAAGTAACTCAAAAGTAACGCAACACATTACTTTCCATAAAAAGTAACTAAGTAACGCAATTAGTTACTTTTTTGGGGAGTAACTAAATATTGTAATGCATTACTTTTAAAAGTAACTTTCCCCAACACTGCGGAGGAGTGATCACCACTGCTGTGAAGCCACATCAAGGTAGTTCGAGACAACAAGGGACGGAGCTAAATTGACGCCGGGAGGACTGGTTGAGTCCGCCCCAGCTTCCCAGCTGCGCCCAGCCAGCAGGCTTGTTATGTTGACGGTATAATTCTCTTTGACCGAACCGTCAGTAAGTAATAATGATGGGATGCCTGACCCACCACACTACTTTAAATTTTTCCTGGCCGCCCTCACTGATCCACAGCACACTTTTAGGCTCTCAGGGACAGTTGAAAAGCCCTCAACAAATCCAACGAGTAGAGAAGGGTTCTCCGACTCATCAATCCGCTGAAGGACTTAACCCTTGCCCGACTGAGTCCGATTGCCGTCAACGTCCTGTAGTTTCTGGTAGGCCATAGGCCCCTTGCCCCTAAGGGAAACCCAATGACCTCCACCTCGTCAACACCCAACTCTCGCCCAATTACCTCGCTGTGGGGACCGTAGTAATCAAGTTTCTCCTGCGCAGCCCTGGTGAGGGAGTCAGGAGCATACTCGTAACGCACCGTTAGATCAATGGCCAAGGCTTTAGAATCACGGATGAGCACCAGGTCAAGTCGTCGCAGCTCCCCCTGGAGGGTTCTGAACTCCCATTCCCAGTGGACTTCCCATACATGGAGCTCAGCCTCAGCTCCGAGGAGACGGCACAGTTTGGAGTGCCGAGCAATCCTGGCTTCCTGCATAGTCGGGCATTGCCCTAAGATGTGCGAACAGGACGCCGACCTATATGAGCAGCGCCTGCAGGCCGCCCCCGCCTTGGCCCTGCCTCTGTGTAGAAACTCTTGAGTGGGGTAAACGCACGTTCGGACCTGAAGGGCTGCTTTATACAATCTCTGGGTAAACCCGATGGGATTACCCAACCATCCGTTGCTGGCAACAGAATTATGAAAGCCAAGTATCCCCACTCCTTGAGTTGGAAGGCCTGCCCA
Source organism: Pimephales promelas (assembly GCF_988280905.1). NCBI lineage: Eukaryota > Metazoa > Chordata > Actinopteri > Cypriniformes > Leuciscidae > Pimephales > Pimephales promelas. Next base: position 38,159,961 of record NC_142770.1, on the reverse strand, counting down.
TCTAAGGAATTCGTCCTTTCTCCAGTCACTCGGGACTGGGCACACCCGGTGGTGGCTAGTCAACGAGTCGGTGGTGTCTCCTCTTGCGTTCAAATCCTCCACACCCAGAGGTGGGAGGGAGTCCTCCTTTCCACCGGCTCTCCGCCACGCCCCCTTAAACTTGGATCTCATACGAGAGTTATCCATCATGATCCAAACCAACTCGTCTGCAGCGTGATAAAGGCTGTAAAGCCTCTTCACCTGGATTGATGGGATTTGTCGAGAGAGCTTGCAGATTCCCAGGCCGCCGTCCCGCCGCATAAATTAGCCCGTCACAGGTACTCTGTGGAAGGTGGAGCCACTTCTTCACAAATTTCCTGATAGTCCTATTGAGGCTCTGGAGTACACTGTCACTAACCTCACAGAGGTCAGCTTGGTAGAAAATCCGGGGTATGATATACTGATTTAGGAGGACCACCCTTTGTGAGGGTTTAAGTAGTGATTTCCCGATTTTCAGGTACCATTGGTCAAGAGCCACCCCCAGGTCAGACTTTTCAACCCCTCCCCAGGGGTTGAATTTCACACCCAAGTATTTGATTGTGTCGGCAATACTTGTTTGCTGCAGGGCCATGCCCCCAGACCCCATGGGGCGCAGTCGTTCACCGTGAATGCACCACTGCAGGGCCTGACAAGGAAGCTGTAACACTTCCTCGGATTAACCCGCAAGGAGGTGGTCTGAAAGAATTCGTCCAGAAGCCGCAGGTTCTGTGCCATATCACTCCATGATCCTCCAATCAGCACAAGGTCATCAGCGAAAGCAAGGGAAGTTACTGTAAGACCTGCGACAGTGTATCCTTTGCCATAGCATTCAAGGCCTTGGATGAGGGGGTCCATGGCTAGGTTGAAAAGCAGGGGTGACAGTGGGTCTCCCTGCTTAACACCAACCCTCACTGTAATATCAGGGGTTCTCACCTCCGACCTCGACAAATGTCGTACTGTCCGTGTAGATTTGCTGGATTACTTCTACCATATGTGGATCCACGTTCATCCGCCCAAGAGCTGACAGGATGTGCTCATGTGAGACGGTGTCAAAAGCCTGTGCAAAGTCGACGAATACTACTGCAAGCTGGCTCCGCTCTTCTTTGCAGTGGCGGATGAGGCCTTGCAGCACCTCTATATTCTCCGCACACCCGGGGCGAAACCCCCTTTGTCTAGGGTGGATCGGGCATGCTTGTTGGGCTCGCTTATTAACCACACTGGTAAAAAGCCTCAAGATCATAGACCCGATGGTGATCGGTCTCCAGCTACCAATCTCCATCACCGCTCCTGGGTCTGAAATCTTAGGGATTAGCACCGTACGACTTTTCTTCAGACTAGTTGGTATGACACCTGTGAATCACCACATGTTGAACAGACAAGTGAGGGTCTCGCACCTAGGGTCCCAATTGAGAATGTCCCGTTTCCCGATCCTGTCTGGGCCTGGTGCGGATGCATTCGATACTTTCTGTAGGCTTTGTTGGATCTCGCCTTGAGAGATGCTTCCCAGTAGGTGAGTATTATCAGCACCCACCCTTACGTCGAATCGACCGAGCCCGCCGAAGGGAGCTGGTGAGTCCCATTTTGCCCGAAACGTGTTATAAACTGTTTCTATTGGAACTGGACAGATCTCCACCTTGCCACCGTCCAAGATTGATTTTACTAGGCGGGCTCGGTCCTTTTTAAAGAGGGACTGACCGGTGTGAAATGCGCGACATTTGGCGAGCGATTTATGTTGGCGCCACCTGACTGCCCTTGACACTGGTATTGCCCTTCCGTGCCGCTTTGTGGGAATGACTCTCACTCTAGGGTTACAGCCCCGGAGCATCCTTTGCGTTGCCGCTTCAACCAGCTCGGGTAACTGGTCGCTGCCTTCCAGACAAGCTCTTATTACGTGGATGTCCTCCGTGCCATCGCCTTCCACCTCGCTCACCATTTTGCGGGCCACCTCTTTAAGCAGACGAAGGAGGCCTCCCTCTGGCAAGTTCGGCTGTCTAGGAAGGATCGATGAACTCGCAACAGGCTCAAACGGTGCTTCACTGCTCATTGCAGGACTCGTAAGTCCCACTTGAGCTGCCCCGGGAGGGGCTACTTCCTCACAGTCCCTCAAGGTAGTCTGGGCTCCTGCCTCCTCTTCCGTCTGGTTTCTACCAGAACCTTCCCCCTTTCTCACTTCCTTGATCCTTTTCCGATTGCGAATATCTGGGTGGACGTGCAGTTCGTGTATACTCAGCGCTCTCCTGGTTCCAAAACTAGCTGTACATTCCGAGCACTTTATTGCTCCCCGGGGTTGGGGCTTGAACCGCCGAGTTGGCCTGTTACTGTGTTTGCGCTCTCGGTTACCGTTGACTGCCCTACTATAAGGCGAGTCAGGGCAACCAAGCACTCTCGTAAACCAAATTCCGTAGCATAATTTCGTAAAACTGTTGAGCCACCACCATGATCCCTGGCTCCGAGACCATGAGGGGATCTAGCCATACTGTGGTCACCCGATCCAGAGGCTTCCACTGGGTAGCTTTTTATACAGGGAGACCTACCAGCCTGTATGATGCCAGAATTAACCGACATCAAATCCTCAGGTGGCCGTCGATACGCAGAGCGGGAAGGAGCAGGATGTCCCTCATGGTCAATGACTGGACATCGGCCTTCCCTGGTGCATCATCATCCAATCCGCCAGGACACCCTAACAGCCATATACCGAGGGAGAGGTGCTCTCCCTGGTTCCCGTACACCAGAGGTGTCTGCCTAGTGCGGTTTTCCAGTAAGGTCCTGTTATATTCCTCTCACTATACAGACAAGGGATCTAGTGGGGCCAACGGGCTTAGAGGGAAGCACCGTCTTATATCGTAGTGCAGGCAGGGAGGAGCAAGACCACCTCTCATGGTTATCAACCAGGTGGAGGCCTCCCCAGGCACTCAATAGTTCCAGTCAATCAGGGATCCCCAACAGGGGTTGCCATTGGCAAAAAGTAGTTACCATCAAATCTTGTAAGTTTCAATTGTGCAATCCCTCCCTTATACGATGGCGGGTCATGGGAATAACGCCGCCGGATCGCGGGTCAGCATCGTTTACAGTTGGAACTAAGACGGTATCTGATCGTCTTCGAACCTTCGACTTTTGTTCTTGATTAATGAAAACATTCTTGGCTAATGCTTTCGCTCTCGTCCGTCTTGCGCCGGTCCAAGAATTTCACCTCTAGCGGCGCAATACGAATGCCCCCGGCCGTCCCTCTCAATCATGGCCCCGGGTTCCAGAAACCCACAAAATAGAACCGGAGTCCTATTCCATTATTCCTAGCTGCGGTATTCAGTGACGACGGGCGGCCTGCTTTGAACACTCTAATTTTTTCAAAGTAAACGCTTCGGGCCCCAAGGACCGGACACCCAGTTTAGGGCATCCGACATCCAACTACGAGCTTTTTAACTGCAGCAACTTTAGTATACACTATTGTAGCTGGAATTACAGCGGCTGCTGGCACCAGACTTGCCCTCCAATGGGTCCTCGTCCATGGGTTTAGGATATGCTCATTCCAATTACAGGGCCTCGAAAGAGACCTGTATTGTTATTTTTCGTCACTACCTGCTGTAGTTTCGTCAGCGCCTGCTGCCTTCCTTGGATGTGGTAGCCGTTTCTCAGGCTCCCTCTCCGGAATCGAACCCTGATTCCCCGTTACCCGTGGTAAACATGGTAGGCGCCGAATGTACCATCGAAAGTTGATAGGGCAGACATTCGAATGAGGCAAGCCGAGCTGTTGGATCGGCGCTCAACCCTTGAAGCATCACGCGCCGACGCTCACAAATCAGTGGTTAGTAACGTTAACTCTTTGAGTCCGACTTCGTCTACTCCGTATGTTACTCTGCCCAGGACGCGATCATCTCGGGCTTCATTCACTCCGGCACCGAAACAGCAACATGGACCATGGATCACACAGCGGAAGACACGAGCCAGGACCAGAGCTGCCTCTCCGCCCCTCCCGGTCTTCGAGATCTCCACCCGGAACCGCTTCTCCCCTCTTTGCGAGCCTTCGGGGGAAAGGTAAGGTGCGCACTCACTGCTTTCCTGGTGCTCGTGTTCTTGATGTCGCTGCACAGGTTCTCGAGATCCTGAATGGTGACGAGCGTGTCGGAGCTGTTGTGCTGCACGCGGGAGCGAACGACATCAGGCTGCGGCAGACGGAGGTTCTGAAGAAGGACTACAGGAGCCTGATCGAGACGGTACGCAGCACAGCGCCTAAAGCAGCGATCATCGTGTCTGGACTGCTTCCCACGTACAGACAAGGACAGGAAAGGTTCAGTAGACTATTTGCATTAAATGAATGGTTAATGTCATTGTGTAATGAACAGAAGCTGCTCTTTGTAAATAATTGGCATCTGTTTTGGGAGAGACCCAGGCTGTACCGTGCAGATGGACTCCATCCCAGCAGAATCGGAGCGGCTGTGCTGTCGGACAACATCTCCAAGACGTTATGCACCAGATGACTAGTAAGTCAAAGTCCAAATCACAGCCTTTGCGGTCCAAACTTAACTAATATGCATAGTGTGGAACATTATATAGAAACTGTGTCTATTCCTCGTTTAGTGAAGCCAAACAATAAATCTAGTGCAGGATCTAGCAAAAATCTTATTGTAATCAAACCAGAAAATCAAAATATCAGTGAACAAAAACAATTTCTAAAGCTAGGTCTTCTAAACATTAGATCGCTCACACCTAAGGCGGTTATTGTAAATGAAATGGTCACAGATAATAACTTCGATGTTCTGTGCCTTACTGAAACCTGGCTTAAACCAAATGAGTATTTCGGATACTGTTATAAACATGAGCCTCGTCTGATCGGTCGTGGCGGCGGTGTTGCAACAATCTATAAAGATATTTTTAATATTACTCAGAAAACAGGTCACAGGTTTAATACATTTGAAGTACTTGTGCTAAATGTTACGCTCTTAGATGTAAGAAGGAAATCCATATTATCTCTAGCCCTGGCTACTGTATATAGACCTCCAGGGCCATATGCTGAATTCCTAAAAGAGTTTGCAGACTTTCTCTCAGATCTATTGGTGAATGTCGATAAAGCAATAATTGCTGGAGATTTTAACATACACGTAGATAATACAAATGATGCTTTAGGGGCTGCGTTTACAGATTTATTAAACTCCTTTGGGGTCAAACAAAACGTCAGTGGTCCCACTCATTGTCTAAATCATACACTAGATTTAATTCTATCATATGGAACCGATCCAACTGATATAGATATTATACCGCAAAGCGATGATGTCACTGATCATTACATGGTGACTTGCATAATACGTACTGCTGAAATATGTCATGTTGCGCCACGTTATAGACCAGGCAGAACAATCCTTCCAACCACTATAGATGGATTTTCAAATAGCTTACCTGATCTATCTAAGCTGCTAAGTGAACCCAAACAAACAGATGAATTAGAGGAAATGACTAGCAGTTTAAGCACCATTCTTACTAGTACATTAGATATTGTTGCGCCAATTAGATTAAAAAAGGTTCGAGAGAAAATTAAAGCACCATGGTACAACAGTGCTACGCATGCTATCAAGAGAGAAACTCGCAACTTAGAGCGTAAATGGAAACAAACTAATTTAGAGCTCTTTAGAATCGCGTGGAAAGACAGTATGTCACGTTATAAAAAGGCCCTAAAAACAGCCAGGGCTGAGCATCTCCACAAACTAATCGAAAATAACCAAAATAACCCAAGGTTTTTATTTAACACCGTGGCTAGACTAACAAATAAACAGACATCACCAGAGCAAAATATACCGTTACAGTTTAGTAGTAATGATTTTATGAATTACTTCAATGCGAAAATAGAAAGCATCCGAATCACAATTATAAATGTACAATCCTCTATGGTGTCTTATGATTCAGCTTCAATTATGGCCCCTCTAGAACAACTAAACCGCTTTATAACGATAGGACAGGAGGAGCTAAATAAACTTAACATTGCATCTAAACCAACAACATGTTTATTACATCCAATACCCACTAAACTACTGAAAGAACTATTACCTGCAGTGGAAGAGCCTCTCCTCAATATTATTAACTCGTCTTTATCTTTAGGACATGTTCCAAAAATATTCAAGCTGGCAGTAATAAAACCGCTCATTAAGAAACCGCAATTAGATCCAAATAACTTGGCAAATTACAGACCCATTTCAAATCTTCCATTTATGTCCAAAATACTTGAAAAAGTAGTGTCCGCTCAATTTAGCTTCTGACCAAGGCTGTATTTCAATACTAGTCCTACTTGATCTTAGCGCTGCGTTCGACACCATAGATCATAAAATACTCTTGGATCGACTACAAAACTTCACTGGTGTTCAGGGACAGGCATTAAGCTGGTTTAGATCGTACTTATCGGACCGTTCTCATTTTGTCTGTTTAAATGGGAAAAAATCAAAGATAACGTCAGTAGACTATGGAGTACCGCAAGGATCGGTTTTAGGCCCTCTGCTATTCTCAATATATATGCTGCCACTTGGTAATATTATAAGAAAACATGGAATTAATTTCCACTGTTATGCTGACGACACTCAATTATATATTTCATCGCGACCAGATGAAAACACTAACTCATCTAGAATGACAGAGTGTCTCAAAGATATAAAATGCTGGATGACGCGTAATTTCCTGCTATAAAATTCAGATAAAACGGAGGTATTACTTATTGGTCCAAAAAACTACTCACAAAACCTCTCACAATACAACTTTAATATAGACGGATGTCCTGTTACTTTATCCACTACAGTAAAAGACCTGGGTGTTATACTAGATCGCAACTTGTCTTTCGAACATCATATTTCATATGTTACAAGAACAGCCTTTTTCCACCTTAGAAACATTGCTAAGCTACGTAACATGCTATCTATTTCTGATGCTGAAAAATTAGTTCACGCATTCATGACCTCGAGACTAGATTACTGTAATGCTTTATTAGCCGGTTGTCCTGCATCCTCAATAAACAAGCTACAGTTAGTACAAAATGCAGCTGCTAGAGTTCTTACTAGGTCAAGAAAATATGATCATATAACACCGATTTTATCATCTCTACACTGGTTACCTATTAAGTTCCGCATCAAATACAAAATACTACTACTGACCTATAAAGCCCTAAATGGTTTAGCTCCTATGTACTTAACGGACCTTCTTTCGCCCTACAATCCACCGCGTTCCTTAAGATCACTAAATTCAAGGCTTCTGGTCATTCCTAGGATATCGAAGTCCAGTAAAGGAGGGAGGGCGTTCTCGCATTTAGCTCCAAAACTCTGGAATAGCCTTCCCGATACGGTCCGAGCCTCTGACTCGCTGACACAGTTTAAAACTAGATTAAAGACGCATCTCTTTAGTCAAGCATTCACATAATGCTTACCTTCTAGTCCTCTGTTATGCCATACGGAACCGTTTGCCACTGAAACTGCTTAATATATATATATGATATTCATGACATTTATGACAGTGGGTTAGAATGTAAATAAATGTTTCTACTTTAAACTTTGGTAGAATACTGATCCTTTCACAGCCAAATTGAGTACACTTTAATATTGTAAAAAAAAATATATATATATATATATATATATATATATACACATACATGGAATGAATTTTTTTAATATTCCATACCATTTACAGAGTGTTTTCTACAAGATCTCCAACACTCACTAAGTGAATTCTCTGGTGATGAAGCATCACCTCTTGAAACCCCAAGAGATCCTCTTCTGGCTTCCTCAAACTGGAGCAAAAGACAAAGTCTCTTTTCAGAGAGGTGGAGGGCAGAGAGACCCCGCCTGGTAAACACGGCTGCGGAAAGGGAACATGTGGCAACACACATCTGCCAACAGTGTGGGAGCAATCCAGCGGCTGTCCGGTGTTGTGACTGTAGACCACGTCCCTTCTTCTGTGCTGAATGTGACGTCAGCATGCACACCAGACATGTTCTTCACAACAGAGATGCCATGACTGCTGGATTCTTCCAACCATTGCCTCCAACAACTTACGTGGTGGATAAGGCTCTTTCCCATTGTGGTAAGTTCTGGTTTGTGTACAACATGTATAATTTTCACAATAGTTAAGCTCATAAGCTTTATTATTTAAATTATGCCTTTTTTTTATTTTCCATTTTTTTTCCATTATTGTTTTATCTTGGATTTATCTTCATTGCCATTGATCTATTACAATCTCAGTCAATACAAATTGATCATAATTAAAAAAAAAAAAAAAACATATGTTCATATGTTTAACATATGTTATAACATCCCAGCGTCTCTATAAAGATAACGATGGCAACAAAGGTCGAGCCAGAATCCGCCGCAAGATCAGGGAGGAGAAGGGAATCCTGACATCTGTTGTGGAGAAATACAACAGAATGGTTCCAATCACAGAAACTCTTTGCCTAGACACCATTTTGTCTGGTGAGACAGCTTGGCCATGGCAGCTCCCACACAGTGGTATGTACACTAGACTGTTGACTGCTACTGACAAATCTGATACATAATGACTTCAAATGTTATTCAGCAACCCCATTCTATTTTAGAGGGTCTTTGAAGGTTGATGTTTAATACTAATGATTTGTTTATTTATCATAAATGCATTCCAGACTCTGTCGATCTAAGGACAAAGAGAAGAGCTTTTGACATCATCATGTCAGTAAGGAGGCTTGAGGAGGAGCAGAAGATTCTTGTTGCAGAGATGGACCACCATTGGAAATCTCCCTCAGCTCGTTCTGATACCCTCAGAGAGCTGTCCTGCTTATTTTCAAGTGAGACACTCTATATTATGTATTTGTAATAAATTACATAACCATAGTAGCCTGGGAAAACCCATACAACTTCCGGCAAATTTAGATTTGCTCTGAAAGTTATTCCGGCAAAGAGCTCATTCAAGCTCATTTCCAATCCGTCGAAATCGCGGTACCAATCAGAAACGTTGGGGCGGGCTTTACACGATGACAACAGTGCTAGGATTTTGAAGCAGATTTTGTAGCCTACATTATAAAGTTGGGTGCCGCTGTCAAATCACTCGTTCGAATCAGCTATCGTGTCTGTTTTAAGCGCTTTGAACGTTTCCTTTGTGTTAAAAACCGAGCAAAGAACAACACTCGGAGATGTTTCTCCGCCGCTCTGCATACGTCATCTCCTTCATCACTCTGATTGGTTTTAGGTCTATCCGCGATGTCCGTTGGTGACGCCCCTCTGGAATGAAAATGATTTGTCTATGATGCTTTGCCAGACCATAACTCAATTATGAATGAATGGTCTGGTTGCAACCAGGCTATAGCCATAGGGTTGCACCGACAAAAGATTGCTATTAGGAGGCCCTAATAAATATACACACAACAATGATGACTGTTTATAATGTTTCTAAGGCTGGTATTATATTCTTGTGTTCCTCTTTTAAGATTCGCAATGTGATCTAAGTGGAGAGGGTTTGAAAGGTCTGCACAGCATCATCCTCAGAAAGTGGCATCAAATCAGAGAAATGAAGGTGCAAGCAATAGACTGTTACCTCCAAGTTTTGTCTGGAGCAGAGAACATCAGCTTTTTGGACAATGCATCATCTGATGAGTACGACAGTGACGATGACATTTCTGATGATGGACTGTAATCTACAAGACTGTAACACCTTTCATACTTGGACAATAGCCTTAACTATGAATATAAAGCATGTAATAAAATCTGCTATTTATCACCATATAAATAAAACCAAAGTGTAACCTCTTCTTTCACATGCATAGAAATGTGTACATGCATGCCTCTTAAACCAGTCAGTGATGGAATGTAATTGCATTAATTAAAGTACTGTACTGTGAGGTATAGTAACTTTCATTAGTTGAACTGTAGGGTGCTGTATAACAATGGGCTTTATGCCCAGCTGCACTACTTCCTGAACTTAAGCCAGCTCCTTATTTCCGGTCTGCCATTATTGGCCAAATTGATTAATTTAGGTGTGTCTGATTATTGTTGCCGTGACTACTGAGGTCAAGCACACCTGAATTAATCAATTTGGCCAATAATGGCAGACAGGAAACAAGGAGCTGACTGAAGTTCAGGAAGTAGTGCAGCTGGGCATAAAGCCAATTGAAACCTGTTTAGTGACATGGAAGAAGCAGATTATGAGGAGGAATACCATAATGATGAGGAGGAATAATCATTATTATGATCACTACAGATCATTTGTTAGACAATACATAAAAAAAAAAAAATTAAGAACAGAATCCAAAACACGCAGTTACCAAAAAGAAATGTATCGCAACTAAGTAATTTTGTTTTTGCAATTACGTTAAAAAGTATAATAATGACAAGGTGAATAAATTGTGTACTGTAAGCACTGCAAGTATAGAATTGTACTGAATATAGGTTAACGCTTCCTTTTACAGTACTGTACAGTACTTACAGTATACTTACCTAGAAAGTACATGGGCTAGTGGTAGGTTCAGGGTTAGAACATAGTTATTACCCAGTGATTGTATTTACTATAATTAGTATATAGTATGTACATGGGTAACGGGAATGTAAAATGCATATTGTTACCGAATATTATATAGTATTGAATGTCTTCAGCACTGTTTTGCATACTGTGAAAATACAGTAAAACAACTGCAAAAGACAAAAAGGTTACCGTGAAAAAAGCCTAAATCAAAAGCATGTTACAGTTTTTACCAACTGCCTACACACAAAATCTTTTCATGTCACATGATTTTTGAAACCTCTCACTCAAAGTGCAAAACTATATGCCAAATCTTCAAACCATACGTTATTTCTCAGCTTTTGACTCAGTTTTCAATTGCATAAAACACTTTTTTTTTCCAAAACACTACACACAATTCTCTTAAAAATAAGATAGCTACACAAGATAGCTAAAACACAAAGACACAACCAATCAAAATGCTACACTTATTCACCAGGTCACACACACACTCCTCACATGTGCAAACATTACACACACTCCTCACATGTGCAAACATTGCTTATGTACATGTTTATAGTTTTGTTGTATGCTATGTATACAATAGTAATGTTTGGCCTAATATATAATTTCTGTTTCTACATTGCATTAGTGTTTACGCGTACTTGTTACCCCTCTCAGCAGATTACTCTCACTGTAGAACATTGTATTGAAATGTAGATATAAGCCTATGAAAGACCAAAGAGCTTTAGATTTAGAACAGCAGTGTTTACATGGTATATTCAAAAGTGTATTATTATGAAAGACGTGTTTGCTATTTGATGCAAATGCTTCATTCTGACATGTGTTTATGGCATTTTGAATGCAGTGGTCCATTTTGAAGGAGATGTGAGGCATTTTGCAGTTTGTGTGTGCAGTTTTGAGAATTGTGTGTATAGTTTTGAAAAGAGACTTAGTTTTGAAAACGTGTGTAAACAGAAATGTACACTCAGAAGAATTATTGCAAAATCATGGTCAGTGAGAGAGTGATTCTGCTTCCCCAGATAGCAAACTGACATTGAATCAACGTGGAAAATGACATCGAAACAACGTTGATCTGACATTGTTTTGCTCATCGAATTAACGTTGAACCAACGTCAGGCGCGTCATTCTTTCAAAACTAACGGAAAATCAACTTAAAATCAACGCGTTGTTTCAACGTTATGAAAGCAAACCAATTTTCGATTTCATTTAGCTTTGAAGAATGCCGCGTCTGACGTTGGTTCAACGTTAATTCGATGAGCAAATCAACGTTGTTTCAATGTCATGAGAGACGTCGTTTCCGCGTTGATTCAATGTCAGTTTGCTGTCTGGGTCAGCATCATGTCTTCATGTTGGTCCGGCCGGAAGACCTTGGCCACATCACAGACAATGTCATCTCAGGCAAAAGGAAAATCGCTAAAGCAGATCCAGCCTTTAAAACATTCTCCACACCTTGCTCTGCTCTTTCTCATCCTCCTCCTCTTCCTCTTTGGTCACCACCTATTTCACATACTCTCCCTCTTATATTGTTACCATCCATTGTTTGTATCAACATTCAGTGCAACATTTTAAATCAATTTTGGAACTCTGAACTGACTTGTATTATGTGCAATTGGTTTGATCTCATCAATTAGAAATAAGTGAACAATTTTGAGTTGTTGTCTGTAAACGGGGTTAGTGTTTTAGCAATTCTGAAAAGTCTATTTTAAAACATTTGTAAAATATTACTGTATTTTTGTGTTACGAGTGCAGATCAAAACCAAACACAAGCATATATAAATATAGAAAAGGTGGGGAAAAAAATAATGTGCAGATATAAATGTGACTCAATACAGTTTGTTGTCCATGATGAAGAGAGTAGCTATATCCGACCTTCCTCCCTCAGGGGTCCCGTAGCACCCCTGGAAAAGCAAAAAAAAAAAAAAAAAAAAAACTCTGCAAAGTCTGCAAATGCAAAGTCTGATAAGTGTATAGAAGTGAAAATTGGTAGGACAATTATTTTTGTTATGTTTAATACATAATGTTGAACAGAGATGTCTGGCATACATGGAAAGGTGTTACAAAAGCATTTTAAAAAGTGCTCACAGTGAAATACCACATTTTAGTCTGAATCTCAAATATGTCGAAGAGATTAGCTTAATTAACATATTTAGATGTACTTTTGTTCATTAAAGATTGTATTTATTTAATTCCATAACAATACGTTTTAAAACTATATTACCCATGAGCCTCTATCGTTGTGTCACTGGGACGGGCGCTGTAAATTGTAGTTCATTGAAGTGTGTAGTTACACTACAGGGTTAGGGTTAGGATCTCGGTAAAGGTGTAATATCTTTTAATATAGCAATACCTCATTGTTAACTGGTAGTATTATTGACGTCATAACGACAGCAAAACATAGTTTGCGATATGGAGCGTTTTTTATTCTGACATAAACGTTAGTCCAACCACAGCTTGTCCTGCTGGCGCCATGGAAACGTCAAAACTACGTCACACTTGGCCATTTGGTGGTTCTTCCGACTTTTGATGTACACAAATCCAGGATATTTATTTATTTTGTTGTTATTTTTCATTGAAAGAAATACGACTTAATTTCCATGATTATTTATGTATAATGTATTGTATAACGTAATAATAATATATGAGCGATCTTACAAAAATACAAACTCTTGATAGTTATTATAGCATTGCAGTATTTGTTTTGAACAGATGTAAATAAATCTCTTAATCAAATTCAAAAGGGACTAACAAAAACCCCTTCAATGGAAACTATATATAATCTAATAAGTAAATTGAAGCCATCATGTTCACCTTGAATGCCCACTACCTTGTAGTTCACCTTAGTTTTTCATGTGATGTGCCAAAATATATGAAGACGTTTCTTTAACCCCTTCCCTTTGAAGAACACATTGCCCCTAATATATATATACGTGTATATATATATATATATATATATATATATATATATATATATATGATGAGTTCAGATGCAAAAGCCTCTAAGTGCCATTTGAAATTTTCTTCTAAAATGATGATTTTTATCAAGCTTGTATATTTAAGTTCAGTAATTTCACTTAAATGGCAATGAAAATTACCTATTAATTGTTATTTAAGTGAAATTACTGAATTACCGAGGATTGAACCACCAACCTTACGGTTCATAGACAACCCACATGAACCACTGAGCCACTACCGCCCTGTTTTTGCTAATCAAACAAAAATACAGGACTGATTTCCCAAAAGTCCTCTTAAAGGTTCTTGTGCACCAACTCCGTAATTCACGTCCGAGATTTTCGCACATTACAAAATAAATACAACAAATAAATGTTTAGTCAATCACGTTTACACACTGAAACTTTCATCTGTTATAAAAAAAAAAAAAGTTTTTGGATCATTAGCAAGAATTTTGAATGGTGTTTTGACAATTCAGAGCCACCGAATGACGAATACGTAAAAACGCATACCAAAATTTCAGAATCAGTGTGCAAGGGACCTTAAAGGGATACCTCAACGTTTTTTTTCATATTAAACTATGTTATTTCCTTAACTAAGATGAGTTGATACACACCTCTGTCGTCTCAGTGCGTGCTCTCAATCGCTCTGGCGCGCGAGACACTTTGATCGCACTTAACTAGCCCAGTTCATTCAATATGGGCCAAGCAGAGAAGCGACCAAACACCTCCATGTTTTCCCTATTTAAATACAGTTACATGAACAGTGTAACTCGACCTAGGATGGTGACACAAAATAAAACGTTGCGCTTTTCTATGCGTGTAAAGTGGATAACTATATTGTATGGCGGAATACCACAGCAACTTCGACTCGGCACAGTAATATCATCACTCGTGAAAAGTCCTCTCCCTCGACAGAGTGAAGATATTACTGCGCCGAGTTCATAGATATATGGACTTGCACTTGCTGTGGTATTCCCCCATACAATATAGTTATCTACTTTACACGCTTAGAAAAGCACAGTGTTTTATTTTGCATGCACTGAGACGACAGAGGTGTGTATCAACTCATCTTAGTTAAGGGAATAACATAGTTTAGTATGAAAAAAAAGTCAGGCCACAGCTAAATACCTAAATACTGCAAACTGGGTACCAATAACTCTGTTCGCTGAATTAAGCCAATTCACATGAAGTCAACTCTAACTGGAGCAAAATTATTTAGTGTGGAGTAAGATGTACCATGCAAAAAGTTACCTTTTCTTCTGTTCTTCACACGTGGCCCTTTCTGACTGAAAGACGTGGAGATGGAAGAGGCAGACAGAGATGGAGGAGAGACAGAGCGAGAATAGTGTGAAGAGGTAGAGGTGTTTTTACGTTTAATTTGTCGCAAAGATTTAGAGCATGGCAGTGAAAGTGGGGAAGAAAGTGAAGGAAGAATATATGTAGAAGTAGAAGAGGAAGTAGGAGAGAGAGAGGTTGGAGAGAGTGGGGAAGACAAAGGAACAAGGTTAAGAACAAATACAGTCTCCTCCACCGCCATTTGACCCTCCGCCGCGGTTGACCCTCCACCACCTTTTGACTCTCGGCCGCCGCTTGACCCTCCACCGCCGCTTGACCCTCCACAGCCATTTGACCCTCCGCCGCTGCTTGACCCTCCACCACCTTTTGACTCTCGGCCGCCACTTGACCCTCCACCGCCGCTTGACCCTCCACAGCCATTTGACCCCCCGCCGCTGATTGACCCTCCGTCACCATTTGACCCTCCGCCGCCGCTTGATCCTCCACCACAATTTGACCCTCCGCCGCCGCTTGATCCTCCACCACAATTTGACCCTCCGCTGCCGCTTGATCCTCCACCACAATTTGACCCTCCGCCGCCGCTTGATCCTCCACTACAATTTGACCCTCCGCCACCGCTTGATCCTCCGCCGCCGCTTGATCCTCCACCACAATTTGACCCTCCGCCGCCGCTTGATCCTCCGCCACAATTTGACCCTCTGCCGCCGCTTGATCCTCCACCACAATTTGACCCTCCGCCGCCGCTTGATCCTCCACCACAATTTGACCCTCCGCCGCTGCTTGATCCTCCGCCACAATTTGACCCTCCGCCGCCGCTTGATCCTCCACCACAATTTGACCCTCCGCCGCCGCTTGATCCTCCGCCACAATTTGACCCTCCACCGTCGCTTGATCCTCCGCCACAATTTGACCCTCCGCCGCCGCTTGATCCTCCACCACAATTTGACCCTCCGCCGCCGCTTGATCCTCCGCCACAATTTGACCCTCTGCCGCCGCTTGATCCTCCGCCACAATTTGACCCTCCGCCGCCGCTTGATCCTCCGCCACAATTTGACCCTCTGCCGCCGCTTGATCCTCCGCCACAATTTGACCCTCAGCCGCCGCTTGATCCTCCACCACAATTTGACCCTCTGCCGCCGCTTGATCCTCCGCCACAATTTGACCCTCCGCCGCCGCTTGATCCTCCACCACAATTTGACCCTCAGCCGCCGCTTGATCCTCCACCACAATTTGACCCTCCGCCGCCGCTTGATCCTCCACCACAATTTGACCCTCCGCCGCCGCTTGATCCTCCGCCACAATTTGACCCTCTGCCGCCGCTTGATCCTCCGCCACAATTTGACCCTCTGCCGCCGCTTGATCCTCCGCCACAATTTGACCCTCCGCCGCCGCTTGATCCTCCGCCACAATTTGACCCTCCGCCGCCGCTTGATCCTCCGCCACAATTTGACCCTCAGCCGCCGCTTGATCCTCCACCACAATTTGACCCTCTGCCGCCGCTTGATCCTCCACCACAATTTGACCCTCCGCCGCCGCTTGATCCTCCGCCACAATTTGACCCTCTGCCGCCGCTTGATCCTCCGCCACAATTTGA
The DNA here is from genome assembly GCF_988280905.1 of Pimephales promelas. Classification (NCBI taxonomy): domain Eukaryota; kingdom Metazoa; phylum Chordata; class Actinopteri; order Cypriniformes; family Leuciscidae; genus Pimephales; species Pimephales promelas. The sequence goes on along the minus strand of NC_142770.1, from coordinate 38,143,650 downwards.
CCCTCCGCCGCCGCTTGATCCTCCGCCACAATTTGACCCTCCGCCGCCGCTTGATCCTCCGCCACAATTTGACCCTCAGCCGCCGCTTGATCCTCCACCACAATTTGACCCTCTGCCGCCGCTTGATCCTCCGCCACAATTTGACCCTCCGCCGCCGCTTGATCCTCCACCACAATTTGACCCTCAGCCGCCGCTTGATCCTCCACCACAATTTGACCCTCCGCCGCCGCTTGATCCTCCACCACAATTTGACCCTCCGCCGCCGCTTGATCCTCCACCACAATTTGACCCTCCGCCGCCGCTTGATCCTCCACCACAATTTGACCCTCCGCCGCCGCTTGATCCTCCGCCACAATTTGACCCTCCGCCGCCGCTTGATCCTCCGCCACAATTTGACCCTCCGCCGCCGCTTGATCCTCCACCACAATTTGACCCTCCGCCGCCGCTTGATCCTCTGCCACAATTTGACCCTCCGCCGCCGCTTGATCCTCCGCCACAATTTGACCCTCCGCCGCCGCTTGATCCTCCACCACAATTTGACCCTCCGCCGCCGCTTGATTCTCCACCACAATTTGACCCTCAGCCGCCGCTTGATCCTCCACCACAATTTGACCCTCCGCCACCGCTTGATCCTCCACCACAATTTGACCCTCCGCCGCCGCTTGATCCTCCGCCACCATTTGATCCTCCGCCACCGCTTGATCCTCCGCCACCATTTGACCCTCCGCCGCCGCTTGATCCTCCGCCACCGCTTGATCCTCCGCCACCATTTGATCCTCCGCCGCCGCTTGATCCTCCACCACAATTTGACCCTCCGCCGCCGCTTGATCCTCCACCACAATTTGACCCTCCGCCGCCGCTTGATCCTCCACCACAATTTGACCCTCTGCTGCCGCTTGATCCTCCACCACAATTTGACCCTCCGCCGCCGCTTGATCCTCCACCACAATTTGACCCTCCGCCGCTGCTTGATCCTCCACCACAATTTGACCCTCCGCCGCCGCTTGATCCTCCATCACAATTTGACCCTCCGCCACCGCTTGATCCTCCACCACAATTTGACCCTCCGCTGCCGCTTGATCCTCCGCCACCGCTTGATCCTCCACCACAATTTGACCCTGCTGCCGCTTGATCCTCCACCACAATTTGACCCTCCGCCACCGCTTGATCCTCCACCACAATTTGACCCTCCGCTGCCGCTTGATCCTCCGCCACCGCTTGATCCTCCGCCACCGCTTGATCCTCCGCCACCATTTGACCCTCCGCCGCCGCTTGATCCTCCGCCACCATTTGACCCTCCGCCGCCGCTTGATCCTCCGCCACCGCTTGATCCTCCGCCACCATTTGACCCTCCGCCACCGCTTGATCCTCCGCCACCATTTGATCCTCCGCCACCGCTTGATCCTCCGCCACCATTTGATCCTCCGCCACCGCTTGATCCTCCACCACAATTTGACCCTCCGCCGCCGCTTGATCCTCCACCACAATTTGACCCTCCGCCGCCGCTTGATCCTCCGCCACCATTTGATCCTCCGCCACCACTTGACCCTCCGCCGCCGCTTGACCCTCCACCACCTTTTGACTCTCGGCCGCCGCTTGACCCTCCACCGCCGCTTGACCCTCCACAGCCATTTGACCCCCCGCCGCTGATTGACCCTCCGTCACCATTTGACCCTCCGCCGCCGCTTGATCCTCCACCACAATTTGACCCTCCGCCGCCGCTTGATCCTCCGCCACCGCTTGATCCTCCGCCACCATTTGATCCTCCGCCGCCGCTTGATCCTCCGCCACCATTTGACCCTCCGCCACCGCTTGATCCTCCGCCACCATTTGACCCTCCGCCGCCGCTTGATCCTCCGCCACCATTTGACCCTCTGCCGGCGCTTGATCCTCCGCCGCCACTTTATCCTCCGCCGACACTTGGTCCTCTGCCGCCGCTCGACCCTCTGCTGCTTGACTCTCCGGTTGCTGTTCTAAGGAGGTTGCTATAATACAAGTTTACTTTAATTTAAAACCTGAACATATTAACAAAGAAATATACATGTATCTTAAAATATTCATAATTGCTAAACCAAAACATTACTTACATTTTGTCAAGATAAATTCATAGGCCCTCCGCATTTTATCCAAAAGAGTTTTAGTGACAGGAGTGGGGTGCAGATGGGTAATTATATCTGCAACCCATTTATTTGAAGCCCTTTTGTCTGAAAATGTTCACCTGAAATGAACAAAAGCAGTTATCACACATTAGTTAAACCCACTGAATTATTAGAAACTTTAGTACTATATAAAGCAATTTTATTTTAAAAACATTTGATGGAGTTGGAGTACAATGCAAGAAACATTACTCTTAAACTGTACAATCAATGGCCAGTTTCAGATAAGGCCAGAGGTACTCTGCAGTTTCTGTCATTGCAATCATGCCTTACTTAAAGGACTAGTTCACTTTTAAAAAACTTTTGCTGATAATTTACTCACCCCCATGTCATCCAAGATGTCCATGTCTGTCTTTTTTCAGTCGAAAAGAAATTAAGGTTTTTGATGAAAACATTCCAGGATTTTCTCCATATAATGGACTTCAATGGGAACCAAACAGTTCAAGGTCGAAAAGACACTTTCAGTGCAAACTGTTCAAAGGGCTTTAAACGACACCAGACGATGAATACGGGTCTTATCTAGCGAAACTATTGGTCATTTAATAAATAAATAAAAAAGTTTAAGTTTTATAAGCTCAAATGGTCGCCTTGCTCTGTTCTGTGATGAGCGTTCGCGACTCTCCTGTTCAAACTCGTTCATCAAAATGAACGAATCTGTTTTCGAGTCATTTTTGAAATGACCAATTGTTTCGCTTGATAAGACCCTTATTCATCTTCTGGAATCGTTTAAAGCCCTTTGAACAGTTTGCACTGAAACTGTCATTTGGACCTTGAACCGTTTGGACCCCATTGAAGTCCATTATATGGAGAAAAATCCAGGAATGATTTCATAAAAAAACCTTAATTTCTTTTTGACTGAAGAAAGAAAGACATGGACATCTTGGATGACATAAGGGGTGAGTAAATTATCAGCAAAAAATTTTTTTAAAGTGAACTACTCCTTTAATACTTCACAGAGAACACAACTTATAGTTACGCTCTAGCACAATTTAGGTAAAAAAGGATTATTCCATGTATGAAATAAGACTATGTTAGTAAAGGCCAGGTCACATTGGTATATATGTCTGATATGCAATGTGTGAAAAACACAAGCTTTCAGCTTCACTTCAGGTTACACTAACTTATGAAATATTAACACTTTTACTTACTGCAATACGGGCAGAATCAATTATACGCCCAGCATTTCTGCTTTTAAGCACAGATTCCCCCCACTGGCTATCCAGTGACACCACTTTTTCTTGGATTTTTTTTTTTGGTGGACAGGCTAGCAAAACAAACATTGCAAGTTTTCCTGTTTGCCTGATTGGGAGTCTGGCAAGAAGGGCAGGGCCTGAATTTGGGCCTTGTCATGACTTGACAACAAATATACACAAAAACAAACAACACAGAAAGAGAAAGAGAGAGAGAGAAAGAAACAGACAGACGTGGCTCTTAAAAGTGCCTTTATTGTGTGTGTTTCTGTGTGTGTATGTGTCGTGTGGGATAAAGAGCAGGCAAAATTGAAGGACCTGATGAGAGAGAAAAAAGCAAATCAGAATTGAACACCTTAATTTTACAACAGTATTCTTCTATTTGCCAGATTGGATAGTTTTCCAGCCAATTGGTTGGTTTTAGGTCGCACTAAGTGTGATAAAAAGGGCATAAAAATTAATTTATATTATTTATTATACATTTGTTTGAGTGTTAATTATATAATTTTGCGTGGATTTTAAACAAATAGGCTGTAAAAAAACCAATCTGGCAACACCGTTCTTCATCTGAACATTTATAATGTTGAATAACAGTTGTGTGCTAATGTAATACTGAAAACCTTAAAATCTCCACTAGTATTGCCTTACATGATCATTTCATAGGATTATATGCAACAAAATTTGACAAAAACTTTAATTCAATTAACTTTGCTGGCCTGCACATTTGGTGCAGCATCAAGCTATATTTTCATATTGTCTCTTTCCATCATTTACTGTCAAAATAAATTGCCACCTTACACATCTTAAGGTTCTAAACACAACTTCTTGTCCTAATTCAAGAGTTTTTGATGTGTAAATTTAAGAATAGTATCCATCTCTATTAATTAACTCTTCTACTTACCGAGTGGAAAATCGCAATGAACCTCGGGATCTCCCCATACAGTGACGTCAGCGTTATTAATTTAGATGATTTAAAAAAAAATACAAATTTAAATTAAAAAACATTGTAATATTTATATAAACATTATATTTATATTTATTAACATAAACAAATCTCCGATAAAAATACGTTATCCTGCATGCTCTAAAGCACGTGTACATCATGGATGCCAGTAACGTTAACCTTCGACAAGAAAACGCTTAAACTGCTTACTTGCACACGCCGTGGAGCGTTGTTAAACTCACCGTTAAATGCCGTTCTACATGCAGTTTAGCGTTGATTTGGTTAAACTCCCCTCTGAATGCCGCTTTACCTGCAGTTGAGTGTTGTTAAACTCACCGATGAATGGTTGTACAACACAATGAGCGTTGTTAAACTCACCGATGAATGCGGTTGCACATGAACCCGCTAAACCTTTGCGGAGAGGGCACTTTGAAATCAGATTGTGAGGGTTTTTAAACATGTAGAAACAGTTGGATCACCACCACTATACTAGCCCTGGCATAGATCATTTATTGTAGCCTATTCATTTTTATTGCAGTCTCGACTCTCGACCCATTCGCAGCAGACCATTGCGGTGAGCTTACCCAAGACGTCAAATTTCAACGCTACAGGCTCCGGTTGAGAGATCTATAGAAGTCTATCGGACTACCCTTCACGTTGAAAAATGATGACAAAGGTATACCCAGTGCGTCAATAAATGACGCCAAGGGGTCCTGCCCAAGCGTCCATATGTGACGAGTTGGGGTGTGAGAATGTGTTGGATGAACAGCTTCCTAACTTCCTTACTGACCATATAAGGGCGCCTCTATGTTCATCTATGCTTTGAGTGATCGGAACCAAGTATTTCCATAATTTGTATACAATTTATGAAGTAGAAATCCTATTCAGAAGTAGGATGAGTGGTTGGGCAGTATTTGGTTTGAATTCAACCTCTAATAAACGCATAAAACGAGCATATATGCGTGTTACAGCTGGCAGCCGCATCACAAATCGAGAATGCATATTTTTTTTGTTTATATATATATATATATATATATTTAGACTTTTTTTAAAATTAAATTGAATTGTTATTTTTTAACTCTTGGTATGAAAACAAACTGAGCTTTCGAATGGGCAATATGCACGCATAAGTTCCGCATTTGACGCAAGGATGCTCGTCCATTTCCGGTTGTGTAGATTAAAGCGGAGGAGAACCGAGTAAAACGGGATTATGGCAGAGTCTTCAAAATTTACTGTCCTCCCGTCTTTGAAACGAAATGTACATACGTTTAGATGTAATATTATATATAGTTATGTGTTTATTTAATATAATTTTAAAAAGAAGCATAAACACAACGAGGGGTGTCTGTTTTATATGTTTTTGTGACTAACGTTTCATTAGTATAACCATGGAGTATAAAATTCAATATAAATTCTCGGTATTGCATTGGACTCCACGATCGATCGGCATCCTTACATCTTCACCGGAAATACCGCCGTGCATAGAGCCCAATTCATGATTTTTCATGTTTATTGCTTTTTCAAAATAAAGGCCTAAAGATGCCTAATGAATATGATAAATTTATAAATTACGTTTAATTAATTATTACTCTATATCTTGCATTTAAATAAATATAGCTTTGTATTCAATTATAATTAAATTATCTTTATTGTGAAAATATTTCTTGTATTTATTCATACTGTAGGCTACTGCAAAGTAGCTTATCTGTCACACTGTTTAACTATAGGTGCGTTCCATTCGACAGGGTCCCTACGCAGTGTTCACTGCTCCCTACTCCCTGAACACGGTATATCAGTTGAAGTGGACTTCACTGACTTCCTGTGAAGTGACGTATCGATGTTCCCTTATTCCCTATGCCGTTTGCAGTGCCCTTCGAACTGAACATGTTCGTTCCCTTCGAATTGGAATCTCACTTAAGATGAAGAAATACCCTGTGAAGTCCACTTCGCAGTCCACTTACGGTCGAATGGAACGCACCTTATGTTAGTGTTGCTGCACTATCCTGATCATTATAGCATTAAATAGGAACAACCATAGGTCGTCTATATAATTTAAAACACATACCATGATGACTAGACTTGGTTAGGTGTTCTTATAATGGATGCAAGTATGGAGAACAGCAAGCAAAAATTGATTATATGTCAGACCACCACCCTCCCCCAGCCGCCACCCCTCCCCCCGAGCGCTCTACTTGATTTCAGAAACAAAACATTTGAGCGGTAGATCTCTTATTTAAACAAACTAAATGAATGCTCTGCTAGTTAACAAGAGATGTTTTATTGATGTTTAAAACGTTTTGTTTTCCGATATATGGTGACTCAAGCACTGATGGGTCAAGGAGCAGTCCATCAGTGCTTGATCACCATATATCGGAAAACATCTGGAGTGGGTCCGACATAATTCTGACTTATTATGTTTTTTTAAAGAATTTTGTTTTTTTAAAAATTGTATTTTATTTTAATCAATGGTTGTAATCAACAAATTGACTGGATTAATTTCGACATTTGCAGCGAAAACGTAAAATAAAAATTCTCCGAAAATGCAATTAATACCAATATATTGAAACGGTGCGTAACGCCGACAGACCTACATATTATGTTATAATTAGCCTACATATGTGTGAGAGAGAAAGAGACAGTGTGTCATAAAAAAAAAAAATATCATATAGAATGTTTAAATGCTAATATCAGCTTACGGGGGAAACGGAGGTGGAGTAGTGGTGCTTCGGAGTGCAGGAAATGATTCGGGAGAGGTCCGTGCACCTTACCGATCAGAGCGCGCAAAGCCTTTATATTAGACGCTACAGCACGAGTGCGGCAAAAATGACAATTTGATCGTTTCGCCACAGCTTTTTTGTAGAGCGTGCGTGGTGCCGGCCGCATCCGAGGATGAACGACTTAAAACCAAATATGTCCGAGCTTACTGTGATCGTCCCAACTCTGTCATCACTATGTTAAGCCCGCCCGCCGACTCTATACACGATGTGATTGACCCTACCAGAGTTGGGGTTTTCCAGCTAAAATGTCTATGGGGAGTTGCTAGACCACACTTTGCTGCAAAATAATTTTTGCTGCCGCCAGTGTGCATCTAGATTTCTAGGCTAACCTCGACTGTCTTCATTGCCCTCTCAGAGACCTATAAAGTGAAATGTGGAATCTTTACATCATCTTTGCATTGTAGTCTATGGGGACTAATGTACCTTGACTGAGGTATAAGAGGTCAAATTCATCTTCGCCCTCCCATTGGGCCAGACACTGGCCTTTAGGTGTGTGGCCTCAATCTGAACCCCCATCTTCATGCCGACGAGGGCTTCATCCCGCCACAATGACACCTCAATTACATCTTACAGATCACATATTGCTGTAGTTAAATTACAGCAACCATGTAACCAGCAATGAGAACGGTTAATGCTACAATTACAAGAATAGGTTAACTACATGTTAGACTTACACTATGCACAGATTTTATATTTCTAATGGGGTGGGAGTTTGTGAGACATGTTATGGATGGGGATGGACAATATTATATCTATAGTCGGATTTGACTTAATGGTCTGACTCAAACAAAACACTTGTAAATTAATATAAATAATAAAGAGAGATGTATAATCGCATGGTGGCCAAAATTTGTTGAAATTGTTGCAAAAATCTTAATATCGTGCATCCCCAGTTCTAGAGAAGCATGTGTTTTGCATTGTGTACCGTCACAGTGGTGTAATTAGAGGAATTCAGCTTCCCGTTTCCATTGTCCCAGTCAAACACCTTGAGGTGTGTATGCTCCACCTCATCTCCACATGCCATCCTCAGCACTTGTGTCTGCAGAATAATAGCCCAATGGTTACGTTGCGTTAGGGCTAAGTTAGTCTCGCGTAGCCAGACCTTCAGACTGACGGCTGAAGGTCTGGAATTCATAGCAGCTTTCTTTGGCCAAGGCCCGCCCATAAGGCCGTTTGACCGACATGTCAAACAACCAATTACAGTTCGTTTCGTTCAGTGTCACGTTTCGGGGCGTGGAAATGTCCCCACAACAACAGACCGGCGTGCAACAAGTCAGTCAGCAGTCACCGGAGGCGCTCGTTAACATCGCTCCGCGTTATTAAATTCACCAACGAACTCGCGCTCATGTCCATCTTATGTCCGCTTTGTCACACGGCCAGTTCAACCTCGTATAAATCAGGTTATGTGTGTAAATCACGTGCCCGCTCATGAGCGCTCACTCTTAACAGACACTCCCGGCGCTGCTCGTGCGTCACCGAATGTTCATAAAGCGCTCCCCGTTCACAGTAACCGGCTCGTCTCCAGCTGTAGCTGTCAGCGAGCCGCCGCACATTGAATACTCACATGATGAGTCAGGCTGCGAATGTAAGTTACATCCCCGCCCCAGCGCGCTCACGCCTACTAAATAAACGCCTCACCTCCGGCGCCGCGCACTCGCTACATTCCCTTTAGCCTTTAGTTTATCACATCTAGTGGATGCATAACGCAAACCCAGTCAAACATTTGACTCTGCAGTGTCTTATGCGCCTTATAATCCAGTGTGCGCCCTATATATGAATACTGAATCGGCCAGCTACGATGTCAGCGTCTGTTGTTTCATGTTTGCCCTCAAACTTAACTTGATCTTCCATAATAGATAGGAGGGGACATACAACTACGTTTAGCTGATCTTGATTAATGCTCATTGTCACTAATATAAACACAACAGTTTTTAAGTTGGCTTGTGAAAGTTTGGAACAGAAAGTTTGAAGAAGTTTAAAGTAGTTTGAAGAAGTTTAAAGTAGTTTGAAGTTTAAATTAGTCTAAAGTTTAAATTAAGTTTAACGTTAGATAGATAGATAGATAGATAGATAGAGTTAGAAAGAGATAGATAGATAGATAGATAGATAGATAGATAGATAGATTTTATTTTATCAGTGATATTTTAAAATGTTCATTTTAACTTTTAATAGACCTTATGTAGCCCCGCCCCTTTTCAGCACTAATCTGTCTTTTGACTTCCTCTTGCATACATACGTATGAATGAACTGCTCATAAAAAAAAAATCCGGGTCGACATTTGTTAAGACATCTACTTTACAATGATAAACATTACAATGCTCATGATAACTTTTGTTAACTCTACAATAAGTAAATCGACTTCACCAGCTAATTACTCCTTGACAACGTTGCCATAGAAATATACAGAGCGACCGCAAAAACGGAAGTTCAAAGACAATATTCTAAAGAAGACGGCGCCCATGTTTCTCTGGTGCATAATAAGGTCTAGCAACAACTAGTAATAATAAGGAAATTACACGGACGCGCGTTGTCACAGTAACCAGGTGAAGGTAATGAGGAAATTAAGTTGCTACATTTTGAGACACAATTGCTCCCTCTAAAATGGACAAAACGGCATATTGGACATGGTTAAACAATATCTACAACACAATCAAAATTAATCTATCATGACTCTGCACTATTGAGGTGAAATGTGAAGAAAAAAAGTGTTGCGTCATTACAGTTAAAGATGCTCACGTGACATGCACGATTACTTTTTTCAGCGTTTAGCATTACCACCAATCACAGAAGTCTCTACTGAGCTCATAATGCAATAACCAATCAGGTTAGTATAGATCATAGACATATAAGGTGTGTTCGACATCGCCTGCGGCTGGATGCAACCGATCGGCGAGAACAGCCGCGTGCAGGCGGGGAGGAGCTGCAAACGGAGACGTGAAGTCGGACAATTTCTGGTTCCCGTAGTGACGGCTCACGTGGTGTTTGCATGCTTATACGACAGCTGAAGTGAAATAAATGCAATATTTGCCAAATAAACAGATATTTTTAGACACATCTTCATTTAATACTTTACTGCTTCATACAGCATCTGTTTGAACTAGTATAAAGTTCAAAATAAGCCTATAATCAATGACGTGGAATCAACGTTTTTTAATCAGTTTTATTTTGATAAACATGATAAACAAGACACAATATAACATTGCGACTACATGAAAAGAGTGTTTACTGTTATAAAATACTGATTTGTGAGCTTTAGTGGAACTAAAGGTGTGAGAATAAACACGAAACGCACGTGATCGTTGTCATGCGGTGAATCCAGCGAATCGTGGAACAGCTGTGACATCATCAGAGCTCGTGCAGCCGCTCTTGAGAAGCTGCGCTGGCTGAGTCCTCCGGCTACTCTCGTATTGCTCTCGCGGTACTTTGATGGCATACATCACAGTCACGTGGAGTCAGCGCTGCATCAAGTCGGACAAAATTTCTAACCGGCATGCACTGCTTCAAGTCAGCCGCCGATCGGTCTGCGCAGAGCTGCATGAAGTCGAACAAGCCTATACACTAGACCTCAACTGGGGGTTCTAAGCATGCGTCAAAACCACCACCATCTTGGAACAGGGGTCTTGTCATAGAAAGTAGCTAGGTAACGCTGCTATCTCTGCCTTTACTTCGAATTCATTGATGGTGGCTGACTTTTGTGCAGCGTATGAAGTTCACGGATGAAATCTGAACTAGGAAGAATGTTTTACAAAAAATTTAAATAAAAAATTTCTTTCTGGAATCAATGATAAATACATGTCTGACCGTTGGAACAAACCAAAAAACAAGAAAAATCGCATTCATGATGATTTGTGATGATTTTATTTCCGTTAGACCTGCGTCTACTACATTGACGCTGATGCATTAAAGTGGAGGGGCTCCCCTGTTTCAAGATGGCGGCTCTATTGACGCATTCGTTCCAATGAACTGCCGTATCCAAGGTGAGGTCTAGTGTATATGTCTATGAGTATCCACAAGTTTCCGAGGGGCGCTCCTGTAAAAAATAAAGTGGGTGAAACTTCCGGTGAGGCGGCGGAAGTAGCATTCCAATGGTATTTTGTGTGTTAGTTAGCGAAGAGGCTAGCTGTTTTTCTGAGAATTATTTTACTATTTAAAGACGCAAATCTTTATGAGAGATGTCGTTACGGAGCTCAGGGACAACATGTGCTGTTCGCGGTTGTATGTATAACCGGACTAAACTAATTTAGTGGCTTGAACGGGATTGTTTTGAACATAAGCTGAAAACGAGTGATCCTGTCAGAGCCCGTCTCTGATCCTGCCAACGACTGTAGTTTCCATCACCTCCCAAAAGACGACGAATCTTCCTGTGTACATTTGTTTAAATTCTTAATATTCTATAAACTCTATCAGCATGTGTTTGGCTGTTTTTTACTGATGTTACACCTAAACTCAGCATCAAAGCCTGTGTTGACAGAATACCAAATGTGCCAGTTAATGTATTCAAGTAGCACATTCATTTATAATTTTGAATAAACTCCAAAGCACAATGACTAAGTGTGTATTTTTTATTTTAATAGTTTGTCAGCTCACACAACTGTCTGTCACCATGCCTTGATGAGTATTGATTATTAATAATGTTATTATAATACTCCCAATCAACTACTGCGGAGGGTAAAGGTACTGTTATTTCACCCTTTTTAATTTCGTTGAGGTTGTGTTCCCACATCGTTAGCTAGTTTGGATCGCTATAACTTGAATGACTGTCAACTGTTGAATGAACGAGTGTCAAGCATGTCAAATCGCGCTTTGTTTACTTCCAACCGGAAGTCGCGCCCACTTTTGACGCAAGGCCTCATGGGGCGTAGGAAACTTGTGGATAGGTTAGTTACCGATGAAGAAAGGTAATGCTAATTCGCGGGAGTTCCTCGTTCAACACCTCAGTCAGATTGCGAATTCTGTCGGGGGAAAGTGCAGATACGATGTAAGAAAGATTTTGATTTATAATTTTGTTTTTCATGCTACTAAAATAATAATGTCTTGATTTTCTTATGCATAAAAGCAACTACTTCATAAACGGTTCTTGACTGTGCGACACACAAAAAACGTTTACTATATGATTGTAATGACTTTTAAAAATTTTATCACGAACAATGTTCGACAATAATGAATGATGCTTTTCACTTACAAGTTAAAACGTTGTTTTGAAAATAGCTTCAATCTTTTGGGGAATGCTGTCTGTGAGATGTGTGAATTCTTACATTTAATTAATTAATTAAAACAAATACAGGATTTGGTCTGAGATGGGATCTGAAAGAAAATTTTTATTTTCTGAATTAAATTCATGATTTGTTTTATGAAGTTACGAAGAAACGACAATAAATTGAATTACAATAAAGCGGAAGAAATAAGTGTAGAAATTAAAATGTGCAATGCTAAGGAAAAACAGTTACAGCATCTGAAATAGCATTATTTAATGCAGCTCACACGGAATGAGTAATGACTTAATAAGTAAAGGACTTTTTTCATGCTTCGATTTAAACATGAAATGTTTAATAGTTTACTTTTGAAATAATTTCAAATTTAACTTAAAATTTAAATGTCATTTTAAAACCGCCACTAGGTGGCAGCAATTCACTTTTATTGAGTGAGTCATTAAGAATCAACCGATGCTTTTAAAACTCGTGTTTTTGGTATGGGTCTGTGGAATTTATGCAGTTTTATTAAACATGTGTGTAATTTTACTCCTAAATTGAAAAAACCCGATTCTAAAACTCTTGAGGGAACCTGAGGGGATTTTAATTTCATACCTGTTACCATGTTGTCCTGAGTCGGGAAACACTGGATCACGATGTGATTAAAAGTGCAAGCTTCACTTTTTTACAATCAGGATAGGATTAATATTTGACAGGGACTACATTCTGTTACATGTATGGCAAATGTATGACTTTGTTGATAGATCTCAATTTGTGTAATTTCACACTTGTTATAAGATTTTAACTTTTTTGTTTCAATTCTCCCACAGTGTTGCATTCAAATGGGTGACAAAGGTCCACGAATTTCTCGATCATTATATTGTATCACAACAGGTAAGCAAAACAGTGTTACTATTCTGCAGGTAATTAGAGGGTATGCATTATTGTCAAAAATATACGGATGATAGACAAGACAACACTTTGAAACGTGAAATTATATTTTATTTTCGAACAAACTACAGAACAATAAACTAAACTAAACTAAACAATAACAATTAAATCATTTTCCCCAGAACACAAACACTTTAAATAAATGTAGAAAAATGGTTGAGGGAGCAGGCTATTCTCCAGGCTATTCTGAGCTCTCCCTCTCGCGGATCTGCAAGACCCGTCTATTAAGGTGCTTCAGCACAAGTTTCATAGGTAATCTTTTAATTAGGTCGTCTGGGTTGCCAGAAAAGACTGTGGATGGTACAATGAACACTTCCGATTTACTGCTGAGGAAGTGGCAGGTCTCATTTACGTCAGTGACACCAATGATTTCTGCCTCTGTTTCCTCAAACTGGGCCTCAGGTATCTGTGGAAAGAAATCAATGTGGGAAATGTCAGTGTATTAGTACTAAAACACCTCAATGTAAGTATTTCTTTTTGTACAATTTTGCTTTTCTGTATATTAAATTCTTGTTTATTGACCTGTTGTATTAGAAAACACACTTGCAATTCTAGCCTATTATCAGATTACAGTCATGCTGATATTCTGAACAGTTTGCTTTTGTTGCTTTTGTTCATGTGATATTTATTAATTGAAATGTAGGTTTACATCTCCAAAAACGTTTCCTCTTTTTCAGTGTAAACTATGGCAGCAGTTGTGCATTATGTACCTGCACAGACGTGTAGGCTGAGGAGTGGAATTTCTCCTGGCCATTCTTAAAAATGCAGGGGCGAAGGTGTGTGAGCACCACCTCGTCACCCACGCAGAGGTCCGTCAGCGCCTCGTCTCTCCACAGCGACACGTCAAATGACTTGCCTCCAGACTGGAGCCGCATGTCCAGAATGGGGACATTTGTCCTGGTCATCCTCACGCCACGCAACTGGAAATATTAAAGTGAGAGAATCATAAGCCAAGTCAAGCCAGTCCCTAGCAACCAAACAGAGTACCCTAGCAACCATTTTTTAACAGCTATATCTCAGCATCAGAACATTGTATCGCGATGGGGGTTGGGTCTTTTGACTAATGCTAGCACACCCATTCCACCCCTTGGATGAGCTAGGCTGGGTAAAGCAGGGATGTTTTTGTATCAAAGCAGTAGCAACAGCCTCAAAATCTTCCTTATCTGGGTACGCTTTGTAACTGTATATTGTCTCTGAGAGTTTTTCGAGAATCTCATGCTTAAGCTCTCCTGACAATTGTAATTATGTTTGATCTCGCATGTACTGTAGATTTCCCTGATGTAATCTGTATTCAATGTCAACAGGAAAAGTAGGGATCTCAAAATTTACATGGCCATGCAGTACGTATACAATGAAGTGGAGGACCAGAAGCCACAGACAGGACTTCAGTGTCAGCTGTGCTATGGGTTGGTGTCGTCACAAGGGAGACAATCTTCAGTGTGGGCTTATCTGGCAAGTCAGTAATGTCGGTAAGATTCACGAGGGAATTGTTGAAGTCTGGATCCTCAAACTGAAGTGCGAACTTGTATTGAAGTCCCAGCTTTTCCTCAAGTTGTTCCAACAGTGAGTCAACGGTCTGTGGTTTCACAGGAAGTACAATTTTTCTGATGTCGTTGTCACAAACTATAACTCTGAGTACGGTTGTTGTCTCCATTCTTGTTCTTTCTACAAAAGTTAAAGAAATTTGTTAGTTTTCTTAAAAGAAAATGACTGCTTACCCCAATTTCATCATTCTAAACCCATCCTTTGGGAAAAATATGATTTGAAAAAGTTCCACTCATCCCTGTTTATATTTTAAGAAGTACACAGAGGCATTAATAATTTCATGTGACTTGTGCAATACAGTTCAAGCATTTAAGGCATACATGGGATTGTTGAGAAATTAACTTCAATATATATAATCAATTTAACTGTATATCCTGTGTGAAGGTTTGCTGCTTTGCACAGGAGAATTTGTTCAAGATTGATATACACTTTTTTTAAAAAACTATTTATAAATCTTGAAAAAAATATACTGTGCAAAGGAGCAACCGTTCACACAGTATAGCATTAAATTGCTGCTCTCTCACGAGTGCATACAGTATGTTACAATTTAAAGAAAACAAATATAATTTCAGTTTGTTTCTCACCAAACCTATTGATTTACTATTTGAACCCATAGTATAATGAAATTACTTATGCTTCTGTGTCCTCCTAAAGCTTGAGAAACTATGCCTGCTATCTTCTGACATAATACTGACAAAAGCAGTCAGAACTCTTTTCAAAAATAATATTTTTTTGTCTACAGATTAAGAAAGAGAGTAAATAATGATTTTGAAGTCCCTTTAAAACATGAATTGTCATTCATTCAGCATGTGATATAATGTTTGAGCGTAACAGGTCCTGCCCCGAATTGTATAGGCTGGCAATGGAAATGGGTCATTTAGATCTGAGGGTTTGGTAATTGACAGTGATAGCACATGACTGCACTGTTCAAAAGAACGTAGGTGCTCAATGTACCAACATGTCAGATCTTTACACACAAACAGAACATCACTTTTGATGACAAGAATTTTGAAAATCTGTTTGAAATCAGGTAGACCTGAACAAGTACCAACACAACCATATCTGGATTATACTTGATTCCATTAACGCTCACTGATGATGCTGCGAGGACAGTGTTCTGA
The DNA here is from genome assembly GCF_988280905.1 of Pimephales promelas. Taxonomy (NCBI): domain Eukaryota; kingdom Metazoa; phylum Chordata; class Actinopteri; order Cypriniformes; family Leuciscidae; genus Pimephales; species Pimephales promelas. The sequence continues at coordinate 38,127,778 of NC_142770.1, read as the reverse complement.
ACTGCATATTCTTGTCTCAGGAATTCCTGAATGTTCTGAGGGAAAGTTGACATCAAAGTACCCATCACCTTATTTGTCTTTATTGGTGGCTTGAGAAAGGAGGGAGAGTCAATGTAGTAAGCCAGCAGTCTTTGATGGCGAACAGCCAAAGTTTGTGTAACATTTTTAAAGGGCACCTATCCACAAGTTTCCGAGGGGCGCTCCTGTAAAAAATAAAGTGGGTGAAACTTCCGGTGACGCGGCGGAAGTAGCATTCCAATGGTATTTTGTGTGTTAGTTAGCGTAGAGGCTAGCTGTTTTTCGGAGAATTATTTTACTATTTAAAGACGCAAATCTTTATGAGAGATGTCGTTACGGAGCTCAGGGACTGTTCGCGGTTGTATGTATAGCCGGATTGAACTAATTTAGTGGCTTAAACGGGATTGTTTTGAACATAAGCTGAAAACGAAATCCTGCCAACGACTGTAGTTTCCATCACCTCCCAAAAGACGACAAATCTTCCTGTGTACAGTGTGTTTTTTTAATTTTAATTGTTTGTCAGCTCACACAACTGTCTGTCACCATGCCTTGATGAGTATTGATTATTAATAATGTTATTATAATACTCCCAATCAACTACTGCGGAGGGTAAAGGTACTGTTATTTAACCCTTTTGAATTTCGTTGAGGTTGTGTTCCCACATCGTTAGCTAGTTTGGATCGCTATAACTTGAATGACTGTCAACTGTTGAATGAACGATTGTCAAGGATGTCAAATCGCGCTTTGTTTACTTCCAACCGGAAGTCGCGCCCACTTTTGCACGCAAGGCCTCATGGGGCGTAGGAAACTTGTGGATTATGCCCCTTTTTACAAGATTTAATATTGGTCTCGGGTGTCCCCAGAATGTATTTGTGAAGTTTCAGCTCAAAATATCCCATAGTTAATTTATTTTAACCGTTTGAAAATGTCATTTTGGCCTGATTATAAATGAGCAGTTTTGGGTGTATACCACCTTAAATGCAAATGAGCTGCATATCCCCGCCCTGCCTTTGGATGAGGGCGTAACTTCATACCTATGGCAGTCACTCGCTGTTTTGTCTGTCATTTAGCGTATGTTTGAATCAGAAAATATAAATAGTACGAAGAGACTCCAGGAGAAAAAACACAAATGAGAATGGACCAGTACGTCTCGGTATGGTTATTTAATACATTTATTTACTTATAGAGTTGTAATTGCGTCTTTTTGCTAGTATGAAAGTGCACCACACACACACACACAAACACTAACGCTGGCGCAATTTTTTGAAACTACATAGACATTCTGTGATAAAGTTTGCTACGTACAAGTGAAATTACAATTATGCGAGGGACCTGTGGCGTCATGTTTACTTGTCATACAGGTGCTTCTGTGGCAAATGTGAGAAGATGGCTAACTAACTTGAAGAAAAACATGTGAACGACACGTGAGCGTCGAACTTTAACGTTAACCCCGAATGTATAACCGATTAACACAGCTTACAAAATGTACATAAAACAGTGTTCAGTAAAAATCGGTCTAAGTTAACGTTAAAGCCACTTGTCTCAACCAGACTCATTCGACATAAAACTACTTCAGTGTGCCGTTTCCTCTAACTACACAATGAGCAAAATAAAATCTGTTTTATAAGCAATACAATGACAGTAAAGTTGATAAATACTTGTTCAAGAGGCTAGCATACCTAGTTTTGCTGCCGGATCCCGAACAACTAGATGAAGTTCTTCTTCAACTGTCTAATTGCGCAACTGCGCATGCGCGAGTCGAAAATGCATTTAAAAAATAGTTGTTTCATCTTATGCTGAAACTTGGTAACCAATGATCAGTAACTATATCAAGCTCTGTTAATAAAAATATTCTGTTAATAAAAAAAATCTGTTTAAAAAAAATAGGACTGTGAAGCAGCAGCAGCCCTTGGGCTTGCAAATTTGCTTTAATCTTCCCAGTTATTTTATAGCATGGAGGGAAAAAAAGAAAAAGATTCAGAACCTATTAATAAATAAATATGTGTGTGTGTGTGTGTGTGTCTGTGTGTGTGTGTGCGTGCTTGCCCTCTTTGTGTGTGTGTGTGTGTGTGTGGTGTATATAGTTAGCCTGGTAATACCAGACTCTACTTCACTTTGCTTCGTAGACAGAGTCTGGAATGGCATAATAGAGAAGTGTTTTCTCTCTCGCAAGGGGGCGCTTCTCTGAAGTTTAAAATCATTGGTTACCCGTAAGCCAATCAGATAAGTTTATTTATGACGTATGTTATGCGCCGACACGGCCGCATCGAGACATTATGCATCGAACTCAAATCTATGATCGAACTTCCACTGTAGACAGGGAGCGGCGCTTTTGTAAGGGCTGCAAAATGTGTGCCAACCGGGAATGAACAATTCACAAACTAGGTTATTTATATGATTTACTGAGTTGCTGCCACCCCGCAACGTCGGCTTGCCCTGCTCTCACGAGCCATGACTGATTTAGCTTCCGCCGCCCCGCAGCGCCGCGAGGACGAGCCCCAGCCCCTGCTCTCACCCTTTACTGTCTATGGCTCTCACGAGTCAGGAATGATTTAGTTTCCGCCGCCCCGCAGCGCCGCGATCGAGGGCGAGACCGAGCCGCTGCTCTCGCGAGTCATGAATAGGAAGTTTATTTTACTGATTTTCTGAGTCATTCGAGTCATTTTGCTTATTTAAGTGGCTTAATGCTATAATTTTAACAGCCAAATTCCCCGATCACATCCACCTACGCAATGTTGATCATATTCTGAATTAAGAAATCATAATGCAGTAAAAAATGATTTACAGGGAATCACTTTACCTTGCTTCCGAGTTTTACGTTCATTTGTCACGTGACATACACAATGAACAGATTGTTCATGAATCACATATCTGGGACTAATGCAGCAGGATGTCGAAACGAAATATGGTGGATTATTATTATGATAATAAGAGCGCGCCAGGAGCGTTCACAGCTGAGGAAACCGACGTTATTGTCATGGCCGTAAAAGACAGAAAACTGACGTTAAATGGGGGTAAGTTATGTCCTTATATAGTTATGCATATACTTATGGCCAAACAGGTCTGATCCGTCATTACTACAATTAGCCTGAAAAAAATGGGTAGCCTAAATGCTAAAGCTTGAAATGACAATATTTGTCCTTGTTATAATGATTTGCAAAAATAAAAACGTCTGCACGCGCCGGTCCTAGCTGTAAACACTGATGATGCGAGCGAAAAACTGGAGTGAACATGGCTGTAAACGACTTTTGCTTCAGCTTGAAAAACCCCGGAATGTTCTCCATAACAGAGCGAATTGCATCCCGTGTCTTGTTTCCCATTTCTGCAGTTGTTTCGGTATTCGGTTTTCGATTTCTCTAACCTACAATGTACTAGGGGTTGAACCGACTAGTCGATTAGTCGACTAGTCCAGTGGTTCTCAAAGTGGGGTCCGAGGACCCCTGGTGGTCCGCGAGCTAAAGCCAGGGGGTCCGCGAAATAATTTACAACCTAACGTTTTTTTCCATGCTATGAGTCATGTTTTCTTTATCATCTGAAAACATGCTGTTTATTCCTAAGTAACTTATATAAAGCATTTAACATAAAACAATACAAAGTAGACACTTAAAGTTTTCTATAGATAGATAATCTATGTCTGTGCGTCAAGTAGACTATTCGCTGCTGTTGATTTTGCGGGACGTGCGCCAGAAAGGAGACAGATCGACGGCATGAACCCGCATCCGGTTCTTTTCTGTATTTTTAAAAGGCATGACATTTTGTAGTCATTTATAATGTAGCCTATACACAAATAAAAAATGGACACTTTACCGTTTCGGATGATGCACTCTTGTCTTATCTATGACCATAAATAAGAGTATTCCTGTTTCCACTGCTGAGGAAAAATTCCCATGTAATTGCGCGCCGGCGTCTCGCGTGCGCGCACAATAGTCAGTTCTAGCACTGCTACTGTAGATTTGACATTAGAAGTCTGATCATTATCAAAATAAAAGTGCATAGTGACAGGGCCGTACCCACAACTGAGGTTGCAAGGATGCACATCGCGATGATACTGACCTTCTCGTCTGAGGTGCTTCAGCAGACTAACAACGATAGCTCGTCAATGTCAAAATTTTTGAGTCGGAGTGAACTCAAAGTTCCCCGCACGACGTTTCAGTCAACGGTCATAAAGTGCGAGATAAGATGTAGGCCATAATTAACATAAACTAAACAGCTGTTTTAGATAAAAGTTTTAAAAAACGACTGAAACAATCAGTTTGCAAAGTATTAATCAAGCTCAACTTTAACAAAGGAAAAAGCAGGTCAATAGAAACATACTGTGCCCATGAGATTAACATTATGGATTATATTTAACATATACTGTATGTTTTTTTTTTTTAGCTAATTACAGTAGCTCAAATTAACAACGCACGCACCTATTAAACATAATGCCATTATCATTGTATTTATAGGCTTATGGGCTTTATTTGTGTGCAGAATAGGCCTAATTATTGAAACATTTCTCTTTTAAGGCCATTCCTGATTGGAATATGTGATTGTGTTTCGTGACATCTTGACAAAAAAAAAAAAAAAAAAATGTATGCCACTGACTGACATGCTTCTACACTCTAAAAAATGCTGGGTTGTTTTAACCCAATTTTGGGTAAAATATGGACAAACCCAGCCAATTGGGTTAAAAATATAATTTAAAAATGTAACCCAATGGCTGGGTTTGTCCATATTTTACCCAAAATTGGGTTAAAACAACCCAGCATTTTTTAGAGTGTACTAAATCTATAGTTATCCAATTGTGGGGCCTTAAAACACCTTAAAATGCACATGTGTAGATCAAGAACATCAAAAATTCCTAAGTGAGGGATCCTAAGTGATTCCTAGCAAGATCACTTTCGTTACCTCAGTAGGCTATTTAGAAATTCCTGCATAGTACCCTGGGTGGAGACCATTCATTTTGTGCAAAAATATTTCATTTGCCGCTCACACATTAACTTTGTGCTCAATAACTGTTATAAATATGAGGGGGGTCCTTGGAATTTTTTTTCCCCTGAAAGGGGTCCCTGGCACCAAAATGTTTGAGAACCCCTGGACTAGTCGACCTTAATGCAATGCCGTGACGCTTTAAGCTTGACGTCGACTAGTCGCGTTGATCATGTGACACTGTATGATTGCGCTAATTTTGATAGTCTATGGTCGCGTTACAGATGACAACAGATGAAGAGCCTAGAGGGTCATTGCAGCAAGAAAGCAGCATTGGTACATAAAGCGTAAACCTAACCGTCACTGGTGTTAAGACCAATCAGGGATGAGTTCCGAAATGGTATATGGTGGGGTCCGGATAACAGAATAGTACCAAAATAAAGTTTTAATATAGGGATGTAAAATAAAAATTAAAGGTGTCAAACACTGGATTTTATTATTACTTTATAATATCTCCTAAAGAGCATACATTATAAATTATAATGTTATTATATAATAACAATTAGTATATAATGTATACTATTACTATAATTTTTGCAACAAAATTGATCAATTTAGAAATTAAAGGCATTTTACCAAACCTGAATTTTATCATCTGATTTGACGGGACGTGTCTGTATTACTTCAATATAAACGCCCACTAATGTTATTGGCAGACATGTTTGTACAGGGTTTCCGCGGGGCATTAAAAAGTATTAAAAGTCATTAAATGGATTTTGCGAAAATTAAGGCCTTAAAAGGCATTAAAAAGCATTAAATTTGATTCTTACAGGCATTAATTTTTTTTTATAGTTTTGAAGAGAATTTTATACAAATTTATTTGAATATAGCCTTCATAATTAATAATTTGTATTTGCGCTCGCAAAATATGTACGTTAGTATCGAATGTAAAAAATAGGTTAGTATGATAAACACGCGGAACCATTTTGGTAATTGCTTCCGGCCAGAGCAAAATTGCCGTGATTCAGAGGTGACGCGGGCATTTTGCACAGCAGTGGACAGGTCTGAAACTACTGAAAAATGGGAAAGTGCAAATTTCAGCAGAAGTGGCTGGAAAATGAAGATTTCAAGACATGGTTGCAGCCCGTTGCTGGTAAACATTATGAAGGATTTTGCCGCGTTTGCAAAAAAAGGATTTAAGTTGGGGACAATGGGCGTCGGCGCCGTAAATCACACATGCAGTGTGACGGCCACAAATCGCGCTAAGAGTCAAACAGCAATCAACGATGCCTAATTACTTTGGTGTGACCGACAAATCTACAAGTAACGTTACGACGACAACAGATGCTGTAGTCACCAACGTTTGTGTAGCAATATTTTAAAAAAACAAAAAAACAATTGACCTTTCGCCGGCCCCTCCCACAAAATGGCCATTGTCCAATCACACATCATAGCAACCGTTACTGTGTGAGCTGCCCGTCAAACAGTAAGCGGTGTGCCCACGGCGTTTGTAAATCGGACACATGATACACAGAGAGATTGTCTGGAGAAGTTGTGTTTTTTCCCTTTCCAAAGCCCAAAACACAACACGAGCGGTGCCTAAGATGTATTAAACAGTGTGGACGCCCCAATTTCAGTTAAATGTGTCGAACATGGTTAACTCGTCTCGCGTGCAGCGTGCGTGCGACTGAGATTAGTCAAAGAAGCACGGAGAAAGCAGATCAAGAGGATCCACAAAGGACTTACTGTACATTTTCTAAAGGGTTGTTGTTAACATACCATGATATTCTCTGGGAAAATGAGCAGCAGACAGCTAAGTTAGCAGTGCAGCACCGTAACGTTAGACTACAGTTTAGAGGACGTTCGCAACGGGGAAAGCATGGAGCTTACATGACATCAGTTCATAGGCTATATCAATATCGTAACGAATATAAATAACCTTAAATAACGTATGGTTCTCTGCCTCTTTCCGTCTCTTATTGTATAAAAGGCTTTGACATTTTTGGGTGCCTGCCGCTTTAAGACTCTTCTTCTATGGTTACGGTAAAGGAAGTGACGTGTGTGTTGGCTCGAGTGAGAAGAGAGAACGAGTTCAAGTTAACAGTTGCAGTTTAGCCCTCGTACATGGGTTGATTAGTCTGTATAGTTCATCCTGAGAAATCCAGCTTCCAGTATTCCATGTATTTAGTGAATGAAGAAAAGTAAGTGACTGTTATTTTGTTGTGTTTATGTTTCTATATCGTAGATTTACCGTGTATTCACATGTGCCCAGCGAGATGAGTGAGTTCCCTTTCGTAGTCACTTCGAGTTACGTCAGAAGTGACGGAGATTGGGGGTTTCGCATAGAAAGCCAATCCTCTTCGAGTATTTAAACACGAGCCAATGGCATGCAATGCCTTGGGGCTGCGGAATTTTGCATAGCGTACTCCGCCCTACTCCGTGAGTATAAAAGGAGGAAGTGAACGCAACCGCAGTATGTTTTCGCTTCGGAGCCAAGAGAACCTCTTCACTCCTGAAAGCACTGTTCAAGACTCTTCGAGACGAGCGTCCTCTTCAGTGTTGGTGTGACGGCGGTACCCAGCGAGATTCTGCATCGCCTGCGATCTGAGCAGTGGTCTGCCAGACTTTGCGCTTCTCCCTGGTCGCTTCAGCGCTGAAAGAGTGAATTTCCTCCTCTCATTGAAAGAGCTGCACGCGCACGTCTTTTTAAAGACGGTTCGCCCGTGCTCTTCTGGGTGTGATTGATTTCTGTCGTCATCTGATGGTCACGATCGCTGCTTTGTATGCCTGGGCATTTCAGCATGCAGCAGCAGCGTTCGTGGATGACTCATTTTCCTTCTGTGGGAACATGACCATCTCTACACTGAGGTCGAGACTCAATGATCTCACTTGAGTGAGAGTCCCGGTCCCCCCCGCTCGATCGGTTTCCTCCATAGGGGGCCCGTCGACCCGGGGACCTGGTGATTTTACGGTGATGGTGTGGGATAAAGCCCCGACGATTCCTCGGGCCACACCTCCCGCCTCAGTGCGAGAGCCAGCGAGCGTTAGTTCGATTCAGTCGGTTGCTTCTTCGGTGGCACCGGCTGCTTCGGGCAGCGCTCCAGATGATGATGCGATGTCGATCACAGCATCACTAGGCGGGCTTGACTCCTCGGGAAGTGAGGATGCGGCCGCGTTGCCTCCCTCGGGAGCGTCAGCGCCGCCGTGTCTGATCCCGCGATGATGGCCGTGCTATCTCGGGCGTCCGTGAGCATCGGGTGGGGGTGGAACTCCGCCCCATCCCGATCTCTCGCGGCTGAATAATTGGTTTTTGGGTAACGCTGCCGCCTTACGGCCACGGCCAACCCCAATTTCCTTTTTTCCCCGAGTTGCATGCGGAACTGACACGCACTAAAAAATAAATAAATAAATAAAAAAAAAAAAAATAAAAAAGCGTGCTTAGTTCCCCGCCCTTCCTCCCCTCGGCGATGCGGCTGTCTGTGGGTACGCTGGGGCTCCCCCGGTCAACCGGCGGTTGCTCTCAGATGCCCCTCCAAAGCCTATGGGTTCTCGTCGTCTATGGCGGCGCGATTCTGTAGAGCGGCGGGACAGGCAGCCTCCGCCCTGCATATGATGAGCACCTACAAAGCTAGCTGCTCAGGAATGTGCACGAGGAGGTGACGGACCAAGCGAGCTGCGAGCCTGTCGCCTACCTTGTCCTTAAACGGGTCACGGAGGCGGTCGCTCGCTCCCTTGGTCAGGTGATGCCCACCGCTGTGGTCCAGGAGCATCATAATGTTCGGCGGTGCGGTCCAGGACTTTGCCCAGCACTTCTCGACCGCCTAGGAGCAGACGAAGGCGGTTTCTCTGCCCCGACGGCCAGCTGCTGCCTCCAACCAGCCGTCGGCTCGGACGCCTCCGCCAGCTCGCCGCCGAGGACGCCCCCCTGCGGCTCCCTTCCCTCCCACGCGGCCCCAGCAGCAGCCTTCAGCCGGTTCGCGTCGCGGAGGAGGCCACAGGTAAGCGTCCCAAGAAAAGAGCCCCCCCTCAGGCCGCGTGCCCCGCTAGACGCCAGGCGAAGCGATGTTCCTGAGGCGGGCCGCTCAGTGATAGTGTCATGGTTTTTCTCAGGAGGCGGTGGCAGGGCCAATCCTTCCCCGGTGGAGGGCCGGTGGAGAATCTTTTGTTCTAGCTAGCTCCCTGAGCTGGTTGAGGAAAAGCTGACACTGTCATTGAGCACACAGACTGGAATGAGCGCGCACGACGTCCAGTGCGTCGCCCCGTTCATTCCTCTCTGTCTCGGAGGGCGCGGAAGGGTGCGTGTGTCGTCCCCGGGCTACGCCAATCCCTTCCCCCTCTGTCGCCAGACCCCCGGCAGAACAGACCCCCGTGGAACGCTCTGCCTTCCCTGGTCTCTTCTGTCGGGGAGCGGGTTTCGACGGTGCATCCGGACGGGGTAACTCCTGCACGCATGCCGGTCGACCCGCCTCGCTGCCCCTCCGGGGGGACGTCTGTGGTTCGCATGACCCCGTTGGCTCACTTCCTGGAAGCCTGGCTAGCGCTTCCCGGGGTTCCCGCTGGGTCATCAGAACGATCGGATTCGGCTACGCGATTCAGTTCGCACGGTCTCTTCCCCGCTTCAGGGGAGTTCGCTCCACGATGGTTGGTGGCAATGCCCCAGTCTTGAGAGCGGAGATTGCGACCCTGCTGGCGAAGGGTGCAATCGAGACGGTCCCTCCAGCCGAGGTGAGGTCCGGGCTTTACAGCCCCTACTTCATTGTCCCCAAGAAAGACCGGTGGGTTACGACCGATCCTGGACCTGCGCATTTTGAACCGTTCTCTCCATCGACTACCGTTCAAAATGCTCATGGCCAAACGCATTTTCGAATGTGTTCGGTATCAGGATTGGTTTGCAGCGATCGACCTGAAGGACGCGTACTTCCATGTCTCCATTCTCCCTCGACACAGACCGTTTCTTCGGTTTGCCTTCGAGGGCCAGGCATACCAGTACGCCGTTCTCCCATTCGGGTTAGCTCTGTCCCCTCGCGTCTTCACGAAGATCGTCGAGGCAGCCCTTGTTCCCCTTCGCGAACACGGGGTTCGCATCCTGAACTATCTCGACGACTGGCTGTTACTAGCACACTCTCGAGCTCAGGTTTGCGAACACAGAGACCTGGTGCTACGGCACCTAGCCCGTCTGGGCCTTCGGGTCAACCGGGAAAAGAGCAAACTTTGCCCCGTGCAGAGGATCTCTTTTCTCGGCATGGAGATAGACTCGGTCGCCATGTCCGCGCAGCTCACGAACGAGCGCGCGCACTCACTGCTGGCTTGTCTTCGACAGTTCGAGGGCAAGAGTGCGGTTCCACTGAAACTATTTCAGAGGCTCCTGGGGCATATGGCATCCGCGGCCGCGGCAACGCCGCTCGGTTTGCTTCATATGAGACCGCTTCAGCTGTGGCTTCGCGATCGAGTCCCGAGGTGGGCATGGCATCGCGGCTCGCTCCGAGTTCCAGTGACTCCGACGTGCCGCCGATCCTTCTTCCCGTGGTCGAACCTCAGCTTTTTACGGACAGGGTCCCTATTCAGCGAGTTTCCAGGCATCTCGTTGTCTCCACGGATGCGTCTACCACGGGTTGGGGTGCCATGTGCAATGGGCATGCAGCCGCCGGTTCCTGGACAGGAGCCCAGCGCCTCATGCACATCAATTGCCTCGAGCTGTTGGCAGTACGGCTCGCCCGGCACCGCTTCCGAGCGTGCTCTAGGGCCAGCATGTGCTTGTCCGCTCAGACAACACTACGGCAGTAGCGTACATCAACCACCAGGGGGGGTCTACGCTCGCGCCGGTTGTCGCAGCTCGCCCGCCACCTCTTGATATGGAGTCAGAAGCACCTGAGGTCCCTTCGTGCAGTTACATTCCTGGAGACCGGAACCGGGCAGCCGACGAGCTGTCCCGGGCCCGTCCCATCTCCGGCGAATGGCGACTCCATCCCCAGTCGGTCCAGCTGATTTGGGACCAGTTCGGGGAGGCACAGTTAGACCTGTTCGCCTCTCGGGACTCGTCCCACTGCGCCCAGTTTATTCTCTGACCCGCGGCTCTCTCGGCTCGGATGCGCTGGCGCACAGCTGGCCACGGGGCCCACGCAAGTGTGTCAATTGGTGTTCTTCTCGCTGAGAAGACCCCCGGAGATGTTCGATCGGAGTCATGCTTCCTTCCTGCAAGAGGGGTTGGAGCGCAGGCTGTCGCCCTCCACCCTTTGGATTTATGTCGCGGCCATTGCCGCGTCTCATGATGCAGTGAAAGGTAAGTCTATGGGAAGCATGACCTGGTCATCAGGTTCCTGAGGGGAGTGAGGGGGCTAAATCCGCCTCCCTCCCCTCCTGCCCTCTGGGGACCTCTCAGTAGACCTGGGTGCTCTGCAGAGGCCTCCCCTGGAGCCTTTGCAGTCGGTAGAGTTTTTGCCCTGTCCTATGTGACAGCACTCCTGATTGCATTGGTATCCATCAGGAGAGTAAGGGACCTGCACGCACTCTCTGTTGACGAAGTGTGCCTGGAGTTCGGGCCGGCTTACTCTCACGTATTCCTGAGACCCCGGCCTGGATATATGCCCAAGGTTCCTACCACTCCCCTCCGGGACCTGGTGGTGAACCTGCAAGCGCTGCCCCTGGAGGAGGCAGACCCAGCCTTGGCACTGCTCTGTCCGGTACGTGCTCTCCGCACCTATGTCGACAGAACGCAGTGTTTCAGGACCTCAGACCAGCTCTTTGTCTGTCATGGGGGGAGCCAGAAGGGAAGGGCTCTCTCAAAGCAACGGCTGTCCCACTGGATAGTGGATGCCATTGCTTTGTCTTACCAGCAGCAAGGCCTTCCGTGCCCCCTTGGTGTGACGGCCCATTCCACTCGGAGTGTAGCCTCCTCTTGGGCTTTAGCGCACGGCGCCTCGCTAACAGACATCTGCAGAGCTGCAGGCTGGGCGACACCCAACACCTTCGCCAGATTCTATAATCTGCGAATTGAGCCGGTATCCTCTCACGTACTCGTTTCGGCCAGTTCTGGATCCGCTCAGGTGTCTTCGCTTGCTCGCCACTCCACTCCCCGGACTGGATAAGTGCGATATTTCCTCAGTTCTTCCATTGAAGTCTTGAGTCCTCCAGCACCGACGATGCGGGCACCACTGCTGTTGCTCTGGATGCTGGCTAGGTGCCTCCATGCGCACGGTTCCCCTTGGTAACCGTCTCATGTGTATTATCCACTGTAAGCCTCTCTGAGCATGTGTCTTCCCTTGGCAAGCCATCTGCCACCCCTGGAGTTGAAATTAGTAGCCACCTGCGGTTGGTACTCCAGTGTTCCATATGTGTTCCTATGTGGCCATATGTGTTCGTAAGTCCTCCCTTCGGTAGGCAGCTAGTAGCATGTCCCTTCCGGGATATGTTTCCCAGTGTACCTTGGTAATCCTGTGTCAAAGTCGGATCCCCAAAAAAAAAAAAAAAAAAGAGGTAAGGCTCGGGGGTCCAGACTTTCGCAGGGCACTGGAAGACAGCTTGAAGATGGCGTGATGGCACTGACCCCCAATCTCCGTCACTTCTGACGTAACTCGAAGTGACTACGAAAGGGAACGTCTCGGTTACGTATGTAACCCTCGTTCCCTGAGTAGGGAACGGAGACGTTACGTCTCCCTGCCACTTCTGCTGTATCGCTGGGTAGACGCCGAGTTCAGTCTTGGCTCCTCAGCGAAGACATACTGCGGTTGCGTTCACTTCCTCCTTTTATACTCACGGAGTAGGGCGGAGTACGCTATGCAAAATTCCGCAGCCCCAAGGCATTGCATGCCATTGGCTCGTGTTTAAATACTCGAAGAGGATTGGCTTTCTATGCGAAACCCCCAATCTCCGTCACTTCTGACGTAACGTCTCCGTTCCCTACTCAGGGAACGAGGGTTACATACGTAACCGAGACGATTTCTGTTGTTAGAATAATGTTCATGCTGTAAATGCTGTGGGAGATAATATAGCTAACTTGTGTGAGCCTTCAAGTTACGTGCTAATGTTTATTTTATTTTAGTTAAAGAGTTAATATCGTGCTCAGGAGACCATGTGCGATCTTTTATGTGTAGTAGCCTTGTCTGGCCAGTAGTGATGTGTCGTTCATGAACGATTCGTTCATTTTGAACGAATCTTTAATATGACTCGGGACTACCGAGTTTTCCCAGAGAGTGATTCGTTCATTTTGTGTTACCCGCGCATGCGCATTGGGCAATATGGGTTCTGATTCTGTACAGGAAACAGAAATGATTAGTTCATCTCGCGAGTCTCGAGTTCGGCCGGTGTGGTGAAGAGATGGGTCCCCCTGAAGAGATGAGTCCCACCTTAGGACCCCATAGTATGCCAGTAGTATGCCTGATCAAAATATGTTCTCGCGATAACTTGATAAAAGCAGTTTGTTGCCCTCAAGTAATACGTTTATTTGTTTAGCGCTTTTCAAGTAAAACCTTTATTTGTTTAGCGCTTTTCATAGTAGGTTGCGTCAACAGCAGAGGAGAAAGTCCGCGAAATTGTATAAATATTAATAAATATTACTGTTATTTTGTCATGAAATGTAATTTTAAGAGTTTAAAAGTCGATAAAATAGTTGTTTAAAGCTCAAATCTGTGGTTTATTTATAAAGATAGCGCCTTTTTAAAACATTGTTCTGATTTAGATTTGTTCTGTAGCCTGCTGACTTATTGACTGAATCTTTTAACTTGTTTTATTTCTTGACTTGTATGAGCTTATTTTACCTTTTAGGCTACTTATTAATAATGTCTATTATTGATCAATAAAACTGAAATTTAACAAAAGTGACAGGATTGTGTCATATTATTTCATGTACCTTATATAAGAATTTTTGATAACACTTTAGAATACGGTTGGTGAATAACTACACAAGAACTAATGAGTAACACAATATTAACAATCTAGTAACTATTATTAACTAACAAGAAACTCTGATTAACGAACTAATAAGTAATAGCGCACAGACGAAAGTGGTAGTTCACTATTAAGTAATTAATAACTACAATTTTTTTAATACTTCCCAGAGAACTACTGAAAAAGTTTATTAAGAATCTAGTAACTACTATTAACTAAAAGAAACTCTTATTAACGAATTAGTAAGTAATAGCTCACAGATGAAAGTGTTATTAGATACTTCTGTGGGAATTACTAATTATTTGGATTCGTATTATAAAGTGAAGATCATTGGAACTAACTAGTAATGACTCAAGTGTTACTACATGATCTAGTCATGATTTGTGCAACCGTTTGAGATTTTTTGTGAACTTTAGTAACTTTTAGAAAATGTCTTTAGTAACACTTGAGTCATTACTAGTAGAATACTGAAGAATGGGATGTCACCACTTCTTTTTCTGTCTGTTGAGAAAAAGCAACACCAGTGACTGATCACATCTTCTTTTCATCAGTTAGGGTACACCAGTAACTGAACAGAAACTGTTTAGAAAAATAAGAACATGATACATGATAGAGACATGTACAGGAAAGAGCAAGACAATTATAATAATCATTAATAATATAAATATCAAATCTGTTTTCTGTATCATAGTTAGGATTGGATTCTGTGGCACTCATTTGTGTGGTTTCAGCAGTGGTGAATAGATATAAATGTATTTTGATGATCCATTGTTTTTAATCTTTTTGTACATAGTTTATGCTATTTTATCAACTTAACGCTGTATCCTCCAATAAAGTGTTGTGTATTAAAGTATTGTAAACATGGTGTGAACGTGGTGTTCAGTTCTACAATGAATAAAATATTTTACTAGGCTCATACGAGTTTATTTCCTATAATAGACAAAAAAATCCTAGCCTCTCTACTGCATTAAAATGGAAGCAAGCACATTACTGATGTCAGAAATGTAAGACACAAGAAGAGGGGGCGAAGATTACATTTTGGCAAAAAAATTATCAAAGTTTGTTTTTCATGATGGACAGATATGCTGCACTTCCACAGAGGGACAGTAACACCCCTGGTTAGGATACAATTGACAGGATACTTTCTCTTGCTGTGTTTACTAAATAATGTTGGACACAATTTTCAGACACTTATGTAAAAGTGGGAAAAACTTTTTTTTTTTTTTTTTTATTTTAAACCATACAAGTCCGACAAAACTGAAGAGATTTCGCTGTCTGTCCTAACACACCACACAGAGACAGATGCGCACAACCGTGGATATTCCACTGTCCATGAACCCACTATTTAGTACAATGGAATATGTGCTACGTGGGATGTCCATAGCTCAGGTCAGGAGAGGTGTAGAGAGCCAGGACTTGTCTCATTGCCCTCATCAGAATCAGACATTTTTCTGTCGCCATCCACAATGAATAGGCTCATCACGAACGGGGGTTAGGAAACGCTTAGAAAGCGGCTAGGGCCCTCAAACTCTGGGGCCTGACTCAAGGTCCCTAGACGACGGAACTCGCCAAGTTTCGGGGTCCTGTGACCTTCCGTGTCCTTATGGCAGCTCGTTTCGTTAGTTTGACCTTTTTGACCCCTGTCAGTTTTAAAATTAGCTTTTTTTCAGCCTTTTTCAACCTTTCGACTATTGAACGAGGTCCCAGGGCCACCAAACTTTCCCACCCGCACCAGGGGTCCATGGCAAGATGAAAAATGTTGCCCCCCTAGTCGCAAGGCCATTGCGAAGCGGTGTCCACGAAACCACTATGGCAAATACAGTCATTAAATGGGCGAGTGGGATTTTGACAGAAAGGTCCCAGGGGCCCCAAATTCAGCAAGCTGACCCTTGGGCCCTACCCAAGTGACATACCGAAAGCGCCGGGCTCTAGGGCTAAGACAACACTTTTTTACCCTTTAACCCTAATCTCAGCCCTACAGTCTCTTTGACTCATGTACCTTAAGAGCCTTTTGAGTGAAAGTTGGTTAAAAGTGGCACACTTGCTACAGGAAGGTTCTAGGTTTTCACCCTTCGCCGTGCATCGGGGACCCATGGAGGGTCCAAATCTCAAATCTCAATGTACCATGACCCTGCATCTGCGTACGGGGGCCGTCCCACGGTCCACTTATCGGCATAGCGATTTCGCAGACAAGTTTCCCTTTTTCGATCTTTCGACCACCACCAAACGTTTCCACCCGCACCAGGGGGGCGTGGCAGAAAAACGGCGCCCCCTAGTTGATCGGCCATTTCGAAGAGGTGCCCGCGAAACCACTATGGAAAAATACATTAAATTAATGGGCGAGTAGGATTTTTACAGAAATGTCCCAGGGGCTCCAAATTCAGCAAGCTGACCATTGGGCCCTCCCCGAGCGACATACTGAAAGCGCCAGGCTCTTGAGCGAAGTCAAAACATTGTCAGCCTCTAACCCTTACGCTAACCCTAACTCACGGTCGCTTCTTTGACCTTGTGACCCCTGAACGAGGTCCTAGGGCCACCAAACTTTTCGTCCCGAGCGACATACCGAAAGCACCGGGCTCTAGAGCCAAGGCAAATGTTTTTTAGCCTCTGTGCAAAATTTCTTGCTCAAGGATGTTTCAATCCCACCCTGAAAGAGCCTTTCAGGCTCTTAAATAATTTGATGAAGGGGGGGGGGGGGGGGGTGATTTTTAGCAAAGGCCCTAGAGTTCCATGCTTCGGGGCCCTGCGTCAGGGGCCCCTGGAGAGTTGGAATCTGATATCCCAAGTTACCACGACCCTGCGTCTGCATACAGGGGCTGTCCCACGGGCCATTAAAAAGGCATAGCGGTTTCGCAGATGGGCCTTTTTCGGCCTTTCGGCCCCTGAACGAGGTCCCAGGGCCACCAAACTTTTCAAACAAAAAAAATCCTTGTAGCCCATATCTACTGCATTAAAAATGGACGCATACACAATAAAAAAAAATGTCCATAATGAAGTATGCCAGTGTTTCCCAACCCTGTTCCTGGCGGCACACCAACACTGCGCGTATTCTTTGTCTCCCTTATCAAACACACCTGATTCAACTCATCAGCTCATAATCAGATGGGTTAATGAGCTGATGAGTTGAATCAGGTGTGTTTGATTGAGGAGACAAAGAATACGCGCAGTGGTGTGCCGCCAGGAACAGGGTTGGGAAACACTGAGGCATGCACTTCAAAATGGACAATATACTGCTCTTCCACAGGGGTCCAGTAACACCCCTGGTTAGGATAAAATTGACAGGATACTTTCTCTTGCTGTGTTACAGCATGTTTGTGTGTTTTTCAGAGTTCCTCAGCCTCCACGTCTCATGACCTGACTGCATCATCGAGGCCTCAAGAAAAAAAATTGACTGCACATACAATATGAATCAATTACAGATTTAACTTTACATACAGCAAAAGACACTGCATCTATTTGAGTATAATTGGTTAATCCAGGATGGACCTAAAAAAAAAAACACTGTCTCTCAAAATATTTAACCTTACAGTTCATTCAACATTGTTAACACAGCTATGAAGATATTTTCATTCGATCTTCACACTGTAGCCTATAGCCAGAAGGATTATCACAAAAGTATTTGGGAAATGAAAGTTTCCTATAGTCTGTTTAAAGCTGTTTTGTATTGTTGTGCATTTTAAAAAGCTCTATAAATGTCCATGTAAATGTTCATTTTGCTTGTAGTTCTGTGTTAATAACAATATAATCCATTACATCTCATAATTCAGTTGAAATAATTTAGTATCGTATTGTGTAATTTAATCAGATGTCATTTTTATAGCCTGTAAGTTTTGGTTCACTAATTTTATTGCATTGAATGCTATTGTATTGTATGATGTTCTGTTTTAAGAAATAATTATGACAAATCATATGAATTAGAACACAAAATGACATGAATGTAATTTTTAAAAATGTTGTTAAATAACAAATAACTTAATGTTGCAAAACATACCTGAAAATGCTATTTATTGCATTAATCAGGATAAAAAATAAAATTATGATATAAATAAAGTTTGATAATGATTACATTATACGATTTGTGATTCAGTAATTTTTATTACACTGTCTTGTAATCAAGGGTAGACAAACAATTCATATTATATGAATTAGAACACAAAATGACATGAATGTAATTTAAAAAAAATTATTATGCCTTATTGTTTAATAACAAATAACTTAACGTTGCAAAACATACCTGAAAATGCTATTTCTTTCATTAATCAGGATAAAAAAAATAAAATTATGATATGAATAAAGTTTGATAATGATTAAATTACGATTTGTGATTCACAAATTTTTATTACACTGTCCTGTAATCAAGGCTAGACAAACAATTCAAATGATCAACATCGCACTGATTCTAAAGACAAAAACAGTGACAATTATTTGCATTTCGAATACGGTAAGGCAGTATAGCCTAAGCTGCGGTAAATCTCAGCTAGCACGAATCATCGGATAAATGCTATGCTACTAAGCTAACTAAAAACACTAAGAACGAGAAATGTTTAAATGTACAATCTACAGCTTCGGTTATATACTAGTATATAAAACATATAAGTTAAAATACATTAATGACTCGTTATAACGTACTTCAAACGTCTCTTTTAATAAAGTGATTTGTAACCAGGCATTAAAGCGATTACCCATAAAACTAGCTTTGAACCAATCGGATCGCTTGGGTCCTAAGGTGGGACTCATCTCTTCAGGCGGACCCATCTCTTCACCACACCGGGTCCGAGTCTTACGTTCTTCCTGTCAGTCACATAAGAGTCTATTGCTGTCAGCACCGGAAAGAGAAATGATTAGTTCGTCTGGTTCGGGTTCGGCCGGTTCCGAGTCTTTGGTTCTTCCTGTCAGTCACATAGAGTCTATGCTGTCAGTAACGGAAAGAGAAATGATTAGTTCGTCTGGTATGGATTCGAGTCGTTCGTTCAAGTCAGACTCACAAACACTATACAGAAACAGAAATTATTTCATCTTTCGCGTCTGAGTTCTTCGTTCTTTTGTCACGTGACAGCCCTTTAAAATACCTTTGTGTTATAACTTATTACTGAATAAAAATTAGTTTAAAAATATAAATATGTGTTATGTATTTTGGATTAATGTTTATTTTTCCATTCACTATGTCATTCACTATGTTTTTAGCTCATAATAAATCACTGAAAAAGTTAAAGTTGTTTTGTGAAAAGTCACAGTAGCTAAGTAACTTAAACGTGAAGTTATTTAATAAACTTATGAAACCTATGTAGCTTATTACAACACTGGACACACGACTGGATGTTTATTGTTTGTTTATTTTTATGCCAACAAAGCTTTAAAACAAAATGGATAACTATCCAAAAAGAAATTAAATAAAATCAAATAAAAATAAATAAGAATTAAAAGGACTCTAAAGCGACAGCCTAACCATAACTTAAATCACAATAGTTATAACCTAGCACATTAAGCCTAAAACAATATTGCACATCAAGCCAGGATTTTCAAATAAATAAAAAAGAAACAAATGTAAAACACACTGGCTTTTTTAGGGCCTGCTTTAAGGCATGTTTGCATTCAAAAAAACAAGCTCCCGGACCTTGGATGGGCTAAGCCTGTTTCTTCTATCGGAGATAATCTGCCCAGTCTTAGAAAATACTCTTTCAGATGGTACAGATGTGGCCACAATGCAAAGTCTAGCCTTCATGACCTCAGAAAGGCTTTTATAAACAGGTGAACATCTCCTCCACCATGCCAGAGGGTCCGATGTGCGGGATAAGAGAGGCTCTGCAAGGTAGGCCCGTATCTCAACCATAGCATCTGATGTAGTTGAAGTGGTAGAAGGCCTAGAGCTTGCTACCCTCTCGTCAAAGTCCTCCCAAAACATGGCCCTTGCACTGCATGTCGCACCAGAATCTGGAGGATTCTCCTCTTCACTCTGAGTTGGGTTAATAGCTGCTGCAGCTGCTGTAACCCTTTTCACTGTGTCATCAGCTGCCTGGGGGTTGACAAAGGCTTGCTTTTTGAATCTTGGATCCAAACAAGTTGCATCGGCAAGCTTCTCGATGAGCTCCACTTTACCAAATCTTTTAGTCATTTCTGACATTAGGATGTCCACTAGTTTCTTTACTGGTTCAAAGGTGGAGGGATTTCTTTGATTCCGGGCAACAATCCTCTGAAGACCTCTTGTCATCAGAATTATTTTGGAGGCAGTCACAAACCTACAAAAAAAATGTACAATTGTTTACATACTGTACATATAACAAAGCTAAAATCAATATTGCACATATAAATACATGCATGATGAAATATACAGTTTAAAATGTTTTTGTTTTTTTATGATAATCCAAAAAATGTACATTTAAAAAATACTTACTTTTCTGCACTCACTTCGGTAGTGACCTCCTCAAATGGATGAATAATATCCACGATTTCTTGGCAGATTTTCCATTCATCTGGCGACAATGTTGGCAGAGATGCATTAGTGAGAGCCAGGGTGGAGATGATTGGCTCTTTGATTTCAATGAATCTTTTTAACATATAAAATGTTGAATTCCACCTTGTGGCCACATCCTGTTTTAAGCGCAGCTGCTCTTGACCCATCTGTTTTTGCGTGGCCTTCAGCTTATCTGAAGCAACTGTGCTTCTATGGAAGAACTCAACAGTTTGCTTGACTTTTTGCAATATTGCTTGGACCTCTTTCAGTGCAGCTCTCACAATAAGGTTCAGCAAATGAGCAAAACAGGGTATGTGATCCCAGTGGAGGTGGTCTTTCAGGGCTGAAACAATGTTACTGGCATTGTCTGTGACACAGGCTACAATTTTGTCAACCACACCCCATTCATTTGTAACCCTGGTTAGTTCACTTGCCAGGTGAGCAGCAGTGTGTCTGTCTGTCAAGACAAAGCAGTCCAGGAGATAAGAGGTCATCTGAAAATCCTCTATGAAATGGCAAGTCACAGTCATGTAACTTGTGGTAGTCACAGAGGTCCAGCAGTCTGTTGTAAGACATAAAGCAGATGCAGTCTTGATTTTGTCCATGATGTCAGCTCTTAACTTCTCAAACAGCCTGGGCATTACAGTTTTTGTTAGAGTTTTTCTGCTTGGTAGGCTGTATGATGGGTCCAGAAGATGTGAGTATTCCTTAAAGCCCTTATCTTCCACTATAGAAAAGGGCTGAAAGTCACAAGCAATCATTTTGACCAGAGCCTCATCTAGTTTGCTTTGTCTTAATGGATCCATTGGACGCATTACGAAACTGCTCATAGATGTTTGCTGTTGTGGCCTCCTTGACCTAACAGCTCCTTGGATGGTTCTACAGATGAGGTGCCAACCAAAGAAGATGAATATCCAGCAGAAGAGGTGCTGGTGGTGGAAACAGCTCCAGTTGCTGCAGGTCCACTATCTTCAATCTCTGTTCTAACTTGTGCTAACAGCATAGTTGGATGTGAGCTTTTCAAGTGTCTCCTCAAATTTGAAGTGCTTCCTCCTTTAGTGGAAAAAAATTTTCTTGCAGATGTTGCATTTTGCCTCTGTGGCTGAAGTTGCCACAAAATGGGTCCAAACATCACTCCTTTTTCTAGAGCTTGACATTGTCTGACTGATCTGTCTTAGTCTCTTTGCTCCTCACCTTGTACAAAACAACGGGGGATGGGATAGGTGTGAAAGGGTCACTGTCCCCTTGGTGACAGCCTTGAGTGACAGTTGCAATTCAACTCAACCATTGGCTAAACTCTTGTTTGACCCAAACACACACACATACTGTATGTATGTGTGTGTGTGTGTGTGTGTGTGTGTGTGTGTGTGTGTGTGTGTGTGTGTGTGTGTGTGTGTGTGTGTGTGTGTGCGTGCGTGTGTGTGTGTCATGTGTGTGATGTTTTTTTGGTTTTATTGTTTTATATATATATATATATATTTATGTATAAATATATATTTATGTATAAATATATATATTTATGTATAAATTTATGTATAATATGTATAAAATTTATACAGACAATTTATGTATAAATGCAACATCTGCAAGAAAAAAATTTCCACTAAAGGAGGAAGCACTTCAAATATATATATATATATATATATATATAAGACAATATCCTCTTGTGCACCACAGATGCACAAAAAACTAAAACTATTTAAAAAAAGAAAAAAGAAGAAATGCACAGGGACAATAATCAGGGGCGTAGCCAGGACATTATTTCTGGGGGGGCCAGCCTGTGCCAGTCTTTTATTTGGGGTGGCACTTGATTGTCAAAAACTACTATTACTAAAACTCACGCGTGGCTCGTCAGGCCATAAACAATGGATTGAACTCCCTTATGACACTAATAATGTCTAACTGATAAATGTGCGAGTGCAATGTGTCATCATTATGCGAGGGGTTGGGGACCTTAACATGAGACAGGGATGTTTTTCGTGCAAATGACAGAAAGACGCAATATGAATTGTCATATTAGGCAATAATTTATTTAGGTAAACCATTGCATTTTAAGTGCAACATCCAATTTCATTTGTGATAACACAACAGGTTACAACGGTTGCAAAAATCATGACTAGATCATGTAGTAACACTTGAGTAATTACTAGTTAGTTCCAATGATATTCACTTTATAATACGGATCCAAATAATTGGTAATTCCCATAGAAGTATCTAGTAACACTTTCATCTGTGAGCTATTACTTACTAATGGATCTGTATTATAAAGTGAAGATCATTGGAACTAACTAGTAATGACTCAAGTGTTACTACATGATCTAGTCATGATTTGTGCAACTGTTTGAGATTTTTGGTGAACTTTAGTATACTTTTAGAAAATGTCTTTAGTAACACTTGAGTAATTATTAGTTAGTTCCAATGATCTTCACTTTATAATACGAATCCAAATAATTAGTAATTCCCACAGAAGTAGTAACACTTAATCTATGCGCTATTACTTACTAGTTTGTTAATCAGAGTTTCTTGTTAGTTAATAATAGTTACTAGATTACACTCTTAGAAGAAAAGGTTCAATATAGAACCTTAAAAGGTTCTAAAGCGTTACGTATTTGGAACCCCTAAAATGCAATGCATGTGAATGATCAAAAAATTCAACATATGGTGGTTAAAAAATTTGATTAATTAATATCAGACGAAGAGTGCCATTTCACTTTTTATCCTCCAAAAATCTGCATGATTAAAATGTGATATTAAGTTACTACAACAGTTTAATAAACAATAATTTAATAACACCTACAAATGTTGCAGAATAATGTAATATATGAATGAATAATAGCCTTTAAAAAACCTTTGAGCCAAAAGGGTTCTTTCTTCTCATTATTGAACCTTTTTTAGCATACAATGTCCTTTGAGTAAAGAACCCTATATATGATAGAACCCTTTTTCCTAAGAGTATAGCTTCCACTATAATCAATGGAAGTAGCTACACTAGACGTGATTGCGGCGCCAGCGCGTGCGTTTGAAGGGAAAAAAATAGACCAGATTAGTCTAAAAGGGATTTTACGTGTCGTCGTGAACGGAACGCTTCAGTTAGTGCCTGTACCCTAAGTGACACAATTGGAATTGACTTAAGCTAACTGTCTAGCGCTAGCCAGCCAGATAATCATACAAGTTTGCAAAAATAACAGCAGCGGCGCTGCTTAACTAAACTCACTCTATGTCGACGACACATTCTTACACATTAAACTGAGTCAGAAGATAACTAATATGATCTTATCATTTCAATTAATGTTATGCTTTCAAGTATCACCAACTTACACACCTGTTAGTTACAGTGGTATATCCAGTGATTAGCTGCTAGTCTTGAATGTCAGAATGCACGTTATGTCTCGCACTGTTGATGGGGGCGTGACCCAACATGTTGCTAATATGGAGCGTAATATGTAGCGTAAGTGACAAATCAATGACTTGATTAAAAAATACATTTTAGCTTCCTTTTTAGACCGTTACTGGAGTTTGTATTTTTTATTATTATTAAATTTATTTTCCCGTGAGGTTGGGAGGGGGGGCCGGCAGGGGGGCCGAGCCTTGACCTAATGGTGGCCGTGCCCCCCCCTGGCCACCATGTAGCTACGCCCCTGACAATAATAATATAGAACTTTATTATTTTTCAGATGATGTTTATTGCACATATATTCTGTTAATTTTATGTTGATTAACAATATACATTCAGACGCAGTCAATAATATTAATGTTTTATTTGATGCGAGATACCACCCAGATAGCAAACTGACATTGAATCAACGTGGAAATATGACATCGAAACAACGTTGATCTGACATTGTTTTGCTCATCGAATTAACGTTGAACCAACGTCAGACGCGTCATTCTTTCAAAACTAACGGAAAATCAACTTGAAATCAACGCGTTGTTTCAACGTTATGAAAGCAAACCAATTTTCGATTTTCATTTAGCTTTGAAGAATGCCGCGTCTGACGTTGGTTCAACGTTAATTCGATGAGCAAAATCAACGTTGTTTCAATGTCATGAGAGACGTAGTTTCCACGTTGATTCAATGTCAGTTTGCTGTCTGGGCAGCTGTCACGCAACAAAAGAACGAAGGACTGCATAGTGCTATGGATTTATGAACGAACGACTCGAACCCGAACCAGACGAACTAATCATTTCTCTTTCCGTTACTGACAGCATAGACTCTATGGGACTGACAGGAAGAACGAAAGTCTCGGACCCGATCGAACCCGAACCAGACGAACTAATCATTCCTCTTTCCGGTACTGACAGCATAGACTCTATGTGACTGACAGGAAGAACGAAAGACTCGGACCCGACCGAACTCGAACCAGACGAACTAATCATTTCTCGTTCCGTTACTGACAGCATAGACTCTATGGGACTGACAGGAAGAACGAAAGACTCGGACCCGGTCGAATCCGAACCAGACGAACTAATCATTCCTCTTTCCGGTACTACTAGCTTCTGCTGCAGTCAGTGAGTGAGTGAGTGCACTGCATTTCTGTGGCAATGTGGCTGCTGCCTCACACCACACGGCCCACGGCACGTACACAGACAGTGACGAGTCGACATCGACAAAGTATTAGTAACTTTTTTAAGTTCGAACCCGAAGACAAAGACACAAAAGGCGGAGAATCAGGAGGTGAGGTGAAGTAACACTGCAATAGCTTGAACTTATGACCCAACAAATCAGTTTACATTTCGGTTTATTTATCATTTGTCTTTGGCTGTATTACCTATATAGTTTATTTTTATTCATTTCAAATGTAATTAACATTTTCGTAAGTAGGCTAGATGTTTTGGGCTATTTAACATGACACTTTATTTATTCTGCTGAAATGAACGAGATGACTCGATAAAAGATTCGTTCATTTTCATGAACGAGACTCAAAGATCCGAGTCAGTAAAATGATCCGAACTTCCCATCACTACTGGCCAGAGGATGTCGCTATTATCTTTTCTTTAAACCCCCTTTTAAAACAGTATTATGGAAACTGGTTAGTGAAATGGGTAAAACTCTTTATTTCTTTATAAGGAATAATATTTATGTAATTGGAGATTGTTTAAAGGGGCATAGCAATGTCAATTGAGATATTTATGTTTGATGAGCCAGATTTGTATTTTGTGTGTGGATTTATTATTCATGTTGCATAATAATTTAGTACTGTTTAAAGTCCAGGGGTTCTCAACTCCAGTCCTCGCGACCCACTGCTCTGCATATTGTGTATGTCTCCCTTACTTAACACACCTGATTCAGATCCTCAGCTCGTTAAGATAGACTCTACGGCTATCCTAACAAGCTGAGGATCTGAATCAGGTGTGTTAAATAAGGGAGACATACACAATATGCAGAGCAGTGGGTCGCGAGGACTGGAGTTGAGAACCCCTGGTTTAAACTACAGTAACTAATTGTGATTTATTCTGTTTTATCAGACTGTAATGACAATACTGGATATTGGAATGTTCTGATGAGTACTACTGGAATTAATACAGATAAAGAAGGAAATTACATCTCCTCGTCTTTATTCCTGTGTCCTGACCGATACACCATCCTGTTTACTGGCTAAAACCCTTTATGAACTAGCCCTACTTGATTACCTCACTAACACTTATGCATAACGTTAGTTACTTTTTAAACACGAAAATCGCATTCAGCATGACACGCAATCGGTTGCTGTGGTAATGAACAACCTGCTTGTTAAAGCGAACGTGTACTCCTGTATCGGAGGCAAAATGAATAAATATGCAGCGCAAATTATATATTTCGAACTCCAAACAATTAGCCACTGAACCAGTTTATAAAATCTTCAAGGCTGTGCTGGTTGCATTTGAGGTAACTTAGCATGGTCATGGGGTTTTTCTGATTTTTCTTGAGACTGGTAAGCATTAGCATCAACAGTAGTCGTGTCTCATTCATTTCTTAATTTTATATTTGGAATAAATCCCTCCACCGCATACCGTAACCCCTTTTGCTTCGATCTTGCTTGATATC
Source organism: Pimephales promelas (assembly GCF_988280905.1). Taxonomy (NCBI): domain Eukaryota; kingdom Metazoa; phylum Chordata; class Actinopteri; order Cypriniformes; family Leuciscidae; genus Pimephales; species Pimephales promelas. The sequence goes on along the minus strand of NC_142770.1, from coordinate 38,101,490 downwards.
GCGGAGGTATTGCTCCAAAAAAGGTCACTGACACGCACGGGAATACCCTTTGCCGTCATGGCAATCTGTCGCGCTGCCCGTGTTTGACCATTTGTTTGACGGAGGTAGCAGCAGTAACTAAGGGGGGCGGGGCTCAGCGAAAGGCTAATTGTGTGTGTGTATATATATATATATATATATTAATATAAATATCCGTGGTTAGTCATGGGTCGTGTATGGCATTATTTTTTTTTTAAATGGCATTAAAAAGGCATTAAAAAGGCATTAAATTTCATTTGAAGATACCTGCAGAAACCCTGTTGTATATGAAATAGCAAGTGTAACATGTGAAACTCTCTCAAAAACTTTTATTACATTTTACTATCGAGATTAACAAATCATCAAAACTATTAATCAAGTATTTAGATCTATTGCAACACATGAATTATTGCAGTGATGAGCACTGAGCAGATGACAGTCTAAACTGTAAACATGTCATATATTGGATATTAACATCCAATATTGTAAATGGCAGCAGCAGCTTTACATTGGTAGTCCAACACATACAGAGGCTAAGGGATACTCCACTTTCAAATTAAAATTGTCACCATATAGTCACCCTCATGTTGTTTCATACCTGGATTAATTTCTTTCCTCTACTGAACAGAAATGAAAATTTTTGAAAGAATGTCAGTAACCAGACAATTTCTGGTCCCATTGACTTCCATAGTATATATATATATTTTCCTACTATGGAAGTCAATGGGACCAGAAACTGTCTAGTTACTGACATTCTTCTAAATATCTTATTTTCTGTTCAGCAAAAGATATTCATACAGTTTTGAAAGAACAGAAGGGTGAGTATATTATGACAGAATATTCATTTTAAAGTGGAGTATCCCTTAAGCCTCCCCTTATTCCCTAAATTACACATATGATGTTTGTCAATTTAAAAGATGATTATGAAAGTCACAATTGTCAAAACAGAAGAATAACATTTAGTTTTATGTCAATGAACTGCATCTCTTGTCTCACACTATACTGCCCTACAAAGGCAAAGTGCAGTAACTACACAAACAAAGAAACAGAGAAAAAGGCCTTTAAAGTTTTCATACCAGCCAGTAAAACATGTTATGTGTAGATTATGTGGTAATGCATGTCCGAAATGGGACATAATTTAACCCAGATATTTTTTCACAAGACAGAACACATGTCATAAAGCCCATTACAAGTCTTAACTAATTTTTGACCAAATGTGTAATTACTGCGCTTTGCCTTTGTAGGGCAGAATATACGTCATACATCCATTGCTCATATGTGTACAGTCTGGTACAAAACACTCAGACATGACAGCATAACATTGTGATTATCCACCTGTTTCTGCGCCCGTTCTATTTCCCATGATTCATAGCGAATTCAACTGACTTAACGGTTTTCTACTTCCTGCTGTCCTTTTTTCACTAATTGTATCTTAATTTAAATCAATGTTTCATCAACCAATCGCCTGGTTTTAATAAATAAGAAGTATAGTAAACAATAGATGATCATGACAAAAGCGATAGCGCACAAACTGGACTTTGGTCTCATGAATGAAACTCAGCGTAACGTTATGCCTAACCTCAGGCCTGACTATGCATCTTTGAAAGCAGAGGTAGACAGAACTCAAACAAAAATAACCAGCCTAACCTTATAGTACTGTTATTCTGCAGCACTCCGGGTGATAGAAACTGTCGGATGTTTCCTGGATTAGGGAGATCGTGCAGTCATGCATCAGCTATCCTTTGGAAGTTATGAAGAAAAGAAAAACATTCATTAAGTTTTTATTTGTGATTTAATAAAAAATGACGTGATGAGATCACATTTGATGAATGTTTTTTTTTTTCGATTAAGTTAAGCGATGTGGGTATGACACAATCTAAAACACATGGCAAAAAAACATAGACCAGACTCAAACCAGAAGTTCACTACCGGCATCGTCGTCATGGCAGCACGCATTGTTTAGAGCAGAAAAAAGTGGATAACACAAGACAGTTAAAAATATTATAATGTTTATCAACTAAAACGTCAAAAACCCAGTTTCACAGACATATGACATTTACCCCAAAATTTTCCTCTAATCTGTTTATGTAGTTCTGTTTGAGTGCCAAATTTTAGAACTAGGCTATAAGATAATTGTCACCTTATAATTAAAAAATGTAACTTTCAAACATAACTACACAAACTCCTTTATTTTAATAAGTACATCATTAACCATTTACTCTACTTTACAGATTTTAAAACTCAACGCAACAGTGTCAAGCATCAGCAGTACAAGCTCCATGGTGACGGCCTATGACACACAAAGTGAGGTGAAAACCTGCAGAATTGGTGACATGACAGGGATCATTCCCCTATCCCTATGGGACAGTCTTATGGATCAGGTGGTGACTGGTAGAACTTACGAGTTCACAAATTTGTCCACAAGATTGTTTAATGGTCGAATTACTTTAACCACCACAAGAAACACAAAAATCAAGCAACAGACCACAACAGTAGCATTACCAACCACATCATCAAACATAGATGATTTTACAACACAAACTAACACTGTTACACAGGAAGTAGAAGGCAGCACAATTTCTATTAAGAAATTGTGCCCCAAGTGACAGATTTCAACACATAGGAGAAATTCCACAGGTGCACAACCTGTAAAATTCTGAGAAAGCATGAGAGCTACATTACTAAATACAATGGAACTCTCATTGTCAAAACAGACATTGAAGAAATTTCACTGTCATTCACAAATTCTGTTCTGACCAAATTCTTAAAAAGTGAGGCAGATGTACGCCCAGGACATAGAGGAGTTTTTACTTACCTGTGGGCCTCTCACTGTGTCATACACAGATGACAATCATGTCACAGAAATGACAAAATTAGCATCAGTTGAAACACAGGAAAGTGATGGTGAACTTTGCACCATCACAGAAGCGGTGTCATTGAACAACACAGAACAAAAAATCCCTGGTGCAAAGAGACCCGCTTCACCTGCAAATGCACCAAAACACTTACAACCAAAACAAACAGAACCAACACAAACACAACCAAAACAAACATAATAGTAGACACTTACATTTAGACATGGTGGGTTTTTCTTTTCTTTAAAGAAGTTGTACTAGTTCATTTATATAATTTAACTTCCTGAAAAATACATAGGCTATGCATAACTTTTTTTCTTTAAATTTATACCATGTATTATAACTATTTAATTTACATTTACTTATTTAATTTAGATTATATTCATTTACTAGAATTGTTCTAGCAAAACTTGTTTTGCCTTATACTGCTACAGTTGTTCTAACTGATTACATGTGTTCTTTAATTTTGTTGAACATATACACTGTCAATGTACAAACTTTTGTTTACTCACCAATTCTCTCACTGTTTTTTCATAATTCATCTGTTCAAAATTAATCTTGTTCTGAAGAAAAATAAATTGTTCAACAGCAATGTTCCATGTCACTACTTTCTTTAAACTTCAGGAACATCTTGTACAGACACAATTTTTTTACTTTCAACCCCTTACCTGGCAGGAATCACTGGTTATCCTGGATTATTGTTGTTCAAATTTCATTACTCTTAAAACCCATCACACTCTTAATCTGGACAAACTCAGCTTTATAAGAAAAGTGTAAGACTCCAGATGAGATATTTGACCACTGTTTATGATCAAATTGGTTCTCTTACGAGAGGTTCGCATTAGAGAGCTAGCTTACGCTACGGGAAAGATTCATCTTTGCTGAGAAGTTGAAGCCAAAAAATTATTCCATAATTTTGTAATCATTGTCAACGCAGTCTCTTCTGAGGCAGACCATGAGCGGGCTAGCTAGCGGCTCATTGGTTCGCTCAGAGAGAATGCACAAACCTATGGGAGAGCGGCGCTGAGTCCGCGGCCAATGAGCGGATGGCGCTCGCTCACTGCGTCACAGCCCGCCAAAAGGGGCGTGGCTACAGTGTATAAAGGTCGCTCTCCCAGCTCGTTCGTCGATTCTTTTTCATTCAGCGAGCTACACGCATCCGCTGTCCTGGGAAGAAGCCGCCGTCGTCGAGAGGGCACCTTCTAGCGAGCTCCGGAGTCTGAGGAAGCCGGCCGTCTGCCACCTTCAGCCGCCCAGCAAGCTAGCGCCATCCGACGCGTATCCTTTACTATTCCATATTCCTAAAAGAGCCGAGCGTCTTTTTAAAGATGCCTCGTATTTCCTGCGGCTCATGCCGCTCTCCACTCGATGAAGGAGACCGCCACCCCATCTGCGCTCTCTGTCTCGGAGTGGAACACGCAGAGCTCGCCCTCGCCAACGGAGGATGCGACCACTGCGAGGACCTGCCGCTGTCATCCCTGCGGGCTCGACTGCAGGCGGTCAAAACCGCTCCAGCGCCGCCTCTCACTTCGCCGCGAAAGAAGATCCATGTGGGCTGCCGCCCACCGACCGCTCTCCCTCTCCGCCCCTGCCGGACTTACAGTTGCCGCCGAGTGGCCGCTCTGTCGCCTCCGATGACACCGCGGATGAGAAGGACTCTTGTTCGCTGCACGCTTCTGACAGCGAGGATTGGTCGTCGATCGGCTCATCGACGAGAGAGTCTGCGGGGACCCGCGCCGGCATCGAAGAGGAACTAACGTGCCTCCTTTCACAGGCCGTTAGCCGCCTGGGTCTCGAGTGGTCTCCTCCCCCTGAGCAACCACGGAACCGCATGGATGGGAAGTTCCTGCACCGGCGCCCGGCCCCCGCCTGCAGCCGGGCTGCACCATTCCTGCCTGAGCTTCACAACGAGCTCACGAAATCCTGGAATGCTCCTCTTTCGGCTCGTAATCGCTCCGATGTGTCCGCTTCGCTGCGCTCAGTGGACGGAGCTGCCGAGAAGGGTTATACTGCCATGCCGCCCGTCGAGGACTCGGTCGCCGCTCATCTCTGCCCGCCCTCTGCTAGATGGCGTTCTTCTCATACGCTTCCCTCTAAAGCGTGCAGAGCGACCTCTAACTTCCATGCCCGCGCCTATTCCGCCGCCGGTCAGGCCGCTTCAGCGCTGCATTCGATGTCTGTCCTCCAGGTGCTCCAGAGCGACATCTTGTGCGAAATGGCGAGCGGCGGGAGGCACCCGCCCGTCCTTTCGGATCTGAGAAGCGCTACGGATCTTTCCCTTCACGCCACTAAAGCCGCCGCACAAGCCCTGGGGAGATGCATGGCCGCCCTCTGTGTCGCCGAGAGACACTTATGGCTCACGCTTACCGACATGGGAGAGTCAGAACGCGCCGTGTTCCTCAACGCGCCTATTTCTCCTACCGGGCTCTTCGGATCTGCCGTCACGGGCATCGTTGACCGCTTCTCCGAGGTACAGAAAGCGACTCAGGCCATGAACTTGTTCCTGCCCCGCCGATCGAGCTCTTCGACGGGCCGCTCTCACGAGCCGCCTGCCAGAACCCCACAGCAGCGCCCGCCTCAGCAAGCTCAGCAGCCCCAGCGTAGACAGGGCGGCCGCCCTCGTTCTCGCTCAGACAGCCGCCGCAGACAGCCTCCTCCCCGGGGGCCTCGACCCAAGATCGCGCTGAAGCCCGATCAACAGAAGTCTGCCTAGCACAGCTGAGAAAAAGACGGCTTTCTCCCACCGCGGCCGGACCGCCGTCAAAGCTTCGCCCACTGTTAGTCCCCGTCTCACCGCTGACTTCAGTAGAGTTTACCGCCACAAACAAGCCGGTTTCCCTGCCTGCTTGCGAGCGACTAAAAGCCGTTTTCACGGCTACCCAGAGAGTTCACAAAAAGAGCATAAAAGCCTCAAGTGTAAAATATGTGCCCACAAGCATGTGCTCACTAACACACACAAGCACCATATGCCCAGGGTCTCTCACAGAGCCCATTCTCACGGAGCGAGCTCTTTCCGCTCCAGTAGCAGAGAACATAAGCACGCCCACGAGCCCGTGCGCGTGTCCCCCCTCTGCCCGCTCTGTCTCACGGCCCATAAACTCCTCTCTGAGTGTAAGTCCCGTTGCCACACTCACGCTAAGCGCGCCCACACACAGTGTCCAGCCCGCTATGTGCAGCAATCAGGGCGAAATCGCCATTCAACCACTAGCCGCATGCTGCGAAGCGTGGGAAGCCATCCCCGGCATCTCCCCGTGGGTTTTAAGCATAATAAAGAACGGCTATCGATTACAGTTTCGTCGCCGCCCGCCACGCTCGCGTGTGCGGCTCGAATCCTCTGTCAGCCCGGCTGCTATGAACACGCTTCGCTTAGAAATAGCCAAGCTACTGCAGAAGGGCGCTATAGAGAGAGTCCCGCCATCTATGACCGAGTCGGGGTTTTACGGCCGTTATTTTCTGGTTCCCAAGAAAGACGGCGGCCTCAGGCCGATCTTAGATCTCAGGGCTTTGAACAAAGCGCTCATGAAGAGACCGTTCAAAATGCTCACAGTCAAGAAACTCCTCGCGCACGTCCGCCAGGGGGACTGGTTCATCTCTCTAGACCTGAAAGACGCCTATTTTCAGATCCAGATAAACCCTCATCACAGGCCATTCCTACGTTTCGCCTTCGAGGGCCAAGTTTACCAGTATGCCGTTCTCCCGTTCGGCCTATCCTTGGCACCCCGTACGTTCACGAAGTGCATGGATACAGCGCTCGCCCCCCTGCGAAGTCAGGGGCTGCGCATACTGAATTATCTGGACGACTGGCTGATTCTAGCAGATTCCCAGACGGAGCTGCTGTCGCACCGCACAGTTCTCCTCAACCATCTGGAAGCGCTGGGACTCTCTGTCAACTGGACAAAGAGCGCTCTCCAGCCCAGTCAAACTATTTCGTTCCTTGGAATAGATTTGAACTCTGTCACTATGACGGCTCGCTTATCCACACAGCGCGCGCGCCGTGTTCAGCGCCTAGCCGCCTCTTTTCAGATGGGTACCCATACATCCCTGAAATCGTTTCAGAGGATGCTGGGTTATATGGCTTCAGCCTCCGCTGTGCTACAGCTGGGTCTTATGCACATACGCCCCCTTCAACTCTGGTTAAAGAGCCGCGTATCCCACCGCGAGTGGACGACGGGCCGCCAGATGATCAAGATTACTCAGACATGTATCGCTGCACTGCAGCCATGGTCAGTAATCGAGTGGTTTCAGAGGGGCGTTACCATGGGGACTTTTTCTCGCCGGAAAGTCATCTCGACAGACGCATCCAACTCGGGTTGGGGTGCGGTTTGCGAGGGCTCACCGGCCGCCGGCCAGTGGTCGAGCCACGAGAGTTACCTACACATAAACTGTCTGGAAATGATCGCGGTCGAGAACGCGCTGCGGTTTTTCCTCCCGCGCATACACGGTCACCACGTCCTGATTCGCTCCGACAATATGGCCGTGGTATCATACATCAACCGTCAGGGCGGCGTCAGGTCCAAGAATCTCTTTCATCTGACACGCCACATCCTATTGTGGTCCCAGAGTCACCTGCTCTCGCTCAGAGCGACGCACATACCGGGCCATCTGAACGACGGTCCAGACATGCTGTCCAGGAACCTGGTCTCCCCCGGAGAATGGTCCCTGCACACTCAAACAGTCCAAACACTGTGGCGCCTATTCGGCAGAGCGGAGATAGATCTTTTCGCGTCAGAAGAGAACGCTCACTGCCCAATATTCTTTTCAAAGAGCGAGGACGCGCTAGCCCAGGATTGGCCCCGCCGCCCGCTCTATGCTTTTCCCCCGGTTTCTCTGCTACCGCAGGTCATTCAGAGAATCAGGGACTCACGCCACTCGGTGCTCCTCATAGCCCCGCGCTGGGAGAATCAGATTTGGTTCCCGGAGCTAACGCGGCTGTCACAGACAGCCCCGTGGCCCATTCCAATCAGAGCAGATCTCCTCACTCAAGCCCGCGGCTCGATCTGGCATCCCCATCCACAGCGCTGGGCGCTTCATGCATGGGTGACCAACGACTACGCGTCGAATTGCCAGAAGGGGTTCTGAACACGATCAAACACGCCAAAGCGGATTCTACCAGAAAGCTCTATGCCGCAAAATGGTCTGTGTTCTCCAAATGGTGCACCGACAAAAATTTGGACCCACGGACGTGCGAGGTTTCGTCTTTGCTAGTGTTCCTTCAGGAGATGCTGGATAAGGGCAGGTCCCCATCCACTCTTAAGGTTTACGTGGCAGCCGTCGCGGCGTTCGTTGAACCCCGGCGCGCCCAGTCTCTGGGCAAAGACGAGCTAATCATCCGCTTCCTCAGGGGAGCCAGAAGGATGAACCCCCCTCGCCCCCCTACGGTGCCGGTCTGGGATCTTTCTATAGTTCTAGAAGCTCTGAAAGCCCCACCGTTTGAACCACTTGAGTCCGTGGAGCTTAAATACCTCTCGTTAAAAACCGTTCTTCTGACGGCACTCGCCTCAGTAAAACGTGTGGGGGACATTCACGCGCTGTCTTCGAGCGCCGCGTGCCTAGAGTTTGGACCGAATGACTCCATAGTCATTCTAAAACCTAGACACGGTTATGTTCCAAAAGCGATTGGTACCCCTTTCAGGGCGCAAGTGATCTCTCTATCGGCGCTGCCTGCATCCGATAGCGAACGTGACGCTGACCGCCTCTGCCCGGTTCAGGCTCTCAGAGTGTACACTACACGCGTTGCCGCGTTCAGACGCTCAGAGCAGCTGTTAGTGTCGTTCGGTGGCCGCACCAAGGGACTAGCCGCCTCGAAACAGACCCTATCCAGGTGGATAGTAGACGCGATTGCCTCTGCTTATGCCGCTAAAGACCTGCCTTGCCCTCTGGGCATCAGGGCTCATTCCACCAGAGGCATGGCCTCATCGTGGGCATGGTCCTGCGGGATTTCCATTCACGACATTTGTGTGGCTGCGGGATGGGCCTCCCCCTCCACTTTTGTCAGATTTTATAATTTGGAAGTTCCAGCCTTACAGGCTAAAATTCTGGCGGTCTAGTACTCACAGCTCTCCTATAGAAGCCGCACTATCGGGAGTTCCATCACAACCGGCTCACCCCTTGTGTTCCCCTATGTGCTTATGCATTAGCCTACACATCACAGCCCGCTTCGCCGGCCGCCTTTGGGCGTTTTTGCACTAGATGATAACGGCCGCTATGCTGGCCGCCATATTATCTTCATCCACTTAAAGATTCCCCCGGTGTTTTTCCCCCTGGGATGCTTAGTGGTTACTTAGCGCGCACGGCGTTGACCAGGTGTTCCCGTAGCGTAAGCTAGCTTACGCAATACGAGAGAACCTCTCGTAAGAGAACGAATCGGTTACCTAACGTAACCTCGGTTCTCTCTAGATGAGGGAACGAGTATTGCGTTCCCGGCCGTGCTTGCGCCACTAGCGTTTCGCTTCATGCTACAGAATCGACGAACGAGCTGGGAGAGCGACCTTTATACACTGTAGCCACGCCCCTTTTGGCGGGCTGTGACGCAGTGAGCGAGCGCCGTCCGCTCATTGGCCGCGGACTCAGCGCCGCTCTCCCATAGGTTCGTGCATTCTCTCTGAGCGAACCAATGAGCTAGCCCGCTCATGGTCTGCCTCAGAAGAGACTGCGTTGACAATGATTACAAAATTATGGAATAATTTTTTGGCTTCAACTTCTCAGCAAAGATGAATCTTTCCCGTAGCGTAAGCTAGCTTACGCAATACTCGTTCCCTCATCTAGAGAGAACCGAGGTTACGTTAGGTAACCGATTCGTTTTCAGTGACATTAATTTATTATTTTATGCCAGGAGTACAAAATAATAAATCTATAACGATCGCTATTTTGAATAGAAAAGAAAATCACTCACACATCATTACTTCTCATCTTCTCTGGTTTATTTGTGCTCAGATACATATATACAAAAATCCGCCAGGATTATTAGTACAATGGAGTGCGCATTTGTAGAAATAATGATTCATTATCATATGCTACTAAAATATTTCCGTCATAACATTTCTCTTCATTTTACACTAACTTATGCGATCTAAACAGCTCAATCAACGAATGGAGCGAGCTGTGTATATACTCTTCCTGATTTGCGTCAGATCTGACTGACGTCGAACCATGGTTCGCTTACAGCTGTCAAACATATCACGTGACTTCTTCTGCATGACTGTGTTTACACTTCCTGATTCTGGACATCCGTGATAACAAAGCGAAAGTGACATCTCTTCACCTGAAACGAGAAGCTAATAAATGCACGGTTACTTCAATATGTGTGTGTTCTGTAGGTGATTTGGTGTGATTTGAAGTTTTCATATGAATAAACAAAGTTTACAGAATGCATATGCTACCTAAGGATAGCTCATAGAAGTGGAGTTCATATTTCATTTTTAAAAGTTGTAATGCTTAGAATTTAATACGGTTTTATTTGAGTTATTTTACTAGAATAATGTTTAGTCAGTTAATTGTGTTTACATATTTAATACAGTAAGCATAGAATGTGCCTTCACTCTCGGTCTACGTTCTTGCTTTTGATTGGTTAATATAGTCACGTGAAAGGCTGAATAGACCCTTTTACAGGTTGTAAACATGAGGCTTGTTTGAGATGCGCCTCGCCTCGCCTGCAATGTAGTCGAGAGTAGGCGGCTGCAGTTAGAGGAGGAGTGAAAAAAGCGCAATAAAGCCGGACAGATCTCGGTTCTCGCAGTGAATCAGACACCTGTGAGATCAAAGGCGGATATCGCGGGATTAACGGGATTCACGCACGTGCACGTGTTGCTAATAAACTGGATGTGATTTAAGTTCTGTTGCTTTTAGCCTATATAAAAATAAATTTAATGAACAAGACACCCAAAGTACTTGTTATTCAATTACATTCCAAATATGTGTTTATCAATCTTTTTTTTTTCTTTAATACAGACGTGTTTTTATAGCCTATTGTTTTAACAAAAATGAAATATAACCCATATGGCACCGTCAGAGAGTTTATTCACCCATATGTATACACATAAAACATGATATCAGTTTTAAAATCAAACATTTTAAAAGAGAACAATTCATCTGTTGTTCTTTTATTTTTATTTTTATTTATTTTACTTTTTTATTAGAATGCAAGTTACAAACATACAGTAGCCTACCTACAAGCACCACAATTCGTGAAACAAATAGGCATATTATACAGCGACAAATAAATAAACATCAGAATAAAATTAATAATAAAATAAATAAATAAATCAAAATAAGCTTAGCTTAAATAGACAGACTTACAAACTTCATCATCTATAAAATGAGAGCTATTTTTCACTTGAACATTTTAGAGTAGGCCTAGTATATTTGAGTTACTGACTATAGCTTTCTTATTTTTAACCCGTTTAAGAGATTCACAATATATATCAGTTTCAATTTGAAAAAATAAATAAAAAAATAAATACATAAAACATGGTCTTGATTTGGAGAATTTAGCTTAATGAATATGGAATTTACCTTCATCACTGTTGTTTAAACCAATGAGCATTAAGCTGTGTCGCCAGCAAGTCGTTTCCCATCATGCTTTTGATCAGCGCAGTCGGTGGAGAGCAACTGCGCACGACTGCAGAATCCGACCCTTCCGCCTTGCGCTCGCGAGAGTTTTTTGACATACGTCGGCATGACATCAGAGCCAGGCGGACCGTTCTCGGACACATTTCTAACCGGCATGCATCTCGCGCTGATCACCGGTGATCGATTCTGCGCAGAATTTGCTCATCTCAAACAAGCCTGCGGTAACGTATTTTTGTGGGCGGAGCTTAGGTGGAGGCAGAAAGATCCATCTGGCCTCTTCTCTAACGCTAGTTAGCAAGGATTGTTAGCTTGTTTTTTAACAATGTCTGGAGAAAATCCATGAGAAAATCCGATATTATCTTAATGTGTATCTTAATATTATCCGATATTATCTTAATGCATGCCTGATAGCGCTCCGGCGCCACGCCGGATTTCCGGCGTTCAGACGTGTCTGGGGAAAAAAAAAAACAGGTTCGCGCACTAAACCACATATGTAACCTTACTTCAGCCAATCGGCAATAGGGTAGGGGCTGGTCTTGGGTTTTGGCCAATCAAATTGAATCAGTAGTCACTTCACGTGCGATCAGTTTTTTGTGCGTTTTCCACACTGGCAGCGCGAAATCTAGCCGAAGTCATGGAGCGCAACTTTATGAAGCCGGGGGAAGACACCAAACTTGTCGATAAAGGCATAAAGAATAAATGGCGCTGGTCTTGGATAGAAGAGGTGGGTAGAGACGAAAAGCCCTTTGGAAGCTGGTGTCAAAAACTCCGGCAACCAGGAGCATGTTTCTGCACTTTGTGTGCAAGGAAAATATTATATGGAACTAGCGGGAAAAAAGTGCTGCCACGGCACGAGTTAGACCCTAGTCATCAAGCAGCTGTCCGAGCGATTCAACACACCTCACGTTTGCCGGGGGCAACAGCCACAGCAGATATCCGACCCTCAATGACCGATCGTGTGGCTGATTTAAAAATTCGCTTGTGCTCCTTCATTGCCGAGTTCGATCTGTCATTTACAATCGCTCATCCACTCGTCACTCTGTGTCAGAAATTAGCGGAGGATAAACTCGCCCTAACGCATCTGTCTGTTTCGAGGCAGCATGCGGGCTATCTCATTACACACGGCATCTCGCCAGAATTTAAAAGAAATCTGACAAGCTTAAGAATAGCATGTTTTCACTTAATATTGATGAGGCCACTGACAAAAGCATGGATAGAATTCTAAATGTACTGGTCCGATTTTATGACGAGGATGCAGGCAGTGTGAAAACACAGCACCTTGCAAGCAAAAAGGTTAATGTTGCAAATGCCTCAGAACTGATGCTGCAACTAAAAGATGTCCTGCAATCATATGGGCTGGAGTGGAGACAAGTCACTAGCATTCTTCTGGACAATTGTGCTGTGATGAGGGGAAAGAAATCTGGGCTTGAAACGTTAGCAAGGAAGGAGAACCCTAATCTCCTGGATATATCAGGAGACACTGTGATCACATGGTGTCCAATACTGCTAAGGCCCTTATGGGACCCTTTGGCTCAGATGTGGAAGATTTTTGCTCTGATATTTATTATGACAGAGAAATCACCTAAACAGAAGGAGATTTTTGCACAGTTTCAAAGTTTACTCCACCTCCCCCCGAAGAGCTTGATAAGGCCCATCAGTAACAGATTCATTCAAATGCTACATGCAACAGGATGACTGAGCTCCTGGATGTGCTCGTGGTGCACTACTATCATGTGCTGGATCCGAAAGAAGAACACAAATACAGGTAATGCAAATCATTTTAACAACAACAAATTTAGTGTCTTGTTTGTTTTAGTTTTAGCCCTTGTGGGATGTAGGCCTAATTATGCACCATATTTTATTAGTTTAGAATGGTTAGTTGTTATTCAGGAAGTAGTCCATTTTAATGCAGATATTACGGTGTGTATACATTTATTTACATAGTGTGTGTGTGCGTGTGTGTGTGTGTGTGTGTGTGTGTGTGTGTGTGTGTGTGTGTGTGTGTGTGTGTGTGTGTGTGTGTGTGTGTGCTACAGAAGGCTTCTGTATCAAGTGTTTGAGAGACATGAGCTCTCAGTTGAGGAAAAGGCCAGGATACAAGTACTTCAGAAAGAGCAGGCAGTGGCATCCCGAACAGGAACACAGGTTAACCGAGATCGAAAGGCACGAATCTCTGTGCTCATTACAGAGTTTCAAAGAATGAAGGTCATGATCGACTTATTCAGAGGTATTTTATGACTAGGCAAAGTCATTGCAACATAAATGTAAGAGTAAAAGTTACATTTTAAGTTAATAAGTGGTTGCAGTCCACTGACATATCTGGCAAATGAATCAAGTCATTTATACATGATACTAAATGAAACAGGCAGGTCGTTTCTACAGCAACAATAACCAAATTAATGAGAATATCACCAACTGTGGAGTACTGTAATACTGTGAAGAACTGTGTAACAAGGTAACAATGGGCCTCATTTACCAATATGTGAATGTTCTTAACCGTGTTCTTAAGAAGGTCCTACGGAAACTCTGAGGCAGATTCAAAAAGGTATTGAACTGTAAATGAGTTTTCATATAAAGTAGCTAGCATAAAAAGTGAAAAAGTGTTATTTGTTGTGTTTATTTATTCGAAAATACATGAATGCTTTGTATGTCATGTGTCGATGCTTTTTTAGATGAAAGAGGAACCAAGTCGTCTTGCTGGCAAAGAACTGTTTTATTAACTCACTCGTATAGCTACAGCTAAGTTACTCGAGCATAACACAGTCACATGTATTACGCGCTTTTCTGAGGCGCCTCACTCACGTCACACATGCGCGACTCCCATAATCTGTAGTTACATATCACAACATCTCCCCCCTTTTCAAAAGATAAAGCTTCACCAGTTAAACAAGATGTACTACACATCAAATAGAGATAAACATGAACATAACAGTCTCTGGGTGGTCGATGAATCACGTCAGCATACTTATTGTGATCTCTTGATCTCAACTTAATTTCTATTTATCCTGTCAATTATCGGATCTTAGCATAACAATCTATTCCCATGAAACTTAACTCAAGAACATAATGTAGCTTTTAACTGTACTTATCACTCAAACAGAAATACTGAAGAACAGTATGAAGATAAGTATCAATAAGTGTTCAAGTGTCTCTATATCTATGAGGTATTCTGACCTCACGACCTCTGGATGTCACTTGAACAGTTCTCTGAGGGGACGGCTGGTGTGGTGAACACACCACAGGTGAATCTTTCGGTCTCTGAACTGAAGCAGGGTCACCATGACTGGGTCTGGCCACAGAAGGAGGGCTGCTGGGCAGCTGCAGTGGAGATCCCTCAGACTGTTGCTGCTGGTCTGGAGAGTCAGCAAGCTCCGGGACTGCCTGCAGATGTCTTCTATTGCGTCGCAGCACTGCACCGTTGTCTGTCTTTACGATGTAAGACCGGGGCTCGCTGCACTTGCTAATGACTTTCGCAGACATTTTCCACCCCTTTTCTCCATCCAATTTCACTCTAACGGCCTGCCCAGATTGGAGTTCAGGAAGTGGCAGAGCAGAGTGACGGCGATCGTAGAAGAACCGGTAGGCTGATTTAGCCTGAGCATCCTTCTGCTGAATTTGATGTCTGCCCACAGGAGAAGCTTGTAGTTTTTCTTCCAACATAGGAAGTGTGGTCCTAATGTCTCTTCCAGCCATAAGTAAAGCTGGGCTCACCCCCGTAACAGCGCTAGGGGTGGCTCTGTAACACATTAGAGCGAGATATGGATCAGGCTGCTTCAGAATGCGCTTAGCAGTCTGCACAGCTCTCTCGACAGCACCATTTGCTTGGGGGTAATGAGGGCTGGTAGTCGTATGCACAAACCCGTAGCTTTGGCAGAAGTCTTGAAACTCACCCGAGGTGAATTGTGTGGCATTGTCGCTCACCAGCTCCAGCGGTATCCCCCATCTTGCAAACATGCCTTTGAGCCTGGTAATGACCTGGTGGCTGGATGTTGAAGACAGGTGGGAAATTTCAATGTCCCTGGAATAATAATCAGTCACAATGAGATAATTCTGTCTTTCCAGCTCACACAAATCCGCAGCAATCCGCTGCCAGGGTCCCCCAGGTAAAGGTGTGGTGAGGAGCGGTTCCCGTCTTTGAGTGCGTCTATTTTCGATGCAGAACTTACATGTTGACACTGTCGTTGTAATCTCTGCACTGATACGAGGCCACCATACTGACATCCTAGCTCGAACACGACACCTTGTTAGACCTTGGTGTCCCTCGTGTAGCTGTTTGAGCACTTCTGACCTAAGTGCAGTTGGGATAACCAGTCGATCTTGATACAACACTAGTCCATCGGTCTCAGAGAGGTGAGCTCTGGCAGAATAATATCCATGCAGGGATGGAAACAGCGATGTCCTTGGTGGCCATCCATTTCTAATAAACTGCACGATCTTTTGCAGCTCTTCATCCTCTAGTGTGGCGGAGCGGATTTTGTCAAGTTTTTTTGATGAAACAGGCGCATTCTCTACCACTGACTCCACATATGCTTGAACGTCCTGGTCAGTGTGTTCATCACTACTGTCAGTCAGTGGGCTCCTAGAGAGAGCATCGGCTATGATAAGCTGCTTTCCCGGGACGTGCTCAGCCACAACATTGAATTTCAGTAGGCGCATTAGGAGTCTTTGGCACCTTGGAGGGACTTTGTCCAGGTCGTATGTATTTATGAGGGGTACCAGTGGTTTGTGGTCCGTTTGTAGAAGGAAGTTTTCCATGCCTTGCACATAGCGAGCGAAGCGCTCACATGCCCACACCCCCGCAAGACACTCCTTTTCAATTTGGGAGTATCTCTTCTCTGCATCTGACAATGTGCGGGAGCCGAATGCAACTGGCCTTAACACACCCTTGTGTTCCTGCAATAAAGCCGCACCTAATCCATAGCTGCTCGCATCAGCGCTGATGACAGTTTTTCGGTTGTTATCATAATATGCAAGTGCTGGTGCTGACACGAGCATAGCTTTCACTTTCTCAAACGCCGCTTCTTGGACATCACTCCACACCCACTCACTTTCTTTCCTGAGCAGGGCAGTGATAGGATGCAGCTGTGAGGAGAGGCCAGGCAGGAACTTTCCAACATAGTTGACAAGACCCAGGACCTGTTTAAGCTCCGTAACATTGGTTGGGCTTGGCATCTGTGTGATGGCTTTAACTTTGTCAGTGTCAGGTCTCATGCCTTCTGCACTTATGAGGTGGCCAAAGTACTTTATTTCTGCTTTGCCAAAATGACACTTGGCCTTATTCAACTTTAAACCACTGTCCTTTATGGTCATCAGAACCGCATCAAGACGGGTGTCGTGCTCTTTCCTTGTTGCTCCATAAACAAGTATGTCGTCCATTACTACGACAACTCCATCATGACCCCTTAATAGTGTCGACATCTGTCGTTGGAAGATTTCTGGAGCCGATGTGATACCGAATGGCAGCCGTCGGAAACAGAATCTTCCCATTGGGGTGATGAAGGTAGTCAGCTTTTGGCTTGCAGCATCCAAGGGGATCTGCCAAAATCCGCAGGAGGCATCAAGGGTAGAGAACACTTTAGCTCCGGCTAGCTTGGGAGCAATATCCTCTAATGTTGGCATGATGTACCTCTCTCGCTTAACCGCCTTATTTAAGCGTTTTAGATCGACACACACTCGCACTTGCTCCTTGTTCCTCTTCACGACTGGAACCATCGGGGCACACCAGTCAGAAGGCTCTGTAACCTCCTCAATTATGCCCAGGGCCAGCATGCGTTTAAGTTCCGCCTCTACTTTGGCCAGGAGGGGGAACGGGATGCGACGTGGCGTCGTCAGTGAGTAGGGCTCACAGTCAGCTTTAAGTTCGATTTTTACGGGGTCGCACTTGAGCAAACCAATATCCCCAAACACCTGACTTAGCATTACAGTGTCCATCCCGTCAACTCTCATGACCAGTCCCATTTTTGTGGCTACACTCCGTCCAAGGAGGTTGTGAGAGTATGGCCCTTTAATTACAGTTATCCAGAATCTGTACTTTTCTCCTTTGTACTCACTTGTTGCCAGGAACTTGCCAATACTCTTAACTTCGCCACCGGGGCTGGTGATGGGTCCTTTCGTTGCAGTGACCAGGCGGGGGCGCTGTGGCAGTCTCATGAATGCAGCCTGTGATATAACACTGATATCCGCCCCAGTGTCTATTTTGAATTTCACAGTGCTGCCATTAACAGGTAAGTCAACGAGCCACTTATTTTCTGAATCAGGTTGATCCATTATGTCTGACACATTTTCAGTAACTTCTCCAAGGAAAAACATCTCGTCTGTGTTAGTGGTGCTGCTAGGCATTGTAACAACCTCTTTAAGCATCCTCGTCTGACAAGCTGCCTCAAAATGTCCAATTTTATTACACCTTCTGCACTTTTTATTCTTTGCTGGGCAAGGATGCATTTTACCATGTTGTCTGTTACAGCGGGAACAGGTAGAATGCTGTTTAGACTCACTGTGTTCTTGTTTTTTCTGCCATTGTCCCTCGTTACTGCTCCTTCTGCTGTGGAACGGCCGCCTCCCCTGTCTCATGGCGTCTACTGCACACTCCGACCGCAGGCTCTCATTCTGTTGCTTTATTTGTTCGCTTTGGCGCGCTATTTGAATAGCTCGTTCAAGAGAGAGATCAGGCTCGAGCTGTAATTTCTGTGAAACATCGTTGTCAGATATACCAATAACTATTCTGTCCCTGATTTGCTCATCTTTAGTGTGCTCAAACTCACAGTACTGTGCCAGTTCATATAAACTTCTTACAAAAGCCTCGACTGACTCACCAGGCTTTTGTGCTCTCTTGTGAAAACATGCTCTTTCATGTATCACATTTCTCTTGGGCACAAAATGATCGGAGAATTTGGCTATCACCGTGTCGTAGTCCAATTCCGGTTTACTTTCCTCTTCATCTTCTCCGCCGTCATCGTACACAAAGGAATCATAAATCGCTTCCGCCTCTCTCCCCATTGCGTAGAGAAGCGTGTTTACTTGCACTTCACCGCTATCCTTATCCAACTTTGACGCCACCCGAAAGCGGTCGAAACGTCGGCGCCACATCGGCCATTCCGCCGGCCGCGTGAAGTCAAAAGAATCCGGAGGTCCGAGCGTCGCCATGTCTTATTTTCAGAGCGTGAAGTCGGCCACTTCTGACACCATGTCATGTGTCGATGCTTTTTTAGATGAAAGAGGAACCAAGTCGTCTTGCTGGCAAAGAACTGTTTTATTAACTCACTCGTATAGCTACAGCTAAGTTACTCGAGCATAACACAGTCACATGTATTACGCGCTTTTCTGAGGCGCCTCACTCACGTCACACATGCGCGACTCCCATAATCTGTAGTTACATATCACAACATTGTAATATAGTGGAATTTATTTAATGAAAAAAATAATTATAATATTTTTATAAATAAAATATCCTAAATGATAAAATATATAGTTGTAATATAAAATTATATTATATTTCACACCTGCAGATAAGATGATAATGCAATATCCATTTATTCTGCACAAACAAGTCAGTTCTCAAATGTGCGTAAGAGTGCTCTTGAGTATTCGTAGATTCTGTTCTTGCCAAATAACAAGAATACATTGGTGAATACCATAATCTTCGTAAATTCTGCATAAATGGGTTTAAAGAACGAAATTCTTCATAAGAATGGTTGGTGAATGAGACCCATTGTCCTTACTCCTGTAGATGAAAGTGATCTGCTGCCACCTAGTGGTTCATTTTGTGCGATCAGGTTAAATTTGTCAGTACATTCTCTATTACAAGCAAAGTATATTTGGACAAATTTCGCCCGCAATCATTCCCCAGCTTGCCCTGTTAAAAAAACTTAAAAGATGTCTAAAGACGTCTTTGGCAAACATATTTAGACAGCCAATGAGTTACAGGACTAGAAATTTATATAGGAATATATCAAAAATGTGACTGACTATTATTTTTAATGAAACCACCCTAATAATATTTATCTTGAGCAAAATTCAGTTGTATTATTATTTAGTTATATATTGTATTTGAAATGCATAATCATACTTGTGTTCAGATATTTCCCAACACTGGTTGTGAGTTTTAATTACCAATTTATATTGTGTTTTATATTTGCAGGGGTCCTTCCAACATTTCAGGGATTTGCCAAAAAGCTTCAACATGAAAAGCCGATGGTGTATTTGGTGCATGTGGAAATGGTGGCCCTTGTAAGAGAGCTCCTGGGACAAGGAGATTCTCAAGGTTGATGTACGGAGAAAGGATTTGCAACTGCCAAACTGCATATTTTGCATTAAAATGAATATCTCCTTGTTCATGCGTCCTTATTTTCTATGGTTAGGCTACTAATGAATTCCTAGTTTACTTTGGAGAATTATAATTGCCACGCTCTGACCTTTCTTGTTATGGATGTTGTAAAGTCTTAGTACACTATACAAGCAATAAGTACGCAGGTAAATGACTAGTTAAAAGCAGGGATGGATTAATAAACAGACCCAGGGTCCCAGGAGCTCTGGTGCTCTACACAAATATGCTACTGTAATATAGGCTTTGTATTGGGTTTGTTCATTTCATGTCTGAATGATGTCCATTTATATCTACAAAAGTCACCAGAATCATTTAAGGGACTACCTGTATTCATCAAAATGTTCTCCCAGGGGAGCACACTTCTGGATCCCGCTTAACAAATGTTGATCAGGGCATATATCTCTTGGCTTAGGGGCCGCTTACCTCCCAGGGAAAAAAGTTCAGGCTCAGGATTTTTTTCTACTATCACCCCTGTTAATGTTGGCCGACCTGTAGCCGCCTACACGCTCACTCAATGCATGGACGATCTGACAGGATTAACGTACGTTACCTCGGGTGAGTGGCTTCTACACCTACCTTATTGTCACGGTGCTGCGTGAGGCAAGTTCCAAAGAGTTCACAAAGGCTAGCAAATCCAAATAACAGTAGATTTATTCCAGAAGACGAAGGGAGCACGCACACATCAGAGCAATACAAACAATACCGGACAACAGACAGAGCACAAGCAGGAACTAAATACACAGAGATAATTAACAAATGACTAACAGCTGTGATGAAGGTGATTGGTGTCCATGGTGACTGATCAGTGGCAGGAAACTCAGACAGGGAAACACAAATGAGGAGTGAAACTGTGACATAACGCCCCCTCTCGGTAGGCGCGACCTCGCGCCGTAACGGAAGAATGGAGGAGGTCTAGAAGGTGGGCAAGGCAATGCCGAGGGCACGGAGCGAGGAGATGGCCATGGGTAGGCAGAAGAAGCTGGAGGAGGTTCGGGCGGAGGACGGATGACAGGAAGGAGACAGAACTGAAGGTTCCAGGGTGGTGCAGATCGTGGAGAAAGCCAGTGAAGGACCTTTGGCAGATGGGTGATAGAAGGTGCCCAGGCTACAGCCAAGATGGTACCCCACGGCGGCGTCGATGGAGGGAGGAGCCATGGAGAAGCAATGAAGATCGCCATGGAGATGACAGGAGGCGACGACGACGAGGAAGAAACCCACCGTGAAGTCGATGAGCAGAGGTCGTGAAGAGATGCTGAAGACCCAGGTGACCGCGACGGAGCCGCAGCGACGATCTCCTGAGAGCGAGGTGGGGATCCGGAGGTCTGAGGGCGAGTCGGAGCGACCGAGGGCGGAGGTGGAGCCTGAGGTAGGGCGGAGCAAGCCGTAGCAGAAGGGGTGGAGAACCAGAGAGCAGCGGATGGTTTGCAAATCCGCAGCGGAGGTGAAGCGACGTCTGACCTCGGTGGAATCGACGTGCCGAGGGAGTCCGGCAAGACCGAATGGCCGATGGTCCACGATGAGGTCGAGGGTGGAAGGAGCATAGGTTCGGGAGCCAGGGCAACAGGTCGAAGCAGATCGGAGCGCACCGAGGCTTTAGACGGAGCTATGGGTTCATCTTGGGCAGGAGAAGATGGCTCCCGACAGGTCCGAGGTGGTACCCCGATACTGAGAGGCAGAGGTGGTACCGAGGGACTGAAGGGTGACATAGATGACTGGGTGGTACAGATGGCTGGAGACTGGGGAAGAGACTGAAGTCCAATGCAAAAACCAAAAAAAAATATAGTGTTTGGGATGTTTTGGAGAGGTGGTGGGAGAGGGAGGTTGGGCGGGGCTAATATGACAGGCAGATGAATGACAGGATCGGGATTGACAGGTTTGGGTAACAGAACAGGAGCTAGACAAATCTCATCTCCAAAATCAAAAGGTGTTTTAGCCAGAGACACACTCAGTAGTGGAGGGGTGGGTGGGGCTTACTTCCGAACCCTCAACGTCCACCAGTACTCCCTCAGCGACAGATGGTTCGGCCGGCTCACACACCTGGTCAGGCGCGCGTTGCTCGGGCTCCATGGCGATGTGATCCTCGGTCACTCTCATGGGCGGGGGCTCATTCATCGCCGCGGTCTCCGTTGCGCTACCTGTGGTGGGCTCAGGTCGACAGTCCTCGCCGTCTGGGTGGTTCTGGCTGGGCACTGGCTGGGAAGTGGGGCTGGCGGCATCCTCGACGGTGAACGCAGATCCGCAGGATGCCAGCACCCACTCCACATATGACATGAAGCTCCCTCGAGGAACCTCCTCGGATAACTGTGCACGTGTGGCAGCATTGAGTCCGACTTGCAGGAACGTGCACAGGCAGTCATCCGGGAAGGTGGTCTGATGGGCGAGATCCAAAAACACTTCTAAGTGTTCCTCGAGGGATCGTTCTCCCTGCTCAAGGCACAAGAGCTTTACTGCCGGAAAGTCCATGGTGAATGCAGGGGTGAAAACGGAACAAAAACACTGAACACGAAAACGGGAAAAACAAAAAGGAAAATACAAGAGCGTTCTTAGTGGGGTCCGGTATTCTGTCACGATGCTGCGTGAGGCAAGTTCCAAAGAGTTCACAAAGGCTAGCAAGTCCAAATAACAGTAGATTTATTCCAGAAGACGAAGGGAGCACGCACACATCAGAGCAATACAAACAATACCGGACCACAGACAGAGCACAAGCAGGAACTAAATACACAGAGATAATTAACAAATGACTAACAGCTGTGATGAAGGTAATTGGTGTCCATGGTGACTGATCAGTGGCAGGAAACTCAGACAGGGAAACACAAATGAGGAGTGAAACTGTGACACTTATAGAGAAACCGATCGTAAATAGAAACTGAGGGCATATAAATTTTTAGATGCCTATATGGTCCTGTACAAGACTTCTGTGTACGATCCGCAGTTCTGCCGAGCCAGCGTCGAGACCACGACAATGTAAAGAGTGACATTACAGTGCGATATTAATGATGTGAATATTTTCTAGAAATAAAAGTTCCAGATACAGCATATTCATTTTTCATCAATTCTTGCACCAAACAACACAACAAGATGACATTTAATAATAGTAACAATTATTTAAGCTCCTTATTATGCAGCCGAATCTGTGCTGGTTTGCATTGGCCGCCTCCAATTTTCACTTTCTTTTGCCTCCAGCTAGTGCCGTGACGTAACTGTGACGTCGGCGCAAAAGGGGTCTATAGAGTTGTTCTGACAGTGTTCAAGTACCGCTTGACAAACAGTCTCTCCATTCTACTGTTTATTATTCTAAAGACTGATCCATCACCATATGCCGAACCTTCACGTTACAATAGCTTCATCTAAAATGCTAAATACAACATATTTCAAAATCTTTATTTGCCTTGAAAACATTTTAAACCACGTTTGGAATATGATGCAAATACTGGATGGTGTTTCAAAGTTTATATAAAAATTTAATATTAATAAATTAAATGGTGTCATCTATGTTGAGAGTACTTGTTATGCTAATGCACCTGCTGCAGGAGCTTTCTGTTCAAAAATAGATATTTTTTTAAATAATTCACATGTAAAGTTCCAATAATAGTTTTTTTTTTCTTTCTAACAAGACTTAATGCGTGTATATCGGGGATAACTTAGGCGTCACTGACTAAGCATTTTGCCTAAAGAAAGGCTATGGTTCAATTCAAACAAAAGAATAACGATAAAAGAATATTGAAGATTGGGTCTCACCATGTGTAAGGTTGATCGATTTAAATGAATAGAACATGAGTGGGCCAGTTCTCCTCACCAAACATTAGTCAGAGACTGTAAATATGTATTTAGGGCAATAAAATATTTGATGAGAAACTTGTTTGCGTTTTCTAAAACTTCTCGAAATCCTCCACTGACATAAACTAAAAGACATAAATCTCACAATGACTTCATAAAATGCATAATTTTAGAGATATCATTCTCAGATTCAAAATTAAGTATGACAAAAAGTCTGGCTACACTTTAGTTGTGGTTATAAATTGATATCCTAAATTCAAAAAATATTTTTATACATTTAATAAATATATTCTTAATATTTGTTGGTTTTGTTTTTATGTTTGAGCTTATATATCTTAATATTAATAACAGTCTGGTTAATTTTGAGTCTTAAAATGTAAACTCTGAAGGTTTGGCTTTCTAGTGTGTGTTATGTTTCTATTCAGAATGACTTATGAGAAGCAACCTTTTTATTTGGGGTATGTCATGTATGCAGCACTTGCAGAAATTGGGGCTGATGAGCTGCATTTTCTAAATAAATATAAATCTCACAATTTTAAAATAAATCAAATATTTTAATAACCATTTTGCATTACAGTTAAAATTTGTACATCAATGTTACTTTAAAAATGAAACACAATAAACATTCACACAAGTAAAGGGCAAAATACAATATATAAAATTAGATATAAAATTTGTAACATTTTTGCATTAAAATATCCCCAAATCACAACGGCAATGTAATATATTTTGTTAAATTGGTTACTTACAATATCCCAAATGTTTCCAACAACTATTTGTAAACCTACCCCGGGTACCCCGCCCTTTAATTTCTTTCAGGGCTTTTCAGTCTAAGGCGCGGGCCAGATATTATTGCTAGCGGGCCAGTTTTGGATGTATTTAAGTTGATATTACTTGCCAAGCTCTGATTTGTGAGAGACGCACGCATAGACAGATTTGTGCTCATTTTTATTTGGACTCTCACTCTTTCACATCATTAATTTTTGCATAGAGATTAGTAGTGCTGTGTTTCGATTCAAATTCTCAAGTTCCGATTCTCAAGATCTTGAATCGATTATCATTATTCGATTCGATCCGATCTGATCCGATCTTCGAAATTTAGGTATTTGTTTTTGAAAAAAGCATTTTTTCCCACCTGTTACCTGAATTACAGGTCTGTAGTTATGCAACATATTGATACTATTATTAATAATAATAGTATCAATATGTTGCATAACTACCGTGCTGTAATAATTTATTATAGACATTCAACTGCAAATTAATGTAGTAGCCTATTGATTGTTGTAAAGAACAATAGGATTGTAACCAAGATGGCAGCTGTGTGCCGCCAATGTGCAGCCAAGTGTGGTGTGCTTGTGGTGTTGTTAGCATATGTATTTATTATAACTTTTTTAGAAAACGGCCCTAAAACCTGTCTTGAGGGGCATTTACATAGTTGTTATGCTTACTCAAACAAATTTTTATTTAAAAAACAATTTGGTTATGGGAAGAAAATCTTTATGGACACTTTTCTCTATCCATGTTGGTATCCAGCCAAGCACAATGATAAAGCAGATAAAGGTGGCGTCAAAAGGCAAGTGAATGGCGACCAATTTATAATTTGTATCTGCCTATTATTATCTGGAGACATCCATCAATGCCCGGGCCCGATGCGGAAATTTGGATTAACGAAAACAATGTCAAGTAGGCCCTCCAGTTGTGCAACGGCTTGCTCTAGACATCCAAACGCCGGGGACAAACTCCTATCCATGAGTGTCGCTGAAGGGAGTGGAAGCGTACGCGGAAGCGTCGGGAGAAGTGCTGGAGATCCGGAACGGGGAGATATGATATCGAGTGTGGATTCTTTCTTGTCGACGAGAGGATTACACCTGCTTCATCTCAACGTCAGAAGCCTTCTCCCGAAAATTACAGAGATCCGACACCTCAGTAAAAAAAGCAGAAAGGTGGGAATATTTTGTTTCACCGAGACATGGCTGGATGACTCCATTACAGACGCTGAAATTGAACTGGAGAACTATTTCGTAATTAGGAGAGACCGAAACCGCAAAGGTGGAGGGGTGTGTATATATGTAAGAGCGGACATTGGTTTTAATCATAGAATGGATTTAAATAGTGAGCAGGTTGAAGCGGTCTGGTTAGATATTTTGCTACCGAAGAGTAAGCCCATACTAATATGTGCATGTTATAGACCGCCTGATCAATCACAGTTTTATGAACTTTTAGAGGATGTTTGTTCAAACTGCACGGACTTGGTTAAATCAGAAGTTATCATGTTGGGCGATTTCAACACTGATTTTCAGAAAAGTAATGTTTCTGGGTATAAAGCGTTGATGCATTTTTGTCGCTCCCATAGTTTACATCAGCTGATTGATGAACCTACACGTGTGTGCTCTACCACTCAAACCACAATTGACCTTGTCCTAGTGTCAGACAAATCTAGGATAACTGAAAGTGGGGTTATAAAATATGGGCTGAGTGACCATTCTATTATCTTCTGTACTAGAAAGATCAAGCAAGCAGTGCTTAACTGCCATACTTCTATTAAGATCCGGTCACTGAAAAAGTACAGTAAAGAAGTGTTGAATGGCTGCTTAGTTAAAATGAATTGGTCTACGGTTTTGCTATGTAGTGATGTGGACAAAGCATGGTACTTATTTAAAAGTATGTTTTTAGAAACTATAGATAAAATAGCCCCATATAAGGAAATTAGAATAAAGCAGAGAACAGAACCCTGGGTAAATGATGACATCCTTGAGGCAATCAGGTTAAGAAACAGGAAGCATGGGAAATTCAGAGAAAAAAAGGACGAGCAGAGTTGGGCTGATTATAAAAAGGCAAGAAATGAAGTTAACAAATTAGTTGTCAATACTAAAAAGGCATATTTCAATGAAAAAATTGCTGAATACAGAAATGACTCAGGAAAGCTATGGAAATCCCTTAAGCACCTTGGCTACAGTAAAAGGCTAAAAACAAAAAACACAAATATTACCCTAGATCTTGGTAACAATATTACATCAGAGAAGGAGATAGTGGCAGATACCTTTAATATGTATTTCTCATCAGTTGCTAGGAAGCTTGTGGAAAAGTTACCTGGCCAGACTGGTCAATATGGTGAAGGACATGTGCAGGACTTTTACTCTCAGTTAGGTGTTCAGGCGGGGAGTTTCTCTTTTGAAGAGGTGAAGGAGGCACTTGTTCTTGAGAAGCTGAAGACGCTTGATGGCTCTAAAGCCACAGGATTAGATTCTATTCCATCTAGATTTGTGAGGGATGCCGCTGAGATCATTACTCCGAGTATTACTCACATTATAAACAGGTCGATAGAACAAGGATACTTTCCCAATGACCTCAAGATTGCCAGAGTGATAGCCTGGCTGCGCCCTCCTACGCACTTCCGCTCAATTTCATTTTACTTCAGTACTGCGTCTGGGATCGCTCCATATCCTTAGGTTTCCAGAAATAAATTTTTTGTAGGACCAATCAGCGAATAGAGGGAGTGGCTGAGAACGATGACGTTGATGTAAGCGCGTCAGTTTCAGTTCAGTAATGGCAGCGGAGAAAGACGTGAGAAAAGCTATTCGGTCCGTTGTTGGAAAAGAAACTGCCGAATATACAGAATTTAAAGCCGGATTGTTATCGTCTCACCTCTTGTTGCACAACTGAGGACCAAGTGAAGGAGGCAGAAAGTTTGGAAGTTTGTGCTGGGCAGTTCGTGCACGATGACCGTGACATTTTGGACGGACGGTTTATTAGCCTGGTGTTCGCGGTGTTCGGAAGCCCCGAGTCCTGGCTGCTAAACTATTGTTGAAGATCCGCTCAGGAGTCATGTCAGTCGCTCATATTCCCAACTGTATATTTACTGATTCTTGTGATGAATAGAACATTTTGAGCCCCTTTGTGCACCGGTGCAGGAGGTTGGTGTGTCAGTTTTACATGTTGTAAATCATACAAATTGGTTGTGATTTAAAAAAAATAATTGTCATAAATAAAAATGTGAAAAACCATACTTTGAAGATATTTGATTTTCAGTTTTAGATGGCAATGGTTGATTTGTTTTACTAAAAAAACTAAATGCCATATAAAAATGTACAAACACATACTTTGAAGACCAAAATTAAGGTAATTAAGAAACAATAAGACGTAATATGAAAAATTGTTGTTTATTACACATCTGCAGATAGAGACAGACTGATCATTCACTGTAGCAACTAACGTTACAGCATTTGCGGCAGATCAGAAAACGACCACAGCGGCGTATTTGTAATGATTAGACACAGCTTCCACCGTTGGATGAATATATCACTGTCCTTCGTGTCAAATATACATTTCGAATTAATAATTGTTCCTAGATTAACAAAACCTGCGGCGCTCGTTGACTGAAATCCTATTGTAAACATAATCCTCTTCGGCGCGTGACATACGTCACTCACGACACCCCGTTAGCGATTGGCTATGGCAGATCGTGAGTGACTTTGGGCAGATCCAATAGATTTGAACTTTAATAGTGAACCCGCCTACAAGGAAGGAAACGTTTCTTAATGGAGCGGTTCCAGACTCTATGTGGAAATGAAATGAACTAGAGTCTGGTTGAACCAGGCTACCAGAGTGATTCCAATATATAAGAAAGGGAGTAAACTAGATCCTGGTAATTATAGACCTGTTTCAATTCTTGGATGTCTGTCAAAGGTAATGGAAAGGATTATTTTTGAACAGATTGATAATTACTTAAAATCACAAAACCTACTTTATGAGTTCCAGTCTGGTTTTCGTAAATCTCATTCTACGGATTCCTGTTTACTGTTTTTAACTGACTATATAAAAAGGGAGGTAGATAAGGGAAACTTCTGTGGTATGGTTATGTTAGACTTACAAAAAGCCTTTGATACAGTTGACCATTGTGTTTTAATGTATAAATTGAAAGCAATGGGCTTTAGTGAATTAGCACAGAAATGGGTGGGCTCCTACCTGGAAAATAGAACGCAAGTAGTGGATATTGGGGGGAAAATGTCCCAACCAAAAGGCATGGGCTGTGGGGTACCTCAAGGAAGCGTTTTGGGCCCACTTTTCTTTTTACTGTATATAAATGATCTAAAGTCTGCTTGTTCATGCAGTCTTTTTTTATATGCAGATGATTCTGCGCTGATTGTTTCTCACAAGGATAAGAATATGATTGAAAGCATACTTAGCACAGAACTTCAAAAGGTTAGGTTGTGGATGGCTGAAAACAGATTATCACTGCATTTAGGGAAAACTGAATCCATATTGTTTGGAACAAAGATAAAGTTAAAAAAAGCCACATGTTTTAAGGTCCTGGTTGGAGATACTGTAATTAATGCCAAGGAATCAATCAGTTATCTTGGATGTATGCTAGATTGTAATTTATCTGGAGTAGGTCAGGCCCAAAAGGTAATCACCAAAGTTAATCAAAGAGTTCGTTTTTTAGCCAGAATATCAAAGTTATTGGATGAAAAAACAAAGCTAGTTTTGGCAGGAGCTTTAATTCAGCCATTTTTTGATTATGCTTGTGGTGCATGGTACAATGGTCTCACAGTAAACCTGAAACATAGACTTCAGACGTCTCAAAATAAATTAATAAGGCTAATTTTAGACCTCCCCATTAGAACTCATCTGGAATCTTCCCACTTTGAAAGGGTGGGATGGTTAAAAGTTGAGGATCGGGTGTCTCAGATGCAGCTGGGTATGGTACAAAAAATTGTTTATGGAGATGTTCCTAAATATTTTAGAAATTATTTTAATAGAGTAGACGAAGTTCACAGGTACTCCACTAGGGGTAGCTCAACTGATTTTGTTCCCCCCAGATTTAATACAAACCTGGGCAAACATTCTTTTCTTTATGTTGGAACTACCCTTTGGAATCGGTTACCTGGTGCACTGAAGACAGTAAGAAGTATAGGTAATTTTAAACAAGGTCTGAAATTATGGTTTAGGGGCCAAATGTAGTTTTTTTTATAATACTAAGGTTATTTATTTATTTATTATTATTTTTTTGTATAATATGTATGAATTTGGTTTATGTATGTGAATGATTGATGTGTGATGTGTTGCCACTTGACTTCTTCTGCTGCCTTTATAAGGGACCACAATGGAAATAAGTCTTCGGGCTTTATTGTGTTATCCCTGACTACTTTTGTATTTGTTTTTAATGTATGCAACAGTTTTTCTTACTGTTCTTCATATTTTTATATTTAAGTGGTCAAATAAATCTTTTTTTTTAAACATTTGTTTATTGGTTTTTTCAGCGACATATCAAAATAAAGTGATAACAATTCGAGAATCAAAACAGTGTCAAGTACAACTTACAAGAAAGGAAAAACAGACACGCACAAAAAAAACAAAAAAAAAAAAAACACAAAATGATCACCCACTGCTAAATAAGAGCTTAATATACTCGCTTACAGAGAGAGAGAGAAAAAAAAACATCCCAGCATGCTACTAAATCACATTGAAAAATAATAATAATAATAAAAAATAAAAAAATTACATAAAACCTCACAATTAAAAGACAGTCAGGGTGGCTACTCTGGAATAGCCGAAAAAGTCAATCCCTCAACATGTGTAAAAAAAGGACCCCAAGTTTTATTAAACTTTGCATGAGAACCCTGTATCACGCACCTAACTTTCTCCAACTTCACGAACTGAAGAATGTCCCTGATCCAGAACGAGTGAGAAGGCGGCAAGGGAGACTTCCACCTCAATAAGATTAAACGTCTAGCCAGTAACGAAATAAAGGCTACAAAATCCGCTTTATATTTAGGCAGCTGCAAAGTAGGAGGTAAAACCCCAAAAAGAGCGGTGCATGCTGTTGGATTAAATTGAACCCCTGTACAAACAGAAATAGTGTTAAATATCTGTGTCCAAAAATTATAAAGTGAAGGGCAAGACCAGAACATATGGGCATGGGTAGCTGAAGCCTGACGACATCTAACGCACATGGGATCGACATCATCATAGATTTTGGAAAGCCTAACTCGAGTGAGATGTGTACGATGTAGAATTTTGCACTGGGTCAGACCATGTCTAGCGCAAATTGAAGAGGAATGAACCCGACGCAAAATGGCATCCCATAGCTCCTCCGAGAACACCTCCCCTAGATCCTCCTCCCATTGGGTTTTGATTTTATGCTGCGGAGTGAGCTGCAAAGAAAAAATGAGGTTATATAAATAAGAAATAGAACCCTTAATGGTGGGCAATGGGGTTAAAAATGAATCGATTGGAGAGGCCTCTGGGAGATTCGGGAAGTTGGGGCTAAGACTGCGAATGAAACTCCGAGCTTGAAGATATCTGAAAAAATGCTGCCTTGGCAAATTGAAATTTTCTGAGAGTTGCTGGAAGGATGCAAATGTACCCGCAATAAACAAGTCCCTAAATGTCTTGATGCCGTAATCAGACCACAAAGAAAAAGCCCCATCGATTAAGGAAGGGTGAAAAACAGGGTTATCTGATAAAGGTGCTAGGAAAGAGAAGGACTGTAAACCAAAATAGCGACGAAATTGTTTCCAAATTTTTACAGTTGATTTAACTAAGATATTATTGCAAAAAAGGGAGGAAGAAAAGCTAAGAGGAGCGTGGACGAGAGCAGTCAATGAAGCAGGTTTAACAGAAAACGTCTCCATACTCAACCATGTAGGAGAAACTGGTGCACCCTCTAGAGAAATCCAAAGCTGAATAACTCTGAGGATGGAAGCCCAGTAATAAAACCTCAAGTTAGGAAGGGCCAAGCCCCCAAGGTTCTTAGGTCTCTGCAACAGCTCCTTGCGCATACGAGGGACCTTCCCGTTCCAAATAAACTCATTGATTAATTTGTCCAATTTGCGAAAAAAAGACTGAGGGAGAAAGATAGGTATGCACTGGAAGAGGTAAGACAATTTGGGGAGGATATTCATCTTAACCGAATTGACCCTGGCCACGAGGGAGAGAGGTAACAGTGACCACCGTTGAAAGTCCATATGTATCTGATCTAACAAAGGGGCAAAATTATAATCAAACAAATCTTTGAATCGGTCACAAATCCGAATACCAAGGTATTTAAAGCCAGAAGGAACAATTTTAAATGGGAAACCCTGAGCAGCATTGTGAGCACCTGGGTTCAAAGGAAACAGCTCACTCTTGTCCAAATTTAGTTTATACCCTGAAATCTGACCAAATGAACTAAGGATGCCAAGAGCAGCTGGAATTGAGATAGAGAGATTGGACACATATAGTAAAAGGTCATCGGCATAAAGGGAAACCTTCTGTTCAAGACCATATCTAGTGATTCCAGTGATGCGTGGCTCTGAACGAAGCGCAATAGCCAGAGGTTCAATAGCAATAGCAAATAAGAGAGGACTCAGAGGACAGCCTTGACGAGTGGAGCGGTGCAAAGGGAAATACTCTGAATGTGTGTCATTAGTTCTAACTGAAGCAACAGGGGAAGAATAGAGCAACTTAATCCAAGAGATGAACTCCTGGCCAAAACCAAATTTTTCCAGAGCGTAGAAAAGATAGTTCCACTCCACTCTGTCGAAAGCCTTCTCCGCGTCTAATGAGATCACGGCTTCCGGCCCCGTTGATGTAGAAGGATTATAAACAACATTAAGAAGTCGTCTGAGGTTAAAGAACCCGTGTCTGCTCCGGACAAAACCTGTCTGATCAGGAGAGATAATCAAAGGCAAAACTGATTCCAGTCGCATAGCTAATAATTTGGACAGAAGTTTTACATCTACAGATAAAAGACTAATTGGACGATAACTTGAGCAGGAAAGAGGGTCCTTATTCTTTTTTAAGAGTAATGATATGGATGCCTGATTTAGAGTCTGAGGTAATTTAGAAAGAGTAAGAGACTCATTGAACATTTCAATCAACAATGGTGCTAATTTGTCGAAAAAGATTTTGTAAAACTCCGTTGGAAAACCATCCGGGCCTGGACACTTTCCTGACTGCATAGAAAATGTTGCCCGTTTAAGATCATCAATGGTGATTGGGCCCTCTAACTGCTCAGCAATATCAGCATCTACCTTAACCAACTCCAGTGAATCAAAAAAATTATCCAGGGCAGACAGATCAGACCCAACCTCAGAAGTATATAAAGAAGAGTAAAACTGTTAAAAACTGATCATTAATTTTTTTGGGATCGGTAGTGATGCCAGAAGGAGTATTGATTTGTGAAATTTGCTGAGAGGAGGAAGCCTGCCGAAGCTGATGGGCCAAAAGTTTGGTTGCCTTGTCCCCAGATTCATAATAGCAATATTTAGCCTTAAATAAGAGCTCCTCAACCTCTTTAGTAGAAAGAACATCAAACTCAGCCTGAAGAGAGAGACGATCCTTATATATGCTGGGGGATGGGGAGGCAGCATAGATACTATCAAGCTGGGAGATTCGCAGTCTCAATTCCTTTAATTTATTTTTCCTTTGTTTATACTCATAGCTGCTGTATGAGATGATTTCACCTCTAATATATGCTTTCAAAGTCTCCCAAAGAAGGGAGGCTGAGATCCCTGGGGTACTGTTGGTCGTAAGAAAAAAATCAATTTGATTAGAAACAAACTTAACAAAATCCTCATTAGATAGCAGGCGCGTATTAAGACGCCATGAGGGGCATATACGTTCGCGCTCCTCTATGAATAACTCCAGTGTGGTAGGGGCATGATCAGATATTAGAATAGTATCATAACAGCAAGACTGAACAGAGTGGAGAAGGCGGTTGTCCAGGAGGAAATAATCAATACGAGAAAAGGAGTGATGTACATGAGAGAAAAAAGAATACAATTTACCAGACGGGTTAAGAAAGCGCCATGGATCAGAGACCTTGAACTCATCCATAAAGGATAAAATTGTCTTTGAAGACTTCGAGGGCACTCCTGGTCTAGTAGAAGAGCGATCTAATACTGGATTAAGCCAACAGTTGAAGTCACCCCCCATAATAAGTAGATGTGTGGACATGTCAGGTAATTTGGCGAACAAATGGTGGAAAAAGTTGTCATCATCCCAATTTGGACCGTAAACATTAGCTAGAATCACAGAATTACTATATAGCTGACCGGTTACAAACACAAATCTTCCATTAGGGTCAGAAATTACATTTGAGCACACAAAAGGAACCGATTTGTGAATCAAAATCGCAACACCCCTAGATTTACAATTAAAACTAGAATGAAAAACTTGACTGACCCATCTCCCCTTCAATCTAATATGGCTGGAAGATTTTAAGTGAGTTTCTTGAAGGAAAACAATATGGGCACCTAATTGTTGAAGATGGTGAAGAACTTTGCTACGTTTAATAGGCTGATTTAGACCATTACAATTCCAGCTAACAAATTTGAGTCCTGTCCCTGATTGTCGAGGCATCCTAGAGTGCTGCATACCAGTCAAGTATTAGTGTACACTGCAGCATGGAATGTATACCGGACACAGAAATAAATTAAAACATGGGCGACCTGATTAAACAAAACACAAAACACACAACGAAAGAAAAACGAAGAACTCCTCCCACCCACCACCCCACGAGCTGAAGCGTCTTCCCAAATAAGACGCAAGCCAATCCCACAGACTAACAAAAACATCCTAACACGCTCCGTTAACGGCACAAACCAGTAGTGCTCGTGCGAGTTTGTAAAAAAAGCATAAAAAAAATATATATAAACAAAACACAGTAGCAAAATATGGAAAGTTACTCAAGTCCAAGTGACACGAACTTGAAGCAGCTTAAGATCAGAACATCAGAAGCAGCTTAAAAGAAGAAGCCAGTTACCAAGCAAACTGCCAGACGCATTCAAACTGTAGCCTCAGAAGAGACACCAGACTTTAAGTTCACCTTGACAAAGTCCATTGCAGTGGCTGGGTCCTCAAAGGTGTGTGTATTTCCACCGGGAAGAGTGATCTTTAAAGTCGCGGGAAACCTCAATCCAAACTTCACTCCAGCACACGAATGTAATAGACGTTTGACGTCCGTGAATGCAGCGCGTTTATTTGCAACAGACGAAGTGTAATCAGGGAAGATAAACAATTTCTTGCCTCGATGGAGAAGAGAAGCCTCGCGAGCCCGGCGCAAAATGTCATTCCTCACGTGGAAAAAGTGCACACGAATCACAAAGGGTCGGGGTGGTTTACCGTCACTGGGCTTGGGTCGGAGAGTGCGATGCGCACGGTCGAGTAAGGGCAATTCCCCCAGGCCGAGCGAGTCCATCAGCAGCTGTGCAATAAATTCGGTTGGGCGACCACCTTCGGCCCCCTCCGGCACACCCAACAGCCAACCCGCCGGGGTTAAGGATTACAGACCAGTGGCCTTGACGTCTGTGATTATGAAGACCCTCGAAAGGCTCCTCCTACGGTTCCTGGGCCCTCAACTTCAATGCGCACTTGACCCTCTGCAGTTTGCCTATCGAGCAAACATGGGGGTGGAGGATGCTGTCCTCTACTTGCTTCATCGAGCCCACACTTTTCTCGATGGGACAGGGGGGTATGTGAGGCTGATGTTCTTTGATTTTACGAGTGCATTCAACACCATCCAGCCTCAGATTCTGAGAGGCAAACTCGCGAATCTTGGCATGGAGCCTGCTCTTATTGAGTGGATAACCAGCTATCTGACAAAGCGGCCACAGTACGTCAGACTGGGGAACGTGGTCTCAGAAACTGTGGAAACAAGTATTGGGGCCCCCCAGGGAACTGTATTGTCCCCTTTCCTCTTCACCCTATATACATCTGACTTTACACATAGTACATCATCGTGCCATATACAAAAATATTCTGATGACACTGTGGTGGCGGCTTGTGTGAAGGGAGGAGATGAGGAGGAATACAGAAGGGTCATCTCGGAGTTTGTGGCCTGGAGCAGGTGCAATGGTCTCGTCCTTAATACTTCTAAAACCAAGGAGATGATAGTGGACTTTGGGAGGCGTAAGATACACTATCCACCTGTGGTAATTGATGGGGTAGACATTGAGGTGGTCCAGACATACAAATATCTAGGAGTCCATCTGGACCATAAATTGGACTGGTCAGCACATGTAAATGCTGCATACAGGAAGGGCCAGAGCAGACTCTTTTTCCTGAGGAAGTTAAAATCCTTTCATGTCTGTAATGAGATGCTGTACCTTTTCTATCAGTCGATTGTGGCCAGCGCTGTGTTCTTTGCTCTGGTGTGCTGGGGCAGCGGTATGAAAGCCAGAGATGGGAACCGTTTGGACAAACTGGTCAGAAAGGGTGCGTCAGTGTTGGGGAGGAGGGTTGACTCTGTAGGCGAGTTGGTGGAGAGAAGAATGAGGAGAATGATGAAATCCATCCTCAGTAACAGGAGCCACCCACTACATGAAAGTGTGGTTGCCCAACAAAGCAATCGCAGCGACCGTCTCCTCTCTATGCGCTGCAGGACTGAGAGATTCAGGAGGTCATTTCTTCCGGCCGCCATAAGGCTATACAATGGAACTGCTTGAAGTGCACTATGGATCTACTACTAATGATTGTAGAAGTTTGTTGTGGGACTTTTTTATCGACTCTTTTATTAACTTTTATTAATTGCTATTATTGGTGCTCTTTTTTATGTGTGTATAGTAGTGTGAATGTTTGCTGGAATCAACACACACTAATGCTGATGGACATTGAATTTCCCCTGGGGGGATTAATAAAGGCATCTACACATATGTTGTTTCTCCTAGCTCTACCCTCCAAGTCTTCACATTTGTCAGCCAGCAGTTTAACCTCGGCTTTCAGCGTGGAAACTGTAGAATCCAGTGAAGATAGCAGGTCGCTATGATCAGTGCACGCGCGCTGCAACTCTGTAATGGTTTGATCATGAGAGTTAAGTTTTTGCTGCATCGGTTCAATTGCGTGTCTCAGCTCCTCTCTAACCGAAGAAATGTCCGTTCGAAGCTCGCAAGACAGCGAGTCTATTTTTTCGCAAATGTCCCCTTTCAACTGATCTAGCATAACCCGTAGGTGATCCAAATTGGGCGCGCAGTCGGGGACCGTGACCACTTTCGGCGGAGATGCGGGCTCACTCGAGGGAGAGGCTTTAGCACGGCCTGAGCGAGCTGAGTTTCCACGTGCAGCTGACATGGTCGATGGAAATTCGCCCAAAACACAACAAAACTGACCCGGTACTTGTCGCAAGTGGACACCAGTAAATTTAGTGAAAATAAACTGTGTTAAATTTATATAATATAACAAACTCGCGGAGCAAAAGGGAGACACGTCCTACATGCTTGGTGTCCAACCAAGTGGTCAAATAAATCTAATCTAATCTAATACTCCTTCCGTGTTGATACAACTGCTTTCACTAACTTGCACTGGTGTAGACGACAGAGGACGCAGAGGTATAGGCTATCAGCAGGAGGATTTCAACCGCAGGAACCGTGATATTAACGTTTTTTTATAAGGCTATACCCTTCTTGTTTTGAACTTCATGCATGTGTATTGAATGTTAGACAAGTTCATAATGATAACGAGACTGTTTATCGTGGTGATGTGTGTTACGCCTGCCTGTTTACCCCTACTGGCTCTGCTACACAGTGCAGACGTTAGTTGGGCAACAGGTGTATATAATCCCTAATTAACTCCTTATAGGGGTAGTATAAAGACCTGTGACTTGGTGTGAGAGCTCTCTCATCTCTCTCACATTATTTCTTTAGTATTGTTGTTTTCCCATATTTATTTTTAGTGCCAGATATTGTTTATTTAGTAACCACGCGCGTGTGTTTTCCCCTCCCCTAGACGTCGTTTTTTTTTTTTCTTTCTTTTTGATTATTTAATATTTGTTTGTTTGCTTGGTTGATAATAAATTGGTTTATTGTTAAAACATTTGTTGTTTGCCTCTTTTATGTTGCGGTATATGAGCCAGCCGTAACATAAAAATGGGGCCTCGTCCGAGATTTTTTTGAGCGTTTGTTTTGAGGGAGTATTTTATTGTCTCTTCAGGATTTCTTGTAAGGTTTGGCTTTTCACTCCGGTTAGTTAGAGTGTTTCAGCTGGGCAGCTCGTGAGCGTCCTTCCATCGGAACACTGTTTGTTGTTTTGTTGATTTCTTTTTGTATCTTATTTGGAGTTTTGGAAGGAAATCCTGGGAGGGGGTACGCTTCTCGCGCAGCTGAACTCATTTAGAGAACAGCTGTTACGAGGTTCAGCGTTTCAAGTCGCCTCGAGCCCGGCAGTCCTTTGAAGACTAGTAAGGATAGTTAGTTTCAACAGGCAGGCATATCGGAGATGAAAAGCCAAAAGAAATCCTGGTGAGTACTTTATATTTCTCCTTGGTGTTTGTTTAGTTTGATTAAAGAGAGCATGTTTTCGCGCGTGGTAAGTTTGTTTTTTATATAGGAAGTTGATGTTTGTGTAGAACGGTTAAAATATTAAATTTGATTCGTTTACACGAAGATCCTGTGTCAATAGTGATCGATGACAAGTAATACGTTTGTCACAGCTGTTGTATCCTATTGAGTGTGGCCGATTGTTGTTTACTGTGAGTAAATTAGCACTGCATTGAACGGTTACAGGGTCGAAATTTTCCTATCGAAATTGAGCATTAGATTTATTGTCCTAGTAATAACACTGAAATTGTTGATGTGACTTTAAGGTCTGTTTGATTAATCTGAATAATAAAAACAGGATTTGTTTTATCTTGGAAATATTAATTCATTTGATCTTTTTGCATTTCTAGTGTTATAGTGGATTGAGCTAGGCTGTGCGAAATGGTATGTCAATGTATTATTGAATAATCATTTGGGCTTAGGCTGTTTTCTGGCACTTTTGTTTTGGGAGGATTTATTAGAATTATTTTTGATTTGTTGTGGTCAATTAACTAATCTTCATTGTGTGAATTATATGTTAGTCAAAAAAATGAGTTCCATCATGAAATTGAATGTAGAGCTTTCTGAGAAGTTTCTAGATAGGTGCACCAAAGAACAACTTTTAGAAGTCGCAGAGAGTCATGCAATCATATTGACTGGCACTGATAAGAAGCGCAAGGAGGATTTGTTAAGAGTTGTTAAATCCCAGTTGATAGTCAGAGGAATTCTGGTTGTAGGAGATGAAGCTGGTAGTGGTAAGGCAGCATCTTCACCAGTTGAGAGAGATTTAATGTCAATAGAGAAACAAACACAGTTTGAAACTGAGAGACTATCGTTTGAAGGTTCTCAAGCATTAGAAGAGAGGGAATGGGATAAACGTGTTCAGTTTAAAAAATTAGAGCTTGAACAGGAGCGTGAGCGTGCACAATTTGAGCTAAGGAAGTTAGAGTATGCACGTGAGAGCGAACGTGAACTTAGGCAGTATGAGATGAAGAAGTTAGAACTTGAACTGGAAGTAAAAAAAAGCTGAAGCTTCAAAGTCCATTCCGGTTGGGCATTCTTCTTTTGATGTAACATTAAGATGGTTCCCCCATTTTGTGAACGTGATGTAGACAGGTACTTTGCCCATTTTGAAAGGGTTGCTTCTTCTCTAAAATGGCCAGAAGAAGTCTGGACTTTGCTTTTGCAGTGTGTTCTGACCGGGAAGGCTCAGGAGGTGTTTTCTTCTCTTTCCGAGGAAGAGAGTGGAGATTTCAAACAAGTTAAAATAGCCATTTTGAGAGCGTATGAGTTGGTACCAGAGGCTTATCGCCAACGATTTCGTGGTTCTAAAAAACTTGAAAGGCAAACATATGTTGAATTTGCTCGGGAAAAAGAAATCACGTTTACAAGGTGGTGTCAGTCTCAGAAAGTAGAAACCTTGAACCAGTTAAGGGAGTTAATTCTTGTGGAAGAATTTAAAAACTGTGTACCAGGGTCTGTGTCAACTTATTTGAATGAGCAGAAGGCTCTTACATTAGCTGATGCAGCTGTGTTGGCTGATGAATTTGTTCTGACTCACAGAGTTTCTTTTCCTGATAAAGGTTCAAGTGATCAGAGTAGGAAGTTATTTCGGAATCATTGGACGCCTCAAGTGAGTACATCGAATACCGTGTCAAGTGTGCCCCCTGTCAGTCAGAATTTTTCATCAGACAAGAAGGGTAAGGTGACCTGCTTTTACTGTCACAAGGTGGGACATAAGATATCTGAATGTAACGCTTTAAAGAAGTCTGCTAAGCCAGTTGGACTGGTTGGACGTGAACCTCTGGAGATTCATGCTCACCAACAGGACACTGAGATTGGGAAGGGGATCTCAAAACCAGTAGATGTCGGGGATAATTATACTGCGTATGCTCCGTTTATTACCAGCGGCTTTGTGTCTTTGCCAGGACAAGAGGAAAAAGTTTCTTTGAGGATCCTGAGAGACACCGGAGCTTCTCAATCGTTTTTGCTAGAAGGGGTTCTTCCACTCTCAGATCAGACTGCGACTGGGAAGGATGTATTGATTAGGGGGATAGAAATGACTTTCTTAAAAGTTCCCTTACATAAGGTACATCTTATATCTGATCTGATAACTGGTGATGTGATTGTGGGAGTACACTCTTCCCTTCCTGTGCCAGGGATTTCTTTTATCTTGGGGAACGATCTTGCTCAGGGGAATGTGTGGGGAACATCAACATCAAAACCTGTACCATCTACTGTTGTCGTGTCTTCACCTATGTCTGCAGATGTTCCTGATGAATGTGGTCAGAAATTTCCCCATGTGTTTCCTTCCTGTGCTGTCACCCGAGCCAGAACAAAACGACGATGTAGTTCTGTACAGTTCATCTTGGACCGATCACCTAGTCCAAATAAGGGAGTTATTCGTTCGTTTGACTGAGGCTTCTTTAGCGTTAAATTTGGCAAAGTGCGAATTTGGGAAAGCTACTGTTACCTATTTAGGAAAAATAGTAGGAAATGGACAAGTTCGCCCCATTGAAGCTAAGATTGAGTCCATCTGTGCATTTCCAGTGCCTACAAATCGCAAAGAATTGCGTAGGTTTCTGGGAATGGCCGGATATTATCGCGGGTTTTGCCCAAACTTTGCCTCTATTGTATCACCTTTGACCGATCTTATAAGTACTAAAGTACCCTTTAATTGGACCAATGTTACCCAACTGGCATTTGATGGAGCAAAAGCATTGTTGGCTAGTGCTCCTGTGCTTGTTGCACCAGATTTCTCTCAGCCTTTTTGTTTAGCTGTCGATGCCAGCTAGTGTTAATTTCGTTAACGAAAACTAAACGAAAATATTTTCGTCAACGCACATTTTTCACCTAACGAAAACTAGACGAGACGAGACTAAAGTCCCCACTAATAAACAATAACTGGGACTAAATCAGAAATAATTTTCGTAGACTAATAAAGACGAGACGAAAATGCAGTTCGGTAAATAAAGACTGGGCTAAAATCTATGGACATTTTAGTTCACGAACAAAGACGAGACGAAAATTACATATTATTATATGATATGGTTTTGTCAAATCCTGTCTCCTCCTCCGCCTCCTCCGCGTCAGCTCTTCCGCCACACACCCACGTTCAAACCTGGAGCGGGCGGGCACAGTCAGAGTAGCCTACACAACACAACACATGGAGCAGACAGGAGCTGGATTCACGGTGAGGCGGCGGCGACAGGTTAAAAGTAAAACATGCTTTGCACGGGGCTCGGGAGAAAGAAGAGACGTGATATATGGACACATTTTGTTACAATGATAAACTAACTAATGATGGCTAACTTTCATAGCATTTAGTATTCAGGCTGGCTATGTTACGTTAGCTTCTTAACACATTCAGTTTGAAATTAAATGTATAATTACAACAATCTTTGTTTTTGATTGCTTTCTTTTTAGAAATCCCCAAGCTTGCAATGCATGTATTTGGGCTTCTTGCATGTTGTACAACACTGAGAGAGATGGATGAGGTGCTTTCTAGTTCATCAGTCCTCTTTTGCTCTCCCTGCAGTGGACCAAATGTTGCAAAGTACTACAGACATCTGCAGTTGCTTTTGCAGCAAAGGCGGACATTTGATCTGGACGAGAAAAATATAATTGCTGAAGACTACAAGGTATTAAATGTTAATATTAGGGGAAAAAAAATCAGTACATGGCCTCACATTTGTAATGCATTTAGTATACTGTATAATAAAAACCAACTAGACCAGATCTGATGAACTAAACGCAACACATGTGCATCAGGACATACTGTATGCAGACGTCCATAGGGGTCCTAGTCAGATGGTCAAATTTTGAACCTGTTTTGCACGTCCACAGGACAGACAAAAGTGGTTCTGAACTGTCGGACGTTATACGGAGATGATCTGAACGTCAATCTGACAACGCGTGTTTGCTGGGTAGCTTTTTTTATGTTAATACACTGTTCAATCCCAGCTAACTGTGGACAATAATAAATGAACTGTTAATCTGCTGATTTCCACAAAGTGTATACACACTATGCTTTTCAACATTGTTTTTTTGTCTGTGCGATCCCAATATACCCAAAATATCTAAATTGGCTTACCAGTAGCATTAGTTTGGGGTGGGACTACCTGTTATATTTGACAATGTCATGGAAATTTTTTTGCAATTAGTTTGGTGCCATTGGAGTTGAAGAAATTACATACTTCATATTTAACCTTTTTCTCCACAGTAGCTTCACAAATAAACAGAGCTGAAATATTGATGGGACACCTAATAAAAGTGAAATGATGCGGCCCATGAAAATAGACCTATAGATTCTGTTGAAGTTCATTTATTTAACTTCCGTCATCTGTTTCATCTAGAAGATCAATTGATGGCAGAAGGTAGATGATCTTGTCTTTGAAAAGTCTGCACAACACTGCACCATCAAGTGTTCTACCTTCCTCCAACACTGTTTGACCAACCTGGTGTAGGTGGCCATCATTATTGTGATTCTATGGAAATATCACATGATTATTTATAATTTTATAAATACTTTTCAACATTATTTCCAAATAATCAAACATCAACTTGATACACCAATACATTTTGTTCAGTGTTCAATTCAATAATTTTATCAAAACCTAGTTAAGTGATTTGATGAAGTGCTGATTTGGATGTTATCTTACTCTGTGCCACTCTTCAGTTTTGACCTGAATATGGTTCTCAGGTGTTCCAGGATCTCATGTGCAGCCCACTCCTTCCGAAACTGCACGGCAGACACTATATGACCTTGCTCTGCCAATAGTGCTTTTCTGTTTTCTTTTTAAATACCAATCAGCTATTGTTCGGCTGTTAAGACCACTTTCTGCCATTGCAAATTATTTGTCACTCTGTGACTGTGCACTCAAACAGCAGGGATATTTTGGGAGTGAGTGAGTGTGTGTGTGTGTATGTGTGTGTGTGTGTGGATGTATATCTACTGTGCGTGAATTCCAAGGGGGGGGGGGGGGGGGGGTCCCTCTGCTTCTCTCCTTCTCTCCCTTTCTCCTGCTCTAATAACTCAAAGAACAAAGAAGGGGAAAAGGGAAAAACAAAAAAACAAAAGTTAACTCTAATAATTTGTTTTCTTTGTGTATTTGTTTGCTCTATTTTTTATTTTTAAATTTTATTTAGTTTATTTGAAGTTGCTCTCAGATCAGCCTCTTCCTCTCAATACTGAACAGCTTTATTGTCAAAATCAAAAAGCACACAATTCTAGCTACTATTTCCATTGATACCCATCTTCTACGGGCTCAATCAGCGTGTTTAAAATTTTAGGGCGCCTGTATTTCTAAATACGGAATCCTGTACGTCCTATAGCACAGACCCGCCACTTTAAACCGCTATAAATCACCGCTTTGACACACTATCCTCGTTTTCTAAAACGATTCTTCGGTGTGCTGGAAATATTTTAGAGATTACTCTGCCATCAGTTTTTACAGTCTCGCCATATTCCAACCACCTTCCAGTCATGCCAAGCAAATTGCTAAATCGCTTTACTGCTATTCCAAATATTTGACTAAATGGTCTTTTTTCTAAAAAAGATCCACTTTTACTAAAGTCTTTTCTAAAATGGAAAAAACTTCCCCAGCATCATTCAATATTTCAGAGGTTTACTGAACAGAGCAACTCAAATAAGCCACATCAAATCCAAATTATTTAAATTATTTTCCTTTTTCTGACATATATTCATTGGCAAAACAACTGGTACTTTAAACAACACAGTTCTTTTAAGCAGTTTCAGTCAATGTCCAATCATCAGGCAGACTTAGAATTATTTTTAGAATAGGGAAAAGTCTTACCTTGAATG
This sequence comes from Pimephales promelas, assembly GCF_988280905.1. Taxonomy (NCBI): domain Eukaryota; kingdom Metazoa; phylum Chordata; class Actinopteri; order Cypriniformes; family Leuciscidae; genus Pimephales; species Pimephales promelas. The sequence goes on along the minus strand of NC_142770.1, from coordinate 38,057,852 downwards.
ATTGAGACAAATGCCTGAATGCAATCAAGTTCATCTTCAACCCCTTTTCTCTTGTTCATCTGTTTTGTCTTTTCCTTTTTCTTCCTCTCATCTTCCAAGAAGATCCTGTACCGGTTGCGTGCAGTTGCACACTCATTTAGCAGCTCTTTAGTTAGAGGCACTTTGACCACTCCACCACAAATCCTCACATAGTCGCAGATTAGTCTCTGTGAAACTATAGTGTCTTCATTCATATTCCACATCTCCACCTCCTTGTTTATAGAAAACCCACGCTCGACAGTAGCTTGTCCATGGGACAGAAGCAGCAGCTTTTCCACAAAGCTCCAAAGTTCTGCAAATCCATTCATGGCCTTATGCAGGAAGCGGTCAACTCGTGATTTTCCATCAAATGCACTGAAGGCCATGAATTCCTCTCCTCTGGCCTCGCTGAAGAGGAACTTCTGAAATTGTTGGGCAATCTTATCACCTGCATTTAGATAAAGACAAGCACATCTGTAATACTTTCTAGTTAAAATTAAAATTTATTTTCACTATACTCTGGAAAATACCTAAAATAAGACTCCCTTTGATAAACACTAGGCTAATTGTTCACATTTCTGATATGTCTACAGATGTTACCCGCTGTGACTCCTCCTGACAGCTTCTTATCCTGCACAAATTTCATGATGAGGGCCTTCATTTTTTGCAGGCACATGTCAGGTTCTTTGTGCATATTTTGGGGGTCCAGGCACATCATATTTCGAACAGAGGGGTACTTCAGGGGGCACTTCAATAAAATGTTCTGACAAATTTTTGACAGGGCGCTCTGGCTGTCTCGCATGAACAGTAACACCTCACGCTCACTTCCACCACTCTGACTGCCTGACATTCCCTGACAAAAGCACAAAAGTCACATCACCTGAAACATCAAATAAACTCTCCCTATGTGTAACTTACACTACACAACATTTGACAGATACAATTAATAGGTCAACTGCTTGATGTCAAAACAATTAAACTGATCTCTTTAATTTCTCAACATAAATAGTTCACAAGTCAAGTGACTTTGCAGCTCATAAAGCACAATGATAAAGTATTTTAAGATAATTACCACCTTGAGGGCAGCTGTGGCTCCCATGCCAATGTCCACTTGCTTTGGACTGACCCAAAGCTTTTGGTCTGTCACATCAAGCTTGACCAGCTTTACTGGGGAAACATCAACCTGGACGTCTCGCTTTATGAAGCGTCTGAGAAGGCTCTGAAAATAGAATAGCACAAGCATAATAATTATAAACAAGTTTGAAAAAAGTATTACAGTATTTACAATACTTTCTCCAAACGTCATTATGCTGAAAACTCAGTGAAGACTAAAATTTCATCTTTTAATATTATTATATTATTTTAAATATTATGTATCTGTATTATTATTCTTTATTAGTTTTCATGATCACTGTATTATCCTATGGAGTTTCAAGTTTGAATGCATGAAAGAAACATATGTCAGGGGAAAGCTATATATTGCTTAGAGAGGTATGTGTGCAATGTAACATGTTCACTCAGCATAAATGTTTCCACTGATGCAAGTGTATCACAGATGTAGACAACAAGGAAAGTCACGTACATATGACATATACGTTCTAAGTTGAGAAGCTCAGAGCAACATGTTTGTTACCTTACAAGGAAGCTGCAAGGACCTATGTGATGAATAAAACTCAATGTCTCATTGTACCGCCCTCAGAGAAACATGTAGGCATGACCGGGTGAGAGGGTAGAGAAACATGGAGAAACGCATATACCTGGCATGAACACAACATCTTGAAGTTTCTCTCCTGACATATATATATAATATATAATAAAACTTTCTTGGCAAGATAACTGGTGTCCGGTCCCGTAAATTGAATAATAACGGGGAAACACAAGAGGCTTTAATTCCGAGTCTACACTCAGTACTTTGTTTTATTGTTCATAACCTCTGTAAATGACGGTGCTTGAATGATTAACCCATTAATATACTTTTAGTAGTCATTAGGCCTACCCTGATTAGATCCTCCAAATCTCTGCCGAGGAAGGGAATCATCGGGGCATCATCGGAGGAAATCTATCACATTTTGTCACTAACACAAAGTCCTCTCTCCTTGCAGGTGCACAATGAAACAGGTAGTGCAGGGCTTTCAGGACTTTCTCAACTTGCCACAATGCGAAGCCGTTCTTGAACGAGTTGAGTCGTGTGAAGGCCACAACTCCCAATGATTTGTAGTTGGGCTCCACCACACTGCTCTCTGTGTTCTTCTTGTAAGAGTTCAACAAACTTCCAATTTACAGCAGGCCCGTCCATTGATAGTGAGAGCATGTTGTTCAGATTCAGCTCCTTTGTACCTTCCTGCACATGATTTGTAAAAAAAGAAAATAGAAAGAGATCAAAAACATCCATCAAAACCCGGACACAAACATACACAAATATACAGCTAAACAATAAAATGCAAACATACACAAAAACAGGCGATAATTAACGTTAATCATTATATAATTGGTATATGGGTATACTGTATGAGTGAGTTCAATTCAGATTTGTTTTATTACAAACAACAGACATTAGTTATGATACAGGATTCCTTCATACATTAAAAATGTGAACTTTTACATTAAAAAAACTTTATGCAGATTGTAACAGTAGTACTGGTTAATGTGCTCTTTTCAAGTCAGTAAATGGTCACAGTGGTCTTTCTATGTGCGTGGCCTATAAATGTAATGGTAAATTTAAAATTTGGCTAATTAAATTAATTATTTTCTATAAGTTTACTAACTGGTTAAAATCATATGTTTTATGGTAAAATACAACATATCTAATATGTATACAAACATAGCTTGTTTCTGCATCTCCATTCACAGTACATTAACGTAATCATAGAATGTTTAGTGTCGCTATTACCAGTGCTAATAGTGTGACAGTCTACATTGGCAGCTACATTTGCACATAAAATCACAATTCGGCATATTTACTATGAACCATATCTACCAACAGTTATACATCTTAAACTCTGACAATCTAACGTAACAACACAATAGCTCAAAGTGACCATAGACCTGTGACCTGACTGGAGCACATAGCTAATCAATCCTATGCCCGAAGTGAACACCGTGGGAGTGTTGGTGTTTAGTTACACCGCTAGCATATGAGCTTTAAACCGCACTAACATTACACCACACTTAGTATGAATAATAATATGTGATTTCAAACACAATCTTAACGTTACTTACATTGAAATGACCCAACATGTCCTCGGCTCTGGAGTGACCCATGAATACCGATCCATAGTAGCGGGAGATGACGTAGTGTGTGCCAGTCTCATCATCAGTAGTCCAGAATCGCAAATGAAGGTCCATTTGTTTGTTCTTTGTCGTTTTATTCAAACTTTCGTCAAACATGACGACATATGGCTTCTCACTAACGCTGCACGATAGCTTCTTCTTGATAAATGAAGCGATGCCATATTTGGCGACATATGCCATTTTATTTTCACCACAGGTGAATGACTTTGCAAGCTGCGAATCGGGGAACATGGCAGCAAAGATGTCACGTATGTCCTCGTTAGATTTAAATGAATTGTGCCTCGTCACAGTATGGAGAACCCACAGTATCTCTGCCTTTTGGGTGTCTGGCTGTGAAATGAAACTTGTTATAGCCGACTGCGAGGTAGCGTCTGAACTAGTAACATTGTTAGGTGGAGCTGCAAACAATGCAGGGATTAACCTGGACCCGCTATGGCTAGCTGCTGCAACGCTGGTGCTTTCCTCCTCTCATGTGCGACTCGACGGCTTTGAGCCCCATGGTCCCTAACGAAAAGGTCTTTTTGCAGAATTTACACATTGCCTCATTATTATTTTCAGCCGGCGCCAACCACCTCCTAAATGCATCCTCTTCCATCCACTTTTTGTTAAATTTACACTTCCCCATCTTTGCATTTTTTGAACCTCACCTCGACAACCGCGTAATGGTGGCACGCAGGCGCAGACCGACTTCAGCGTCTATAGCCGACCTAACGTTACCGTAATAAGCTATTAAATCTCGGACACTCTCAGTCATTTCACACGTACTAAATTGATCAAGATGTTTTTGATTAGATGTTTTACGGTGGACCACTGTGCTTCCCTATCGTCATCATTAAGCAGACCGGCTGAAAATTTAATACCTACAGCAACTTTACAGTAAATTTAAGACAATTTAAGACCTTAATTTCCCGGATTTTAATTTAAGACATTTTAAAACTTTTTAAGGACCCGCGGGAACCCTGGAACATCAAGTCCATACGCAAGCTCCCAATTTTGTCCGATCATCTATAGTTCGTTCGCGAGCTCACAGTTGACAAATAAAACATTGATAGTTCATACACAGTTCCCAGTCTTGTGTCATAAAATGTGACACAAATGGTCTGTGAGAGTCCAGCAAAATCTAGTCCTTAAAACAAGAATCAAAAGTCCAGCCACTCCAGCCTGATGAAGGCCTAGTCAACCATCCAGCCAGTCCAGGTGTAGGCCCTCTCCACGGAAGGACTTCCTTTTGACCCCGTAGTCGAACCGTAGTTCAACGCCCACACTGATGTCCTTCAGTGCCCTGAAGAGGATGACGTCCTTGTCCTCCCCATTCACACGTAACCTGCAGTGAAAGGGCTTCAGGTTGGGCGCTTTTGTGGAGTGGTTTATCCTCCTCCCAACGGTGTCTTTGCCAGGGTGGCACTCGCACGGAAAGGTCTGGGCGTCGACGCAGAGATCTCTCTTTCCGGCTTTAAAGAAGAACATGTACCCGGCCTCGTCATGCTGGGCCTGCACCATCGCCCTCCCTTGAGCAGCTGGGATGACCTTGCCGTGGCAGTCGCAAACAATGTCGTTCTTTGAAAAAGTCTGAGTTGCCACGACTCCTAAAATAATGAGAACACATTACATTTTTGAATTAATGAACAAACATTACATGTAGACACACAGTTCAGAATGTAAATGTAGTTCTTGCTGCAGTTATTGGCTGCTAAATTGTACATTTTACATTATTGTTTTTTTCTGCCCTTACAAGACAAATGAAAGGTTTTCTTACCAAAACCACGCTCGTCACCAAAGTCTTTTATGGCCATGCCCGACCAGTTCTGCTCAGACACACAGCGAATGATGAACTTGTCATCTTCAACTGCTGCCTTCGAAGGTGGTGTCCACAGCCGTTCGATGTCCTCCGGCTTGGGACAGTTGACCTTCCATCCCTCCTGTGTAATAAGCCGTGCCACCTTTGCGGCCGAAGGCTTGCGGACTGTGAAATGTGCTGAAAGACAGAATGAAATAACGTTACTCATGTGTCACTGTAAATGAATGACCTAGTTTTTGTGTTGAGTTAATGAGTGTCAAAGCTCTATTGATGGATTCAGAGGCTTACACAGCAGAGATCGCTCTCTCTGGGCATACTGGGTAATCCGCCACTTATCGTAAAAAACGCGGTCATCTGGAAAGCCTGATTCGACGCGCTGCTTCTTGGATGGCGGCTGACCCTCCGCCGAAATAGGAAATATTGCCACGAAACATATCGCCATATTGCTCTTCCCAGATGGTCCAGCTCCACAGCTTGTGGCCAAGGAAGTCTTGTCTGCAGAAGTGCTATATAAGAGGGGAATACACGGTTTATAATATACCAAAAAAATTATGAATGACAACTTGCTATTTTTGTTGTGCTAATTGTTTGTGATGAGTAATGGATGAAGAGATGTATACCTGACTAATGATTCCAGCAGCAGAGCTGCGTCGACGACCGAGCTGCGGCCGGACCGCACCAGCGCTGATGGCCAGGTAATGGTGGAGCGCCTCCTGTTGCTGCGCCAGGAGCTTTTCTGCAGCCTCCTCAACAGCCCTCCGCACACACTGAGCAGAGAAAGGAGCCAGCTTGTACCTGCAGAAACAAAAAGGAAATATTAATTGTGATGTGACTGTGATGAGGCAAGATACAAAGAAGTGTATCCGTTCACACACACACACACACACACACATGGACCTGTGTTAGGCACTTACAATTTATGGAGCCGATTCATGTCCCGAGAGACACTGTGAACCTCCACGCCGGATGACGAGACAAAAAACTATTGCAGAGTTTCTCCGGCTGAATGTTCTCAGGCCTGATGCGCCTGAAGTACAGCTCCAAGCACTACGGAAAAAAGACCAATGAGTTATTACATTTAAAACAATGGTGGAGAGCAATCAACAGTTTGTACAGTAAAACTTACAGCTTCCTCCTCTTGGGTCAGAGCGATCTGCATACTCGAGGTTTTCTCCCTCTGTACACCGATCACAAACCTGTCACCCAGCTTGGTCTTGTTGTACTTTTTAGGTAATATTTTCTGTCTGAAAATAAATCCAATTTAGTAATCAAATGTAAAATAGCACTGTATAGTTTATCACAGATAGATTAATGCTTATTAAATCTAAAGTTACTCATTCAAGAGCTGTGAATGATTTTCTCTGCCTTTTGTTGTTTGATTTGCATTAATGGCTGAATCGTCAGCAGATTTATTAGACTGCTGCCCCTTTAAGACCCGAGAGCAAATCTAATCGGTAACTGAAGCACCATCATTTTCTCCCTATTATTTACGTCCATTTAAGACATAATTGTGTTTAAGTGAATCTCAGAGCTGGTCATTTTGACATTTTTATGTATATTTGATAGTTTAGGACACACGAAGCCCAAAGTAGGCTATACTCTTCTTGTCTCGTTGTAGTCCGCTTCGGAGCGCGCACCGCCTTGTGAACAGCGTCTCTTGCGCAGGTTTTTGTGTTTTTAATAGGCATTTTATGATCTACCAACAGTAGAGACAGCATTTTGCAACAATCGCCGATCGTGCTGATTCTGACGGCACGTTTGGGTTTAGGAAGAACTGACAGCGCTGTGAAGTGAAGGAAGTTGCGCTGGACAGATCATGCATCTCGTTTTTAACGGGTGTATCTCAAATATCTTCTTATAATCTTTGGAAGCCGAAATCTAAAACAAAATTAGAATAATATCTCAGATCTAAAGTGCAACCTTGTTTGAATGTTTAGTTCTGTCCTCATTGTCACTCATTAAGCAAGCGCTGTCGTTTTGTGCGTGCTGTGGCTCTGCGTGAGAGATCGCTCTCTCTCTTCTGAACTGCGAATAGCAAATTTGCATCACAGATTAATAGAAATATATTATCAAAAATGGTGGTAATCAAATAAAAGTTTAGCAAACGTTTTAATCCTTTTATTTTTTGGCAAAGTGCTGCAAAACAGATTTAGTCAATTAAACCATGGACAAACAATTTATATTCCTTAAATAATGTGTAAACACATTTTAGTATTATTGTTGGTGTTTAAACAGCACTTCCTCTTTAAAAAAAGGGGAGGAGACCGCAAGAAACTCTGGGTTTACTGAAGAAAACCTGCTCCCGACCAGGTTAGGTTCACAGAGTAAGTTACCATGGTAACTGACTCTGAGTATAAGTTACCTCTCTTTCAGAAAAGGGCTTGTGTAAAGAAGGAGACCTAATCTGACAGCAGTTTGGCACTGGCTCTCTCTCACATACACACACACACACACACACATACACACATTCAAATTTGCCGCTCCTGTTATCGCTATTGTCCGGGTGCACACGAGACACATAGCATTTGATCATGCAAACTCAAAGTACTCATCATCCTGTTACAATAAGTTCACATCGCACATACACGCATACATATGTTCAAATGGATTTACCTGTTCAGGATGAGTTGATGTTAGTGGTGAAAGAGACAGATTGAACGTGATCGTTGGTATCGTGGGCTATTTATAGCGCACTGTCGCGTCTCCGCAAAAATGGCGTCACCCGGAACAGAGGGTACTATGTGTCATGTGATGTGGGAAATGTTTTGTGTCCATAGTTAAATTATGTTTTAAAATAATATTACTTGATGTTGGTATGTATTTTATGGGTATATATTGATGGTTAATGTTTATTAGTGCAAGTTTATGTAGTACTTAAGCACTATGAAATTTCATATTTCCCCTGGGTTTTGGTAAATGGTTGGCTCCAATAGGGGGAGGAGCCAACAGTATAAAAGAGTGGCTGAATATGTGTTCAGGGTCTCTTGGTAGACTGATGCGTGAGTGTGCAGTTGTGGTGCCACGAACAAGTCAAATAATGAAGTGATGTGTGAAACCGTGTATTGTGGATACGTGTTTACCGGATTGTTTATTTTCTATTTTATTTTTGTTTAAGTTATCCTATTTTTGCCGGTGGAATAGTTGATTATTTTTGTAGAGTTCGGGACTCACTTGTAAATAAGTTTCACCTCAATGTAAATAAACCATCATTTTGCACCATAGTGCATTTGCGAGTTGGGCCATCATTTTTATCTTGGACCATACCACGTCCAGGGAGTGGAGCACCAGAACCCGCTTCCCTACAGATTGGTGTCAGAAGTGGGATGGCCACTCGTAAAAAGACACAGAGAGGGCGAAAACCACGTTCACAAGTGAGGCAAAGCGCAAGGGGTCCAGAATCGGATTTACTGGGTGAATCGGAGGATGAGGAGACAGAGGAATATCCTAGATCTAGTTCACCTCGGCCCAGCACGGTCACTGGGGAAATGGTGGCGTTAATGCGGGAATTCCTTGGTGCTCAACAACAGAGGGAGGAAAGATATCTGTCTGAAATCCGGGGAATACGGGAATCCATGCAGCAGACGGGTCAGGCAGCGGCTACACCAAGCAGTGCTGCGAGTCCACGAATGGGGCTTCCGACGCCAGGCCGGTCTAGGCCACCGCTACCACCACCACCACCATCACCACCACCACCACCACCACTAAGGTCTGAGCCGCAAATGCCAGTCTTCCAAGCTGGAGAGGATATGGAAAACTTTCTACGCCGCTTTGAGCGTCTGGCACGAACGTGGAGATGGCCTGAGGAGGAGTGGAGCTGTAGGCTGGTGCCGTTGCTAACAGGCAAAGCGTTGGAGGCCTATCTGGCAATGGATGAGGAGCTAGCCGATGTGTATGATGAGCTGCGGGAGGCTCTCCTGGAAAAATTCAATATCTCGCCAGAGACGTATCGCCAGCGCTTCCGGGCTTCGACAGTACCGGCAGGAGAATCAGCAACTGAGACTTATCACCGGCTACGGAACCTGTATCGTCGGTGGGTTCGACCAGAGCAGTCCACGAAGGAGGAGATTGGAGAATTGATTATCCTCGAACAACTGTTGCGAGTGTTGCCATATGACAGCCGTATGTGGGTTAAGGAGCACGAGCCTACCAGCGGACTGGCAGCAGCAAGGTTGGCACAGCAATATGGAAATGCTCATCGGGGAAATCAACGGTCTCAACCACCACGAGGTAATGCGAAAACCACTTCACAAAGACCGTATATGGATTCAATTGAATCAAAAACAGGCACAGACAAGGAACTTATTTGTTATTACTGTCAACAGCCAGGGCACAAAGCCACTGTGTGTCCCATCCGTAAAGCTAAACTCACAGGTTACTGCTATGTTCCTAGAGAGGAGGACATTGAGGATTTACATGTATGTGACTCTCAGAATGTAATGACTGTGACTGTTAATGGACAATCTTTGAGAGCGTTATTGGACACTGGAAGTGCCATTTCTTTGTTGAAATCATGTCATGCTGCAAACATGTGTTTTGATGACTCAATTGACATACAATGTGTACATGGGGATGTGAAAAGTTACCCAAGTACGGTGGTGAATGTATGTGTTCATGAACAAACATATTTACTCAAGGTTGCAGTTGTTGAATCGCTACCTACTGACATGATTCTAGGGAAAGATTTGCCTATATTGCCTGATTTACTGCAAGGTACAATGAAATCTGATGGTGATAAGGCAGAAGCACGGCTAGTATGTCCTGTTGTAACACGGGCCAAAGCTAAGGCTGGGTTGCAGCCCTTACCAGACTTGCACGATAGTCTGATTCAGGGTGGGACTAAGGGGCCCAGGAAGTCACGCCGACAACGGCGTGCATCTAAATATTTGGGTAGTCCAGACCCAGAAGTTAATACTGAGGGTTTGGAAGTGAGCAATTGGCAGATTCCAGAGAACATTGGGGATTTACAAAGAAAAGACCTGTCTTTGCAACCACTGTTTGATAAAGCAGAAGGGAAATGTGTGTCTAATGTGTATAAAGAACAATACGTCATTGACAATGGGATTTTGTATGTGCAAACAGATGATGTGAAACGTTTGGTGTTGCCTACATCCTGTCGTAATCTTGTTATGCACATAGCACACGCTGTTCCATGGGCCGGGCATCTAGGTCACCACAAGACATACACACGTATAAGTGCACGCTTTTATTGGCCCACTATGTACACTGACATACATGCACACTGCACTACTTGTCCAGTCTGTCAGAAGACCAGTGCGCTTCGCCAACAGGATAGGGCTCCATTACAGCCACTGCCAATCATCAGTGAACCCTTCCGACGGATCGCTATGGACATTGTGGGCCCATTAGAGAGGAGCAGTGCAGGATACCAGTACATCCTTGTCATTAGTGATTATGCTACCAGGTACCCAGAAGCATTCCCTCTGCGAACCATCACAACACCAAAGATTATCCATGCCCTTGTCCAGTTATTCTCCCGTGTAGGTATTCCTGACGAAATACTTACTGACCAGGGAACAAACTTTACTTCCCATCTAATGGCACAGTTTCGTCGTCAATTGGGCATCTCCGGCATCAAGACCAGTCCATACCATCCACAGACGGATGGTCTTGTGGAGCGCTTTAACAGAACACTGAAAGGGATGCTAAGGAAGTTTGTTGCAGATACGGGGAGAGATTGGGATAGATGGTTACCCTTTCTGCTCTTCGCGTACAGGGAAGTACCACAAGCTTCGACAGGATTCTCTCCATTTGAGTTGCTGTATGGATGGCAGGTGCAGGGACCTCTTGATTTGCTGAGGAAGAGCTGGGAAGTACCGGCCTCCAAACCAAAAGAGAAGGGAATCCTGAGTTATGTTCTGGAGATGAGAGAACGACTGGAGCGTTACAGGGACGAAGCCAAGGTTAACCTGAAACAGGCTCAACAAAACCAGAAAAGGTGGTATGATAAGAAGGCCAGGCTTCGCCAATATCAGTCAGGACAAAAAGTACTACTATTGCTACCCTCATCAACTAACAAACTACTGGCGAAGTGGCAGGGGCCCTACACCATCAGCCGGAAAATGGGTCCACTAACGTATGAAGTACACCACCCAGATAAAGGAAAGGAAAGACAGACATACCATGTGAACTTGTTAAAAGAGTGGAAGGAGCAGGCCAGTGTGGAGGCTAAAACGGTGTTGATGGTCAGGAAAGTGGAGGTGGAGGATGAGGACTGTGAAGCTCAAGTTCAGAGGCAGACCTCACCACTCGATTTTACCAATCTACAAGATCCTGAAAGGACTGACCTACAACAGATTCTAAATCAGTTTCCAGATCTGCTTTGTCAAAAGCCTGGACGGACGGATGTAGTCCAACACACCATCCACTTAAAGGACCCTACGCCATCGAGACAGCGACCGTATCGCATCCCTGAGCGCCTTCTAACTCCGCTAAAAACAGAAATTGAGACAATGATACAACTGGGCGTGATCGAACCCTCTGTAAGTGAATGGAGTAGCCCAATAGTCATCGTGCCCAAGAAGGACCATACGCTTCGCGTTTGCATCGACTTTCGGAAGTTGAACAGTCAATCCAAGTTTGATGCATACCCGATGCCCCGAGTGGATGAATTGTTGGAAAGGATCGGCCGAGCCCAGTTCATCACCACGCTTGATCTTTGTAAAGGTTACTGGCAAGTGCCTCTTGACCCAGCATCTCGACCCTATACTGCATTTAAAACTCCCCTTGGATTATTCCATTTCACTGTCTTACCCTTCGGATTGCATGGAGCCCCAGCAACGTTCCAGAGGATGATGGATCGAGTCCTGCAAGGTGGGGAGGAATGCTCAGCTGCATACTTGGATGATGTGGTCATCTTCAGTAACACCTGGACCGATCACATCCGACACCTCAAGCAAACTCTGGAAAGAATACAGAGTGCAGGTTTGACTCTGAACGTGGGAAAATGCAGATGGGCACAACGAGAAGCCTGTTATTTAGGATACCTATTAGGTAATGGACAATTAAAACCACAAGTCAGCAAGGTAGAGGCAATTCATCGCAGCCCACCACCAAGAACAAAGAAAGAAGTTAGATCCTTCTTGGGTCTGGTTGGATGGTACAGGCGGTTTATCCCAGAATTTGCCTCGGTTGCTACCCCATTGACCAACTTGTTGGCTAAGGCAGTACGGAACCCTTTACCATGGACGGAGGACTGGGAGTTGGCTTTTAGATCCCTCAAGGAAAGGATCTGTTCCAGTTCAGTTCTCCAGATACCTGACTTCTCGCAGCGGTTCGTGGTCCAGGTTGATGCTTCAGCAACAGGATTGGGAGCGGTCCTGGCCCAAGGGATTGTTGGGGAGGAAAAACCAGTGGTGTTCCTCAGTCGTAAGCTGCTGTCTAGAGAGTCAAGATACTCTACAATTGAAAAGGAGTGTCTTGCCATTAAATGGGCCCTCGATAGCCTCCGGTATTATCTGCTGGGCAGAGAGTTTGACTTGGAGACGGACCATCGGGCCCTGAGTTGGATCAATGCGATGAAGGACAACAATGCCAGAATTACTCGATGGTATTTAGCTCTCCAACCTTTCCGCTACAATGTCCGTCACATCCCAGGGAGGAAGAATGTGATTGCTGACTACCTGTCTAGGTACCCTAGCAGTACGCAGCTTGGAGAGGGAAAAAGTAGTGTAAAGAAGGAGACCTAATCTGACAGCAGTTTGGCACTGGCTCTCTCTCACATACACACACACACACACACACATACACACATTCAAATTTGCCGCTCCTGTTATCGCTATTGTCCGGGTGCACACGAGACACATAGCATTTGATCATGCAAACTCAAAGTACTCATCATCCTGTTACAATAAGTTCACATCGCACATACACGCATACATATGTTCAAATGGATTTACCTGTTCAGGATGAGTTGATGTTAGTGGTGAAAGAGACAGATTGAACGTGATCGTTGGTATCGTGGGCTATTTATAGCGCACTGTCGCGTCTCCGCAAAAATGGCGTCACCCGGAACAGAGGGTACTATGTGTCATGTGATGTGGGAAATGTTTTGTGTCCATAGTTAAATTATGTTTTAAAATAATATTACTTGATGTTGGTATGTATTTTATGGGTATATATTGATGGTTAATGTTTATTAGTGCAAGTTTATGTAGTACTTAAGCACTATGAAATTTCATATTTCCCCTGGGTTTTGGTAAATGGTTGGCTCCAATAGGGGGAGGAGCCAACAGTATAAAAGAGTGGCTGAATATGTGTTCAGGGTCTCTTGGTAGACTGATGCGTGAGTGTGCAGTTGTGGTGCCACGAACAAGTCAAATAATGAAGTGATGTGTGAAACCGTGTATTGTGGATACGTGTTTACCGGATTGTTTATTTTCTATTTTATTTTTGTTTAAGTTATCCTATTTTTGCCGGTGGAATAGTTGATTATTTTTGTAGAGTTCGGGACTCACTTGTAAATAAGTTTCACCTCAATGTAAATAAACCATCATTTTGCACCATAGTGCATTTGCGAGTTGGGCCATCATTTTTATCTTGGACCATACCACGTCCAGGGAGTGGAGCACCAGAACCCGCTTCCCTACAGCTTGACTTACTCTGCTTTCTCGGGTTTGATATACACCCCTTTCTGAAATGGAAAACCCAGAGTTTTCCTCATTTCAGGGTTAACATACTCAGAGTTTTCACTTAACCTCCTTTCTGAAACAGACCCCAGGTCCACTTTCCCCGTGTTGCGCCTCACCTCTTGATCTTCTCCTGCAGCTCCAGAAGAGCAGCTTTATTGTCTTTCTTCAGCTCTTCTTGTTCTCTTTGCATTCGGCACCCTGTGCTGCAGCTGCACCATCAAACCCTTTGTGTGCAAAAGAGAGAGAAACTCAGACAAATTCACACCAGAGTTCATTCTCTCGAGGTAGCACAAATTAAACCTTTTTCTGAGTTGATCTTGATTTGGTCAGACAGTTCTTTCTCCAGCTTGACCTTTACATCCGTCCAATGTGCAAATTCTTTCCGGAATCTCTTAAAGAATTGTGGCGTTCTCCCTTTATCTAGTACCAGAGAGCTGGAGATCAAGAATGCCAGTTAAGTCCCTTTGAGAAGGAGCATGACGTGATATAAAGCTAAACAAATCGCCAAACATGATGCAATGAAGCAGGAAGGACACCTCCTGTACCTGTACGAGCCGCCGGACTCACTGTCCAGCTCTAAAAACTGAACTCTGGGTTTGCGGAAGTGGCTGGTGAACGGAGGCTTGTCATTGGTGTACCGCAGCTGCTCTCACTGCTGGAGGTGGAGAAGTTCATGGCCGCTACAGAGACAGAGAGAAGGTTAACACTCCTGTAAGGATACCACAATCATTAAAGCATGCCTCACTCAACTGTAGGGTTGGGAATCGAAAATCTTGAGGTCAGGAATCAGATAGTCGTTCTAAAACGAATTGATTCCTTTGTGAGCATTTCAATGACTTTAAAGAGCCCCTATCATGGATTTTTGAAAATGACTGTTCATATGGTGTGGAATATAGCTCTAAGGGAATGAAAACATCCTGCAAAGATTTATATCTGAAAGTGCACCGTATATAAAGTTATGGTCTTTTAAAAGTGAGTCTATTAAATGAATTGTTTTTGAAACGAGTCATTAGCTGTTACATCGTGACGTAGATACATACTGGCCACGCCCAGTTACTGCGCGCGCAGACGGAAGTGTAAACTCGAAGTCTACACACTCAAACACTTCATCATAGCATCATGTCGAGAAGACGCTGTGTTCTACTATGCAGAGATAGTTCAGCCACTTTGTTTTCATTTACCAGGGACGAGCATGTGAAGAATCGGTGGTTAGAGTTCATATCAACACTATAGCCCGATTGTGTTCTCATCATTTTATTGACAAATAATGTTAGTTCAAAAACATAAATGAATTCAAATGTGCATTCACAAGCGGTTGTTCCTGAAGGAGGGCTCAGTAACTTACTTACCCAGTGTATATGGATCAGCTTCCTCCTCCGAATCACAACCTGTAAGTATTATTAATAATTTTTGCTTTTATGGGTTTTGAACGGTTTTGTTGCGTCAGGGCGCGAGGCAGTATGTGTGTGTGTGCGTGTGTGTAAGTTACGCTCAGCGCAGCTTCTAGGTCTCCAATGTGAATTTTTTTTAAATATGTGAAATGTTTGTCGCTGTTATTGGAGTTGTCAAAGAATAGAGCGTCTTGTAGTACTGTAGTGCTTTATCAATATGTTTATGGGTCTGTCATCTGACCAATCACCGCCGATTAGTGTCACGCTAGAGTGGTTTGGAAAAATGAGTCGTTGTACGAATCATTTGGGAGTCTGTGAGCAAATCAGTTAAAAATAAATGCATATTATACGACAAATAAAGTGTTTATCCTTGCATGCATGTTAAAGGGTTAGTTTACCCAAAAATGAAAATTAAGTCATTAATTACTCACCCCCATGCTGTACCAACCCCGTAAGACCTTCGTTCATCTTCGGAACACAAATGAAGATATTTTTGATTAAATTTGAGAGCTGTATAACTACCACATTGGCTCCTAAGGGACTGCCTCTTGACGGCCCAAAAAGTCAATGAAGAGAATGTTTAAATATCCCAAGTGACTACCGTGGCTCAACTATATGTTTATCAAGCGACGCGAATACTTTTTGTGCGAAAAAACAAACAAAAATAACGAGTTTATTCGACTATTTCTTTTCTTCCTTGTAGGCCAGAACGAGACTTTCTTATAGATTTCCACGACGCATGCGCGAGAATTGCGATCTGAAGTAGTGAAGCTGGTGTGAGCAGATCGCAAATCTCGCGCATGTGTCGTGGAAATCTGTAAGAAAGTCTCGTTCTGGCCTACAAGGAAGAAAAGAAATAGTCGAATAAACTCGTTATTTTTGTTTGTTTTTTCGCACAAAAAGTATTCGCGTCGCTTGATAAACATATAGTTGAGCCACGGTAGTCACTTGGGATATTTAAACATTTTCTTCATTGACTTTCTGGGCCGTCAAGAGGCAGTCCCTTAGGAGCCAATGTGGTAGTTATACAGCTCTCAAATTTAATCAAAAATATCTTCATTTGTGTTCCGAAGACGAACGAAGGTCTTACGGGGTTGGTACAGCATGGGGGTGAGTAATTAATGACTTAATTTTCATTTTTGGGTGAACTAACCCTTTAAACTGTTTTTGGGAACTCCTAAAACAAAAATAGGAACATTTCAAATGCTATGATAGGGGCTCTTTAAACCCTTCAAGCACGAGATGACTTGCACACTGTTTTGTGTGCTGCACACATGTGTAACAGTATATAGCTTGTTTTCACGTGACGTCACGCCACTGTGTTGCCATGGCGCGTGGTTGCCGTGGCTGTTTGTGAAACGTACCAGACTAGTTTCCGAACTTTGTAAAGTCAAAGTATGTCTGTAAGACGAGTTATGGCGCTTTTCCACTGCATAGTACGGTACGGTTCGGCTCAGTACGCTTCGACTCGGCGCGGAACAGTTCGGATCGCTTTGCGTTTCCACTGCAGTAGTACCCCTTCAAAGTGTGTGGGACTGATCGTTATTTGCGCGTGCCTCTACTGCCATGACATCATCTTAAAAGCGCCACATTTTCAAACCCACAACACAGGAACAATGGAGACTATCGAGGGGATGGTGTTCCTGATTCTCGGTATGTGGTTGTTTTTAACTGCTAGACGGAAAAATGTGTTTAAAATGAGGCTGATGGCAGCAAAACAAAAATACTGCTAAAAAAGTGTCTCGTGTCGTCTCGGGCTAGTAGTGACGCTGGTAGTGACGATTCTGTCTGACCAATCAGTGATCTGCAGTGTTTCACGTCACATTTTAGTACCGGTACGGTACGCTTGGAACCTCAACAGACCAGGTACCATTTAAAGCGACCTGAAGCGAACCGTACTGTACTGTACCATGCAGTGGAAAAGCACCACAAGTGAGCCGTACCGAACCGTACTATGCAGTGGAAAAGCGCATTAGTTGCTGATATCTACAGCCTCGATGGCAGGCAAATCTCTCAATTCAGTTGAAAATCGGTCCTCTTTATAACGCAAGGATCACGTCCAACATATGTCTCAATTTTCTGTTGATATATTTCTCTTGTAATAGCGTCCATTGCGCTCTTCACTCCTTGCCCTCCATCTGCATTCCACGCGTCAACACAATCACGTGACTGCAAACCACCTATTGGATCCATGCAGCTCTTAAAGTGACAGTACACACATACACACACACACACACGACATGTGCCGGTATTCAGTAATGCGAAAAATCGCGGTAATGAATATGCACGATATTGTTATCGCGGGCTCTTCAAAATACCGTGAAAAATAATAAATTCAAATTTAGACTTTTAGAGCGTGCATTAGCTGCTTATTTTCCTCCGCTTATTTCCAATAAGCAGCATTAGCTGCTTATTTTCCTGCGCACTCTGATGTAAACAATCCCCACATGTATAAGCACTGTGTGCATGCGGCAGAACGCTCCCGACGATGCATCCCCGCAGGGCTGCCAACTCACACATTCAGCTTGAGACTTTCAGACAGGACGCGGAATACGCGCAGGGTTTTGTTGCTGCACCGACCTGCATCGACCACGCCGGGTTTAAAGTTCAAAAACTGGAAAACGGCTCTTTTTTTAAGGTTTTTGTTTTTGGTTTGTTAGCTCTACTACATATAATTACATTTATATTTAATGTGGTTTCCACATTAAATGGACAGCGTCGCTAGCGCTATACAGTGTCAATAGAAATGTATTGATCAGGCTAGGTAATAGACTAATAGTGATAGTAGTTTGTTAATAATACAATCAAAAACGACATATGTGAAGGTTCTCAGTCCACTCCAACGAAGTTTAAAACCTAGGGCAGTTCAAAACGGTTACATAAACATACCAGTAGGTGTCGCACTGTGTTTGCTGCTGTGTGCCAGCTACTGTCATGGAGATTAACTTATGTTCTGTAATAAAAACTTTCTATTATAACTGTGCTTTCACAAATTAGCCTACTCACCAAAATGAGCTCTTTCTCCTCATTAGGCATATTTGATCATGTAGTCTATACAGTATGGTCATGATTTGGCTATTATTAAATAATAAAACAGTAGATCAACATGAAAATCACTGCAGTCTGTGATATTTAGAAGAATCTGCTGGATTTTTCTAAAAGAAAAAAAAAAAAAAAAAAAAAGATTTTAGTCTGCCGACACCAAGCACATAGCTACACCTTGAGCCTACACAACTTTGTGTCCCAGCTAGCATGAACAATCAGCCCGAGCTCGGCTGCCCCGTGGCGTCTGCGGCTACGTGTTAACCGGGCCGATTGTGGCCCGCAGCTCGCTCTGGAACATGCATTTTTGTTACGGCTGTAAAACACTGGGCCGATTCATGTTCACCATAAAAACCGGCTCTGGCTGTATGATTTAGACCACTTCTGGAAATGACTCGGCTTAGGTTAAATCAAGGATGGTTTAAGCAAAAATAACATAAAAAAAAAATATTTTAAAATTGACGTAAATTCCTGACCGTATCAGATAATGTTAGATGCGGTAGCTATGCAGTACATAATAATTAAATAGTGTTAAATAGTTAAATATTAAATAGTGCACAGAGGATTCTTTAATATACCAAAGCTTTACATTTATGTATTTTAAACATGCATTCGCATTTAAGCTGACATAGACGCACAATATGTTTAAGCGTAAATGGTGTGACCATGGGCGCGAATGCGCTTCTCCGAAGAACAGATTGCGTGACAGCGGTAAGGCAGCTTTGAAAAGCTGTCTATGGAAAAATCTACAGAAAAGTTTGGGCCCATGGAGGGACTATCATTGGATACCACCTGATGAATTTTGTTTTTCTAGCACCTCATATTCATTGTATAATAGTCTTCTTTGAAATGTGTAGGACTACCTTGAAATGTTTTGTTTACATTCCAGATTGATTATAAAGGCCAGATGTTGTCAGCAATTACTAGGCTGGTAATGAGCAGAATAACCTATACTTAACAACTGCCATCATTATTTGATTCAAGACCACTTGAGAACACCTAAAGTTTTAATAATATTTATTGAATATAATTTATGGAATTCTACTTTAAAATAGCCTAGTTTTTTCAGATAAAGTTCAGCGTAGTGATGCATCATGCACAGTTCACTTCTCCATCATCTATTGTGATATCTGTCATTGTTTCTACAGTGCGTCACCTCTCGTCACTACCGGATAAATTAAAATGGGCAAAGAGGCGTGACGCGGGTGGAGCTGAGGTGCTAATGCTATGCTACTGCCGCTGAATTGACAGCTGATTGAAAAAGTAAAGCCAATGGTTAAAGTTCATGTTTTGCCCTTCGAAATATTATAATAGTTAAGACGTAACTAAAAGTGAGACTATTTACTTTACTTTTTTATCAACTTTATTAATCTCACACAAGGGGCAATTAGTTGAGAGCATGTATACAAATACATTAACACAGATCACACACATTTCTCACAACATACAAGCAGTCAACTATGTGCATCGTGATGCATTGTTATTCTGCTAGTTAAAAATGTATTAATTACTTACAATATTGCTCTAAGCTTGTGCATGTGACAGTGATTCAAGGCCGCCTCTCAGTTTCTCAGATGGTCAAACCAAAGATATTACCTCAGAACTTCAAGAACATTAACTAGAAATCCGCGCTCATTCAAAGCGCTGAAATCATCAGACATCCATTAGTGCATGCGAGGGAAACAGCTGGAAACACGGCGCTGGTCGTTCTCTCCATACTCAACACGACGGAATCCAACGGCGTGCACGGGCGAAGGTATAATACATGTATTAAATTGTATGAAATAATCCCGGAAAAGCACAAACACAGCTGAGGGTGACGTTAACAGACAGCAGACAAACGACTAGCAGTGAAAGCGGCGGCAAGAATCCACCTGTCACTCAAGTGGCCACGCCCTTAATTATGCAGAACTTTAAGGCTTAAATATAATTTAAACAGATGAGTTGTAAAAATTTTTTTACCCCCCTCACAGTTGTCATGAAGGGAAAAATGAGCTCTATAGACCAAAGCCACTTTTTGCTCCAGGCTGTAAACATGTTTTTTTCTGCTGTAAAGTTGGGCATTTTAACATGGGGGAGATTCAGATTTGAGCGGCCACTCGATAAATTGCAGTTTAATTCACTTCCGTGTTGGCTTCAAGAGAGAGACGGGGAGGTTGCCGCTTGGTCTGGATAGGCATGATATTAAATAGTTGTAATAAACTACTGTTGCTAACATATTTATTCCGGCCCAGGTTTCTATTTATTCATTGATTTTTCTTCTTCTAACGTGACTCTGGTATAACGTTAGCGTATTATGACCGTTCTAAAAGCTTGGCTTTTATTTTGATAGGCCATATTTACTATTACTTCCGGGTCACGTGGCCAACCTGTAGATCTTCAAACGGAAAAATGGTAAAGGAATTGAAAAAAAAAAACAAAATCGGACCGTTTTCGTTTTTGGATTCAGAACCAAAAACTGGAAAACGGCTCTTTTTTTACGGTTTCTTTGTTTTTGGTTTGAAACGACAAACGAAAAAAGGGTGGTTTCTCGTTATTTTGTCTCTTTTGTTTCAAACGAAAAAACAAACTATCAAAACGTACACGTACCGACTTGGCATTTTGATAGTTCTGTATTCATTTGGCCATTTAGGTGCGCAACCAAAAAGCTAATCAAATGATCGATCTCCTAACTTGCACTGTTTGTTGGCGGCGTCACGGCGACCATCAGTAAACGTTATGGATACAAACAATATTTTATATTTTTTATTAAGCTGTTCATGTCTTTACTAAAATCTAAATTAGATAATCAAAGGGAAGAGTGCTCTTAAAACTCACGAGCTGGAGCGATTTGACCGAACGTAATAGACTCGCTGTTTTTGCTGATGGTGAATCGTCTTTAGCATACAATGCATTCTTTACAAACGTAACTAAGTTAAACGCGTGTTTAAACAACACCTAGGGAAACTCACTTCACCTTCAGAGGTTCTGAGTCTCTCCAGTCTCTCCAATCGTGCAGGGCCTTCTCGCGCTGTGTGTGTGTGTATTTGTTAGAGCACGACAGCGGACGCCGCTGCCGGTTTTAGCTCCACGTCGAATCAGGGGGAGGGGCTAATAATATGAAGGTATATTTGTTTCTTTATTATTCAATCAAAAAAACTATTTTCAATTAAAAAAACCTTCACTTCACTGGGAAAAAAAACTTTTCAATCAAAGAAAAAAGTGTTTGAATTCAAAAATATATTTGAGACTAAAAAAAAATACATTTGACCACTGCTTTTCTTTGATTGAAAATGTTTTATTGGATAGAAGTCCGTTTTTTTGTTTAAAGTAACCTTTTTAATTAAAGTAACATTGTTTTTTGATTGGACCATATAATGGGGACATTTGTGTCTTTATCATTCAATCAAAAAAGAAGTTGCTTCAAACAAACAAACAAACAAACAAACAACAGAATCAATAAAAAAAGTCACTTCAATGAAAAGATAAACATTTTCAAAAATAGAAAATCGTTTTTGAATGCAAATAAAATATTCGAGAGTCCAAAAATTGCATTTGAACACTTTTTTTTTTAAAAATAGAAATTTTCTCTTTGATTGAAGTAATCTTTTTTGTGTTTGGGCCATACATGGGTAGGATATTTGTCTAAATCATTCAATTCCAAAAAAGTTGTTTCAATCAAAAAAATATATATATATATATTTTCAATCAAAGAAAAAACTGTTCAAATGCAAATGCAAAAAAAAAAATACCCTGTGAATAAAAAAAGTATTGAAGAGAATGTGTTTTTTCGTTGTTTTTGTTTTTTTATTTGAATTAAGTGCAAAAAGTTTTGAAGTTAAATTTTTTTTGATAGGGGATTATCACGCTGATACGTAGTACTTCCGGATTCTGTGATCTTTGTGCACTGCCACTTCTGTTGAATCACAGATCTCGCTGGCGAACTGATGACAGACTACACTAAGTTTATTTATACGGCATCCCTGGTAAATTCATCGGATTCACTAAAGTGCCGGCTGCAAACAAACGTGCTTGTTTTATCTTAATGTTTTAATCCACTTCTTCCTTATACTCAATTCAGTCGGGAATCCATGGAAACTTACGTAGGGTTGGCGTTGTTGGCTAAATTTACAAAGTGGAACAGAGCAGTGACATAAATAGCATTCGTCTCAGCCATTGTTGAACTGCGTCGGAAGTGGACATGCACAAAGTTGACAAATCCCGCCCATGAAACCCGGAAGCGTGATAAAAGAGCGTAAAAAGCGTAAAAAAAAGCGTAAAAAAAGAGATAATTTGCAGGTCACCGCACATGCGCAGAGTATAGTGCCTTCTTCCCGCGCGCTTTTCAAATACTGAACTGATTGATGATGAAGAGCAGACTGGTTAAACAGCCAAGGACAAAACAGCGGATTCGGTAATTTTTTGAGGGTTTATCATGATCAAGAGACAAACGTTTTGTGATGGTTTTGTAAAAGATTTTGTTTTTGTAAAAAGTTTTTGTAAAAGATGCGGAAGGATTCTAATGTAAGGAGGTGTTTCACGTGACGTTACTTGTCCTAACTGTACATGTGCTTCAGATACCTGTGTGTGTGTTTAAGTCAAGTCAAGTCAAGTCACATTTATTTATATAGCGCTTTTCACAATACAGATTGTATCAAAGCAGCTTCACAGTGATAACATGAAAGTAGTACAACACAGATCAATAATATTGTTAAATATTAAATATTAAATAGCCCCAACTAAGCAAGCCAAAAGCAAGGCGACAGTGGCAAGGAACCAAAACTCCATCAGATTGGATGGAGAAAAAACCTTGGGAGAACCCAGGCTCAGTCGGGGGCCAGTTCTCCTCTGGCTTACATTCATATTGTTTAAATATAAATGTTAAATATAAATATTGTTTATATATAAAACGGCGCCATAACATATCGCAGGCGTTGAGTCGTCTCTTCAAAGGCGTTGGGGCATCCGAAATCCCCGTGAGAGGCTGGATACAAAACTGGACCTGACGAACGCCATTTTTCTCGGGACAAGCGTCCCGAGATAACAGCAGAAAGGCAGATGGGAAATAATTAACATAACTGATGTTCATAATGATTTCCATTATACGGGAGTCGGTGTTAGAAAACCACTATCTAGAGTTAGTTAAAGTACGTAATGAGTAAATCATCAAAAAATGGCGGTAAAATTATAAATGGCCAACTTCCTGTTGACTTAAGGGTATCCTTTTCTGTGCGTCTGGACATGGTAGATGTACCACAGAAATATCGTACATGTCGGTCAAACATGCGACGGGGGCTGCTTCGTTAAATGTCACTTCCTGTTGCCAGCAGGTGGCGCTATGACTGTGGGTGAATGTCGGCATGTAGATTTGTTCAGGGCGGGACTCTTGTCAAATGTGTAAAATTTGGTGCAAATCTGGGCATTTACAGTCAAGTTACTACAATTTCCTGTTTCATGGCGAATCATCGACACCACGGACATGCCCATCGACGAAAATGCGCAGATAGCACAACTTTACATCATCAATGCCTTTAGAAGGCACAGCAGAAATTTGAAGTCTTTAACCTTTAACCTTTTTTACCTTTTTTAACCTTTAACCGTTTGACCTTTAACGAAGCAGCCCCTGCCGCATGTTTGACCGACATGTACGAAATTTCTGTGGTACATCTACCATGACCAGACGCACAGAAAAGTCTCATGGAGCGATGCCCTAAACTCAACAGGAAGTCGGCCATTTTGAATTTGGCGACCGATTTGGGACGATTTACACACTCCTTACTTTAACGAACACCTCCTAGGGATTTTGTCCCATCAACTTCAAATTTCTGCTGTGCCTTCTAAAGGCATTGCCGATGTAAAGTTGTGCTATCTGCGTGTTTTCGTCGATGGGCGTGTCCGTGGCGTCGATGATTCGCCATGAAACAGGAATTTGTAGTAACTTGACTGTAAATGCCCAGATCTGCACGAAATTTGACACATTTGACAAGAGTCTCGCCCTGAACAAATCTACATGCCGACATTCACCCACAGTCATAGCGCCACCTAGTGGCAACAGGAAGTGAGATTTAACAAAGCAGCCCCCACCACATCTTTGACCGACATGTACGAAATTTCTGTGGTACATCCACCATGTCCAGACGCACAGAAAAGTCTCTTGGAGCGATGCCCTAAACTAAACAGGAAGTCGGCCATTTCTAATTTTACCGCCATTTTTGGATGATTTACTCATTACGTACTTTAACGAACTCCTCCTAGGGAATTAGTCGGATCCACTTCAAATTTCTGCTGTGCCTTCTAAAGGCATTGCCGATGTAAAGTTGTGCTATCTGCACGTTTTCGTCGATGGGCGTGTCCGTGGCGTCGATGATTCGCCATGAAACAGGAAGTTGTAGTAACTTGGATGTAAATGCCCAGATCTGCACGAAATTTTACACATTTGACAAGAGTCCCGCCCTGAACAAATCTACATGCTGACATTCACCCACATTCATAGCGCCACCTTCTGGCAACAGGAAGTTACCTTTAATGAAGCAGCCCCTGCCGCACATTTGACCTACATGTGCGGAATATGCTACGTGGCTGCCTCACACCCTGACGTGCTACAGGTGCGAGGGCCCGCCCATCGCTGCTTGCAGCTTTAATTAGGGCCCGAGCACTAACAGTGCGAGGACCCTATTGAAACTGTTAGGGTTTTTAGGGCCCAAGCCCTGAAAGGGCGAAGGCCCTATTGTTTTCCTTAGGATTATTTATTTTTAGGGCCCAAGCCCTGAAAGGGCGAAGGCCCTATTGTTTTCCTTAGGATTATTCTTTTCTATTATTATTATATTTATTATTATTATTTTTCTTACGACTAATCGGGCACTTTTGGGGCCCTAAACATGCTCGAAAACTCTTGAAACTTTGCACAAAGGTCAGAACCCGCGGCCAGGCTGAAGATGGTACCCGGGCGTGGCAGGGGGGCTCGACAGCGCCCCCTGGAACGGGGTCCGAACACTCGGTCCATAACTCAAACACGCTTGCATGTAATAATATGAAACTCGGTACACATATGGATCTCATCGTTTCATATATACTTCGCACTTTTACTTTTTACCCCAGCCCAACAGGAAGTCGCTGGCGCTATGACTGTGGGTGAATGTCGCCATGTAGATTTGTTCAGGGCGGGACTCTTGTCAAATGTGTAAAATTTGGTGCAGATCTGGGCATTTACAGCCAAGTTACTACAACTTTCTGTTTCATGGCGAATCATCAACGCCACGGACACGCCCATCAACGAAAATGCGCAGATAGCACAACTTTACATCGTCAATACCTTTAGAAAGCACAGCAGAAATGTGAAGTCGGTCCGACTAAATCCCTAGGAGGAGTTCGTTAAAGTACGTAATGAGTACATCATCCAAAAATGGCGGCAAAAATAGAAATGGCCCACTTCCTGTTGAGTTTAGGGCATCGCTCCAAGAGACTTTTCTGTGCGTCTGGACATGGTAGATGTACCACAGAACATGCCGGTCAAACATGCGGCGGGGGCTGCTTCCTTAAAGGTCACTTCCTGTTGCCAGCAGGTGGCGCTATGACTGTGGGTGAATGTCGGCATGTAGATTTGTTAAGGGCGGGGCTCTTGTCAAATGTGTAAAATTTGGTGCAGATCTGGGCATTTACAGCCAAGTTACTACAACTTCCTGTTTCATTGCGAATCATCGACGCCACGGACACGCCCATCGATGAAAACGCTCAGATAGCACAACTTTACATCGTCAGTGGCTTTAGAAGGCACAGCAGAAATATGAAGTCGATCCGACTAAATCCCTAGGAGGAGTTCGTTAAAGTACGTAATGAGTAAATCATCCAAAAATGGCGGTAAAATTAGAAATGGCCGACTTCCTGTTTAGTTTAGGGCATCGCTCCAAGAGACTTTTCTGTGCGTCTGGACATGGTGGATGTACCACAGAAATTTCGTACATGTCGGTCAAAGATGTGGTGGGGGCTGCTTTGTTAAATCTCACTTCCTGTTGCCACTAGGTGGCGCTATGACTGTGGGTGAATGTCGGCATGTAGATTTGTTCAGGGCGAGACTCTTGTCAAATGTGTCAAATTTCGTGCAGATCTGGGCATTTACAGTCAAGTTACTACAAATTCCTGTTTCATGGCGAATCATCGACGCCACGGACACGCCCATCGACGAAAACACGCAGATAGCACAACTTTACATCGGCAATGCCTTTAGAAGGCACAGCAGAAATTTGAAGTTGATGGGACAAAATCCCTAGGAGGTGTTCGTTAAAGTAAGGAGTGTGTAAATCGTCCCAAATCGGTCGCCAAATTCAAAATGGCCGACTTCCTGTTGAGTTTAGGGCATCGCTCCATGAGACTTTTCTGTGCGTCTGGTCATGGTAGATGTACCACAGAAATTTCGTACATGTCGGTCAAACATGCGGCAGGGGCTGCTTCGTTAAAGGTCAAACGGTTAAAGGTTAAAAAAGGTAAAAAAGGTTAAAGGTTAAAGACTTCAAATTTCTGCTGTGCCTTCTAAAGGCATTGATGATGTAAAGTTGTGCTATCTGCGCATTTTCGTCGATGGGCATGTCCGTGGTGTCGATGATTCGCCATGAAACAGGAAATTGTAGTAACTTGACTGTAAATGCCCAGATTTGCACCAAATTTTACACATTTGACAAGAGTCCCGCCCTGAACAAATCTACATGCCGACATTCACCCACAGTCATAGCGCCACCTGCTGGCAACAGGAAGTGACATTTAACGAAGCAGCCCCCGTCGCATGTTTGACCGACATGTACGATATTTCTGTGGTACATCTACCATGTCCAGACGCACAGAAAAGGATACCCTTAAGTCAACAGGAAGTTGGCCATTTATAATTTTACCGCCATTTTTTGATGATTTACTCATTACGTACTTTAACTAACTCTAGATAGTGGTTTTCTAACACCGACTCCCGTATAATGGAAATCATTATGAACATCAGTTATGTTAATTATTTCCCATCTGCCTTTCTGCTGTTATCTCGGGACGCTTGTCCCGAGAAAAATGGCGTTCGTCAGGTCCAGTTTTGTATCCAGCCTCTCACGGGGATTTCGGATGCCCCAACGCCTTTGAAGAGACGACTCAACGCCTGCGATATGTTATGGCGCCGTTTTATATATAAACAATATTTATATTTAACATTTATATTTAAACAATATGAATGTAAGCCAGAGGAGAACTGGCCCCCGACTGAGCCTGGGTTCTCCCAAGGTTTTTTCTCCATCCAATCTGATGGAGTTTTGGTTCCTTGCCACTGTCGCCTTGCTTTTGGCTTGCTTAGTTGGGGCTATTTAATATTTAATATTTAACAATATTATTGATCTGTGTTGTACTACTTTCATGTTATCACTGTGAAGCTGCTTTGATACAATCTGTATTGTGAAAAGCGCTATATAAATAAATGTGACTTGACTTGACTTGACTTAAACACACACACAGGTATCTGAAGCACATGTACAGTTAGGACAAGTAACGTCACGTGAAACACCTCCTTACATTAGAATCCTTCCGCATCTTTTACAAAAACTTTTTACAAAAACAAAATCTTTTACAAAACCTTCACAAAACGTTTGTCTCTTGATCATGATAAACCCTCAAAAAATTACCGAATCCGCTGTTTTGTCCTTGGCTGTTTAACCAGTCTGCTCTTCATCATCAATCAGTTCAGTATTTGAAAAGCGCGCGGGAAGAAGGCACTATACTCTGCGCATGTGCGGTGACCTGCAAATTATCTCTTTTTTTACGCTTTTTTTTACGCTTTTTACGCTCTTTTATCACGCTTCCGGGTTTCATGGGCGGGATTTGTCAACTTTGTGCATGTCCACTTCCGACGCAGTTCAACAATGGCTGAGACGAATGCTATTTATGTCACTGCTCTGTTCCACTTTGTAAATTTAGCCAACAACGCCAACCCTACGTAAGTTTCCATGGATTCCCGACTGAATTGAGTATAAGGAAGAAGTGGATTAAAACATTAAGATAAAACAAGCACGTTTGTTTGCAGCCGGCACTTTAGTGAATCCGATGAATTTACCAGGGATGCCGTATAAATAAACTTAGTGTAGTCTGTCATCAGTTCGCCAGCGAGATCTGTGATTCAACAGAAGTGGCAGTGCACAAAGATCACAGAATCCGGAAGTACTACGTATCAGCGTGATAATCCCCTATCAAAAAAAATTTAACTTCAAAACTTTTTGCACTTAATTCAAATAAAAAAACAAAAACAACGAAAAAACACATTCTCTTCAATACTTTTTTTATTCACAGGGTATTTTTTTTTTTGCATTTGCATTTGAACAGTTTTTTCTTTGATTGAAAATATATATATATTTTTTTTTTTGATTGAAACAACTTTTTTGGAATTGAATGATTTAGACAAATATCCTACCCATGTATGGCCCAAACACAAAAAAGATTACTTCAATCAAAGAGAAAATTTCTATTTTTTAAAAAAAAAGTGTTCAAATGCAATTTTTGGACTCTCGAATATTTTATTTGCATTCAAAAACGATTTTCTATTTTTGAAAATGTTTATCTTTTCATTGAAGTGACTTTTTTTATTGATTCTGTTGTTTGTTTGTTTGTTTGTTTGTTTGAAGCAACTTCTTTTTTGATTGAATGATAAAGACACAAATGTCCCCATTATATGGTCCAATCAAAAAACAATGTTACTTTAATTAAAAAGGTTACTTTAAACAAAAAAACGGACTTCTATCCAATAAAACATTTTCAATCAAAGAAAAGCAGTGGTCAAATGTATTTTTTTTTAGTCTCAAATATATTTTTGAATTCAAACACTTTTTTCTTTGATTGAAAAGTTTTTTTTTTCCAGTGAAGTGAAGGTTTTTTTTAATTGAAAATAGTTTTTTTGATTGAATAATAAAGAAACAAATATACCTTCATATTATTAGCCCCTCCCCCTGATTCGACGTGGAGCTAAAACCGGCAGCGGCGTCCGCTGTCGTGCTCTAACAAACACACACACACAGCGCGAGAAGGCCCTGCACGATTGGAGAGACTGGAGAGACTCAGAACCTCTGAAGGTGAAGTGAGTTTCCCTAGGTGTTGTTTAAACACGCGTTTAACTTAGTTACGTTTGTAAAGAATGCATTGTATGCTAAAGACGATTCACCATCAGCAAAAACAGCGAGTCTATTACGTTCGGTCAAATCGCTCCAGCTCGTGAGTTTTAAGAGCACTCTTCCCTTTGATTATCTAATTTAGATTTTAGTAAAGACATGAACAGCTTAATAAAAAATATAAAATATTGTTTGTATCCATAACGTTTACTGATGGTCGCCGTGACGCCGCCAACAAACAGTGCAAGTTAGGAGATCGATCATTTGATTAGCTTTTTGGTTGCGCACCTAAATGGCCAAATGAATACAGAACTATCAAAATGCCAAGTCGGTACGTGTACGTTTTGATAGTTTGTTTTTTCGTTTGAAACAAAAGAGACAAAATAACGAGAAACCACCCTTTTTTCGTTTGTCGTTTCAAACCAAAAACAAAGAAACCTTAAAAAAAGAGCCGTTTTCCAGTTTTTGGTTCTGAATCCAAAAACGAAAACGGTCCGATTTTGTTTTTTTTTTTCAATTCCTTTACCATTTTTCCGTTTGAAGATCTACAGGTTGGCCACGTGACCCGGAAGTAATAGTAAATATGGCCTATCAAAATAAAAGCCAAGCTTTTAGAACGGTCATAATACGCTAACGTTATACCAGAGTCACGTTAGAAGAAGAAAAATCAATGAATAAATAGAAACCTGGGCCGGAATAAATATGTTAGCAACAGTAGTTTATTACAACTATTTAATATCATGCCTATCCAGACCAAGCGGCAACCTCCCCGTCTCTCTCTTGAAGCCAACACGGAAGTGAATTAAACTGCAATTTATCGAGTGGCCGCTCAAATCTGAATCTCCCCCATGTTAAAATGCCCAACTTTACAGCAGAAAAAAACATGTTTACAGCCTGGAGCAAAAAGTGGCTTTGGTCTATAGAGCTCATTTTTCCCTTCATGACAACTGTGAGGGGGGTAAAAAAATTTTTACAACTCATCTGTTTAAATTATATTTAAGCCTTAAAGTTCTGCATAATTAAGGGCGTGGCCACTTGAGTGACAGGTGGATTCTTGCCGCCGCTTTCACTGCTAGTCGTTTGTCTGCTGTCTGTTAACGTCACCCTCAGCTGTGTTTGTGCTTTTCCGGGATTATTTCATACAATTTAATACATGTATTATACCTTCGCCCGTGCACGCCGTTGGATTCCGTCGTGTTGAGTATGGAGAGAACGACCAGCGCCGTGTTTCCAGCTGTTTCCCTCGCATGCACTAATGGATGTCTGATGATTTCAGCGCTTTGAATGAGCGCGGATTTCTAGTTCATGTTCTTGAAGTTCTGAGGTAATATCTTTGGTTTGACCATCTGAGAAACTGAGAGGCGGCCTTGAATCACTGTCACATGCACAAGCTTAGAGCAATATTGTAAGTAATTAATACATTTTTAACTAGCAGAATAACAATGCATCACGATGCACATAGTTGACTGCTTGTATGTTGTGAGAAATGTGTGTGATCTGTGTTAATGTATTTGTATACATGCTCTCAACTAATTGCCCCTTGTGTGAGATTAATAAAGTTGATAAAAAAGTAAAGTAAATAGTCTCACTTTTAGTTACGTCTTAACTATTATAATATTTCGAAGGGCAAAACATGAACTTTAACCATTGGCTTTACTTTTTCAATCAGCTGTCAATTCAGCGGCAGTAGCATAGCATTAGCACCTCAGCTCCACCCGCGTCACGCCTCTTTGCCCATTTTAATTTATCCGGTAGTGACGAGAGGTGACGCACTGTAGAAACAATGACAGATATCACAATAGATGATGGAGAAGTGAACTGTGCATGATGCATCACTACGCTGAACTTTATCTGAAAAAACTAGGCTATTTTAAAGTAGAATTCCATAAATTATATTCAATAAATATAAAACTTTAGGTGTTCTCAAGTGGTCTTGAATCAAATAATGATGGCAGTTGTTAAATATAGGTTATTCTGCTCATTACCAGCCTAGTAATTGCTGACAACATCTGGCCTTTATAATCAATCTGGAATGTAAACAAAACATTTCAGGGTAGTCCTACACATTTCAAAGAAGACTATTATACAATAAATATGAGGCGCTAGAAAAACAAAATTCATCAGGTGGTATCCAATGATAGTCCCTCCATGGGCCCAAACTTTTCTGTAGATTTTTCCATAGACAGCTTTTCAAAGCTGCCTTACCGCTTTCACGCAATCTGTTCTTCGGAGAAGCGCATTCGCGCCCATGGTCACACCATTTACGCTTAAACATATTGTGCGTCTATGTCAGCTTAAACGCGAATGCATGTTTAAAATACATGTAAAGCTTTGGTATATTAAAGAATCCTCTGTGCAAATTAACAACACTATTTAATTATTATTTACTGCATAGCTACCGCATCTAACATTAGCTGATACGGTCAGGAATTTACGTCAATTTTAAAATATTTTTTTTTTTATGTTATTATTGCTTAAACCACCCTTGATTTAACCTAAGCCGAGTCATTTCCAGAAGTGGTCTAGATCATACAGCCGGAGCCGGTTTTTATGGTGAACATGAATCGGCCCAGTGTTTTACAGCCGTAACAAAAATGCATGTTCCAGAGCGAGCTGCGGGCCACAATCGGCCCGGTTAACACGTAGCCGCAGACGCCACGGGGCAGCCGAGCTCAGGCTGATTGTTCATGCTAGCTGGGACACAAAGTTGCGTAGGCTCAAGGTGTA
Organism: Pimephales promelas; assembly: GCF_988280905.1. Classification (NCBI taxonomy): domain Eukaryota; kingdom Metazoa; phylum Chordata; class Actinopteri; order Cypriniformes; family Leuciscidae; genus Pimephales; species Pimephales promelas. Next base: position 38,025,838 of record NC_142770.1, on the reverse strand, counting down.
GCTATGCGCTTGGTGTCGGCAGACTAAAATCTTTTTTTTTTTTTTTTTTAGAAAAATCCAGCAGATTCTTGTTCTAAATATCACAGACTGTGGTGATTTTCATGTTGATCTACTGTTTTATTATTTAATAATTGCCAAATCATGACCATACTGTATAGACTACATGATCAAATATGCCTAATGAGGAGAAAGAGCTCATTTTGGTGAGTAGGCTAATTTGTGAAGGCACAGTTATAATAGAAAGTTTTTATTACAGAACATAAGTTAATCTCCATGACAGTAGCTTGCACACAGCAGCAAACACAGTACGACACCTACTGGTATGTTTTTGTAACCGTTTTGAACTGCCCTAGGTTTTAAACTTCGTTGGAGTGGACTGAGAACCTTCACATATGTCGTTTTTGATTGTATTATTAACAAACTACTATCACTATTAGTCTATTACCTAGCCTGTTCAATACATTTCTATTGACACTGTATAGCGCGAGCGACGCTGTCCATTTAATGTGGAAACCACATTAAATATAAATTTAATTATATGTAGTAGCGCTAACAGCAACAAACCTGCACCACCCTTTTTTCGTTTGTCGTTTCAAACCAAAAACAAAAACCTTAAAAAAAGAGCCGTTTTCCAGTTTTTGAACTTTAACCCCGGCGTGGTCGATGCAGGTCGGCGCAGCAACAAAACCCTGCGCGTATTCCGCGTCCTGTCTGAAAGTCTCAAGCTGAATGTGTGAGTTGGCAGCCCTGCGGGGATGCATCGTCGGGAGCGTTCTGCCGCATGCACACAGTGCTTATACATGTGGGGATTGTTTACATCAGAGTAGGGATGGCTCGATACCACAATTTTGGCTTCGATACGATATCAGAACCTAATACCTCGGTATCGATACTAAATCGATACCACAGTCGGAAAAAAAAGTCTAAATTTAAGTGAATTGAAACAATTTGATTAAACACTGCTTGAAACTCTCAACTACCATATGTGCAAAAAAAAGTATCCAAAAAAAAACAACATCAAAATTAAAAAAAATAAACAAATTATGCGTGGGTAAAATTTTGATTTGGGGGAAAAAAACACTGATATTATACAATTAAAATAGGTTAATATCTATAATAATAGATTAACATAATAGAATAATAAAATGACGTAAACCATTAGCTGTCATGCATCAACAGAGAATTATCAACATTTATTGCATTGATTCATCTTGGTTTGGTTACTGTTTTTGTTTGGGTTCATATTATGCATATAATGCATTGCAAAAAGTAATGTTATGATGCTAAACATTTATTAGGATATTACATTTTTAGGTCATTTTATTACTGATTGATCTAGATTAATCAATGCTATATTGTTAGGCCAGGTTCCTTAATGAATGTTGACAAATGTAGCTTAATTGTAGGCTAATATTATTAATATTTATATTACTACCATCTCTCTCTCTCTCTATGGGTCGCCACAGCGGCAGTAATGCCATTCATTTTACTATCACTTTTATGCTTTATTAATTCAAATTAAATGAATATATTTGTTTGAAACTGCAAAAATGATGAGCTCATGAGACGGTAACTGAATTGGTTCTAGCGTGTCATGCAAGAAGATTTGAGCTTTCGTGTTTACCGTATCATATTTAATTGATAAGCTCTTATTTATGTGCGCTGTTCAGTGTTCAATAAAAGTCTAAATTAAATAATTTGAATGATGAACTCACCAGTTGATCTCTTGAACAAGTCCGGATGAGCAACTGACGAGCGCTTTGGCAGATTTGATGTGTTGCATTCCATGGCAACACATTATTATTGAAAGCAAAGTTTGCAGAGTGGTGCATTGAGGTCTGTTTCTACACTATTCTCATTAATTTAGTAGGCAAAGTAATGCCTTATTTCACTCATACTGCTCTCTCTATTTGTTAATTTCGGGCGTGTAAAAATCCGAATGAGCTTCATTTCCACCGTGTTCCTTCGTTTGCCGGTTTTGCGTGACTCGCGTCAGTTTCGGTAGCGCACTGCCGCCTAGTGGATAACTTCGGAACAGCAGCTCATCAAATACCGAATTTAACAAAATGATGATATTGTACCGTTTGAAATTTATTATATACCAGTATTTTTGCAATACCGGTATACCGCGCATCCCTACATCAGAGTGCGCGCGTGTTTTGCGCAGCACGCAGTGTTTGAGCGTTTGAAGGAAAATAAGCAGCTAATGCGCGCTCTAAAAGTCTAAATTTGAATTTATTATTTTTCACGGTATTTTGAAGAGCCCGCGATAACAATATCGTGCATATTCATTACCGCGATTTATCGCATTACCGAATACCGGCACATGTCGTGTGTGTGTGTGTGTGTGTGTGTATGTGTGTACTGTCACTTTAAGAGCTGCATGGATCCAATAGGTGGTTTGCAGTCACGTGATTGTGTTGACGCGTGGAATGCAGATGGAGGGCAAGGAGTGAAGAGCGCAATGGACGCTATTACAAGAGAAATATATCAACAGAAAATTGAGACATATGTTGGACGTGATCCTTGCGTTATAAAGAGGACCGATTTTCAACTGAATTGAGAGATTTGCCTGCCATCGAGGCTGTAGATATCGGCAACTAATGGCGCTTTTCCACTGCATAGTACGGTTCGGTACGGCTCACTTGTGGTGCTTTTCCACTGCATGGTACGGTACAGTACGGTTCGCTTCAGGTCGCTTTAAATGGTACCTGGTCTGTTGAGGTTCCAAGCGTACCGTACCGGTACTAAAATGTGACGTGAAACACTGCAGATCACTGATTGGTCAGACAGAATCGTCACTACCAGCGTCACTACTAGCGTCATTGGATTTGCGACACGAGACACGAAACACTTTTTTAGCAGTATTTTTGTTTTGCTGCCATCAGCCTCATTTTAAACACATTTTTCCGTCTAGCAGTTAAAAACAACCACATACCGAGAATCAGGAACACCATCCCCTCGATAGTCTCCATTGTTCCTGTGTTGTGGGTTTGAAAATGTGGCGCATTTAAGATGATGTCATGGCAGTAGAGGCGCGCGCAAATAACGATCAGTCCCACACACTTTGAAGGGGTACTACTGCAGTGGAAACGCAAAGCGATCCGAACTGTTCCGCGCTGAGTCGAAGCGTACTGAGCCGAACCGTAACGTACTATGCAGTGGAAAAGCGCCATAACTCGTCTTACAGACATACTTTGACTTTACGAAGTTCGGAAACTAGTCTGGTACGTTTCACAAACAGCCACTTAAGTGTATTTAAATACCTGAATAATGTAATTATAAGCCACATAAATAATGTATTATCTCACATTTGACGAAGTGATCACTGCGCACACACACACACACACTCTCACTGGCATTTTCCCATTTGGCTTTTCCCGACCGCAGACGAGGGTTTGCAAAGCATTTTTCCTGGTGTTTTTCTGTCAATTTCTTGTATTTTCCCCCCTTATGAACAACAACTTTGGCCACACGATAAAAACTCCTTGTGGTTTGATCGATCTGAGCAACCGTAAACGACGCCAAACATAGGCATTTTGAGTGTGTTATAGTGCTTCCTAAATATAGAAAATCACTTCCTGCCCTCCATCTGCGTTTCGCGCCATGGCAACACAGTGGCGTGACGTCACGTGAAAACAAGCTATATACTGTTACACATGTGTGCAGCACACAAAACAGTGTGCAAGTCATCTCGTGCTTGAAGGGTTTAAAGAGCCCCTATCACAGCATTTGAAATGTTCCTATTTTTGTTTTAGGAGTTCCCAAAAACAGTTTAACATGCATGCAAGGAAACACTTTATTTGTCGTATAATATGCATTTATTTTTAACTGATTTGCTCACAGACTCCCAAATGATTCGTACAACGACTCGTTTTTCCAAACCACTCTAGCGTGACACTAATCGGCGGTGATTGGTCAGATGACAGACCCATAAACATATTGATAAAGCACTACAGTACTACAAGACGCTCTATTCTTTGACAACTCCAATAACAGCGACAAACATTTCACATATTTAAAAAAAATTTACATTGGAGACCTAGAAGCTGCGCTGAGCGTAACTTACACGCACGCGCGCACACACACACACACATACTGCCTCGCGCCCTGACGCAACAAAACCGTTCAAAACCCATAAAAGCAAAAATTATTAATAATACTTACAGGTTGTGATTCGGAGGAGGAAGCTGATCCATATACACTGGGTAAGTAAGTTACTGAGCCCTCCTTCAGGAACAACCGCTTGTGAATGCACATTTGAATTCATTTATGTTTTTGAACTAACATTATTTGTCAATAAAATGATGAGAACACAATCGGGCTATAGTGTTGATATGAACTCTAAACACCGATTCTTCACATGCTCGTCCCTGGTAAATGAAAACAAAGTGGCTGAACTATCTCTGCATAGTAGAACACAGCGTCTTCTCGACATGATGCTATGATGAAGTGTTTGAGTGTGTAGACTTCGAGTTTACACTTCCGTCTGCGCGCGCAGTAACTGGGCGTGGCCAGTATGTATCTACGTCACGATGTAACAGCTAATGACTCGTTTCAAAAACAATTCATTTAATAGACTCACTTTTAAAAGACCATAACTTTATATACGGTGCACTTTCAGATTTTCATTCCCTTAGAGCTATATTCCACACCATATGAACAGTCATTTTCAAAAATCCATGATAGGGGCTCTTTAAAGTCATTGAAATGCTCACAAAGGAATCAATTCGTTTTATAACGACTATCTGATTCCTGACCTCAAGATTTTCGATTCCCAACCCTACAGTTGAGTGAGGCATGCGTTAATGATTGTGGTATCCTTACAGGAGTGTTAACCTTCTCTCTGTCTCTGTAGCGGCCATGAACTTCTCCACCTCCAGCAGTGAGAGCAGCTGCGGTACACCAATGACAAGCCTCCGTTCACCAGCCACTTCTGCACACCCAGAGTTCAGTTTTTAGAGCTGGACAGTGAGTCCAGCGGCTCGTACAGGTACAGGAGGTGTCCTTCCTGCTTCATTGCATCATGTTTGGCGATTTGTTTAGCTTTATATCACGTCATGCTCCTTCTCAAAGGGACTTAACTGGCATTCTTGATCTCCAGCTCTCTGGTACTAAAGGGAAAACGCCACAATTCTTTAAGAGATTCTGCTATCGATACATGTCCCCTTTTAAACCAACGCGAGAATGCGCTGTTATCTCAGATAACTCAATCCAGCGATACTAATCATAAACAACAGGTGTGTTCAAAGAACCCAATGGGCTTTATCAGTGATGTAGTGGTGCCTGGAAAAGTGGGTATACTCTTAATTTATGCCCCCAATATTTTTTTAAGCGACCCAGCAAAGGATGAACGCCCTGTATTATAAACATGTAAGACTACTAGTCTTGCATTAGTATTCAATATGCAAGACTATAGAATAGAGTATAATGAATACAATAGAACACATAGAATCAGTATTCTTGCATATCAGGGCCGCACATATGGTTTTCTAAATACCCAGGTGCCAGGTCCCATAAATTGTATTGTTAGGGGGGTTCGGGGACATGCCCCCCCGAGAAAATTTTGATTTTCCTGATCTCGAAATGAGCATTTTAAGGTGTTTTGATGGCCAAAAAATTGACAACAATAGCTTTAAAAGCATGAAGTAGCCTATTTGATCAGATTCTTAAACATGAGAATCAGTTCCAGTTTCAGCGACTTTTCTTTCCTAAATTAATCAATGTTTTTTGGACTAATCTGGTAATTTAATTAATGGTTCAATTGCTCACTCAAAAAGACAGTCACTTGTCACCACCCTCTGGCTAAATGATGCAATTGGCGCAAACGCAGACAAGTCAAACTTATTCGAAAAAATGTTATACAAATATATTTATACAATAATAATGGCAATATATTTAATAGGGTGCTTGTGTTGTTAAATTGAGCTTATAATTTCCACTGCCTTTAATCAAACAGATTATTTCTGTCGGTCATTTAAAACGTCTATTGAAAAACAGACGAAAATTTGAGCTACTTGCATCTTATCTCGCACTGTCGTTAACTGAAGCGTCGCGTTGGGATTTGCGCTCAGCTCGCGCTTCTATGAACAAAAATCCTGCATTCTTTGATTGGTCTCACGAACATTTTGACATTGACGAGCAGGTGAGTGCTGAAGCAGATCAGATGAGAAGGTCAGTTATCGTCGCGATGGGAGAATCATTGCAGCAACAAATTAGAGTTAATATTACGGGTACGACTCTAACTGGGTGTTTTTTTTTTCATTCACGAAATTGGATTAGCAACTAAATGATGCGCATCAGAGGGGATTTAGAAGTGGGTATACGCAATGCCGACTGAAAAGGAAGTGGGTATACGCCGTATACCTGCGTATACCCTGCACTACACCACTGGGCTTTATGCCCAGCTGCACTACTTCCTGAACTTCAGCCAGCTCCTTGTTTCCTGTCTGCCATTATTGGACACATTGAAGTTCAGGAAGTAGTGCAGCTGTGCATAAAGCCCATTAGACGGATCATGATTAGCACGATGATATTATTTTGGATGTCTCATTTGATCACGGATGTTTTAAGCAAGGTACGAAGAACAAAAAAAAAAAAAAAAAAGAGGGGGACGGGTGTCGACTTTCTTTTAGACTACATGCAGGATTTTGTGTTCATTTGATCCGAAACACATGACAGGTTGATTATTAAAGGTGAAAAATGATTAGGCACACACACACACACACACACACACACATTTGCACTCCCAAACGTTCAATTTTACAGAAAACAGCTAATAAACAGCTAATAAAAACCAAAATAAACAGCTCCCCACAGAAGCTGATTATTTGGATCTATGTTTATCCCACATCATAAACCCATATTGATAGGAAACTTGTGCAAAAATTCACACTCCCAAAGCAGAGAATCACTGTAACTGTGCCCTTTTTTTCCTTTCCATGTCAAGCAAAAAAATGCAGCATTTTAAATATTTTCATTTTGAATAAATGCAGGATTGTTTTATTTGAGTTTGTTTGGTCAAAAACACATGACAGGTAACATTACACACTGTTTAAGTAAATACAGGCGTATCGATTATAAGAGTCTTCTTAAAAAAAATAGTATATGCAGCATTTGTGTTTAATGATAGAAATAATAGACTGTATATATGTTTCAGCTTAAAAATGAGTGACAGCGGCTGGACGTCCGATTACGGTTACACATCAGTAAGTATCTGTTATGGACAGAGATTATTGTGTGATGTGCATTTGGAAAGATGTTTTATTGTTTTATTTTGCAGGACAGTGAGCATACCTCTTCGGCAGAGGAGAACAGAGGAGCAGGCAATATTCGTCGTCCTCTTCCTCCTCCTACTCCTCCACCTCCACCTCCACCTCCACCCGACAGCCCAAATATGCCCCGCCATCTGCCACGCCGTCCACCCCCGACCCCTCCACAACCACAACAGGAGGATGGAGACGCCCCACTCCCTCCACAACAGGAGGATGGAGACGAGGTAATGGACATGCAGGTATTCAATGTGTCAAACTCTGTTGCAATTGTGTTAACTTCTCATTTGATTTTTATTTCTCTACAGTATTTAGCCGACAATGAAGAGGAGGAGGACTTATAATTTATTTTAAATAAATATTTGTAAATAGCATTATGGTCTACTCTTCTCATTTTTTGAAATATACTGTATTTCCAAATCTGTCGAGGTTTTTCAGAGATAAAAAAAATTTGATATGTATTCAAAACAACAGAATAAGCTCTAATCCCTAACTGTAAAACTGTGTGACGTGTTTTTGAGCATGTGATGAGCAGTGTTGCCAGATCTCACGAGACAAATAAGCAACCAGGCCGGTGAAAACAAGCCCAAAACAAGCGACTTTTTCTCATAGACCGTAAAAGAGCTATTTTAGAGCTTTTATAAAGAAAAGAGCCCCACTAGGTTTCGGGAAGAGAAAAATAAACTGTGTGCATGGTTTTACAATCCGTGGGGATGGATGGTTTTAAATAGGGCTGAACGATTAATTGCATTTGCGATAAAATCGCGATATGATGAAACGCGATTTCGTAATCGCAAGAGCTGCGATTACACTGGTCACGTGACATGCGAGAGAAAAGCAGTCTGCGAGATAAAGCATCAACTTGCCACGCTACACGGTCAGGCGTTCAGAAAAGAACAGTTTATTTTTAATGTATGTGATATTGTGTTATTTATTCTCTCCTCAACAATCCTGGATCGATTCAGAGAATTTCAGAATCGAGTATGAGCTTATAGTTTTTAAACACAGATGCGTGATGACACTGCGCGTGCTTTAGAAACGAACCGGGTTCTGAATCTGCTTGCTTCTATTTTCTCGCTCCCTCTCTTCCTCACTCACACACACGACACCGCTCGAACCTTACAAAACATAGTAGCTAACGTTATTTCATAAAGTTCGGGACTGAACCGAATTACAAGGACATTCGCGGGCTTCATTGAACAGGTTATGCCGCTTTTCTTGATGTTATCCACAAGTTTCCTACGCCCCATGAGGCCTTGCGTCAAAAGTTGATGCATGTTGGTGTTCACAGACACTTGACACACAAAGATTAAAAAGGTTAAAACAAAGATTAATGATTCTTTCAGGTAATCAGTGTCAGATCATATCATATTCAGTCAGAATGACCGTATGAATGAGGGCAGCCTTTTTGCACTCTGTACAGTCTAGCCTACACCAAAGAACCAACATCAACTGTGTGTGTGTGTGTGTGTGTGTGTGTGTGTGTGTGTGTGTGTAAAATGAGAAGTCATTTATTATGAGGGTTCAGAGGGGGTGTAGAGTATGCACTTTCTTTTACTGTCTATGACTATGCACGGAACGATTTTTTTTTAAACGGAAAATTAATAATTTTTTTCTGAAATGTATTTATAGTGTCTATATAAACCACTATATATTTTATAATGACATTATAAATATACATGTAGCCTACATTAATATGTTTTAATTAGAATTGCAATTATTGTAGGCTAATATGTGTAGTAGGAAATTCAGTTACTTTTGAAAGGACAATAATAAAGGGTCAGTGTACTTCATAAGACTTTAACTTTGCCAGCTATATAAAAATCTAGCATTTCCTCACGTTTTACCATTGCTTTTTAGTGACAGTCGAAATGCATGGGACAGTGACAGTGATGGTCATACAACACCCACTCCCTCCCTTCTTCTCACAGCTAGCCACGCCCATTTCAGTTGCATTTTTCAAAAAGATTGAGCTAGACTTTAGCTGAAAGGGGGGGTTCATGACCCTTTAAATGCATTTGATAATTCATACTCAAAGTAGACCTGAAATGACATGCATTAGTGCATTATTAGTTAAAAGTAGGGCTGTCAGTTTAACGCGTTATTAATGGCGTTAACGCAAACCCATTTTAACGGCGTTAATTTTTTTTTATCGTGTGATTAACTGACTTTTTGTCCTAGCAAACTTTGTAGTTTTTTCACATTCTTTTGCAACAGGACCTGGCAACAGGCATGCCTCCTGATCCATTTTGGCGTCTCGCGCTCGTCATCCACTCAAAGCAAACACACACAAAGATGATGCGAATTCTCCACCCCCTCGTCACTATCAGGACCTCGTCAGTATTTCTTTCACCCTTTTATTGATAGACAGTGTTGCATTGTGTGAGAGGTTATTTATATATGTTAGTGTGAAATTGAGCACTATTCCAATGTTATTTTCAATAATAATAATAATAATAAAAAACATTTGCACTAAACAAGCCAATCCACTTTTCCATGTTGATAAGAGCATTAAAATGAGAAAAAAATAATGTAACAAAAAGAAATCAAAAGACATTTAGAATAGATAAAAATGTACGAATAATCGCAAGTTAACTATGACATTAATGCGATTAATCGTGATTAAATATTTTAATTGTTTGACAGCACTAGTTAAAAGATTGCAAAATGCACCTGCATGCCATTTTTCCAGTCATGCATTTTGTCATTGAGGATTTCTGAAAAGGATTTCCTTTTTGGGTGAACTATCCCTTTAAGAATTACTGTAATATCTAAACCTGTTAATTAGAAGTGATTGTCCATTTACTTTGAGCTATATTGTATCATTATGACAACTTAAAAGTTTTGTTTTTGTGTACCATTGCAGCTAAAATCCTTGACCCAGGCCAAGAGTGTACTGCATCAAGTCACCGCAGCTTTGTCACGGTTCATGAATCGGCTGTCTCAGGCTGATGTGTCTGTGTGAGTGTAATTGTGTGGGTGTGGTTACTCGTTGTGTTGATTAGTGTCACCAGCTGCCATTCATTTCAGTCCCTATATATACCCAGCATTTTCTCCCTCTTGTTGTCAGATCGTTGTGGTTGTTTTCGGTGTGTTCCTGTGCTCGTGCCTCGTCTGTGACTCTTCTGGATTTCGTCAGTTCTTCGTGTTCCTGGATTTCATCAGTTCCTCGTGTCTTCTGGATGTTCCACTTCCCTGGGTTTCACTCGAGCACGTCATCACCTGTCTTCACCACCGGATCGCCATCTCGTCCCTGCTTCACCCACCACCTGAGTGTTGTCCCCGATCTGTGTCTTACATTTGTCATTTCTGACCTACCAATAAACTTGTTTATTTGCATCTTGCATCCTCCCATCTATTCCTCACAAGCTTTGGCTGTTGCTGAGCAAGCCCTGAGCTTTGAACACAGGTAACAAGTGTGAAGCTGAAATTTAAATGACCGCATATGCAGAAATCTGTATGCATCTACAGTGCAAGCTGATGTAAGTGGTGTGTACTGATGTTTCAGAAATCTTCATTGGCGGAACATCCTGGTGAAGGACGTTAAACACAAGCACAATGAGTTCATTCTCAATGGAACAGTGCATTCCATCGAGACTCAGGGGGTTCAGGTCAACATGATAGTGATCATGTTCCCTTGCATTGACCCCGACCTGGGGATTATTCACCATGGTAACTGATGGCCCTAGTGGCTCCCTGCTGTGCTCCAAACTTGGTACATATCCAGGAGTTTTCGGGATTGTGTGACGGGACAGCAAACTCCCGTATACACACGCTTATTTGTGGAGTACACAGGAGTACTCAGGAGTTTTACATGCCCGATTACAGCTCTTTTCACGCAGTGGGCGGAACATCCTGGTGAAGGACATTAAGCACAAGACCATTATTTCATTCTGAATGGAACAGTGCATTCCATCGAGACTCAGGGGGTTCAGGTCAACATTATTGACTACTCAAGCTCACGCCTGGAGATCGGTCAGTCCAATGCAGAACTCTTTCTCTAACTCCTTTTGGCACAAATATTTTTCAGTTTCATAAATGTAGTTTTTAAGATGCTTGTGTTGCAAATCCCATGTTAATAACTATCCAACATTCAGTTAATTTAGAATGTATCCCCCTGCCTTACTCTTAAAATGGTGACTTGACCATTTTCCACCAATGGTGGCCTTCCTTAACCTTCTCGACTGCAACTCATCTAACAACTAAAATCATACATTATTTTGAGATTCAATGGACAGTTTGAATCTTAAATGAGTAACTTTTTATTGTTTTTTTTTATAAATGTTGTTGATTTGCATTTGTAAAGCTAAACCATCCCAACCATTCCAAGAAAAAATATCAAAATGAACTTTCATTTCCCATAAATTAACTACAAATCAATATTTGGTCCCAAACTAGCTAGCCGTTAGTAAAAGATAAATTCGACCATTTTATAACGTTGTACTGTTACAATGTTGGTACTGGTAGTATATTTAAATGAACAATATGTACTTTTTCTTCATGTTACCTGCATGTCGGACTTGCCGACAAATAAACAATGTCTTGGTGACTAACACGGAGAGAGAGTACATATTTGTAGGATTTTCTATGAACGTTGTAGTGACGTTTTATTCTTCCACGCAACAGACCAGGAGACTCTTGAGGTATCTTTCATGCAGAAGTTCTTTAGTGCATCGCTGTAGTCATCTCAAAATAAGTCTGATTTAAAAGAACCTTACATTCTAATTTATAGATTTCAAAGAGGGTGGGATTACATGAAGCTGGAGACTCTGAGACAAAGCAAATGGTAATGCACGTGACCCTGAAGCTCCAAGACAAATGGTAACCTAGCAGGTGTTCAAACTTCAAACAGGCATTTTCACACGGTGAGACGAGAAACAGGAAAGGCCTAGCTTTCCCGTGTGGTCACAGGACAATCAGGAGGGTCACACTGGGAATTCCTACTGTTTTCAGACTTTCTCCATTTAAAACATTAAATTAAACATGTATTAATAAAATTTGTAATCTCACATTTCCCCCTCTTGAGAGTACTAATAACTCTCACATTAAGTACAAATTTAAATGATTAAAAGTTCACTCTTGTAACTTTTGCTAGTTACAGGCACATGTTCTGTGTTTGCTTTTTCTGTAATTGCATGCTGACACAGAAAACAAACATGCAAGTAGGGTCCGTGAAGCTCTAACGGAAGAATTAAACTTCAGTTACATCTGGTGTAATTTTTGCTGAAAGATTCAGACTGTTTAACCATCATGTTTGTGCACAAGTGAGTCAATGCAGCCATCTTCGGCTGTGGCTTGCAACGTTTCCAGCAAAACAAGGATTCTTTAGTCTTCACTTTGTGTGATGTCCTGGTGGTTACTACATCTTGATAATGTTGATGGATGACTGAAGGTTCCGTAAGTCTTTTCTCTGCGTTGTGAATTTTTCTTCTTTACTTTGGTGATAGTTGGCTCGGCAGCGGGTCTCGTTGTTTTCTGGAAGTGGTGTCTTCATACGCAGGTGAAGACGTCTGTGCGTATGGGTCTCGGGATAGCCATCAAGTGGTATCTGCACAGAGGGAGACAAAAGACAGGAGAGCAGTATTTCTTCAAAGACAAGGGTTGTATCCTGCTGAGTAAACACTGAGTCTGCTATTGTTCCCTCTTTCCCTATATACTTAATTCTTGACACCTAAAGAAACAGTGAGGTGAGGATTAGACTAAATGGATGGGGGAAACCTTTGAGGGAGTCTTCACCGAAAGGGTTGGCCCCCAAAGCCTGTTGCATTTGGTTCTTCCCTTGGCTCCTCACTGGTTCATGTCCTAACATGTCCCTGTGAGTGGCAGAACTTTGCAGAACACTTTTCAATGCGACATAAGTTTTTTTTTTCTTGCTTGACACAATACTGCCGATCAACATCCCTTGATGGGGCACATGCCACTTAGGCTCTAATGGCTTGACCTCTCCTGGGACATGTGTACTTTGATCTGCGTAACCCAATCATGAGTTATTTTTCCTTCATCCTCTAACAAAACATCAGTCATTGTAGACATCATACGTGAGAATGGGTGAGGGTAGTTAAACCAATTTCCCCAAAGGGAAAAGGTGACAAAATTGACTTTCGCTTCATTCATTAGTGCTAATACTGCGTGTGGGCATTTACAGTCTGACCTAACACTATTATTGATGAAAGGCCTGTGCTGTAGAATAACATTTAAGGCTGTGAGTTTACTTAAAGCAGTCCCCCAAAGGAAAAGCTGAGACAGTCACTTTCTTTTTGTTCCGTTAAACAAACATAAGTTTTTTATCTCTGTTGTAAGTTACTGGGGAAATTAAGCACTCACAGTCCAAATGGTTAACACGTCAACAAGCTGCCCCACCCGTTTAAAGACGTGGGGAATGGCGGCTTCAGAATAGCAAGCAAACTGAGAAGTTGGGCAAAAAGGTTGACTTCGTTAACGTTCTTTCTGCTTTTTCTACACTCTCTGCTCCAATGTCCCGGCTGACCACAGTAATAACACCTGCCCTCTCTCTTAGGACATTTACGTTTCTGTGGGTTTTCTGTGCTGACCTTAAAAGAGGCTGCTGCAATTTGTACTCTTGCCTTAACATCAAAATCTCTTTCCCAAGCAGTTAACCTGTCCAGGTTACTTCTAAGAGTTCTGTGAGACCAAGTCAGATCCAAAAATGGCAAAGCTCTTCTGTAGTCAGCTATAAGGCCATCTGACCAGATGCGGACCAGCGGTCCTTTGTCATTGAGTACACTTTCAGAATCATCCACTATTCCACTGTACGTTACAGCTGACTGACAAAACCTCTCAGTATATTCATTCACAGTTTCTTCTTTCTTTTGTACACAGTTAGTAATTCTAGACCAATCTATCTTGGGTCCTAGGATATTCTTTAGGATTTTCAGAACACCTTCTCTCGATTCATCTTTTCTGGCATGTTGCAGTTCAGAAGTAGCAGCAGACTCAAAACTGTTGAATTCAGATTCAGTTAGAATTTGAGACATTAACTGTGTGACTTCTGTTAACGACATGTCGTAGAGACGCATTTTGCTGACCAATGCTCTTCTAAATTCAGTGAACTGTGTGCGTGCTGGCGGTAAACTCTGGGACAATCTCTCTATGTCTCTAGGTCCGAGCGTTGTAGCAACAGTTTGGATTTGAACAACAGAAGCACTGGAAGGAACACTTTCTGACTGTTCAATTCCCTGCTGTCTTTTTCTAGCAGCACACACCTTCACTGAATTTACATGCTTATCAGTTACTGATGGGATGTCTACATCTCTTTCAAACAATGCTTGTAAGTCAGGAAAAGTTTCATCTGACTGTTGGTCTTCAGTGTTACATTTGGCTGAGGCCTGGTTATGGCCCACCTTTGTCTTGAAACAGGACAATTGAGTCTGCAATTGTTTGTTCTGTTCATTTAACTTAGCAATACACCTAGCTTGCTCTTGTGCAATGGATAAACTGTATTCTTTGTAACAACAGATAATAGCTTTCATATTGTTCTTGCGAATACTTGCTCCAAGCACTTTTTTACAATCTTCCATCGACCATACTTTTTCTGGGTGAATGCGAAATTTCTTTGTCAAATTCACTCTGACTGACTGAGTCACTATGGAGTCCATGTGCTCTCCTAACAATGACTTAAATTCACTATCTGACCACAATGGAGCGGCAAGGCCACTTTTCTCAGTTGTAGGAACCAACCTAGCATTCGTCACAACCATTTTGTGAGTTTCTTTGTTATCACACAAAACAACTACTAACTTTCTCTGATCAACAGAGGCTACACTTGTTTACACAGATCGACTGTTGTAAACCTTCTTTGACAAAGCAAAGGAAAATCCACAATATTACTAGCACTTTATGCTAACCTTCCCTGCTTGTACAGAGGATCAAACTTTCATCTCTAAAATACATTTTTAGAGGGTAACACCACAAAACAACAACAAACAAACAACACAAATATTAGCATGTTACGCTAATCTTCCCTGAAAGAAAATGGAAAGGGTCTTTCACCTTCCTAACTTTTAGAGGATAAGACCACAATAACTAGCAAAAAAAAAAATGCTTATCCTTCTCTGCGAACAGAGGTTATCAGCAATATTAACACGTAATGTTAATCTTCCCTAAGTTTAGAGGATATCTTCTCTAGCAACGTAGAGGCACTATTCCGTTCGACAAAACTTCCCTGACTCATTCAGAGGATATCTTACAACTTCCCTGACTTATTCAGAGGATCCCAAAATATTAACATTTAATGTCAATCTTCCCTGCCTGACAACAGAGGATATCTATCATCTTTAAAAGACCACTTTTAAAGGATAACTTTAGTTAATCAAACACTACAGCTGCCTGATAACTCTTTCTCTGACGGCGCAGAGGCACAACTTTGGTACTGGTCTGGTTCTTTGAATAGAGTGAAAACTCACCGAATCGTTGCTTGTATGAAAAGATTCAGTCTGGACCTCAGTCAGAAAAGTTCTTTTTGTTCTTGTTCTGGAACTCAGTCCGCTTTGAGATCTTGTTCTGCTTGAAGTTGTCAAGATTCAGTTGAGATTCTCTGTTGAAATCTTTTGTTGCTTGAAGTTTAAGTTTCTTGATTCAGGTAAGATTTCTCTATCCGGGTCACAGCACCATCTGTAGTGAAGTTTTTCTTCTTCCACGCAACAGACCAGGAGACTCTTGAGGTATCTTTCACGCAGACGTTCTTTATTGCGTAGCTGTAGTCATCTCAAAGATAGTCTAACTAAGGGAAAACATTCCCTTACAATTTATACATTTAGAGGGGAGGAGTTTACATTGAGGGGGGGAGAAACTGAAACAAAAGCAATGTAAATGATTCAACAGGCATCTCAGTTCATCAGCATAGCAGTTTTCTGTGCCTTGAGATGCTAATCTGGAGGAGTTACATTGAGGAGGAGTCTCTTGAAACAAAGCTAATGTAAATGATTCAGCAGATTACCAGAGACGCTAATCTAATCAGTCTGACCAGCATGGTCACACTTTTACCATTACAAAAGCAAAGCTAAATCTTGAACTTAATGGCCAGGAAGCGCATAAAGACAAAAGCTAATGTGTGACACCTGGAATGCTTGGCTTAATCTTATTGGCCTCAAAATGGTAAACACTGTATACATTTTACAGTTGAAAATACTGTTAAACCTTAATGAAACATTTAATAAATTTGTGTTCCTTCAATACCCAGAACACACAAATACACGGTAACAAATATATTTTATTTTTCCCACAAAATCAATGGGAGATAGATCCCACATTTTGTACACCCCAACCAACACAAAGTTGCACATACAGTGGTCTACATACAAAACAACAGAATTTTTTATGCTGTTACAGTAAAAAAAGAAATAAAAAAAATCTATGCTGCATCTTCTCTTTGGTTTTGGTATTTTATGCTAAAGCTCTGATCGCTAATTGTAAAACTGTGTGAAATGTGTTTGCCCATGTGACGAGTCAGTGTGAATATTTGAATGGCAGTGTGTTCCTCATGAAAACAAGAGATTTTCTGCATGAAAATTATGCCAAATGCAGAGAATTGTGTGTAGTGTTTTGAAAAACGTGTGTTTTAGAACTGCAATTTGAGTGTAAAGCAGGAATTGTGCTTGTAGTTCAGCAGAATTGGCTCAGGGGGTTTGTGAATGAGTTACATGTTGTGGCCATTGTGTCTCAAGTACCAGAAAATGTGTGTAAACAATCGAGAAAAACTGTATATTTTATCTTTCCCA
Organism: Pimephales promelas; assembly: GCF_988280905.1. Taxonomy (NCBI): domain Eukaryota; kingdom Metazoa; phylum Chordata; class Actinopteri; order Cypriniformes; family Leuciscidae; genus Pimephales; species Pimephales promelas. The sequence goes on along the minus strand of NC_142770.1, from coordinate 38,008,830 downwards.
CAAAAACAAAGGGAGATAGATCGCACATTTTGTACATCCCAGCAACACAAATTTGCACATAGAGTGGTCTACACACAGTGGTCAACACAACAGAGAAATGTAGTGTATACAGTTACAGTAAAAAAAAACAAATAAATAAATAAATATGCTGCATCCTCTCTTCTGTTTCAGTCTTGTATGCTAAAGCTCTGATTGCTAATTGTAAAACGGTGTGACATGTGTTTACCCATATGACGAGTCAGTGTGAATATTTGAATGGCAGTGTTTTCCTCGTGAAAACAAGAGATTTTCTGGATGAAAATTGTGCCAAATGCAGAGAATTTGTGTGTAGTGTTTTGAAAAAAGTGTGTTTTAGAGCTGCAATTTGAGTGTAAAGCAGGAATTCTGCTTGTAGTTCAGCAGAATTGGTTCAGGGGGTTGGCGAATGAGTTACATGTTGTGGTCATTGTGTCTCAAGTACCAGAATTTGTGTGTAAACAATTGAGAAAAAATGTAAAGTCATAAGCTGACATCATCCAATTCCACAAAAGTAGTGCCACAAAATCCAAAAAGATGTGGCTTAACATAAACCATACATTAGGGTGGCCCTTATTTTTCAAGTTTTGATTTATAATTGTCTGACCCCCTCATGTTGTTCCAATACATGAAAAAATAATTCAGGCAAAATATGAGGTCATTTGAACAATATTTAGAGGTGGCTCGATGACGTTGAAGTTTTGTATTATCAGTTATTATGCTCAATTTGTGATAATTACCACTTGCCTAATTTTTATCTCAACTAATAAAATTACATACTTATTTAACCCTTTCGCACGTACGATCACAATAATGTTTATTTTAGGTTTCAGACATATAAATGCTAAAAAAAATACATTTTGTAAATATAATGTCAGAGTTTGTAAATTACACAAACAAATTACTGATGTCAAAGGAAGAGGCAATAATAATAATCCTTTCCATTATAATTAGTTTTATTCGTATCAGATACGCATTGAGTAAGTAACTTTAAAGTTTACTCTATTCTTTTCCCAGTTTACCTTACTTTTATGTATTTCGTGAGAAGTGGAGTAATTCACGTGTTGTAAATCCAACAGATCCGATTCTCTGAAATGCGTCTGCGGCACAAACTAAGATGGCGGCGCATACAGTTCAACTAATACGATCGTTATAAAGGCGTTTAAAAAACAAAACATTTCCACAAGCATATATTTCACTATCGGAATATCAGATATTTCATGCCATATCTAACAAATTTGTGAATATTTTGAATAAAAAAGGAAAAATTACATAAAAGCAGATCATCATTCATTCAGCTCTGTTGTTGCTGCCACTGCGGTGTGTCATGTGACAAGCAATGACGCGTCACCATGGAAACCATAAAGTGACACATTCTAAATAACTGTCACCTTGAAAAACTGACGCTAGGGGGTCAGCCATAATATTTTAAACACCTATTTTGCACAAAAGATAGTCTACGAATTTCTTGCAGAAGCATAAATTGTGTTATTTTGCCACTTTTGTGGCTTATTTCAAGTATTTGTCATTACTGGCTGTGATTTGTGGTTGTCGGCACTTCAGCACATCGCAAGCAGCAGAGCCCAATGGCGTCAGGAGGGACTATTGCTACGCGCTCGCAAGATTATCTCGTTAGCCATGTGGAACGAATTGAAGGGACTAAGCTACCCACAGGGACCATCGTTCTCGGCCATTTTTTACATCGTCACAATTTTCTGAAAGAGGATATTCGAGCAGCAGCAAACAATACCATACAGAGAGTGGAAGAATTTTGGCTCCGGGCAAGAATTCCGGTCAAGCATCGACAGGACTCCATTAAAAAACTTGAGCAATTATTTTTTGACTGGAAGGGGTTGAAAAAGAACAAGAATCGCCAAACAAAAACTCAACGGGCTAACGAAGCCACTTTCACAGATATTATTGCAGGGTTGTTTGACATTGCACATGCAAATGCTATTGAGCTAATCGATGCAGAGACTTACTCGAAAGAAGAGAGAGAGAAGGATAAGCTCTTCCTCGAACTTCAGCGGAAAAAAGGACAACCTGGTTGCATGTTGGGTTTCGACAAAGTGTTGTTGCTGCAGCACCAGAAGCAGAAGGAGAAGCAGGATAAATTGCAAAGCCAACGCCATCGTTCTGAACAAGAAAAAAGTATTCTCTCAGAGTCAGCTGTGTTGGAGAGCAGCAGCAGCAATAATTCTGAGAATAGTTCATCAGAATCGGACAGTGGAAATACTGGACTATCCACCACAAGTAGGCCTGGTGCACCACCAAGGAAACGGGGTCGGCATCACATTATATCAGCTCCTCTGGCAGCAATGCTTGATAGAAATTTACTGAGTGACAGGGCTGCCATGATGATTGTTTTCGAATCTGCCAAGGCTCTCGGACAAGACCCAGAAGCTCTTGCTCTAAACAGGTCAACCATTCAGTGTCAACGTCGAAAACACAGAAAAGCAACCGCCACTGGCATTGTAGAATCATACATACCAAGCACGGTGCTAACGGTCCACTGGGATGGCAAGTTGATGCTTGACTTAACAGGTAAAGAAAAGGTGAACAGGCTGCCCATTCTGGTTTCAACAATGGGGGAAAAGAAGCTTTTGGCCATTCCAAAGATTTCCACAGGAACAGGGCAAGCAGAGGCCCAGGCAGTTTACAATGCCATCAGAGAATGGGGACTGGACCATCTTGTTCGTGCTATGTGCTTTGATACGACCAGTTCCAACACTGGCAGACTGTCTGGAGCCTGTATCCTTCTAGAGCAGCTGCTTGGACGGCCACTTCTACATTTTGGTTGTCGTCATCATATATTGGAGTTAGTGTTGGCTGCCGCATTTGCAGTTTGTATGGGACCCAGCAAGGCACCAGAAGTCCTCATCTTCAAGCGCTTTCAAGGACAATGGTCATCCATTGATCAGAAAATTTATGACGATGCATTTTCAGATGATTTTGCCTCATCTGAGCTATCTGTTATCCGAGATGAAGTCATTGCATTCTGTGAAAAGCAGCTGCAGGATATTCAGCCGAGAGATGATTATAGAGAGCTGCTGAAATTAATGCTAATCTTCATGGGAGTGAAATCACCTGATACAAAGTTCAGAGCCCCAGGCCCAATGCATCAAGCTCGCTGGATGGCGAAAGCCATATACAGCATCAAGGTCTGGCTATTCCGATCCCAGTTCAAGCTGACGGCACGCGAATCTCATGGACTGCTACGTCTTAACATATTTCTTGCCAAGATATACATCAAGTTCTGGTTTCAGGCACCTGTGGCTGCCACCGCACCTAGGAATGATCTACAATTACTACAGTCACTCCACTCATATCCTGATCGAGACATCAGTACAGATACATCACGTAAGATAGCTGGGCATCTCTGGTACTTGTCGGAGGATTTGATACTTCTCAGCCTGTTTGATAAGCAGGTGGATTTCACTACGAAGCGAGCAATTCTCAAAGCATTAGAAGAGCGTGTCAGTGAGAAGGATCCACCGAAACGCGCTCAAGTGGACATGCTGACTATAAAAAAGAAAACGCTCGATAACTTTGTCTCGAAGTCCAGCAGAAACCTGTTTTCAATGCTGGGTATACCTGATGCATTCCTGTCTGAAGATCCTGAATCATGGAACAGTAGAGATGATTTCAAAGCTGCGGAGGCAATAATCAATAGTCTGGCGGTAACAAACGACCATGCAGAACGTGGTGTTGCGCTCATCCAAGATGCATCACAATCCGGGCGCTTTAGGTGTGAAGAACAGCTGCAGTATGCTCTGCAAGTCATTGAGCAAAACCGAATTCAATTTCCAGATGCCAAGAAATCAACGCTGCTTGGTGTGAAGAAACTCTGAACTATTGACTTTGAACTGTGCAAACTGTGAAAAGATGCGTATCATCAGTTATCTTACAATAGTCAAATGTATGTTGTGTAAGACATATTTGGTTAAATAATTATTATTGTACTCACATTGAACTTTGATCAACTAATAGGCTACGTAATTTGATGCATTCTGCAAACTGTGTGTAGTACTGAATACAATGCTCAATGCTAAATGTTTTAGAATAAAGAATTTTGTTGTAGAATTGCCTACAAAAACAGCGAACTTTGATGTTCTTGAGCTACCTCTAGATATTAATATTTTTGCCCCATTTTTTTTCTGCGGTGTTTTTAGCATAAATGGAACAACTCTGGGTGGTCAGGCTGCAGAAAAACGAAAAAAAAAAAAAATCCTACACTTAAGGGCCACCTTACCATACATATCTGAAAGTGACATCAAGGCCCGTTTATGGTGCCAGAGGAAGGAGCAGGGGCGGTTTCTTCATTAGGGCGATTGGGCGACGCACCACCAAAGTGTGAATCACATTCGCAATCTCATTCAACCAGAGAGTTACCCTATCTGTCACTGGATATAGTCCAATCAGCGTCGTGTCACGATCTGTGGAGTACCGCCTCTTTTTGGGCGATTTCACTCTGGCTGAGAATCGCCCAGAGTGTTCCCATAGACTTACATTCAAATATGTTTTTTTTCGAACTGCAGGCACTGCAATGTATTCTCTATGGGTTCCGGGAGGGCTCGCACTAACGTGCTTACACCATCATACGTATCCTTAACTTGTGCAGCGATTGGTGGGAACAAACATAAGATTAAGTGAAAAATAATATTTTAAAACAATTTTGAATTTAAACAACAACAATAAAAAATGAAACACTACTTTATTATCTTTATTAAATTGATTTAAAAAAAAAGCGAGAGCGAGAGAGACTGTTGGGACATCTCGCGAGTTGTGGCTACAGACAGTTGAACTTGAACAACGTCATGGCGAACACAGTCCTTTAGAAGCCTACACAGCAAATTTCAGGAGTTGAAAAATCATGAGTTAGGCAAAAAAGTTTTTTTTTTTAACTCTAACTACACTTTGTGTTATTGGATACTCCCGGGCTGTGTTGTATTTTGGAGTTCATTCATTGGTGTTCAGGAGTGTGTTTTGGTTTTAACGCTAACGTTACACCTGGAGTTATTTTTGAGAAGTGCGACACGACACGACCCTGCAGCTGGACAAAGGAATAATGGACTTATGTGCCTCGACAGAAAAGGTAGGTAAAAGTGTATATAAAACTATTTAAAAATGTTCTATATTTTCTGACAAACACGTTTGGTCATCGCGTAGCTGCGTTATAGGCTAGTTATACTGTTTACTAACGTCAACGACTATGACAAACTTGCTGTTGAACGTTTGTTTACTTGTTTCAAATTTTGAAATGGCTATTTGCGTGGGGGTTTGTCGATGTAAACGAGTTAACATTAGCTAACCGTCTTTCCATTCACCGTGTTTCTGAAAATGAGTGTTTTACCGTGAAATTGATTCATCAATGCATTACAGGCATACGTGGTTACAAAATTGCAGTGTCTAACGTTACCCTGGAAAATAAGATATAGTTGTGCTGTGTAGGCCTGCAATTATTTGAATTGTAATAGCTATAACGTTAGGCTACGTATTAGTGGTGACCCACGATGTGCGTGATTTTCAGCTAATATATTTTTGCATTCTCAATGAATGGTGCTAGATTATGCCTCATACTGTTGTTTTTGTGATCTTCAGATACGACTGTCCTGCATACAACCGGTTGAAGGTTACTCCTCCTCAAATCTGAACCAAATGGATTTGCTGAAATAAAGGCAGTAAATCAAGAATATGGTGTTCAGTGTAGTAATTTCCACACAAAACATTATATTGTGTTGAATAAATGTTAACTCTAAGAAGTGTTAAACTAAATATATATATATTTTTAAGTGTTACTTTTTAACACTGGTAATGAGTTCAGATAATTATTTTTAGACTTACATTTACTCTCCGTAGGATTAGTATTTTAACTCCATAAAGAGTTACATTTTAATTCTGAAAAAGTGTTAATTCAACTCCAAGAGCAGAGTTATTTTAACTCTGCGCTGGAGTCTATTTGATGGTCTCACATGTACACTCAGATTGAGTTTATTTTAACTAACAGGGAGTTTATTCCAAAAACCAGAATTTGCTGTGTATGGAGGACTGATCCAGCTCTCAGATTTAATCAAAAATATCTTAATTTGTGTTCTGAAGATGAACGAAGGTCTGACGGGGTTTGGACAACATGAGGTTGAGTAATTACTGACATAATTTTCATTTTTGGGTGAACTATCTCTTTAAGTGAGTAATGTGATAAAATAAGTGTAATAATAGTGAGTATAGAAACAAGAAGATTTATTGTTAAGTCACTTTATTTGTCATTAATATTAAAGTGAAGTTGACTTTACATGCTTAAGATGTTAATTTATCCATTGCATGGGTGGGCCTTGTCCTTATCAATCATCCAAATATTTGCCCCCCCTGAGAGATTTTGCAGGAGCCGCCACTGGGAAGGAGTGGTGTTCTGCTTTGTCCTGTCCAGCATTTATTTGAAGAGAGAGTGACGGTAGGTGAAGGGGCCAGTCCTGTACTATCATCAGTCCTTAACCCTTCACACAGTGCACAGGCTCACATCCTCCAGGTATTGGGGAGGCCCTGACACGAGGACCAGGGAGAAAAACTAAATGCTAAAAAAATAAAAGTAAAAAACTAAACACTTTTATTTTACTTTACACAAGTACCAAAACAAGTACAGAGCACTGCCTTTACCCGGTGGTTCACCAAACAGAATTAAACCCCCAAAAAGCGCTAAAAGATCTGAAAGTCCCAGCTCATTTTTGACCAAGTGGGTTTCACACACAAGTAACTAATGAGAACTACAAGCTGGATTAACCCTTGTGCATCCTTATGGACATTTTTGTCCTTATCAGTTTTTTTAATCACTTTACCTGTGTTAATGCTAATTTGGCACAGGTGTGTATTTTTATGAAATTTTACTATTTCACCGCCATTTTCTTAAAAAAAAATTTTTTTTTTTGCATTAGGTACACAAAATACTCCCTATCAGCGCCTTTTGGACAACAATGTCCCCATTGAAACCCCCATTTTTAATCCCAGGGCCATTTAACTATAAAATGATGCAATCTTTGTTAAGACATTTTCTTTGTTTTATTCTGTTGGCAAGGCTCCGAAATTTTTATTTTTACTAATTTTTTTTTTTTTTTTTTTTTTTTACCAGATGGTGCCAGTTGCTTTATTCCTGTTTTCTGCTTATTAACAATAATTGTGTGGGTGGATGTCAGAGTGTGGTTTGTATGTGTGTAATAAATTTTTTTGTGTGTGTAGATGTGTTTGTGTACTTGTAATATTTGAGAGAGAAAAACTCATTTGCAAATCTAAAATCCAATCACTGTGTGCACCAGTGGAGTTTTGCTGACACCCAATGGGGAAAATCTGTTACTGCACCAAAACAAACTCTTACCGAAAGCTCATTTTTTTGAGATCGGCCTATCAAACTCAAATTTGGAACACAAACTATTCAGATGCATGGCTTTGATTTTCTTGCAGTTTTAAAGTTCAACCTGATTTATAAAATATATATAATATATATATATATATATATATATTATAAATCAAATTTTTTTAATAAATAATTTTCATAAACTTATACCTATATAACTTTTTTGGGGATTTACTTATTATTTTAATTAGGCTTTAGTTTACTTTAGTTTGTTTTGGAAGAGTTTTGTTTTGACACAGAAGGGGTAACAGTAGATGGTGGAAGCTGAGAGTTTTTAGCAGCTATAGTGCTATAGTATAGGTATAGAAAGGGGAGCTGGAAGGCAGGTGAAGTTCAGTTTTTTATTTAAAAAAATATGATTTATGAAATATTTTATAAATTATGTTTTTGCACCTGGCTCTGGCTAAATCTACATCTGTCCACTGCAGAGGCTAATAACCACAACCTGGAGGAGGAACTATAAATGTATAAAAGTATAATATAACCTTATAACATTTAGCTACAGTAGATTTTAGTCTTCACTCACCCACTATGCTTGTAAAACATTTTAGGCCATATATGCTAGTGAAAGAGTTGCAATGCAGAGCCCTGCTCATAGCATAGGCTACATAGCTGTAGGCCCTATTCACCAATGTTTTTTACAAATGTTTAATTCTCCCTAACAGCCAGAGTTATTATTTTATTAGTTTTAATTTTTATTGGACCACGTGACTTCCGTTTTTGGTTTATAAACGACAGAAGTTCAAAGACTCTCTTTATTCTTTGTTCAAAAATGAATAACGATAAAATGATCTCCCAAAAAAAAAAACGAAAAACGGGCAGTTTTTAATTGGTTTTTCGTTTTTTGATTCTGACACCAAAAACGGTTATTTGGTTTTTCTATTTGAAACAAAAAACAGAAAAACGATATTTTCGTTTTATAATTACAAACGAATTACGGATTATCCAGAGATCCCCTGACCAATTATTTCTACCTAAAAATGTCTACCTACTTCTAGTTAATTCAAGTCAAAGGAAAACTTTGCATTATATTATTTTACATTGATTTCGTGTTAAATAAATCGTTCGTTACCACATGAAACATATGACCCCTTTTATTTATGGTATAATGATTGTACGTACTTTTAAATTTGAATTGAAAACGCCCTCCTGTGGTAAAATGTATTATTACACCACTGAAACATTTTTTTCTACAGCAGTAACTCTAGAGGAAAACTAGATTAAGAATTATTCTTATAAAGCCCCGTTGATTCAGACGTTTTAATAACAGAAAAAAATATAAGCGCAACAGAATAAAAAATGCAGCGAGAACATTTTAATGTTATTTTAATGTTATTTTGTGTTGAATGTAACAACTATGGACTTTAATCCACGATGTAGTATTTGTTGGCAAATGTAAAACCTAAAGATGAAGTGACTTTGCTGTCACCCGGTGTCTTATTTTGGCTTATTTTAGAATGCTCTAAATTACAGTTTTTCCCCATTCATTTCTATGGGTGCCCATTTTTGACCCAAATACAAGATTAAGAAGGTTTTTTTCCACCCACTTAACATTGTAGAATTGAGTCAAAAAAAAAAAATATTGTGTGTGTTCAGGAGGCAAACTTAGGAAAAGCAGCCAAGTCTTGTACCGCTCAGATCAAGAGAAGTATTTCTTAAAAATAAATCAAAACTATTTTGCCCACATTTGTGCAGAATACGATTTTAGGGTTAAGACGAACATTTGTTTTTATCTGGACGCCCTCCTGTGGTGAACTGTGTGAATTACACTGCTGTCATTTTACCCATAAACATTTAAAGATTTGAGTCAGCGAAATAGATAAATCGACTCTGCAAGAATTCTGGTGTGTGTTCACGTGAAATGAAAAAAGTTCAAACGAATATTATTCTCTCCACGAGCCAAAGGTAACGTTAAGTTAGAGTATAATTTAATATTGAACCAAACATGAATGACGAGTCACGCAGGTCCTGTGCTACTCCGCAGCGGTAAGACCAGAACCAGTATAAAATAGTCCGAATATAAACGCTTATTATAGGTGTACCACAGTGATTCAGGATAAGACAAAGCACGATTTGGACAACTGATGCATGTACTCGCTCACTATATAAACCTTTGAACATTTTGAACACAAAAAGCTAAGCACTAAAACTTTAAAACAAGACAACTTGGTCAGTCGCCCTCCTGTGGTGAATTGTGTGAATTACACTGCTGCAACTTTACAGCTGTGACTGCAGTCAGAGGAAAACTTTGAGTTACAATATTTTGTAACATTTAATAAATTGTTGTTTGCCATGTGACGCAGTAAAATATCTGTCAATTACCTTTCAAATTTTCTATAAATATATTTTACATCCGCGATCAGGAGCGGTTCTAGGGTGAGTGGATATCTGGGGCTTAACCCAGAGAAATCCATGTATGTGTCACGATACAAGAAATAAACTTTAAATAAAATGTTTTTTTTTTTTAATAAGGTGAATATTTCTTGCTAATTAAAATTAAAAATCTCAATGCCACGCACCCTCTTCTTTCCTTGCTGACTCATCTCAGACATGGTTGGCAAGCTCAGCTCTATTATTGTTTTAATAAATAGCATTTACTTAACAACATGATTTTTGTGAGAATAGATAAAAAGAGGTGACTAAAGAATGTCTATAATAACAACAAAAAAATATTGACCCATTCTTCATGCACATGTAAAAAAAGGCCACGAAGTCGATCCAAATGGCGGGGTTTGATTCGTGGTGAAGGTTTAAATCGTGTTCCGTCTTTTCCACGCAAAGTGAATTTTAATTAAATGCAACACATTTAATCTTATGTATTAACTCGTTTCATCTGACTCCATAAAATGAAAAGGTTTATCAATGATATCTGTGCATCATTTAATACGTTAATGTTTGACTATTCCTTTTAACAAATAAAGTCAACGTCTGTTAGAATAGTCAAGTATAACAATTTATTATGTCAGGTAAATGTATTATTACAGTTCCACAAGATAATCAGAGCAAACCATCAATTGTTTTAGGACAAAGGACCTTTACCCAACATATTAACTACATGAGCTGAGCCTTGAAGACACAGCATCATGGGCTGATCTGATACAGAATAGCAGCCCTGAACTCTTGTGCATTTCCCTTAAATAGAGCCAGACCTTACATGATCTAATCACCAAACTACAATGGAAGGTTACTGAATCCCCCTCACCATGCTTACTGGGGGAAGGAGAATTTGCATTCAGACAATCAAGCCAGAAGGTGTTAACTCAAAGGCACACCCTTCTGTGTGCAAGATATTTCTATATTCTTAAAAACCTTATTGCCTTTTCTTTTACTTCTTTGGGAATGAGACATTATTACCAGTCACCCTGAGACTTTCAAAATGATATCAAACACTCCTTAAAGATTATCACATTCACATTAAAACCATATATTCTTGTGTAAGCTTCCTCTGCAAGAGTGTGTGTGTGTGTGTGTGTGTGTGTGTGTGTGTGTTGTTCAAGCAAGGTCCTTTTGTCTTCAGAAGACACTGTTCAGACTGATTACATCAACCAGTTCCAGTTTTCCAGTCTTACAGATTCCCTCCTTGACCCCAATGGGTCAGGTTCAGACACTTTAGGGGTCACAGACACAGTAAGACGTTCGTTGTAATCCTTGGTGTAATTCAACAATTGTCTCTTTGCAATGTTGGCATCTGTTGACGCTCAGAGGGCTTTGTTCACCTGCACAACACCTGTTCTCATCAGGTGTATGTAGCTTGAGTCCAGCAGGTGGACGAGGCGTTCAGGCTTTCTTCTGGTGATGTGAGAAAAAGTTCATAGAGTCAATCTGGACCTTTTGACTTTTCCGGTTGGCGTGTCGTTCCTTCATGAAGACACTCACGTTTTCCTGGCACCTTCCCCATAACGATAATCTGTCCCTTCTTGACCAATCCTGTCACCTCCAGCGGTGCGGTTGTCTGGACAGACCTCAGTGGGTGAATGGGCTCTCTGTGAGGCGTCTGAAAAGCATCTTAAATGTCCGCTTCGCGAATGAAACACATATGTACTTGAACTCATGAAGAAATGCATAGAAACTCATAATACAACGAAACAAAACCATGTCATGTTCAATGTAAAATATCATGTTCTTTTCAGCAAGTGTGCTCATATTTTTCTCAGAGTATTGAATGGTAAGGATGTCTCATATTAAATATCCAATTCTTAAATATATTTTTTGGTCTGAATTCTAAAAAGGAAATGCAGCAAGAGCTCAGTGTACTCAAAACAATCAAATAGATTCTCTGACAAGAAGTCATGTAATAAAAACAACCGACGTTTAATAAATGAATATGTATATAATAATCAGTGTTTGTTAAGGAATCTTCCAATGCAAGCCACTTATGCAAATCTAGGAAGTGACTTGGAACATTCTTAAATGTATTCAAGAATGGAGATTTTTCAGTCCTTGCAACAGGTGTGAGAGTGTGTGAGGGTGTGAGTGCGTCTGTGTGCGAGTTTGAGCGTTTTTGTGAGAGAAAGAGAGAGAGAGTGAGTGTGTGTGTGTGTGTGTGTGTGTGAACAGCGTGTGCTATGTCATGGGATCAGCTTCCCATCCTATATGTGTGAAGCTATCCGGATCTGTGAGTGTGAAGATGCACAATATATCTTTAGTGAAGTGACACTATTGGACTCTATGTCATTTTCATCTTCTTATGATGTTTGTTCAGTCTGGATAGATTTGATCTATTCCGGGTGATGATGCTGTGAGTGTGTAGTGTTGGAGGAGTGTGTTCAGTCAGTGTTCATGTCTAGGAGATGATGGTGGAATTCTACTGTATAACAATTGTGTTGCAAATTTTAGTTCCAGTTCTAAACTGGGAGGCCATCTAATGTAGTGATGTGCTATTGTGAGATGTAAAGGCGTCTTGAATGGTCTTTTCACCCATCTCCCGAATCTCAGGTTACGTTCTAACAATCATGAAGTCCGGTTGTCCCAGCGTCCGTCCTCCGAGGAATTGCAGAAGTAAACCTGACAGAAGCAAATGCAGAGAGAACCAGTTAATTTTGATGTTTTCAACAGTTTCAAATTCAGACATGTGGACACTTTCGTTTGCTTGCTCCATTATCATGTCCATAGCAATTTTAATTCCAGCTGTCTGTCCCATGAAACCGAGTTTCATTGACCAGATCTGAATTATTGCTGTTGTTGCTTCAGTGTGCGACACCTAAACACTGCTCTTGCAGTCAGCCTTCACAGTCTGCCGTCACAGCATTAGAGATCCAAGTTTCCGGGTTTTAAACTTCAAGTTGCTTTCATTACAGCCAGATCTGTGGGCATGAATTATTTCATAGTGCCATTCACACATTTGCTTAGTGATGGTCTCTCGTTACCTCTGATGTTTAGTTCACACCCTCCTTGGATGTGTGTTCAGGAGGCAAACTTAGGAAAAGCTGCCAAGTCTTGTACCGCTCAGATCAAGGGAAGTATTTCTTAAAAATAAATCGAAACTATTTTGCCCACATTTGTCCAGAATACGGTATTAGGGTTAAGACGAACATTTGTTTTTATCTGGACGCCCTCCTGTGGTGAACTGTGTGAATTACACTGCTGCAACTTATTTCTACAGCTGTGACTGCAGTCAGAGGAAAACTTTGAGTTACAATATTTTGTAACTTTTAATAAATTGTTGGTTGCCATGTGACGCAGTAAAACATCTGGCAATTACCTTTCAAATTTTCTATAAATATATTTTGCATCCGCGATCAGGAGCGGTTCTAGGGTGAGTGGATATCTGGGGCTTAACCCAGAGAAATCCATGTATGTGTCACGATACAAGAAATAAACTTTAAATAAAATAGTTTTTTTTTTTTTTTAACAAGGTGAATATCTCTTGCTAATTAAAATCAAAAATCACAATGCCACGCACCCTCTTATTTCCTTGCTGACTCATCTCAGACATGGTTAGCAAGCTCAGCTCTATTATTGTTTTAATAAATAGCATTTACTTAACAACATGATTTTTGTGAGAATAGATAAAAAGAGGTGACTAAAGAATCTCTATAATAACAACAAAAAAAATCTTGACCCATTCTTCATGCACACATTACATTTTAAAGACTAATAAGAAAGACTACCTACCTTACCTTTTGTGTGTGCGCCGCGCGTGCACGTCCTATTGACTGTGCTGCACAAAGTGTTTGACGATCAAAATGTATATCTGACAATCTAAAGAAAGAATTCTAATACTACGATTAAAAGTTACAGATACCTGCTGAAGCTGTTGTATCTTGTTTTAGTAATGGCTGGGGGTGTTTTAATTCCTTTTTCTTTCTTTTTATTTTGGAAGAACTTTGATAGCATCCATTTTACTCGTTCATTACAAAAACACCTGGCTCCAAAATATTCAATTTCATTGGCTGGATCGTACAAGACCGCCGAGCTTCTCATCGATGGTTGGCCAGTTTACATGTCAGTCAGAAGCACTAGCCTGAGTGGGCGGTTCTTGTCGGTTGTGAATGTCAATGCGTATGTTGACGGACGCTGTGATGCGAGAGTCGAGAAATATACATTTAATTAATTAAATTCTCTCAGTGATGGTGTGTACAATGCAAGGAAATAAAAACATTCGGGGCTTTACTGAAAAAACAGCCCCCTTAGCCCACCCCTAGCGCCGCCCCTGTCTGCGATATTCTGTTGAAAATGGAGTTTAATCGCCCTCCTGTGGTGAACTGTGTGAATTACACTGCTGAACCGTATTCAGAGCGCCAGAGGAAAACTGCACTAAACTCTGCACTTACTTTGCATTTATTTCACATTGTTTGATAAATTATTAATTTAAAGCGACATAGTAAAAAAAAAAAATCTAGAAAAGTTCGCTTTTGTTTAATGGAAATATATTCTTATATCTGTAATATCAATTTAAAGACTCACGTCTATGACAACTTGACAATAACAAAGACAGAAATGTCTTTGTTATGACAACTTGACATTAACCAAGAAATCATAACCTGTCACAAATGTCATAACAGGTCTAATTATCAAACTTATTATTATTATTATTATTATTATTATTCTCTTTATTGAACATGTTAAAAAAAACAAAATAAAAAAAACACAACAGCAAAAACTGAATTAAAAGTAAAAATAAATAGTTAATCATCAACATCAAGAAAAAAGATCATCTACAGATGGTCCAAACAACAGAAGTTTAATAACTTAAAGAAGTTATTTAGCTTTGCGTTAACATTACATTACTGTCATATGTGGTTGGTTTTGACTTTGGCCGTCATGACACCATTATAACTGTGACATGAATATTTTACTTGTCCTCAAGTAAAGTGGAATACATTGTACTAGTTATAAAGATGTCATTAAGGGTTATTACACTGTCAAATGTTTTAACAACAGTGTCATTAATATTTCCCCTTACCTCAAGTAAAGTGGAACACGTTGGACTAGGTATAAACATGGCAGGTTGACAGGTTATGATTTCTTGGTTAATGTCAAGTTGTCATAAAATACATTTCTGTCTTTGTTATTGTCAAGTTGTCATAGACGTGAGTCTTTAAATTGATATTACAGATATAAGAATATATTTCCATTAACAAAAGCGAACTTTTCTAGATTTTTTTTTTTACTATGTCGCTTTAAATTAATAATTTATCAAACAATGTGAAATAAATGCAAAGTAAGTGCAGAGTTTAGTGCAGTTTTCCTCTGGCGCTCTGAATACGGTTCAGCAGTGTAATTCACACAGTTCACCACAGGAGGGCGATTAAACTCCATTTTCAACAGAATATCGCAGACAGGGGCGGCGCTAGGGGTGGGCTAAGGGGGCTGTTTTTTCAGTAAAGCCCCGAATGTTTTTATTTCCTTGCATTGTACACACCATCACTGAGAGAATTTAATTAATTAAATGTATATTTCTCGACTCTCGCATCACAGCGTCCGTCAACATACGCATTGACATTCACAACCGACAAGAACCGCCCACTCAGGCTAGTGCTTCTGACTGACATGTAAACTGGCCAACCATCGATGAGAAGCTCGGCGGTCTTGTACGATCCAGCCAATGAAATTGAATATTTTGGAGCCGGGTGTTTTTGTAATGAACGAGTAAAATGGATGCTATCAATGCAAAAAAAGAAAAAAAAAGATAAAGGAATTAAAACACCCCCAGCCATTACTAAAATAAGATACAACAGCTTCAGCAGGTATCTGTAACTTTTAATCGTAGTATTAGATTTCTTTCTTTAGATTGTCAGATATACATTTTGATCGTCAAACACTTTGTGCAGCACAGTCAATAGGACGTGCACGCGCGGCGCACGCACAAAAGGTAAGGTAGGTAGTCTTATTACACTACTTATTACACTACTTTAAAATGTAATGTGTGCATGAAGGTTTATTTAATTTTTTTTTTTGTTATTATAGAGATTCTTTAGTCACCTCTTTTTATCTATTCTCACAAAAATCATGTTGTTAAGTAAATGCTATTTATTAAAACAATAATAGAGCTGAGCTTGCCAACCATGTCTGAGATGAGTCAGCAAGGAAAGAAGAGGGTGCGTGGCATTGTGATTTTTAATTTTAATTAGCAAGAAATATTCACCTTATTAAAAAAAAAAAAAAATTTATTTAAAGTTTATTCCTTGTATCGTGACACATACATGGATTTCTCTGGGTTAAGCCCCAGATATCCACTCACCCTAGAACCGCTCCTGATCGCGGATGTAAAATATATTTATAGAAAATTTGAAATGGTAATTGCCAGATGTTTTACTGCGTCACACATGGCAACCAACAATTTATTAAATGTTACAAAATATTGTAACTCAAAGTTTTCCTCTGACTGCAGTCACAGCTGTAGAAATAAGTTGCAGCAGTGTAATTCACACAATTCACCACAGGAGGGCGACTGGCTAAGTTATCTTGTTTTAAAGTTTTATTGCTTAGTTACTAGCTTTTTGTGTTCAAAATGTTCAAAGGTTTATATAATGAGCGGGTACATGTATCAGTTGTCCAAATCGTGCTTTGTCTTATCCTGAATCACCGTGGTACACCTATAATAAGCGTTTATATTCGGACTATTTTATACTGGTTCTGGTCTTACCGCTGCGGAGCAGCACAGGACCTGCGTGACTGGTCATTCATGTTTGGTTCAATATTAAATTATACTCTAACTTAACGTTACCTTTGGCTCGTGGAGAGAATAATATTCGTTTGAACTTTTTTCTTTTTTTACGTGAACACACACCAGAATTCTTGCAGAGTCGATTTATCTATTTCGCTGACTCAAATCTTTAAATGTTTATGGGTAAAATAACAGTAGTGTAATTCACACAGTTCACCACAGGAGGGCGTCCAGATAAAAACAAATGTTCGTCTTAACCCTAAAACCGTATTTTGGACAAATGTGGGCAAAATAGTTTTGATTTATTTTTAAGAAATACTTCCCTTGATCTGAGCGGTACAAGACTTGGCTGCTTTTCCTAAGTTTGCCTCCTGAACACACACAATATTTTTTTTTTTTTTTTTTTTTAATTTATTTTCTTTTTGACTCAATTCTACAATGGGTGGGTGGAAATTCTCAATTCTACAGTGGGTGGAAAAAAACCTTCTTAATCTTGTATTTGGGTCAAAAATGGGCACCCATAGAAATGAATGGGGAAAAACTGTAATTTAGAGCATTCTAAAATAAGCCAAAATAAGACACCGGGTGACAGCAAAGTCACTTCATCTTTAGGTTTTACATTTGCCAACAAATAGCCTACTACATTGTGGATTAAAGTCCATATTTTGTTACATTCAACACAAAATAACATTAAAATGTTCTCGCTTCATTTTTTATTCTGTTGCGCTTATATTTTTTTTCTGTTATTAAAACGTCTGAATCAACGGGGCTTTATAAGAATAATTCTTAATCAAGCTAGTTTTCCTCTAGAGTTGCTGCTGTAGAAAAAATTTTTCAGTGGTGTAATTAATACATTTTACCACAGGAGGGCGTTTTCAATTCAAATTTAAAAGTACGTACAATTATTATACCATAAATAAAAGGGGTCATATGTTTCATGTGGTAACGAACGATTTATTTAACACGAAATCAATGTAAAATAATGTAATGCAAAGTTTTCCTTTGACTTGAATTAACTAGAAGTAGGTAGACATTTTTAGGTAGAAATAATTAACAGGAGTGTCATTCTCACCCACTGGAGCGTGTTAACGCAAACGTGTAAGTTTCACGTTTGAGGGGGTTAAACCGTGACATCTACACATTTTCCAAAGTGGACTATTTAGGCTGCTTTGGCGTGGATCGAGGCAAATGAATCCTTTTCACCTTGAAAATAATAAATGTTTTTTGCATTTTAAATAATAGACCATTTCTCAGTGATCGTCAATAAAAAAAAAAATCAATTTTTCTTGGTTTAATGAAAACCAATAGGTCGTTATGGTAAGTTTCAGTTTAAGTGTAAGTTTCACGTTTGAGGGGGTTTAAACCGTGACATCTAGGCCTACACGTTTTCAAAAGTGGACCAACATGATTATTTCACGTCTTGTCGTGATACTGGGTTGAAGAAATGTTGTTTTGGCCACTTTGTTTGATATAATCACAACAATTGAACATAAGCAAGAAAGGGATTTGAACTCAGATCTTCTTGATTAAAGCCCAACGCTTGATCAATTGAGCCACTGAATCTGTTGAGTTCAAACGTGTATTGAATGAATTTTTATTGACGGTTTGGTTTTATTTGTTGGAAAAATAAATATAGAAATATAATTTGACACAAGAGGGAAGCATAGCCCTATTTCTGGTTTTGAGTTTAAACTAAACCGTGACATCTACACATTTTCCAAAGTGGACCAACATGATTATGTCACGTCTTGTCGTGATACCGGGTTGGGCACTGAAGTTACAGGAGTTTCTTCCCGTTGCTAACGGAACTAGGTCGAGTATTTAAAAGGTTATGGTTAACACGGTTAACATGGTTTAACGTCGATGTAATACGTTGTTTTAGCGTACCTTTTGCTTAAACGAGGAGCTGGGGGACACCCAAGAAAATAGACATTAGGCTGCTTCATTAAAAATGTGACATTTATACGTTTTCTTCGGCGTGGATCCAGGCAAATGAATCCTTTTCACCTTGAAAATAATAAATGTTGTTTTTTTTTGCATTTTAAATAATAGAACATTTATGATGGACAGATGCACTTTTATGATGGATAGATGCACTTTTATGATGGACAGATGCACTTTTATGATGGACAGATGCACTTTTATGATGGACAGATGCACTTTTATGATGGATAGATGCACTTTTATGATGGACAGATGCACTTTTATGATGGACAGATGCACTTTTATGATGGACAGATGCACTTTTATGATGGACAGATGCACTTTTATGATGGACAGATGAACATTTATGATGGACAGATGCACTTTTATGATGGACAGATGCACTTTTATGATGGACAGATGCACTTTAATGATGGATAGATAGTTATTTCAGGTGGGGATCATCAACATTTGCTTCTTAGACATCATAAAGACTGTAAAAGTACAAAAGTTAGAAAACATATATAGGGTCCTATGGGCAGGAGTTCCAGTGATCCAATGTCACAATTTATTTTTACATTTTTTGGTGTTCATTTGAGTGTTTATGCACTATACATCATCTAATCATGACTTGATGATGAATTTAGGGTCTCAGGTATATCTACCATAAGGGAGCGCGTCTTGTTCCACTCGTAGAGTGGGAGCATTCGTGGAATTTCCAGAGAGTTGGGGGCATCAAATCCAGGTTTCACCTCCTGTATCATGATCCCACCGGTCCAGTTCACCACACTTGAGCCATGAATGTTTGTTGTTATTTTGTTCAGATTGTCCCACTCGAGATGAAACACATTCCCTCACCAGTAGTAATAATAATAATAATGAAAGTATAGTTAATTAATTATTAAACATAACATTTTTTTTTTCAACTTAACAGAAATCTGGAGAGACCATTATCTGTCAGTTAATGTGGGCTTCCATAATGCTAAATGCTCTTCACCAAGAAAGACCTTTCTAATTGTGTGTTGGTGCATGGTGTAGGCTATGTATTTGTGTAGTTAGTTTAAAAATGTATGTTAAATAAACCTCACATTACCAGTGAATCCTAATTACATGATGTGATTTTTAATTAATGCATATTTTTGAACACGTATCTTAAAATGTATTATTTAATTAAAATATCTATGTTATATTTTTAATGTGCAACAAGTGAACATTGGGAACAAGCTCAACATGTGCTCAACATTAATTTACATAGCCAGTTATGAAAAATGGAGGAGATCTATCAAATCGAAAACTAAAGGAGAAAAACAGACTGCCTATAAATGTGCTTTTTTGCTTTTTTGGATATCCAGGGTGGCAACCAATATAGTCAGAAAATACATACATGTGACAATATTTCAGGTGGGGATCATCAACATTTGCTTCTTAGACATCCTAAAGACTGTAAAAATACAAAAGTTAGAAAACATATATCAGAAGGGTCCATAGGGGAGGAGTTCCAGTGATCTAATGTCACCATTTTTTGACATTTTTTGGTGTTTATTTGAGTTTTTATGCACTATACATCATCTAATCAAGACAATCCTCATATCTATCAATTCCTCATGCAAAGACGAAGAGAAAATGGGGTAGATTGTGTCTGTAGGATGTATTGTTCAGATTCTATGTAGATTTAAAGTTTTCATTTTCCGCAGCCAAAAATCAAGCACGGACACAAAAGATGATACAAAAAATCACATATGGGACAAAAATTTGCGCGGGGAACATCAAAATTCCTTTTCTAGACACCTTAAGGATTACAAAAAACTAGGTTAAAAAATATATATCTTTCGGGTGCAGGTGAACCCCCCCTTCCTACCAGACTATAAGACAAGTTGGTATCTAAGAGAAAGTATGCCTGTCACATGTAGACTCTGCTGCATAAGATGATAAAGTTCTATCATAGTTATTCTGCATGATTCAGTTTCTATATTACCGAAGATACCACATATTGGCGACGAGGATATTGGAAGGATGAAAAATATGTCAGTTTGAAGACGGATGCTACAGGGTGAGCTGACGGGAGAGAGAGGGGCTAGCAATTGACCGGAGGATTCACGAGAAAAAAAAAAAGCAAAGATGGCTACGATGATAGGCACTCTGTCGGCTTTTGACGTGAAGGAGCAGACGTGGGAAGAGTATTGTGAGATACCAGAACAGTTTTTTGAAGCTAACGGAATTGACGATGGAGATAAGCAGAGAGCTATCCTCATCAATGTGGTGGGACCAGCCACATACAAGCTCATGAGGAACCTGGTGAGTCCAGATAAACCCAGCTCTAAAACTTACGGTCAGTTGAAAACTTTAATGAAAGAGCACTTCAACCCCAAACCGAGTGAGATAGTTCAGAGATACAAATTTGACTCGCGCTCCCGCCAGCCTACAGAGACCGTCAGTGTGTATGTAGCTGAATTGAGACGATTAGCACATGATTGTAACTATGGTGCAACACTGGAACAGATGTTGAGAGACCGACTGGTATGCGGTATTAATGATGACAGGATTCAAAGACGCTTGCTATCCGAAACAGACTTGACGTTTAAGAGAGAGTATTCCAAATTGCAGTAGCTGCGGAGGCCGCTAGTAAAAACGTTCAAGATCTCCATACAGCACCGTTAGCATGCAACAGTGTGAGGACAGAGGGTGCGCTGAAAAAGGAGAGTGAATGGAAAAAAAAAGATAAAGAATGCTACCGATGTCATGGGAAGCAACACAACGCGGCTGCGTGTAAATTTAAGGAGGCAAAGTGTCACTGTTGCGGAAAAGTTGGGCACATAGCCAAGTCTTGCCGTAATAGAAATAAAGAAAGTGCCAGCTACAACGAGAAGAAAGCATGCAGAGCAGAGAAAACATACCGAGCAGAGCGGCGTCCACGTCCACATCGATCCTATAATGTAGAGTGTGAAAAGCAAGATGCTAATGAATCTGAGGAGGAAGTGTTCACATTGAACTGCATGGAAACGGAAACATCAATTCAGAGGATAAAACCGTTTGAAGTGACAATGGCAGTGAATGAGAAGACGGTACATTTTGAAATTGATACAGGATGCAGTGTAAGCATAATGAATGAGCTGAAGTTCAATGAGTTGTGGAATGAAGGACAACGACCACAAATAATACAAACTAAACTTGTACTTAAGTCATATACAGGGGAGAAAATCAAAGTAGTGGGGGTGGCCAAAGTGAAAGTAAACTATGAGAAGCAAGTGAAGACATTGCCCCTAGTGGTGGTTAAAGGTACAAGACCTAGCTTGTTAGGAAGAGGATGGCTAGAGGCTCTAAAATTGAAGTGGGAAGAAATAAAAAATGTGAGAACAGAGGTACAGAGCCTACCGCAAGTACTCATGAGAAATGAGGAAGTTTTCAAGCAGGAGTTAGGCATGTTGAAAGGCATGAAAGCAACCATTCGGGTGTCTGCTGAAGCACAGCCTAAATTCTATCAGCCCCGCTCAGTTCCGTATGCCATGAGGGCAAAAGTAGAAGCGGAGATAGATCGGCTGCTGAAGGAGGACATTATAGCTCCTGTTAAATACGCCGAATGGGCCGCGCCCATAGTTCCTGTCCTTAAGCCAGATGGTTCGGTCAGAATATGCGGAGATTACAAGCTAACCGTTAACAGTGCCTCCTCACTAGAGCAATACCCTATTCCCCGTGTTGAAGACCTGTTCAATACTCTGGCAGGAGGGAAACAGTTCACCAAACTCGTTTAAGCCACGCCTATCAACAGATTGTAATGGATGATGCCTCAAAGAAGTACCTCACAATAAACACACATCGAGGATTCACCTACAATAGGCTTCCTTTCGGAGTCTCGTCAGCTCCCGCCATCTTCCAGCGAACGATGGAAAATCTGTTACAAGGCCTTCCAAGGGTAGCTGTGTACTTAGACGACATCATTCTGACAGGGAGAGATGAAGCTGAACACCTGAGTACGCTGGAGGAGGTACTTAGGCGTTTGAAAGACGCTGGCCTGCGACTTCACAGAAACAAATGTGTGTTCCAGCAAAATGAGGTAGAATACCTAGGACACGTGGTGAATGCTGAAGGCTTACATCCAGTGAAGAGCAAGGTGAGGGCCATAGAGGAGCACCACCACCAACCACAGTAACTGAGCTAAAGGCCTATTTAGGTCTCTTGAATTACTACAACAAGTTCCTCCCTAGTCTAGCTACACGCTTAGCCCCGTTACATAAGCTGCTAAGGAAGGATGTTGTGTGGGTCTGGAACAAAGAACAGGAAGAAGCTTTCCAGAACTCAAAACAGTTGCTGAAGTCGGCTAAAGTCCTGAGTCACTATTCAGCAGACAAAGAGTTACTGCTCGCCTGTGACGCCTCACCATACGGGCTAGGCGCCGTGCTGTCACATGTCATGGAAGACGGTAGTGAAAAAACCTTTGGGCTTCATGTCGCACACGCTAACACCAGCAGAGAAGCGCTACTCACAGCTTGATAAGGAGGGGTTAGCTATCATGTTCGGGATTAAGAGGTTTCACAAGTACATCTACGGACGAACATTCACAATCAGCACCGACCACAAACCACTGATATCACTCTTTCATGAGAAAAAGCCAGTACCTCAGATGGGGTCACCAAGAGTGCAGAGGTGGGCAACTCTCCTCAGAGCGTATGAGTACAAAATCATATACAAACCTGGGCAGGGACATGCAAATGCAGACGCGCTGAGCAGGTTACCATTGCCACAAACAGGGGAAGAGGACGAGTCTGACCAGGTCTTCATGTTGGAGGTAATGGAGGACCCACCAATCACGACAAAACAGGTCAGACAGTGGACCGATAAGGATGAAACACTCTCCCAAGTGCGAGGCTGGTGTCTGAAAGGATGGCCAAGGGAGGTAGATGCACAGTACAAACCCTACAGTCAGAGGAAACTGGAGCTGAGTGTGAAAGATGGGTGTGTGCTCTGGGGGGCAAGAGTGGTCGTTCCACAGAGAGGTAGGAAAGCCATATTAAAACAGCTACACCACACACACCCAGGAATATGTAGAATGAAGGGTTTAGCACGTTCATACGTCTGGTGGCCAGGGATGGACTCCGAAATTGATAAGGAAGTGCAGTCCTGCCACACATGCCAGGAGAACAGAAATCCTCCAGCAGGAGCACCACTACATCCATGGGAGTGGCCGGAGACACCCTGGAGCAGATTGCATGTGGATTACGCTGGCCCTTTTCTAGGGAAAATGTTCCTTATCATTGTAGATGCACACTCAAAATGGATTGACGTGTACCCAGCAAGTACAGCAACCAGTCAAGTTACCATTGAAAAGCTCAGACAGTGCTTCAGCATACATGGTCTGCCTCAAACCTTAGTATCAGACAATGGAACTTGCTTCACAAGCCAAGACTTTCAAGCATTCCTAAAACAGAATGGAATACAGCACATAACATCTGCACCATTCCACCCAGCATCGAACGGTCTAGCGGAAAGAGCTGTACAGTCGTTCAAACAAGGAATAAAGAAAATAAAGGGGGACACTTTGGAAACAAGAGTCGCTAGATTTTTGTTTAATTACAGAATCACCCCGCAAACCACGACTGGATTGTCACCAGCGGAAATGCTTATGTCCCGAAGGCTACGCTCAACACTGGATCTTCTGCTGCCGGATGTGAAGTCAAAGATTCGGAAGAAACAACTCAAGTAGAAGGAACAACATGACACACACAGTAAGTGGAGGAGTTTTTCACCTGGGGATGATGTGTACACCAGAAATTACAGTCATGGTCCTCGTTGGATACCGGCTGTCGTTGAAGAGAACACCGGACCTGTATCTTATAGACCATTTCACAAGATGTAAACAACACTGGTCCAGAAGCACTTCCTGTTTCATTTTTTTAACACTACATAAGAGCTGGGATAAAATACAACCAACAGAACATATAAAACTGAATCAAAAAGTTAAACAAACATCTTTAAGATGTTTTCTTTACATGTGAAATAAAGAAAACAGTTACAAACTGAAACAGGAAGTGCTTCTGGACCAGTGTTGTTTACATCTTGTGAAATGGTCTATACTGTACAGACGGGAGATGGAAGAGTCATTAGGCGCCATGTTGATCAAATCAGAAAACGCCATGAATCGCCGACACATGAGAGGTTGGAGGAGCCTATCACTCTTCAGGTTTCCGAGACAGGACTGGAGGCCTTGCCTGCAGACTCTGCCGTCACCATTGTGCAGAGAGAGAAAATGACTGCTGGTGAGACAGACCAAGCACACTCCTCCGTGGTTGAACAGACAAAAGCAGGAGTAGATTCACTTTCTGGGCTGCGTCGTTCCGAGCGCATAAGACAGACTCCTGCTTATCTGAAAGACTTTGTGAAATAGTAGTGAGATCCCTCAAGTCAGAGCAAGAATGAGGATGGCAGTCTACCCACCTTCCTAGTTTTTTCCTTTCTCTTTTAACTCTGTTCATGGAGTTATTTTTTCATTGTGAAAAAAAAAAAGTTATTGTAAATATGTGTCCTCTTAAGGGGGGAGGGATGTGGTATACTGAGATTTATGTTGTAGTTAACAGCAGTTCCTCTCCACTCCACAAGAGGTGCAGTTGAGCTTCGGGATCATGTGGGGGTTCCAGGGTAGAGTAAGACAAGTTGGTATCTAAGAGAAAGTATGCCTGTCACATGTAGATACTCTGCTGCATAAGATAATAAAGTTCTATCATAGTTATTCCGCATGATTCAGTTTCTATATTACCGAAGATACCACAGTCTGGAAGGAAAACCATGTGCATTCACTGTTGTACACGTATGTGCTGTGCACATGATAAAATTGCTTTGAAAGGCGAAAATTGTAAAGGCTAAGTGCACCAAAGAAATTAAGAACTTGTTTCTGCATTCATTTGCACTAATACAGAATGCCACCTCACTGGCTGAGATCAAATCTTTGTTGCAAGACATTTGCATAGTTTTTCCCCAAAGAGATGCTTTGTCCATCCTTGATTGTCTGAAGACACTGCAGATTAAAATACACAATCAGCCTGTCTTTGCTGATGTTGATGTCAATGAAACACCTCTGGAAGGATTAGCTAATGAAACAACTCCAAAAACAATTGTTCATGACTCCCCATTTGCAAAACTCTTTGAAAAAATACTAGTAGATGCACAAAACGAACAAAGCAGTGATACAGCTCAAGCCAATCCATGTAAGTAAACATCTGGGAAAAACTCGAGACACAAATGCACAGGTTGAAAACTGGTTTCGAACAACAAAGTGCATCGTGCAGAAGAACAAACTCCACAGAAGACCAGAAATTTATTTGTGGTAGAATGCGTGGTGTCACCGTTTATGCAATTCAGCAAAACACGGTAAATGAGAAAGAAACAAATGACAGCAAAATCAAACTACCTCTTAGTCAAGAGGAGAAATGGCAGAAAGGCAGACAGAAAAAGGAGGCAAAATACTACAACCCACCAACAAATATGACATGCATGGAAAGCATCTACACTTCCTCTCCCTGGTGCGGGAAGGGCCAAATAGAAACAAAAAAAACTATAGAATTGGCTAACAGCTGCACAATTGATAACCTGCTGTACTTCATTTTCTTAGCAATGAAGTCCAGACCTTCACTCTTAGGTGAAATTGAGAGTAAGCAGGTCCATGACAAATGCTTCAAGCTATTATTGAAGGTCTATCAGCATTTCATGCTTCAACAGTGGCCCCAGGGAAAAAATATCTTGGCTTCGAGAAACATCAAAATTTTTCCATGGAAATGTTCCCATCTTGACTACGTACATCAGACCAAAAGACAATATATATGTAATGGGCATGATTGTCCTAACCCGACAAAAGAGTACCCAGATGATACTGTTGTTGCTGTCCTGTGAGTACTGTGAAGTGTACATTTCTAATGAATGTAAGAGCAGTCTACAGAACTGTATTGACATTTGTCATTTAACAATTTCTTTTGCCGTTATAGGTGCAATGACTTCTCTACATTACAACAGTCATTACAAAACTGGTCTTTGCCAAGTCACAGTTTTCCATGCACAGAATCAAGGTAACACAAAAGTTAAAATCTGTACAATAACTATATTAAATTAACAATTTGTTATTGTTTACTAAAATGTAAACCGTTCATGTGAGATATTAAAGTGGTGAAAATAGTGTGTGAAACAAATGTACATGTTTCCAACAAACCAAAAATGTATTTTCAAAGGCAAGAGCTGGGGTCTCATTTATAAAGCGCGCGTACGCACTAAACGGGTCTGGACACGTACGTACGCCAGTTTCCACGTAAAGCTAGTGATCTATAAAAACTTGACGGGAGAATGTGCGCAGCTTTAAGCAAACTTTGAGCCGATTACATGAATGTGTATTATATTATCATCTTGCTAAATAGCTAGTTAAGCTAATCGCTAATTAACGATCATTCTAGGTAAACTTGCAAACTCACTTGGTTTACACTATTTTTAAACGAAATGCCAAATATATTTTTTGATTTAGATAGTTTCACTCCTTATTTAGTGTGTATTGAGCTAGTTTCTACCTTTGCTCTAGCTAGCCTCAAAGCATCTGAAGAGTAACTGCTTGTTCATCATGTACAACCTCCTGCACAACTTTCACCTAACGTTAGTATGCATGGAAGGTAGCAACTCTTAAGCTAACTAGTTAGACAGTGATTGATATACGGTTTGAAAGTGTGACCCAGTTGGTTGTTGCACTACACGTTTAGCTTGCAAACTCAGCTACACAGGGCTCCAGATATGTTTACAATCTAGCCGAGGTCTAGAGCTGACAAGGTAAATTGCAGGTCTAGGACTAACTCTTACATTAACAACCTACAAATATGTGTGTCTGTACTGGTAATTATTTTTTCTTTTAAATCAGAGCATGGAAAACTGACCACAGGTAAGCCATTGAAAATTAATGATTTAGTATTTCACTATAATTTCTTGTAAACTTACATTTAAGTACAAGATAGTTATTTTAAATATGCTTGTACATATAAACTAAAATCCCTTTCCAGTTAAATACAGCTGAGACACAGGAGAGGGCACGGCAACTTGCCCTGATTTCATCAATAATTCCTCAAGAACAGCGACAGGGCAGCCAGAGTGAAATGGCCAATTCATCCAGGCCGCAGGAAGTCTGACTGACACAGACCTCCCATCAGACATCTTAGTTAATTTACCACCATATATTTATTTAGAACACTAATTGTTATTATTAAAAAAACTAAATCTATGGTTTTGAATTAACTTATTGGTTATAGTACCATTGAGAAACCAGTCTAGGTGACATAATCTGGACGGGTTTTGTCGTGGGAATTTTTTTTCTTTCCAGGCAATGGTTACACTGACGACGATTATACAAAACCTACACAAAACAATTTAAACGTTCAATCCAAATAGCCTCATGCCAAAATTATCCTAACCACCCTCAGGAGTGGCTGCCCAATATGCCTTTCCCCTGTGAGCTTCTGCCATATGCAGTATCTGACCAAACTGTGAATTTAACCTTTATCTCCGAAGGAAAGTTGCATCAGAAGCCTGACGATTTTTTTGCTACACCACCTCAGACCCCAATGGATAATTCCACTTCTGACCTGTAGGGCGACCGCAGAGGAAAAGTTCTTTGGTGTTGCTTTAATTCATTTTGGAATTAAGGTAATGTACAATACATAAATTGACGCTTCGATTAGGTAAAATAGGTAAGCAACAGAGAATGGTAACATACATCTGGGTCCTCAACTCCCTCATTACCTCTCCTTCACCTCGTCACTGTAGCTGATGTGTGGTGAGCGCTCATCCAGGTGAGAGCTACACATTGGTTGTGATGTGCCACCCCTCTTATCTCGAGCACCTCAAACTTCTAATTTATGGAACAGTATATAAATGCTATATTATTTGTTATTCCACATATCCATTTTTTTCAATCATGTTAAATTTTACCAGGTGGAAATGGGAGGAAAAAAATGTCTGCTATCCCCTTGGAGGCTGAGGGCTACACTGGTGCTATGCTCCGGAAAGTTTCAGGTGGTGGGAAAGGCACTCTTTACATAATGCCTCTTCAGGATGTGTTGGACCTCTCACCACTCCCAGCAAACGCTCCAGAGTTTGGTTTGATGCCCAAGGCCAGTTGCAAGGACTGTTTTGCAGAGATGCCTCTCCAGATGTTGGCTCTACATGACTGTAAATGTGCTAGCCAGACCAGCTCAGACCTGAAGGTGAACTTTTTTCTAGATTTTGGGATATTAAATGTCTAAAATTAACTCTGTGTGAATGTCTCAAACTTGAAATGTGGTTTTGGATGAAAACTTCAAGGTTCAAAAGACACAGTAAACGTTTATTTCCGTAAAAACTGCAAACTGTTCAAAGGGCTTTAAACGATTTCAGACGATGAATAAGGGTCTTATCAAGCGAAGCGATCGCTCATTTAATTAACAAATAACAAAGTTTTAGTTCCCTTTCGAAGGGAACTCAACAATACGTCGAATGACGCAATGGAACGCCTCAGGCGTGACAGGTGTCTGAAATCAAATATCAACTCACAGTTATCAGGTTGACCGGCGACAGCCCGTGCATCATCAGCTTGAATGATAAGCACGTCAATCTGGATGTATAAGAAGGCGCCTTGAAACCGTGACAACATCTTTTCGTCTTCAGGGACTGTTTGTCTGTGTGATAGTATCAACGATTAGGCGCGCAGAGACGTGGAGAAACACTTTGCGCGAGTGTGCCGACTTGTGTCCAGATATTTGACACCGGAGGATTCACACGATCTGTGCGTGTTCTGCCTGAGAGAAGAGCATGCGCGGGAAGCTCTCGAGGGAGTTTTTTGCGCGAACTGAGAGTTTTCCTTTCAGAACTCTCTGCTCTCGTCTGACCCACTTCTCGAGGGAAGTGGGCGCGGCATCTGAACCCAGCGGTTCCGGTTCCCGCTCGGGCTGAGGCTCAGTGGCGGTTGAGCTCGTGGAGCTTTCAGATGGAGCTGGCAGATTATCGGGAGAGGGGCGTTAACCTCGCGGATGATCTACCAGCTGACGAGGGTGAGTTACAGATTAATGTTGAACATCTAAGAAGAGAGAAAATGAGCTCTCTCTCTCTTTGGTGAATCTGTAACTGTTCTCTTCGGGGAGGGCAGGAGTTGGCTGCAATATATATATATATATATATATATATATATATATATATACTGTATATAGAAAAAGATGTCAGTTTGGTTGAGACCGAACCATTTCAGCCCTCCTGCCCAGTGTACGCTGAGCTGGTTGACATTATGGGGCGCGCCACAGACAGATTGCTGTTGCAGTGGAGGCGCGTCTGCGAGGAACCCGCTCATGGTATTTTGGATGGCTGGTTCCTCCCCACCCATAAGCCACCAGCCCGGATGAGCCTTCCATTCCTTTCCGATCTCCACGCTGGGATCGAGAGGGTATGGAAGAATCCGTTCTCCTCACGTCTCTATCTGCATCAGCGGGCTAGTTTCGCTGCTGTGGAGGGAGTCGTGGAGCACGGATAAGTGTCGATGCCGCCAGTGCACGAGACGTTGGCTAACTATCTCGTCTCTGGTTGGTCCTCTTCACTAAGAGCTCTGACCCTGTCATCCAAGCTGCTCAAGACATCTTCATGCTTGAATGACAGAGCGTACATGGCAGCAGGTCAGGCAGGTGCGGTTCTGCACGCCCTTGTGGTCCTCGGGCCTACCAGACTGATCTGCTGCGGGACTCCGGGCCACCAAGCAATCTGCTGTTCCGTCGGTGCTATGGTGGCCACGGAGAGACATCTGTGGGAGCTCCCACATGCTGTGATCGCTGGGTTACAGGCTTCACCAGGCCTTCCTGGTTATGAGCTCCCACATACTGTGGTCGCCAGGTTAAAGGCCTCACCAGGCCTTCCTGGTCATGAGCTCCCACACACTGTGGTCGCCGGGTTACAGGCCTCACCAGGCCTTCCTGGTTATGAGCTCCCACATGCTGTGGTCGCTGGGTTACAGGCTTCACCACGCCTTCCTGGTTATGAACTCCCACATACTGTGGTCGCCAGGTTAAAGGCCTCACCAGGCCTTCCTGGTTATGAGCTCCCACACATTGTGGTCGCCAGGTTACAGGCCTCACCAGGCCTTCCTGGTTATGAGCTCCCACATGCTGTGGTCGCTGGGTTACAGGCTTCACCAGGCCTTCCTGGTTATGAGCTCCCACATACTGTGGTCGCCAGGTTAAGGGCCTCACCAGGCCTTCCTGGTTATGAGCTCCCACACATTGTGGTCGCCAGGTTACAGGCCTCACCAGGCCTTCCTGGTTATGAGCTCCCACATGCTGTGGTCGCTGGGTTTCAGGCTTCACCAGGCCTTCCTGGTTATGAGCTCCCAAATACTGTGGTCGCCAGGTTAAAGGCCTCACCAGGCCTTCCTGGTTATGAGCTCCCACATACTGTGGTCGCCAGGTTACAGGCCTCACCAGGCCTTCCTGGTTATGAGCTCCCACATGCTGTGGCCGCTGGGTTACAGGCTTCACCAGGCCTTCCTGGTTATGAGCTCCCACATGCTGTGGTCACCAGGTTAAAGGCCTCACCAGGCCTTCCTGGTTATGAGCTCCCACATACTGTGGTCGCCAGGTTATAGGCCTCACCAGGCCTTCCTGGTGATGAGCTCCCACACATTCTGGTCGCTAGGTTACAGGCCTCAAAGGGGCCTTCCTGGTTATGAGTTCCCACATACTGTGGTAGTCAGTTTACAGGCCTCACCCAGCCTTCCTGAATGTGGGCTCCCACATGCTGCGGTAGCCAGACTACAGCCTCACCACCTTTCCTGAGCACTTTGCTCCCACTCTGTGGTCACCAGGCTTCAGGCTTCATTGGCCTTCCTGGTTGTGAGTTGTCACATGTCAGGTTGCAGGCTTCGCCAGGCCTTCCTGAATGTGAAACCCCCACTTTTCGTGGTCGCTAAGTTGTAGTGGTGAGTCTTCACATGTCAGGCTGCAGGCCTCAGCGGCCTTCCTGAATGTGAGCTCCCCATGCATTGGGACTATCGGTGTTAGGCCTTGTCAGGCCTTCCTGATTATGGGTTCCCACTTGTTGTGGCTGCCAGGTTACAGGCCTCAAGTTCGGCCTTCCTGAATTCAGAGTGAAGTACACAAACCCATTCTTCACCTATTATTGTGGTAAATCACATGACGGGTTGTCTTGTGTATTTTCTAAAATCCATTTCGTATGGTAAGGGTCACGCGCGGTATGCTTCGGTCCCTTCTTATGTGGCTCAGACCCCGGTCTTCCCTTGGGTCCCACTTTTAGAGGCATCCTGTTACTTAAGTAGGCTACAGGGACGCCCTTCTCTGGCTAACTTCTGAAAGAAGTAGCTTCCACTTGGTGGAGTAAGCTCCTACAGGTTGTGGTCACCAGGCTGGGCCTCACTGACCTTCCTGAGTACGAGCTCCCACCCAATGTGGTCGCCAGGTTACAGGCCTTACCAGGCCTTCCTGGTCATGAGCTCCCACACACTATGGTCGCCAGGTTACAGGCCTCAACAGGCCTTCCTGGTTATGAGCTCCCACATATTGTGGTTGCTGGGTTACAGGCCTCACCAGGCCTTCCTGAATTCAGAGTGAAGTACACAAACCCATACTTCACCTATTATTGTGGTAAGTCACCCGACGAGATGTCTTGTGCACTTTTTAAAATCCATTTCTTATGGTGAGGGTCACGCGCGGTATGCTTCGGTCCCTTCTTATGTGGCTCAGACCCCGGTCTTTCCTCGGGTCCCACTTTAAGAGTTCTTAAGAGCTAACTTCTGGAAGTAGCTCCCACTTGGTGTGGTTTTTCAGGTACACCAGGCTGGGTCTGACTGACCTTCCTGAGTACGAGCTCCCACCTGATGTGGTCGCCAGGTTACATGCCTTACCAGGCCTTCCTGGTCACGAGCTCCCACACACTGTGGTCACCAGGTTACAGGCCTCACTAGGCCTTCCTGGTTATGAGCTCCCACATACTGTGGTTGCCAGGTTGCGAGCTCCCACATACTGTGGTCGTCAGGTTACAGGCCTTACCAGGCCTTCCTGGCATGCTGTGGTCGTTGGGTTTCAGGCCGCACAATGTACGGCCTTCCTGACATGAGCCCTCATGTTTCAGAGCTCCCCACACAGGGGGTCATCAGGTCTTAGGTCTCTTTGACCTTCCTGATTTTGATCCCTCTCTTACTTCCTCAGTGCTCAAAAGCGAGCACTGGGTGGAAACTCGTGGATTGAGTGTACGATTCCCGTTGTTTTGAGGTTGAGTCACACTCTCCGGAGGATCCCGTCTCTGTGATCCGAAACTCGATGGTTTCTGCCAGCTTCGCGGGCCTTCAGTTTTTGGATGCCTTTCCTAGGCAATTTCCAGAGGCTCTGTCTTGGACGGACAGGCTATGGCCAGACTGTGTGTCTTAGTACAGATCACCAGGCCAGCCTGGGGGCATTTCAGAAGGAGTGTTCTCCTGAATAGTGACTGGCTGGGGGTCCCTTTGGCCCCCTAGCCACACTCCCTAGAAGGGACCCCTTCTATTTTGAAGTTGTGGTCCTAAAGCCTTTGAGCTGGCCCTGATTTACCCACGTTATTACGTTCTGGTTTTTCTTGTCTCATTAGCTTGGGCTATGACCGGTAGGGAGTGCTGTCACTGACAGCCCGATGGAACATAGGGTGAGTGGTTTCAGTGTTCCTTGGAATTACTGGTTCTGACAGTTGTCACTGCCTTTCGGCATGCACTCCCCTCAGCATGGCGGAGTGGGTATTTCGTTCCCCTTTGCGTTATTCGACGTATTGTTGAGTTCCCTTCGAAAGGGAACGTCTCAGGTTACGACTGTAACATATGTTCCCTGAGAACAGGGAACGAGACAATACGTCTCGTTGCCATGCCTCGGGGGCTGCCTGCAACAGTCCCTTCAGACGATAGGACGTTGTCACGGTTTCAAGGCGCCCTTCTTATACATCCAGATTGACGCGCTCATCATTCAAGCTGATGATGCACGGGCTGTCGCCGGTCAACCTGATAACTGTGAGTTGATATTTGATTTCAGACACCTGTCACGCCTGAGGCGTTCCCCATTGCGTCATTCGACGTATTGTCTCTTTCCCTGTTCTCAGGGAACATAGGTTACAGTCGTAACCTGAGACGTTTTATAGGCTCAAATGCTCGCCTTGCTCTGTTCTGTAACGCACATTTGTGACTCTCCTGTTCGAACTCGTTCATCAAAATGAACGAATCTTTTTCCGAGTCGTTTGGTTCATTCAATGAACGAAACGAACAAATTGACTCGGAAAAAGATTGTGTGCATATGGAGAAAAATACTGAAAAGTTTTGGAACTTATGGCTGAGAATCAGTACCAATAATAAAACCTGTTTTGACCCAGTTCAGGGCCAGTTAAGGGTGATTAACTGGCTGAGATTCGGGCTAGTTATGGTCCATGTGTGACCCTTTTCTTTAATCCAGTTCTGGGCCACTTCAGGGCCGTCATTCTTTGCGATACTTGGGCCGAGGGAAAAGTGATTGTGTGGGCCGGAGCTGGGCCAGAAAAAATTTGCTATGTAGGAAGGCGGGAACTTCCAGGTTATAAAACCTGACAAAGGTGGACGGGGAGGACCAGCCAGCCGTCACACATATGTCGTGAATGGAAATTCCGCTAGGCCATGTGCATGAAGAGGCCACGCCTCTCGTGGAGTGACCCTGATGCCCAGAGGGCACTGCAGACCTTTTGCTGTGTAAACGGCTGCTATTGCATCTATTATCCACCTAGACAGGCTTTGTTTCGAGGCAGCGAGACCTTTGGTGCGACCTCCATATGAAACGAAAAGCTGCAAAGAACGCCTGAATGGGGCGGATCTCGTAATCTAAAATCTCAGATCCCTGACTGGGCAGAGGAGATTAACATCACTCTCACTATCGGATGCTGGCAAAGCCGATAGAGAAATGACCTGTGCTCAACGGGGTGCCGACCACTTTGGGAACATAGCCATGTCTAGGTTTGAGGATGACTTTTGAGTCATTTGGGCCAAACTCAAGACACGCAGCGCTAACAGATGTAAATGACGTTTAAATCCCCCACCTGTTTGACTGATGACAAGGCAATCAGAAAAATGGTTTTATCATATAAATAAATAGTTAAAAAAAATCATATATTGTTTGTTTTTTAGATTATGTCTCTCACAGTGGACATGCACCTACGATGACAATTTCAGACCCCTCCATGATTTCTAAGTGGGAGAACTTGCAAAATAGCAGGGTGTTCAAATACTTATTTTCCTCACTGTAGATTGTTTGGAAATATTTCTAGAGAAACCCAGTAGATTGCTAGCCAGTGCTCATTGTTACTCATCATACAAATCACACCACACAATGAAATATTTAATCGAATTTGCCCTCAATTCGTTTCATCTCCACTGGATGGGGAGGTCGCACACACAAAGAAACTTTATATCTCATTTGCTCCCAGGAGACGTAGTTCTAGCAGACAGAGGTTTCCTGGTTAAAGAGTCCATTCAGAGATGCCAAGCTGAAGGGAAGATTCCAACATTTACTCGTGGAAAGAAGCAGTTAGATCCTGTTGACTTGGAGAACACCAGATGTCTAGCCTCTCTTAGGATACTCACACATTGAAAGAGTAATAGGAGATCTCCGTCAAACGTACAGTCTTGCAAAGCACTGTCCCTATAAGTTTTTCGGACATAGACAGAGAAAATGACGTGACCTACCTTGACAAGATTGTGAGCATGTGTTGTGCACTTACAAATACGTCTGAATCTGTGGTTCCAGTGATGGGGATGTACAGTAAAGAGAACTGATGTGACTGGCTACAGATGCGCTCAACAAGGAAATAAACCTTTTTGACTCTCACTTCTTGCTTCATTGTTGTGACATTACCTCTAAATAAATAATTAAATTAACTTCTAATTAAACCTTTGAGACTCTCATTACTTTTGATCACTCGCTATTCGGATGCGATCACAGTCTGTTTCCAGATCGAGCTTCACATCCACCCGTTCTAACTGAGCTCCACCCAAGCAGATATTTGTTCTGGTGTGTTTGATATGACGGACATACCCATGTTTCATATCCTTGATTGATTCAGACTTAATACTAATGATGGGGAAGAGAACGATATTGGTTTAACAACTGATTATTCATAAATAAGAGAGTACAGCATCAGCTATTATTATTTACTCATTTCACAGTCTCCTCACTAAGGTTTTTTTATTTTTGGGGCATTGATTACTTTTCGGCAGCTGGGACATACCCACTGTTTTGGGACCCTTTTCATGCCAAGGAAGGTTTGGTGAAACTTTTTAACTGAACAAACACCTGACGCACAGACCAACATGTTCCCTGCGTCTGGCTCACGGCAGTAGCGCCACTGTTGTTGACTATGATCAGCAAATGCTGCTGGTTTTGGTGCAGAAAAACACTTGTCTAGCATCTCTGGAATGATACATTTTTTAAAGAAGTCACAAGCCCAATCAGGAGTGACGTTCAACAAAAGGTGAAGTACTTCCTCTTCAGTCCACAGAATGAAATCACAATATGGTTTGTCAGTAACAAATAGCTGAATCTGCACTTGCTAATAGTATGCAGTCTAACTTATCCTTGCACATCTTTGTCAAGGCAAAAGTGTGCAACAGAATTTGCTGCCTCATTAACAGAAAGGTCCTTCACAGAAAATGGGCACTTCATTTCTATGACACCTGAACCCCAGCGGCTGCAGGACACATATCCATCAGGTGAGTCCCCAATAAATGAGTGAGGGGGCGAAATCCTGAATCCAGACATCCGTGTGTGAGAGGCGATGCTGCATTTCATAGTATTTTCTTGCCAATTCCTCGTGCTGATATCCCCATCTGAAGAAACAACAATAACATTAGTTTTGGACAATAGTAATGCCTCCTCCCTGCTCTTTCAAAATGATACTACTTGGTTTTACACTCCTGCTTTTTCAGAATAGGACTTCCTGGATTTACCCTCCCTGTTCTTGTACATACATCACATTCACTTGATTGTACACCATCTGGACATGACAATTTTATACACAGGAGCAGTTACACACATTTTACTCTAACCCTTCTGTGCTCATGAACAAACACCTGGTAGCCTTAATGATAAAACTATGTGTCTTTGGGTGGCATATTTGTCTTATCAGAGACACTGCAGGCTTTCTGATGTCTGTCTTTGTGTCTGCTCTGAAGGAAGATCCTGTAACCATACCACTCCTTTGCTCAAACCAGATTTTGGACTTGGACTGGGTTCGGGTAGCCTGGCTAACGTCAGACCCAAGTCTCATTGAGATTCATTCATTTTCTCGTATTTGAGGCGTGGTTTACGAATGCCCAGAGCTGTTTATTGGGTGCTAATAATGTTTATCAAATGCGCCTGTACGTAGCTCATTGCCAATCGTTTCAATTATACCAGATGACGTATGTAGGGCGACAAAAATTAGACAAGGAAGAATACGGTTCAGAGATTTATGTGCACACGATGGCGTGTATCTAACGCCCGTTTCACACCGCATGCGTGAGTGGCGTGTATTTTTGTCGGCGTGTATGTTAATCAATGAGTGCATTCACAGCGGAAGCAGGAGCAGCGCGTGAGCGACAGTGAAATGAGGGTTTCGCCGTCCAATCTGTTTTTTCTGCACTGCTCACGCTCAATTAAAGTCAAAGCATACTTGATGGACAAAAAGAAATATGATTTCACACAAAAAGTGCCCAAAATGCACAGAATAAGCAGTCTAGTCAAAAATACATTTTTATTAAATCATAAAACATAGAATCCAGAAAATATATTAAAAAACACACTTTAGGGGAAAAAAAGAACCCTAAATTATAAGGCAGCTTACTCTGTGGAGTTTAATTGTGAACAAACAAATTATGATGATATTTTTGGCCATATCTCCAGCTCTATTATTGAGTCATGAATCATTTGTGTTCAAACACAAAAAAAAAGGATTGAATGTATAATAAATACAAACCTCAGGATGTCAGTCATTTACAATATCCAGCATCTTAGATAATAGTCCAGAAAAAGGGAATATAGCAGATGCACTGTTGAAATGTCTATTTAAGAGGTTTTAAACAGGATTTAGAGATATATGTGGTATAATATCCCGCTCCAGTGCAGTAGGTGTCGCTGTGACACTGTTCAGCTGTTCCAAACCATCCTGTAAAACACACGAACAGCAAAACTAAAGGAACACCTGTCCACACCTAAACCCATAGATATACATAATAAAGGCTAGATGTCTCCTCCACTCTGCTGGCCAATGGGGGTCCACATCCGCACCTGGCGGCCATCTTGCCACAGTCAGCTCATAACATTGTGTTTTAATGGTGCATCTACTTTCTAAATAACCATAACTTGCTAAATTTTCTACCGATTTTCAAACGATTTGGTGTGTTATAAACGTCAGAGATGTAGTTATGACACTACATGCTTATGAATAATTATAACCATGGACTTCCAAATGAAAATAACATTGAATAAAACAGATAGGTGCAATAAATATACACGCACACTGTATTTATGTTATTTATGTTAAATCAATATACAGGCTACTAAAACTCTTTTACTAAAACTCACACGTTTTTAATATGAATATTACTATTATAATTTAAAAAAAATAGAAAAATTACATATTTATTTTAACTTACTCAGGGTTGGTATGTTTTCTAGGCTCGATTGTGGTCTCAGCTGTGATAACTTGCTCAAGTAGCTGTGATAGATTTCAGCAAGATAAGACTTTTTTGTGTCCGTGCAGATTACTCACCTTACATCAGGAACCACAGAGCCCGCCAAAAAGCTTGCCTGTGACAAGATGGCCACCAGTGATGACGTTAGAGACTCCGCTGTAAGACATCTAGCGTTTATTGTATATCTATGCCTAAACCTGTCACTCACTGGATTTGATCTGATCTTTGATCCAGGAAACATGTCTACAGATGTCAATTTTGCACAATGCTTACCAAAATTTAATTTATGTGGCCATTTATGTGTTTAATCCACAATCCATCGAGACCAGCAAGAGATTCTGAGAACGACGTGCGCGGACTCACAAGCGTTAACTTACCGAGTTTAAAATACTGATAAATTCTCTTCTTAGTGGACAAGACTGCAAGTAAGTTTATTACATTCTCCATTACAGTCATTGGTAATTATTAGGAACTTCATATTGTATATTAAGCGAGATTTAAATGTGAAATTACAGAAGGCTGTTCTTTATTTGCTACTCAACTAAAGGTTTATGGAAAACAAATTTAAAAACAAGTTTTTGAATATTTTCTCCATTTTTTTTTCTTGTTAGGCTGTTGTTCTTGTGATGTGAAATCGATTGTATTTTCGATTGTATTTTTGAACCAGACATTTAGACAGACAGATGAAGCCTAACGTCAATCAACAACAATCTGCTGTTATTAAACTCAATATTTCAATTCATATATAACAATTGTGATTAGTAGTGTGTGTGTGTGTGTGTGTGTGTATCGAATTGTTGCCTACCAGTGGCAACGACAACTTTGATGCGATGACTTGTGATGATCACAGCTGAGAAACAACTTAAAATCATATTTTTTCTATTTAAAAAAAAAATTATATTACAATATGTGTACTATTAGATGCTCACATGGAGAAAAGGGTTTCAAATGAGGCAAATTAGAGAAATTTTGTGGCCAAAAAAAGATAATTTCCATTTATAATGCCATGGTTTACACACTAGGTGCCTGTATGGCTCTTTAATAAATAAACATGTCTCTACTAGTCTAGTTACTCAAAAGAATATTACAGGTCATTACTGCTTACTTATTTTTAGATTTTGCATTTGAATAAATATTTAGACATGATCAAACACTAGATTTTTTAAATGATACATTTAAAAAGTTAATAATTAACAGTCAACTGCTCGCTATAGAGTTTCCTTTATTGTGTGTGTGTTCAAGAGAAGTGTGTTTGTTATATCTTATGCTTATATGATTCTAACATCTGGTTTCTTGTCTTTAGTGTGAGAATTTGAGTTTTTAGCTGTTACTTGTTCATTATATTAGTCTATAACTGCGTCATCTTCAGAAGTGATCTTCTGGAGCCAATCCAGACAACGTTTGTGTATCGTATTATGTTTAGATTACATTATTTAATCAGTATATAGTGTTGTTTCACGTGAATACCCTGTTCAGACAGTATTCTTATAATCAAACACAACAACACAGGGCAAGAAAGAGTCTTGAGACAAAGTTCTTTCTTAAATTGAACACAAAGTCCACACTCGAGGCGTGGAACGACTCGCTAGTTATTAACTAACTCTGGACTTTGTTCCGCTGCAGCATTTGCTCTTAATGCAGAAAGTGGCTATAGGTCATATGCTATTTTCTAAAGAAACGGGGGCAATACATTTTTTTTCTTTTTTGTTTTGTTAATTGTTGTGGGTTCCCAATATTATTATTAACATCTATAATGATTATGATTAAGTTTTATTATTAGGATTTATGTTTTGGTTTTAATACAATTCACCGCACAGGCAAAAAATAAATAAATAAATAAATAAAAATGAAAATTGCACAATGAAATAGTTAATTATTGTTACGAACTGCTCCGAGACTGGGAGATGTAGATCCAAATGCAGCTTTATTTAAGATAGTCGTACAGGCAAGGTCAAGAATTAGCAGACAGGACAATGGAGGATACACAGTGGGAATCCGGGAAACAGGCAGAGGTCAGGGCAGGCAGCAATAATCAAAATCCAAAAAACAATCCAAAGTCAAAAACCAGAAACCAAACACGGA
Source organism: Pimephales promelas (assembly GCF_988280905.1). Lineage (NCBI taxonomy): Eukaryota > Metazoa > Chordata > Actinopteri > Cypriniformes > Leuciscidae > Pimephales > Pimephales promelas. Next base: position 37,968,597 of record NC_142770.1, on the reverse strand, counting down.
AAAAACGCTCAGAAATGCAGTGTAACACTTAAACAAGACTTCGCAAACACTGAACGTGAACACAAGGTATATATAGACACACTAACAGGATGAGACACAGGTGAATGCAATCAGTGAATGAGGTACAGGTGAATGAGATCAGTGATGAGTCCGGGCAGTGAGTTCTGGGAAATGTAGTTGTGAGGGAAACATGAACATCTGGTGTGGAGTGCCCTCTGGTGACTCTCAAGGGCACTCCACCTGGTGACCGTTACATAGCCCCCCCCCAAAGAGCGGCTTCCAGACGCTCCAAAAACAGTTCAGGAGGGAGGTGGAGCGGAGGCGGATCCGGGGGAGGGATGGAGGGCCAGGCCTGTGGAGCAGAATAGGACCTGGAGACTAGGACGGAAGACCAGGGTGGAGCAGGCTGTGCAGGCGGCCAGGGCGGAGCAGGCCGTGCAGGCGGCCAGGGCGGAGCAGGCCGTGCAGGCGGCCAGGGCGGAGCAAGATGTGCAGGCGGCCAGGGCGGAGCAGGCGGCCAGGGCGGAGCAGGCGGCCAGGGCGGAGCAGGCTTTGAGGGCGGCCAAAGCGGTGGAGACCCCTCGGGCGGCCACGGCGGTGAAGACCCCTCGGGCGGCCACGGCGGCGAAGACCCCTCGGGCGGCCACGGCGGCGAAGACCCCTCGGGCGGCCACGGCGGTGATGCCCTCTCAGGACCAGACACCGGCTCAGGAACAGACACTACATCAGAAATGGTCACAAGGATAGACACAGACACAGAAACAAACACTGGATCGGGGGCAGACACTGGATCGGCCATCTTGTCCGGAGACACTGGATCGGCCATCTTGTCCGGAGACACTGGGTCGGCCATCTTGTCCGGAGACACTGGGTCGGCCATCTTGTCCGGAGACACTGGGTCGGCCATCTTGTCCGGAGACACTGGGTCGGCCATCTTGTCCGGAGACACTGGGTCGGCCATCTTGTCCGGAGACACTGGGTCGGCCATCTTGTCCGAAGACACTGGGTCGGCCATCTTGTCCGGAGACACTGGGTCGGCCATCTTGTCCGGAGACACTGGGTCGGCCATCTTGTCCGGAGACACTGGGTCGGCCATCTTGTCCGGAGACACTGGGTCGGCCATCTTGTCCGGAGACACTGGGTCGGCCATCTTGTCCGGAGACACTGGGTCGGCCATCTTGTCCGGAGACACTGGGTCGGCCATCTTGTCCGGAGACACTGGCTTGGAGGCAGCCATCTTGTCCGGAGACACTGGCTTGGAGGCAGCCATCTTGTCCGGAGACACTGGCTTGGAGGCGGCCATCTTGTCCGGAGACACTGGCTTGGAGGCGGCCATCTTGTCCGGAGACACTGGCTTGGAGGCGGCCATCTTGTCTTTAGACACTGGCTTGGCAGAAGTGACGTGAAGCGTCTCTGGCTCGGCAGAAGTGACGTGGAGCGTCTCTGGCTCGGCAGAAGTGACGTGGAGCGTCTCTGGCTCGGCAGAAGTGACGTGGAGCGTCTCTGGCTCGGCAGAAGTGACGTGAACAATCTCTGAATTTGCAGAAGTACATTTAAGAGTCTCTGAGTCGGCCATCTTGTCCGTAGACACTGGCTCGGAGGCGGCCATCTTGTGCATAGACACTGGCTCGGCAGAAGGAATGTGAACAGTCTCTGAAACGGCCAACTTGTCCATAGACACTGGCTCGGCAGAAGTGACGTGAAGCGTCTCTGTCTCGGCAGAAGTGACGTGAACAGGCTCAGACTCGGCAGGGCTGACATGGAACTCTGGCTGGGCTTTCTCGGCGGGACGAGACTCTGGCTGGGCTGTCTCGGCGGGACGAGACTCTGGCTGGGCTGTCTCGGCGGGACGAGACTCTGGCTGGGCTGTCTCGGCGGGACGAGACTCTGGCTGGGCTGTCTCGGCGGGACGAGACTCTGGTTTGACGGTCTCTGGCTGTACGGTCTCTGGCTGGAAGGTGAGCGGGGGCTCGGCAGGGCTGACTGTGAGCGCGGGCTGTGGAAGCTCTGCTGAGACGTGACGAGGCTCTGGAAGCTCTGCTGAGACGTGATGAGGCTTTGGAATGAAACTCTCTTCACAAACGGAGACCGCCTCTCTCCAGTTCAGACCCGAGAGATTGGGGAGCTCCCTGGTTGACCTCCTTAGCCCCTAGCTGGTAACACAGCTTAATAGCCTCATCACCGAGAGAGCAGGAGGCAGCGAGAGGAACAAACCCCCAGGTATACTGGAACAGATCACGGCTATCCAGGGCCAAGGCCGCGATCTGACCAGCAAACTCCCGGATTTGTGCTGCTGGATTCATTTGTTGATCGGCTGTTGCTGGATCTCGGTGTGGCGAAGTCTTCTGTTACGAACTGCTCCGAGACTGGGAGATGTAGATCCAAATGCAGCTTTATTTAAGATAGTCGTACAGGCAAGGTCAAGAATTAGCAGACAGGACAATGGAGGATACACAGTGGGAATCCGGGAAACAGGCAGAGGTCAGGGCAGGCAGCAATAATCAAAATCCAAAAAACAATCCAAAGTCAAAAACCAGAAACCAAACACGGAAAACGCTCAGAAATGCAGTGTAACACTTAAACAAGACTTCGCAAACACTGAACGTGAACACAAGGTATATATAGACACACTAACAGGATGAGACACAGGTGAATGCAATCAGTGAATGAGGTACAGGTGAATGAGATCAGTGATGAGTCCGGGCAGTGAGTTCTGGGAAATGTAGTTGTGAGGGAAACATGAACATCTGGTGTGGAGTGCCCTCTGGTGACTCTCAAGGGCACTCCACCTGGTGACCGTTACAATTATCAATTATAGCAAGCAGTTCAAAACAATGTTATAAAATTATGACTTTAATAAAACACATTACGAGAATAATATAACATAAATAAATTATAAATACAACTATTTACCAAATATTTTATAATTGCATTTACCGTTAATATTTTAATTTTTACAAGTTGTTTATACAAAAATTACAACTTTTAAACTTCAAATGTTCAAATGTTACCTTTGTGCTTGAAGATGACTCTTAATATCCATAAATGGGCATGTTATTTTACATTATAAGCTTTTTATGTGTATTCTGCATATTTTTATATTTAGTTAGATGTGTTGAAATTACTGTGTTTTGCAGAACTTTTGTGGACGTTTAAAATGTGAGGCGCTGTTATAAAGCACATAAATGACCCTCGATCACAAAATCAGTCACGAGTCGCAACGGTGGCAATAGCCAACAATACATTGTATTGGTCAAAAAAATAGATATTTCTTTTATGCCAAAAATCCTTAGGATATTAAGTAGATCATGTTCCATGATGATATTTTTCTGATATATTTTTTTGATAAGTTTCCTACCGCAAAAATAAAACATAATACATTTTTGTGAGTGAATGCAGGAAAATTGCGAACATAAAATCACAACTTTAAAGGAGATTTTCTCAATTTCTCTTTTTTTTTTGCAACCTCAGATTCCAGATTTTCAAATAGTCGTATCTCTATCAAATATTGTCCTATCCTAACAAACCATACATATTTATAGCTTATTTATTCAGCTTTCATATGATGTATAAATTGACCCATGTGACTGGTTTTGTGGTCCAGGGTCACATATAAACAGTGTTACTTAAAATTACACTTAAAGGGTTAGTTCACCCAAAAATGAAAATTAAGTCATTAATTACTCACCCCCATGCTGTTCCAACCCCGTAAGACCTTCGTTCATCTTCAGGACACAAATAAAGATATTTTTAATTGAATCTGAGAGCTGGATCAGTCCTACATAGACTGCCTAAGGGACTGGCTCTTGACGGCCCAGAAAGTCATTAAAGAAAATGTTTAAATATTCCATGTGCCTACAGCGGCTCAATTATAAGTTTATCAAGCGACGAGACTACTTTTTGTGCGAAAAAAACATAAATAACGACTTTATTCGACTATTCTATTACTTCCTTATGGGCACATGCGCGAGAACTGAGACGAGGACGTTCTCATTCGTCTACTTCTTGTTACCGGCTGCTCCGCTTAGGAGTATTACCGGCACCTACCGAATAAAATGATGATCCATATATAAGGCGCTCTGGATTATAAGGAACACTGTCGTTTTTTGAGAAGATTAAAGGCTTTAAAGTGCACCTTGTAGTGCAGAAAATACGCTAATTGAAAAGCGTATGTACAGCGCGCATCTTCCTCTGCTTGTAAACAGAAAGTTTTGCACTTCCAGCTATATCAGCACATCATCTTATACGGTAGGGGGCGGTAAAACTCCTAAGCGGAGCAGCCGGTAACAAAAAGTAGTCGAAGGAGATCGTCCTCGTCTCAGTTCTCGCCCATGCGCCCATAAGGAAGTAATAGAATAGTCGAATAATGTCGTTATTTATGTTTTTTTTTCGCACAAAAAGTAGTCTCGTCGCTTGATAAACTTATAATTGAGCCGCTGTAGGCACATGGAATATTTAAACCTTTTCTTTAATGACTTTATGGGCCGTCAAGAGCCAGTCCCTTGTGCAGTCTATGGAAGAGTGATCCAGCCCTCAGATTCAATCAAAAATATCTTTATTTGTGTTCCGAAGATGAACGAAGGTCTTACGGGGTTGGTACAGCATGGGGGTGAGTAATTAATGACTTAATTTTCATTTTTGGGTGAACTAACCCTTTAAATGGGTAGTGTGTTAATACCTTGGAAGCTTTTTGAGCTTTAAATAAAATAATAATTTCATTCTAAATATTGTATTATAACGTTGTTTAATGTAAAAAATACTTTTACTTATCAGTTATTTTAGGATCATTTGAAAGTAATGATTCAACAATCATTGTGAACTTGAAGTAATGATTAAATGACAAACGATTCAACAATTAATAAAGATTGGGTAAATGTGATTATAAAATTATATTATACTGTAATAGAGAATATAACAAATTGGGTTCACAGTTTTCCAGCACAGTGTACATTTCTGTTCCCCAATGAATTCATATTTAGAGTCAGTAAAACTCATTAAAAAAATCAGAAATGATTAAAACCATTCAGTTATTTTCCATGGCAATATATTTGTTTGTAACTCACTTTATTTGATAGATTGTTTTTGCTGTTGCTGTTGTTGATGATAAGTCTTTATTCTTCAATAAGATGTTGTTGATGTGTGTAAATGTTGTGATTTGCAGGTGATGCTGAAGGATTGAGTGTTTTCTGATCAGTTTTCAGGGTCAGTTTAGCTGCAGTATGTCAGAGGAAAGAGGAAAGGACTCTCTCTCTCAGATGAGTCTCTCAGAGAAACACAGGTGAGACTGCGTCTGTTTTCACACTCTCACTTTAAACTCCACTGGACTTTGTGTTTCCCTGTCAATAACACAACTTTAAACATTGCTCTATATTTGCAAATGCTTTGACCAACTTCAATTTTAAACTTCTTAAATTAACAATGACATTGTCTATAAAGCCCTGTTTGCTTTATAGAAAATATCACAGTTTGTTAATAACCTTCTAGACGCTAAATTAATCCAGATAAATGACTTTAGTTTAAGATCATAAAATTATTGATTGACATTAGAAAACAACTATACACTTAATTTAATTCAAGTATGATAACAAAACTGTGTCGCACATTTCTGCTCTTTATTCTGTCAATAAATAAAAACGTGAAATGTTCTCTTAAATTATGGTCAAGTATCTTTTAAATTCTCAACATATTTAATCTCACTCATGTATATTAAAGAAATTGTTAAACTAATGTGAGCCAGTAAATAAAATGATGGTTAACTATAAAACTGTAAATTGTGTGTGTGTGTGTGTGTGTGTGTGTGTGTGTGTGTTTCTGTGGAGGATAAGATGAAGACACAGATGTGTTTCAGACACAGTTGATCCTCCTTTACTAAAGTGTTTTCTCTCTCTCTCTGTTCTTTGTGTCATCAGTGTAAGATCAGGCTCACATGTGTCCAGCTCTGTGTCTCTGAAGAGTGATCGCTCTAATGATCTTCCACCAGACTTCAGTGAGAAAACACCATCATCTAATAAAAGGTATGTGTGTGTTCAGAGCCGGATTAAAGAAAAGGACTACACTAGGCAGACTGCATTTTTTGGGCCCCCCTCTATCTATGTTATTTATGAATTGAAATCTGAAACTTTCAAAAGTTACTAATTAAAGTAGCTTTTACATAGCCTAGTCTTTGGTTACAAATTGGTTGTTTGTATGCCAAAATAAGTCATGTGTTGTATATTAAACAGTCTATCAGTCTACTATTTTCTGATATTCATTATTCATACGTACACGGAGCTATATTAAATGCTATTAAATTATCCTCATCTTATCCATTGGGAGTGTCATTGTTAAGGCAGTAGAACCAGTAAATAACCAATAGGTGTCAGTAAACTATGTAAACCTGTTTTCATTTAATCAACACATTTAAGATTTTCAGCAAAATACAATAGCTTACATTTATAACTGTTGTAATTAATAGCAAACATGAAGGCAAACATGACCCCTTCACATTCATCAAGACCAGTTAGAAACTGTCTAACAATAAATAATAATAAATATAAGGCCGAAGATTTAAACTATGGAAAACTAAAGGTATTTAGACTATTAAAGACTTGTGTACATTCAAGAATTGTGTGACAAACACCAGATTCCCTCAACTTTTTTTTTTCAAATATTCACAGCCTAAAAGTTTTATGTCTTCCGGGTCTACAGATATTATGTACATTCCCAAACTGTCAGGAAATAATTGGAAAAACAGGTGAAAAGGGCCATTTGTCAAATTATTATTTATCTAAAGAGTCTGCTGTAGACAAATTAAACACATGGAGGAAAGACATTCAAGACAAGAAGAAATAGGGGAATTTGAATGGACTGTAGTAGGCGCAAAAACAAATTATAAACATGCAGATGAAATTATTACAGTATGGTGACAAAGGTTTATATAACACCTGAAAAACTCAATCATATGTCTAGCAATATTCCTGATATATATATATATATACAAAATGCCAAAATAATAAAGGAACTGTAACTGTCTATGGGAATGTTCTGATATACACAAGTTCTGGAAGGATGTCATAAACTGTTTGTCAGATCTTTAATTTGAGGGGGGAGTCTAGACTCTTTTTTTATTTTATTATTATTACATTTATCTCCTAAAATGAATGCTCATTCATTGCATTTTTACAATGGGGTAATTCTGTTCTCAAGAATTTACACAACACAAGGAAGCTTGATTTCAATCTTTGAATAGAATTGAAAAAATAGAATATAGATAGCCTACATATAATGAGAAAAGTTTTTGCTGAGGTCTGACACCAGTTTTCAGAAATAGTCCTACAGAGACTGAATAAAGTAATCAAATGTAAAATAACACTGGGTAGTGTTTTAGTCCTGAGAACTAAATTAAATACATAGTATATTATTCCTGATTCCTTAAAATGAAAGCCATGTTTTGTTGAATTTGACAATCAGATTAATGACAGACCATGGCTGCTGTCACTGAAGAGCTTGTGCACAGATCCTGTAGCCACTAACATAATGTCACGTGCGATGTATGCTTATTTAAAACAAGATGTTTAGAGGATACACACCAGTCACCAAGACTGAAATATACATAATTGTCGCATGTTTTTGGCTGTTAACGCGATATAATCCACGAAAATAACTGTTGTTACCCGCGAGCGTGTGAGGCGGCTTGAATGTGTGCAGAAAAAAACATCTCTCAGACAGCGCGCAAGTCTACCAAACAGTTCAAGATCGCCTGAATGTTTAAACTGGTAAGACTTCAGACGTGCAAAATGGTAAACTGTAGTTACTCATGATGCAATGCTGGCCCATGCAAATGACAATTCTGTCTATCCCGACTCCGAAACGCGATTGCCGCCTGAACGAGATGGGACATTTGTTTGATCAGCCAAACTCACATAAGAATGTATATGGTTTAATCTGAACAACTATCATAAAGTTTAATACATATGTTTAGTATTAGTTGAAATGTCTCAGTGTGAATGGTACAAGTGTTCTATTTCCAGATAAGTAAAAGAAAAGGTAATACGGTTTTTAAGAGTTTAGGAATAACTGGCACACAAAGGAATGTGGTCTCGACTTCCAAAAGGTGAATGCAAAACTCGTGAATGCTAATTTCCACTGTTCCTTTTCAAATGGTCAGCCCAGTAATTTCTACACCCAGTAAATCTGGCCGATGCTTCACATGTGTGCAGAGGGAGAGATGGTCACACACACACACTCATGTCTGAGCGCAGTATCTTTCCCACTGTAAACTCATGTTCTACATATTAAAGGAGGTCTGGATATATAAAGAAATGCAACGGAGAGCTCAGGGCTCTTTTCTGTACTCAGATTAGCCCGTGTGGTTGAGGGTCTTGTGACTCTCAGCTCACGTAGCATACAATGTTGGGTTCACATCTTTTCCTCTTATTCTGGACCATTTGATTATTTGGATTGATGATCTTTGAACTGATTGGTAAATTGACATACATTTAGCTGACATAATAAATTGTTATATTTGATTATTCTAACAGATTTTGACTTTATTTTCATTAGAGTAAAAAGGAATAGTCAAACATTAACATGTATTTAATGATGCACAGATATCATTGAAAAACCTTTTCATTTTATGGAGTCAGATGAAGCGAGTTAATACATAAGATAAATTGTATTGCATTTAATAAAAAATCCCTTTGCCATGGGAAGAGACGAACACGGATGAAACCTTCACCTCTAATCAAATACCGCCATTGGATCGATTTAGCAGGCCTTACAAACCGTAGTTATAAATGAACAAATGCACAGCTATACTGCATTTAATTACTATTTGCAATATTAAACCTTTTCAAATGTTCTTTATGTCATCAGTGTAAGATCAGGTTCACATGTGTCCAGCTCTGTGTCTCTGAAGAGTGATCGGTCTAAAGAAGGAGGACCAAACTTCAGTGAGAAAACACCATCACCTAATAAAAGGTATTTTGTGTTACTCATTTTGTCACACGTTGACTCTTTAAAAGTTGTATCAGTGAATACCAATCCTGAAATATGTTTAGATCAAATATTTGTCAGAGTATTCACAGCTAATGCTTATTTCTCTTTCTGTAAAATATCAGTTAGTATTTTATTTTACTAATGTGATTACAGGCTTCAATATGAAACATCAGACTCAGATCTTCAGACTCACAGGAAACACGAGAATTTCAAAGACAATCTTCTTGGGATCTTCCAGGTAGGAAAAAACATTTTTATAAATGTTTAATATTTATAACAAACAAATATGTTCTTGACCGAAGAAATTTAATTAACCTTTTTTTCCCCTTTTAAACACATTTTGGCACAACTTGGTTAGCATGTTATTCTTTTAACTGGATTTTTTTATATACATGGATCATAATTGTGACCCGCTCTGGCAAAATGAGTCGGAAGTCGCAACGTTCTATTTTAAGATATGGGCCGATTATGTGGAAAAACAATGAAATAACAAAAAAATTTTTTTTTTGCTAATTTCAAAGAACAGACATTCAAAAATAATCTCCCAAAGTTTCGTAGTCCAGATAATTGAGTAAAGGTATTTAAATGACGATTAAAGTTGTCAAAGCTTTAAATTCGCTGAAATAAACATTGCTCTTCTCAACTCCCCTAGTCAGTTCTGAGCATTTCCCGGGTAGCCTATCCGCTGAAACGTTGAACTCAAAGTGTTGAACTCACTGGAGGCTTCTAACCTGCTTTGTGAGTATATTTATCAGCAAGAAGAATACATGTAACGTTAAGGCTGTAACGATCGCGACACTCAGATCCACTAACCTGTGTCGCGGTGTGAGAAGACAGAATCACGACACGTCCCTTCAAATCCCGGAGTTATCCTTCACGTCCAGTCCAGACCCAATGCTACCACATCTTTAAATTACTATTAGTATTATTTGAAGTTAACGTTATAAAATATGTAGACCTACACCACAAAACTAGTTAAATTATTACTAAATTATTTAACATTGGGCAATTTCAGCGTTATGGAGGAGATCCATAATTCCCAGATAATTAAATCTTTTAATAAATAGGCCTATGTGAACCACACTGCACAAACCAAAAGTAATACCCACCGGATGAAGAAGGGTTTACTCTCCCCAGAACATAAAATCTTTTATTTTATTTTCCGTGTTCGCATTTATGAGGAAAAAACAATGATACGGACATGACCGTTCTCTGGAAGCAGCACTAAAACTTTCACAGAGCCTAAACAAAGCAAGCACAAAGCCTTTCTTTAAAGTGAATTTCGTTTGGAAATAATTTTATCTTAATTTAAATCAATGTTTCATCAACCAATTACCAGGATTTAATAAGAAATAAATTGCAGACAAAGGATAGGCTAGGCCTAATCACGACAGGGAGGCGGCAGCAGGTGAACTGAAGCTCGTCTCATGAACCGAAAGTCAGCGCATAATGTATCCTAGCCTCACAGACTTGAGAAATATATATATATTGAAATGTCTACTTTTAAACAAAACCATTCAAAACGAAAGAAAAGAGACTGCTCTCTGCTTATTTGGGCTAATCCGTATGAAAAGTGAATTTCTCTCTGGCTCCTCTGTTCAATCTTTCTGATTTTAGAATATTTTTGTAAAAGTGCCTTTTTAATTATTTATTCCAAAAAACTTAAATAATTTCAGCTTCAGCCAGGTTAAATCGCATTTATATATATATTTATATATATGTTAATGTATTTGGTCAGATTAAGCTATATGTAGCACCCTCTTCCCTCTCAATTATGACGTACTTGAGCTCTTAGGGCGGGTACTCAGGTTCGAATTTTGTAGTCTCTCGACTAAACTATAAGGGAACTCACTTAACACCCTTTAGCACAACTCCCTATTTCCTCAGTTTAACTAAAATCAGGCATTTTATGAGAATAACTTAACCCCAAAAGAAATATTCAATTTAACTTCCAAACAAACCAATCAGTAAGACTTGATGAAATCACTTCAAGTAAACGATTAAAATGTTTATTAACAAAAATATGAAATTAAATAGAAAAATGGAAGATTTGAAACAAAAAAGAGGATAAATAAACAGTAGGCCTAAATTACAATGTACTGTCTATTTTAAAATTGTCACAACAGGTCGGTTGGGATCCTAAAATTATACACTCTATGACTCTTTATGACTCTTTTTACCCAATAATAAATCAAATGTCTCTCAATATGATTTTACACTTTTAAATGCCCATATATTTACAAATAGGCTAAATGAAACTTCCCTTTAACAGAAAATGAATAATAATAATTCAAACACCCCTCAGGAAAATAAACGGCAGTTATAATTTGACAAATAATCACACTAACTTTAGTGGGCCCACACACACACACACACACACAATCACGCTCACCCCTCGTTGCAGGCCTGTAACCGTTGCTCGAGTGCGTTGTGGCCGCAAACAAAAGGATAATTGGCCGCTTCACTCCGAAGAGCCAAATAAATATTAAAGGTGATACCTCAACTCTGTAGTGGAAAGTCCTCCCTCGTTAGGAAACTTTAATTACTCAGTTCTCACTGATATGCGCGTCCTGGCGATCATCGTAATCCCCCGTTGCCAGGGGAACCCTGAACCTCTCGGTGATTCAGGGCGCTACCTGGATCGTGCAGCTTCTCCTTATCACGGCTATTCACGCTGGTATTTAAAGTCCACTTTACTATTTAGCTACTCAGTCACTATTTCGTTTGTGGTAAGCACTAACTCGTCTGGAACTCACACAAGTGTAATGCTAAACAGAAAATCAACTCAGCGTTCAGTTTACAGCCCGCAAACCTTACAAAACAAAATAAATGCTGCTAAATCACTACTTTTCTGATAGTTTCAATACTTTTCGTGGCTCAAAGAAATAAAATCAATCAATCCTATTCGGATTAATCGTGATTCTCTCACACATACATCGGCGCGCTTCGACACACACCTTCCTCCTTCGCCTCGACTCTTCCTCTATCTCCTTTTCCCTCCCCCTTCCCAAGAACCAATCAAACTTCACATTACGTAAATATAAGGTGGGCTTATTCAATAATTCACCAATGAATAACGGACAAACACTAACTTGTTGGTAAAATCCACGTTTTTCACATGTAAATTACAACCAAACTATCAGGCTAAATGATGCTCTTAAAGGGGTAGATACCCATAAAGACATTGTAAAGAACTATGTAATTCAGTACCCGAAACATTATCATTAAGGTCCTAAATACTTTTGTTTAACTGTGAGGGGAAATCCCAGGGTTACATATAAAATAAATAGTTTATCTTTTAAAATGCAATGGATTTTGAAAGATAAACAAAAAAAACGGGCAAAAAAACTTTAAAAGCGATTTTCTCAGGTTTTCAATTGGAAAAAAAGGCCAGACGACCAGAATTCAAATGTGTATATCTTTACAACCATTCAAGGTATGACTTTGACTAAGATTTCATTTGAAAGCTTATGGTGTCCTCTTTCCATTAAAGGGTTAGTTCACCCAAAAATGAAAATTAAGTCATTAATTACTCACCCCCATGCTGTACCAACCCCGTAAGACCTTTGTTCATCTTCGGAACACAAATGAAGATATTTTTGATTAAATTTGAGAGCTGTCTCACTACCACATAGACTGCCTAAGGGACTGGCTCTTGACGGCCCAGAAAGTCAATGAAGAAAATGTTTAAATATCCCATGTGACTACAGTAGCTCAACTATAAGTTTATCAAGCGACGAGAATACTTTTTGTGCGAAAAAGCAAACAAAAATAACGACTTTATTCGACTACTCCTTTTCTTCCTTGTTGGCCTGAAATGAGACTTCCTTAGATTTCCACGACGCATGCGCGAGAATTGCGATCTCTTTCAACTACTTCAGTTCAGTTCTCGCGCATGCGTCGTGGAAATCTAAGGAAGTCTCATTTCAGGCCAACAAGGAAGAAAAGGAATAGTCGAATAAACTCGTTATTTTTGTTTGCTTTTTCGCACAAAAAGTATTCTCGTCGCTTGATAAACTTATAGTTGAGCTACTGTAGTCACATGGAATATTTAAACATTTTCTTCATTGACTTTCTGGGCCATCAAGAGCCAGTCCCTTAGGCAGCCTATGTGGTAGTGTAAAAAGGGCCACGAAATCGATCCAAATTGCGGAGTTCGATTCGTGGTGAAGGTTTCAAGCGCGTTCCGTCTTTTCCAAGCAAAGTGAATTTTAATTAAATGCAATACAATTAATCTTATGTATTAACTCGTTTCATCTGACTCCATAAAATGAAAAGGTTTATCAATGATATCTGTGCATCATTTAATATGTTAATGTTCGACTATTCCTTTTAACTCTAATGAAAATAAAGTCAAAGTCTGTTAGAATAGTCAAGTATAACAATTTATTATGTCAGGTAAATGTATTATTACAATTCCACAAGATAATCAGAGCAAACCATTAAATGTTTCAAAGAACAAGGAACTTTACCCAACATATTACATGAGCTGAGCCTCGAAGAGAGACAACATCATGGGCTGATCTGAATACAGAAAAAGCAGCCCTGAACCCTTGTTACATCTCCCTTTATAATCAGACCTCACCTGATATGTAAATCACCAGGATACAATGGATTGAATCCCCCCACCAGGCTTACTGGGGGAAGGAGAGTTTGCATTCAGACAAAAGGTAGAAAGTGATTAACTCAAAGACACACCCTTTTGTGTGCAAGATATTTATATATTCTTAAAAACCTTATTACCTTTTCTTTTACTTCTTTGGAAATGAGACATTTTTACCAGTCACCCTGAGACTTTCAAAATGATTCTAAACAATCCTTAAAGATTATCAGATTCACATTAAAGCCATATTCTTGTGTGAGCTTTCAGTATCATTGACTGAGAGAGTGAAAGAGAGAATATGCAGATAAGAGGTTCAGAGAATAGGGGGTAGGGTGTCAAATGTTAATTTGCAAGCAATGCCTTTTGTCTTTAGAGGCCACTGGTCAGATATTTTCTCTTTAACCAGTTTTTCCAGTCTTACAGTAGTGATGCAGCTCTCAAATTTAATCAAAAATATCTTAATTTGTGTTCCGAAGATGAACGAAGGTCTTACGACATATGTGTCAAACTCAAGGCCCGCGGGCCACAACCGGCCCGCAAATGAATTATCTTTGGCCCGCATGACAAAATGTATTTATTTTTAGAGCTGGCCCGCCGGTATATCGGTTCAAATTACGTGGGAGCGCTGTGTCACGTGACAAGCAATGACGCGTCACCATGGAAACATGACCGCGAAAGCGTCACATTCTGGGCGGTAACCCGGATGAGTGGCCATTATGGAGGCACTCGGATGTAAACAACAGCATTTACTGCACTATGTATGTACTACGGAACATATTGTTACACTAAAAAACACAGAAAAAAACCTTGGTAGGTGCCACAAGGTGCGAAATCATATAGAGAAGGACTTACCAAGCAGGAGAGAGCGTAATATTTTGACAAACTAAAGTTAATATGTGGTAATGGTCCGAATGAGCTAGCTTCTCTAGCCCGTACTGCAATTCTTCCTTCTATTTCTTATTCCGACATAAGCTACGCTCAGATTGTCAGTCCAAAAAGCACATGAAATCCGTTTCAAGCTACATCCATATGTGGTTTGAAATCCTATTCAAATACCAGGACATATGCCTCAGTCTGAACAATCGGATTTCGGATGGCATGCGACTTTCACGCCACATAAAATGTAAACATCAGTTTTAGAGGAGACATGCTGCAAGTCGCTGTCGAAACAATGCTGTGTTGTTGCAAAGTGTCGGACGAGCAGAAAAATATTATTTATGAAACATGTATTGAAACCGGCGCTGACAAGAGCGCGAAAACGTAACGTTGCATAACAGCCTCCTACAGTTCTGCAGCTCAATACGCAATTGTAATACGGTTCAGTTGAGGGTGAAGAAGGAGACAGGGTCGGCGAATAGAGGAGCTTGTGTCTTTTTATTCTGATATCTCTTTCCACGGCGCCTCAGCGCTCTTCACAACAAAACTCAGAAATCAAACAAACATTAAATCATAAACTCTTTCCCGCTGTACACAGCTTATTCAGGTTGTCCCAGACACAGACTCGTCCCGCTGATCACAGCTTCACACAAGCTTCACACAAGCTTCACACAAGCTTCACACAAGCTTCACACAAGCTTCACACAAGCTCCCCGGTCTCTCACTCCTCTCTCCCAGTCTGCGGCTTTTACGGTCTCCCCGCTCCAATCACTGCAAATAGACACAGCTGTTCATCATTTGCACTTGACCGACTTACTCTCCGCCCAGCTCATTGACTCGTCTCTCACTACAGACGCCGCGAAAACCACGCCCCCCTACCACAGCAATATAGTCCAGCGCGGCGGTGGCTACACATATCCATGTTGTAAAAATTAAATAAGAAAACATCACTATTGCAAATGCAAACCCCTCCATCAGTGTCAATGTCTGTGCCGTATTGCTGATGCTGTGCCTCTGTCAACCACAAACGCCTTCTTTCATCAGTTTTTTTGCACTCTTCTCTTTAACGTTTGGTAGTCTATAATTCAAAAGGTATTTTCCCCGATGTGACAGATTAGTACAGACCAAAACTCGACCATTTTTCAGCAGAAATAATCAGCCAAATTTGAAGGAAGGTGAACTTTGAAAAGGTGGACTTTCATTTTTGCATTTCTTTCTCTTGCTATAAGTAAATAACTTTTGTAAATAACCATAATAAATTAGTGAAACTGATTTTATTTATTAATTTTATTTCTTTTATTTCCTAATTAATGTTTTTTTTATAGGCAATAATATATATAGACCTTGTTGTTTTCAGGTTCATAATAATAATATGTTGTTTCAATAAGTTTTCAATAAATGTTTAACCTGTCTGGCCCTTGACTTATAGCAATTTTTTGATCTCGGCCCACTGTGTATTTGAGTTTGACACCCCTGTCTTACGGGGTTGGTACAGCATGGGGGAGGGTAATTAATGACTTAATTTTCATTTTTGGGTGAACTAACCCTTTAATACCAAAATCTCAATTTTTAAATTTGGGTCACTGTGACTCATTTTGCTGGATCAGGTCACAATTATTGAATAAATTGTTTATGCCAAATGTAGATGTACAATTTGGCTTAAATTGTGTATTCTGCCTTTTCTTTTACTTTTGTTTGTAGGATCTTGAGAGGAAAATAATCACATTTCTGAAGAATGAACTGGAGAAGTTAAAGAAAATATTACAACATGAGAACACACAACACTTTGTGAAGGACTTTAATGAGAACAGATCCAGTATCAAATCAGCAGCTCTTGATCTCACACTACATTACCTGAGAGAGATGAAGCAAGATGAAGCTGCTGATGCTCTAGAAGGCAAGAGACTCGTGATCATCTGTCTGATTGTCTCTTATAAATGTAGGAGAGAAAATGAAGACTAAAACTATCTATTTTCTGTTCCTGTGTTTAGATGAGCTGTTCTTCATTCATCAGCTGAAATGTGGCCTAAAGAAGAAGTATCAATGTGTGTTTGAAGGAATGGCGAAGCAAGGTGACTCCACACTCCTGAATAACATCTACACAGATCTCTACATCACTCAGGGTGGCAGTGAACAGGTCAATACTGAACATGAGGTGAGGCAGATTGAAGTTGCTTCCAGACGTCATGAAGCACAAGAGATACAGGTTGAATGCACACATTTGTTTGAAGCGCCTGAACAAGACGAGGAGATCCGAACTGTACTGACAAAAGGAGTCGCTGGCATCGGGAAATCAGTCTCTGTGCAAAAGTTTGTTCTGGACTGGGCTGAAGGAAAAGAAAATCAAGATATCAGCTTCATATTTCCTCTTCCATTCAGAGAGATGAACTTAAAGGAGAAAGAAAAACTAAGTTTGATGGACCTTATAACTCAGTTTTTCCCAGAGACAAAAGGACTGAACCTTACAAGAAGGAATCAGTTCAAAGTGCTGTTCATCCTTGATGGACTGGACGAATGTCGCCTTCCTCTGAAGTTTGATTGTAATGAGACGTGGCGTGATGTATCGTCACCAGCCTCTCTGGATGTTCTCCTAACGAACCTCATGAAGGGAAATCTGCTTCCTTCTGCTCTCGTCTGGATCACCAGCAGACCAGCAGCTGCCAGTAAGATTCCTCCTGACTGTATCGACCGGCTGACAGAGATACGAGGATTCAGCGATGCACAAAAGCAAGAGTACTTTAAAAAAAGATTCAAGGATGAGAATCAAGCCAACACAATCATAAATCATGTTAAACAATCAAAGAGTCTCTTTATCATGTGCCACATCCCAGTCTTCTGCTGGATTTCAGCCACTGTTCTCCAGAACTTTCTGGAGGAGAAGAGAAATAATGATGTGAGAAACACTCAGGCTGATGAGATCTCTAAAACACTGCAGGAATCAAACACTGAAGACACTCCCAAGACTCTGACACAAATGTACACACACTTTCTCCGCTTTCAGATCCAGCAGAGCCGCCTGAAATATGATGGAGAATACACACCAGATGTTTCCTGGGATAAAGACGCCATCCTTTCACTGGGGAAACTGGCATTTCATCATCTGAAAAGAAACAACCTGATCTTCTATGACACAGACCTGGAAGCCTGTGGTCTTGACGTCTATAAGGCATCAGTGTACTCAGGCATGTGTACCCAGATCTTTAAGGAGGA
The DNA here is from genome assembly GCF_988280905.1 of Pimephales promelas. Lineage (NCBI taxonomy): Eukaryota > Metazoa > Chordata > Actinopteri > Cypriniformes > Leuciscidae > Pimephales > Pimephales promelas. The sequence continues at coordinate 37,950,932 of NC_142770.1, read as the reverse complement.
AACAGGGATCGTTCTTGGTACCATGTACTGCTTTGTTCACTTGAGCATTCAAGAGTTTATTGCAGCCCTTTATGCACATCTGTTTCTAGACATCAACAAGACAAGTCTGTTTGATCATGAGTTTACAGAACAGAAAAACAGAAATGAAACCATGATTAATTTTCTCAAGACTGCAGTGGACAAGGCGCTGGAGAGTGACAATGGACACCTGGACCTTTTCCTTCGCTTCCTCCTCGGTCTGTCACTCCAGTCCAATCGACGACTCTTACGAGGTCTGTTGACACAGCGAGACGGCACTGACCAGAGCAACAAGAGTATAGTTCGACGACTCTTACGAGGTCGGTTAACAAAGAGAGACGACACTGACCTGAGCAACACGGAAATAGTTCAGTACATCAAGCAGAAATTAGAAGCTAATCTTCCTGCAGAGAGATCCATCAATCTGTTCTACTGTCTGAATGAACTGAACGACCAAACTCTGGTGAACGAGATTCAGACCCACCTTAGCAAAGGAAGTCTCTCATCTGGTGACCTTTCACCTGCCCAGTGGTCTGCTTTAGTCTTTGTGTTGTTGACATCAGAGGAAGAGCTGGAGGAGTTTGAGCTTCAGAAATTCAAGAAATCAGACGAGTGTCTCATCAGATTATCGGCAGTCATTAAAGCCTCCAGAAGAGCTCTGTAAGTCTTTATATATTTTGTCATGTTTAGCTCTCATCTGAAAAATGCATGTATCTCAATAGTTATTCCCCATCAATGTAATTTGGTACAGAATAGATGTTATTTATATTTCCAAAACGTAATATGAAATTTTGAAAGGTTATAGATAAAACATTGAGATTTTTATAAAACAGGCTACTAAAATAAAATACCTATATCTCACCACATCATATACTAGTTGTCCCTCAGTTTCTCCCATTAATTATATATTTAAATGCTTATTTCTTTGAGTAATTCTGTAGTTTAAAGGGTTAGTTCGGTATTTTACATTTAAAGCCCTGTTTTAAGATCGTTTCTGATGAAAAAGAACGGTTAAGATTGAAATTTGGACAAATGCTGCTGTACCTTTTGCTATTACATTATATCTTCTTACAAAAATAAAAACTTTTGCAACTAAAAAGTGCAAAATGCCAAGCTTTGGCCTGCTTTCAAATACATTTAATTTAAGTTTAAAATAAAACTTAATTAAACAGCTTTTTTATTTAACTTTAAAGTGCTCTAGTCAGATGAAACAATCATGCTAAATGAAGAACTTAACCACCAGTCAACCTGGTAGTTCATACTCTTGTGGTGCGCACAGTCTTCACTCGGACGCACTCTTCAATCTATCGCCGTATCGCCGATGAAATCACAAAATAAAATGCACACAAATGTGTCCCTGCTTGATATAGACTGTAACCACTGATGAACATATTCGGTTTTGATGAGAGAGATGAAAAAACTATATGAGTGCAGATTATAACCTGCAACTTCTGACACGCTTGGCAAAAGATCTAGCACTAGACCATTTAAGAACTCAAACATAATATGCGGATCGATGGATTCATTTAGGGGTTGAGCAGAGAGGCTGCACAGTTTGACTTGCGGGCAGCGGCCGTACACCAGTCCCCTGGATGCTGTTGCTAAGAACTTACAATGTATCACTATTATCAGACCGGCTCTCGCGGCCTCGAAACTCTAGGACTCTCCCGATTGCCACTCCGCCTAGACCCCGAAGCCGCCGCCAGGCGCCGCCATTTGCGCCGTTTAGAATATCAGCCGCCGCCAGCCAATAATCTCGTAAGCCAAATTGAGCCGCCAGCTGATAAAGTTTGGCTGAGCCGGCTAAAATTATTTGCATCAAATAATATTTCTATCAAATATACATACGAAATATATAAACAATACAATACACGAGATCTATTTTCCCACTGGATTCACAACAGCAGTTGTGCTCGTTGCTACGATACGCAGACGACCAATTAAAATTGCTCATTTTCCATACAGAAGCTATGTTTTTTTTTAGGTGAAATGGCGAAACGAAGCACAAAAGGTAATTTAGATCGCACTTCTCACATACTTTCCGGATGCACAAACACCTGAATCAAAGATTGATGTTATGAATTAAATATTCTGGAACGGAGAGATTTATAGCACTGAACGTGATATTACCGCAGTAACAACCCCGTTTCCACATTTCTAATTCACGACGCATGCTTAAGTGTACACTGAAGTGTGCAAAACTTTGTCCAAAATAATACTGATAACACTATAAGGCGAGACACGGTGACGGCAGGCAAAAACATAGTTTTTCTTTTTTTTTTACTGGTCAATTTTGAGATTTTAGGGTTTTTATCTTCGGGTCATTTCAGAATTGTAGTAAAAAAAAAAATCCGAAATATACATTTAGGTATTTATTTTACTACACTTCGTCTGTTTGCGTCTGTAGAAATCTCCACTTCAGTAGATCTAGTAATTTTATGAAGACATTTACAGAGGGATTAGTAAATATATTATTTGTAGCCTGATATGTATAACATTTTATTCCAAAAAAAAAAAAACATGGCGAAAATCATTATATTCTGATTTACAGGATAACAAAAGTAGATATCCATAAATCCCTCTGTAATTTTTTCCCCATCTAATATGTGAACACAATGAAAAAAAACATTTTAACCTGGTTTTATCCAATACTCAGATTTCGTGTTTTAAAAATATATGCAAATTGGCACATATTAAATTATAAACTTCCTAATTTACATATTTAAACATAAAATTAAAGAAAACTTGTGATATATTTTCTTTTTCTCATCTTAATGTAAGCAATCAACTGGGAAAGTTTCATGGTGGTATCTGCTAGTTAAAAATTTTACCCTATTCATCCGTATTGTCTCAGCTTAACTATAAAGTTGAACAGCGAATTACTGTACATGTCATAAATATATGCATAACGTTACTCCGTGAAGTTTGACAAGTGTGTTCTTACACACAGCATTGACATAATTCACTAACGTTACTATTGAATCCGCTTAGCACTATAGCTAATGTTACCAAATAGGCTAGTTCTAAATCTTTACTTTAGGTGTTTTGTGCAACCGTTCTTATAAGTAATTGTATTGCATTTCTTTATTACATTGTATTGCATTTTGTAAAAAATATAGTGTAATGCATTGCTTGAAAATATTGAGATCTAGTAAATCAGTATAACATAGACATATGTAGACATGAAGTGGCAGCTTCAGCCGTTTGCAGCTATGAAAAGTTTGGCGGCTGCAGCAGCCATTAAGGTTTTGGCTGAGCCGGCTAGCCAGCCAATAACGTGATCAGCCGGCCATTATTCTCAAAACAAATGGCTTCGGGGTCTAACTCCGCCCCTGCACGCCATTACAAAATATAATATGGTGGGCCGTTATCGGCGTTAACTTGCTGCGTTAAAGTGAGACTCTTCTCGAGTGATAAAAAATATTGCCGTTAATCTATTCTCAAAGTTGGGTTGGGAGCTGGGTCTATACTATACAAGCTTTGATGACTTTTACCTTGATATTTTAGCGCAGCTGTATACCTAGCCGAATTGCACTGTAAGGGGCATTTAATACCAATCTGTTTATCCAGACATTAGGAAAATATCAGTCAATGCATTTTATATTTAATATGAGGGAAATACACATCTGTAACGGACGTGACACAAAAAAAAAAAAACCTTTAGGTGTACAAAAAGTAATAATACCCATCAGTTGAAGAAAGGTTGGCTCTCCCCACAGAACATAAAATATTAAAGTCCCCGTGAAATCAAAATTGAACCTATTTACTTTGTTAGCGCATATTACTAGTCTTGTGGTGAACAATTAATCCGTGCAAGTAAATATATATTAAACAAATGTTTTACCTTGGTAATCTTTAATCAAAATCTGAAAAGTTACTTCCGGTCTGGAACGTTTTCTTTTTCTGATGACGAAGGTTTCACAGCTTGGGTGGGGAAACGCTTAACCACTCCCCTCAAACCGTTAGTTTGCTATGAGCGAGAGATGGAGAGGAGGAGCGCTAGAGTAAAACCCTGCCCTCTGTTCAATATTCCGTTTCACTTGGAAATACGTCACAGCACTGGAGAAAAATCGTTTGCAACTTCCGGTTCACGGGGACTTTAATTTTGTATTATTTTTTATGTACGCATTTATGAGGGAAAAACGATGTTATGTGACAGTTCCCCATTACGGACTTGAGCACTCTGAAAGCGGCACTGAAAGACTGCTTTAAAACATTAAACATAAAGCACAAAGCCTTTCATTAAGTTGAATTTCGTTTTGTATTAATTGTATGTTAATTTTAATCAATGTTTCATCAACCAATTGCCTGGATTTAATAAATAAGAAATAAATATAGCAGACAATAGATAATAACGACATGGAAAAGCGTCAGCGAGTGAACTGAAGCTCGTCTTGTGAGTCATAAATGAACCGAAACACAGCGCTTAAAGGGATACTCCACCGGGTTTTCATATTAAACTATGTTATTCCCTTAATTAAGACGAGCTGATGCATACTTCTCTCGTCTCAGTGCATGCACTCTATCGCTCTGTATTGCCGCAAAACTATGTTAGCACTTAGCTTAGCCCAGTGCATTAAATATGGGCCAAAAAGAGAAGTGACAAAACACTTCCTCGTTTTCCCTATTTAAACACAGTTACTCGATTAGTGTAACTCGACCTAGGCTGGTGACACAAAATAAAACGTTGTGTTTTTCTAAGCGTTTAAAAGTGATGATTATATTGTATGGCGGAATACCATAAAAAAGTGCTTTAGAGCACTTCAACTTAGCGCAATAATACCTTCACTCGTGAAAAGTCCTCTTACGGCTCCCGCTTTGTCGCATGTCACGTTGGCTGCATTGATGGAAATAAGAGGGAGGGGGAGAGCGAGGAAGCGGGAGCCGGTAAGAGGACTTTTTCACAAATATTTTTTCAAACATGCTTCAATTTGTCTTGGAAATTTGTCATTGTATAAAAAACACTATTGTTGAGGAAATTGTAGTTTTTAAAGGTAAATGTTTGTTTAACTAGGCCTCTTTGCTGTATATGCTGTTTATGTAAAAAATAAGTGGAAAATTTCATTAATATTAGTATATAGAAAATGTATTGTATGTGTTTAATCTAATTCTGTGTTGTGACTTTATTGTAGGTTAAATAATTGTAACTTAACAGACAAAAGCTGTTCATCTCTGGCTGCAGTTCTTGGATCAGATACCAATCTGAAAGAGCTGAACATGAACAATAATAAACTGCAGGATTCAGGAGTGAAGCTGCTCTGCACTGGACTGAAGAATATAAAGTGTAAATTGGAGATACTGAGGTAAGTTGAGCCACAGGAGTCACATGACTAGAGTGAGGTGCGATGACTGACAGGATGATGCCGGAGGCAAAAGCGCAAGATAACTTTTGTGAAAAAGATCTTTTATTTATTTGTTACAACGTGGGTATACCATATCAATCCTGTCATTGTGCTATTTTATTGTTGTTGTGTATAAAGGATTATTATGCTCTTAGGGCTAATTAATACCCGGTGGCAACCACCAAAGATTGTCCGATCAGAACAGTAAAGGATGTCCGTTTAGGAGGAGCCAGATGCACACACCACTCACAGACCACCAGGGCTGGATTAACCATTAGGGCAACTGGGCTCTTGTCTCAGGGGCCCACGACATCTAAGGGGCCCTGGGCACCAGGGGCGGAGTGGCAATCGGGAGAGTCGGGAGTTTCCCCTGTGGGCCGGTTGTGTTTCGAGGCCGCGAGGGCCGATCTGATCAAATTTATTTATTGCAAGTTGGCCATGCACACTTGGGGCCCAAGCGAGGGGAAGAATTTTTTTTTTTTTTTTTTACTTTTTAGATAACGGAGCGTATGTTTGCACTAAGTGCCTGTCTTTTTAGCAAAAAGAAGCTTGTCGCGAAATAGCTACGGTGGCGCAGGTCGTAGGGCTTGAAGCTTTTGATGCTCTCGACCCGAGTTCGAAACCGTCTTTTTCTGAACTCTCTCTTCTCCCTTTTCCCAACACATATGAGATGTAAAATGTATACCCTAACATAAAGGTCTCTAGCGCTATATTTTGCCAACAAACTAAAATCGAAACCATGATATGGCTTTGTGCCTTTATAAAACAGCACAAGACTTTAAAGGAGTAGTTCACTTTAAAAAAAATAAAAAATGTACTCACCCCCATGTCATCCAAGATGTCCATGTCTTTCTTTCTTCAGTCGAAAATTAAGGTTTTTGTTGAAAACATTTCAGGATTTTTCTCCATATAATGGACTTCAATGGGAACCAAACGGTTCAAGGTCCAAAAGACACTTTCAGTGCAAACTGTTCAAAGGGCTTTAAACGATTCCAGACGCTGAATAAGGGTCTTAAAGGAGAACTCCGGCGAACAATGAACCTTTGGTCTAATAAAACATCGGTACCTAGTCAACCGTTCTCTGAGATTTGTTTTCATGATAATCGAATAAAGAGTTTTATCTCTAAAAACTGTTTAGCGTATAATGCTAGTAATGGGGGCATTGACTAAGTAAAAAGAAATCGCTAGTTTATACCACTAACAAGGCTCAAAATAGCCCCACACTAACGCAGTAACATAATGAGGGTCCATACTTGCAAAACGAAGCATTGAGAACTTTATAAGTGTACAGACCGTATAATAAGAAGATACTTTATACAGACAGTTCACTTCGCGTATACAGACAGGAGCCATCTTAGGAAATATTCTCGATAAGTCAAACCACGAACGTCGTGCTGAGTGATCTGAACTGTATGAACTTCTCGACTTATCGAGACTATTTTTTTAAGGTCTTTTACCCAGGTCTTTTACTGTAGTGGATAAAGTAACAGGACATCCGTCTATATTAAAGGTGTATTGTAAGAGGTTTTGTGTGTAGTTTTTTGGACCAATAAGTAATATCTCCGTTTTACCGGAGGCACCCGCTCATTTCGGATCAACCCGCGCATCACTGATAGGCACACACGACAGTGAGAGACCTATCCCCGACCTGTAGGACAACATAGCTCCTCGTTCGGGTACTTAAACCCCTCCACCAAGTTTTTTTTCCCAAAAGAAATTCCCTACTTAAATCTTTAAATGCCTTTTTCTCAAAATGATTTTTTTTGTCATTCTCCAGTATCTCAGCCTATGTAGCACCTATGTACACCAAACTTTTCAGTTATACACTTATGTATTCTGAAGATATTTTGAGAGGGATTTGTTAATAAATCATTAGTGGCCTGATTTATGTGACATTTTAATTTAAAAAAAATGGCGTAAATCGATTTTTTAAAGGGTAACTAAACCCCTGGTCAGAGCCTGAATCCACCCACTGGTAATATTTGAAAAATGCTGAAAAAGTGGGCAGACCCCAGCAGAGATAGAGGGGACGAAATAGATCCTAAAAAACGTACGTCACGAAGTGCGGAACATCCAATAAGAAAATTCAACTGCAGTAGCCACCGTTCAACCTGAAGAGGGCAGCACGAAGACGTTTTTACACCATATATTGTAGAAATAAAATACTTTGTACACAAATATCAAGAAAGTTACTCGAATCGATGATTGGTATTAATAAAGATCCATTCTTTTTTTTATTCTTTTTTTTTTAACAGTCAGACATACATACAAACAAACCAACATAGAGCAGTAGTAAGCAATCTTGTAAATCCATAATTCCAGCAGTGGCAAGAGTGATTTAAGTGTTTGATCTAAGTGTGTATGTGAGCGGGTGTGAGTGTGGGTATGTGTAAAGATAAAGATCCATTCTTACAGATCATTAACTAAAAAAAGTTAGTTTAGTGTTTAGTTACTCTTTAAGGGAATGGACAGTATATTTTGACTTCCTAGGTAATTAAACTTTTTTTTTCATCTTGTGCATAAATTTTTTTTTAAAAATAAAATAATTTTGCACCTTGCTTTATCAGATCTATTTACCGAAAATATATGCATGCACATATTTAATGAGATAATGCCTAATTTGCATAATTAAACATACAAATTTCAAAAACTTATAATACAATTTTTTATATACTTGTGTAAGTAATCAACTGAGGAAGTTTCATTGTGATATCTACAGGGATTAAAGTTCTCCGCCGCTACGACGGATTTCCGTTAATTGCAGGGTTCCCGTCTGTCCTTATGTCTTAAATTAACTTTTCATAATTTTAAGGTCGTAAATAGGCGTTCATTTCGCAAACAGTGTGATAAATGACTTAATTTTAGTTTGAATAGGTCTTAAATTAAGGAAAGACGATGCGTATTCACCCTGCTGAGGGGGGATGTGATAAAGCCTGGAGTGGAGCGAAAGCACATTCCTCTCTCCACTCAAAGCATTCTGTAATCACTTTGCTCATGATCCACTCCGGTTTTTCAATTCCCGCTCACGGAGAAACTGCTCCCTTTTCACTCAATCTGCAGGTGAGGCGAGGCTACAGCTCGTTTGCTGCGGTCCCATGATAGAAAACAGAACGCGGGTCTTGGTCGTTTCTCAATACGAAGTACGCAAACTTCGGACTTGAGTCCTTGGTAGTTCGGACTTGTCAAGTTCGACTCGGGAGAACAAACTCCCGAGGACGAGAGGACGCGAGTCCGGTTAGGGGCCGTTCACATATCGCGCCTAAAAACGCGTAGAAAACGCTAGGCGCATGCGTTCTCCTTTTTCCAAAGAAGCGCCGGGCGGTTGCACTCCGGAGGCGTCTGTTGTTGCTAAGCAACCATCAGCTGCGCTCTCCATTACATGAAGGAAATTTCAGCAATGGATTTCCACCGCCGAAAAACCCTTGCTGTAACTCTGTTACAAGATTTATTTACTCAGAAAAGTAAAAAAACGCAGCAGTGTTTGGGTGCACCCCATACTACAAAAACGCAAGAACCATGGGGAATTTCACCAGCTGATTCAGGAACTCCGCCTGGACAATGGGAGGTTCAAAGCCTATTTCAGAGTGGACAAGGACCAGTTTGATTATATTTTAAGAAGAGGTACCAAAAATGGCGAGGAAGCTGACTGGTTGGTTCGTATCACGTGACCTACGGTGCGCTTGCGACATTCTGAAAAGTTGATGTTTTTTTATCTCGATGCGGCGCGGACGCGCCTGGAAAAAAACGAGCGCGTCGCACCGCGACCGCGTCGCTTCCATTATGAGCGCGCATACCGCGCGCCTACATTTGAAATAACGAAATTGAGCGCGCAAAAGACGCGATATGTGAACCGGCTATTCTACTATGGAAAGCCATATGGTTCACATTTCGCCACTTTCCAAACGCGTTTCATTCTCAAAACGCCGGTGTTTACGGCGTTTAACACGAAAAGACGCCGCAAATTACGGCGTATTGTGGTACAAACGGCGTAAATTACGGCGTTTACAAAGCAAATTCGCCATCATTTTCGGCGTTTTTTAATCCAGCCAATGACGCCGTTTCTGACGCCGCAGGCCATCCACAGTGCGCCGTCAATTGCGGCGCTTCTGTCTGACAAAGACGGCGTAAAAAGCGGCGTTTTGTATAATATTATAATCAGCCCCACCCTTTTCTTCAAAGTTCAGCCCATCTAATGAAGTGACGTTTGGTGGAAAGACATATGTAGTAGATTGTCGATCTGAATAGCGATCCGTCTTTAAGGTTCTGTTTTTGGAATGTTATCCTGTCATATTTTTATTTCTTCGTTGGTGTAGGCTATCGCTTTGTAAAAAGCATGATAAAGGAAATTTCCTTTATCGTATGTAGATATAGTATGATTTTAGCCTCTGTTTACATTCATGTCTGTGAAATACATTAGATTACCCAACAAATTTAACATCTTGAGTAGGGCAGTGGTCTGCGTGCCAGCATACAGTGTCGTTTTGCTCTTAGTGACAGAGGTTCGACTCCCATGTCCGACTCTATTTTTATCTGCTTCGTTTCTTTTGTATTGGTCTGTTGAATGCCTTTTATATATATTATGCTATATTATTTTCTCTTAATAACGAGATCTTAATTTGTTAAAACGATTCGCATAATAACAAGATTGGGGGCTGCTATTTGCTTAAGCTTTTTGAACGTAGAAGTGACTATAGACTATAGGCTACATTTTATGTGGATGATAAAATGTGCATAAGGCATATTTTGTAGCCATGACACATGTCCTTATAAGGCCAATAAAATATGTAGTTTCAATGAGTCAAGCATCGCGGTGTTTCGGTTATGAGACGCGCTCCGGTTCACCATGCGCGCCTCTGTCCTGATTATATTGTCTGTTATTTGCTTCTAATGTTTTAATCCAGTCAATTTGTTGATGCAACATTTATTAAAATGAAGATACAATTTATATCAAACGAAATTTACAAGCTTTCTACAAAACAAAACTTAATAAGTGGTCAAAATCATGTCTGACCCACTTCAAATATTTTCCGATATTGGGCAGCTTTTGAATTTAGATCCTATCTTACTCATCTCATGCGGTTCCCTTTTCATAGCCTACTCAACATAGATGAAATAATAAAAATAAGTAGCGTAATATTATTAAACACAAATGTGAAATGTAGCCTATGTTTATTTTATGTTTTTTTTTTTTTTTTACTTATATTTAAGCGTCACGCTGCTCCGCTTTGCTCACATGCTAGCACGTGTGTGTGCATGTGCTGGCACATGCTAGCACATGTGTGTGTGCATGTGCTGGAGGGGTGCCCATCCTTTTTTGAATATCGTTATCATTATTGATCATTTTTAATAATTTGTTTTTTCATGTTGAAATTGGTACTATTTGAGGTTTGACGCTTTACTAAAAAGGACTTTACTAAAATGATACAAAAAAAGGATGGATTTATAGCGTTTTGAAAAAATAAATTAAATTAACTTTTAATTTATCATTAACAATATTGTTTTTTGATTTAATTATCATTGTACAAAATTTTCAGACTGAACCAATAAAACATTTCAACAGGATAATTTGAATATTCACAAAATGTGTGGGTCTAGGTAAAAAATAGTTTTCCTGAAAACTATTGAAATGGATTTATAGCGTTTTGGAAAAGAACTCATCATTTAAAAATATATATTTTACATACATACATACATGCATATATATATATATATATATATATATATATATATATATATATAAGTTTTATTTTTGTTAATAGACTATCTTCATTACCTAGAGATATGCCTAACAAAAAGTAGGCCTATAGTCAAAACACACATAGCCTAAGTTGTTTATTTTTTACAACATTGTGTTCTTATTTTGTCAGTCTTCGTATTTATAAGAGAATAGGCTACAATCGAATTCAATAGAAAAATCTTAAAGATGCATGCAGCCTACAATCTTGCATGTAAAGAATTGTCGCCTTATAAACAGTCATTTGTGTGGTGGAATAAGCAATAGAAATATATGGTAGTATCTTAATTTAGACTTTATTACCATTTTATTAGTTAATTAACTAATAATGCTAAGTCAACTTTAATGTAAAGAGCTGGAAATTAATTAAATAATGTCAAATATAGGATATTAATTAGAGTTGCTAGACTTAAGATTTTACTAGATTAGTAGTCATTAATTTAAGCAATTATCAATGGGTGCAGGCTATAGAACATTCCGCGCTCAAGCGCATGGATAAAACTTGTCGCAAAACACCGGCAAAAGTAGGCTAAAAAAAAATGTCTTAAAAAAATATCAATGCATTTTAATTGTTTATTAATAAACTAGTCTTTTCTAAATCATTCAGTGTATGCTGCCTGCAAACATCTCCATATCCGCTGTAATTGCGCCTTATACGGACAGGGTTATTGTTTTTTCGGACACATTTTTTATAATCTTTGTATGAAGACTATTTCGCATGATTGTGAGGATTATACACTGTTTTCCCGTTCATTTTTTAGACTCGCTCCAATTCACAGAGACCATGAATACTTGTAAAATATTGTATTTTACAAAAGCTCAAGTTATTTTACAAGTTTTCTTGTTGTGAGTTTACACAAATAAGTTGCGACTGATGTATTATTATTTTTAATAAATGATGGAGATTTTAGGTTGTTTCCACTGTTGATAGGGAAATGTGAGTGATGGCACCGGCACCTCAAGTGCGCGCTCCATACTCCCTACAAATACTTAGAATAATAGCTAGCAGCGGGATGGGGATCGACGTCTCGTTCAAGCCTTAAAAAATAAAATATGCCTAAAAATGCTCTGTGCTGCGTTTCCCAAAAGTAGGCCTATCGTTGATCGTAAAAGCGATAGTATGACTGATCTTAATATTATGGTCTGTTTCCCCAAAGCATCGTAACTTAAGTAGCACTTGAAAATCTTCGTAGAACTACAAGTGCTCTGGAGTAATCGTAAATCCCCAAGTGCATCGTAAGAAGACAACCGCAGGTGACACTTTTATCTAGATTTAATAGATTACACTGCACGTACATAAGTATAATATAGCCTATAGGTTTTGATTATACTTTATTGTACACTTTGTTTTACTCGTGTTTTGTTTAAATGAATAGCTAAATTAAGTAATTAAAAAAAGAAGAAAAAATATAAATAGCCTACACATTTAAATTAAACGAATTAATGAACAACAAAAACAACAAAAAAAATCATAAAATAAGTAATCTGGGAAATATTGAAGACCGGGCAAAAAAAATGTGTCAATATCTTCTGACATGCACAAAAACCAGCCATGTATTGGGCATTTCTTGCGGACCTCCTTCCCTGATCTTTGAACACGGTTGCAGTTAGTTTGCAATGTGACAATGTCCTTCCAGATGTTTTGTTTTACTTATTTGTATGGTGTCCTTTAAATCTGTTAAAAATAAAATCTTTGTTTCCCTCTATCTCCTCTAGAAGGACATTAATTTTATCTTTTTGAAACGTATATCTTCTCTTGTTTTAGTTCAGCCATTTGCCAGTAGGCTATAGGCGTTTTATATCCATAGATCCTAATTGGGGGGTGCTACTATTTGCTTAAGCTTTTTGAACGTAGAAGTGTGATAGATCATGGCGTGATAGGCTATAGGCTACATTTTATGTGGATAATTAAAAAAATGTGGATAAGGCATATTTTGTAGCCATGACACGTCCTTAGCCTATATAAGGCCAAGAAAATATGAAGTTTCAACACATAACATCTTGTTAATACGCGAAAAAAAAATCGTTTTAACAAAATAAGATCTAGTTATTGCGAGAAAATAATATGTAGGCCTATATGGCAGCAAATAGTAAAATAAAAATAAAAAACCCGTCATATAGGCTAATCGTTATAATATACATCAGAATAAATGGTAGTTCAAAATATAGCCTATTATTCACCGTTAGCAAATATGAATATCTATTTTGGCAAGGGCAGCGTGATAAATCATTTTTATGTGAAATAGCCTATCTTGTATGGTCGAGAGCAGCGGTAGTCCGCGCTTGGGCTGTAGCGTCATCTCTTGTTTTAATAGTTGTATCGTTTAGGAAGGCTCTACCTCCTTTCGTATATCCTGGGAACTGCTAAAACTCCAGAGTCTTATGATCTTAAAAAACGAAATGGACTATATCGTGAAGCATCTGCCCACATCATCATTATAATCAGCAATAAAGGGACCCACATCAACAGCCACTGTAAGCGGGCTTAAAACAGCCTCTGCTGTCATTTACTCAATCGGTTGTCAGCTATCGGGTAGTCTTCCGAAATTTAAAAGGCATTCAACAGATCAATACAAAAGAAACGAAGCAGATAAAAATAGAGTCGGACATGGGAGTCGAACCTCTGTCACTAAGAGCAAGACGACACTGTATGCTGGCACGCAGACCACTGCCCTACTCAAGATGTTAAATTTGTTGGGTAATCTAATGTATTTCACAGACATGAATGTAAACAAAGGCTAAAATCATACTATATCTACATACGATAAAGGAAATTTCCTTTATCGTGCTTTTTACAAAGCGATAGCCTACACCAACGAAGAAATAAAAATATGACAGGATAACATTCCAAAAACAGAACCTTAAAGACGGATCGCTATTCAGATCGACAATCTACTACATATGTCTTTCCACCAAACGTCACTTCATTAGATGGGCTGAACTTTGAAGAAAAGGGTGGGGCTGATTATAATATTATACAAAACGCCGCTTTTTACGCCGTCTTTGTCAGACAGAAGCGGCGCAATTGACGGCGCACTGTGGATGGCCTGCGGCGTCAGAAACGGCGTCATTGGCTGGATTAAAAAACGCAGAAAATGATGGCGAATTTGCTTTGTAAACGCCGTAATTTACGCCGTTTGTACCACAATACGCCGTAATTTGCGGCGTCTTTTCGTGTTAAACGCCGTAAACACCGGCGTTTTGAGAATGAAACGCGTTTGGAAAGTGGCGAAATGTGAACCATATGGCTTTCCATATTCTACTAATGGAACAGCGCGTTCTTGATCGCGTCACTCAGCACGCGGCTACTCCGGTTATCGACTCTGCCTCTTTTCATCAACAATAAAACGAAATAAATTTAAAACACCACTCTGCCTCTTTTCATTTATAAATGAACATAATTATTATCATAAACATATAAATGGCCACACAAATGTGGTTCAGGCAACACACATTGATTATCATATATTTATAACAACACGAAATATAAAACACAAACCTGATTCTTTTTGCCACAGGATATACAGCAAAAGGTGTAGTTTTTTTTATCGATTTCCTTCAGAAAAAAGTAAATCTATCCAGCAGAACCTGTGGGTGAGGAGGTTAAAGCGAGTGGACGTCGTCAAAAGTGCATGTCGTCTTCTAATTATGAGCCGGAGCCCGATTTAAACCCAACCATTTTAATACGTGGGTCGAACTGACGTTCTCAACTAACTTAGTTATTTCTATTACTTTCTATGTTACTTTCTTTTGAGCGGTGAGTAAATGCGTCTTCGTCGTAAATGCTTCTGATTGGCCAATGCGTTCAATAAATCAACACATATGTCTGTGATTGGCTACATCGCTCATCGCTGCAGTCATGATGAAAATGAAACTCTGCCATGTAAGTCATTTCTATTTTGTTTTAGTTGTTCTTGTTGCTTTTCTGCAACAGATGAATACAAATGTATTAGTTTTTATTTGTTTTATTCATAGATATTTCTAGTTTGCGGGAGTTTCGCGAATCGTTTTATTCTCCTGCAATCCGCACACACAGAGTGCATTACCGCCCGCACTCGGCCATCAGATCTAGTCCCGCGCCGCGGTCTAGTGCGTTGGGAGTGCACGTCTCTAGATCAAATAATCTAAGCTTTAATGATCATGTTAACTATGTCTGAATTTCCACCACGTCTGTTCTTGAATCAACTGTTGAAATGTAGATTAGGCTTCTGCCGGCGGTGTGTCTCCCTCCATGCAATTTACTAGTGTTGCCATAGGGACGCTTCGGCTTTTGCCACCCGGAAGAACGTCTTTTATTGTTGTGACGTCATGGTGAATTGTCGTATGGTAGGCTATAATAAGCTATACAATGAGAAATAAAGCAAACAATTCAGTTAAACATAAGTCAGCTCTCTAATAGGCTACAAAGTTAAAGTTAAATAGCCTAAATAATAAAGTTATAAAACTTCACTTTGCCCTCAGCCAAAATGATTTGCCATGGAACAAACTATATATTAATATAGTTTAGCATTGTTTGGTCTCATAAGATAAATAAAAACATGCACTGAAAAGTTATGTATGGTTGATTATTTGTCAAGATAAGTAATTGTTTTTCATAGATTAAAATAGCTTTTTAATTACGCAAACTGGCAATATTAGATCGGTTTAAAACATCTCCCCTTAAAACGCTATTGGTTTCGACTATTTAAATAAAGTTACAAGAATATGACCTGGCCTGAAAAAATTTCAGTCAGAAGAATTTTTTTCACTTTAATCCCTGTATCTATTATTTAAAAATTTTACCTTATTCACCTAGTGTCTTAGCCTGGCTGCGCCCTCCTACGCACTTCCGCTCAATTTCATTTCCCTTCAGTACTGCGTCTGGGACTCCTGTGTATCCTGAAGCCCCGTTCACACCGCCAGCGATTTTGTCGCTGTGTGTCGCTAGGCTCTGTACTGTGATGTCGCTTGTGGGCGTTTGTAGTGCTGTCGCTCTTGTGTTATTGGTAGACTGCACGTCTGGCCATATCTATACAAAAGACCATCACAAGTGATATATAATTTTAATTTGACTGGGAATAAATTACTTTTAAGGCTAAAAAGAAACCATGTGCTGTTGGGAAAGTGTTTTTATATCTCCACAGCTGTGTTCAGTGGATTAAATCATTTACTAGATCAACGATCGATCAATGAACAAATTAAACTCACTCATACTGTCACAAATTATAAAAACGTCTTTCGAATTTGACAAATAATCAATTTTCTTGTCCCTAATAGTCAATGTAATGCAGGGGAAATTGTAAAATGAACTGCAGCAGTGCTAACGTGCATCATATAATTACAACACTCGAACTATAACTAAATGTATGAATTAAACTCACTGTCGACAGTTTCTTTTCCATGCATCATTTTATTATCCATGTATGTGGTTACAGTCAAACTCTTTCTTTCTGTCTTGCCTGCACTGCATTCGAGACGGTGACGTGAGCTGAGCTCCACTGAAAGTCTTCTTTCCTATTGGTTGTCGCTCGCGAAAATCGCTTCTCATTTGCATAAAGTTGAAAATTCTCAACTTTTGTCGCTTGTCTCTTGTCGCTTGACACGCCCACATTCTGTCGCCAACGGTCACTGTCGCTCGTGTCGCCGGATGTCGCCAGCGCTCCATTGAAATGAATGGGATCTTGTCGCTTTGTTGCTGCGTGTCGCTGGCGGTGTGAACGGGGCTTTAGGTTTCCAGAAATCAATTTTTTGTAGGACCAATCAGCGAATAGAGGGAGTGGCTGAGAACGATGACGTTGATGTAAGCGCGTCAGTTTCAGTTCAGTAATGGCAGCGGAGAAAGACGTGAGAAAAGCTATTCAGTCCGTTGTTGGGAAAAGAAACTGCCGAATATACAGAATTTAAAGCCGGATTGTTATCGTCTCACCTCTGTTGCACAACGGAGGACCAAGTGAAGGAGGCAGAAAGTTTGGAAGTTTGTGCTGGGCAGCTCGTGCACGATGACCGTGACATTTTGGACGGACGGTTTAGCCTGGTGTTCGCGGTGTTCGGAAGCCCCGAGTCCTGGCTCCTAAACTATTGTTGAAGATCCGCTCAGGAGTCATGTCAGTCGCTGATATTCCCAACTGTATATTTACTGATTCTTGTGATGAACATTTTGAGCCCCTTTGTGCACTCGTGCAGGAGGTTGGTGTGTCAGTTTTACATGTTGTAAATCATACAAATTGGTTGTGATTTTTAAAAAATAATTGTCATAAATAAAAATGTGAAAACCCATACTTTGAAGAAATTTGATTTTCAGTTTTAGATGGCAATGGTTGATTTGTTTTAATAAAAAAAACTAAATGCCACATAAAAATGTACAAACTCATACTTTGAAGACCATAATTAAGGTAATTAAGAAACAATAAGACGTAATATGAAAAATTGTTGTTTATTACACATCTGCAGATAGAGACAGACTGATCATTCACTGTAGCTGCTACAGCATTTACGGCTGATCAGAAAACGACCACAGCTGCGTATTTGTAATGATTAGACACAGCTTCCACCGTTGAATGAATATATCACTGTCCTTCGTGTCAAATATACATTTCGAATTAATAATTGTTCCTAGATTAACGAAACCTGCAGTTCTCGTTGACTGAAATCCTATTGTAAACATAATCCTCTGATCATTCGGACTTGTTTTTTCCAGCCATTTCGGCGCGTGACATACATCACTCACGACACCCCCTTAGCGATTGGCTATGGCAGATCGTGAGTGACTTTGGGCAGATCCAATAGATTTGAACTTTAATAGTGAACCCGCCTACAAGGAAGTAAACGTTTCTCAATGGTGCAGTTCCAGACTCTATGTGCAAATGAAATGTACTAGAGTCTGGTTGAACCAGGCTACTAGTGTCTCGCCTTAAAAGTTGGTATTTTGCAAATATATATAGATAAAAAAGGCAGTGAGCCTCCAATATATATTTGCTCTGACCCTTGACTATCGATCTAGAAACTTAATTTCATCATCTTGATTGCCTACTTACAAAAAAAAAACTAAGGGAAAATGATCCAACGACTGTGGAAGATTTGTCGACCATTTTGATATGCAAATTAGAAGGTAAAAAACTCAAAATTTCGCTTGGGTACCTTTTTTTTTTTTTTTTTTTTTTGGACTCAGCACCCTTGAAATATGTAATAAAGGGTGGTTCCGGACTTGTACCCATAAATGCTCCTCACTTTCACTTTTTGGGGACATCCCATCTA
Source organism: Pimephales promelas (assembly GCF_988280905.1). Taxonomy (NCBI): domain Eukaryota; kingdom Metazoa; phylum Chordata; class Actinopteri; order Cypriniformes; family Leuciscidae; genus Pimephales; species Pimephales promelas. Next base: position 37,932,605 of record NC_142770.1, on the reverse strand, counting down.
GACTATGATCCAAACGCAGACTTTATTAAGAGGAGAATCCAGAGACAGGTACAGGGACACATGCAGTGGTCAAAACCAGGTAAGCAGTCCAGATCAGCAATAATACAATGCAGGGATAAGGCAAACGGGAAGACCAGAGACAGGCAGGGGGTCCAGGAACTGTGAAACTAGAAAACACTCGGAACAAGAAACCAGGAAAACGCTCAAAGCAGTCAGACACTTACAATAGAGAGCCTAAGTCCCTCCCCTTCCGGTCGACCACCATGGGACCTTATTTCGGAAAAATATTGAATGGTAGTCAATGGCGAGAGACAACAAATATTTTGATCTTGTTTGAATTGTGCCCTGAATTACACATATGATGTTTGTCAATTTAAAAGATACATTTTAAAGTAAAGAAAGTCGCAGTTTAATGTAAAACCGTTGAGGTATAAGACTGTGAAAATACGTAATTACAAAGACTACAAACCCCAAAGGCGCACATTTTCTCCCAATGAATGAAGCTAACTTTACTGAGGCTCTCTGTCATTGTTTCTACAGTCTTACGTTATAATCGTAACGTTACGCCTACCTGAGTGTTTTGTACCAAACTGTACACACACGAGCAGCGGATCTCGTTTCTCTTCCCGGGAGATGTAGTTCATAGAGCGATTTTCACATAAAACTAAATGTTACTCTTCTGTTGTATGACAAACTGCGACGTTTTTGACTTTAAGAATTATCTTTTAAATTGTCAAACATCATATGTGTAATTGAAGGCACAGTTCAGACGGAATAAAAAGATAAGTTGCCTCTCGCCATTGACTACCATTCATATTTTTTCCGAAATATGGTCCCATGAGCCGGAAGCGGAGGGGCGGGACTTAGGCTCTCTATACTGATCCCCGAACAAAGGGAAAACTCAGGCTTAAAGGGTTAGTTCACCCAAAAATGAAAATTCTGTCAGTATTTACTCACCCTCATGTTGTTCCAACCCCGTAAGACCTTCGTTCATCTTCGGAACACAAATTAAGATATTTAAGATATTAAGATCGCTCCTGCATACATTCCATAGGCTTCTTGAGGGACTGGCTCTTGCTGTCCCCGAAAAGTCATTAACCCTCTGAGACCTAAGGGTATTTTTACAATAAATTTTCCGTCTGGTGTCATTTACTAAAAAAGCTTGTAAAACATCAACCCTTTGGTGCACAGACAATTGACACAGCTCTTTTTTTTCAGGACAAATTGAACTTTCAGCATATTTGTGTTACATTGATGTCACCTGAATGTAAAATAAGTTATGGGACCATAAAGACAAATGAAAAAATAAATCGGAAATGATTTACCAATTTTACAAATTTACCAACCAAAACTATTGACATTTTTCCAAAAGAAGTCCAGGCGTTTGGGGCCTCATGAAATTCACTGGTGCCAAGCCTCAAAACAGTTCCTATCAGCAATCACACAGAGGGCCACATCACAGGTTTTGCATTTCTATTTTATTTATTCTTTTATTTATGATGTTCTTTTTATTCTTTTATAACATTTATACTACTATAATACTTTTTTACAGTAAATAAATAAATGGCACTTCTCTTTAAGAGACCCTATCATGGATTTTTGAAAATGACTGTTCATATGGTGTGGAATATAGCTCTAAGGGAATGAAAACATCCTGCAAAGATTTATATCTGAAAGTGCAGCGTATATAAAGTTATTGTCTTTCAAAAGTGAGAGTCGACTCTGAGTCTATGAAATGAATTGTTTTTGAAACGAGTCATTAGCTGGTTTGTCGTGAAGTAGATACATATTGGCCGCGCCCAGTTACTGCGCGCGCAGACGGAAGTGTAAACTTGAAGTAGGGTTGAACGATTAATTGCATTTGCGATAAAATCGCGGTTTGATGAAACGCGATTTTGTAATCGACTTGTGAGCGAGTCATTGATTAAATGTGCATAAACTTGCATGTCAAAATGCTTTTATGAGGCGAAATTAATGTAAACACGGTCAGTTCTTAAACCAACAGGACAAACCACATTTACAATTTCAAGAGATATGTGCATTAGTGTGAATGCAGCTTATCATATCTAAACTGAGGGGGAAAATCACTCCAGCTCTCGAATGATAAACATTCAGACAGCCTACTTTTAAATACTGAGACCACTCTTTCTTTATTGCTTGTAATGCTTTTTTTGTTTCTCTTTATTTACTAGCTTTTATATTATGAAGATATATTATTTTATGTAAGCAGATTTAAAATTCTTAACATTGGTTTAATTAAATGTTTTTTTTATAATTATTTTTAAAGTATGTGTTTTTACACATGTAATTAAATACATATTTTAAGTGTTATTAAGATTAATTAATAAAAAAGTAGATCGGATAGTAGTCGGATCATGAGCTGCCTAAAGATTCCCATCCCTACTGTACAATGATTTATTCTCTTTGTCGACTAATACAGAAGGTAAAGAATTTTTTTTTTAAATCGCATATTAAATCGCAATCGCAATATTGGTTAAAAAAAATCGCAATTAGATTATTTTCCATAATCGTTCAGCCCTAACTTGAAGTCTACACATTCAAATACTTCATCATAGCATCATGTCGAGAAGACGCTGTGTTCGACAATGCAAAGATAGTTCAGCCACTTTGTTTTCATTTACCAGGGACGAGCATGTGAAGAATCGGTGGTTAGAGTTCATATTTGCAATGATACCACAACAGTACAACTAGCCCGATTGTGTTCTCATCATTTTAATTACGAATCGTTTAAAAACATAAATGAATTCAAATGTGGATTTGCAAGCGGTTGTTCCTGAAGGAGGGCTCAGTAACTTACTTACCCAGTGTATATGGATCAGCTTCCTCCTATGAATCACAACCTGTAAGTATTATTAATAATTGTTGCTTTTATGGGTTTTGAACGGTTTTGTAGCGTCGGACGCGAGGAGGGAAGGCGCAATAACTATGTGTGTGTGTGTGTAAGTTACGCTCAGCGCAGCTTCTAGGTCTCCAATGTCAATTTTTTTTAAATATGTGAAATGTTTGTCGCTGTTATTGGAGTTGTCATAAAGAATAGAGCGTCTTGTAGTACTGCAGTGCTTTTTCAATATGTTTATGCGTTATGCTAATGAACAGTAACTGACTGGTCTGTCGTCTGACCAATCACCGCCGATTAGCATCACGCAAAAGAGTGGTTTGGAAAAATGAGTCGTTGTAGGAATCATTTGGGAGTCGGTGAGCAAATCAGTTAAAAATAAATGCATATTATAAGACAAATAAAGTGTTTTTTATTCTTGCATGCATGTTAAACTGTTTTTGGGAACTCCTAAAACAAAAATAGGAACATTTCAAATGCTATGATAGGGGCTCTTTAAATCAGGGACGCTCAATCTACAACAGGTGCAATAAATAAACCATAATCAGTCCAGGGTAAAACATGAAGGAAACAATAAAGTAGGAAGGAGTGCCCCCCAGAGGCTCAAGCGGGCACTCCAGACGCAGATCGTCACAGCGGCAAAACTCCTCCGAAGGAAACCTAGAGATGCGGTAAGCGATGGAGAAATCAACAGTTTTCTGCTCAAGAATACGGGTCAAATCGCGTCAAATATTGATTTAGGGACAGATTTTTTTTTTATGAAGCAAATAAGAGACATAACTATTTAAAATTTAACAGCCACTGAATACTTAGTTTTGAAATATTTTACTTTAAAAAACATTTGTCTAAATTTATTTGCTCTGAATTCACCCTTTTGAAATTAGTTTACTTTGGAAACTATGTGTCTGAATTTATTTGTTTCAAATTTACCTCTGAAATGTAAATAGGCCTATGAAAATTCTTAATTTCTATTTTAAAAAACCTGAATTTTGATAAATATTTTTCCAATGCTCACAAATTCAGATTAAAAAAAAAAACTTACAGAATTTCAGATAAAATACGTTCAGGTTGATTAAATTCGACTGCTCAAATTCAGATTGAAAAAATTAAGTTAAATATTCACATTGTAACATCCAGGCTACCCAGGATAGGCCACGCCCCCACCAGGGGAGAAAAACAATCCAACCGTCTCCATTGATTTGCATTGCGAGAGGCTGCCTCCTTGTCATTTATGACTTATAACAAAAAACAAAACAATGTTTAAAAGCTGTGAGACAAGGAGTGCAGCAAACAAGCCAAATAACCCAGAAATTGTTTTTTTTAAGCTGATGGCTACTACTCTGAGAAGCACGCCCGTAATTCATAATTTTAGTCGAATTTGATCAACCTGAATCTATTTTATCTGAATTTCTGTAAGTTGATTTATTTTATTTTTTTCTATCTGAATTTGTGAGCATTGAAAAATATTCATCGAAATTCAGGTTTTTAAAATGGAAATTTTCATAGGCCTGTTTAAAGGTGGAATACCTAAGATTTTTGCATTAAAATATCCCAAAATCATGAAGCCAGTGTTATATTTTTAGTTAAGATGATAACTCACAATATTCCAAATGTTTCAAACAATGTTTAAATCGCAGGAAAATTGAGATTTTAACCAAGGAAACGGGACGTGTGAGCAGGGGTGAGCTGGGAGTCGCCAGTCAATCGCGTCATATCCGCTTACCTCGCTTTCTGCCCATACTACGTGTAGTCCTGGACAAATGCGGTAGTTGTAGTTGTGCGTTAGCGTCTATCAAGCAACAAACGTCAGCTTGTTTCGCGCATTTGTTATTGTAACGGTTACCAGGTGGAGTGCCCTTGAGAGTCACCAGAGGGCACTCCACACCAGATGTTCATGTTTCATTCACAACTACATTTCCCAGAACTCACTGCCTGGACTCATCACTGATCACATTCACCTGTACCTCATTCACTGATTGCATTCACCTGTGTCTCATCCTGTTAGTCTGTCTATATATACCTTGTGTTCACATTCACTGTTTGCGAAGTGTTGTTGTACTGTGTGTCTGCATTTCTGAGCGTTTTCCGTGTTGGTTTTCTGGTTTTTGACTTTGGATTGTTTTTGGATTCTGATTATTGCTGCCTGCCCTGACCTCTGCCTGTTTCTTGGATTCCCATTTTGTATTCTCCATTGTCTTGTCTGCTGATTCTCGACCCTGCCTGTACGACTATTCTTAAATTAAAGCTGCATTTGGATCTTCATCTCCAAGTCTCGGAGTAGTTCATAACAGTTATGGAATGGAGCACAATTATTCTTTTCATTTATTCTCGGGATGTGAACTGTTGGCTGTAAAGGGGGTCGCACACCGGACGAGAAGAGCTGCGCCACGTTTAGGACAACTCCACAGTAACGTTATCGAACACCGGACGCGCACTTTCTCATCAGTGTATGGCCAGCAATATTGTTATGTTTAATGACATGAAAGGAATATAATGTCTGTTCTATGTTATGATTGTACTGTACAATTAAATACAATCGTTGCTGAGTCTGCATTCTGAAAACTTTACCTCAGAGCATCCGTTAACTGAATGAATTGAGAATCTCACCTGAAAAATCTAATAATAACATCAGCAATTGTCATTCAAGCAGCTGATTTCTGTAAATCACTGCAAAACTAAATGCATATTGCAGCATAGGGCGAAGTCAGGATCCATTAGCAACGATTTGAGACAAAAATAATTAATTTTATTTAAAACTATGTAAATGGCGCTCTGTGGCGCAGCAGGATTTTGAACACGGTCCTGATGCGTTGCTGGGCGCCACGGACAGATGCCGAATGGCGCCGCCGGTATGTGTACACTTATAGATTATAATGTGTTTCGAATTTTAAAGATGTGGCGCGACGCGGCGCTGAGCTTCTCGTCTGGTGTGCGACCTCCTTAACGTTAATTTTGTGAAACTGTAGCTTTGGTTGAATACTTACACGACATGAAAAGATGTGTCAAATGTACATTAAATTGATTTTTTATTTTTATAAAGTTACCAAGGAGGACCAGCCACAACTCCTTGCAAGAGACCTGTCCCTTCAAACCGTCTCCACCATATTCGTCCAGTGACTCGTACAGTAACATCTGTGATAACTAATTTACTTTTAAACCTGACTTCTTGTGGTTATTTCAGTTTAATGGAAAACAAGCATGTCATTAAACGCAACGTTTATAGAAATCGAACTTTACCTCATCCATGACAACTAATTTTCGATTCCCGTCTGACTGATTTATCCACGGTGGAGTTGAAAACAACAGTTCCCATCATTCCGCATTCCTCCACGTCGCCATCAAGCAAAGCCGTTGTTGTTTTGAATGTAGCGCCCTCTAGCGGCATCTAAATCTTAGGTATTGTAGCTTTAAAGGTGCAGTGTGGGATTTTTAGCGACATCTAGCAGTTCGGTTGCGAGTTTGCACCAGGTTTTCACTAAGGGCTTAGCCCACTGCTCACCCCTCCCTTTCGAAGAAGCCATTGTTTCTGTACCACAGTCCATTATAAACCACATCATGGATACAGTTTACAAAGCCATAGTCAGGTGAGGATCAAGGGTTTTAATATATAATTTAATATAATAATAGTGATCAGCTGATTGTCTCACAAACGTAACCAGCAGCACATTTCTCCCCACATAGCAAACCCATAATACAGCGAGGGAGAAGAACCACATGAAACTATCCAGCTATATATTTTTTCTAACAGGGTAGTAAAAGTTTAGCTGGCTAATTTGAGCTGTTACTGTGGCTGAACTGGTTAAAGCATAAAGCCTTGTTTAAACTCGATGCGTCCGCATGAGCCCAAAGGTGCGCGCGGCAAAAATGACATGATTGTAACAGCGTGCGCATTTCCGCATCCCATAGACACCATAAACTACACACAATAGGCTTTTTCTCTGATTTTGAAAACTCTTCGCGATCGACTTAGATCTCTTACAAGATCGACGGGTTAGTGATTCCTGTAACATACTGTTTTACGATCAATGACATGAGTACTAATCAGCTGTCTTACGAACATAACAGCACATTTATCCCCACATAACAAACCCATAACACAGCGAGGGAGAACTAAGCTACATGAAACAACCCCAACTACATTTTACACTACTCACAAGGGAAAAGTCACTACTCACAGAGTTTATGGCTAGTTTCTAGCTTTCTGCTGCTTTTCTTTCAAGGTAGTGGCGAAACGCGTTCTGTAGCACTGTGTTTTCGCGCTCGGCTACGGTAGAAATATGACGTCACGATATGGCGACCTTCATAGAAGGGGATTCCCGCGGTTATGGAGATATAAATGTCTCTCTCTCTAAGGTATTAAAAACATTACGGTTTATTAAGTAAGTTCTTTATACACCACTGAAAACATAGTTATGGATGTCATATTGCATTTCTGTTACAGTTTTTCTCAATTGTTTACACACAAATTCTGTAAGTTTGAGACACAATGACCACAACATGTAACTCATTCACCAACCCCCTGAACCAATTCTGATGAACTACAAGCACAATTCCTGCTTTACACTCAAATTGCAGCTCTAAAACACACTTTTTTCAAAACACTACACACAAATTCTCTGCATTTGGCACAATTTTCATGCAGAAAATCTCTTCTTTTCACGAGGAACACACTGACATTCAAATATTCACACTGACTCGTCACATGGACAAACACACGTCACACAGTTTTACAATTAGCAATCAGAGCTTTAGCATAAAATACCAAAACCGAAGAGAGGATGCAGCATAGATTTTTACTGTAACAGCATAAACATTTTTTTCTGTTGTTTTGTATGTAGACCACTGTATGTGCAACTTTGTGTTGATTGGGGTGTATGAAATGTGCGATCTATCTCCCATTGTTTTTGTGGGAAAAATACAGTAAAATATATTTGTTGCCGTGTATGTAAGCAAAAAGGTACGACGCGAAGCGTAGTGCCTGCAACCCCTTCAGCTGTTACTTATTCACGATACAGCACTTGCCTCGAGTACCTTATTGCTTTTATAAAACGGTTGCCACACAATATTAAAATAAAAAACAATGTATTAGTGCAACTTTCATGTAGTTTAATCAATAAAAACATTCCTTCCGCTAGAAAAATATAGTCCTTGACTGTGATCAACAACGTTTCAATGTGTAATATGCAGGAAAGCTCAAATAAAAACAACAAACCATTCTCAAACTTTGTCTCATTCTTTTTATTTTTTTTACAACACAAAATTTGTGAAATTTCCTCACACAAATAGGCATAGCTTATCTTTCAGCAAACTAACAAATAAAATAATAAAAAAAAACACAAGGACATATTTTGATAGATAACAGTTAGGTCTTTAATCTAGTTATTAATTTAGTTGCTAAAATGCTGCCTAACAAGAGATACTTTATTTATTGTTGTTTATTTAAGTTTATTTGAACATTTCCGTACGGAGCCCCTCTAGTCCCACTTTGGTAAAAAAAAAATAATTATAACTATCTTGTGGCCTCCAGATAGTAACTCGTGGCCACAAGATAGTAACTCGTGGCCACAAGATAGTAACTCGTGGCCTCAAGATAGTAACTCGTGGCCACAAGATAGTAACTCGTGGCCACAAGATAGTAACTCGTGGCCTCAAGATAGTAACTCGTGGCCACAAGATAGTAACTCGTGGCCTCAAGATAGTAACTCGTGGCCTCGAGATAGTAACTCGTGGCCTCGAGATAGTAACTCGTGGCCTCAAGATACTAACTCTATCTTGAGGCCACGAGTTAGTATCTTGAGGCCACGAGTTACTATCTTGTGGCCACGAGTTACTATCTTGAGGCCACGAGTTAGTATCTTGAGGCCACGAGTTACTATCTTGTGGCCACGAGTTAGTATCTTGTGGCCACGAGTTAGTATCTTGTGGCCACGAGTTACTATCTTGAGGCCACGAGTTACTATCTTGAGGCCACGAGTTACTATCTTGTGGCCACGAGTTAGTATCTTGTGGCCACGAGTTACTATCTTGTGGCCACGAGTTAGTATCTTGTGGCCACGAGTTACTATCTTGTGGCCACGAGTTAGTATCTTGAGGCCACGAGTTACTATCTTGTGGCCACGAGTTAGTATCTTGAGGCTACGAGTTAGTATCTTGAGGCTACGAGTTAGTATCTTGAGGCCACGAGTTACTATCTTGAGGCCACGAGTTACTATCTTGAGGCCACAAGATAGTTATAATTAATTTTTTTTACCAAAGTGGGACCAGAGGGGCTCCGTATTTCCGTTTATTGTGCACGCATTAAATATTTGACTCATTTCAATCGGCTCCACTGTGTTGATATTTAATCTCCTCTTTAGTTGGGGCTCAGCGCTGTCAGCGGTGTTTTCTGTTACAGCAAGAATGTCACTCCAGTGCTTTCTTTGTTTTAAGTTTGGCCTCCAGTAGCTCTTTACTTTTACACTTATGTCCACTCACAGACATAATTTAAAAAGGCTTAAATGTTTAAAGTAAATTTCGATTTACTAGGTGGCATGACTATGGATAAGTGGTTTGAGGAACAATTTGGATTCTACAAATACGAACTGTCATGCTGAAGTGCTGAAATGTAACACTGACACATTCGAGAATTGAATTGAATTGAAAGCCTTTATTCTCATTGTACACAGTACAATGAGATTTGGAGAGCAACTCTCTAAAAGTGCACACATGAATAACATGCATACATATACAATACATTAGTGCAAGTCTGAGTGTAGGTTGAGTATGGTGACAGCTTTGGGGAAGAAGCTATCCCTGAGTATGTTTGTTCTGGCCCGTATTGACCTGAAGCGCCTGCCTGAGGGCAACAGGTTAAAGAGATGGGAGCCGGGGTGGGTGGTGTCTCTCAGGATGTTTCCTGCTGAGACAACGAGAGTTGTAGATGGCAGTCAAAGAGGGCAGAGGGCAGCCGATTATTTTTTGTGCAGTGTTTGTCACCCTCTGCAGTCGCTTCCTGTCGGCCTCTGTGCAGCTGGAGTGCCACTCTGTCACAGCATAGGTCAACAGGCTTTCGATGGTGGAATGGTAGAAGGTCACCAGCAGCTGAGTTTTTAGTTGTTCCTTCCGGAGGACCTTCAGGAAGTGTAGCCGCTGCTGGGCCTTCTTGACCAGAGCTGTGGTGTTGGCCGACCAGGAGAGGTCTGCAGAGATGTGAATGCCGAGGAATTTGAAGGACTCCACTCGCTCTACACATCCACCGTTGACGTACAGAGAAGACTCGTAATGAAAAAAATACCGTGCAGCAAACCCAATGGGCAGTGAAATGCTTCGGTGACTGGTGTAGTGACAGGTATGTTGGGATTAAGTGCATCGGACAGTTTTATGGTGCTGAAATCTTTAGTAGAAATCGGTGTGTGATGCTCCGTTTTATCACGACCCTCTCTTCTCATTGTCTTTACGACTCCAACGAAAACATTATTGGATGAGGTGAATTTGCTGTCTCTCATCAGACACCAGGACAAACTCAAAGGTGGATCATTCGGGAATCTGTTCAGACCCGCACGTAACACAACATAGCTACTGATCCCATATTTTTCTCCTGTGGAGCTTCTGACAGTTCCGTAGAAGTCACGGATATTAAAGTGCATTGAGTTCCGTCTTGGTGATTTGTTTAAAATCTATGCTGCAACCCTTTTCACTACACCAGTCACCGAAGCATTTCACTGCCCATTGGGTTTGCTGCACGGTATTTTTTTCATTACGAGTCTTCTCGAATGTGTCAATGTTACATTTCAGCACTTCAGCATGACTGTTCGTATTTGTAGATGTCTCTCCAAATTGTTCCTCAAACCACTTATCCATCGTCATGTCACCTATAAATCGAAATTTACTTTAAACATTTTAGCCTTTTTAATTCTTAAGTTTTTTTTCTATGTTTAGCCTATGTTGATATGTGTGGTTGCTAAGGGTGTTGCTAAGGGCGCAGTGATAAATAGAACCGTTGGGTGAAGCGGTCATAACCGTGTTTTTTCGTGAATAAAGCACAGCTCTTGACCAATCAGAATCAAGGATTGGAACTAACCGTTTTATAATTCTGGGTATAAAAACAATATTCTCAAATATTTTACAACACACTTATGTATGTAATGTCTGTAGTAAGTGTAACCCTGAACAAAAAAGGCCCAATTCATTATGATGAATGGAGAAGAAGTGTTTTCCATTGATCATAGTGTTTTACATTGAGCACATCAGTGTTCAACTAGTTCTTATAAATGTCTATTCATATGATGGTTTGTGTGTGTCATTTGAAAACAAAATAACATTTTGAGAATATATAACATTGTTTTGAATGTAAAGTTTCATTTTGCACTAGAATTGAGGGGTTTTGCCGATTGTGTGTGTGTTTAGATTTGTGTGTAGAGTTCTGAGAGTATGAGGCATACTTGCAGGAAATGTGTGTGAACAATCTGTAAAAAACTGTAATAGATACTCAACTTTTTGACATTGCACATTGCACCTTTAAATTTCAGAGGTAAATTCGAAACAAATAAATTCAGATGCATGGTTTCCAAAGTAAAATAATTTCAAAGGGGTGAATTCCGAGCAAATAAATTCAGACAAATGTTTTTAAAAATAAAATTGAATACAAAACGTCTCGGTTACGGATGTAACCCTCGTTCCCTGAGTAGGGAACGGAGACGTTACGTCAGAAGTGACGAGAATGGGGGTTTCGCCTAGAAAGCCAATCCTCTTCGAGTATTAAAAAACGAGCCAATGGCAAAGAAATGCCATGGGTCTGCGGAATTTGCATAGCGTATCTCCACCTCACCCCGTGAGTATAAAAGGAGGAAGCGGACGCCACCGCAGTATGTCTTCGCTGAGGAGCCGAGACTGAACTCAGGCGTCTACCCAGCGGTACAGCAGAAGCGGCAAGGAGACATAACGTCTCCGTTCCCTACTCAGGGAACGAGGGTTACATCCGTAACCGAGACGTTCCCTTTCGTAGTCACTTCGAGTTACGTCAGAAGTGACGAGAATGGGGGTCTGTGCCATCACTGGACCATCTTCAAGCTGTCTTCCAGTGCCTTGCGAAAGTCTGGACTCCTGGCCTAATTACCCCAGGAGAGACCTACTTTAACCCCCTGAGCCCGACGGCATCGTCGACGATGCCACACGTCACCTCCGATTAATGTTTACATAACTCGATGACAGATTTATCGATTTTCTTACCGTTTTTTCCAGCAGAAAGCTAACGAGCTAGCCATCACGGGGGTGTCTTTGGGTGTCTTTTGTCTTTCTAGCCTTTACAGAAGGTTTTCTATCCAGCCTGGAACTTGTGCTTCCTTTCAGAGGTTTTCAGCAATAAATCCAAACGCTTTGTCAAACTTTGATAATCTTGAAGTCCATAATTCATAAATATTCGGTCATTTTTGCCGCTAGCTCGATGCTAGCGGCCATTCTGGATATCACGTGATGTTTTCACGTGATGGTTTTTGACCAATTACAGGCTGATCCGTCGTAAACATTGGTGTGCGTCATGACGCATGAACCAAGCGCTGATAAAGTGGAAAGAGATAGAGACGCACGGAGACGCGCGATTCACAGAGAAACACAGAGAAATGCAGAGAAATGGACGTAAATAAAGCGCTTGTCTATTTTGGTGCATTGCAGGATGATAGATTTTCAGGAAAACAGAGCTTTTTGACAGATGAGGAACTAGATTACCAGGATAGACCCAGCTGAAGTGCCATTTATTTATTTACTGTAAAAAAGTATTATAGTAGTATAAATGTATTATAAAAGAATAAAAAGAACATAATAAATAAATAAAAGAATAAATAAAATAGAAATGCAAAACCTGTGATGTGGCCCTCTGTGTGATTCCTGATAGGAACTGTTTTGAGGCTTGGCACCAGTGAATTTCATGAGGCCCCAAACGCCTGGACTTCTTTTGGAAAAATGTCAATAGTTTTGGTTCTGTACAAGTTATAATGTTTATTCCTGTGCTCCAGGACTCCAAAGACATGAACAAACTATTTTCCAGAGGAAAATTGCTTAGCTTTAATTTATTTGTGTGTGATTTCAATAAATATTTGAGTGATTCCATTTCCGATTTATTTTTTCATTTGTCTTTGTGGTCCCATAACTTATTTTACATTCAGGTGACGTCAATGTAACACAAATATGCTGAAAGTTCAATTTGTCCTGAAAAAAAAGAGGTGTGTCAATTGTCTGTGCACCAAAGGGTTGATATTTTACAAGTTTTTTTAGTAAATGACACCAGACGGAAAATTTATTGTAAAAATACCCTTAGGTCTCAGAGGGTTAACACAGGAATACCAAGGTACACTGGGAAACATATCCCGGAAGGGACATGCTACCAGATGCCTGCCGAAGGAGGACTTAAGAATACACATATGGCCCCGTAGGAACTACATATGGAGATCACCGGAGCACCAACCGACGGGTGGCTAAAACGTAGCTCCAGGAGTGGCAGATGGCTGCCAAGGGAAGACACATGCTCTGAGAGTCTTACAGTGGAAATACACATGTGGGGGTTACTAGCAGGAACCATGCACACGGAGGCACCTAACCGACGCCCAAGCCATACACAGGCGTCAGTATCAACAGTGCTGGAGGAACTCAGGTCTTCCGTAGAAGGCTCAGCTGAGACAATCGCACTTATCCAGTCGGTGGAGTGGAATGGCGAGCAAGCGAAGACACCTGAGCGGGTCCAGTACTGGCCGGTTGAGCGAGCACAAGAGAGGACACAGGCTCCACTCGAAGATTATAAAATCTAGCGAACGTGTTGGGTGTCGCCCAGCCTGCAGCTCTGCAGATGTCTGCTAGCGAGGCGCCATGCGCTAGAACCCAAGAGGAAGCCACACTCCGGGTGGAGTGGGCCGTCACACCAAGGGGGCACGGACGACCTTGCTGCTGGTAAGCCAAGGCAATGGTGTCCACAATCCAGTGAGACAACCTTTGCTTTGAGAGAGCCCTTCCCTTCTGGCTCCCACCATAACAGACAAAGAGCTGGTCTGAGGTCCTGAAACACTGCGTTCTGTCTACGTAAGCACGGAGGGCGCGTACTGTACAGAGCAGTGCCAAGGCTGGGTCTGCCTCCTCCAGGGGCAGCGCTTGCAGGTTCACTACCTGATCCCGGAAGGGAGTGGTAGGAACCTTGGGCACATATCCAGGCCGGGGTCTCAGGATCACGTGAGAGTAGCCCGGCCCGAATTCAAGGCACGCTTCGTCAACGGAAAATGCGTGCAGGTCCCCTACCCTCTTGATGGAGGCCAGTGCAACCAGGAGCGCTGTCTTAAGCGACAGGAACTTAATCTCGACTGATTGCAGAGGCTCAAAGGGAGGCCTCTGCAGGGCGCTTAAAACCACTGAGAGGTCCCAAGAGGGAACGAGAGGAGGGCGAGGAGGATTCAGTCTCCTCGCTCCTCTCAGGAACCTGATGATCAGGTCGTGCTTCCCCAGAGACTTACCTTCAACTGCTTCGTGATATGCGGCAATGGCAGCCACATACACCTTCAGGGTGGAGGGAGACAGCCTTCGCTCCAACCCATCTTGCAGGAAGGAAAGCACGACACTGATCGAGCATCTCCGGGGGTCTTCTCGGCGTGAAAAACACCAGTTGACAAAGAGGTTCCACTTCAACGCATAGACGTGTCTAGTGGACGACGCTCTAGCGGAAGTGATAGTAGCCACCACCGCAGGTGGCAGGGTACTTAAACCTGCCTCGACCCGTCCAGGAGCCAAACATGTAACTTCCAAAGATCGGGTCGAGGGTGCCACAGGGTGCCCCGTCCCTGAGAAAGGAGGTCCTTCCTCAGAGGAATTGGCCAAGGAGGTGCTGTCGCGAGGAGTATCAGTTCGGAGAACCAGGTCTTGGTGGGCCAGTATGGGGCGACCAAAATGACCTGCTCCTCATCCTCCTTGATCTTGCACATAGTACGTGCAAGAAGGCTCACTGGGGGAAATGCATATTTGGAGGAGACTGTGCGAACTGAATCGCATAGCCGAGCCTGATAGTTCGGGCGACCCAACAGGACAGATTGGGGAGCTCTAACCAAGCCCCCAAACTGATCCAGTGGAATCATATTCCTGCGGTTTCCTCCACAACGCGGCCCGGGTGAAGGCTGCTGCTGGGGCCGTGCGGGAGGGGGGGGAACCGCAGGAGGGCGTCCTCGGCGGCGAGCATGCTGAGGCGTCTGTGCCGACGGCTGGGTGGAGGCAGCAGCTGGCCGTCGGGGCAGCCCAAAACCAATCGTCCAACCGCGAGCGAACGGGACAGGGCGGAGGGTTCCACTCTAGCCCGATGCTCGCGGCTGCCCGAGACAGCATAGCAGTCATTTCGGGATCCGATACGGGCAACGCTGAGACTCCCGAGGGACGCAACGCAGCCGCATCATCACTTCCCAATGACTCAGGCTCGCCTTGTGATGCCGCGATCGACATCGCATCCTCCTCTGGAGCGCCGAAAGAAACACGCGGGACCTCCGTAGAAAGCCCCGTCTGAATCCTCGCGGCACTCGCGGGTTGCAACACTGGAGAGGGGGGCGTGGTCCGAGGACGTGTCGTCGGATCACTCCACACCGTAACCCTCAGATCACCCGGTCCCCCAGCTGAACTACTAGCCCTGTTAGAGGAAGCAGAACGGGTGGTGGATGCGGGGACTCTCACTTTCAGATCATTGAGTCTCGATCTCAGTGTAGCGATGGTCATGTTCCCACAGAAAGAACATGAGTCATCCACGAGTGCTGCTTTTGCATGCTCAAAGCCCAGACACACAAAACAACACTCGTGCCCATCAGAGGATGACAGATAACGACCGCAACCAGAAAAACACGGGCGAGACATCTTTAAAAAGACGCGCACCGTGCACTCTTTTAGGAGAGGAAGCTCTGCAGCGCTGAGGCGACCAGGGAGAAAACACCAAGTCCGGCAGACCGCAACACAGACCGCAGGCAAAGTGAAGACTCGCTGGGTACCGCCGTCACACCAACACTGGAGAGCCGCTCGTCACTTGTGAGTCACTTGTAACTCAGATCTTTTGGCTTGTGGAGTGAAGATATGCTCTTGGCTCCGAAGCGAAAACATACTGCGGTGGCGTCAGCTTCCTCCTTTTATACTCACGGGGTGAGGCGGAGATACGCTATGCAAATTCCGCAGACCCATGGCATTTCTTTGCCATTGGCTAATTTTTTAATACTCGAAGAGGATTGGCTTTCTAGGCGAAACCACCATTCTCGTCACTTCTGACGTAACTCGAAGTGACTACGAAAGGGAACTAGTATTCAAAACTAGTATTCAAAACTAGTAAAAGTATTCAGTGGCTGTTAAATTTCAAATAGTTATGTCTCTCATTTGCTTCCATACTTTTACAATACTGTATGACAATCACGGGATAAAAGGCAAAGATAATCGTTAGTGTGTGTGTGTGTGTGTGTGCGTGTGTGTGTGTGTGTGTGTGTGTGTGTGTGTGTGTGTGTGTGTGTGTGTGTGTGTGTGTGTGTGAGTGTAAGAGAGAGAGAGAGAGAGATGAGAGTGTGTTAGTGTGTGTGAGAGAGAGAGATGAGAGTGTGTTAGTGTGTGTGTGTGAGAGAGAGATGAGAGTGTGTTAGTGTGTGTGAGAGAGAGAGATGAGAGTGTGTTAGTGTGTGTGTGTGTGTGAGAGAGAGAGAGAGAGAGAGAGAGAGAGAGATGAGAGTGTTTTAGTGTGTGTGAGAGAGAGAGAGGAGTGTGTTAGTGTTAGAGAGAGAGAGACTGTTTTTGACACTTAAAGCAATTTATTCCATCATTAAATTAAAAAAAAAACAATTATTTAGTATTCCGTCATAGTGACTATAACAAACAATTCACTCTGTCTCAGTGTATTACAGTTGTTTTACTATCAATGCCAATGGCGAGAGAATTTAGCTTTGCTGTGGACAAATCACCTTACTTTGCATGGGGGTAAAAATAAGTCTCATAAGACACTTGAGTAAAGGCTTGTGTGTTTTGTGTCTTAATCAACCTTTCCCACACACATATAAATTATAACTCGTACTCAACGCTCTCTCCATTTCAGCAAATGAGGTTTTGTGAAGGCCTCTCCTGTTGTTTTGGTGCTTTTCAACATGCACGTGCACCCCCTGCTGGTAAAGCCGTCTAACAGCAGATAGAGAGTATGCTCAGTAATCTACTGCTTTTCCTGCAGTTTCTGGATGTCACCGTTGAATTTACTGTTGAATTTGAACCACTGAATTTGTGAAAGCGAATTTTCAAGGCGAAATAAAATGGACCGAAAATTGCCTGTTGAATAATATAGGTTGTATTTTTAAACAGTTTGAAAATTTTGGAAGTGAAATATGAAAGGTGAATATGGATTATTGAATTTTTAATAATGAAAAATGTTTTTAATTGAAATATTCACAGCTTAAATATTCAACCATGTTGAATTTCAGCCCATAAAAATGTAAGCCTTAAAAATACAATGGATTAAAATGCAAGCAGGGTTAACGCAATGCTTTTTTTTTTTTTTTTTTTTGAATTGGTGCAATTCAACATGCTTTTTGTTTCAAAAACATAAGACATTATTTTACTTCCATACACTTCCACCTCACATTCAGCCAATCACACGCTCCGAAAGCACATTTCTACCTCACATTATGCCAATCACACGCACCCGAAGGCACGGTTCTACCTCACATTCAGCCAATCACACGCACCGAAAGCACGCTTCTACCGCACATTCAGCCAATCACACGCACCGAAAGTACATACCTCACATTATGCCAATCACACACACCGAAGGCACGGTTCTACCGCACATTCAGCTAATCACACGCTCCAAAAGCACGCTTCTACAGCACATTCAGCCAATCACACGCTCTGAAAGCACACGCTTCTACCTCACATTCAGCTAATCACACGCTAGGAATGCTCCCTTCTACCGCACATTCAGCCAATCACATGCTCCGAAGGCACGCTTCCACCTCACATTCAGCCAATCACACGCTCCGAAGGCACAGTTCTACCTCAAATATTGTATGTATACATGCATACAAGAATCAAAAGTTTAAACTAAAACACTCAATATTCATTTATTCACTCAATATATCAGTATATATTTATACGCAATATCTCACAGAGTGTAATTTCACAATAAATTTCTGCAAACATTTTCACTTTAGTATTTTGTGATCTGATGAAATGAAGATGAAGATCTCTCTTCCTCTGTTTTATTTGATGATGAAGATGATGTGACTTTACAGAATAGAGTCCCTAATTTTCTTCATTCTCTCTCTCTCTCTCTCTCTCTCTGCTAATGTAGGTTAAGATCCTGTTATATGACAGATGAAGGTTGTTCTGATGTGACTTCAGCTCTGAAATCAAACCCGTCACACCTGAGAGAGCTGGACCTGAGCGTGAATAATCTAGGAGACTCTGGAGTGAAAAACCTCAGTGATCTACTGATGAACCCACAATTCAAGCTGGAGAAACTACAGTTAGTGTCATTATACTGTACAGCAATTACAGTGTGACTGAAGTTTATTTATTTGAAGACGGCAGGGCTTTTGTTTCATTGGTTATAGCAGTGCACTTTCTGGGTTTCCCTATTGCTCACATTTTTACGTTTTGTTGATCTACACTGTGTGTAATTATTCTGTGGCTTAGTAAATATCACATTAAAATTTAACTTTGTTAACTTAATAAAATCTCTGAATATCATTTGCTTGATTGTTTGAGCTAAACGTACCAAAATAATTGACTAAAAATCCAACAGTTAATTTCATCTAAAATTTACAGTTATATTTATTTATTTTTTTCACTATTAGAATTTATTATTTGACTAACCAATAATTTATGTATAATACACTTAACACAATTGTGAAATTTCTATCAAAATATTTGAGATTGGAGAATTAAACTTATTTGTTTCAAGAACTACAAATATTACTTAATTCAAATCAATATCATAAATATATTTAACACACTCTTGAAAGATTGAGCAGATTTACTCAGTTAAAACAATTTTATTTGTTAATGTACAGATGCAGTTACTCAGATCTACTTAATTTTTTTACTTACATTTGCTCAGTTTATACAGTGTATTGTAATTGATTTCACTACTTTAAAATGTAATCAATATTTTTGATTGTTTCACCAAAATAAATTAGTAAACCATATAAAACCTTTTACAGTGTAGATAGTAATTGTTTAATTCCCAATATCTGATACAATGTACTGATTGTGTACACACAGAAATCTGCCTTTTCAACAGAGAATAAAGAAGAGAGATGACAAATAAATAGTTAGAAATGAAAGAGAAGAAACAGTGTCTTCCAGCGCACAGAACTAGTGTGACTGGGTTTTAAAACAGACTATTGGAAACTAAATGCTGCTGGATCTCTTCAATAAGATGATCATCATAGATGTGAACTATTGTTATTTCTACGTCTTCAGTCTGTATAGATGCAGTATTACAGAGAAACAGAGTCTCATCATGACTTCAGCTCTGAAATCAAACCCGTCACACCTGAGAGAGCTGGACCTGAGCAGAAATAAACTAGGAAACGCAGGAGTGAAGCACTTATGTGCCGTACTGAAGGATCCACACTGTAAACTGGAGAGATTGAGGTCAGTCACATTCACATACAAGAATCAAAATGCTTAAAATCACTTCAGCTGTATAAACTAAAACACAACATTATATTTGTACAAACATTTTCACCTTATTATTTTGTGATCTGGTGAAATAAAGATGAAGATCTCTCTTCCTCTGTTTGTTTTATTTGCTGATGAAGATGATGTGACTTTACAGAATAAAGAGTCTCTTATTTTCTTCACACTCTCTCTCTCTCTCTCTCTCTCTCTCTCTCTCTCTCTCTCTCTCTCTCTCTCTCTCTGCTATTGTAGGTTACGCTGGTGTGATATGACAGATGAAGGTTGTTCTGATGTGACTTCAGCTCTGAAATCAAACCCGTCACACCTGAGAGAGCTGGACCTGAGCAGGAATAAACTAGGAGACTCTGGAGTGAAAAACCTCAGTGATCTACTGATGAACCCACAATTCAAGCTGGAGAAACTACAGTTAGTGTCATTATACTGTACAGTAATTACAGCAGTGGTGGGCCGTGCATTTCACACTTAGTCCTTCTGTCCTACCTGAATTAATAACTTTTAATAGTGTATCAGCGCAAAGACTCTCTATAATTGTTGTTTTTATTTTGCACCGGCAGTTATTGGATTATGCGGTGAGTTCGGGAGAGGCCGGTAGAGAGAAACGAGCGTGTGAGTTCGGCTGGTGCGTTTGTAAAGTGGTTCTTGCGTTCCGAATCCGATTATAAGTTCAGAAACGGAGCCTCACTTATCTTGTCGTTCAAGGGTTACAATAGTCCCTTTTCAGACGTTACAATAGTATGAATGTTTGAAAAAAATTAAGTTTTGATCATAAATTTATACAAAAATTAAGAAGAAAATCATATTCTCCACGGGGGAAAAAGCATATACTCACCAAAACTACAGATTATTTTTTTTACACAAAATCCATCCTTATTTCTTTCCTCAAGAAGACTTCAATTACTGTCGTACAGGTTCTAACTGCGTTTCAGTTCCAATAATGTCGTGTCTGTCTCGTCTTATTTCTAGCATAAGTTTTAATTCGCTTCATGGCTGAGAGTGCCTGTTCGACAGAAGCACACAGTCACCGCAAAACATGACGATGTGTACAGCTGCCCCATGCTCTCACACAGAGTTTTAACCGAAATCAACGAGATCAGCGGGACTTTTGCCTTCAAAATCATTTGTGGCATAACTTACATTAATCTGTTCTGTTTTAACCCAGAGAGATCGAATAGAGTCCCGTGCTCTGCGTTTAGCTCAGGCTGAATAAGGGACTTTTTCTGCTGGGGGTCGAGGAGGGAAAGAAACATTAATTTGTGAGTTGAAATCTATTACATCTACAGGAATATATTTTAGTTTATGCAGTTTGCTACAGATGCGGATACTACCAGTAATAGTAAGCGCTCTGTACGCGCATCCAATCAAAGAACGAGAAAATACAGATGTTATTATACGCCTGCTAGATGGCCCCGCTGCAGTCAAAGTGAAATCTGATTGGCTGATTAAATCTGACGGATTATTTGATTGGTTAAAGAAACAGTTTCATTGCCTTTCATTTTAAGCTACAGGCGCCTGCACTGTCGATTCTGAAGGCCTCCAGGCTAGGGGTGTAACGGTACATGTATTCGTATTGAACCGTTTCGGTTCAAGGCTTCCGGTTCGGTACGCATACAAACCGAACGATTGCTTGGACCATTTTTCTTGCCGGCAAAATTCGTGCCAGCCGCGTGGCCAACACAACGTTGCGCAACATCCAAATGGCAAGGGTAATGAAAGCAGAAAGAAACTGCGCTCCTCGTTATCTGCTTCACGGATCGTTTATCAGTTCGGACCAGCAACATCTGTGCAGCGCGAGCCAATCTTGATCAAGCAACACTGTTTCCACACCGCGCCAAGAGATCCGGTAAAGAAAACATTTGAATTCGCCACTGAGGTAATAACATCGCTGCGAGATCTAGTGAGATGCATTCACATTCCGTTATTAACCATAGATCTCTATTAGATCAAACAGCGCTGTCATGGAAACCAGGAGAAACATTGTGCCGTGAATGAACTAGTACTTTACGTCCACAGACCAGCAACATTCACCATGGATTTAATATAGTAACACTAACTGGAACCAGTTTGGCTGGAATGGTGAAATGCTTTCAAGTACTTCACACATCTTTTTCCAGCACTTCAAAATTCAAATATTATATAAATAAATATATATTTAAATGTTATTTTTAATGTGATGACCAAAACATTATTTGTTCATCCTTCAAAGATGACCCCTATTTATAAACCTGAAAGTTTCAAGATCTAGGAAAACTCACACTTATTTAAAAATATTTTTTCTTTAAACAAATAGGAAATTTCTCTGGCATTTCTTTCTTTTTGCTGTATCGAAAACGTACCGAACCGTGACTTTAAAACCGAGGTACGTACCGAACCGTGATCTTTGTGTACCGTTACACCCCTACTCCAGGCAGATTTATTTGACCCGGCAACACATGATGGCTGAAATATGATTGGATACAAGCTCTAACATAAAAACACAATACTGGAAGCAGCGCAACCAAGAGAAAAGCTATGAAATTAAGAGAATGAACTATTGGGAATAATTTAATATTCATGCAAAAAATATATTAAAGTGCAAGTCAGTGATTCTGATAGTGTTTAGGCCAGCAGAGAAGGCCTTGCTGGCCCTGATGGCCCACCACTGAATTACAGTGTGACTGAAGTTTATTTATTTGAAGACAGCAGGGCTTATGTTTCATTGGTTATAGCAGTGCACTTTCTGGGTTTCCCTATACACATTTTGTGTGCTTTTTTTTCTAGTTAGCTTATAAAGTGTATTGTAATTGATTTCACTGCTTTAAAATTGAATTAATATTTTTGAGTGTGAACATTTTTCACCAAAGAAATGTAGTAAATCATATAAAACTTTGTGTAGATAGTAATTGTTTAATTCCCAACATCTGATACAATGTACTGATTGTGTACATTCAGAAGTCTGCCTTTTCAACAGAGAATAAAGAAGAGAGACGTCAAATAAATAGTTAGAAATGAAAGAGAAGAAACAGTGTCTTCCAGCGCACAGAACTAGTGTGACTGGGTTTAAAACAGACTATTGGAAACTAAATGCTGCTGTAGCTCTTCAATAAGATGATCATCATAGATGTGAACTATTGTTATTTCTCTGTCTTCAGTCTGAATAGATGCAGTATTACAGAGGAACAGAGTCTCATCCTGACTTCAGCTCTGAAATCAAACCCGTCACACCTGAGAGAGCTGGACCTGAGCGTGAATAATCTAGGAGACTCAGGAGTGAAGCACTTATGTGCCGTACTGAAGGATTCACACTGTAAACTGGAGAGATTGAGGTCAGTCACATTCACATACAAGAATCAAAATGCTTAAAATCACTTCAACTGTTTAAACTAAAACACATTAACATTATATTTGAACGAACATTTCCACCTTATTATTTTGTGATCTGGTGAAATAAAGATGAAGATCTCTCTTCCTCTGTCTGTTTTATTAGCTGATGAAGATGATGATGAAGTCTGATGATGAAGTCTCTTATTTTCTTCATTCTCTCTCTCTCTCTCTGCTAATGTAGGTTAAGATACTGTGATATGACACATGAAGGTTGTTCTGATGTGACTTCAGCTCTGGAATCAAACCCGTCACACCTGAGAGAGCTGGATCAGAGCGTGAATAAACTAGGAGACTCAGGAGTGAAAAACCTCAGTGATCTACTGATGAACCCACAATTCAAGCTGGAGAAACTACAGTTAGTGTCATTATACTGTACAGCAATTACAGTGTGACTGAAGTTTATTTATTTGAAGACAGCAGGGCTTATGTTTCATTGGTTATAGCAGTGCACTTTCTGGGTTTATTAAACTAAAACACTTTATTCTCAATATCTGACAGTAGCCATGTTTTCATCCACTTGTCAATCGAATTATTTGAAGTTCGGTAAAAAAAACACATGCGAATAAAGCTGGTGAAAGTGTGTTTCCATCAAACGGCTTTAAAGCGAATAAAAACCTGTACGTAATGACGTCACATGCTGTTTTGCGATCAAACTGGTATATCGAATTGATTTGAGACATTTTAAGATGTTTCCATTCACTTTCGCACTGAATCGAACAACATTCAAGCAAACTTTTGCGAACAAAGTTTTGTTAGACAAAACGGATTGCGCCATCTACCAACAAATTCACAAGTTGAAGCCTAATAATGCTTATTATGTGCAGTTGATAGCGACATATGTATGGGATAATGTATGCGAGGCGGTTGTTGAAGCGGTTGTATTCACTATAACAACCGCGTCGCTATATATTATCCTGCTCATCAACCAAATAAATAAATCAATTATTTGACACAAAATATTGACTTAAAAACGAGTTTATTGATTTAAAAACGAGTATTGCTTCTGCTAAAGAAAATAGTCTGTTCCGTCTCTGAACTGCGTCCATGGCAACGGTGTGCTATAGCAACGCCGCAGTCTGTTAACAAGAAATAACAGACCACATTATACATTAGAACTCAACCAAGCCACGTAAAAACAAGCAAAACTAACCTAAGAAAACAACGACGCTATAAACATTGCAATGATGATGCCGATGCACGTAAATGCCCGACGACAGCGGAGGTGACTATATGGTGTGGGAACGAGCGCTCCATCAGTTCTGGGAGATTGTGGTTTACGGAAACCCTTTGGTTGAAGCATTTTTTTTTTTGCTTTGTCCACTTACATCCGTCTTTGTTGACATCCGCCATGTGTGCGCAAACACACTGGCCGGAAATGAACTCGTCTTCTGGCGTGTTGCAACCATAAAAGGGCATTAAACTTAATTGCAATTCATTATTTATTCGGCAAATAACGTTTCCATCAGCTTTTATCGCATTAGCTGTATATCGATCAAGAGAAAATCCGATGAGACCGAACGTATTTCATTTTAGTCGATTTTCATGAAATTTCATCGAATTTTACTGTTTCCATAAGGCATTTTTCATTCGATATCACTTAATTCGGATAAAAAAGTGTCGATGGAAACATGGCTAGTGAGTCTGAGTTCACATTATATTTGTGTAAAATTCTTCACATTCATGATTCGTTTGTAAGATAATCTCTCTTCCTCTGTTTGTGTCTCTCTAGTCTACAGTGCTGTAGCATTACAGATGTTTCTTCTTTAACTCAGTCTTTGACGAACTCAAAAGCTCTGCAGTTTTTAAAAGAGCTTGATCTGAGACTGAATGCGATAGGAGACTCAAAGCAGCGGCTCAGAGTCGAGCTACGAGACTCAAACTGTGTCCTGAGGTGAGGAAACATCACTGAGATATTAAAGACATCTTCATTTACCTCTGATATGTGAACAATCCTTTCAAATATTCGTGAAAGGAAATTATCATTAAGATTTGTTGCAACAAAGGGTTTGTGTGAGAACTGTAGCAAATGCAACATATAATAATATACAAAATGTATTAAAGGGGGCCGAAGGCCAATTTAGCTCAAAGGGAAATGATTCATTGATTCATTGAATCTATGGAACCAAATCACTGAACCGAGCAAATGACTCGTTTGGAGTTCATTTGAACGGGCGGTAATTTGCAAGGATATAAATACCAAATCTATAGTGAAACACTATGTCTTAGCAAGGTAACTTTAGATCGAACAGTACAAGACATTAAATGTGCAAACACAACACAAGGCAATTATCTTTTCAAATATATGGGAGACTTTATTAGCTATTCTAAACACAACTAAGGTCTAAACATAATCACGCACACACACACACACATTCATACAGTCGCGAAAGGGAAAGAGTGAGTTGGAAAGAGTGAGAGAAAGTTTCAACTTTCTATATGCACGTAAGACATGACCTGAAAGGACCACCAAGCATTAATTTGAACCTTCGTTTCTTAGAGAGGTTATTCAATTAACATTAAAGCACCAGTTCAGTTAGAGCCTGGAGTACTTGCGCTTTGTAGTGGCTGAGGGGAATTCCTTTGTTGCGTTGCATAGAAGGGCGGTTCCCTGGCCGGGTCCGCTGCGGCGGGTCCTTGAAGTGCAGGGATGGAAGATCCTGAGCTCGCCGGTCACGTGTGACTAGCAGCCGAATGAAAAGTCTTTACGATTTCGAAGCGCGTTGCAGGAAGACGTTTAAAAACGAACTTTGCAGCAAGCTTAACTTTGAAACGAGACTTTTACGAAAAAGGAAATAAAGGAAAGAAATTAAAGTAAGGCGAGTTAGATGGCTTAAATGAAGCTGTTTTAACCCCGATCTGGATGGGTTATTGTGTCTGCTGGTCGAATTTGGTCTAGCCGATGTAGAAGCATGTGAACACGCTCTTTGTTTCAGGGAGAAGCAAGAACAGAACACTCTCTTGCTGGTTTTAGAGAGAGGCACGAACTTAACAGTTACAGAACTGAACGAACTGAACTGAACACAAAACATGAAGTCTTGTTCCTTTGTTCGGATCTTTAACTTAAACTCTAGTCCAACCTCCTAGAAACTTCTGGCCAATTGGAGGCGGATCTACTTCTTGCTTATCATAATTTATGCATGGTCTGTGAGCTGGTCTCCAGCACTTAGCAGAGAGACAAAAGACCATAGTTTAAACCTTATGATTATTATAATCATAAAACAAAACCTTTTACGCAGATTTCAATCAAGCCATCTTTTGAATTACGAGAATACGATTCGTTTAAGATTAAACAAGGCATTCACACTTCTAATGGTTGTATGACAATTACAAGAGTTATTAAGTAACATCAATTACATGATTAATATGTGATCTAAGCATAATAACACATGAAGTGTAGGAACAACAAGAATTATGATTGGTTATAAGTCCAAGAATTGTTCTGTGGTGAGTTTATATGATTTTATGCGTGAGATCTCAGAGAGATCTCAACAGTGAGGTCGTGGTAGGTTCAAGGAGTAGGGGTAGAGGAAAGGTGTTCTGTGTAACATCTCTGTCAGGGGATCAAAGGGGTCTTTGTTGTGAGCCTCTCGTTCCACCATTTTGGAGCCGATTTGTCTTAGTAAAACATTAACATATTGACACGTTCGTCCTGTTTAGTGCCCATCTCTTGGGCCTGTGGGGCAATAAAAGTCTCCTGAGGGGGTTTTATTATCCCCTAAAGCAAACCCTTGGCGCCGTTCCGTGACTCTGGAATGTGGGCTCCAGAACTTTTGGAGTGTTGAAGCCATGTGAATTAATCCCATGACAGATTAATTTGATTAAGTTGTGTTTGATTCGCCTCGATTCTCTACAGAACATAATGTGAAGTTATTGAAATGTTGAACACAAAGGAGGAAAGAGAAGAAAAGCTCACTGTCACAGCTTTATACATCAACACCTGCTTTATGAACTGTGTCAGTAGAAGTGAATCATTTGAGTGTGAAACAGACTTGGTCAGATTGTAGGAAACGCTGCACTCCTGCTAAAATCAGTGCAGTTCCAGCTTCAGCTCACATGAGCAATGTCTCTGTCTCTAGTGTGTTTTTACTGTGACAAGCAACACGTCACACTACTCGACACTTACTTTACTCTCAGTTATTTACTAAGAGCCTACAAACATGTTTAAACTAAAAGACAAACGGCTTTAACTAAAGGTTTGTGTTTAACTCAAAATAACATTAGTATTTGCTCGCTGTGGTTTATTCCATACGCCGTACACTCATTAGTTTCTCCTTTACAGAGACTCAATAGGAGTCGCACCGACACGCACAGACACACATATGAACATGATTCAGGCTTTTCATCTATTATATTTAAAAACACAAATATCTCTATCCAAGATCATGTAAAGTCAGTAATTAATCTGATTACAGGAATTCAATTTAACTTACTTTTACTGAAGAAAAACAGCACTTTGTTCCACTGAACACTGATTGTTTTCTCTTCTATTCCACTTTACAGGGTAGATGAAGATCGATCATAAAACATCAGTGGATTTACATCAAGGTTTAAATCTGTGAAACGGAGATGAGAGGAGCAGAAACCATCAGGTGATCCACAGAAGAGTCTCACTGCTGTCTATGAGGAGAAATACATGTGTAAATGTGTTTCATACAGGTGGAAGAGACTCAGACTTCACTATTAAATAAAGCAGCGTGTGTGTTAGCATGCGTATTAGAAACATGTGATATTGAATGATTAATGTTGGTTTATTATTCAGCCAAATGATGGTTTAGTTGTAATTAAAGGTGGAACAGAGGAAGAAGCTCAGATGAGTGTCAGCAGAAATCTTCACTATCAGGCCTGCAAATATAATAATGTTTAGACTAAACTCATCCAGAATTATTCAAATATTTCTAATTACATGAACGTGATTGTCAAGTATAGCACATAAATGTTTCAAAAGATATAAAGTTTGCATACATTATCTCTCTAACATTTTATACACAGAATATGTTTATTGTTATTGTTTTATTGTATATGAAGTTAGTTATTTGTGTGTGCGTGTTGCTGATGCACAGATGTACAGTATATTGTGTTTGTTCAGTGGATGAAGTCTCTTCTCCTCTACAGACTGAATAAACATTTTCCCCAGTTAACAGCATTTGTGTGTGTTTCACTCGCTCCTCAGATAGCAGACGGATGTGGGCCACTTCAGGCGATGATGCGGCACTGCAGGCCTTCTTATGGGCCGATAAAATGTGTGTGAGCCTGAAGTGGCCCACGTGTAAAATGGCAAATATGGCCCAAATATTTTAAATCACATGTGGGCCTTTTTAGGCAAAGATGTGGCACTCATGGCAATGTGTAATCTGAATGTGGGCCTAAAGCGGCTCATATGATAAATAATGAATATGGCCCAAATATCACAAACCAAATGTGCAAAAATGTTGCACAATCGACAATGACTAATCTGGGTGTAAACCAAACATGACCCACATATGTTGCAGCAAATGTGGCCCAGTTATCTTAAAAACAAATCAGGGCCAGTTTTGTCAAAGATGAGGGACAGTAATCACTGTGAATCTGAATGTGAACCCATGGGCGTCAGTATAGTCTGAAATGTGCTGGGGACAGAGACACATTCATTTATTTTTCTCTTTCGCGCAGGTCATGTTTTGAAAGACGATGCAAATGACGCAATGATTTATTGACAATGACGATGATTACTAATGCAAATAAATAAAAATATGTACAAAAATGTGATGTCCGACTCGTTTTATGAAGAAGAAATTTTTAAAAAGTGTATACATATATCACCCACTATTGTGCTTCAAGTAGCCGTCCATGTTTACA
This sequence comes from Pimephales promelas, assembly GCF_988280905.1. NCBI lineage: Eukaryota > Metazoa > Chordata > Actinopteri > Cypriniformes > Leuciscidae > Pimephales > Pimephales promelas. The sequence goes on along the minus strand of NC_142770.1, from coordinate 37,903,897 downwards.
ATATGATGTGATGTGGTTTAATGTACCTAAACAATGATTACCAATTTTCTCTCTTATGCTCCTCATAACCACTGTAAACAGTAAATAAATCAAACCCAAAGTCCAATTATTATCGTTATCTGACATTAAGTGTTTCTGCTTCACATTTTCAGCAGGGCAGTGGAGCGGCCGTCGACTCCTCACGGTTCTCATGGGCTTTATTTATAAGTCCTAACATGAAAAGCTTCACGTGGTTTACCTAAACAATGATCACCAAACGATTAAAGTTGTTGAAGTGTTATGAACAGAGAAGTGTGTAGCCAGCGCAGCAGCAGAACGGATAAATTGAGCTCGAGGTTTTTTAGAAAATAAAACAGTGGTGGTACAGAATGACTCATGAGGAAATCTGGTGGGGACACCTTTGAGTGAACCTAAAGTGGCCCACACAAGACAGCAAATATGACCCGATTACATTGCTGTGGCGAGCAGGACGAGGTCGAGGGCCGTGAGAGGACGGCGTGAGGCCGGTGGTTTGATTGATAATGAGCGACACACAGTATCTCTCGCATTTCACGGAGGAGCGGAAGCATAAAAGGAGATTGAGAGAGGAACAGGCCTGAACTTCTGTGTCTGTCGTCCGCGAGGGGCTGCTGGCTTACACTTTCGTTTTTGTAGATGTTTTATTTTCTTATTAAAAGTGTTAAATGTTCGCTGGTTCCCGCCTCCTCTTTCCTATAACAATGAACTTTGTTACAATTACAAAATATTTTCAAAAATTCACAAGTTACAATGTGCCAATCTAGACAAACTATTATATAACTTTATATGGAGGAAGAAGCCTCATAAAATCAGGAAAAACATATTGACTAATAAAATATCCAGAGCTAAACCCCATGGGATCATCACCCTACTTAGAGATGGACAGATTTGATCAAATTAATGTATTTTTCTCCAGCAGTGTTTCAATAAATAGTCTATCTTTTCTAGACAGAAAAATCAACAACAGAGTAATAAAAAGCTTTTATGTGTGAAATGTATCCCTTCCTCCAGGTACAAATGGTCCAAATATGAATGGGAATAGAGCATGGAGTAACCCACATACATTTATAATTACAAACAAAGTAAAAGAAATATCATTTAAAATTCTTCAGCACTATTACCCCTGTAACAAGATTATTTGGAAATGTATCCCGACTGTAGACGAGAAATGCAGCTTTTATTCTACAGCTGTTCACATGCTCTTCTCTGGGGAATGATATACAATGTTTTATTAATGGACACTTTGGTAAAACGTACATTTACATTGTTTTCATAAATCGAAATTTATGAAGAACAAACGTCTTTTCAATGTTTTTAAACTCGACTTAAATTATAGACTGTATTTATGGATTATATAGTAAATTATCATCAAAATGTATGCAATATTGATCTAATTTAATCTTCTGATACTCTGGCTGTGTACTTTTATGTTGTTTATCATTTTTATACAGATTATTTGTTACTTATATGATATGTGTTTCAATTCTCTATCAATTGGCTGATGTATATTTCTTTATATTTATTTATTTTTATTCTCTATGAAATTGTGAACTAACTAAATGATTTATGCATTACAAGGTCAATTTCTTTTTTCGGTAAATTTTAACAATTGTGATATGCAATAAAATAAATAAATTCACATATTTAGGCCCAGGGAGAAATAAAATTTAAGCAAGAAAATTGGGATCAAAGTCAGCTGTCTTCCCTAATAGAAAAAAAAATTGGAAAGACACAAAAATGTCTCTGCAGAAAAAACCTCCAGAAGAATTGAAATTGAATATATTCACTTCTGCCATAATGGAGACCAACAAGTGAGGAGCGGTAGGGCCTAATGGTGGCGGCACTAGACATGTGACGGATGAGAAGAAGAAGAAAACTGTTTTTACAATGGACAGTCACCAAAAGGTCCAAAAACAGACTTCACTTTTCCTGTTTGTGATGTTAAAAGAAACCAAATTCCCTTAAATATCACTGTTGGATATCTTTATGAACAAACCGAACTGAAGATGTTGAGATTTGACATTTGCACTAAACAGGAGGTGTGTGTCACAGACGGAGAATCTTTATCTGATGGAGAAAAGAGGAATATAATGAACACTCAACACTTGATTAGACAGTGATACTGAGAGACCGGCTGCTGAACTGTTATCGCATGGATGTGACAGTGATTCACAGGATTCAATCACACATTTATTGATGACGGACTTTTATCTAAAAGAGACACCAAGAGGAAGGTTAGTAAAATCACACATGTTTAAATACAGAGACTGAATTGTTGTAAATGTGGTTAATTTAGCTGAGTGTCTGTTAATATCACTGATTTATCTGAATCAGTTCATCATGTAATGTTATTGCCTGTTCTTCAGAGAACTAGAGGAATGGAGGATGTTCCTCAGAGCGGTTTGACTTTAGAGACCATGAGAGTCGAGACACCAGCACTTCACACAGCTCCCGTTCATCAGCAAATGTTCCCAGAAGAACACACACTCACACACACCTCGAGTGACGAGGAGAAGTGTGCAGAAGAGTCCACAGCATTCACATGAGCTCTGTGATGAACAACGAGGCAGGAATTCAATCAGATTCCTCCACTACACATCAACACATTAGAAACCCTTGGAGATGAAGATGAGGAAGACACAGGTGAGTGAATGATGAAGGTGATGAACTTGGACAAACAGATGAAGATCAAACAATCGTGATGACATCTGAACGAGAACATCACACTGGTAAATGTGCTCCTAATACACCAAATGTCTATAGATGTGGAAACAGGAAATATTCAGACTAAAAGCATTAAACGGGAGTTATAAAATAACCTTAAAACTATAATGTATATCCTCATTATAATAGAAAATAAGGTCGCAATACATACGATGTCCCGCTTTGTGCTTCTCACTCTTCACTAGACAACTGTTACATGATCTACAGTGACACTTTATGTGTTTGTAACAGTGTGTGTCACTTGTATGTTTTGCGTGTGTGTGTGTGTGTGTGTGTGTGTGTGTATCCTTCAGAACGCAGAGCTGAATGAAGCTGAAACTGAGGCGTCGCCACTCTCCAGTAATCCTGCGCCGCTGGTAAGAGACTCAACATGTTCATGTCATGTGAAGCCCTTTACATAATAGATCATCAGTCCTCATATACCTGCACTGACACTGCAAAACACACACAACTGCACATTTATCTAAGATTTTACTTTTGTTTAGATTTATTGTGTGTATATTACACAATAATATACAAAGACTCTATAGATCATACACACAATATACAAGAACAAACGGTAACACTTTATAATAAAGTTCATTAGTTAACATTAGTTAGTTAGCTTGAACTAAGAATTAACAATATTAGCTAATATTCATTTCAAAATGTACTAATACACTATTAAACTTAAAGGTTGTATTAGTTAATGCACTGTGAAAAACATGAACAAACAATGAACAGCTGGATTTATATGAACTAACATTAAGAAAGATTCATAAATACTGTAAATGTATTGTTCATTGTTAGTTCATGTTAGTAAATATATTAACTAATGTTAACTAGTGAATCTTATTGTAAAGTATTACTGAATAAACCATATAGGCATGTTTTACTGGAACAGTTTTAATGTAAATTCAGTTTTTCATTCTGTGCAATTATGAAGAATGGAGACTGGACTGTGTCAGGGAAATATATCTTCAGTCGTTACTCAATTATCAACTCCAGTGTCCCGTTGTTCACAGAAAGTACATGAGAATCTTTTATTACTCTTAATCTTTTAAAGTTGATTACTTTGTAATGTTTTGTAATTATATATAAATGTCTCACTTTACAGTGACACAAAATAAAATCATGTTCATATTAACTGAAATAATTGTTTGAAAGTGTTACAATATAAATATTATAAATAATAATTGAATATTACAAATAATGGTTTTCCCCTTTTTCTAGATGGGAAATCCCCTCAGCTCCAGAAGATTTGCGTCACATTCAAGAAACCATCTTTCTCCAACAATTTGATCTGGAAACTCAGCAGATCCACATCATGTGCTTTAATACACAGGGTAAAGGTTGTGGAAGATCCTTTGGCTGTGTTATAATTCAATCTACTCTGAAGATGAAGTGTGTAAATGAGATGCTGTAGATGATGCTGGAGTGTCCAGAGAAGTTCACACTGCATTCTGGGATCAGTTCCTTGAACAGTGTGAAGGGGAAGATGAGTGTGTCCTAGACTGAGACTTCTCTGACGCTGAATGGGAGTCAGTTGAAGGATCTGGTGAAAGGATGACTTGACCTCGGTGTTCTGCCAGTGACGCTTTCCAGTGCTTTCATTTTAGCATTGACTCAGTCAGTGATGATGTCCTGATGTCATCTTTCCACAACTCCCTCTCTTTGACTGAACGATCTGCGGTTGCAAAGGCTGGTCAAGACACACTGGAGGAATGAAGTGATGAAGAGGATTTGCTCGACCTCTTCACAAGAATGGGCTCTCATTGCATCCCTCCAACAAACACCATGAAAAAGTTGCCATACAAACAATTAATTCTTTAAGAGCCCAAATATATAATAGATGCTTCCCCAAAACCATGCCATTTGCACTGCTGAATGTCCCAGACCAGGAAAGTCTCCTGTCTCTCTATGACACAAAGAAGCACAAAAGTGTCACAGCGACTTCAAACATCACAGGTAATCTCTCTCAGATCTCAGATCAGATCGTATTCAATCATCGGCAACGTTATGTCAGAAATGCTGAGCAGTTTCTACACTTCTGTTCTGGATCTTCTGTCATATGTGTTGATCAAATCAAGGTAATCTTCAATGCAGACTCTGGCCTCAGCAGAAGACCAGTTGCTCATACTTGTGGAGCAGTAGTTTAAAATTTGATATTTTTAGGTCAAACCGTTCTTGTCTGTCAGTCATATAATGCCTAAAGTCTATGGTCACCACCTCAAAGAGCATGCAGAGTCCAAATTAAACAACTGCAGAAACAAAGACACCTACATCTTGGATGCCCTTGAGGTAATCTAAAACATACCAACAATTAATTTCAAAGTGAACTATCCCTTTAACAGTCAAAGTGTTATCACAATCAAGTAATCCTAAATACATTAAATGTTCAATCATGTTACAAAATGAGCATCTTTCTATTTATAAGTGCAAGTTAACGTTTGTGCACAAACAGTGGCACAATGTTTATCACAGGCTCAAGTTCACAAATGCACCGTCACAGTAAAAACTTTCTAAGATTTTAGGGACTGTACCGTAGCAGAGCAATGAGCCGAACTCTCCATGAACACCTTCTCAAAGTGTCTTTCAGTTCTTTTGGGTATTCAAAGTCCAAGGCAAAAAAGAAGGCCCAACAGGTTTTCAAGTGCAGACTGCAAGTCTGGAGCATCTCTCAAAACAGTCACTTCCTCCAACACAACATCATCTTCAGATGCCACAAGGATCCTCTCCTTCTCTGGTCTGTCTGTCCTCTGGAGTCTCGTCCTAATAATAAAGAATAAATCAATATCACTTGAAAACAACAAAAAAATATACATTAGCAGCGTCACTGAACGCTGATCCACAACAGAACCGCAAGACGATACAATGCTCAATAAAGTCGTAATTTTTGTTATTTTTGGACCAAAATGTATTTTCGATGCTTCAACACATTGTAACTAACCCACTGATGTCACATGGACTACTTTGAAGATGTTTTATTTCCTTTCTGGACAAGGACAGTATACCGCGTGCACACATTTTCAATAGAGGGACAGAAAGCTCTCGGACTAAATCTTAAATATCTTAAACTGTGTTCTGAGATGAACGGAGGTCTGACGGGCTTGGGACGACATGAGGGAGAGTCATTAATGACATCATTTTCATTTTTGGGTGAACTAACCCTTTAAGGAACCATAAAGTAATCCTATACAATGTGCCCATAAGTTTGCATCCCACTTCCAGAAACTGCAAGATGTGTATCATTTTATATAGAAAATGCATTTTAATACACACAAATAACAATTGTTAGTTTTTCAATATAGTACTGCCCTGAATAAGCTATTTCACCTACAGTAAAAGTATAAAAACTAATCATAGGCCCTAATCACGTTGAATCAAAAACCAATGAATCATTAAAACAATCTGTTTGCTGTTAACACAAAAAATCATGTGGCAATGGTCATGTGGCAATATGTTGTATATCTTTTTAAGTAATGAAACTCACCAGACTTGTTTTAAAAAGTGCTGAGAAATCTTCACAGAGAAACATGGGAGACCTTCTAGGACAATTTGCTTTCGTGAGTCACAATATTTGTGGTCTAACAAAAATGGGTACAAATCAACTATTTTTTTTTAAATGCACTGTTATTATTTTTTTACTTTTTATGAGTTTGTATGTATGTTTGAAGTCATAGAGCCTCTAATGAGCCACTGAATCAAATTCGATGGGTTAAATAGGAAATCAGTATTGTATGCAAGTTCAGGTCCAAAATCAGTCTAATCAGCCAGTGTATACTTGACATTCATATTCCTTCAGAAATATCTTCAGTAAATGTTCTTTATATAAAAGCAAATGGCTAAATCTGTTAAATCAGTTTTTTAAACTATCTATCTATTGGTAACTTTGACACATGATGGTCATAACAAGTTACCTGGTGATCAATCTTGTTGAGGTGATCTTTCATTTCTGTTTTGTACTTCTCCTGTCATCTCCTCTTTCCTGTTGAAAAAGAGTTACATATTGCACCTTTAATTACAAAATCCATAAACTTGATCCAGTTTGCACATTTATTTTTTGCAATCCACAAACAAAAGCATTCAACTTTTGAGAAACCTCATTTAATATGCATACAGGAAACATGGTTAAAACCGCAATTGGATTTCATAATAAATGGATATTGTAATAAGAAATGACAGAGAATATGGCAGAGCAGGAGGCATAGCAACATTTATACAGAAGTCAAACTTTATTAAGATCCCTATTGGGCAATTTGGTTGCAGCACAGATATACAGACACAAACTGACACATACAGTACACATACAGTATATAAAAACACAGAATAAAAAATAATAAATAAAAACCTCAATAAATACCTTTAAGAATTATTTAGAAGTCTAATTGCACTCGGAACAAAAGAGAATTTGTATCTATTGTTTTTAGTTTTTGGTAGTCTGTAACGACGACCCGATGGCAGCATGGAGAACTCTGGATATAAGTAGTGTTCTCTATCTGAAATCACAGAATGGGCTCGACTCAAAACGTTTCTATTAAACACACCTGACAATCCTCTTTGCTCTTTACCTATGATCTTCCCACTGTTTTTGACTAATTTATTTAGTGAGTTTTTGTATTTGACACTAAGATTACCAAACCAGCAACTAATAGAGAAGGATAACACTGGCTCTATATAGGATTTGTAGAACAGTTCCATCAATATCTTGTCTATGTTAAAAGATCTCAGTTTTCTGAGACAGTAAAGGCGCTGCTGTCCCTTTTTACATATAGCCTCTGTGTTCAGATCAAAGCGCAATCTATTATCAATAATTGTCCCCAGATATTTATAGCTCTCCACACATTCCACCTTCTTATTTTTAATAAATATGTCTTGGGAGGGATGTGTTTGTTTTCTGAAGTCAATACTCATGTCTTTTGTCTTGGATACATTGAGCTGCAAACAGGCATCATCACACCACGTTATGAAATCGTCAACCACTGGACCATGGCATATTTCATTGTCTTCTAAAAGACTCACGATAACAGTGTCGTCTGCAAATTTTAAAAAGTACCTATTTTTATATTTGCTTATACAGTCATTTGTATATAAAATATATAATAAAGGAGACAAGACACATCCTTGGGGAGAACCTGTAGATGTTATCAGGGGAGCTGAGAGACAACCATTTACTCGCACTTTTTGAGTTCGTTCAGTTAAAAAATCTAAGACCCAACCAACCAAGTTAAGATCAAGACCAAAATTTGTGATTAACTTGTCGGCTAAAATATGTGGTTGTAAAGAATTAAAAGCAGATGAAAAGTCAATAAATAAGAGCTTGGCATGTGTTTTATTACCCTCTAGATGCTGCAGTACCATATTTAGGAGAGTTGCGGTTGCGTCTTCAACACCTCGCTTAGTTCTGTATGCAAACTGTAAAGGATCTAACAGATCCTTAGTTTTACTTAACAGTTCATCTTTAACTAGTTTCTCAAAGCATTTCATTATGAGGGATGTTAATGCTATTGGCCTAAAGTCATTTAATGTTACAGCACGTGAAGTTTTCGACACTGGCACTACAATGGCTTCCTTCCAAAGTTTTGGAACACTCTGGAGGGCAAGTGATCTTTGAAAGATATTACAAAACACTGGCGCTAATTGTTCTGCACAGACCTTAATTAAACGCCCTCCAATTTTGTCTGGACCGGGGCTTTTTTTCACATTACAGCCCTTGAAGACTTTCAACACAGACATTTCATCAAAAAAATTATAAGAACAACCATGACTCGTTTTAGATTTCATAGACTCTATCACAGGACCAAATTCAGGGACATCGAATCGTAAATAAAACTTATTTAGGTCCTCTGCCAACTGACTACTGGAGTCATACCCTGGTAGTTGAACTTTCTTGATCTCACACCCTTTAGTTCCGGTTATAAGTGTCATCCCTTTCCAGACAGACCCCAAATTGTTCATACTCAACTCTTTCTCAAGATTTATTTTGTAATTTAACTTAGCTTTTCTCACTTCTATTTTTATTTCCTTCTGCAATTCAAGTTTTTTAACCAAATTTCCCTCGTGAAATGCTCTACATCTTTCATTCATAAGTGCTTTGAGGGAATTAGTAAACCATGGCTTATTGTTTGGAAATATTTTAACTATCTTACGGGGTATAAGCGTCTCTTCACAAAAGGAGATATAGTTACTAATGACATCTGTAAGGTCATCTATATTTGAGCAAGAGTCATAAAAAACATCCCAGTCCGTACAATCCAGACATCCTTGCAAGGACGCAGTAGACTCCTCAGACCACAAGCTGATATTCTTAGTCTGTGGCCGTACTCTTTTTAAAACAGTTTTATAAACAGGGACGAGTAGGACAGTGTTATGGTCCGCCGACCCCACTGGAGGCTGAATAAAAGACTTGTATGCATCCTTAATTGTTCCATAACAGAGGTCAAGAATTTTATTATGACGTGTGGGGCAGGACACATATTGATAAAAATTCCGCAAACACTGCTTCATGGGACACTTATTAAAGTCGCCCAGGATCAGATTTGGAGCATCTGGAGTAGTAGATTGCAGTCTGTGCACAACACTCCCGAGGGTCTCTGCTACATTTGCTTCATTTGCTTTTGGATGTATATAAACCACTGTAACAAAAAGTTGAGGGAATTCACGGGGCATGTATTGTGGTCTAAGTGATACAGAGAGCAGTTCAAGGTCTTTAGTGCACACACTCTCTCTCACAGTAACAGATCTGCACCATTCTTGGTTAATATACAGACAAACGCCTCCTCCTTGCTTTTTCCCCGTAACTAAAGGACAACGATCCGTACGAAAGGGAGTCCCAAAACCGTCGATAATTACAGAATTATCAGGGTCGCTACTCTTTAACCATGACTCAGTGAAAGCCATAATACAAGCATCTTTGTAAGCGTGTTGGAAACGTACCGTTGCCTGCAGTTCCTCAATCTTGCTCCTAAGGGACTGGACGTTGGCCATGACGATTGACGGGAGAGGAATCCGGTTTAGTCGTAGCTTTTTCAGCCTCATCCGTACCCCTCCTTTCTTCCCCCTCTTCCGCATTTTCAGAGAGTTACAATCCCGAGTGGTAAAAGATCCCGTATCATTTTGAACACCGCTTCCAAGCGGCGGGCATTTGTCCACAGGATAACGAACATTGTAAGGCCGATGCCACTGAAGAAGAAACTCTCTGCCATACTGGATCCTCACCGGCTGTTTAACAGGTGATGCTTCCATACACGCGAAGAGTAAGATTATAGCCCACAATTGGACAATAAAAAGTGTTTCCATTTTAGCAGACTTGTACCCGTTGGACTTAGTTTCGCAATACAAACGTAGTTAAAACAACACAAACTTTTAGACAACAGACACGCGACAGACAAGTCAGTTTGCTCCTGTTACTGCTGCTGGTCGCCACGTGCGTAGCGCCCCCCACAGTCTCCACAGGCTCCACAGAATGGGATGAAATATAAGGAAGTAAAAATAAATGCAGATTATGAATCAATTATAAATAAAATATGGACTGAAAGAGGTTGTAAAGATGTAATTAATTATTATAATCCACGTAAAAAATTGAGTCAGAACATCTTAGAGGATGTAGGTGGACCAATACAAGACAGTCTTATATGGTGTGGTGATTTTAATTCACAAAATTCATTATGGGGGGTAATAGTACTGATGCAAATGGCATACTAATTGAATAATTTATTGATGTTAAGAATTTGGTGTGTATTAATAATGGAGAAGGGACATAATATAATAAATATAATAAAACAACACAGAAATGGGTCTTGACCTGACATTTGTATCTAGTTCAATAGCAGGGGTTAGTGATCGAACATACTACAGTAGGGAGTGACCATTACCCGGTAGTGACTAAACTTGGTATAAAGATATGCTATATGAAAAAGAAAAGAGAATTTCTAGATGGAAACTAGAGAAAGCAAATTGGGAAGGTTTTCAAGAAATTTGGAAACGAGATGTTTGACACTTCAAGTTGAGAATCAGATGGATGTAAATATATTTAATAATAAACTAGTTATTGAAATAATTCAGTCGGCTGAGGAAGTGAAACCTAAAAGTACAGCAGTGAGATACCAAGAGTGTACCCTGGTGGAATAATGACTGTAAAGAAGCTATAAAAGCAAGAAATAAGGCATTCAGGCAACTCAAGAAAAGAAACATCATTCTCAGGATACTTTGATTTTGTATAAAAGGGCTCAGGCAAAAGTAAGGAAAACAATAAAAGCACAAAAACGTTCATTCTGGAGGCAATATAGTAATAGCATTGGAAGAGAAGTACAACTATCAGATGTATGGGGTATGATCAGAAGAATGGGGGGGGGGGGGGGGGGGGATCAGAAGGAATTATGAAATGCCAGTGTTGAATAGTGGGGACAAAATAGCTGTCAACAATCTAGAAAAGGCTGAACTCCTGGTTCAAATATTCAAGAAGGTTCAATCTTTCTGAAGAGGCCAGGCAGTGTAAAACCTTAATGTAATTCCCTAATATTTTAACGAAAAAACAATCCTTTAGACTTATCTTTAAATATGTTTGAGTTGAGAAGAGCAATCATTAGTACTAGATTGACTACTCCGGGGAAAGATGGAGTGTGTTATAAAATGTTAGCACAAATGACAGAGAAAACACTGGAAATAGTATTAAAACTGTTTAACCAAATTTGGGATACTGGATAACTCCCTTTGGTATGGAAAGAAGCAGTAATAGTACCAGTTCTTAAACCAGGGAAAGACTCTTCAGATCCTATAGACTTATTGCCTTGACCTCCCATTTATGTAAAATCATGGAACTAATGATCACAGAAAGAATAACGTATTTCCTAGAAAGTAAAGCTCTTTTCCCCCTTTATCAGAGTGGGGTTCGTATAGGGGTCGTAACACAATGGACTATGTATTACGTCTAGAGTCAGACATTAGGAAAGGACAGACCAATAAAGAAGTAGTTGTGGCTGTCTTATTTGATGTGGAAAAAGCATATGATATGCTCTGAAAGAAGGATTATTGATAAAGCTAAAATCAGGAATTGGCGGTAGAACATATAATTGGATTATGGTCTTTTTATTTGACAGGAGAATTCAAGTAAGGTTTGGTAAAGAATATCCCAAAGTATATTCAGCAGATGACATTTTCAATCAGGTTGAACATAATGTAGGAAAATCTTTGTAATCAGATGACGGAGCAGAAAAATAGTAGAGGTGGAAAAATTGACAAATAAATGGGGATTTAAATGATCAGTAACAAAAACACAAGTCATTTGCTTTTCAAGGAGGCATGAAATCTTACCTATTTCTTTAAAACTTTATGGAGCAGGTAAAAGCTGTTAGGTTGCTTAGGGTTTGTTTTGATGTTAAACTGACATGGAAAGTTCATCTGGATAAAATTAACAACAAAACTAAAAGGGTCTTTGCAAAAGACTATACTATTATCTTTGCAAAATATACTGGGCACTCATGAGATATGGAAGTATAGTTTACATGTCAGCAGCAGAATCAAACCCCAAGAGATTAGATATTTTGCAAGCTCCGGCTCTGAGGATCTGAAGTGGATCATTTAAAACATCTCCGGTATCATCGATGCAGGTGGAAATGGGAGAAATGCCTTGGAGAATAAGAAGATTGAAATGAATGATGGCATACTGGGTTAATCTCCAGGGACATAATGAGTTACATCCTGTCAAAAGTGTACTAACAGAATACCGTCAAAAATAAGGTTGCAACGTTACTGGTTTTACAGACTTAACTTAAAATTACAGTAATAAACCGTATTCCATTATCTGATATAATGTTAATTTACCAACCTATAGAAGAAATTATATCTGTTTTGTACCATTGTAATACACTGACAACCAACAAACATCACAGCAGTGAGAGTCACATGGTCAATCAAAGCTCATCACAAATAATCTTCCAAGGCAGATTAAAACTGCTCAGTGTCATTCACACAAACATTAAACACCAGCATGGTAAAAAAATGCAATAAATATTAATTTAACAACATCAAATGTAACATAAAACACTAATGTACATAACTGTACATGTACATAATGTACATAACTGATTAGAAGAAAAAAAAAATAAAACAGCTATGAGGAACCATAGTTATTTCAACAAAAATACATCAAATGTGAAGCGTCACACAGGGAATTGTGGGAATGTCAATACACGTTTTTTTACTGTAAATTATACAATGAGTTGTTCTTTTTCACTTTCAAAAACTGTTAATTTAACGGTATTTTACAGTAAAATTACATTAAATGTACCATGAGATCTATCACAGTTATTTACCGTATGGAAACTTTCTGTTAACCAATTAACAGTCTTGCACTGTAGCATTTTTACAATCTTTCAGTCACGATTATTTTTGACAGTTGCAAAGTCAACAGATATAGGATTACATCAATTACAGTACAGTAATACAGTTTCGATTTCTTCCATTCCTCCTTGGTTATTTTCTCTCCCAAATGTTGACCTTATACAGCAGGAATTGAAAGATAATTTGGTACAACTTCCAACATGGTTTATAGTCCAGAATTATTTTAGGAACATTATCCAGAATCAGTGTTTTTATTTACAGATGGATCCAGAGATCCTGAAACATGATTTGCAGGTGCAGTAGTTTATATTCCAATGAGAGATTGTTATAAGAAAAGAGTAACCAATCAATTGTCAGTATATGCAACAGAAATGTTGGCAATATTACTGGCACTGCAGTGGATAGAGGAGAAGAAAACAAAAAATACTGTCATTGCATCGGATAGCTACTCATCGCTTGAAAGTATACGATCTGGCAGGTCATTAGTTAGGATGGATAGTGTCAATGAGATTCTGTAAAATACATAATATGAAAGTTTTGGGTATCTCTACACATTTTATTTGGGTTCTTGCTCATGTTGGTGTGAAAGGAAATGAGAAGGTGGACATTATGGCTAAACAAACTTTAAGACTAAAGCAAGTAGATTTTCAAGTTCCATTAAGCAGAAGCTAAACTACTCAAGAGCATATGCACAATCAGTATGGCAGGTATATTGGGATGACAATGAAACCGGTAGACATTTATATAATATTAAAAACAAGTTGGTGCTGGGAGAAGGGAGAGCAGGAATCGAAGAGAAGGAAGTGTAATAACTCGGATGAGAATCGGTCATACTGGACTTACACTATCTATATAAAATTGGGAAACACCCAACTGGGGAATATATACACTGCAGTAGCCAACAAGAAACAGTTGAGCATGTATTAATCCATTGTAGGAAATAATAAAATAATAATGAGAGATGTCATCTTTTTCAATCAATGAAGAAAGTAAAACATCATGACTTTACTTTACTTCATCAGGTCTATTAAGGGAAACAGATAGTAAGGTGTATGTTGAAAATATTATATTTGTGAAAGAAAGTAATTTATATAATAGACTATAGCGTTTTTTGTTAATTTGTTATGGTTTATTTTCAGTTTGTTTATTTGTTTTGATTGTTTTTTATGTTTTATTTATATTTTGTATTAAAGTAGATATCTTGATCCATATTCCATACCAGTTGGTGGCGGTAATGCACCAATAAGATAGGTTGCCAACTGTCAAGAAACATCAAAGAAGAAGAAGAAAACGAAAGTAACAACTGCTGGCACCTAAACCTGTCGCTCACTGGATTTGATTTCATCTCTGATTCAGAAAACATGTCAATTTAGCACAATGCCTACTTAACACTCGCGTAGTGATGGCCAAATGAAGCGTTTCGAAGCATTATTGCTCTCTGATACATGGTTAATTACTCGAAGCTTCATTCAGATATAAGTTGCAGCACCATCTCCTGGAGAAGTAAATAATGCAACAAAGCTGACAAACATATGTGTGTTAACGCCCCGTTTATGACGTGAGTTTTCCGAAGCGATCAAAGCTGAAACAGTGTTAGTGCTGTGAAACTAATTTATGTTGCTAATTTTACAGATACTGATGAATTTAATGTGTTCACTTTGACAATAAAACATTAAGCATGATGTGTATGTGTGTGTGTAATTAGACAAGGATATAAGATCAGACCAGCTTAAAAAAAAGTTGAACATCATCACAGAAATTCTAATGGTTTAGATTAAAATACCAATAGGAACCATTTGCTTTTACCATTAAAAACCATTAAATCCAATAGAATTTAGTAGGCTAATGGTTTCCATGACTAGAAACATTACTGAGTCTTTCCTGTGGTGGGATGCAGAACTCTATAACTTGTTAACTGGTGGGACTGATATTTTTGTATGTTGAAAAAGATGTGCTTGTGTTGAACTTGAATAATGTAGTAGAGGTTGTTTTTTTTTTTTTTTTTTTTTAAGTTTCTGTCTTTCTCCATATCATTCACTACATAGGCTATGTAAAAATATTTGTATGCAGAAATGTCAAAGACTAATCTTATTCGGGAAAATAAGTTTAAAGTGTTCCCATAGGGAACGACGTGTCTTTCTCGCTGGCTCCATCACAACACTAAAATAAACTCAATCCACTCTCAATAATACCGCCAAACCAAACACAGACTACTACAACCCACGGTGTTGCCATGATTTGGCTTCACTTTTATCAGAAATAGACCCGCCAGGTTTCAAACCTGTCAACATTGGATCGGGCTGTGCCAAAGCAGTCAGGCTGTTCACTTTCACTACAGGAGTGATTCAGTGTGTTTGCTTCAGACGGCATTTTCACGTGACTAGTGACGTAATGATTCAAGCTCCGCTGCCGCAGTGGTTCATTGCAAGGACCGTTCGAGTTGGAAGCAAGCTTCAGATGTAACCCTAATACACTCGCGGACATTTATGCGTTTAATCCACAATCCTTCATCGAGACCAG
This sequence comes from Pimephales promelas, assembly GCF_988280905.1. Classification (NCBI taxonomy): domain Eukaryota; kingdom Metazoa; phylum Chordata; class Actinopteri; order Cypriniformes; family Leuciscidae; genus Pimephales; species Pimephales promelas. Next base: position 37,888,315 of record NC_142770.1, on the reverse strand, counting down.
CAAGAGATTCTGGAGAACGACGCGCACGGACTGACAACAAGCGTTACTGAGTTTAAAATACTGATAAATTCTCTTCTTAGTGGACAAGACTGCAAGTAAGTTATTACATTCTCCATTACAGTCATATGTAATTATTAGGAACTTCATATTGTATATTAAGCGAGATTTAAATGTGAAGGTACAACTTACATGTGAATGTTAAAACGTCGCATGTTTTTTTTTAAGCTCATGAGAATAAAGCTTCAGTGTCACATCACTAGTGGACAACACTGCAAGTAATTTAATACATCCTCCATTACCTTTAATTTAAGGGTGCCCCACCCTGCTCCTGCCGATCGACTGTCCTGCACAGTTATCTCCAACCCTAATCAAACACAGCCGAAGCAACCAAGATCTTCATGATCACTTGAACAATAATGTGTGTTTGATTAGGGTTGGAGATGAACTGTGCAGGACAGTCGATTGGCAGGAGCAGGGTGGGGCACTCTAATGCATTAGCCAGGGCATCTGTCCATCAGATTTTAAACATGCTATTGTGTCTCCTTTGTTAAAACGGCCAAAGCTCTCTATGGACGACCCAAATAATTTTAGGCCAATTTCAAAAAAATTTTTTTTTCCGGAACGTGGATGACAAACAGATTTTATTTTTTGGTAAACAGTCAAATAGCAATACTTTAGGTAAACTACTAGCCTGTTCATGAGGTGAAAGATTGGTTGGCAGCTAATTATTTTTTTTTACTAAATGAAGAGAAAAGAGCAGAGGTTTCAGCTTTCGTCCCAAATTCCCACTTGGTGTCCACATGACTAAAAGTTAAGATACCTCCCTGTCAGTCACAATCTCTGAAAAGGTTAAAAGCCTTGGTTTTATTTTGGACTCGGAATTAAAAATGAATAAACAAATAAATTCTGTGGTTAAAACATTTTTTTTTTTCATTTAAAGCTCTTAGCAAAAACCAAACCATTTGTAGGCTATCTCAAATTGATTTTGAGAGAGCTACTGTATATGCGCAGTATGCGGTCGTTTTCTCTAGAATGGATTATTGTAATTCACTCACAACATATACAGAATGCTGCAGCCAGATTGAGTCAGCAAAAAAACCCGGATCATGTTACACCTTTATTGAGATCCTTAGAGTGGCTGCTATAGTCGAGTATAGAGTGCATTACAAGATCATTGTTTTAGTTTCGAAATCTTTTTTTGTAACATTTTTTAAAAAATTCAACGTAACAAAAAACTTGAAACGTAAAGGTGACAGAGTGTTCTCTAGAGCCGGTCATTTACTATGTAATAACCTCCCACACTCTCAGATCTGCAAAGTCGTTGGCCGTAAGTCGTTGTTAAAAACCCACTTATTAGAGGTAGCATGGGGGCCATGAAGTGCTTTTAGCCCTTTAGTGTGAAAGTGATACAGTATGTTGTTGCTTTCTTGTCTTATGCTCATATTCCATTGTTTGTTTGGATGTAATTGTATGTAATGTCTAAATTGTTTTATTCCACTGTTTGTGAAGCACCTTGGCCAACGTCCGTTGTATTATGTGTGCTATATAAATAAAATAAAATTTAAAAAAAGACAGTGTGGTGCCCCTGGGCACTTTACCTGAAAAGACCCCCTACTGTATATTCAAATATGTCAATTCAAAATGTACATCAATTAATTGACAGCGTCAATTCACGTTTGCCCAAAAGTAATAATACATCTATCAGGTTTCTTACCTTTACAGGCATGAAAACGGGTCAGGGGTAAAAAAGGTGAGAAGGTTATTAGCCCTCTAGGGGGGTCCGAGGGCATGAGCATGTAAATCACGACTCACAACTTTGTAGCGTTCCAGGCCAGTCACGCCAAACTACCTGAGCGCAAGGAATTGTGGGAGCTAGATGTAAACAAACCAACATGGTGGACCTTACGGGGCTTGTGTGCATTTATGGTAACACTTTATTTGAAGGGTTGTGCATAAGACTGACATGACACTGTCATAAACATGAAGGAGTCTTTATGAATGTTTATGACTGTTGTCATTAAGTGTCATTCGGTAAATAGTGACACTTTTATTGCAAAGTTGACATTGTTTAAAATGTCTTTGTTATGACAACTTGACATTAACCAAGAAATCATAACCTGTCACAAATATGTCATAACATGTCTAATTATCAAACTTAAAGAAGTTATTTAGCTTTGTGTTAACATTACATTACCCTGTCATGTGGTTGGTTTTAACTTTGGCCGTCATGACACCATTATAACTGTGACATGAATATTTACTCCAAATGTTTTTATTGGTTTTAAATGACAATACAAAATAACACATCATAAACAGTAGACAGTAACATATTGTCCATTATTTATCCCTTACATGATCTCCCTAGTCAATCCAATAGAAAAAAAAGAGGAAAAAGAGAAAAAAAATAGAATAAAAAGAAATAAGTAAAATAAAAATATAAAAAAAAATATTATAATAATAAAAAATTAAATGTTTCATGAATATTTTACTTGTCCTCAAGTAAAGTGGAACACATTGTACTAGTTATAAAGATGTCATTAAGGGTTATTACACTGTCAAATGCTTTAACAACAGTGTTATATTTCCCCTTACCTCAAGTAAAGTGGAACACGTTGGACTAGTTATAAAGATGTCAGGTTGACAGGTTATGACACATTTCTGTCTTTGTTAATGTCAAGTTGTCATAATCAAGACATTTTTGTCTTGGTTAATGTCAAGTTGTCATAACAAAGACATTTTAAACAATGTCAACTTTGCATTAAAAGTGTCATAATTTACCGAATGACACTTAATGACAAAAGTCATAAACATTCATAAAGACTCCTTCATGTTCATGACAAGTGTTACGTCATGTTTATGACAGTGTCATGTCAGTCTTATGCACACCCCTTCAAATAAAGTGTTACCGTAATAATTAGTCACCAAAGGTGCTTACTCTTTCTTTATTTGAGGGAAACGGAGGAGGAAAAACGGTGCTTAAAGGTGCTCTATGTAACATTTCTTATCAAATGAGTCATTTTTTTATTGCCTGTGTGTGAGGGGGTTGTAATCACACATTACAATGTCGGGTTTTTCTATTACCTCTGAAGGCCAATATTCATATTTATATGTGAGGTCTCCGGGTCAGATTTTCTGCGAAATCCATCGGATGTGACGTGCGTGCGTGCTCCCGAGCCTCTCTCCTTATACAGTCCATGCGAACTACGGCACTTCAGCTGACGACATGGATTCTGATAACACCCCAAAACGACCTACCTACCTACCACAACACACACTCCAATACAAACTCCAAATATAAAAAACTAAAAAAAAAAAAAGTTGTATCTGCTGAAGCTCATCTGGCCAAACGTGATTCTGATCAACTTGGATGAAAACATGGTTCAACATCGGCAGAGCTTTTGAATTATGGAGAGACCTCCGCTTTGTTTTAGGTCTAAAAACAGATCCTAAGTTGACTTTCCTCCTTTTGGACAGGTAAACTAACATTACTTCAAAGCATGTAAAATATATTGTGATTTTGTGCTTTAGTTGGCTCAAGTTAGATAGCATTAGTTCGCCGGCTAACGGCGACCAGTTGCTAACGTTATCTGATGTGAAATACTACAGTTGTAACGTTATGGCTTTACACATTACATAACCAGCTAAGTGTTGGTTCTGAAAGAAATTATGACTTGGTACAAAACAACGGTTTCGTAGCGTTAGGTTAGCTTTATTGTCATTGTACCGATATATTAGCCTGGATGCCAGCCCGAACTCCGCCCACAACATTTTTTGGTCGGGAAGTTCGGTCTGGACTCGATCCATTGAGGAGTAATTATGATCAGGCAAAAAATGATCGGGCCAATCAAATTGCCAGGGCGGGCTTTAAACGATGATGGACAGATGATCTGCAGGGACGTAATCATCACGTTATCAAAGAGCGCTTGTCGAAGATGACTGCAGCTGGAGAATTGAGATGTATAGATTCCGCTGTCGCGTCTTGTGAAAAATAAATCGACGGCGCATTTATTTTAATAGACGAACAGAAAACTGCAATTAAGGCATTTGTCGATCGGAAAGATATTTTTGGCGTCCTTCCTACATGATTGGGGAAAAGTGTAACTTATCAGCTGGCTCTGACGGTCGTTAAGAAGATGGGACGTAATGAAAAGCCTGTGGTCGTTGTGGTTTCTCCTTTGGTGGCACTCATGGAGAAGTAAGTAAAAGAAGCAACACTCGTTATTTAAAGGGTTAGTTCACCCAAAAATGAAAATTAAGTCATTAATTACTCACCCCCATGCTGTACCAACCCCGTAAGACCTTCGTTCGTCTTCGGAACACAAATGAAGATATTTTTGATTATTGAGAGCTGTTTAACTACCACATTGGCTGCCTAAGGGACTGCCTCTTGACGGCCCAGAAAGTCAATGAAGAAAATGTTTAAATATCCCATGTGACTACAGTGGCTCAACTATAAGTTTATCAAGCGACGAGAATACTTTTTGTGCGAAAAAACAAACAAAAATAACTAATTTATTCGACTATTCCTTTTCTTCCTTGTTGGCCTGAAACGAGACTTCCTTAGATTTCCACGACGCATGCGCGAGAATTGCGATCTCCTTCAACTACTTCAGTTCAGTTCTCGCGCATGCGTCGTGGAAATCTAAGGAAGTCTCGTTTCAGGCCAACAAGGAAGAAAAGGAATAGTCGAATAAACTCGTAATTTTTGTTTGTTTTTTCGCATAAAAAGTATTCTCGTCGCTTGATAAACATATAGTTGAGCCACTGTAGTCACATGGGATATTTAAACATTTTCTTCATTGACTTTCTGGGCCGTCAAGAGCCAGTCCCGGAAGTCTGTGTGGTAGTTAACTTATACAGCTCTCAAATTTAATCAAAAATATCTTCATTTGTGTTCCGAAGATGAACGAAGGTCTTACGGGGTTGGTACAGGATGGGGGTGAGTAATTAATGACTTAATTTTCATTTTTGGGTGAACTAACCCTTTAACTTCTAAAATAAATAAAGTAGGCTACGTTCTGCATTTGAAAACTGCGCTATGCAAAGGAGTTGACTTACTGCGTTGCTCTGATTGGTTGTAGGTCTACCGACTATCCAATTGAGTGCAGAGGTTTTTTTTTTCCTGGTTCGGTTACGACACGCCTCATAATCAAAGCCCTACGGAGGAGTTTCAGACTCATATTCTCTCTTGAATATGAGTATGACAAAGTCAGGCTACCGATATATAGTCATTTACACACTTGCACGCCGGAACATGACAGATAGTATGGATATTTTACATGTGATTGTAATTCATTTTCAGGCATTCTAAATATACGGTTGTATTTTTTGCAGTCACTGTAATGTTATCATGGTACGAGCACGGAGCAGTAGTTGAGCTGTCAAGCTGATTAAAGTAGTCTATTATTGTAACGTTGCAGTGGGAGTTTACATGAGTTTCCAGCATGTAGTGTGATGCTTTCGCCGTTGCGTTGAAAGTCTCCGTGTGGCCGGTAATGAATGCTCGCTCTTGAGATCGAGCACTCACACGAGCACGAGCGCTCTTGTTGCAATCTGAAACATCACCGCTAGAGGCCGCTAAAAATACATAGAGCACCTTGAAGGCAAGATAAAGCTGTTATACCTTTTGTTTTACTTTATTTGTATGTTAGGAAATGTATTTGGTATTAATTTATCCTTGCACTCAATGGACTGAAAACTAGTTATGTTATATTGTCCTAACGTGTATTCTCACCGTGTACCGCCTGCAGAAAAACTGCATCCGTAGGGGCTGCCGTTGTTGTTTTGTGGTTTGGCGGGCAATGTGACGTCAGCTCGCAACTGGGAGTACATGGATCTAGTACGAGTTCACGGGTGGGAAGTCACGGGTTTGACTGCCGTTCCAGTGCAATAATTGTATAAAATCTGAAAATTTAGTGAACCGCCCCCCCATTATTATTATTAAAAAAAAAAACAATTATTTAGTGGGGAACAAATAAGACAATAAGTGTAGCACTAAATCTGATAAAACGTTTTCTTGTAATAAGTTTAGCAGAACTGCTTCTTGCTTGATTTTGCGCAAGCAAAGGTGTCAACTACATCCCCACTTCCCCCCTAGTTGTTGTGAATGGTTGGTGCCGCTGGGCACTCGCCCAAGTGCCCTTATGGCTACTCCGAACAGAAGAAAAATCTGCCAGAAGTTACAATCTTTTGAAGTTAAAACATTAAGTTTTAATGAGAAAGGTTTATTGAAAACGAATATGTTTTTGAAAGTTTTCTCCAATTTCCTCTTCCTCAGCCGTGTCCTCTTCAGGCTGTTGTTTGTGTGATGTGAAATGGAAAGTATTTTTGAACTCAATCAGTTATTTTAGGGTCATTTGAAAGTAATGAAATTAACCATCATTGTGAACTTGAAGTAATGATTAAATGACAGACGATTCAACAATTAATAAAGATTGGGTAAATATGATTATAAAATGATATTATTTTGTAATAGAGAAAATAACAAATTGGGTTCAGTTTTCCAGCACAGTGTACATTTGAGTTCCCCAATGAATTAATATTTAGAGTCGGTTAAACTCATTAAACAATCAGAAATGATTAAAGGGTTAGTTCACCCAAAAATGAAAATTAAGTCATTAATTACTCATCCCCATGCTTCACCAACCCCGTAAGACCTTCGTTCGTCTTCGGAACACAAATGAAGATATTTTTGATTAATTCTGAGAGGTGGATCACTGCTACATAGGCTCCTAAGGGATTGAAACTTGACGGCCCAGAAAGTCATCGAAGAAAATGTTATTGTACATCGTACAAAATTTCATGTGACAACTAAAGTCGTTATTTTTGTTTGTTTTTTTCACACAAAAAGTATTCGCGTCGCTTGATAAACTTATAGTTGAGCCACTGTTGTCACATGGAATATTTAAACTTTTTCTTCATTGACTTTCTGGGCCGTCAAGTTTCAATCCCTTAGGAGCCTATGTAGCAGTGAATCCAGCTCTCAAATTTATAAAAAAAATATCTTCATTTTTGTTCCGAAGACGAACCAAGGTCTTATGGGTTTGGTACAGCATGGGGGTGAGTAATTAATGACTTAATTTTCATTTTTGGGTGAACTAACCCTTTAAGACCATTTGGTTATTTTCCATGGCAATATATTTGTTTGTAACTCACTTTATTTGATACATTGTTTTTACTCTTGCTGCTGTTGATGATAAGTCTTTATTCTTCAATAAGATGTTGTTGATGTGTGTAAATGTTGTGATTTGCAGGTGATGCTGAAGGATTGAGTGTTTTCTGATCAGTTTTCAGGGTCAGTTTAGCTGCAGTATGTCAGATGAAAGAGGAAAGGACTCTCTCTCTCAGATGAGTCTCTCAGATCAACACAGGTGAGACTGCGTCTGTTTTCACACTCTCACTTTAAACTCCACTGGACTTTGTGTTTCTCTGTCTATAACACAACTTTAAGCATTACTCTATATTTGCAAATACTTAAACCAACTTCAATTTTAACTTCTTAAATTAACATAAACGGACACCAGGCAGAAATCCTGTTTTTGTCAAACAGCGACCCCTAGAGTAACTGTGGAGTACTTGTTTTTAACTTTACTGTCGTAAATACCACTCATGGAGAGCGTGACGTGTTACATAGTATACAATAGTACATTGTGTTTAATTTGTCATTTAATGAGATCTAATATATGTTGTTAGTGGTGAGCATTTTCACGTTTATATCCCGTTTCACGTACATATCCCGAATATGGCGTACATATGGCGAAAACTAAAAATTTTCTTGACCGACCAAAATTTTCGACCGCCTCATTAGCCGGTTGATACCGGTTAACCGATTGGTTTAAAAATATGCGCGCGCACACACACACACACACACAGCCCCGGCGCCGTCCTTCCACTCATGTCACTTTTTTAAAATCCCCATACAGCGCGAAACACGAGTCCAGGGGGTCGCACACCGGACGAGAAGCTCGGCACCGCGTCGCGGAGAGACACATCTTTCAAATTCGAATACATTATTCTCTATGAGTGTACACACACCGGCGGCGCCAATCAGCGTCTGTCCGCGGCGCCCAGCAACAACTCAGGACCGTGTTCAAAATCCTTTTAGCACATTTACATAGTTTTATATAAAATTTTAATTATTTTTGTCTCACACCGTTGCTAATGTATTCTGACTGCACCCTATGCTCCAACATACATGTAGTTTTGCATTCATTTAAAGGGGGGGTTGACTGCTTTTTTTCTTTGCAGGATTGTATTTATGGGGTGCGATATAACATGTATTCGTGTCTTTTCTTTTTTTAAAAGTCTTATTTTTCATAAACTTCATCTTTATTGTCAGCCGCGCTCTCCTCTGTCCTCGAACGAGCGGTTCACTTTCTGAGTCTATGAAAACACTCCCTCAGAAACAGGCAGTGGGCTCAGATTGGTTAGTTTGGCCCGGTGTGTTGTGATTGGCTAAACTGTCGCTCACGTTGTCCGGAATGTTAACGCCCATTACCTTTATGGGCGAAATGGGAACGTCATGAGCTCCGGTCCAGATGTAAATATGTGTCGAACTGCAGTATCAATTTGAGGCATAATCAGACCGAGAAAGCGGCGATAAAGAGAGAACACAGAACCTCACCACACACCGCTCTTACTAAACGTTTCTGAATGATAATTTGCTACATTTTTTTTTTAACTTTATACACGTTTGTTTTACACAATAGCATCTGACTGGCAACAATAGCAACTGACTGGCAGTGGCTACTAATGTTAAACAGCGTTGGCATGTTTACGTTCTTGATCAAATCGAAAATAACGTCATAAAGCATATATACATGAAAAATACATATACAACATTAGTACTTATAGAAAATTCAGATCCATAATGTTTGTATGCGTTTGTCGTAGACACAAAATAGCATAGGCTAACTAGTAGTGGCTATAAAGCCAGCGCTGGCATTTGAAAAAAATAAAACACAAGGCTACGTCTGGAATTATACATGAAAATACATTTAAAATGATGAAGTCTTAGCCTACTTACAGGTTGTGGCGCAATGTGGCCCAACAACTGCTGTCTCTGGTTTTAAAGTCGGAACTGCTTCATGTTTTAGTAACAGTTTCTTGTTGAATCCGTTGTTGAACTCGTGGAGATTCTGGAAGCTGTCTTCCGTAAATGAGCAGCACAGAGAGCTAGATTACGATCGTCATTTTCAGGAACATAATCAAACATAAATTGTATCCATTGTTGAGGAAGTAGCATCCGTGGGAAGTTCGAATACAGAAGACCTGACAGCTGCGTGAACATCACATTCAACGAGTCGACGTGCCTCAGAAATATGCGCATGCCATTTTCTGCATATTCAGAGGGAGGGTTGATGCAAATGTGTAGGTTAGTGACGTACCATAACCCAGCTGTAGTCCCAATCCAGTCGTTTTTGTAGGCATTATCGTCTTTTAAAAATCAGCAAGTATAATTTATGCAACGATTGTATTTAATTGTACAGTACAATCAAAACATAGAACAGACATTATCTTCATTTCATGTCATTAAACAAAACAATATTGCTGGCCATACATACACTGATGAGAAAGTGCGCGTCCGGTGTGCGATACTGGAGTTGTCCTACGTGGCGCGACGCAGCACTTCTCGTCTGGTCACTCCGGTGTGCGACACGAACCCAAACGCTGTGACCTCGCGCCAAATGTTTTTATTTATTTATTTTTTTTATACCAACTACCGCCAACTTTGATCGGTTAACGTTGATATGGTCACCCAGACAGCAAACTGACATTGAATCAACGTGGAAACGACGTCTCTCATGACATTGAAACAACGTTGATTTGCTCATCGAATTAACGTTGAACCAACGTCAGACGCGGCATTCTTCAAAGCTAAATGAAAATCGAAAATTGGTTTGCTTTCATAACGTTGAAACAACGCGTTGATTTCAAGTTGATTTTCCGTTAGTTTTGAAAGAATGACGCGTCTGACGTTGGTTCAACGTTAATTCGATGAGCAAAACAATGTCAGATCAACGTTGTTTCGATGTCATATTTCCACGTTGATTCAATGTCAGTCTGCTATCTGGGCAACCATCGGTCAAACGGTCATCGGTTAACATCCCTAATCCCCATGAACTTTAATGGTCCAGAGGCAGAACTTTTGCCATGTGTGTCACAGCTTCTGGGTTCTAATCCTTACTAATAGTTTAGTTTCCTCATCAACACCGATTGTTTATTAGTGGCTGTATTTCAAGCAGGGACATGTTTTTTATGCATTGGGTTTTGTGATTTCACCGTAATGAGTCTCTCAGTCCCCGCAATGGATTGAGCACGCGTCGTCCGTTTGAAGACAGTGCACGTCACAACAGAACACTGAATCACTGAAACTGATCACAACGAGCACTCTGGTCACTTGATTTCGCCTCTTAACAAACAAACTAAATAAATGTTCTACTAGAGTTACCTGGAGATGTTTTATTTGCATTGGTACATATGGGGACATATATCACACCCGCACATTACGTCTATGTTCGTGTCTTACTCCTCGCTCGGTCAGTCTGCTATTTCCTCTTTCTCTGTTCCTCCGACAATGCTTTCCTAGCTTTCTATATCTTACATGCCGGCTCAGCCATGACGATAGTGTGACAAACTCGACCGTGTTCCTGGATATGTGCAGTGTTGCCGTAAAGAAATATTTTACATCGCGAGAGCTGATATCACGCGATACTTCCTGACGCTAAGGCCGGCGGCTCGCCGCACCGAAGTTGCAGGTGAGATTTTTCCGCTCACAGGCACCAGGGGGGGTCAAGACGCCCCCCATTCAACCCGAAAGAAGTCATATAACCATTTCAATAACTCTGAAGCTGTTAAATTAAGCTAAAATAACTGCATAGTCTCCTCTAATAACCTTCTAGATGCTGAATTAATCCAAATAAATTACTTTAGTTTTTAGATCATAAAATTATTGACAGACATTAGAAAACAACTGTACACTTAATTTAATTGAAGTATGTTAACAAAACTGTGTCGCACAGACATTTCTGCTTTCTATTCTGTCAATAAATAAAAACTTGAAATGTTCTCCTAAATTGAAGTATTTTTTAACATGTTTAATCTCACGCCTGTATATTAAAGAAATTGTTAAACTAACGTGAGCCAGTAAAATAAAATGATGGTTAACTATAAAACTGTATGTGTGTGTGTGTGTGTATGTGTTTCTGTGGAGGATTAGATAAAGACACAGATGTGTTTCAGACACAGTTGATCCTCCTTTACTAAAGTGTTTTCTCTCTCTCTCTCTCTGTTCTTTGTGTCATCAGTGTAAGATCAGGATCACATGTGTCCAGCTCTGTGTCTTTGAAGAGTGATCGCTCTAAAGATGGAGAATTACCAAACTTCAGTGAGAAAACACCATCATCTAATAAAAGGTAGTGTGTGTGTTTACATTACAATATAGGGTTGTATTATTTGTCCACAGTGGTGTGTGTGATTGAACTTGACTGTGTAAGGGGATTTATGAAACTCACTCCAGTAACACAGTCACACAGGCAGACACAAGCGGCATAAATTCAACATGGAAAATAAATCATGCAACTAAACATGTCCATCCATCCAACCGTAGTTATAAATGAAAAAATGCGCAGCTATACTGCATTTAATTACTATTTGCAACATTAAACCTTTTCAAATGTTCTTTGTGTCATCAGTGTAAGATCAGACTCACATGTGTCCAGCTCTGTGTCTCTGAAGAGTGATCAGTCTAAAGAAGGACTTCCACCATTCTTCAGTGAGAAAACACCATCATCTAATAAAAGGTATTTTGTGTTACTCATTTTTTGTCACACATTGACTGTGTTTAAAAGTTGGATCAGTGAATACCAATTAGGGGTGTAAATATTAATCGATTTGCATCGATGCATCGATTATACAGCCGACGATTCAATGCATCGATGCGTCCGCAAGAGAATCGATTAATGCGTTTATTTTGCCGCCTGTCTATTTTCAGCATCTGCTTCGACGTGTGCGTGCAACCTACTGCTAAGCTGCGGGTGGCGCTAACCTCATTATTGTTGTAATTCACACGCGTTATACGCTTCACGTTCACGGGGTGCATACACACATTGTTGAGTCTGACTTTAAAGAACAATGGAACCGTCACAGCGCGCTGAAACTGGGACCTCATTTAGCCTACTCCTGGTATTAAAATGCGATCTGTTTCCAGATAAGTTATCCGGATAATAAAAAAAACGCATGTTAATGCAAGGTGTAAATACGTTGTGATCGGATCTGCCTGACCACATCTGGAGGTAGTCTGGCTCGCATTGTGTTCGGATCTTTACTAGGTGTAAACGCAATCTGGTTGTTGAAACCACAAATGTATATTTTACTCCTCCCAAAAATGCTAAAAAATAAACGAGTGAGAGCGTGTTATATAGGCTATATGTCATGTTATAGTCAGATATGACGGCGCTACTGCGATACGCATCACCTCAGATGAGCGTCTGTTCATCAAGCCAACGTGCAAACATCACAAATAAAAGTGAAAGTAAGTCACAGACGCTTAACACACAATCATCTTCATGTAAAGAAACGAAATGATCTCTTACCAGGGCTGTTGCCACTCTCTTTTTGCTGTCTTTGATTTTGAAATTAGCTGAAGATCAATAAAATGCAGCTCATATCTGTTGCTTTTGGTGTCGTGCAATCCATTAAACCTGCATATAACGCGGGAGTTGAAGATCGGATTTATATCCATTTTGCATAAACACATTTATGTGGCCAGGCATAAATGGAATCGGTAAGATCAGAACACTTATTATCCGGATAACTGCAGGGTTGATGTATTTGAAATTTAGGCTGTAGAGGTCAGTCTTTGTTTGTTTGTTTTAACAGTGAATAGGCTAATTGGCCATAGTAGACCTGCACTGTAAGCATTAGACTTAATTATTTTTATTTTGTTCTAATTATAATTTATCTGATGCCACTTTATTGTAACTTTAGATGCAGTAACTGTTATATTTGCAGTGCTTTGAGCACAACATGCACACTGTGAATAGAATACTGTTTCGGTATTATCAATAAAAGGCAAAATATAAATTTTTTGTTGATTTATTTGAAACTTAATAGATATCATGGAAAAATATCGAGTATTAATCGAGTATTAAATTCGAGTATTAAAAAGTATCGCGGGGAATTTTGAAGTATCGAAAATAATCGAATCGTTGACTTAAGAAATCGGTATCATATCGAATCGTCATGCAGGCTCCGATTTACACCCCTAATACCAATCATGAAACATGTTTAGATCAAATATTTGTCAGAGTATTCACAGCTAATGCTTATTTCTCTTTCTGTAAAATATCAGTTAGTATTTTATTTCACTAATGTGATTTCAGGCTTCAATATGAGACATTAGACTCAGACTTTCAGACTCACAGGAACCACGAGAATTTCAAAGACAATCTTCTTGGGATCTTCCAGGTAAGAAAACACATTTTTATAAATGTTTAACATTTATAACAAACAAATATGTTATTGAACAAAGAAATTTAATTACATTTTTCTTCATATTCTTTTTTCCCTTTTAAACACATTTAAGCCCAACATTTTAGTATTTGAACTGGATTTTTTATATACGTGTAATATAATTATTGAATAGGGGTGTCACGATTCTCCAAATCCTCGATTCGATTAAGTTTTCGATTCTAAGGTCACGATTCGATTAGATTCTTGATTAAAAAAAAAATAATTTATTTAAATTTATAATTTTTTAATAGAACAACTGTAACAATTTAGCAGTTTCAATAGAGCTGCTAGAAAAATACTAAAATACTGTCAAAACATTAACTATTTACATTTCTATGGGCAGACAACAAATGTGATTTTTATATTTTCATGTTCTTCTCCACCGTTTTTTGAAAAATGGCTTATTCACATTCTTTCCTACACATCTGCCTAGGAAATCGCCTAGTGTTAATCTGCATCACCATTTGTACTCGTTGTGAATACGCAGGCCACAAGAAGTAATTACGTGGGTTTGTTTATTTTTTTTAATCACTTTTACTCAGCACATGCTAGCTGGCAACAAAGGATTCCATTCATCGTGCTAAGCTAAGATAGCGCCGACACTGTCAAACTAAAACAATGCATGCACTGAGACAAAAATGCATTTGCACACATATCTAAATGTAGGAAAGAATGAGAATAAGCCATATTTCATAAAACGGTGGACTGTTCCTTTAAGAAAATGAGAATGTCCACATTCTCTGGAGAGAGGGCTGCTCTTTGAGATGTCACAATGTCCCCTGCTGTTGAGAACACTCTCTCACTTCCCACACTTGTTGCTTGTACAGCAAGGTAACGTTTGGCAAGCTTGGACAAATTTGGGTACTGGTGCTCATTATCTTTCCACCATTTCAGTGGATTTGAATCCACAGAAATTTCTTTAACCATTTTGTATAGCTGAATCTCATCTTTCACAACATCAGGCCATGGTTTTGTTGCTGCTGATGATGCTGCTGCAGTGGAGGCTGTGCTGAAAAAAAAAATCACCAAACAGTTCACTGAGTGCTGTTCTCTTTGCTTGGGGGCTGCCTCTGCCGGTTGCTACAGTTTCTGGATCCTCTGCAGGGTTTTGACTGGACCCTTCTCCTGAGGCATGAGACTGAAATACAGTGCCCTCCACAAAAATTGGCACCCCTGTTTAAGATGTGGTCGAGGACTTCTAAAAATTCTCCCTTTTTTTAAACAACATAGAACCCAAAGGCAATAAAAGAGAAAAATCCAACCTTTTATTTAAGTACATTACTTTGGTGGTAAAAAACAAACAAAAAAACAAACAAAAAAAAACACTTGAAATCATGTGTCCCACAATTATTGGCACCCCTGATCCCCTTTCGGCAACAAGACAGCACTTAATCTCCTCCTATAACATTTCACAAGATTGGAGAACACAGAGAGAGGGATCTTTGACCATTCTTCTTTGCAAAATCTTTCTAGATCATCCAGTATCCTGGGCCCTCTCTTGTGCACTCTCCTCTTTAGCTCACCCCACAGGTTTTCGATTGGATTGAGGTCTGGGGACTGAGATGGCCATGGGAGGACCTTGAGTTTGTGACTGAACCATTTTTGTGTAGATTTTGCCACACGTTTTGGATCATTATCCTGCTGAAAGACCCAATGACGACCCATCTTCAGCTTTCTGGCAGAGGCCATCAGGTTTTTATTTAAAATGTCCTGGTAGTTCAAAGCGTTCATAATGCCATGCACCCTAACAAGGTCCCCAGGGCCTTTGGAAGAGAAACAGGCCCACAGCATCACAGATCCTCCACCATACTTCACGGTGGGCATGAGGTACTTTTCGGCATACACATCTTTTGTTTTACACCAGATCCACTTAGAGTGTTTGTTGCCAAAAAGCTCAATCTTAGTCTCATCCGACCAAAGCACACGATCCCAGATGAAGTCCCAGTGCCGCTTGGCAAACTCCAGACGTTTACGTTTGTCAGTGTTAGTGAGAAAAGGCTTTTTCCTAGCATGCCTCCCAAACATCTTGTTGGCATGTAGAGAGCGTCTGATGGTTGTTTTGGAGATTTTGTGACCCCAAGATGCCACTATTTGATGCAATTCTGTGACAGTGAGCTTAGGACTTTTTTTTACTTTTCTTAGCATCCTCCTCACAGTGCGTTGTGGCAAGATAAACTTGGGACCTCTTCCAGCCTTGTTTGTCACTTTTCCAGTTGTTTTAAACTTCTTAATGATTCCTCTAACTGTAGATACGGGCAAGTTAAGGTGGTTATTTTATTGTAGCCATTGCCTGACTTATGAAGGTCGACACACATCTGCCTTACTTGAATGGTGTGTTCTCTTGTCTTTGCCATGTTGACAAATGGGTAAGAGAATTAGGCCTCTGTGTCACGTCATATTTATACCCCGGGGAAAGAGGAAGTCATGAATTACTAATTAAAAGTTCCTAGATATCCTGACCAACTTTAGCAACTGCAGAAAAATATACGTATATATAAAAATAAATTACATTTTTCAGCGGAATTGTTAGGGGTGCCAATAATTGTGGGACACATGATTTCAAGTTTGTTTTTTGTTTTTCACCAAAGTAATGTACTTAAATAAAAGGTTGGATTTTTCTCTTTTTTGCATTTGGGTTCAATGTTGTTTAAAAAAAAGGGAGAATTTTTAGAAGTCCTCGACCACATCTTGTGGAGCTAGGGCACTGTATACAAAAACCAGTTGTTTAAGGCAGAAATTATATTTGAGTGTAACAACAACAATCAGAAAGGATATGGTGATTAGTCATATTGAAATATTATTTTCAATTAATATTATTATTAAATTTACAGAATTCTACTTTACAGAATAACATGGTTATTTCATCATAATCATCACATTAGCCTTAATGCATCACATACCTTTGCACACCCTTGAATGAGCGCGGATTTCTAATACATTTACTGTTTTTAACATCTGAGAAACTGAGAGGCGGCCAAAATCAGATTGTAAAATGGACTGACTTAAAGCTCTTTACGAACTAGACGTGAGATGCCGACTGACATATGTGCTTGCCTTGAATCACTGTCACATGCACAAGCTTAGAGCAATATTGTAAGTAACTAATACATTTTTACAGTCCCTCCAGAAAAACGCGATTATGCGAAGTCCGCATATTATGCGGGGGCCGCATTTTTTCAAATATGCCGCACTTTCGCCGCATAAATTGCCGATTTCCGTGCAAAATATGCGGGGTTTGCATAATTTCATAATCCTCGCATTTTCGTTGCAAAAAAAGTCACATGTATCTTAGCAGAAAGTTGAAAAATGTTGCGTTTGCTTCACACAAGAGCAGCCATTTCCCCCTGTTTCCATGGGAACGTTATGAAGTGACGCAATTACGCGACGCCAGACAGACTCACGGAAGCGATTGACATCTCGTATAACTGTCTGTCACACGTTCTACCATCACATCGTTACTTAATAAACAACATAAGATAAAATAAGTAGCATCAAACAGAAATTACCCGCACACATGGGTTCGAGGCGCACATATAACACTGCAGAGAGTTCAACAGGGAGCGCGCAGCTCTTAAAGGGGCCACACCTTATTTACACTCGTTACAGTCTGAAATAAAACAAGATGAAAAATTAAATATTCACAGCACTTTCTATGATGTAGTATGCTTGCTTATCAAAGGAAGTAATAAGAAATGACTCTTACATTAGCCTAGTGAGAACAGGATGTTGGGGGAATCACTTTTTTTCTCTTTTTCATCAAACTGCAATTTTTGCAAGTTCCCTCAATTTTTGCAAATTCCTGCAATTTCATCGCATAAAATTGTATAAATATCTCGCATATTCCATCGCATTTTTAAAGAAAACTGGCCGCGTAATCAATCAAATTTTGCCCGCAACAATCACAAAAAAACTCTGCGTTTTTCTGGAAGGACTGAATTATTATGGTAAATGTTATATATAAATCGCAAGTTTTTTCACAAATTTTTGGAAATTACCACCACAAAATCAGTCATTTTGATCGTAAAAATCACAAAAAAAAAAAATCGTGAAATCCTGGAGGGACTGTTTTTAACTAACAGAATAATAATGCATCACGATGCACATAGTTGACTGCTTGTATGTTGTGAGAAATGTGTGTGATCTGTGTTATGTACTTGTATACATGCTCTTAACTAATTGCCCCTTGTGAGATTAATAAAGTTGATAAAAAAGTAAAGTAAATAATCTCACTTTTAGTTACGTCTTAACTATTATTATATTTTGAAGGGCAAAAACATGAACTTTAACCATTGGCTTTCCTTTTTCAATCAGCTGTCAATTCAGCGCGAGGGCAGTAGCATATAGCCAGAGCCATGTATTGAGTACCTCAGCTCCACCCGCGTCCCACCTCTTTGCCCATTTTAATTTATCCGGTAGTGACGAGAGGTGACGCACTGCCAAGATGGCGATGGCCAGCCCCGCCCACTTTAGGCTTCAAAAACGCTCTTCAGAAACCTATGGGTGACGTCACGGATACTACGTCCATATTTTTTACAGTCTATGGTTCCAACTCACTCTTTCTCTCTCCCTTCCTTTCCACGACTATATGAATGTGTGTGTGTGTGTGAGTGCATTAGATATTAGTTTTATGTGTTTAGAATAGCTAATAAAGTCTTGTTGTTGCCTTGTTTTGTGCTTCCACATTTAATGTCTTGAACTGCAGATTTAAGCTACCTTGCTAATACATAGTGTTTCACTATAGATTGGATATTTATATCCGTTGCAAAGGTTATAATTACGGCCCGTTCAAATGAACTCTGAACGAGTCATTTGCTCGGCCCCATAGTGATTCAGTTAAGATTCATTGTAAATCAATGAATCATTCTTTTTAAGCTAAATTGGCCTTCCGGCCCCCCTTAAATACATTTTATGTATATTATTATTGTGTATTTGTAACAGAGGGTATCACCGTAGTTGTGAGATGCGTCCTTCTTGGGATTTTGTAGCGCGGTTCTAGCACACTAATTAAATGCCTAAAACCGTTTGTCCACCACCGAATAAGGTCGCATATCTGCGGCGATGAATACTCCTAAGGCGCTGGTAATGGCATTTGCACGAGTAGAGTTACTTGGAAGTTTAATTCCAAATGAAGACGGGAGAGTAGTTTGTGTTACAGTTGTTGGTTTGACCGATAAATTTACATTTGTGCTGCCTGCGGAGATGCGCAGCCATGTTAGTCGTGTTGCCAGTGGACGAATATGGGACACGCACATAGCAGAGCTTGCGAACTGTGGCTTTTTTGTCGACAACGCGAATGTTGTCAACATACCGCACTGCAAATCCAAAATACCTCCACACCAGCAACTTCAGAGAAACAGGAGGGTGTTCAAGTTCCGTTGATGGGTCTTTGATATCTGCAGTTGCCATGATGTATTAGTTAGTGGACTCGCAGCCTTTCAACACAGTGTTTTGTTTTCCATGCCGTGATGAGTCGTTCATCATGAATGAGTCATTCATCATAAACGATCCGTTCAATGCCTTTGTCACGCGACAAATGAACAAAAGACTCGGAAGGTAAAGTAATTATTTATGTTCCCTGTAAATTATTTTTCACTGCATTATGATTTCTTCTTAATGTTCGGGGAATTTGCCTGTTAAAAGTATAACATTTAAAAGCCCCTGAAATGACTAGAAAAAAGGTTAGTTAATTTTGATGAACGAGATTGATCAATAGAGTCAGTAAAATGATCCGAACTTTCCATCACGGGCGCGACATGTGGCGTGGCAGTATCGACGATGCCATTTTTTATTTCAATTTTTGAGATTGTGAATTAATTTTGATTGATTTCGATTTAATATCGAAATCGTGACACCCCTATTATTGAATAAATTGTGGTTACCAAATGTAGATTTACAATTTAGTTTAAATTGTGTTATTCTGTCTTTTCTATTACTTTTGTTTGTAGGATCTTGAGAGCAAAATAATCAGATTTCTGAAGAATGAGCTGGAGAAGTTAAAGAAAATATTACAACATGAGAACACACAACACTTTGTGAAGGACTTTAATGAGAACAGATCCAGTATCAAATCAGCAGCTCTTGATCTCACACTACATTACCTGAGAGAGATGAAGCAAGATGAAGCTGCTGATGCTCTAGAAGGCAAGAGACTCATCATCATCTGTCTGATTGTCTCTTATAAATGTAGGAGAGAAAATGAAGACTAAAACTATCTATTTTCTGTTCCTGTGTTTAGATGAGCTGTTCCTCATTCATCAGCTGAAATGTGGCCTAAAGAAGAAATATCAATGTGTGTTTGAAGGAATGTCGAAGCAAGGTGACTCCACACTCCTGAATAACATCTACACAGATCTCTACATCACTCAGGGTGGCAGTGAACAGGTCAATACTGAACATGAGGTGAGACAGATTGAAGTTGCTTCCAGACGTCATAAAGCACAAGAGATACAGGTTGAATGCACACATTTGTTTGAAGCGCCTGAACAAGACAAGGAGATCCGAACTGTACTGACAAAAGGAGTCGCTGGCATCGGGAAATCAGTCTCTGTGCAAAAGTTTGTTCTGGACTGGGCTGAAGGAAAAGAAAATCAAGATATCAGCTTCATATTTCCTCTTCCATTCAGAGAGATGAACTTAAAGGAGAAAGAAAAACTAAGTTTGATGGACCTTATAACTCAGTTTTTCACAGAGACAAAAGGACTGAACCTTACAAGAAGGAATCAGTTCAAAGTGCTGTTCATCCTTGATGGACTGGACGAATGTCGCCTTCCTCTGAAGTTTGATTGTAATGAGACGTGGCGTGATGTATCGTCACCAGCCTCTCTGGATGTTCTCCTAACGAACCTCATGAAGGGAAATCTGCTTCCTTCTGCTCTCGTCTGGATCACCAGCAGACCAGCAGCGGCCAGTAAGATTCCTCCTGACTGTATCGACCGGCTGACAGAGATACGAGGATTCAGCGACGCACAAAAGCAAGAGTACTTTAAAAAAAGATTCAAGGATGATATTCAAGCCAACACAATCATAGATCATGTTAAACAATCAAAGAGTCTCTTTATCATGTGCCACATCCCAGTCTTCTGCTGGATTTCAGCCACTGTTCTCCAGAACATTCTGGAGGAGAAGAGAAATAATGATGTGAGAAACACTCAGGCTGATGAGATCTCTAAAACACTGCAGGAATCAAACACTGAAGACACTCCCAAGACTCTGACACAAATGTACACACACTTTCTCCGCTTTCAGATCCAGCAGAGCCGCCGGAAATATGATGGAGAATACACACCAGATGTTTCCTGGGATAAAGACGCCATCCTTTCACTGGGGAAACTGGCATTTCATCAGCTGGAAAGAAACAACCTGATCTTCTATGACTCAGACCTGGAAGCCTGTGGTCTTGACGTCTATAAGGCATCAGTGTACTCAGGCATGTGTACCCAGATCTTTAAGGTGGAAACAGGGATCATTCTTGGTACCATGTACTGCTTTGTTCACTTGAGCATTCAAGAGTTTATTGCAGCCCTTTATGCACATCTGTTTCTAGACATCAACAAGACAAGTGTGTTTGATCATGAGTCTACAGAACAGGAAAACAGAAATGAAACCATGATTGATTTTCTCAAGACTGCAGTGGACAGGGCGCTGGAGAGTGACAATGGACACCTGGACCTTTTCCTTCGCTTCCTCCTCGGTCTGTCACTCCAGTCCAATCGACGACTCTTACGAGGTCGGTTGACACAGCGAGACGACACTGACCAGTGCAACGAGGAAATAGTTCAGTACATCAAGCAGAAATTAGAAGCTAATCTTCCTGCAGAGAGATCCATCAATCTGTTCTACTGTCTGAATGAACTGAACGACCAAACTCTGGTGAACGAGATTCAGACCCACCTTAGCAAAGGAAGTCTCTCATCTGGTGACCTTTCACCTGCCCAGTGGTCTGCTTTAGCCTTTGTGTTGTTGACATCAGAGGAAGAGCTGGAGGAGTTTGAGCTTCAGAAATTCAAGAAATCAGACGAGTGTCTCATCAGATTATCAGCAGTCATTAAAGCCTCCAGAAGAGCTCTGTAAGTCATTTAATATATTTTGTCATGTTTAGCTCTCATCTGAAAAATGCATTTATCCCTATAAACATGAAGCTATACCTTTAAAGCTGTTTGTGTGTGTGTGTGTGTGTGTGTGTGTGTGTGTGCGTGTGTGTGCGTGTGTGTGTGTGTGTGTGGAGACAGTTTATCACAACTTAATACAAAATATAAAATACCATATAAAATTGTTTGGATGTTTGTTTTGTATCATATGATACACCAGACTTGTATGACTCGTATATAATTATATATGCTATCACCTACTTATACTTGAGGAAGAAAAAAATCCATATTTTATTTATATTACCCAAACTGGGGGGAAATAATGTAATTTGATACTAAAATAAAATACCTATATATCTCCACATCATATACTAGTTGTCCCTCAGTTTCTCCCAGTAATTATATATTTAAATGCTTATTTCTATGAGTACTTCTGTAGTTTAAAGGGTTAGTTCGGTATTTTACACTTAAAGCCCTGTTTTAAGATCGTTTCTGATGAAATAGAACGGTTAAGATTGAAATTTGGACAAAAGCTGCTGTCCCGAGAATTTTAGGTTTGTGTGTTAGCACCCTCCACCTACACAATGGTTGTCTATGTGCATTGGAACAATCATTCATAAAACGCATTAAACTTTAGTTTACTAAGACGTGAAACTCACTGAGGGGTCTGGGGTGTTCACTGATATGCTCACACAAAAATCACTGCAAAAGATGCTTTCCTACAGGTTTTATTGCAGTTTTTGCAAAAACAGTATTGCAGTAGACACACAATTTAAAAGAAAAGAAACACAACAAATTAAATGTATTTTGCTATTGCATTATATCTTCATACAAAAATAAAAACTTTTGCAACTAAAAAGTGCAAAATGCCAAGCTTTGGCCAGCTTTCAGATACATTTAATTCAAGTTTAAAATAAAACTTAAATAAACAGCTTTCATATTTAGCTTTAAAGTGCTGTAGTCAGATCAAACAAACACTCATGCTAAATGAAGTACTTAACCACCAGTCAACCTGGTACTTCATACTCTTGTGGTGCGCGCACAGTCTTCACTCGGACGCACTCTTCAATCTATCGCCGTTGTGGAAACTCTTTATTCTTTCCAATGAAATAACACAATATAAATTGCACACAAAGGTGACCCTGCTTGATACAGACCAGGTGTGCCCAACCCTGCTCCTGCCAATCGACTGTCCTACACAGTAGGCGTTTCTCAATACCAAGTACGCAGACTTCGGACTTGCGTCCTTGGTAGTTCAGACTTGCCAAGTTCGACTCAGGAGAACGAACTCCCGAGGATGCGAGGACGCAAGTCCGGTTCTTCTGCAAAAAATGGAACAGAGCGTACTTGATCGCGTCACTCAGTACGCTCTGGCTACTCTGGTTATCTCTTTATATAGCCTATATTTTAGGCAACAATAAAACGAAATTTGCTACAACTCTGCATCTTTTCGTCAACAATAAAACGAAATATGTTATAAAACATCACTCTGCCTCTTTTCATTAACAAAAAAACAACATTAGCCTAATGGCTATGTGGTTCAGGCAACACGATTCTCTTCACTGCATTTTTTTGTTTTCATTTAAAAAAATATGAAACATTGATTTTTATTGACATTTATCATATAATATATGAGACAGGGTTATGTCATTTTATTTTATTGCTCATATAATGAAGATCATATAAAAAAATGTTGTTAAAGTTAAATAGCCATAACGTTATGAAACCTCCAAAACTATTTTTTTTTTGCCATGGAACAAACTATAGTTTAATTAGACCAAAGATAGACTTATACACAAGACGAATTATAAGGTTTATCCACTATAGAGAGATCAGAGCAGGCGGCAAACGTCAGAAGCACTAGCCGAGGATAAGCTGTTCCAGTCGGGGTTGATCTCGCTGAGTGTCCGCTGAAGGCTTGGATGTCAGAACTCAGAGTCTGAAAACATCTGATGTAGTTTTCAGATAGACGCTATCTTTATAAATAAACTACAGATTTGAGATTTAAACAACCACATTCTCGCCTGAAACACTCTTAAAATTACATTTCATGACTCAATAACAGTAGTATTTTGATATTTCGTGGATTTTCTCCTCTCCTATTGACGCTTGTTGGTTGGTGCAAGGTGCATTCTGGGTTACCTGGCTATCTCAAGTCCACACAAGTCACCTCTCGATGCATCCTCGGTAAACGGGGCGGATCAAGAACACATCCGGGGATTTGAAGTGGACTTGGCTAGATGCGAACTTTGAATTGGAACAGTACTTCGGCAGCGACTGATGACGTTTCACAAGTCCACAAGAACACAAGTACAGACAAGTACGCATATTGAGAAACGGCTAAGGAGCTGGCTGAAGTTCAGGAAGTAGTGCAGCTGGGCATAAAGCCAATTGCAATACAAATGTGAATCAATTTTTGTGCACACCCCTAAATTAAGTGTCCCCAATTAAGAAAGACAGAGGCAACACTGGCAAGAACCTAAACTCTATCAGGTGACATAAATAGAGAAAATATCCTATAGATAACAGCTTTACACAAATATTTTTTCGAACATGCTTCATTTTGTCTTGGAAATTTGTCACTGTTTAAAAAAACACTATTGTTGAGGAAATTGTAGTTTTTAAAGGTAAATGTTAGTTTAACTCGGCCTCTTTGCTGTATATGCTGTTTGTGTAAAAAATAAGTGGAAAATTTCATTAATATTAGTATGTAGAAAATCTATTGTATGTGTTCAATCTAATTCTGTGTTGTGACTTTATTGTAGGTTAAATGGTTGTAACTTAACAGACAAAAGCTGTTCAGCTCTGGCTGCAGTTCTTGGATCAGACACCAATCTGAAAGAGCTGAACATGAACAATAATAATCTGCAGGATTCAGGAGTGAAGCTGCTCTGCACTGGACTGAAGAATATAAAGTGTAAATTGGAGATACTGAGGTAAGTTGAGCCACAGGAGTCCAGTGTTGTATAAACTAGAAGTAGAAAGTAGAAATTCTGCCATGTCTTACTTTCAGCCATGAACGGATTGACAGTTGATTAGGGCTGATTTCTGTCTCCTGACTGAAAAACTGCTAATAAGCAAATCCAGGTGATTGGAACAAAATACTGAGGCGGACTTTTACTTTCTGAACCTGGACTTTACTCTTCTGAAGAGAATAAAAAAAGAGACGACACAGATGAAATCACCTGAAGAGAAGACATTAAATCTGAAGATCTCAGCAGAGGAGGATTAAACAACTCCACAAACAGCATTACCAGCTTCACTTATTACTAACCAGAATGCCTTTATTTCTGTCAGACGTCTACAGAAGTTCTTATTGAGAATTAACAGAGGTTTAACTCAGTTTCATTTGAAGTCACCATAACAGTGATTAGTGTTTCCATTAGCCAGGCTCTTTACTCTTATAATATATTTAATCTCTTCTGTCTGCTGTGACAGTGTGTTTGTCAAACACATTTACAGTAACAAAAGTTCAACGTAATCAGGTGACGAAGATTACCTGGTGATGGTTTTATAATCATCATGGAAAAGCCTGATTCACTCTGGTATTTGAAAATAATAATTATTTTGACAAATTATTTTCAAAAAACAAAACCTGTGACTAGGGCTGGGCGATGTATAGCACAATATTGTTATGCGCGTCTAATCAGTGAAGCCGGTTCCTTGATTAGTAGTAAATCACCTTCACCTGCTTTCAAATGGACGATACACGTGTTAATTAACACTAAAAAGTATTAAAGTTAATGAGATAGGTAAGTGATTAATTTAGTGATGATTGAGCATTATTGAAGAACACCTGATGATCACAAGCAGAATCACTGAAGGAGAAAATCACAAATTGTAAGCCACCGTTATGGAGATCAGTGTTTGCTTTAGTTGGGCTCTTGACACTTTTGCTTTCACTTTAAACTTTTTTTTATTGCTGTCATTGATTTATAACAGTCAAATGAACAAAGACAGCTGTGATATGATAGTGTAGGTTGTTTTGGCATTATCATGCTGTGATCTGTAAAATGAAACTTTTCATATAATTTGGTTTAACTTGATAGCAACATTTTAGTGGTTATAAAGCATATGATTGTCAATATTTTTCTAATATTCCAAAATATGTAATATAAGTTATTCTGATCAAATTACTTTCAAATGCAATTATTTAGAAACACAGACATCAATAACCAGCCTGTGAATCTCAACCGTGGTGACCACATAATCCTTGCTGCCACCAATCACAACTCATTAATGGCTCCCATCATGCATTGCGGTATGAATAAATTATTATCTGAATTGTCTATGTAAATTACTTTTCCTACTTGAATATTCTGCTCGTCACCGTTGTTGAGAAGCATTGACTGAATCTTGAGGTCTGTGCGTGCCTTTACTAAATATTTTTTTTTTCTTTTACAACTTTTAAGAAATCCTTTACATTAATAAATTCTGGATATTTATGCAGAATCTCAGTTATGCTGTAACCAACAAAATAAATCACAAATAATAAATTCAAATGACGATTGTCACAATATAACCAAAACTATTAGTTTGTATGTTTTTTTCTTTGTTCATCTGACTGTTTTAACTCAGATACAACAGTCAAACAAAACCTAAAGTTAATGTAAGGCTCAAGAGCCCAACTAAAGACTGATCTCTGATCTCTACACACTGATCTCTATAATGGTAACCAATTACGATTTTCTCCTTCAGAGATTCTGATGGTATGGTGACTTCAAATGAAACACAGAGTAAACCTCTGTTAATTCTCAATGAAATCTTCTGTAGAAGTCTGACAGAAATAAAGTCAGTCTGGTTAGTAATAAGTGAAGCTGGTAATGCTGTTTGTGGAGTTGTTTAATCCTCCTCTGCTGAGATCTTCAGGTGATTTCATTTAAGACTGTCTCATCTCCTTTTCTATTCTCTTCAGAAGAGTAAAGTCCAGGTTCAGAAAGTAAAAGTCCGCCTCAGTATTTTGTTCCAATCACCTGGATTTGCTTATTAGCAGTTTTTCAGCCAGGAGACAGAAATCAGCCCTAATCAACTGTCAATCAGTTCATGGCTGGAATAAACACATGGCAGGACTTCTACTTTTTTTCTACTTCTACTTCTACTTTATACAACACTGCAGGAGTCACATGACTAGAGTGAGGTGCGATGACTGACAGGACGATGCCGGAGGCAAAAGCTAAAGCAAGATAACTTTTGTGAAAAAGATCTTTTATTTATTTGTTACAAAGTGGGTATACCATATCAATCCTGTCATTGTGCTATTTTATTGTTGTTGTGTATAAAGGATTATTATGCTCTTAGGGCTAATTAATACCCGGTGGCAACCACCAAAGATTGTCAGATCAGAACAGTAAAGGGTGCCCGTTTAGGAGGAGCCAGATGCACACACCACTCACAGACCACCAGGGCTGGATTAACCACTAGGGCAACTGGGCTCTTGCCTCAGGGGCCCATGACATCTAAGGGGCCCTGGGCACCAGGAGCGGAGTGGCAATCGGGAGAGTCTGGAGTTTCCCCTGTGGGTCGGTTGTGTTTCGAGGCCACGAGGGCCGATCTGATCAAATTTATTTATTGCAAGTTGGCCATGCGCACTTGGGGCCCAAGCGAGGGGAAGAATTGTTTTTTTTTTTTTTACTTTTTAGATAACGGAGCGTATATTTGCACTAAGTGCCTGTCTTTTTAGCAAAAGAAGCTTGTCACGAAATAGCTACGGTGGCGCAGGTCGTAGGTCTTGAAGCTTCTGATGCTCTCGACCCGAGTTCGAAACCGTCTTTTTCTGAACTCTCTCTTCTCCCTTTTCCCAACACATATGAGATGTAAAATGTATACCCTAACATAAAGGTCTCTAGCGCTATATTTTGCCAACAAACTAAAATCAAAACCATGATATGGCTTTGTGCCTTTATAAAACAGCACAACACTTTAAAGGAGTAGTTCACTTTAAAAAAAAAAAAACGTTTGCTGATAATTTACTCACCCCCATGTTATCCAAGATGTCCATGTCTTTCTTTCTTCATTTGAAAAATTAAGGTTTTTGTTGAAAACATTCCAGGATTTTTCTCCATATAATGGACTACAATGGGAACCAAACGGTTCAAGGTCCAAAAGACACTTTCAGTGCAAACTGTTCAAAGGGCTTTAAACGATTCCAGACGATGAATAAGGTTCTTAAAGGAGAACTCCGGCAAACAATGAACCTTTGGTCTAATAAAACATCGGTACCTAGTCGACCGTTCTCTGATATTTGTTTTCATGATATCCAAATAAAGAGTTTTATCTCTAAAAACTGTTTAGCGTATAATGCTAGTAATGGGGGCATTGACCAAGTAAAAATAAATCGCTAGTTTATACCACTAACAAGGCTCAAAATAGCCCCACACTAACGCAGTAACATAATGAGGGTCCATACATGCAAAATGAAGCATTGAGAACTTTATAAGTGTACAGACCGTATAATAAGAAGATACTTTATACAGACAGTTCACTTCGCGTATACAGACAGGAGCCATCTTAGGAAATAGTCTCGATAAGTCAAACCACGAACGTTGAGCTGAGTGATCGGAACGGTATGAAGTTCAGCGAACTTCTCGACTTATCGAGACTATTTTTTAAGGTCTTTTACCCAGGTCTTTTACTGTAGCGGATAAAGTAACAGGACATCCGTGTATATTAAAGTTGTATTGTAAGAGGCTTTGTGTGTAGTTTTTTGGACCAATAAGTAATACCTCCATTTTATCTAAATTTAATAGCAGGAAATTACGCGTCATCTAGACATACGGCCGCTGGTCAGATGAAATAACCACAAAGTCGATCATCGGCCTATGGCCTAGGGTGTCCTGGTGCTACGTGCATTGATGGACACCCTTATGCTTGAACATGGTGTTCGTTACGGACAAACTGTGACTAGCACAGAAGTCCAATAACTGAACACCACTCGGGTTCAGGTCAGGGGGGCCGTTCCTCCCAATCATGCCCCTCTAGGTGTCACTGTCGCTGCCCACGTGAGCATTGAAGTCCCCCAGTAGAACGATGGAGTCCCCAGTCGGAGCACTTTCCAGCACTCCTCTCAGAGACCCCAAGAAGGCTGGGTATTCTGCACTGCTGTTTGGCCCATAGGCACACACGACAGTGAGAGACCTATCCCCGACTTGTAGGGGCAGGGAAGCGACCCTCTTTTTCACCGGGGTAAACTCCAACACATGGCGGCTGAGATGGGAGCTATAAGCAAACCCACACCTACCCGTCGCCTCTCACCATGGGCAACTCCAGGGTGGTGAAGAGTCCATCCTCTCTCAAGGAGTGTGGTACCATAGCCCAAGCCATGCATAGAGGTGATCTCGACTATCTCTAGGTGGATCTATCTTTCTTTCTTTCTTTCTTTCTTTCTAAGAATTCCATCTTTCTTTATTTCTTTCTTTCTAACAATTCGATCTTTCTCATAGCATGATGCTAGCTACATGCTAATCATGTTAGCTTCTTGCTAAAAACATGCTAGCATGATGCTAGCAACATGCTAATCATGTTATTATGATGCTAGCTACATGCTAATCATGCTAGCATGATACTAGCAACATGCTAATCATGCTAGCATGATGCTAGCTACATGCTAATCATGCTAGCTTCTTGCTAAAAACATGCTAGCATGATGCTAGCTACATGCTAATCATGCTAACATGATGATAGCTACATGCTAATCATGCTAGCTTCTTGCTAGCAACATGCTAATCATGCTAGCATGATGCTAGCAACATGCTAATCATGCTAGCATGATGCTAGCTACATGCTAATCATGCTAACTTCTTGCTAAAAACATGCTAGCATGATGCTAGCTACATGCTAATCATGCTAGCATGATGCTAGCTACATGCTAATCATGCTAGCTTCTTGCTAAAAACATGCTAGCATGATGCTAGCAACATGCTAATCATGTTAGCATGATGCTAGCTACATGCTAATCATGCTAGCTTCTTGCTAAAAACATGCTAGCATGATGCTAGCTACATGCTAATCATGCTAGCTTCTTGCTAAAAACATGCTAGCATGATGCTAGCAACATGCTAATCATGTTATTATGATACGAGCTACATGTTAATCATGCTAGCTTCTTGCTAGCAACATGCTAATCATGTTAGCATGATGCTAGCTACATGCTAATCATGCTAGCTTCTTGCTAGCAACATGCTAATCATGTTAACATGATGCTAGCTACATGCTAATCATGCTAGCTTCTTGCTAAAAACATGCTAGCATGATGTTAGCAACATGCTAATCATGTTAGCATGATGCTAGCTACATGCTAATCATGCTAGCTTCTTGCTAAAAACATGCTAGCATGATGCTAGCAACATGTTAATCATGTTATTATGATGCTAACTACATGCTAATCATGCTAGCATGATGTTAGCTACATGCTAATCATGCTAACATGATGCTAGCTACATGCTAATCATGCTAACATGATGCTAGCTACATGCTAATCATGCTAGCTTCTTGCTAAAAACATGCTAGCATGATGCTAACAACATGCTAATCATGCTAGCATGATGCTAGCTACATGCTAATCATGCTAGCTTCTTGCTAAAAACATGTTAGCATGATGCTAGCAACATGCTAATCATGCTATTATGATGCTAGCAACATGCTAATCACGCTAACAACATGCTAATCATCTTAACTACATGCTAATCATGTTAGCTTCTTGCCAAAAACATCTATCTATCTATCTATCTATCTATCTATCTATCTTTCTTTCTTTCTTTCTTTCTTTCTAATTCCATCTTTAAAACTTCATTCAAACTTCAAGATTCTTCAAACGCTCTGGTCCGGCTTTCTCAAGCCAACTTAAAGTTTGTGTCATCAAACTTTTTTTTCTAGTTCTGATCAAATCACTTTCATGCTTATTTAGAAACACAGAGATCAATAATCAGCCTGTCTATCTCAACTGTGGTGGCGATATTAATCATTGTTGCCACCCATCACAACTCATTAATGGCTCCCATCATGCATTGCGGTTTGAATAAATTATGATCTGAATTGTCTATGTAATTTACTTTTCCTACTTGAATATTCTACTCGTCACCGTTGTTGAGAAGCATTGACTGTCTGTGTGTCAATGGTCTGTGTGTGCCTAAAGGAAAGGTTTTTTTTCTTTTAAGCAACTTTTGAGAAAACTGTCTATTATTTTTAACATTCTGGACATTTAGTCAGAATCTAAGTCATACACTAAGCAACAGACTAAATTATATGTTATAAATTTTATAAATAAATTTTATTATAAATTGTATTATAAATTATATATATAATGAGATAAACTTCTAACGATAAATGTCATTATATGACCACAATCATTTTATTATTGTTTATTTTTGTTCATCTGATAGATATAACTCAGATGCAACAGCAAATTAAAATATAAAGTTAATATTATAAGGGTGAAGAGCCCAACTAAATCAAACACTCATCTCCATAACGGTGGCTTAAAATTTTAGATTTTTTCCTTGTGATTCTGCTTTAGGTGTTTTCAATAATGCTCAATCATCACTCATTTAATCACTTAATTATTTAATTAACTTTAACACTCTTGAGTGCGGACTCATATACACTCCCAGGTGTGTTAGTTTAACACTGGAGATTTCGTCGTGATGAAGAGCCGTAGTTCACTGACCAGCTGAGCCATATCGCATTAAATATCGATATCGATACGTCTTCGATATTAACGCGATATGGCTCAGCTTGTCAGTGATCTACGGCTCTTTATAGTGAATGCCGCTCCATCTGAAAGCAGGTGAAGGTGATTTACTGCTAATCAAGGAACCGGCTTTACTGATTAGATGCGCATTCAATATCGTTCGATATATCGCCCAGCCCTACTTGGGTCGGATCTCGGGTTTTCGGATCCAAGTGGACCCGTGAAGACCTCTACTACCATATAACCCCGGACAACATAGCTCCTCGTTCGGGTACTCAAACCCCTTCACCAAGTTTTTTTTTTCCCAAAAGAAATTCCCTACTTAAATCTTTAAATGCCTTTTTCCCAAAATTATTTTTTTGTCATTCTCCAGTATCTCAGCCTATGTAGCACCTATGTACACCAAACTTTTCAGTTATACACTTATGTATTCTGAAGATATTTTCAGAGGGATTTGTTAATAAATCATTACTGGCCTGATTTATGTGACATTTTAATTTAAAAAAAATATGGCGTAAATCGATTTTTTAAAGGGTAACTAAACCCCTGGTCAGAGCCTGACTCCACCCACTGGTAATATTTGAAAAATGCTGAAAAAGTGGGCAGACCCCAGCAGAGATAGAGGGGACGAAATAGATGCTAAAACACTCTATCCTGATTGTTTCCAATACTCGCAATTCCAACTCCTGACTCCCTACAGTGGTTTTGACGAAACAAGCTGGTTTTTACTGCCGCTCGTGCCAGGAGCATGGTGAGCTGAAACCTGCATGCGTCACGAAGTGCAGAACATCCAATAGGAAAATTCAACTGCAGTAGCCACCGTTCAACCTGAAGAGGGCAGGACTAAAACGTTTTTACACCATATATTGTAGAAATGAAAAACTTTATACACAAATATCAAAAAAGTTACTCGAATCAATGACTGGTATTAATAAAGATCCATTCTTACAGATCATTAACTAAAAAAAAGTTAGTTTAGTGTTTAGTTACTCTTTAAGGGAATGGACAGTATATTTTGACTTCCTAATTAAACTTTTTTTTTTCATCTTGTGCATAAAAAAATGAAAAAAAAAAAATTGCACCTTGCTTTATCAGATCTATTTACCGAAAATATATGCATGCACATATTTAATGAGATAATGCCTAATTTGCATAATTAAACATACAAATTTCAAAAATTTATAGTACATTTTTTTTATATACTTGTGTAAGTAATCAACTGAGGAAGTTTCATAGCGATATCTGAAGAGTTCAGATGCAAAAGCCTCTAAATGCCATTTGAAATTTTCTTCTTTAATGATGATTTTTAACAAACTTGTATATTTAAGTTCAGTAATTTCACTTAAATAACAATTAATAGGTAATTATCATTGCCATTTAAGTGAAATCACTGAACGTAAATATACAAGCTTGATAAAAATGATCATTCTAGAAGAAAACTTCAAATGGCACTTAGAGGCTTTTGCATCTGAACTCTTCATCTATTATTTAAAAATTTTACCCTATTCACCTAGTGTCTCGCCTTAAAAGTTGGTATTTTGCAAATATATATACATAAAAAAGGCAGTGAGCCTCCAATATATATTTGCTCTGACCCTTGACTATCGATCTAGAAACGTAATTTCCTCATCTTGATTGCCTACTTACAAAAAAAAAAACTAAGGGAAAATGATCCAACGACTGTGCAAGATAGGCAATTTGTCAACCATTTTGATATGCAAATTAAAAGGTAAAAAACTCAAAATTTCGCTTGGGTACCTTTTTTGTATTTTTTATTTTTTTTGGACTCAGCACCCTTGAAATATGTAATAAAGGGCAGTTCCCGACTTGTACCCATACATGCTCCTCACTTTCACTTTTTGGGTACATCCCATCTAGACTATGATCCAAACACAGACTTTATTAAGAGGAGAATCCAGAGACGGGTACAGGGAAACATGCAGTGGTCAAAACCAGGTAAGCAGTCAGATCAGCAATAATACAATGCAGGGATAAGGCAAACGGGAAGACCAGAGACAGGCAGGGGGTCCAGGAACTGTGAAACTAAAACACTCGGAACAAGAAACCAGGAAAACGCTCAAAGCATTCAGACACTTACACAGCAAAATCCCCAGTGTTAATTCAACACTGCTCAGAGTGTATTTGGTCCCACTCTACAGAGTGTTAAAGTAACACTGAAGCAGTGTTAAAGTTAATGAGATAATTAAGTGACTAATTGGGTGATGATTGAGTATTAGTGATAAACACCTGCCCTGCTGTTAACGAGCAGAATCACTGAAGGAAAGAGAAACACAAAAACTACAACTGACCTCCAGTCACAGCCTTAGGTTAAATCAATTGAAGATACAAAGAAGACATTAAATCTGTGAAGTTCTCAGCAGAGGACAATTAAACGACTCCACAAACAGCATTACCAGCTTCACTTATTACTAACCAGAATGACTTTATTTCTGTCAGACTTCTACAGAAGATTTTATTGAGAATTAACAGATGTTTAGATGTTGATGGTTTAGTCACCATTTAAAAAAATCACCATTATGGTGAACAGTGTTTCCTTTATTTGGGCAATTTGACTCTTGCCTTCTCATGTGATTTTATGGTCTCTGTAACAGTGTTAAACAAAACACATAATTTGTTGCAAAGAAAGCCAAAATCAAAAATGGCCTAGAGATAATGTAATAATTTACAACATAATAAAGGACAAAAAAGCTGCAAAATGTTATAAATAGTTCTAATTCTTTACAACATTTATTTTTGTACATATTAGACATCAAGCTGATTTTTATTTTATTTTTTAATGGAAAAATAATCTTTGGACAAACACACAGACATCAATAATCCACATATGAATCTCATCAATGGTGAAATGCTTTATGCCGCAATGCATTCTGGGAGGCACCATAGTTTAAAACTCTTCACTAGGGCTGGGCGATATATCGCACGATATTGTTATGCGCATCTAATCAGTAAAGCCGGTTCCTTGATTAGTAGTAAATCACCTTCACATGCTTTCAAATTGACGATATGAGTGTTAAATTAAACTGTTATTTAGATAATTAAGTGATTAATTTAGTGATGATTGAGCATTATTGAAGAGACCTGATGATCACAAGCAGAATCGCTGAAGGAGAAAATCACAAATTGTAAGCCACCGTTATGGAGATCAGTGTCTGCTTTAGTTGGGCTCTTGACACTTATATTTTCACTTTAAGTTTTGTTTGCCTGTCGATATTGATTTATAACAGTCATATGTACAAAGGCAACTGTGATCTGATAGTGTTGGTTATGTTTTGACATAATCATGCAATGATCTGAAAAATTCAACTTATTCAGATGATTTGGTTAACTTGTTAGCTACAGTTTTGTAGTTCTGCTGCATATCTGTATTTTACTTATAACCTAAAATATTTAATAAAAAATATTCTGATCAAATCACTGTCATCTTTATTCAGTAACACAGAGATCAATAATCAGCCTGTCTATCTCAACCGTGGTGACATGTTGCCACCAATCACAACTCATTATTTTCCCACTTGAATATTCTACTCGTCACCGTTGTTGAGAAGCATTGACTGAATCTTGAGGTCTGTGTGTGCCTAAAAGAAAGATTTTTTTAAACAACTTTTGAGAAATCCATTATATTAAATTTAACATTCTGGATGTTTATGCGGAATCTCAGTTATGCAGTAACCAACAGAATACATTTTAAATTATGAAAGTCTTTATATAACCAACATCATTTTATAGTTGTTTATTTTTGTTCATCTGACAGGTTTAACTCAGATGCAACAGCAAATTAAAATATAAAATTTTTAATATAAGGGTCAAGAGCCCAACTAAAGTAAACACTCATCTCCATAACGGTGGCTTACAATTTTAGATTTTTTTTTCCTTGTGATTCTGCTTTAGGTGTCTTCAATAATGCTCAATCATCACTCATTTAATCACTTAATTATCTAATTAACTTTAACACTCTTGAGTGTGGACTCATGTACACTCCCAGGTGTGTTAGTTTAACACGGGAGATTTTGTCGTGACGACGAGCCGTAGTTAACTGACCAGCTGAGCCATATCGCATTAAATATCGCTGGCGATACATCCTCGATATTAACGCGATTTGGCTCAGCTTGTCAGTGATCTACTATACGGCTCTTTGTAGTAAATGCCGCTCCATCTGAAAGCAGGTGAAGGTGATTTACTACTAATCAAGGAACCGGCTTTACTGATTAGATGCGCATACAATATCGTGCGATATATATTGCCCAGCCCTACTCTTCACCATTGTTGAGTCACCTGTCACCATTGTTGAGATTTATATGCTGATTCATGATGTCTGTTTGTTTTAAAAAAAAGAAGTTTAATGATTTTCTGTCAAACTCTCTGCAGTGCATATAAAAAATCAGAATGTTGATGTTCAGTAAGCTGTCAAAAAAGGTGAAATTTATTTGGTCAGGGATAATATTAGAGAACCATTATTTTTTATTTACTGTTTTATAATGAAAACTATTATTGCTGAACACCTTTGTTTATTGTTTGCTATGTAACAAACAATATGTTTTGGTAAACATTGTTACAAAGACCAAAATTGTACTTAAAATACTGAGAGTCAAACTGCCCAACTAAAGGAAACACTGATCACAATAATGGTGACCAAATATTTTAAAACATCAACATCTAAACCTCCGTTCATAGACATCTGACAGAAATAAAGTCATTCTGGTTAGTAATAAGTGAAGCTGGTAATGCTGTTTGTGGAGTCGTTTAATCCTCCTCTGCTGAGAACTTCACAGATTTAATGTCTTCTTTGTATCTTCAATTGATTTAACCTAAGGCTGTGACTGGAGGTCAGTTGTAGTTCTTGTGTTTCTCTTTCTTTCAGTGATTCTGCTCGTTAACAGCAGGGCAGGTGTTTATCACTAATACTCAATCATCACCCAATTAGTCACTTAATTATCTCATTAACTTTAACACTGCTTCAGTGTTACTTTAACACTCTGTAGAGTGGGACCAAATACACTCTGAGCAGTGTTGAATTAACACTGGGGATTTTGCTGTGTACAATAGAGAGCCCCGAAAAAAGGGAAAACTCAGGCTTAAAGAGACCCTATCATGGATTTTTGAAAATGACTGTTCATATGGTGTGGAATATAGCTCTAAGGGAATGAAAACATCCTGCAAAGAATTATATCTGAAAGTGCTCCGTATATAAAGTTATTGTCTTTCAAAAGTGAGAGTTGACTCTGAGTCTATGAAATGAATTGTTTTTGAAACGAGTCATTAGCTGGTTTGTCGTTAAGTAGATACATATTGGCCGCGCCCAGTTACTGCGCGCGCAGACGGAAGTGTAAACTTGAAGTCTACACATTCAAATACTTCATCAAAGCATCATGTGGAGAAGACGCTGTGTTCAACAATGCAAAGATATTTCAGCCACTTTGTTTTCATTTACCAGGGACGAGCACGTGAAGAATCTGTAGTTAGAGTTCATATTACGATACCACAACAGTATAACTAGCCCGATTGTGTTCTCATCATTTTAATTACGAATCGTTCAAAAACATAAATGAATTCAAATGTGCATTCACAAGCGGTTGTTCCTGAAGGAGGGCTCAGTAACGTACTTACCCAGTGTATATGGATCAGCTTCCTCCTCCGAATCACAACCTGTAAGTATTATTAATAATACTTATAATAAAAATATTATAATAATGCTTTTATGGGTTTTGAATGGTTTCGTAGCGTCAGGGCGCGACGAGGGAAGGCGCAATAACTATGTGTGTGTGCGTGTGTGTGTGTAAGTTATGCTCAGCGCAGCTTCTAGGTCTCCAATGTCAATTTTTTTTTTTTAAATATGTGAAATGTTTGTCGCTGTTATTGGAATTGTCATAAAGAATAGAGTGTCTTGTAGTACTGCAGTGCTTTATCAATATGTTTATGCGTTATGCTAATAAACAGTAACTGACTGGGTCTGTCGTCTGACCAATCACCGCCGATTAGCATCACGCAAAAGAGTGGATTGGAAAAATGAGTCGTTGTACGAATCATTTGGGAGTCGGTGAGCAAATCAGTTAAAAATAAATGCATATTATAAGACAAATAAAGTGTTTTTTTATTCTTGCATGCATGTTAAACTGTTTTTGGGAACTCCTAAAACAAAAATAGGAACATTTCAAATGCTATGATAGGGGCTCTTTAAATCAGGGACGCTCAATCTACAACAGGTGCAACAAATAAACCATAATCAGTCCAGGGTAAAACATGAAGGAAACAATAAAGTAGGAAGGAGTGCCCCCAGAGGCTCAAGCGGGCACTCCAGACGCAGATCGTCACAGCGGCAAAACTCCCCCGAAGGAAACCTAGAGATGCGGTAGCCTAGTTCACACTACATGATTTTAAAATGTCGGGCTGAACTGTGCAGTTCACATTACATGACTTGCTCTCAGTGAAATCATGAGTGTTCAAGTTGTTTAGCTGTTCACACCAAACAACACAACGTGATTGATCCACAACAGGAGGTAACTCACTACACGAGTTAACAACGCACTACATAGAGATACAACCACGATCGGATGATAAGAGCATATCATTTGTGACTCAATGAGAGCTGTTTCAGTACTATAGTACGGTCTAAATCCTGAAAATAATCAAACAAATAACGAGTTGACAACAACACGATTCTATCTGGTCTAGAAACCATGTTTTGTCACGAAAAACCACCCAATAAAACGAACCAGAAATGACGCGAAACTGCAGAGAAGAACACAACACGCGAATATGGACGTCAGACAGAAACTAGTGCTGCACACTGTTTGCTCGACGATCTGCTCTGAGAAAAAAAAATGCAAAAAAGAAAAGAAAAAGTAAGATTTACCTGGTGTCCTCAACCCATGCGTTGCTATGATTGGCTGTACTCATGACATCACTGAGATTGAGTCGCGCGACGGCTCGAGATATCTAGCATGCTAGATATTTTTCTGAGCTCGGTGACCTGTCTGCGAGGTGTCTGCGAGCTGTCTTTGATGCGTTGTTGGCTCTTTCACACTAACGGATTGGCGAGCGTTAATCGTCCGCTAATCGCCCGCGATTTGCACGCAATAACACCCTGACTTGTCGGCGACTCAACGATTTGCAAATCGGGCTTAAATCGGGCTTAAAATCACGTAGTGTGAACTAGGCTTAAGCGATGGAGAAATAAACAGTTTTCTGCTCAAGAATACGGGTCAAATCGCGTCAAATATTGATTTAGGGACAGATGTTTTTTATGAAGCAAATAAGAGACATAACTATTTAAAATTTAACAGCCACTGAATACTTAGGTTTGAAATATTTTACTTTGAAAAACATTTGTCTGAATTTATTTGCTCTGAATTCACCCTTTTGAAATTAGTTTACTTTGGAAACTATGTGTCTGAATTTATTTGTTTCAAATTTACCTCTAAAATGTAAATAGGCCTATGAAAATTCTTGATTTCTATTTCGAAAACCTGAATTTCGATTAATATGTTTTCAAAGCTCACAAATTCAGATAAAAAAAAAACAACTTACAGATTTTCAGATAAAATACATTCAAGTTGATTAAATTCGACTGCTCAAATTCAGATTGAAAAAATTACGTTAAATATTCACAGTGTAACATCCGGGCTACCCAGGATAGGCCACGCCCCCACCAGGGGAGAAAAACAATCCAACCGTCTCCATTGATTTGCATTGCGAGAGGCTGCCTCCTTGTCATTTATGACTTATAACAAAAAACAAAACAATGTTTAAGTAAGGGTTAATGCCCGACGAGGTGTCCATTGT
The DNA here is from genome assembly GCF_988280905.1 of Pimephales promelas. Lineage (NCBI taxonomy): Eukaryota > Metazoa > Chordata > Actinopteri > Cypriniformes > Leuciscidae > Pimephales > Pimephales promelas. The sequence goes on along the minus strand of NC_142770.1, from coordinate 37,849,231 downwards.
CAGGTTTTAATGGACGACGGCGAGGCGTGAACCGGCCGACGCGCAGCGGAGGACGGTTGCCTCCGCCGAAGTCCATTAAAACCTGACAATGGACACCTCGGAGGGCATTAAACCGCTTATACCATGGTCACTCAATGGCGCCACCAGGGGGTGGCCACCCCAATGGCCAGTATTAATTTTTGTAGCATCAGTTATGCATTTTATAAATAAGTCAAAAATATTCTTAAGTAAAAGAAGACGGGGAATTATGTGTCGTGACGTGCTTTTTAAGTGCCAAATGGTATACTGTTATAGCAGCTTTTAGGTGCGTTTTTGCCACGTTCGGACAGGCAGGGATGCAAACAGCGCGCTTTTCGGCACCTCCCGCTTTTTTTACGTCAGTTTGGGTGACAAAGTCATCTGAAGTCATTCCATAGCTTAATGTGAGGGACAGAACAGAAGTATATTTACATCATTAAAGTATAAACTCGTTTTCCCTCCTCTGCGGCTGTCATCATTCTCCATTCATTCTCCATTCATATTCAAACAGCACGCGCGCCTCTTGGATGCACGGTAAAACTCTCTCCAATATGATATATTGACATTATAAATGCATGATCTGTAAATAAAAGTCTGTATATTCGCATAAAATTACTTTATTTTTTTGGAGTTTGTTGCTGTTTTTAAACGACTCACTACCGTGTTCTGTTAGATCACACATACATATCACAAGGATTATGAATCGGCATCAAACGCACAATAACTGTGAAACAAAGGAACAAATCGCACTTGGATTTGTGCGCTCAACATTTCTTCGATTTGTGACATGAGCTTTTAAATGCACACTTATAAAGCGCAGTGCTGCTGCACACTGTGACTCCTTGTTGCTTTGAGCACATCATTCTGCACCCGCGATGCGCATACACGCTGTGTGCTCTCTGTTTTTCATGTAATCATGGGTTTGCGCACTGAAATATTATTAAAAGCCAATATATTTTGTTATACCTAGCCTGCTCAATACATTTTAAATAAGCATAATTTAATTGTATATAATTTATTTGTAGTTTAGGCTATGCACTTCTGAATTCTTGACATTAATATATAAATATAAAATTGTGACATGATTGCCTAATTGAATTTTAAAAGAGAACTAATAGTAATTTGTTTTATTAACATATTTAGATTTTTTAAAATTACTGTGCAGATTTTTTCAAGAATTACTTTTTGCTGCTGATGTATACACTCATTAAGTGTATTAAAAATTCATAATACATTTATGTAATATTTAAATGTGTTAACTGTAATCTTACACTGCAAACTAATAACTTAAAAATGATTAAATTCATCACAATTATGTAAGTATCTGGAAATTTGCTGTGGGGCAAGGACCCTTATATATCATATAATATATATCATTATACAATGTAATATATATTAGTTGGGCCCTACTAATATCATTAGTAACATTAAATATTACACAATAAACCAAAGTATATCAGTAGGAGTTTCCTTAAGTCTTTCTGATAGTTTTCTACAGGCTGGTTTATTACAACAGTAGAAAACAATTCTGAAATTATGGTTTATACTGTAGTTTTGGTGTGCCACCCCAAGATTTTTACTGGCCCCATCTGGCCACCCCTACGAAAAATTTCTGGAGGCGCCACTGTGGTCACTTGCCAAATAAAACATTTTTAAAACATTCGTTTATATTTTAATTAGGCTAAATCTAGTTTTTACAAATAATAACTTGCCTGACGGTTTATTTAGCAACCTGAGATATTTATAGTCCGCTCAGCTTGTAGAACCTTTCAGTTTCAAAAATGCATTTTTTTTTCATGAAACACAAAGGTAGGCATAGTTATTTTTTTTTATTACACATAAAACAATTAATCAAACAAAAACAAAAAACCCAATTAGTTCTGAGCACCAGCGATTTGCGCTTATAGAGGGCAATACATTAATCAGAGCAAAGAGAGGGTCATTTGTCTACATGCTAGCTTTTTTATTTACAATTAATTTCAACGTTTCCATTTATAGTGCAATTTGAAAAAGTCGGCCAGTCAGGAGGATCCACAAAAGCTCTCAGGAGGATCCACAAAAGCTGGGTAACGTTACTGCTGCCCATGATGGGCACTTGATGCAGACAGTACGTTGCTCCAGCTTCGTCTCTGAGACGAAGCTGGAGCAACGTACTGTCTGCACCAGTAAGCCCGCAGACTGCTCTCGCATCGATGGCCTGTCACCGACATTATTTGACGGCTCTCCAGTCCAGCATCGGAGAGTCGACCTACAGCATACCAGTCGTCAACGTTGCCAAATTCTCTATAAATGTTAAAAGAAATAACGAAGACGCTCATTGTTGTATTAGGCTGTTTGTTTTAATAGAGCGTTTGACTGCCTGTTGCTATGGTTACTCACAGCTGTTGTAGGCAGCGCATTCATTTATAAATTTCGAATGGTAAACAGGCAGTTTCACCAGAACTACTTTACTAGCCCACATAGCAAACAGATCCGGAACGGATCTGCCGCGGAGGTAAGAACCAGGTCCGGAACGGAGTCCACTTGCACAGCGCAACGGATCCGGAACAGATCCGGATTGCGGATCCAGACTAGATCCGCGGCAGACCCTATCCGGATCCGATCTGGACCCGTTCATTTCGGTCTGAAAACCTTTCAGATCACTCATTCAAAACTAGTAATCTGGCCAAAACTACAAAAATATTTCAAATCTATTGGTGGGCCAACATTAGATAGACTGCCCACTAAACAACATGATGTCCAAAAGATGTCTTTTCAACGTCTTTGTCACAAAAGTCGGATGCTGAAAAGACGTCCACTGAGGAGCCAGAATTAAAGTTTTTATGACGTGTTTTTTGACGTGTTCTGCACGTCCGATGTAGACGTTCATCGAACCTTCGTACAAGTTTAAAAACTACGTCAAATGTGGCCATCGTGTTTAAAACTCATGTTTAAATCAATGTCATTTCCTTACATTGTTTAGATGAGGTTTAGATGTTGATATGTTTCATTTTAAGAAACCATTGTGGTGATGAGTGTTTGCTTTAGTTGGGCTCTTGGTCCCAATTCATCTTACTTTAACTGCCGTCAGCTCACCGTCAGCCCTGCCGAGCCCGCGCTCACCGTCAGCCCTGCCGAGCCTGCGCTCACCGTCAGCCCTGACGAGCCTGCGCTCACCGTCAGCCCTGACGAGCCTATGCTCACCGTCAGCCCTGCCGAGCCTGCGCTCACCGTCAGCCCTGCCGAGCCTGCGCTCACCGTCAGCCCTGACGAGCCTCACCGTCAGCCCTGCCGAGCCCGCGCTCACCGTCAGCCCTGCCGAGCCTGCGCTCACCGTCAGCCCTGACGAGCCTGCGCTCACCGTCAGCCCTGACGAGCCTGCGCTCACCGTCAGCCCTGCCGAGCCTGCGCTCACCGTCAGCCCTGACGAGCCTACGCTCACCGTCAGCCCTGCCGAGCCTGCGCTCACCGTCAGCCCTGCCGAGCCTGCGCTCACCGTCAGCCCTGCCGAGCCTATGCTCACCGTCAGCCCTGCCGAGCCTGCGCTCACCGTCAGCCCTGCCGAGCCTGCGCTCACCTTCCAGCCAGAGTCTCGTTCCGCCGAGACAGCCCAGCCAGAGTCTCGTTCCGCCGAGACAGCCCAGCCAGAGTCTCGTCCCGCCGAGACAGCCCAGCCTGAGTTCCATGTCAGCCCTGCCGAGCCAGAGACGCTTCACGTCACTTCTGCCGAGCCAGAGACGCTTCACGTCACTTCTGCCGAGCCAGAGACGCTTCACGTCACTTCTGCCGAGCCAGAGACGCTTCACGTCACTTCTGCCGAGCCAGAGACGCTTCACGTCACTTCTGCCGAGCCAGTGTCTATGGACAAGTTGGCTGTTTCAGAGACTGTTCACATCACTTCCTCTGAGCCAGTGTCTACAGACAAGATGGCCGCCTCCGAGCCAGTGTCTACGGACAAGATGGCCGATTCAGAGACTGTTCAAATCACTCCTGCTGATCCAGATTCTGTTCATGTCACCGCCTTCGAGCCAGTGTCTAAGGACAAGATGGCTGCCTCAGAGCCAGTGTCTAAGGACAAGATGGCTGCCTCAGAGCCAGTGTCTAAGGACAAGATGGCTGCCTCAGAGCCAGTGTCTAAGGAAAAGATGTCAGCCTCCGAGCCAGTGTCTAAAGACAAGATGGCCGCCTCTGAGCCAATGTCTAAAGACAAGATGGCCAATTCAGAGACTGTTCATGTTACGTCTGCCAATTTAGAGACTGTTCACGTCACCGCCTCCAAGCCAGTGTCTCCGGACAAGATGGCCGACCCAGTGTCTCCGGACAAGAGGGCCGACCCAGTGTCTCCGGACAAGAGGGCCGACCCAGTGTCTCCGGACAAGAGGGCCGACCCAGTGTCTCCGGACAAGATGGCCGACCCAGTGTCTCCGGACAAGTTGGCCGACCCAGTGTCTCCGGACAAGATGGCCGACCCAGTGTCTCCGGACAAGATGGCCGACCCAGTGTCTCCGGAACAAGATGGCCGACCCAGTGTCTCCGGACAAGATGGCCGACCCAGTGTCTCCGGACAAGATGGCCGATCCAGTGTCTGCTCCCGATCCAGCGTTTGTTTCTGTGTCTGTGTCTGTCCTTGTGACCATTTCTGTTGTAGTGTCTGTTCCTGAGCCGGTGTCTGGTCCTGAGAGGGCATCACCGCCGTGGCCGCCCGAGGGGTCTTCGCCGCCGTGGCCGCCCGAGGGGTCTTCGCCGCCGTGGCCGCCCGAGGGGTCTTCGCCGCCGTGGCCGCCCGAGGGGTCTTCGCCGCCGTGGCCGCCCGAGGAGTCTTCGCCACCGTGGTCGCCCGAGGGGTCTTCGCCGCAGTGGCCGCCTGAGGGGTCTTCGCTGCCGTGGCCGCCCGAGGGGTCTCCACCGCCTTGGCCGCCTGCACAACCTGCTCCGACCTGGTCGCTTCCACAGCCAGCTCCGCCGCAGTCTCCAGGTCCTCTTCCGCTCCACGGGCCTGGCCCTCCATCCCGCCCCCAGGTCCGCCTCCGCTCCACCTCCCTCCTGGACATTGTGAGGAGCGTCTGGAATCCGCTCCTTAAAGGGGGGGCTATGTAACGGTTACCATCTGAAGTGCCCTATTGAGCCTCCAGAGGGCACTCTAGATAAGACTATGTTTCACACAAACTACAGTTCCCAGAACTCACTGCCCGGACTCATCATCACTGATCACATTCACCTGTACCTCATTCACTATTGCATTCACCTGTCTCATCTTGTTAGTCTGGCTATATATGCAATGTTCTTTCAGTCACTCACCGCGAAGTCCTGTTTAAGTGTTCACTGCATTTCTGAGCGTTTTCCGTGTTTGGTTTCTGGTTTTTGACTTTGGATTGTTTTTTGGATTTGGATTATTGCTGCCTGCCCTGACCTCTGCCTGTTTCCCGGATTCCCACTGTGTATCCTCCATTGTCCTGTCTGCTGATTCTCGACCCTGCCTGTACGACTATTCTTATATTAAAGCTGCATTTGGATCTACATCTCCCAGTCTCGGAGCAGTTCGTAACACTCTTGCAATAATGAGACAAATTTTAGTTAAATGTTGCTGTGTAGGCTGCAACATGGCTTATTCTTTCCTGAATTTGCGTGCCTCTTCAGACCGCTCATCCCTGAATCACTTGCTACTTGACTAAAGGGGGTCGCACACCGGACGAGAAGCTCAGCGCCGCACAGAATCTTTAAAATTCGAACACATTCTGTGTCTGTCCGCGGCGCCCAGCAACGGCTCAGGACCGTGTTCAAAACCCTGCTGTGCCACAGAGCGCCATTTACATAGTTTTATATAAAATTTAAAGTATTTTTGTCTCAAATCGTTGCTAATGTATCCTGACTTCACCCTATGCAGTAATATACATTTAGTTTTGCATTCATTTACAGAAATCAGCTGCTTGAATGACAATGGCTGATGTTATTGGATTTTTCAGTTGAGATTCTCAATTCATTCAGTTAACGGATGCTCTGAGGTAAAGTTTTCAGACTGCAGACTCAGTAATGATTGTATTTAATTGTACAGTACAACCTAACATAGAACAGACATTATCTTCATTTCATGTCATTAAACATAACAATATTGATGGCCATACACTGATGAGAAAGCGCACGTCCAGTGTGCGATACGTTACCTGGAGTTGTCCTAGACCCGGCGCGGCGCTGCGCGGCTCGTCCGGTGTGCGACCCCCTTTTATGCATGTCTTACAAGCAGCGTACATCGTGCTATCACCGTCACATTCTACTCTCACATACTTAATTTTTCAGACTTTCCGACCAGTTCTGTGAACTTAATAGACATGTCATTACTTCTGATTTTGCGCTGTAAATCATTTTTTTTGCCACATCGACTTCTCCGCGGCTATTAGCTCCCTCCATCACTGCTCTTTCAATTCCGGTGGTAAGCCGTGACAAAAAGCACTGATGGCTTCTGGAACGGCTGGGTCGTGTAGTTATTTTTTAATTTCGCTACATTTTAGGCGTATTAAAAGGAAACTACAAAATGGTGCATTTACTTTTTTCTTTTTTTTTGTCGTCTTTGCTATTGGTTGATTCCCGCTCCCGTCTGCTCCCGTTAACCATTTATCCTGTACCGTCCAAATCCCGTGATTAATAGCAAAGATGACTCCCATCCTTCGGGAATCCCACGGGAATCCCGGGACCCGTGGGATTCCCGAAAAAATGTTAGCCTCTACCGCACATTCAGCCAATCACACGCTAGGAATGCTCCCTTCTACCGCACATTCAGCCAATCACACGCTCCGAAGGCACACTTCTACCGCAGATACTGTATGTATATACCAGTGATGCGCGGGTTGATCCGAAATGAGCGGGTGCCTGCGGTCACTCGCGGTTACCCGCAGTTACGGGTCATCCAAAAATGTTTTTAATGATATTCGGGTCGCGGTCGGTCGGGTCGTTTGAAAAAAGATGCCAATTAAACATTTGTATTAATATAGTACTAGACACAATTTTTGATGAAATATACAGCCCTACACATTATTGGCTGAATAACTGGCACGAAGATAGCACACAAGCTCAGTCGAAACAATTCTCGGAGTCGGTTCTATACTGGTGATTCGAGAACTGTCTCTGTGCGTTCGGTATGCGCAGGATCAGCTGCTCGTGCTCATCTCATCACTTTTCTCAACAGTGGCAACAACATGTCTCGGTTCAGTGAACTGTTGGAGTTACTGGAGTAAAATATAATTCAGGATATTGATTTATTTCGATTCGGAGGGACTGTCAGGCATGTCTGAAAGTGAGTAACTTTAGTAACTTGTGGATCAGCACTGACACAAGACGCGAACTCTTTCGAACGATTCAGTTCGATTTAGTGTACTGGTTCGACCGGTTCACTAAAAAGAACCGGTTCAAAAGAACGATTCGTTCACGAACCGGCCATGTCAATGATCACTACAGTCTGCAGAGAGATGGAGGCGGCAAGAGAAAAGGTGAAGACTGGGGAGTGGAAGCTCCGCAAATACACAAATAGAAAGAGTAAAAGTGTGGGAGACATTTGCTGAAATAATGAAAGATGATGACCAAAGTGCTGGCTTTGCCTTTGTTATGTGTAGGCCGACGTCTTCTTGCGATGCTGTTGTTACACATCTATGGCCCAATAACGCTCCGATGAGCATTTACTACTTTTAAAAAAATGCGGTCAGGAAGCGGGTCGGGTACAATATTTTTTACTTTTTTTTGCGGCGAGTATAGAAGATATTTGTTTGGCGATCAGCGAAGTTGTGGGACATGGATCTATTTTATCCGCATCGAGGATGAATAACGCTACTGTGATTTTTCTTAGTAACGTTGAAAAAGTGAATCAAGCAGTTGAGAGTGGAATTGTGATTGGTGGCGATTTTGTTCAGGTTCTTCCCCTCACATTACCATCGAAGACCTTATCTAACGTTCCCCCCTTTCTTAGTGACCAAATAATAACAGAAGCTTTATCACGTTATGGAAAATTGGTGTCCCCAATAAAGAAAATCCCGATTAGCACTGGCTCTCCCCTGTTGAAACATATCGTGTCTTTCAGGAGATTTGCATACATGATTATTAAGGATGATGAGGAATTGGATCTTTCGCTTAGTTTTAGAGTTGATGATTTTGATTACATCATTTTTGTTACAACTGCGAGGACGAAGTGCTTTGGTTGTGGAAAAGCAGGACATCTGATTCGCAACTGCCCAGAAAAGAAAGCCACGGAGAAAGGGGATACGGTTTCCAATCCAAGTACGAGTGGAGAAACTGGTGGGCCTGTAGTTTCACTGAGTTCAGAGTTGCAGAGTGATAATCATAGTGAGACTGAAGTGGATATTTGTAGGGAGGTAGCTGGAACAAAATCTGTTTTTGGGACAGGTATAGATACAGAAAAAAAAGACCAAGCTGATATTGTATCTGATGTAAAACAATCAAAAGATCCTGAGAAAGAAAGTGTAACACAAGTTGTACAGAAGAAGAGTGGGTTTGATTGTGTGGACATGGAAATGGAGGCACAAATAGAAATGTTCAAAGCACCGTTAAAGGGTCATGACACCCCCCTCTTTCAGCTCAAGTCTAGCTCAAAATCTTTTTGAAAAATGCAACAGAAATGGGCATGGCTAGCTGTGAGAAGAAGGGAGGGAGTGGGTGTGGTATGGCCATCACGTCACTGTCCCATACATACAGTCGGCAACGCGTCATAATTGGGGGGCGTGGTCGGCGTGGGGGAAAGCAGCGCGACCATCCTATGTATTTGAATGACAAAAATATTTTGCCATATATATTGCAAAAATATATATTTTTGCCAAATATATTGCGAGTCATGTACAGTATGCCTGCCGACCGGCAACGGTACATTGCAAAATTAACTGTAATAGGTTATGATTGCCCTTATTTAATTAAAAACTGGGTCAATGACCCAACCAAATGGCCGGAGGTGTCGTTTCCAGACTATTGTTATCTGGTTGAATCTCCAGGTAAGACATCGCGGAAGCTACCGGCAACACAAGCCTATTACTCAATCAACTTGCGTATAAGTCCACAAAAAAATATAGTTACTATAAGTCCATAAAACCATGTCACTTACCAATTGTACGTATGCTTCACTCCAAACTATTAATCCTTTTGTAAAACGGTGATCAGTTAGTAGCTACGAAGTTGCAGAGGGACTTTGCTGAAAGTTATCCGAATTCTCACAGACTGCAGTCTGATAACCTTCAGCTGATAACGCTAATGTGACTGAGACATCCCTTATGAAAAACAACTAAAGGAATCTTGTAGTATTTTAGGACAAAATATTATAGTAACGTTAATCCTATAGGAATACTATAGTATTTTGGGACATAGCCTATATTAAAGAACATCACAGACGTATTATACACTATATAGAATACTAATAGCAATAGGATTACTATAGTTCTTTTTCGTAAGGGATGTAAAGTCAGGCCAATCTGGCCCACTGCCTTATACGAGTTAAACATCTACTACTATATCACACAGGGACCTCTACTCAGACAGTAATTGTCACAGTCCTACGTCTGCACCAGTCTGTCTTGTCTTCAGCACTACACTTCCCAGGATCCTCTCGTCACCCTATCCCGTGTTCACTCCCTCATCAGCCACCTGTTCCTCGTCTTGATCATCTGTTTCACCTGTTTTCACCCCATTATGTTTTGATTCTTCTGTGTATTTAGTTCCCTCTGTTTTAGTCAGTCTTGGTCGGTCAATGTTGAATGTTACGCTGTGTAACCCTGTCCTCCTGCCTGTATTTTGAATTAAATGTCTCTTTATCGAGATTCTGAACTCAGCCTGTTCTTCTGCCTGCACCCGCACCGTGACAGATTGACCGACCCAAAAGCAACATGGACGCCGTGATGTTCCGGGGGATCCTCTACCCGGTCCTGCGACCGCGGTTACGTCTCGTTCCCCGGAAACCTGCGTTCACCGTCAGCCCTGTCGAGTCTGCGCTCACCGTCAGCCCTGCCGAGCCCGCGCTCACCGTCAGCCCTGTCGAGTCTGCGCTCGCCGTCAGCCCTGCCGAGCCCGCGCTCACCGTCAGCCCTGTCGAGACTGCGCTCACCGTCAGCCCTGCCGAGTCTGCGCTCACCGTCAGCCCTGTCGAGCCCGCGCTCACCGTCAGCCATGCTGAGCCAGAATGCTCTTCACTGCTGGTTCCGTCCAGCCCTCCAGAGACTGTATGCTCTTCACTGCTGGTTCCGTCCAGCCCTCCAGAGACTGTATGATCTTCACTGCTGGTTCCGTCCAGCCCTCCAGAGACTGTATGCTCTTCACTGCTGGTTCCGTCCAGCTCTCCAGAGACCATCCAGCCAGCGCTAGAGACCGTCCAGCCAGCGCCAGAGACCGTCCAGCCTGCCCCAGTGACCGTCCAGCCAGCGCCAGAGACCGTCCAGCCAGCGCCAGAGACCGTCCAGCCAGCGCCAGAGACCGTCCAGCCAGCGCCAGAGACCGTCCAGCCTGCGCCAGAGACCGTCCAGCCTGCGCCAGAGACCGTCCAGCCTGCGCCAGAGACCATCCAGCCTGCGCCAGAGACCGTCCAGCCTGCGCCAGAGACCGTCCAGCCAGCGCCAGAGACCGTCCAGCCAGCGCCAGAGACCGTCCAGCCAGCGCCTGAGACCGTCCAGACTGTCCGGCCAGAGACCGTCCAGACCGTCTGGCCAGAGACCGTCCAGACCGTCCGGCCAGAGACCGTCCAGACCGTCCAACCAGAGACCGTCCAGACCGTCCGGCCAGAGACCGTCCAGACCGTCCGGCCAGAGACCGTCCAGACCGTCCGGCCAGAGACCGTCCAACCAGAGACCGGGATCCCACCCACCCTCCCTCTCCCGCCTCCTCTCATCTGTCCTCCCTCTGCTCTCCTGCCCTTCAGCTCCCCGAAACCAGCCTGGTCTGTGTATCCCCGGTCTTCGCCTCACACCTCCTCCATCTGGACACTTCCTCGGCCCTCTGTCCCATCAGCTCCCCCATGGCTCCTACCTCCCTCAGCTCCTCCATGGCCCCTCAGTCCACCAACTCGGCCAGGCTCCCTCGACCCTCCGGACTCCCTTCGCTCCCTCGTCATCCTCCCTTCACCTTTGGACTTCCTTCCCTTTGCTCCGCACCGTCATGTCACCCCCCCGGTTCTGTCGGACTCCTCACTCCCTCCAGTCACCCGTCAGCCCTCACTCCCTCTGGCCTCACCGTGTCCCTCTGTGCCCCTGTCGTCACTTCTGTCACCTGAGCCTACGGGGTCACCATGGTCCCTCGGTCCCTCCTCAGCACCCGATGTCGTCTGTCCCTCTGCTTCACCCTGGTCTCCCCTCCCATCTGCTCTGCCCCTGTCAGTCGGCCCCCTGGTGTTGTCAGCCCCGCTTCCATCGGCTCCACCAGGGGTCCTCCCTCCATCTGCTCCGCCCTGGTCTCGCCCTCCATCTGCTCCGCCTTGGTCTCGCCCTCAGCCTGCTCCGCCCTGGCCACGCCCTCAGCCTGCTCCGCCCTGGCCACGCCCCGCCCAGTCCCCAGTTCGTCCCCCCTCCTTCCTCTGTTATGCGGCGTGAGGTCACGCCTCCCGGGAGGGGGGAGTTCTGTCACAGTCCTCCGTCTGCACCAGTCTGTCTTGTCTTCAGCACTACACTTCCCAGGATCCTCTCGTCACCCTATCCCGTGTTCACTCCCTCATCAGCCACCTGTTCCTCGTCTTGATCATCTGTTTCACCTGTTTTCACCCCATTATGTTTTGATTCTTCTGTGTATTTAGTTCCCTCTGTTTTAGTCAGTCTTGGTCGGTCGATGTTCAATGTTACTTGGTGAAACCCTGTCTTCCTGCCTGTATGTTTAAAATAAATGCGTATCTTTTGTTAATCTGGATTCCTCCCGCTACTTCAGTCTGCACTCCTGTACCCCTGCACCTCACCCCGTGACAGTAATCTAATAAGATATGATTAATTTTGCCATTTTGTCCTCCTATCCGGTTCTGTATGTATGTAAGAAAGGCTGTAGAACTTCAATTTATAATTTGTTAGTTTATTGGTGGTCAGTGTTGGGAGTAACGCATTACAAAAGTAATACATTACAGTAACATATTACTTTTTGCTGTAACGCAGTAGTGTAAGGCATTACTAATCAATTTTCAGTAATATTTTACTCGTTACATGTTCAGTGAGGCTTGTATTACAGTTGTATTACAGTGTATTGTCTGCTTTTACTTCTTAAAAGGAAACAGACTATGTGAAAGTTTTAAAGTAACATTGTTTTTTCCTCATAAATGCGAACACGAAAACTAAAATAAAATGAATATTTTAAGTTCTATGGAGACTGGAGAGCCAACCCTTCCTCATCCGATTTGCGCAGTGTAATTAACAGAATTACAAAAAATATATTTTGCCTCCTATTTTTTTGTCACGCATGAATGTGTGTATTTTCCCTAATATTAAAAATAAAACATAGACTGATATTTGTCTAATGTCTGGAGTCCTTTAAGGAAGTAGCCTATATACGTTTCAATACATGTATTTTCAGAGAATTTTTATTTCAAGTTTTGACTGCAAATGTCATCATGTCCATAATGCTGGATTTCCCCAATTTTAAATAATTTATCCTCAACTAGTTTTGTGGTGTAGGTCTACGTATTTTATAATGTTAACTTCAAATAATACTAATAGCCTAATTTAAGGATAAGGCAGCATTGGATATGGACGGTAAGGAGAATAACGCTGGAGTTGGAAGAGGTGTGTCGCAATTCTGTAGGTTCGTGGATTTGAGTCGTGTGGCGAATGGCGATTTCGGTTTCATATTGCATATCGCTACAGCCCAAAAGTTAAGTTCTACTTAGTTATTTTGGTGAAAGTAACTCAAAAGTAATACATGAGTAATGTAACGCATTACAATTCTGGGACAGTAATATTGTAAGGTAATGAATTACTTTTAAATAACAGTAACAAGTAATACCTAATGTATTACAGTTTGGAAGTAACTTGCACAACACTGTTGGTGGTACAGAAAACGACACAGCAACTCTTCGGCATGATTGTCCCATGTATTTCAATGAGCGCCAAGGCAATGTTTTCCCCCACGGGCTAAATTCACACCACGTGACGGGGCGTTCCCGGGGGCGTTCCCAGACCAACCGACTGTATCTATCGACTGTCACTAAGAAGCAATGGTAAAACGTGAGGAAATGCTAGATTTTTATACAGGATATAGCTGGCAAAGTTAAAGTCTTATGAAAAACACTGACACTTTATTATTGTCCTTTCAAAAGTAACTGAATGTCCTGCTACATATATTAGCCTACAGTAATCGTAATTCTAATTAAAACATATTAATATAGGCTACATGTATATTTATAATGTCATTATAAAATATATAGTGGTTTATATAGACACTATAAATACATTTCAGAAAAAAAATATTAATTTTCCGGTTTAAAAAAATCATTCTGTGTATAACGCTAGTCTATCCCACATAGCAAACAGATCCGGAACGGATCTGCCGCGGAGGTAAGAACCAGGTCCGGAACGGAGTCCACTTGCACAGCGCAACGGATCCGGAACAGATCCGGATTGCGGATCCAGACTAGATCCGCGGCAGACCCTATCCGGATCCGATCTGGACCCGTTCATTTTGGAATGAAAACCTATCAGATCACTCATTCAAAACTAGTAATCTGGCCAAAACTACAAAAATATTTCAAATCTATTGGTGGGCCAACATTAGATAGACTGCCCACTAAACAACATGATGTCCAAAAGATGTCTTTTCAACGTCTTTGTCACAAAAGTCGGATGCTGAAAAGACGTCCACTGAGGAGCCAGAATTAAAGTTTTTATGACGTGTTTTTTTGACGTGTTCTGCACGTCCGATGTAGACGTTCATCGAACCTTCGTACAAGTTTAAAAACTACGTCAAATGTGGCCATCGTGTTTAAAACTCATGTTTATATCAATGTCATTTCCTTACATTGTTTAGATGAGGTTTAGATGTTGATGTTTCATTTTAAGAAACCATTGTGGTGATGAGTGTTTGCTTTAGTTGGGCTCTTGGTCCCAATTCATCTTACTTTAACTTTATTTTGGTTGTAGTAACTGTGTGATTGTATAACACTATTGTTGTTTCACAGAAAGCCAAGAAAAAGCGAGATGCTGGCATCAGCTTGTTGGTTATTATTGCTAAGTCACAAAGTGAGCATTTGATATTGTGTTTAGACTTTAGTCTTTATTTCTGCCATTTATAACCACCTATCTTGTGGAACTGTGTTGTTTGTATACCATTAAAATTAGCACTTATTAGAAGGTGAATAAAAAAAAGCTTGTTAAACAATGTTATTAGGAAATTTACCTTATAGTCACACACATACATCAAGATTTTGCGTATGTATCACAAGAACGGTGACAATAAAAAAAGCTTCATGCTGCAATGCATGATGGGTAGTTTTCAAAGTACAAAAAATCCTTGATTCCCAAGCTTTTTTTGTTTTGGTTGTCACCGTTGTTGAGAATCATATGCAAAATCGTGATGTCTGTGTGTGACTATGTGACATACTTGCTCAAAACATTGAGTACACATGATTTTTATTGACCTTCAAATAAGCAACAATTGTAATGGTGCTGGTCCAAATAACGCAGTTCCACAAAATAGGTGGTTATAAACAGCAGATATAAGGACAAAAGTCTACACACATCATTAAAAGCTCTCTTTGTGTTTTTGTCATCATCAACAAGGAGCCGATGACAGCCTATTTTACTTTTTCTTGGCTTTCTATGCAACAATAATAGTGTTATACAAACACACAGTTACAACAACCAAAGAGAAGTTAAAGTAAGATGAATTGGGACCAAGAGCCCAACTAAAGCAAACACTCATCACCACAATGGTTTCTTAAAATGAAACATATCAACATCTAAACCTCATCTAAACAATGTAAGGAAATGACATTGATATAAACATGAGTTTTAAACATGATGGCCACATTTGACCTAGTTTTTAAACGTGTACGAAGGTTCGATGAACGTCTATATCGGACGTGCAGAACACGTCAAAAAAACACGTCATAAAAACTTTAATTCTGGCTCCTCAGTGGACGTCTTTTCAGCATCCGACTTTTGTGACAAAGACGTTGAAAAGACATCTTTTGGACATCATGTTGTTTAGTGGGCAGTCTATCTAATGTTGGCCCACCAATAGATTTGAAATATTTTTGTAGTTTTGGCCAGATTACTAGTTTTGAATGAGTGATCTGAAAGGTTTTCAGACCGAAATGAACGGGTCCAGATCGGATCCGGATAGGGTCTGCCGCGGATCTAGTCTGGATCCGCAATCCGGATCTGTTCCGGATCCGTTGCGCTGTGCAAGTGGACTCCGTTCCGGACCTTGTTCTTACCTCCGCGGCAGATCCGTTCCGGATCTGTTTGCTATGTGGGATTTCTTCATGGTCCTTCGAGCCGGAGTGAAACTTGCTGCAGGATTATAAGATGTCAGCGCAAGCAGAAGGTGAGCCAACTGGGCGTGTCAGAAGGGAAGATTGCCCTTCCCGCCCGATACGAAGATTATGATCTCACTGGTTTCTCCCTGCCTAAGCTCTTGTATCCTGAACCTGTGTCACCATACACTCAGATGCCCTCCTACCAGTCAGAGGGTGAAGACCAACAGGACGGTGCAACGGCATCCAATCCAGTACCAGTCCCAGGTGAAGAAACCCATAGTTCAGAAGAATGGTCCGACACTGAACTAAGCAGGTCTGAGAATGAAATTTCTAAACGAAGAAATATTACTGCTCGTCATGCAAAAGGGAAGTTATGCAATTTTGATATAATCCAGCAGGAAAGGGATGCATTACAACAGTCAAATCAGCAATATGCACTAGAGCTCTCTCAACTTAAGCGGAAGATGCAGCAGCTACAGATTCAGGTGCAACAACAACAGCCTGTAGCTCTACCGCTACCATATGTCATTCCTGCTCGTCAGTCATACACTAACCAGCCTATTCCTGCACCACGAACATGCTGTCAGCTGAGAGAAATTTTAGGCCTGTGCCAGCACCACGCATCAGACAACATGTCAGCTCAGATCATGAACATTATCCCGCTCCTGTGACTGATCTCGGAGATAACGATTACTCCCTCTATGACATTCCATGTGTCCAGCCATCCAGATGGGAGGTCCCAAAAGAGGAGGAGTTTTACCGACCTGAAGTGGAATATCAACCCCCATATGAGAGCGCGGGTGCAACCTCTACACCTTATGATCCAGCCTGGCGCCAAAGAACGGCCCATAGCTCACAGAGTAAAGTGCGCCAGTTTGAGTCAGAGTCAATGTACAGAGGTCCTACTCCCACCATAACAGATTTTGTGCATCCAAACCCGAGGGATTTCTCACGTTTGAAGATCGCCTTGGAGAATACTCTCCCTGTTAATGCCCCAGAGAGGTTAAAATTTCAGATTCTCACCGAGCATCTCAAGCTAGAAGAGGCGCTACTCATCGCTGATTCTTACAGCCATTCTCAATACCCCTTCACAAGAACGATGGACGCTCTGGATTAGCAGTATGGTCAGCCACACCAGCTTGCATTACAACGAATAGCAGAACTTATGGACGAGCCAAATATCAGCAGCGGCGATATAAAAGCCTTCAGACTGTTTGCACTTAAAGTTCGATCACTCGTTGGTATGCTGGGGCAACTCGGAAGGAAGGGCACCTTTGAATTGCAGTGTGGTTCTCATGTCTCCAGATTATTAGGAAAATTACCTCATGATCTCAGGTCAAGTTTTCGCCGGTTTGCACATCCGCACAGTGTTCCAATTCCAACACTTCTGGATCTTTCTGAATGGTTGGAGTACGAAATCCAAGTACAGGATGACACGTCAAGATTTGCAACCAGCCAACGTAAAGGGCCTACTGCACGGACCAGAGAGATGATCAAAGACCACAAGTTTTCCCATAAGAATACTAACATTCTGCTCAACACTGAGAAAGCTCTGCCTGACACAATGACATCATCTCCTACCTGGAAAGCTGTATCAAAGCCTTACTGCCCCTACTGCGATCATACTAAGCACTCCTTGAATAACTGTTCAAATTTCAAGCAACCAGTGGTGGAAAGAGTACTGAAAAAACATACTCAAGTAAAAGTACCATTACATTCCAAAAAATGTAGTGTGAGTAGAGTAAAAAGTACTTGTCCAAAAAACTACTTGAGTAAAAGTAAAAAAGTAGCTTATTTAAAAGTACTCAAGAGTATTGAGTAGTGAGTACTGAGGTGCGGATTCTAACCCTTATAATAAACACTGTGCACTACAATTTATAAGTTTAAAAATACACATACTGGAATTCACATTATACTTTGTTCTTTGTAAGAAAGATTGAAGAATATCTATCATCCATCTTTTTAAAATGCATCAAATCAGTACACTCATCACCATTTAAATTATTTGGGGGAAAAGCATTTAAAATTAGGCGAAAAGCCACTGGGCCTGAGCATGTTATTGTTGCACATAAAATATCAATATTCATAACTGTGCAAATAATTCAAAAACCTTTAGAAATTCATATGATAGTTCAGCATCACACACCAAGAGATGGGTTGAATAAAATAAAAAAATACCCAATTTCTCTCCAAAACGGTACCAATGTTAGTGTTTTGATAAATGAGAATCACTAATATTATCATACTACCTCAACTAATGCACTGAAAAAGGCTAAGATAGTGAGCTAACACTAATTACACACTTTAATTCCATGCTATGTTACAATTTAAACGTAAATGCATTGTTCTAGAAGGGTGGCATCATCCCTTACATTTTACACAGCTACATTTACTCACATTGTAATGCTGATAATATAATTTGAAAGGACAATTGTGCATTAAATAGGGAAGTTATATCCAGGAAACTTTTACAAAAGAAACAAACACACTTTGTCTCTGAAGTCTCGGCGAAGCCGTTTTATCAGCAGCATCCACACAAAAAAAAGTTCAGCATGGAAAATGTGTTTGCGCAAGTGCACTTGCCAAATGAAGACGGATCGCATAATGGATCAATCAAAAAACGCTGTTTATTAACGAGCTGTGCTAATTTCCTATTAAGTAATGCATTTCAAGTTAACGACATGGTGCACTGATTCTGAATCTGGCGGCATGGCGAGCGCGAGACGCGGCAGATCGTGACGCGCGTCTCTCCTGTGATTGTGAAGTAAATAGGAGCGGGAATTCACCGCATTACGAACTCGTCTCGCAATACCCCCAACCTCATACCAAATGTTAGGCCATGTAGACAGGCCAGCAAATATAAATATCATATTAAGCAGAAATGTGAAATGTACCTTAGCATATTAGAGGAAGACGCTGATATCTGGATTGAATTGATGCGTGATGAATGCACTTCCACCGCAGTCACGAGTAACAGCAGGAATAGGCGGTAAGTTTTCTATGCTTAATTTGAATTGATGACAGTCACGAGACCGATTACTCGATCCAATCACGTTGATGGATAAAAATAAAATTAAAACAAGCATGTAACGAGTAACGGCCACAAACAGAAGGAAAATAGCGGAGAAAAAGTACCGATACATCACTTAAAATGTACTCAAGTAAAAGTAAAATTACACAATTTTAAACTTACTCAAAAAAGTACAATTTCTGAAAAAAACTACTTAATTACAGTAACGTGAGTATTTGTAATTCGTTACTTTACACCCCTGCAAGCAACTCACTACAGATCAGGGGCCTCATGTATAAAACTTTGCGTAGATTTCATCCTTAAAGTGTGCGTACGCACATAAGGCAGAATTTGCGTACGCACAAAAGTTTTCAGATTTATAAAACCGTTCGTACGCCAGAACCTGCGCAAAATTCACTTTATAAATCCCAGTCAGCGGGAGATTATGCGCACGTGCGTCTCCTCCCCGAAATAACCATATATGGAGATAACAACGCCTAGTTTAAATATGCATATCCTCATCTGCATATCATTTGCATATGATTATTCATCCCCGTGATGCCAAGTTTAACGGTACAAGACGTTAGGAAAATATGAAATGCGGATGTGCCGTCACATTATTACAAACATTTTTTTTTTAGGTGCCTATATCCTTGCCTTGTTTTTTAAATAGTGTCAAATACATTTCAGAGAAAGTTTTTCTCAATCTTTTCCACTGGCCAAATAGTATTTTTAATTGATTTATATTTTAATGGAAAGCGATAGACATGGTTGTGCATTATTTGCACGAAACAGTTTTCTCAGACAATCTCTAGTTAAAACATTAAAACACAGCATGCCAGAAGAAAAGTGTTCAAAATGCATCCACAACAAATAGGTCTATTTCTATTTATTGAATATATATATATATATATATATATAGTAACTTCTCAGTAATGATTTCATGTAGTTTAAGAGTTTAACTCCATTAATGAGAATGGCATATTTAATCTAAATGTTTATATCAAAATTAAAACATAGTTTAAACCATTCTCTTATTTATTTAAACTGTTATTGTGAATATGGACTGTATTTATGATTTGGACTCATAATGAAGATTTACAGTTTTACTCCATCTGCCGTTAGATTGTAGGCTATATGTGCGTCAGTTTCACCAAACGGCCCAACGCGCGTGCTGGCGCGGTCATTTAAGAAGGGATGGATGTTTGCTTCAAGTGATGATAGGTTTGTGAAATTATATTTGTATTATATTTCTGCAGATGTATAATTTTCTTTAGATTCTCTGTCTAATAGTAAGCAAAAAGACATTTGACTCCAGCTCACCATCGGTGTCGCCAAAACCCATAATCTTCTAAAAGAGTGCGTACGCACGGTCAAGAGCATCCTTACGGTGCGCACTTATTTACGCCAAGTTTATTTTTTATAAATCCCGATGTGCGCGTGGAAAAATGCGTACGCATATTTCTATGCCCATTTTGTGCGTACGCAACGTTTATACATGAGGCCCCAGAAGTGTAATTGGGTCAAGGAGAACAGTCGGTGTTGGCGCTGTGGTAGGAACCATCAAGCAACGGAATGCAGTCTGAAGATGCGCTGCAAGCAGTGTAACGGCCGACATTTGCTAGTTCTTCATAACATTACAGTGAGAAGTGCTGAGAGATCACAGACTGTGCGGAATGAAGTTGTTACCTCAACTACCAATTCCTGTCTTCTGAATACCATGAATGAAATTCTTCTCATAAGAAAACCTCCTGCCAGCCGAAAAGTCCTTCTGAAGATCAGTAAAGTGATCCTAAGGAATGGAAAGCACAGCATGACTGCCTATGCCATTCAAGATGATGGGTCAGAAAGAACCATCCTTCTACACAGTGCTGCTCAGCAGCTCGGCCTCAAAGGTAACCCAGAAGACCTACCCCTCCGCACTGTCAGGCAAGAGCTCCAGGTCCTTAGTGGTGCAGCAGTGTCATTCTCTATCTCCCCACTGTCGCAGCCTAAAAAGATGTTCCACATTAAAGGTGCGTTTACAGCCCAGCAGCTGAGCCTGGCCGAACATACGCATCCAGTCAGAGCATTAAGGGAGAAATATCAATATCTGAGGGGGCTCCCATTGCGCAATCTAGACAATGTCCGCCCTGTGCTACTTATCGGTTCAGACTACCCTCATCTCATTACTCCAGTAGAGCCTGTCTGCTTTGGTCCTCCAGGGGGTCCTGCTGCCATCAAGACACGACTTGGCTGGACATTGCAGGGTCCTGTGCAGCATCTCCAGAGGGAGACCACTGAACAACACTGCTTCTTCATCGCGACTTCATCTGTTGAGACAGATCTTTTTAAGCATGTTGAAAGACTTTGGCAGATGGATGTGTTACCTTGGCGCAGTAAAAAAAGAACAGTACCAGATCCAAACAAGACCATGAGGCAATAGCGCTCCTGGATGAAAAAACAGTCAGTGTCGAGGTAGATGGGGTAAAGAGATATGCCACCCCTCTTTTGAGAGTCAAAAACATGCCACAACTCCATGCTCCCAAGCAGGCAGTGATTTCACAGCTGAGGGCCACTGTGAAGCGATTGGCGGAAAATTCAGAACAAGCAGCTGCTTACTCTGCTGAGATCCATAAATTGGAGCAAGCAGGCTATGCGGTAAAGCTGAAACAGCATGCTGAACAGGACTCGGGTTCATCGTGGTACATCCCACACCATATGGTCCAGCACAACGGGAAAAACCGAGTAGTGTTCAATTGTTCATTCCGACATCAGGGCCAAAATCTCAACGAACTGTTGCTCCCTGGACCAGTACTGGGACCGTCTTTACTCGCTGTTCTGCTCAGATTCCGGGAACACTCCATTGCAGTCAGCAGTGATATACGTGGAATGTTCCATCAGATCAGGTTGCTACCAGAGGACAGACCACTACTGCGTTTTCTCTGGAGAGATCTCAAGGTACAGGAACAACCTAGTGTTTTTGAGTGGCAGGTCCTTCCCTTTGGGACCACTTGCAGTCCCTGTTGCGCTGTGTACGCCCTTCAAAGGCATGTACTAGATCACAGCCAACCTGGAGAAGATATCAGACATTCAGTCTTGAAGTCCTTTTATGTCGACAATTGCCTGCAAAGCTTTACTACCACAGAAGAAGCCAAAAACTTTGTCGACAAAATTGGGAAACTACTGTCAGATGGTGGTTTTGAATTGAGACAGTGGTCTAGTAATCAACCATCAACCATAAACCATCTGCCCTCAGAGTTGAAATCAGTCAGTACTGAGCTCTGGATTTCTCATGGCCAAACAGATACGCAAGAATCTACTCTGGGATTGCTTTGGAATCACCAAACAGACACCATGTCCTACCGGTATCGTCCCAAAGAGAGTGCTGAAACCACTATGCGTAACATCTACCGAACGCTGGCCAGTCAGTATGATCCCCTGGGCTACCTCATCCCATACACCACCAGAGCTAAGCTCATAGTC
Source organism: Pimephales promelas (assembly GCF_988280905.1). Taxonomy (NCBI): domain Eukaryota; kingdom Metazoa; phylum Chordata; class Actinopteri; order Cypriniformes; family Leuciscidae; genus Pimephales; species Pimephales promelas. The sequence goes on along the minus strand of NC_142770.1, from coordinate 37,827,332 downwards.
CAACGCTTGTGGGACAAAAAAAGGGACTGGGATGACCTGAACCTTCCCCCTGATCTACTACAGGCCTGAACCGAGTGGGAGGCAGAGTTATCATCTCTACCACACATTGCCTTCTCAAGGTCTTACACCAGTCCAGCCAAAGACAAAGAAACAAGTCAACGAGATATACACATCTTTTGTGATGCCTCTGAACGGGCATATGGTTCAGTCGCTTATTTAAGGACAGAAGACCGACAGGGAGACGTGGAGGTCTCTTTCCTCACAGCAAGATCAAAAGTAGCTCCAAAAAAAACAGCAATCAATACCGTGCCTAGAATTCTGTGCTGCACTAACTGGAGCTCAACTGGGCAAAGTTGTAAGTACTGAGTTAACCTTGCCCATTCATCATGTCACCTTGTGGACTGACTCAACCACAGTCCTTACCTGGCTCAAGTCTCAGTCTTGTAGATTCAAGGTCTTTGTCGGCACCCGGGTGGCAGAGATCCAAGATATCACTGAGGAGCATACATGGAGGTTCGTACCATCTTCCAGTAACCCAGCTGATGATATCACACGGGGACTGTCCTTGAATGAGCTTGGTCCAGACAGACGCTGGTATCAAGGACCGTCATTCTTAAAAGACTCTCCACGTTCGTGGCCTGAAATACCCCAGCCTGTGGACGTAGATGGAAGTAGTTATAAAGGGCCCCATGTGTCAAAATGATTTATGGCTTTTTGATTGACAAGGGGGCGGGGCTGACCTTTGACCTTCCGGATGCCATCTTTGAAGTAGTCATAAACCTTTGACCTTTGACATACCATGTCTGGGATATCGATTAACCTTTGACCTAACGATCAATCAAATGGACAGGTGGTGTTGACCCGTTGACCTTTTGCGTTCCATCTCTGGAATATCGATTAACCTATGACCTTTCTAATCCAAAAAACATGTGTGTGTGAACATGTGTGGTTTTGACCGGATGACCTTTTTTAATCCAAAAAACATGTGTGTGAACATGTATGGTTTTGTCCCCTTAGTGACCCCAGGAAGCGATCGATCAAAATGGACAGGTTGACCCTGGTTGACTGGTTTTATCATTGATGTAGCCCCCTCCCATACCAGAAGCCCGTCTATAAAATGGGTGGTCTCTGTTCTACAGAATTCCCCATCCCATCCTGCTGTTGCATTGATGGAATAATTTTCTAATAATGACCGTATCACAATAGGGTCTGTAAAATAAAAGCGGCTTACTTGAGTGGTGAAGATCCCTTCAGATTCTCTCACCGGCCTTCGGCCCTGTGACAGTCGGGCTGTGAGATGGCTGAACATTCCTTCACCCAGAGAAAAAAATCTTACACGAGCTAAAAAATGAAACCGTGTTTTATAGAGTATAAGGAAAAAACATTTAGATTTAAATGTGAAAAAGCATCTTACTTTACCAGTCATTTTCATCAAGATGTGAAAAACCTCTCATCAACAGAAGCATCCGTGAGCGTGTGTTTTTTCTGTGTGTGTGTGTGTGTGTAACAGCATTACATTTCCGCATCCTGTGCTGAAACAGAAAAAGTTCAAACTTTTTCTCACTATCTAAAATTAAAACCATGGTTCATTTAAAAAGAATATCAATAAAATGCTTTATCATTCATTGTAAAATAAAACATGTTTTATAGATTATAAGTTGACTAAGAGTCTATCAAAAATAAAACCATCTTACTTTTTCCAGCTGGTCGACAAAGTACTTCCTAAGATGTCCATACAATACATGGATGGTTTACAAAAGATGAGTTTAAAGTTGTGAAGATCTCCCTGTGATTCTCTCTCCCCCATGCATGGTGGAGTGGTGTGTGTGTGTGTGTGTGTGTGTGTGTGTGTCTCTGTGTAATAAATGGCAATAAATTACTTTAGACCTCTCTGAATCCTCTAAGTCAGAGGGACCCTCTCATACTTATTTTCTGTGTGTGTGTGTGTGTTACATTATACCCCTTCAAGAGAGGACGATATATTTCACACTAAACATTAAGCTCTATATAAATGAAAATAGTTATAAATTTACAAATTATTATTATTTAACACTAACTAGAGTTGAAAAACCTTGATCTTCAAAAGTATATAAATGAAATGGTAATAAATGTGCAATTATTAATTTACAAATATAACATTTCACACTAACTGAGTTGAAATTGAACAACATTGTTCATTTAAAAGTATATCAATTAAATGCTTTTATCGTTCATTTCAAAAATAAGACTAAGATCTCCCACAAGTGATCCTCTCTCCCCCCTCGCTTTACAGGCATGCATTGTGTGTGTGTGTGTCGGTTCAGCGGAGACATTCCATATGTTTGATTAGTGTTAATCTTACTTCATAGTATAATCATTAAAAGTTTAAATGATATCTTTTAAAAATACCAGATGTTTTAAAATAAATTAAATTAATTCATAAAACAAATATGCTACATCAACGGTCTATGGAAAAACTTGACTATATTTTTATTTATCAGGGTGCATGTAAAAAATTCGATCTCTCACAAGTCATCTCACACATTGTGTGAAATGTTCAATAATTCCTTAAGTAGTATCTCTGCGAAAATCACCACATAGGTCTATCTTTAGTGCGAGAGCACCAATGAAGACATTTTAGAAACTGTGATGCCAAAGGCCGGCCACTCATTAGCTTCAGGATAGTGACAGAGCAGATGAGTCTCTGTGCATCGCCGAGTCAAAGTTTTGTTCGTACTAGAATTATTTCGAATCATAATCGTAAAAGTTTCAAGCTTTTAAAATGAAAAGATTGTTTAAATTAAATCTTTATAGTTTTAATACATTCATATCTTCTATTTCTTTTAAAGATTACTCTAATGATTTTGTTTAATGCCGACCTAAAAGTATTTTTATTAATATAGCCAAAACAATTTTTGTACTGTAACTGCGTATTCTATACCATACACCTAAAACTCTACCGTCAGAGAAAACTGGATTTTTACATTTTCAATAAATAATTGAATATAATTTATAATAAAGCTGTTTTGCACTCACAAAGCATAAAATCTCTATTTTTTAAATCAAATGATTATAAATTAAATGATATATAACTCTATAATGAATAATAACACATATGTTACTAAAATGTATTTGTACAAATTAAACATAGTTTTATCTAAAGAATATATCAATTACATGTCTAATTACAAAAAACTCATTCTATGCAAACTAGATCTAGGCAATGATAAAGACTATGCAAAAAGCAAATAGTTTAAGCTGTCATAAACAAAGACCTCTCATATCCGTTAGTGATAGGGTGAGATGAAGGTTCAGACCCTCACAGAGACGGAGGAGTTACAGGCCAGATGAGCCACTGGGCCACAATTATGTCATGTTATTCTAAATTTTTATTCTAAATTCACTTAAAACCATAATCTTAAAAGTTTCAATTAGATCTTTTAAAATTAAAAGACTGTTTAAATTTTTTATTGAAGTCATCATCTGTTTATCTTACAAGACTTCTGAATGATATAAATAGGTTTCCATAAATTTAACCAAAGCTATTATTTATACTAAAATGTAAGAAAATTAATTATTTCTACTTATTTCTACTAAATATTTCAAACATTATTTTTGTCCATGCCACATGAAACAAGTTGTCAAAGTTTGTTTTTGTTGTTTTAAAAGAAATCACACGACTCTACGTTGCACTTATTTAGATTAAGCTGTATCATTTAGAAAATCACCACACATTTTCAGAGACGCAGTGTTGTCCATGATGCTCCATAAGTAAAGTTGGTCTTGACCGAATATTTAATTTACTCATCTTAATTCAAAGCATGATCTTACTTTTTCTACGGTCGCTATGACCATTTGTACGTATAAGATATATCATTTTTACTTTTCTTGTATCTCCCAAACTATCCTTATTCATTGTGGAAAAAGACACAAGTGAAACCCTTCACTGAGAATATACTATCGGTTATCTACACAAAATATATGTAGAATTTTCAAATGTCAGCTTTTTGGTGTTGACGACATGAACAGACTTTGTTTAGAGCCGATGATTCTATAGCAGAAACATGCCCTTTGACCTCCTCCATTTTGGAGGCTTTTTGTTAAAGACCCTACATCTTCGTCCTTAAAAGGCACGCCGTGTAGGAATTTCACCCATCTAGCGGTGAAATTTTATTTGCCATTCAAACGCATAGTACTCTCTAGCGCCGCGCTTTTTAAATGCGTGTTGTGATTACGGTGACCGTTATGTGCCAAGAAGCTAGAACATGTTGTCCAATAGCACTTTTTCGAGTTTAACTATACACATTCTACCGTTATGCCGTATATAATGAATTACACAACCACGGAATGAAAAAGCTTGTAATTTAGACCATTGACTTAACTGTCGATAAGAAAGCAGGACTTCTACGTTCTGTTCAAAGTCTTTCTCCTTCATTACCTCTATCCACCTGGGAAAAGCTGTCCCGACATTCACCCTTGTTTTTAAATTTGCCGGTCACCCTTCCTTTTAGATTCAATTTTTAAGCATTATCATGGCAATGAGGATTGCATTATGAAGTATCGTGCAGCAGTGCAGCCTTTCAAGGGCCTCTCACTGACCTCCTTGCGTCCGTTTCAGTCAGCCGGCTCTCAATGAAAACGCGTTGTGGTGGACTAGTGCTTTTTTGTCCCTCTCCGTTATTATAGTTTTTCAAGATGGGGGAACGACACGGCAGCCTCTGTGACTCACCCGTCAGATCATTGTCAGAGCTAATTTTACACCAATGAGATCATATTTATAGACATTGATTTTAGCTAATGAAATACGTTTTAAAAAATATTTAATTCCCCTTAAAAAGATAAAGTTTAATGACACTAGCTTGCAACGTTCCCCAAAAAATCAAATACTCTTTACGATTTGTATTACACTTTTAAAGGATAATCTTACTTTAAAGTTTTAACAAAAATGTAAAAGCACATATTTGCTGTTTTCTGACACAAGACCTTTTGTGAATAGTATTAAGATGGAGTAAATTATTGTAGTGTCTTGTTCTGTTTGTATGGTGTTATCGCCTATATGTTTGAGAAACTGCCTAAACTTTGTTCTCTCGAACTTAATTTACCGACGGGTACAAATAAAACAACCAACCAACCAACCAACCAAGACCATTAAGCGGTTCTTTTTTCTTTTATAAATTGACTTTCTACAAATATCAGTCTGATAAAAATGGACTTAGTACACGATGATGCAAGATAGTGTTGTGTTTAAAACCATGATAACATTTTCTTTGTTTTGACAAACCTACAGAAATGCCTTTTGATTACTAAGTGTCAGGCATAGTGCAAACAGACAATGTTTGAGAGCCCTAATATTGGCGTAATCTCTGCGAGGTCTCAACCACAATCGCAAAACTTTGTGGTTCGGTGATACGGTCATAGCTTTACTAAAATAAAATTTTATCAAAATGTAATATATTATGGTTTGTTATCGACTAATACCTTTTATTTTTAACTAACGCTTCAATATCCAGCATAATTTTGTTCAAAATTGTTTTCTGACCCAAAATAATCAGATAAGGGAATGTTCACAAGCTACAGTTAGATATTCTCCTCCATAGTGTGTGTGTGTAAATAGTAGCGCTTAAATGTTTGGCTGTATTTTTTCACATCGTAGCGATGCAAAGTACCATACTCTAGCCTATGGTCTCACTTTAAAAACATGATCTAATTGAACGGGCCCAAATCACCAAGAAACCAGGGTTGAAAAGCACCGTTTATAATAAATATACAAAAATTCACAAATGATGACTATTCAGATTGCTAGCAGATGTCTTTGTATGTTGGACAGTGTGTCTGTTTTAGGCGAAAACATTTCTTTGAGAACCGTCAACATTCATTCAACATTAATTTAAGTGTTTGACTAAACTTTCCCTCTATCTACGATGCTGAATCGCACAGACTATTGTAAACTACTGTTAATATAAGCAAGTATTACTTACTTAAGTTACTTATAAGTAAGTTTTAACGTGAAAAGTAAGCCCATGCTGTTTTACACTTAAACTATTACATCTGACTATTGCACTGAGAGAGGCCCATTCATTAAGTTTGGTAATTCTAGAGATCAGCCCGCTTCCATTTAAAACAAATACGCTTGTGATCATTTTTTATGTTTGTAATTGATTATGCCATTTACATCTTGCTCCTTTGTACAGTTTGCAAAAACATGAGATATTTCGTTTAGAACATCTTTCAGCTAAGTCTACGAAACATTGACATGAAAGCTGAGTATTGCGGCTTTTCTGTTACCTACAAAAATATTAAACTCGTCTAGCTATTGCCCATTGCACTGCACAGTCATAGATGCGCAGTTATTTTGTGTATGCGGCTAAACAACGGTTAAGCCGGTTAAACAACGTGAAAGGCGGGAGGATTCATTTTTTATTCCGTCTACACCGATACTTGGACACAAGAGTTTTTGGCCTCATCACCAAAATGTCTTAACGTATCATAAATATCACTTGCTAGATAAATTATATCTAACTATCAACAGTTATACGTGAAACACGCTCAGTCGCATTAGAGTCGGATTCTTGATTATATTGAACATTGAACCGCTAGTGTTCTACAATTGTTTACCACCGTTTCATTTCATCTGGTTGTTACACTATCACCCCATGGATATCCGTCTCCTACCATGAGCTATAATGTTAGTGAACTCTAGGTCTTCTCTTTTCATATACAACACTATTCACATGAATTGGCTTGATTTAATAAAATGATGGTTTAAACCATCCTAGATTTAAATAGCGCATAAATGTTAACCCTAAAATACCGCACAAGGATCTCTGAAATATGTGTAGATCATCTATGTAGATCTATGTTTTTTTAAAATTCAGCAAAACAAAAACAATGAAGACATCTTTTTGTCGGTTACCCTCAAAATCCAGGCATACAACAAAATAAAGTACATTTACAAAATTACAAAAGTTTTACGCGATATTGATGTCACGTTTTTAATTTCAACTAATTTTAATTTTAACGGAACTTCTCAATAGGGGGTAAAAGTTAACTGAAAGCAAGATAAAATATGTCCTAGCTTCTTTCTAAAATATAAAATATTTATATTGCAATTCATAGAATTCTCTCTGGCGGCATATGCATAACGTCTCCATGACTTCTGATTCCATGAGGCTTTAATCCTATATAGTCATTTACGACATCATGACGACGACACCCCTATACAACCCCCTCCAGCGGGAGTGAGGGCGGACCACAATCGCAGGACTGATAAACTCTACAGAGAGCTCAGCCTCAGTCATACACAACCCCAGTTTTCCTAACTGAAGGGGTCTAGCTCTAATAGTCGCGGACTGGTGTGCCGCTGCTACATCTCATCGATCAAAAGTCGAAGGAGCATTGTCTGTTGTAATACAGACTGTCAAAGTCGGCTTCAACCGTCCTGTTTTTTCTGACGTGAACCACCCTTTTTTCACGCTTCTGACCCAAAAAGTTTGTTAACGTACAGGGGCGATTGTGCTGTAAGGACTTTCATCATCAAATAGGGGGCCGAAAAATCCAACAACTTCAGAAATGGCGACGCAAAAGCTGACTGAGAGCGACTCCCCGACGAGTTCTGTCGGAGTTCTGCGTCATCCGGCGTGTGAGTGCGGCACGGGAAAAGACTGTCGTTTAAGAGCTATACAAGACTCTATGTTTAAAGATCATTTTAGAGGCCCGATGGTTAGCTTGATGCACAGGATGATCGAAGCTGCCTGTGATGACAACAACGATTGCACGAGGGATACCAAACGTGTGAAAAATCTCAAAAAAGAAATGGATGACATAAGAGGGTTGGTTCAAATTTGGACAGATGTTACGCCCATGTTTGTAAACGGCAAAGAACCGGTCGGCGTAATCCTCAGAAAAGTTCTGGATGTGATGCATGAATCTTGTGAGGAATTTGAATTTGTCGAACTACTCTGTATGTGTACGTTTGTAACAGATCTCTGTGTGTCATTGTTGTCAAAAAATGTCAAAACAGATGTGAATGACATAGTTCAAAGTATGGTGAACTATGCCCTAGAGAAAAACCTGATTGCGTGCCGCAACTTTTTATTGTCGCTCGATCACCTGTAAATGTCGTTATTGTTTTAATTCACTATGTTGAAATAAAAAATATTTTGTGGTCATGTCGGAGCTCATAAGCTCATAACTTGGTTTCTATAGGATTCATAGTAAACATGCATAGTATAAATCAGATACTAAGTCAAATGGATATAATAAAACAGACACTAAGCACATTGAATAAAATGATATTTATTCAACAAACTAAAATCTAAGTAAATTGAATAAAATTATATTTATACAACAAACTAAATCTAAGTAAATTTAATATAAGTTAAAAAAAAATGGGTAGTAATAATGATGTCAGTGGTAATCTAACCAGAAAAGAAAGTCACGGCAGGTCATCATGTCACGATCTAGGATGTAATTAACATACATTACAACAATTTTGTCAACGTTTTCAATAGCTTCTGCAATTTTGATTACATCATCATCATCAGAGTCATATTCTTTAGATTTCTTTACCAGTTCTGTACAGACATCGGCCACATAAGTACAAGTACACAACATATCGGTGACCCCTAGCAGGCGTTGTGGTTCACAGATCATATCTAGAACCTCTTTTATCAAATCAGCGGGTGGATTGTCACCGTTAACACATTTGTCCGTCAAATCACCCCATGAATTAGACAGTCCTCTCATAAGAGCCATATTTTTCTTGAGATTTGCCTGACACACAGTGTCATAACACGGAGTATCGGGGTGGGATGCGTCCATAATCATCTTATTCATTAGATCGGTCATCTGGATTCTGTAATGGTCTTTAAACATGAATTCCATACAGGACTTTAGGCTACAGGCTGCACCCATGTTGGAACTGGCTTGGTCACTCGCCATTGACGATCGGAAGACCTTGCCAAAGGTCGACGACGTCGCAGATGATTTCCTTGCGGGGTTGTCCACACGATGCGGATAATTTTAGGTGTGTCGTACGATTCCAAGTCTTTGCGGTGATTGGAGAGGTAAGTCAGGTTGTGAGTTTCAAGGTTTTTCGCTGGGTGGTGGTGGTGATGAAGGTTTAGTGCATCTGCAGTCGCACTCGATGAACGGACCCAAGTCTAAGCGACGGTTGATAGTTTTAGCTCGACCCTGTTGTTTTCGAGGTCTGTTAGGTCTGTTAGCCGAAAGCACAATCGTTTTCAAAGCATGGTGCCAAGGCTACGTGACGTCTGGTAGTTTTGACCGGAGCCCAGTCTTTGTGATGGTCCGATGGACCGTGGGTATCATCAACAAAGCTGCTCACATGATCGGGTTCTGTACCGTTGACTTCAGCCATGGTTTATAAATTGCGCTTGAGAGGGGTCTGGTTGCCGGAATTTATCTGTAGAAGAGGGGGAGGAGTCAGTCTTTCATTTCTTCCATGGCTTGTAAAGACGTTTGCGAGGGTCTGACAGCAGAGATTTAGGATGACTGTAGTGAATGGGGGCAGATGGTCTGGTAAAGGAGCTACTGCGCACGCATCTCTCGGGGTGGAACAGCTGCACTTTGACTTTGTTGTATCCGTCATGCATGTCACACCATTTGAACATTTTGGTGATGAGGCCAAAAACTCTTGTGTCCAAGTATCGGTGTAGACGAAATAAAAAATGAATCCTCCCGCCTTTCACGTTGTTTAACCGGCTTAACCGTTGTTTAGCCGCATACACAAAATAACTGCGCATCTATGACTGTGCAGTGCAATGGGCAATAGCTAGACGAGTTTAATATTTTTGTAGGTAACAGAAAAGCCGCAATACTCAGCTTTCATGTCAATGTTTCGTAGACTTAGCTGAAAGATGTTCTAAACGAAATATCTCATGTTTTTGCAAACTGTACAAAGGAGCAAGATGTAAATGGCATAATCAATTACAAACATAAAAAATGATCACAAGCGTATTTGTTTTAAATGGAAGCGGGCTGATCTCTAGAATTACCAAACTTAATGAATGGGCCTCTCTCAGTGCAATAGTCAGATGTAATAGTTTAAGTGTAAAACAGCATGGGCTTACTTTTCACGTTAAAACTTACTTATAAGTAACTTAAGTAAGTAATACTTGCTTATATTAACAGTAGTTTACAATAGTCTGTGCGATTCAGCATCGTAGATAGAGGGAAAGTTTAGTCAAACACTTAAATTAATGTTGAATGAATGTTGACGGTTCTCAAAGAAATGTTTTCGCCTAAAACAGACACACTGTCCAACATACAAAGACATCTGCTAGCAATCTGAATAGTCATCATTTGTGAATTTTTGTATATTTATTATAAACGGTGCTTTTCAACCCTGGTTTCTTGGTGATTTGAGCCCGTTCAATTAGATCATGTTTTTAAAGTGAGACCATAGGCTAGAGTATGGTACTTTGCATCGCTACGATGTGAAAAAATACAGCCAAACATTTAAGCGCTACTATTTACACACACACACTATGGAGGAGAATATCTAACTGTAGCTTGTGAACATTCCCTTATCTGATTATTTTGGGTCAGAAAACAATTTTGAACAAAATTATGCTGGATATTGAAGCGTTAGTTAAAAATAAAAGGTATTAGTCGATAACAAACCATAATATATTACATTTTGATAAAATTTTATTTTAGTAAAGCTATGACCGTATCACCGAACCACAAAGTTTTGCGATTGTGGTTGAGACCTCGCAGAGATTACGCCAATATTAGGGCTCTCAAACATTGTCTGTTTGCACTATGCCTGACACTTAGTAATCAAAAGGCATTTCTGTAGGTTTGTCAAAACAAAGAAAATGTTATCATGGTTTTAAACACAACACTATCTTGCATCATCGTGTACTAAGTCCATTTTTATCAGGCTGATATTTGTAGAAAGTCAATTTATAAAAGAAAAAAGAACCGGTTAATGGTCTTGGTTGGTTGGTTGGTTGGTTGTTTTATTTGTACCCGTCGGTAAATTAAGTTCGAGAGAACAAAGTTTAGGCAGTTTCTCAAACATATAGGCGATAACACCATACAAACAGAACAAGACACTACAATAATTTACTCCATCTTAATACTATTCACAAAAGGTCTTGTGTCAGAAAACAGCAAATATGTGCTTTTACATTTTTGTTAAAACTTTAAAGTAAGATTATCCTTTAAAAGTGTAATACAAATCGTAAAGAGTATTTGATTTTTTGGGGAACGTTGCAAGCTAGTGTCATTAAACTTTATCTTTTTAAGGGGAATTAAATATTTTTTAAAACGTATTTCATTAGCTAAAATCAATGTCTATAAATATGATCTCATTGGTGTAAAATTAGCTCTGACAATGATCTGACGGGTGAGTCACAGAGGCTGCCGTGTCGTTCCCCCATCTTGAAAAACTATAATAACGGAGAGGGACAAAAAAGCACTAGTCCACCACAACGCGTTTTCATTGAGAGCCGGCTGACTGAAACGGACGCAAGGAGGTCAGTGAGAGGCCCTTGAAAGGCTGCACTGCTGCACGATACTTCATAATGCAATCCTCATTGCCATGATAATGCTTAAAAATTGAATCTAAAAGGAAGGGTGACCGGCAAATTTAAAAACAAGGGTGAATGTCGGGACAGCTTTTCCCAGGTGGATAGAGGTAATGAAGGAGAAAGACTTTGAACAGAACGTAGAAGTCCTGCTTTCTTATCGACAGTTAAGTCAATGGTCTAAATTACAAGCTTTTTCATTCCGTGGTTGTGTAATTCATTATATACGGCATAACGGTAGAATGTGTATAGTTAAACTCGAAAAAGTGCTATTGGACAACATGTTCTAGCTTCTTGGCACATAACGGTCACCGTAATCACAACACGCATTTAAAAAGCGCGGCGCTAGAGAGTACTATGCGTTTGAATGGCAAATAAAATTTCACCGCTAGATGGGTGAAATTCCTACACGGCGTGCCTTTTAAGGACGAAGATGTAGGGTCTTTAACAAAAAGCCTCCAAAATGGAGGAGGTCAAAGGGCATGTTTCTGCTATAGAATCATCGGCTCTAAACAAAGTCTGTTCATGTCGTCAACACCAAAAAGCTGACATTTGAAAATTCTACATATATTTTGTGTAGATAACCGATAGTATATTCTCAGTGAAGGGTTTCACTTGTGTCTTTTTCCACAATGAATAAGGATAGTTTGGGAGATACAAGAAAAGTAAAAATGATATATCTTATACGTACAAATGGTCATAGCGACCGTAGAAAAAGTAAGATCATGCTTTGAATTAAGATGAGTAAATTAAATATTCGGTCAAGACCAACTTTACTTATGGAGCATCATGGACAACACTGCGTCTCTGAAAATGTGTGGTGATTTTCTAAATGATACAGCTTAATCTAAATAAGTGCAACGTAGAGTCGTGTGATTTCTTTTAAAACAACAAAAACAAACTTTGACAACTTGTTTCATGTGGCATGGACAAAAATAATGTTTGAAATATTTAGTAGAAATAAGTAGAAATAATTAATTTTCTTACATTTTAGTATAAATAATAGCTTTGGTTAAATTTATGGAAACCTATTTATATCATTCAGAAGTCTTGTAAGATAAACAGATGATGACTTCAATAAAAAATTTAAACAGTCTTTTAATTTTAAAAGATCTAATTGAAACTTTTAAGATTATGGTTTTAAGTGAATTTAGAATAAAAATTTAGAATAACATGACATAATTGTGGCCCAGTGGCTCATCTGGCCTGTAACTCCTCCGTCTCTGTGAGGGTCTGAACCTTCATCTCACCCTATCACTAACGGATATGAGAGGTCTTTGTTTATGACAGCTTAAACTATTTGCTTTTTGCATAGTCTTTATCATTGCCTAGATCTAGTTTGCATAGAATGAGTTTTTTGTAATTAGACATGTAATTGATATATTCTTTAGATAAAACTATGTTTAATTTGTACAAATACATTTTAGTAACATATGTGTTATTATTCATTATAGAGTTATATATCATTTAATTTATAATCATTTGATTTAAAAAATAGAGATTTTATGCTTTGTGAGTGCAAAACAGCTTTATTATAAATTATATTCAATTATTTATTGAAAATGTAAAAATCCAGTTTTCTCTGACGGTAGAGTTTTAGGTGTATGGTATAGAATACGCAGTTACAGTACAAAAATTGTTTTGGCTATATTAATAAAAATACTTTTAGGTCGGCATTAAACAAAATCATTAGAGTAATCTTTAAAAGAAATAGAAGATATGAATGTATTAAAACTATAAAGATTTAATTTAAACAATCTTTTCATTTTAAAAGCTTGAAACTTTTACGATTATGATTCGAAATAATTCTAGTACGAACAAAACTTTGACTCGGCGATGCACAGAGACTCATCTGCTCTGTCACTATCCTGAAGCTAATGAGTGGCCGGCCTTTGGCATCACAGTTTCTAAAATGTCTTCATTGGTGCTCTCGCACTAAAGATAGACCTATGTGGTGATTTTCGCAGAGATACTACTTAAGGAATTATTGAACATTTCACACAATGTGTGAGATGACTTGTGAGAGATCGAATTTTTTACATGCACCCTGATAAATAAAAATATAGTCAAGTTTTTCCATAGACCGTTGATGTAGCATATTTGTTTTATGAATTAATTTAATTTATTTTAAAACATCTGGTATTTTTAAAAGATATCATTTAAACTTTTAATGATTATACTATGAAGTAAGATTAACACTAATCAAACATATGGAATGTCTCCGCTGAACCGACACACACACACACAATGCATGCCTGTAAAGCGAGGGGGGAGAGAGGATCACTTGTGGGAGATCTTAGTCTTATTTTTGAAATGAACGATAAAAGCATTTAATTGATATACTTTTAAATGAACAATGTTGTTCAATTTCAACTCAGTTAGTGTGAAATGTTATATTTGTAAATTAATAATTGCACATTTATTACCATTTCATTTATATACTTTTGAAGATCAAGGTTTTTCAACTCTAGTTAGTGTTAAATAATAATAATTTGTAAATTTATAACTATTTTCATTTATATAGAGCTTAATGTTTAGTGTGAAATATATCGTCCTCTCTTGAAGGGGTATAATGTAACACACACACACACACAGAAAATAAGTATGAGAGGGTCCCTCTGACTTAGAGGATTCAGAGAGGTCTAAAGTAATTTATTGCCATTTATTACACAGAGACACACACACACACACACACACACACACACACCACTCCACCATGCATGGGGGAGAGAGAATCACAGGGAGATCTTCACAACTTTAAACTCATCTTTTGTAAACCATCCATGTATTGTATGGACATCTTAGGAAGTACTTTGTCGACCAGCTGGAAAAAGTAAGATGGTTTTATTTTTGATAGACTCTTAGTCAACTTATAATCTATAAAACATGTTTTATTTTACAATGAATGATAAAGCATTTTATTGATATTCTTTTTAAATGAACCATGGTTTTAATTTTAGATAGTGAGAAAAAGTTTGAACTTTTTCTGTTTCAGCACAGGATGCGGAAATGTAATGCTGTTACACACACACACACACACAGAAAAAACACACGCTCACGGATGCTTCTGTTGATGAGAGGTTTTTCACATCTTGATGAAAATGACTGGTAAAGTAAGATGCTTTTTCACATTTAAATCTAAATGTTTTTTCCTTATACTCTATAAAACACGGTTTCATTTTTTAGCTCGTGTAAGATTTTTTTCTCTGGGTGAAGGAATGTTCAGCCATCTCACAGCCCGACTGTCACAGGGCCGAAGGCCGGTGAGAGAATCTGAAGGGATCTTCACCACTCAAGTAAGCCGCTTTTATTTTACAGACCCTATTGTGATACGGTCATTATTAGAAAATTATTCCATCAATGCAACAGCAGGATGGGATGGGGAATTCTGTAGAACAGAGACCACCCATTTTATAGACGGGCTTCTGGTATGGGAGGGGGCTACATCAATGATAAAACCAGTCAACCAGGGTCAACCTGTCCATTTTGATCGATCGCTTCCTGGGGTCACTAAGGGGACAAAACCATACATGTTCACACACATGTTTTTTGGATTAAAAAAGGTCATCCGGTCAAAACCACACATGTTCACACACACATGTTTTTTGGATTAGAAAGGTCATAGGTTAATCGATATTCCAGAGATGGAACGCAAAAGGTCAACGGGTCAACACCACCTGTCCATTTGATTGATCGTTAGGTCAAAGGTTAATCGATATCCCAGACATGGTATGTCAAAGGTCAAAGGTTTATGACTACTTCAAAGATGGCATCCGGAAGGTCAAAGGTCAGCCCCGCCCCCTTGTCAATCAAAAAGCCATAAATCATTTTGACACATGGGGCCCTTTATAACTACTTTATAACTACTGATGGAGATGAACTGCGCAAGACCGTTTGTGCACACTTGCATGCTTCACAACCAGCCCTTCACCCCAGAACCTTGATCATCATAAAACTTTCCAAGAGTTGATAGAGTCCATGGCTTCTCACGGGGCGGCCACCAGTAGCTTGTCAGCCAGTGACTACAGAGATGCTGAAATCACTCTTTTACAACAGGCCCAGCAGGATTCTTTCCCCTTAGACCTTGAACAATTAAGGACTGGTAAACTTCTAACTCATAACAGCCGCTTAAAAGCCTTAGCACCTGAACTTGACAGTGAGACCCAATTAATTCAAGTTGGAGGTCGCCTACGTCACAGTCTCCATCTTGAGCGAGATGCCATTCACCCAATCGTTCTTGATCCGAAGCACACAATCACACAGCTCATCATACAAAGTTATGACGCCAAACTCCACCACCCAGGGTGTGAGCGAGTCTTTGCTGAACTTCGCCGCAGGTACTGGATTCTCCGCGGTAGGGAAGCTGTTAAGCGGTACCAACGAACATGTGTAGAGTGCCAGAAATTGAGAAAGAATCCAGAAATTCCCAAAATGGCAGACCTCCCTCCAGCCAGACTACGATTATATCGACCTGCATTCTATTCTACGGGTATGGACTGTTTTGGCCCTTATGCTGTCAAGGTTGGTAGGAGGACTGAAAAGAAATGGGGTATCATTTTCAAGTGCTTAACCACTCGAGCAGTGTACATTGATATACTACATAATCTTGATACTGACTCCTTCCTCATGGCCCTTCGACGCTTTACTGCCAGACGTGGAACCCCATTCGAACTCATATCCGATCAAGGCACCAATTTCAAGGGAGGAGAAAGGGAACTCAGAGAAACATTTGCAGCCCTTGCCCCTGAACTTCAGGGACAGCTTGCCAGACACCAGATCGAATTCCATTTCAACCCTCCGAATGCTCCTCACTTCGGAGGTTGCTGGGAACGAGAAATTCGCTCGCTTAAGCAAGCACTGACAGCCACTATCGGAGCCCAATCAGTGACCTTCGAAGTGTTAGAGACAGTGTTGGAAGAGATTGAAGGGATTCTAAACTCTAAACCCTTGGGTTATACATCCTCTGACATTGCTGATCCAGACCCCATCACTCCAAACTCTCTCTTGATGGGGCGGCCGGATTCCTCCCTACCTCCAGTGGTATACCCAGAGTCAGAGCTGTTAAGCAGGCGGCGATGGCGTCACAGTGAAGTTCTTGTAGACCACTTCTGGAGACACTTTCTAAGGTTTTACCTCCCTGGTCTTCAAAGCCGTCAGAAGTGGCAAGGTGATGCATCCAATATTCAAGTTGGGACCACAGTGATGATAGTTGACCCACAGTTGCCTCGAGCTCTTTGGCCGGTGGGGCGAGTGTCTGAAGTCTTCCCTGGGGCGGATGGCAGAGTGAGGACGGCTAATGTTAAGGTGGGCGCAAAGACATACACACGCCCAGTAGCACGTATTGTACAATTGCCTAGCATTCCTGAATAACTGTAAAACAATCTGTTACTTGGAGGCCTTTCTTAATTGCACAGATTCGCTTTATCGATTCTGGGGGCGGCTGTTAAAAAGGCCATTACTAGTAATATGTCTTCTGACTTAAATCTTTTTTCTTTTCCGAGATTGATTGACGCACGGCGTACAGCATAGCAGCCTATCAGCGTCCGCAGAACTACGTGCATGCGAACACCCCGCCCACAGTGCGCAGTGTGAAGTTGAGAGTTGATTCTGTCGGAGCGCTAAAGCTGAACTTTGCTGTTGTAAATAACATTTAGTTTGTTCATTTCATGGGTGTTGTGCGTCAATGCAAGTAAGTGTGTTATATTTGATCTCTAGCAATGTGCAATCCTAGACCTGTTTAATATTCAGTTTGTCGTTATAACGGGCATTGGCTCGTCGAGGTTAATTATAATAATTTTCACGTCTTTGGAATGATGTTGCGCTATTTATAAGATGTTATATATCTGCTTAGTCATTTATATGGATGTCATTTATGTATATTTCATCAGTGTTTGGTGCATTTCAATTATCAAAGACTGCGTTTGAGGTATTCTGAAGTTATAAACAAATGCGTGTGCATGAAACAAGCCCAGACAGAGCACCGCTGACCAATTGTGTGACGCAGATAAAACTGTTTAGATTTAATTTCATATATGACATAGCAAGTTTGTTTCTCTTTCTTTATTAATTTTATTTCTGTATTTGTTCATACTCAGCATGTATCCATTTAAAACAGTTAATGTTATTATCATGTATGTTTACATTTGGCTACATTTTCTGTTTTATAGAAAAACCACACACCTACTTATACACCTTGATAAGGACAACTGCTTTATAATCTGAGTTGATGTGGTGACAAATAAACGGGTTATTCCCAAATATCGGACATCTACTGACCAGTCCCTTACCAGACACCCTGTGGCGGGTTTTCAACTTAACTGGCAATATAAATAAATGTGATTGAGCTGTCATCAGCCAACTCATTTCTTCAAGGAGAATTTGCACGTGCGTCACGTTTAGTCAATATAACAGTTCCACGTAGGATGCACCTGTGTATCCTCGCTTATGACTCCTCAGGAAGCCTCCTATCTCCTCGATCCTCGACTCCTCACGGTGCAATTAGAGAATTGAGATGTCCTTCAAGATGGCTGAGCTCGATCGGTTTCCGGGTCATAGGAGGGAGGATGGAGGAGTGAGGAGACGAGGAGGGATATTGAGAAGCACCCCATGTCTGTCGTTGGAAAGATCCACGTGGTGTCATGAATAATTAAGAGGCCGTGTCTTCTCATTGGATAAGAAAACTCAGTCTCATTAATAATTATGAGACAGCGATGAGTCATCAACGCAATGTGCAGTGCATGGCCACGTCACCCGCTCCGATGAAGATTTTAAACCCGGAAGACGAAAAAAGCGGAAAAAAACTTTTTTAAAAGGGAAAAAAAATGATAAGTCTTGAAATAAAAAAGCTGGGAAGAAAGCTGACTAAGATGGTAGCAATGATGATGAAATTGAAAGTGAAAGTGATTCATCAGATTCCAGTGTGGCGTTGTCTTTGAGTGACTTCTCTGTTCGGAGCTATGATAGTGAAGAGATAAATTGTTCCTTAAGTCAACGAAGAATAAGAGAGGGGTATGTGTACAAGACTATTTCCCCAATATAACACAGTTTGTTGAGAAAACAAGGAATTTTATGGCTGAAGGATGCTTCACAAATAAAGAAGTTTATCGTTTAAAAAAATTGGTGAGGAATGTAGAGAAACTTAGGGATGATGTATAATAAGTTAAGCTCATTTTCCACATTGAGTGTGGTTTTTTTGCAATAATATCTGTCTGCAGAGCCGCAGAGCCGCAGTTTCACCCCAGCAGTTTTACACCAGCAGTTTTACCCCGCGCATGCGCAGTTTTTACATCAGCAGTTTTACCCCGCGCATGCGCAGTTTCGCCACAACAGTTTTAAGCAGTTTTATCTGCGCATTCGTAGTTTCAATATAGCAGTTTTACCCGCGCAAATTGTTCAGTATTAAAACGATCTAATGGTTATTTTTACCAATTAGTTTTGCTTATTAGTCTGCAGAGCCACAGTTTCACCACGCACATGCGCAGTTTCATCTCAACAGTTTTACCCGTGCACGCGCAGTGTCAATAACCTATATAGTATTTGTTACCAATTATTTTTGCTTACTAGTTATTTTTTTGCTGTTGCTCGCAGGCTTTCAGGTTCCTTTACTGAAATAAAACAGTGCTTGTATCAGGAGCACACTAATCTTTTAAGTTTTTCCTCCAAAACAATAAATAGCCTGGCCTATATATATATATATATATATATATATACACACTTAATTGCTCAATACCTGGTATAACACAAACTTCTGATTAGACATTCAAAGGCGAACTATATAAATCAATATATGTCTAATTATTCTTAAATTAATTAAATCTGCCTGATGAAACAAATGACTTGAACACAAATTATTAACAATTATTTCAAATATTTTATTAATTTTGAAGACATTACCAAGAATACAATTATATTTCAATTCAATTACCAGAGAGACATACTGATACAGACAGACAGGCATACGATTCAGACAGACAGGCACACTGATACACATACACAGTGATACAGACAGACATATTGATACACAGCCATACATACTGATACAGACAGACAAACTAATATACATACACACAGACATACTGATACAGACAGACAGGCATACTGACATACATACACAGACACACTGAGACAGACAGACATATTGATACACAGACAGACATATTGATACAGACAGACCGTCTAATATACATACACAGACATACTGCTACAGACAGACAGCAAGTCTGTCACCAATTAGAAAATAAATAATAATAATTAAATGTCTGGGTTTTAAAATGATGACACTCTTACATTTTTCTTTGTCCTTAACCTCAGACATGAAAAAGGGCATGACCTCTCTGTTTTTAAATGTAAAATAGAATGTGGCTCTTAATTTATCATCCTCATCCAAAGTTGTGGCACAATGTGAATGTAGTGGAGAAAGGGCTGTCTTCCTCCTCCATGCTGTCAATGCGTGGTGGCAAGGACTTAAACTTCATCAGCGGGTGATTATCCTTCAACCATTCCACACCTTTCCTGATGCTGCTCATCATATTGGCATTCTTTATGAAAAATATTTGAAAATTAACAGCAATCAACAATTTTATATTTTCAGATAAATAAAACGTCTAAATATATTATATACATTGCAGAACTCTACAAAATACCTCAAGATTGTGTGGTGTCGTGTCCCCCTCCAGCGCTCCTACTCCATACTCAATTTCTCCTGGTCCATTCATCTGTTGTAGAAGAGCACAGTGTGATGTAATGTATTTCAATTGTCCACTACAAAATGTTTCATTTAATAAAATGTATAATTTCATGCATATGCAATGCAGAACCAAACTAAGATTTGATTTACTTCGAATTTGCACGAGAGAATTCATCTATTTGAATCAATCCATTTTACAAAAACAAACAAAAAATATAGCTGCGAGCAGCGATGGCGGGCCCAAGCCGGTGGCACCGCAACCCCGGTTCCTTTAGTTACCTAAAGGCACCCGGGTAGCGGTGCCGAAGGCTTTGGCCCTTTTATGATTAAATGTTAAAACGGCTTGCCATACTCTGTCATTTCGACTAGTCACAATTATGTTACAGATGTCTTAAATGATAATACAAACTATCCAAAATGTAATTACGAATAGACAGAAAGACGTTGTTGATATCTACAATGTTAATTCCGGACAGGCAAACTTAGCTTTTAAATGTTAAAAGGGCTTGCCATACAGGGACGTAGGCTCAGAGAGAGGCTCACCATATTCAAACCAAAATATCTGACTTCCTCTTGGTCCGAGCTAATGACTATGTATTAGAAAGTTGTCCGGCTTGAGGAGTACAATGTATATACCGATTTTTGTAACTGTAGATAAAACTAACAACCCCACTTTTGTCAAAAGGTGGCGCTATTTAGTCCTTGCACATTGCCCGTTTCTGAAACTTTGCACGTCTACTGGCTAATAAATGTGATGTATCTGTTGAGTTTCAAGCAATTTCAATTTCAATTTGACTGTTGAAAAGAAGTGCGCCGATTAGATACTCAGGATCGGTATCGGCTCTGACACTGCCATCTTTGACGAGGCTGATTCAAATTCTATATTGTGCATATACTATTCTGTTAGGCACAAAGGCACAAAAACTTTCTAAAGTACCATAAAGTTTTTGTGTACTGTATTATTAGTGTTCTGAAGCTATTATGTGATATAGAAATTAATATTTAAGTCATTAAATTCAAGAACACAAACTTTTCCCTCTCTGCGCCTGTCAGTCATTCTCCATTCAGCATTCAAACAGCACGTCACATTCGGTTACAGTCAATGATGAAACGATCTTCAATGATTCAATGTTAATCCTATTATACTGGATCTTTAAGATAAAGGTCTAAAGGTCTATATTTTCGAATGAAGAAACTTTTTCTTGCTGGACTTTATTGCTGTAACTTAATCGTGTTACTTTCTACCGGGTGTCGGACGCTGTCGGTTAGATCACAACACTAGAGTCAGAGCACTATAATTGTTCTTCACGCACACAGTAACTGAAATTTAAAACCTTTAAAAGAAAAGGCTCAATAAACTATTGCATAGATAGATAATGTATAATACACTGTTCATAAATATGTATTTCCTTTGTGCTTTGAACTTTTCAATACGGACTCAATGCGCTGTAACTTCATGTGGCTTCAAGCACATCATTCTCCGCTCGGGATGCACATAAGTGCTTTGTGCTGCACCGTATTGGAGCCGTAATATCATAATGCAGTGACGTAATGACAGATTATTAATTGCCTTTCAATTATATGTTGCTTTATAGCAGCCATGGCTATATTTTTTTTTAATGATTTTTGTTATCTTGTTTTTCATGAATGTATTTTTCAAAAATAAGAGCAATGTGTATTATCTATTATTAATATGGTTTATAATAGCATTTTTGTCATAGATTATGACAAAGTAATCATATGATCCACCAGCGAGGAACCAGCAGAACAGAGTGAACATTCTTTCTGTTTAGTTCAATCCTACTTAATAGGAATTTATTTAAAATGCTCGCTCTACTCCACACCATTAATGTCTTGTGCGGACATCCGTATTTTGACTTTCGGTTTTAAGTAAGCGATTTAAAAGCTCCCAAGTCCCAGCGGAGTCACACGTTGATTAACCGGTGGGAATATACACAATAGGCCTACCTGATATTGAACACAAGAGGGCAGTATAGCACTACGTATGACTCAGATTATTATTTTTTTATGAATTTTACAACAATTCTGGCTGTTTTTGAACGTAAACACAATTCTTAAATGAAAAAAAAGGAAAAATTGGGGAAGTTATAATATTTGTATAATTTAATTTAGAAACAAATGATGTATAATTACATTTTTAGAAGATATGAGGCTTTTAGTGTTTACTTTTTTGACATTACTTTAATCTTTTGCCATAGTTGCACATGTCTATTGGCTAATACATGTGATGTATCTGTTGAGTTTCAAGCAATTTCAAGCATGCTAAGAGTCCCAAAAGCATCAAAAAATAATGTTAAAGTTTGTTTCGTTGCCACGGCAACAGTATCAAAGATATCAAAAATTCATTCACAGGTCTACATCTGCCGTGTATTTACATTATACAGATGAAGTTTAAAGCAAATCGGTTAAAAATAAGAGAGTGATTTCAAAGCATTTTGAAAGTGACACACTTCCTGCTGCCAGTTGGTGGCGCTATAACTTTGACTCACAATAGTCACATCCATGTGATCGGTCTCTTACAGCGAAAACACTGCTGAAGTTTCATCAAGATCAGTTAATGTATGCTGAAGTTATAACACACATCCTGTTTCATGTTTCTCGCCATAATTTCGTTTCCTCGCCACGGCCAAACCGTTCGAGATATAAAAAATCCCTTGGCACCTTTTCATCCTTAATGTCTTGACTTCACACTGATCGAGTTTTGTCGAATTTGGTTCAGTGCTCTAGGAGCATTACTTTAAATTCCATTGCATGTGTTTTAAACACAACCCTAAATAGCCGTCTTCCTGTTGGGCTGGGGTAAAAAGTAAGAGTGTGAAGTAGGCTATATATGAAACGATGAGATCTATATGTGTACCAAGTTTCATATTATTACATGCAAGTGTGTTTGATTTATGGACCAAATTTTCAGACCAAGTTTATTGACCAAGTTAATCTGATTAATAAACTAATTATATAAAACTATTGTCAATTCACTACAATTAAACTAGTTATATGCCTTTACTTATAAAAAATAAAAATAAAAACTTATTTAAAAAATACCAGGCTTGAGAAATGTATTTTCTTTATGCAGGTCATACACACAGCAGTGAAATGGTTAAGCCCCCTCCCCCTGCACACACACACACACAAACACACACACACACACACAGACAGCCAGCCAGCCAGCCAAAGACACAGAGACATGTAGGCTCAGAGTGGCCATATTCAAACAAAAATATCTGACTTTCTGTGGGTCCTAGCTAATAAGTGTCAATTAGAAAGTTGTCCGGCTCGAGGAGTACAATATACATACCAATTTTTGTAACTCTAGTTAAAACTAACCACCCCACTTTTGTCAAAAGGTGGCGCTACTGAGCCCTCACCACGCCCGTTTCTGCAACTTTGCACATGTCTACTGGCTAATAAATGTGATGTGTCTGTCGAGTTTCATGCAATTTGAAGCATGCTAAGGGTCTCAAAAGCATCATAATTCATAAATAACTTCCATTTGAACTGTCATAAAACTTAGAGCACGAAAGTTGTTTGGCCTGATGTGATCTTTAATTGTACCGAGTTTCATATTAATTCATGCAAGTGTGTTTGATTTATGGACAAATTTTTGAATCCCAGTCCAGGGGGCGCTGTCGAGCCGCCCTGCCACGCCCGGTTACCAGCTTCAGCCCGGCCCTGATGGCCATGGGTTCTGACCCGTGTGCAAAGTTTCAAGAGTTTTAGAGAATGTTAAGGCCCCCGAAAATGCCAGAGAAGTTGCACACAGCAAATAAAGGGTTAAAATTAACCTGACAGGCACCCCTCCTCTCACTCACACAGAGAGACACTGAGAGACTGGCAAAATTCTGAGATTTTCTCTACATTCAAACAAACATATCTGACTTTCTGTGGGTCCTAGCTAATGAGTGTCAATTAGAAAGTTGTTCGGCTCGAGGAGTACAATATACATACTGATTTTTGTAACTGTAGATAAAACTAACAACCCCACTTTTGTCAAAAGGTGGCGCTACTGAGCCCTCACCACACCCGTTTCTGAAACGTTGCACATGTCTACTGGCTAATAAATGTGATGTGTCTGTCGAGTTTCATGCAATTTGAAGCATGCTAAGAGTCTCAAAAGCATCCTAAAAGAATGGTAAAGTTTGATGCGTTGCCACGGCAACAGTTTCAAAGATATCAAGAATCCATTTACAGGTCTTCATCTGCCATGTATTTGCATTATACAGATGAAGTTTGAAGCAAATCGAGTTAAAATTAGAGGGTGATTTCAAAGCATTTTGAAAATGACACACTTCCTGCTGCCAGTTGGTGGCGCTATAACTTTGACTCACAATAGTCACATCCATGTGATCGTCCTCTTACAGCGAACACACTGCTGAAGTTTCATCAAGATCAGTTGATGTGTGCTGAAGTTATGATACACTTCCTGTTTCACTTTTCTCGCCATAATTTTGTTTCCTCGCCACGGCCAAACCGTTCGAGATATCAAAAATCCCCTCGCAAACTTTCATCCTCAATGTCTTGACTTCACGCTGACCGAGTTTCGTCGAATTTGGATCAAAGCTCTAGGAGGAGTATTAAAAATTCCATTGCGAGTGTTTTACGAACAACCCTAAATAGCTGACTTCCTGTTGGGCTGGGGTAAAAAGTAAAAGCACGAGGTATAGATGAAACGATGAGATCAACATGTGTACCGAGTTTCATATTATTACATGCAAGCGTGTTTGATTTATGGACCAAGTGTTCGGACCCCGTTCCAGGGGGCGCTGTCTAGCCCCCCTGCCACGCCCGGGTACCATCTTCAGCCCGGCCCTGATGGCCGCGGGTTCTGACCCGTGTGCAAAGTTTCAAGAGTTTTTGAGCATGTTAAGGGCCCCAAAAGTGCCCGAATAGTCGTATAAATAATAATAATAATAATAATAATAATAAATATAGCTGCGAGCAGCGATGAAGGGCCCAAGCCGGTGGCACCGCAACCCCGGTTCCTTAGTTACCTAAAAGCACCAGGGTGGCCATGCCACTGGCTTTGGCCCTTCATCGCGGATCACAGCTATATATATATATATATATATATATATCTGTATATATATATATATATATACTGTATATATACATATATATATGAAGCCGGTGGCACCGCCACCCTGGTGCCTTTAGGTTTATTGTGCACGACATGCAAAATGTAACCCTGCTTTGACTGATGCAAGCTCTACAGCACAGTTTATAGTAAGAAAGAATATAGTAAGAAAGAAAAGTAAGCTGTTACTCAGATGGTTTGGGAAACAAACATTCATCATGTCACATTGGTTTTAGTTACTTGTCCTCGAACAGAGCCCTAATCTGTTTATATTTCAGTTACACATTCTACATTGATTAAAAAAGAAAAATCAAATGTGTTTTTAATTCATACAGAAATAAAATATTTATAATTCAGCTGAGAATAAAGTTAGTTCAAATTTTAAGAAAAACAAATATATGATCTGAAATATAGCACATTCATTTTTAAATTCATTCAGGTTCAATTACCAAAAATACATTCTTAATTTAATTTAAAACAAATAATAAATCTAAAATATAGCTGCGAGCAGCGATGGCGGGCCCAAGCCGGTGGCACCGCAACCCCGGTTCCTTT
The DNA here is from genome assembly GCF_988280905.1 of Pimephales promelas. NCBI lineage: Eukaryota > Metazoa > Chordata > Actinopteri > Cypriniformes > Leuciscidae > Pimephales > Pimephales promelas. The sequence continues at coordinate 37,801,465 of NC_142770.1, read as the reverse complement.
AGTTACCTAAATGCACCCGGGTGGCGGTGCCGAAGGCTTTGGCCCTTTTATGATTAAATGTTAAAACGGCTTGCCATACTCTGTCATTTCGACTAGTCACAATTATGTTACAGATATCTTAAATGATAATACAAACTATCCAAAATGTAATTACGAATAGACAGAAAGACGTTGTTGATATCTACAATGTTAATTCTGGACAGGCAAACTTAGCTTTTAAATGTTAAAAGGGCTTGCCATACAGGGACGTAGGCTCAGAGAGAGGCTCACCATATTCAAACCAAAATATCTGACTTCCTCTTGGTCCGAGCTAATGACTATGTATTAGAAAGTTGTCCGGCTTGAGGAGTACAATGTATATAGCGATTTTTGTAACTGTAGATAAAACTAACAACCCCATTTTTGTCAAAAGGTGGCGCTATTTAGTCCTTGCACTATGCCCGTTTCTGAAACTTTGCACATGTCTACTGGCTAATAAATGTGATGTATCTGTTGAGTTTCAAGCAATTTCAATTTCAATTTCAATTTGACTGTTGAAAAGAAGTGCGCCGATTAGATACTCAGGATCGGTATCGGCTCTGACACTGCCATCTTTGACGAGGCTGATTCAAATTCTATATTGTGCATATATACTATTCTATGTTAGGCACAAAGGCACAAAAACTTTCTAAAGTATCATAAAGTTTTTGTGTACTGTATTATTAGTGTTCTGAAGCTATTATGTGATATAGAAATTAATATTTAAGTCATTAAATTCAAGAACACAAACTTTTCCCTCTCTGCGCCTGTCAGTCATTCTCCATTCAGCATTCAAACAGCACGTCACATTCGGTTACAGTCAATGATGAAACGATCTTCAAGATGATTGAATGTTAATCCTATTATACTGGATCTTTAAGATAAAGGTCTAAAGGTCTATATTTTCGAATGAAGAAACTTTTTCTTGCTGGACTTTATTGCTGTAACTTAACCGTGTTACTTTCTACCGGGTGTCGGACGCTGTCGGTTAGATCACAACACTAGAGTCAGAGCACTATAATTGTTCTTCACGCACACAGTAACTGAAATTTAAAACCTTTAAAAGAAAAGGCTCAATAAACTATTGCATAGATAGATAATGTATAATACACTGTTCATAAATATGTATTTCCTTTGTGCTTTGAACTTTTCAATACGGACTCACTGCGCTGTAACTTCATGTGGCTTCAAGCACATCATTCTCCGCTTGGGATGCACATAAGTGCTTTGTGCTGCACCGTATTGGAGCCGTAATATCATAATGCAGTGACGTAATGACAGATTATTAATTGCCTTTCAATTATATGTTGCTGCGTCATTAAACATCTGTCCTATGCATTTCAAACATTTATAGCAGCCATGGCTATATTTTTTATGATTTTTGTTATCTTGTTTTTCATGAATGTATTTTTCAAAAATAAGAGCAATGTGTATTATCTATTATTAATATGGTTTATAATAGCATTTTTGTCATAGATTATGACAAAGTAATCATATGATCCACCAGCGAGGAACCAGCAGAACAGACTGAACATTCTTTCTGTTTAGTTCAATCCTACTTAATAGGAATTTATTTAAAATGCTCGCTCTACTCCACACCATTAATGTCTTGTGCGGACATCCGTATTTCGACTTTCGGTTTTAAGTAAGCGATTTAAAAGCTCCCAAGTCCCAGCGGAGTCACACGTTGATTAACCGGTGGGAATATACACAATAGGCCTACCTGATATTGAACACAAGAGGGCAGTATAGCACTACGTATGACTCAGATTATTATTTTTTATGAATTTTACAACAATTCTGGCTGTTTTTGAACGTAAACATAATTCTTAAATGAAAAAAATGAAAAATTGGGGAAGTTATAATATTTGTATAATTTAATTTAGAAACAAATGATGTATAATTACATTTTTAGAAGATATGAGGCTTTTAGTGTTCACTTTTTTGACATTACTTTAATCTTTTGCCATAGTTGCACATGTCTACTGGCTAATAAATGTGATGTATCTGTTGAGTTTCAAGCAATTTCAAGCATGCTAAGAGTCCCAAAAGCATCAAAAAAGAATGTTAAAGTTTGATTCGTTGCCACGGCAACAGTATCAAAGATATCAAAAATTCATTCACAGGTCTACATTTGCCGTGTATTTACATTATACAGATGAAGTTTGAAGCAAATCGGTTAAAAATAAGAGAGTGGTTTCAAAGCATTTTGAAAGTGACACACTTCCTGCTGCCAGTTGGTGGCGCTATAATTTTGACTCACAATAGTCACATCCATGTGATCGGTCTCTTACAGCGAAAACACTGCTGAAGTTTCATCAAGATCAGTTAATGTATGCTGAAGTTATAACACACATCCTGTTTCATGTTTCTCGCCATAATTTCGTTTCCTCGCCACGGCCAAACCGTTCGAGATATAAAAAATCCCTTGGCACCTTTTCATCCTTAATGTCTTGACTTCACGCTGATCGAGTTTTGTCGAATTTGGTTCAGTGCTCTAGGAGCAATACTTTAAATTCCATTGCATGTGTTTTAAACACAACCCTAAATAGCCGTCTTCCTGTTGGGCTGGGGTAAAAAGTAAGAGTGTGAAGTAGGCTATATATGAAACGATGAGATCTATATGTGTACCAAGTTTCATATTATTGCATGCAAGTGTGTTTGATTTATGGACCAAATTTTCAGACCAAGTTTATTGACCAAGTTAATCTGATTAATAAACTAATTAAATAAAACTATTGTCAATGCACTACAATTAAACTAGTTATATGTCTTTACTTATAAAAAACAAAAATAAAAACTTATTTAAAAAATACCAGGCTTGAGAAATGTATTTTCTTTATGCAGGTCATACACACAGCAGTGAAATGGTTAAGCCCCCTCCCCCTGCACACACACACACACAGGCACACACACACACACAGACAGCCAAAGACAGCCAAAGACACAGAGACATGTAGGCTCAGAGTGACCATATTCAAACAAAAATATCTGAGTTTCTGTGGGTCCTAGCTAATAAGTGTAAATTAGAAAGTTGTCCGGCTCGAGGAGTACAATATACATACCAATTTTTGTAACTCTAGTTAAAACTAACAACCCCACTTTTGTCAAAAGGTGGCGCTACTGAGCCCTCACCACGCCCGTTTCTGAAACTTTGCACATGTCTACTGGCTAATAAATGTGATGTGTCTGTCGAGTTTCATGCATTTTGAAGCATGCTAAGGGTCTCAAAAGCATCCTAAAAGCATCCTAAAAGAAGGGTAAAGTTTGATGCGTCGCCACGGCAACAGTTTCAAAGATATCAAGAATCCATTCACAGGTCTACATCTGCCGTATGTTTACATTATACATATGAAGTTTGAAGCAAATCGGGTAAAAATAAAAGGGTGATATCAAAGCATTTTGAAAGTGACACACTTCCTGCTGCCAGTTGGTGGCGCTATAACTTTGACTCACAATAGTCACATCCATGTGATCGTCCTCTTACAGCGAACACACTGCTGAAGTTTCATCAAGATCGGTTGATGTGTGCTGAAGTTATGATACACTTCCTGTTTCACGTTTCTCGCCATGATTTTGTTTCCTCGCCACGGCCAAACCGTTTGAGATATCAAAAATCCCCTCGCAAACTTTCATCCTCAATGTCTTGACTTCACGCTGACCGAGTTTCGTCGAATTTGGATCAAAGCTCTAGGAGGAGTATTAAAAATTCCATTGCGAGTGTTTTACGAACAACCCTAAATAGCCGACTTCCTGTTGGGCTGGGGTAAAAAGTAAAAGCACGAGGTATAGATGAAACGATGAGATCAACATGTGTACCGAGTTTCATATTATTACATGCAAGCGTGTTTGATTTATGGACCAAGTGTTCGGACCCCGTTCCAGGGGGCGCTGTCTAGCCCCCCTGCCACGCCCGGGTACCATCTTCAGCCCGGCCCTGATGGCCGCGGGTTCTGACCCGTGTGCAAAGTTTCAAGAGTTTTTGAGCATGTTAAGGGCCCCAAAAGTGCCCGAATAGTCGTATAAATAATAATAATAATAATAAATATAGCTGCGAGCAGCGATTGCGGGCCCAAGCCGGTGGCACCGCAACCCCGATGCCTTTAGTTACCCAAAGGCACCGGGATGGTGGTACCGCCAGCTTTGGCCCTTTATCGCTGCTCACAGCTATATTTATATTTAATATAAAGCCGGTGGCACCGCCACCTTGGTGCCTTTAGGGTTATTCTGTACGACGTGTAAAAACGTAACCCCCGCTTTGACTATCAAAAAGAAGTGTATTGTAGAGCTTGCATCAATGCGGACTCGATGCGCTGTGCGCTGTAACTCCATGTGGCTTTAAGCGCATCATTCTCCACTCGGGATGCGCATAAGCGTTTTGTGCCACACTGTACTGAGCCTTTCATATCATAATGCAGTGACGCAATGACAGATTATTAATTGCCTTTCTTGTTCTGTTCCATCTATTATATGTTGATAATAGATAGGACAGAGCACTAAAAACCTCAAACAAAGCACTAAAAACTTAAGCTGTTTGCTGTGTAGTCTGAGAATGAGCTGTTTGATTTGCACCCTCTTCCTCTTCACTGTCCTCCATAAAAACCAGCTATCCAGGTCCATGTTGTTCTAGAAAGTTTGTATGTTGCTGCCTCAATTAACATCTCTGCTATACATTTAAAATAGTGATCGACCGATATATCGGCCGGCCGATATATCGGGCCGATATTTGAGGGTTTTACGTGTATCGGAATCGGCCGATACACCGCTGCGCGTTCGCCGATAGTTTTTTTTTTTTCCCGCCGTTATTTATAGACAGGCGGCCACGGGCAGCTCCGTGCTGCTGGAGATGCTGCAGTTCACGTGCCCCGCCCTCCTCCACTAACAGAGTGCATCAGTGCAACCTGCTCTTCACGAGAATGGTAACTTAAACTTTCAAAGGATCTTTTAAATGTTTGACTCCTGAAATATTGTCAAACACTTTGAAAATGGAAACACGTCGCCCTATAACTGTTATGTGCTTGCAACTAAGCAAGTTTGTGGGTCCAAATGGAAAACGCGAATGCCTCGTCTATAAAACTTAACTGCTTGCCATTGTATTAAGAAGCTGCAAATAGTTAAGGTGTAGGTTATCCGTTCAGTATGCATTAGGACTGTCTATGAATATTCTACATTCGAATATCTATTAATTTTGAAGGTGAAAATTAATATTTGAATGTGGAAAAACACGCCCGCGGTTGCAGACTGTAACGTTACCACAGCTGCACAGCTCGCTCGGAGCGCTCACTGTCGGTTCTATACTGTGAAACTTCAATCACTGAATGAACTGAAGCCTGCTATATTTGGGACAAGAGTCGCGACTCGCAACCTTAAATTGCTTGCACAAAACTCTTGTTTAGCACTCAACATTTGTTTGTTGTTCATTTAACCGACGCGCAGAGAGCGTGAGGGCGAGAGAGAGAGTGCCTGAGCGAGTCCAGGGCGAGACAGAGTGAGCTCTGCGGTCTTGGCCATTAGTTGATTTACTTGCTTTTTAATACGTTGTCAAATATGTTTAAACTCAAATAAACCATCTAATACTAGTAGTTATGTCTCTTTTTATTAATGTGTCCTGTTATAGATGTAATGCGCGTCAACAACAAAACGCGCAACGGGATGTTCGAATATGTTTTTTAGAGGGAATATGCAAACGCCATTTGAGCAATTTTGACAGCCCTAGTATGCATACGGTAACGAACTCTGGTCATAGGATTAAGGAATGCCAACGTTATTCTGTGCTTTTTGTGGGAGATTTATTCAGCGCTCACCTGGCTGAGGTTTGGGGCGTGTGGAGTTTGTCTCCCTCGCAATCGCAGTAATATTAGAGACTAGACATGCTCATTTTATTTTATGTAGGAAAATTGAAACCATGCAGTACATAGTTCGTTTCTTTTAAAATGAAGTACAGTGTGCACTGTGCACTTTATTATGCTGGTTGCTACTGTGTGCAATAGTGTAATTATTTAATTTATGCTTAAATATTCATTTTCAGCACTGAACTTTTTTTGTTCTACTTCATGTTTTTAATATTTTTTTAAATTGTTTATCTACTTGTTCTTGTTCTACCTCACATGTTTTTACTATTTGTTAAATATAAATTTTTGAAGTTAGTTAAATGTTACTTTTATTAAATTGAGACCTGTAACATTTGTTAACATCATGTTATTTTTAAGATGTAAATTGAGGGAGCAAAATGTATCGGCTCCAAATATCGGCTCAAGAAAATCGGCAGCCCGTATCGGTCATCGGCTAAGGCTGATGGGAAAAAAATCGGTATCGGTATCGGCACTAAAAAATCCATATCGGTCGATCCCTAATTTAAAACATGGCTATATCTAAAATAATTTATCTTTTTGATTTTTGTTATCTTGTTTTTCATGAATATTTTACAACAATACAAAGAGCAATGTGTATTTTCCATTAATATAGTTTGTAATGGCTTTTTTTGTCATATTTTATAATCATATATTTTTGGGATTTGTTATTTATCTTTATAATGAAGTTGTCTGTATTAAGTAGATTGTGTTTAACACACACAAGAGTGATTTATTAGTTCAACACATAGTTATAGAAATTCTACTTTATCTAAAAAAAACCCTGCACTTTATACACACACACACACACACACACACACACATAAATACATGTAAATAAAAATACCAAAAAAAAACATCAAATGTGTTTTTAGTCAGAGTATTATTTTATACAGAAACAAATATTTGTAATTCAGATAAGAATGAAGTTAGTGTTTTAAAATCTTAAGGAAAACAAATATATTGAAATATAGCACATGAATTTTAAATTCATTCAACTTCAATTACAAATACAATCTTACTTTTATTTAAAGCAATCTATACATTTAAAAGATGGGGGTTATATGCCTATTTTGTCATTTAAAATATTGTTATGCAAAATTGTTATGCAAAAAGACAAGGACTTAGAGACAAGGACTTGTAGGAAAAATCACAGCCAGCCACACACACACACACATAAACACAGACAACAGCCCTCCCCTCCCCACACAGACACACACACACACACAGAGAGAGAGAGAGAGAGAGAGAGAGAGAGAGAGAGAGAGAGAGAGAGAGAGAGAGAGAGAGAGAGAGAGAGAATCGCAGGGGAAATAAATCCATTCAAACTACAATATCTGACTTTCTGTTGCTCAGAGCGAATGACTTTAAATTGGAAAGTTGATCGGCTTGACGAGAACAATATACGTGGTAAGTTTTGTAACTGTAGGTAAATTGGGCAAAGTTATAACACACTTTATGTGTCCTTTTTTAGTCATAAAATTCATTTCCTCGCCACGGCCAGACCGTTCGAGATATCAAAAATCCGTCCGGAATTGAGCATCCTCAATGTCTTGACTTCATGCACACCGAGTTTGGTTGTGATTGGTAAACACATGCATTGTGATTTGATGTATTTCTCCTAGGACAATTATTCAAACAACCCATAATTCATAATTCATAAAAAACTTCCATTTGAACTGTCATAAAACTTAGAGCACGGAAGTTGTTTGGCCTGATGTGATCTATAATTGTACCGAGTTTCATATTAATTTATGCAAGTGTGTTTGATTTATGGACAAATGTTCGAATCCCAGTCCAGGGGGCGCTGTCGAGCCGCCCTGCCACGCCCGGTTACCAGCTTCAGCCCGGCCCTGATGGCCATGGGTTCTGACCCGTGTGCAAAGTTTCAAGAGTTTTCGAGGATGTTAAGGCCCCCGAAAATGCCAGAGAAGTCGCACACAGCAAATAAAGGGTTAAAATTAACCTGACAGGCGCCCCTCCTCTCACTCACACAGAGGGACACTGAGACACTGGCAAAATTCTGAGATTTTCTCTACATTCAAACAAACATATCTGACTTTCTGTGGGTCCTAGCTAATGAGTGTCAATTAGAAAGTTGTCCGGCTCGAGGAGTACAATATACATACCGATTTTTGTAACTGTAGATAAAACTAACAACCCCACTTTTGTCAAAAGGTGGCGCTACTGAGCCCTCACCACGCCCGTTTCTGAAACTTTGCACGTGTCCACTGGCTAATAAATGTGATGTGTCTGTTGAGTTTCATGCAATTTCAAGCATGCTAAGGGTCTCAAAAGCATCCTAAAAGAATGGTAAAGTTTGATGCGTCACCACGGCAACAGTTTCAAAGATATCAAGAATCCATTCACAGGTCTACATCTGCCGTATGTTTACATTATACAGATGAAGTTTGAAGCAAATCGGGTAAAAATAAAAGGGTGATATCAAAGCATTTTGAAAGTGACACACTTCCTGCTGCCAGTTGGTGGCGCTATAACTTTGACTCACAATAGTCACATCCATGTGATCGTCCTCTTACAGCGAACACACTGCTGAAGTTTCATCAAGATCAGTTAATGTATGCTGAAGTTATAACACACTTCCTGTTTCACGTTTCTCGCCATGATTTCGTTTCCTCGCCACGGCCAAACCGTTCGAGATATCAAAAATCCCCTCGCAAACTTTCATCCTCAATGCCTTGACTTCATGCTGACCGAGTTTCGTGCCGTGTGTTTGAATTCTCTAGGAGGAGTACTTCAAATTCCATTGCGAGTGTTTTATGAACAAACCTCAATAGCCGACTTCCTGTTGGGCTGGGGTAAAAAGTAAGAGCGCGAGGTATAGATGAAACGATGAGATCAACATGTGTACCGAGTTTCATATTATTACATACTAAGCGTGTTTGAGTTATGGACCGAGTGTTCGGACCCCGTTCCAGGGGGCGCTGACGAGCCGCCCTGCCACGCCCGGGTACCATCTTCAGCCCGGCTCTGATGGCCGCGGGTTCTGACCCGTGTGCAAAGTTTCAAGAGTTTTCGAGCACGTTAAGGGCCCCAAAAGTGCCCAAATAGTCGTATAAATAATAATAATAAATATAGCTGCGAGCAGCGATGGCGGGCCCAAGCCGGTGGCACCGCAACCCCGGTTCCTTTAGTTACCTAAAGGCACTGGGGTGGCGGTGTCGCAGGCTTTAGCCCTTTCATGATTAAATGAAATGTTAAAACAGCTTTCCATACTCTATCTGTCGTTTCGACTAGTCACAATTACATTACAGATATCTTAAATGATAATACAAACTATTCAAAATGTAATTAAGACTAGTCACTTTTGTCAAAAGGTGGCGTGTTGATATCTACAATGTTAATTCCGGATAGGCAAACTTAGCTTTTAAATGTTAAAAGGGCTTGCCATATAGGGACGTACAGTAGGCTCAGAGAGAGGCTCACCATATTCAAACCAAAATATCTGACTTCCTCTTGATCCAAACTAATGACTAAGAATTAGAAAGTTGTCCGGCTTGAGGAGTAAAATGTATATACCGATTTTTGTAACTGTAGATAAAACTAACAACGCCACTTTTGTCAAAAGGTGGCGCTATTTAGTCCCTGCACCATGCCCGTTTCTGAAACTTTGCACATGTCTACTGGCTAATAAATGTGATGTGTCTGTTGATTTTCATGCAATTTCAAGCATGCTAAGAGTCTCAAAAGCATCCTAAAATAATTTCAAAGTTTGATGCGTTGCCACGGCAACAGTATCAGATATATCAAGAATCCATTCTCAGGCCTTCATCTGCCATGTATTTACATTATACAGATGAAGTTTGAAGCAAATCGGGTCAAAATAAAAGGATGATTTTAAAGCATTTGGAAAGTGACACACTTCCTGCTGCCAGTTGGTGGCGCTATAACTTTGACTCACAATAGTCACATCCATGTGATCGGCCTCTTACAGCGAACACACTGCTGAAGTTTCATCAAGATCAGTTAATGTATGCTGAAGTTATAACACACTTCCTGTTTCACGTTTCTCGCCATAATTTCGTTTCCTCGCCACGGCCAAACCGTTCGAGATATCAAAAATCCCCTCGCAAACTTTCATCCTCAATGCCTTGACTTCATGCTGACCGAGTTTCGTGCCATGTGTTTGAATTCTCTAGGAGGAGTATTGCAAATTCCATTGCGAGTGTTTTATGAACAACCCTAAATAACCGACTTCCTGTTGGGCTGGGGTAAAAAGTAATAGTATGAGGTATATATGAACGATGAGATCTATATGTGCACCGAGTTTCATATTATTACATGCAAGCATGTTTGATTTATGGACCAAGTTTTCGGACCCCGTTCCAGGGGGCGCTGTCTAGCCCCCCTGCCACACCCAGTTACCATCTTCAGCCCGGCTCTGAGGGCTGTGGGATATGACCTGTGTGCAAAGTTTCAAGAGTTTTCAAACCCGTTAAGGGCCCCAAAAGCCGCTAAGAGTCTCAAAATCATCAAAAAAAAAGAATTTTAAAGTTTGATGCGTTGCCACAGCAACAGTATCAAAGATATCAAGAATCCATTCACAGGTCTTCATCTGCTATGTGTTTACATTATACAGATTAAGTTTGAAGCAAATCGGGTAAAAATAAGAGGGTGATTTCAAAGCATTTTGAAAGTGACACAGTTCCTGCTGCCAGTTGGTGGCGCTATAACTTTGACTCACAATAGTCACATCCATGTGATCGTCCTCTTACAGCGAACAAACTGCTGAAGTTTCATCAAGATCAGTTAATGTATGCTGAAGTTCTGACACACTTCCTGTTTCACGATTCTCGCCATTATTTCGTTTCCTCGCCACGGCCAAACCGTTCGAGATATCAAAAATCCCCACACAAACTTTCATCCTCAATGCCTTGACTTCATGCTGACCGAGTTTCGTGCCGTGTGTTTGAATTCTCTAGGAGGAGTATTGCACATTCCATTGCGAGTGTTTTATGAACAACCCTAAATAACCGACTTCCTGTTGGGCTGGGGTAAAAAGTAATAGTTTGAGGTATATATGAACGATGAGATCTATATGTGCACCGAGTTTCATATTATTACATGCAAGCGTGTTTGATTTATGGACCAAGTTTTCGGACCCCGTTCCAGGGGGCGCTGTCTAGCCCCCCTGCCACGCCCGGGTACCATCTTCAGCCCGGCCCTGATGGCCGCGGATTCTGACCCGTGTGCAAAGTTTCAAGAGTTTTTGAGCATGTTAAGGGCCCCAAAAGTGCCCGAATAGTCGTATAAATAATAATAATAATAATAATAATCGTTAGGAAAACAATAGGGCCTTCGCCCTTTCAGGGCTTGGGCCCTAATAATAATCGTTAGGAAAACAATAGGGCCTTCGCCCTTTCAGGGCTTGGGCCCTAATAATAATAATAATCGTTAGGAAAACAATAGGGCCTTCGCCCTTTCAGGGCTTGGGCCCTAAATATATGGGTTATATGCATATTTTGTAAAAAAAAGAAAAAAAAAAGAAAGAAAGATATATATCCAAAAACACAAGGCCTTAAACTTTAACAAGGATGCAACTCTTATCACTACAACAAACATAGTCACACACACAAGTCAAGTCACTTACATTTTAGATGCAATATTGACTTTTTAGATGCAATATTGACTTTTTTCTGTTTCAGCAGAGAAAATAGTTAAACAAAGATCACAGCGACCCATCGCGCATCTCAAAGCAATGTGTTTTCTCATTACTGAATGATTCAGCATTTTGAATCCATGACTCGTTCATTAAGACGGTCATCTGGCGACACCTTATGGTGATTTAGGGTTATGTTTAAAAGTATCGTTCTTTACAGCGATTTTTAATTGACTCCTGTTAAACCAATCTCGTAACATTATTGTGTAACCGATTTAATTTGATCAGCCTTACCTAGGGTAACAGCCCTATAGTGTCTTATTATTCTAAATTATTGAATTTATTGATCAAATTTACAAATGAAAAATGAAGCATACATTTATTAAGACTAGGCTGCCCTGCAGATATTAGGCTACAATATGGAGATTTAAATATATCATTTATCAAATAATCTGTTTATTTTTAGGTTACACATTACATTGTTTAAAAAATAAAAATCAAATGTGACCCGCTCTGGCGAAATGAGTCGGAAGTTGCAACCTTCCATTTTAAGATATGGGCCGATTATGTGGAAAAACCATGAAATAACAAAAAAATATATATATATTTTTTTTTTTGCTAATTTCAAAGAACAGACATTCAAAAATAATCTCACAGGGTTTCGTAGTCGAGATAATTGAGTAAAGGTATTTAAATAACGATTAAAGTTGTCAAAGCTTTAAATTCGCTGAAATAAACATTGCTCTTCTCAACTCCCCTCGTCACCTCTGAGCATTTCCCGGGTATCCCCTGAAACGTTGAACTCACTGGAGGCTTCTAACCTAAACTGCGTGAGTATATTTATCTGCAAGAAGAATATAGCCTATGTAAGGCTGTAACGATCGCGACACTCAGATCCACGAACCTGTGTCGCGGTGTGAGAAGACAGAATCACGACACCGACACGTCCCTTCAACTCCCGAAGTTATCCTTCACGTCCAGACCCAATGCTAGCTACAACATCTTTAAATTACTATTAGTATTATTTGAAGTTAACATTAGCCTATAAAATACGTAGACTTACACCACAAAACTTAAATTATTACTAATTTTTTTTTTTAAATTGGGCAATTTCAGCATCCAATTCCCAGATAATTAAATATTTTAATAAATTGGCCTATGTGAACCACACTGCACAAACCAAAAGTAATACTCACCCGATGAAGAAGGGTTGACTCTCTCCAGAACATAAAATCTTTATTTTATTTTCCGTGTTCGCATTTATGAGGAAAAACAATCCGAACGTGACCGTTCTCTGGAAGCAGCACTAAAACTTTCACATAGCTTAAACATGCAAGCACAAAGCCTTTCTTTAAAGTAAATTTCGTTTTAAAATAATTATCTTAATTTAAATCAATGTTTCATCAACCAATTACTAGGATTTAATAATAAGAAATAAATTGCAGACAATAGGCTAGGCCTAATCACGACGCGGAGACGCGCGGCACGTGAACTGAAGCTTGTCTCATGAACCGAAAGTCAGCGTATAAGGTATCCTCACAGACATATATATTGAAATGTCTACTTTTAAACACAACCATTCAAAATGAAAGAAAACAGACTGCTCTCTGCTTATGTGGGCTAATCCGTATGAAAACTGAATTTCTCTCTGACTCCTCTTTAATCTTTCTGATTTTAGAACATTTTTGTAAAAGTGACTTTTTAATTATTTATTTCAAAAAAATTAAAAATAAGTTGAGTTTCAGCCTCGTTAAATTGCATTTATATATGTTAATCTATTTGGTCAAATCAAGCTATATAAAATAAATAGTTTATCCCTTAAAATGCTATGGATTTTGAAAGATATAAAAAAAAAAAAAAAAAAACGGGCAAAAAAACTTTAAAAGCGATTTTCTTAGGTTTTCAATTGGAAAAAAAAGGGCAGACGACCAGAATTCAAATCTGTATATCGTTACAACCATTCAAGGTATGACCAAGGTATCATTTGAAAGCTTACAGTGTCCTCTTTCCATTAATATCAAAATCTCAATTTTTAAATTTGGGTCACTGTGACTAATTTTGCTGGATCAGGTCGGTCACAAATGTGTTTTTTATTGTAGTATTATTTTATACAGAAATACATTATAATTATATATAATATACAAAATATAACCGTGGGCGCGATTAAACAGTGTTACAATAAAACTCAACATTGTGTTTTTTAAAAATAAATTCAAATAATACAAATCCCGAAATTGCGCTAATTTTAAAATTAAACTAAAACTCATGGCTGCACAAGCATTCATAACTGTGCGCGCCAACAGCGAGGAACCAGCAGAACAGAGTGAACGTTCATTCTGTTTAGTTCAATCCTACTTAATAGGAATTTATTTAAAATGCTTGCTCTACTCCACAACATTAATGTCTTGTGCGGATATCTGTATTTTGACTTTCGGTTTTAAGTAAGCGATTTAAAAGTTCCCGAGTCCCAGCGGAGTCACACGTTGATTAACCGGTGGGAATATACACAATAGGCCTACCTGATATTGAACACAAGAGGGCAGTATAGCACTACGTATGACTCAGATTATTTTTTCTTCTTCTGAATTTTAAAACCATTCTGGCTGTTTTTGAACGTAAACATAATTCTTAAATGAAAAAAGGGAAAAACTGGTTTAATTATAATATTTGTATAATTTAATTTAGAAACAAATGATGTATAATTACATTTTTAGAAGATATGAGGCTTTTAGTGTTTACTGTTTACTTTTTTGACATTACTTTAATCTTTTGCCAAAGTTGCACATGCCTACTGGCTAATAAATGTGATGTATCTGTCGAGCTATCTGTATCTATCTGTTTCAAGCAATTTCAAGCATGCTAAGAGTCCCAAAAGTATCAAAAAAGAATGTTAAAGTTTGATTTGTTGCCACAGCAACAGTATCAAAGATATCAAGAATCCATTCACAGGTCTACATCTGCTGTATTTTTACATTATACAGATGAAGTTTGAAGCAAATCGGTTAAAAATAAGAGGGTGATATCAAAGCATTTTGAAAGTGACACACTTCCTGCTGCCAGTTGGTGGCGCTATAACTCTGACTCACAATAGTCACATCCATGTAATCAGCCTCTTACAGTGAACACACTGCTGAAGTTTCATCAAGATCAGTTAATGTATGCTGAAGTTATAACACACTTCCTGTTTCACGTTTCTCGCCATAATTTTGTTTCCTCGCCACGGCCAAACCGTTCGAGATATCAAAAATCCCCTCGCAAACTTTCATCCTCAATGCCTTGACTTCATGCTGACCGAGTTTCGTGCCGTGTGTTTGAATTCTCTAGGATGAGTATTGCACATTCCATTGCGAGCGTTTTACAAACAAACCTCAATAGCCGACTTCCTGTTTGGCTGGGGTAAAAAGTAAGAGCGTGAGGTATAGATGAAACGATGAGATCAACATGTGTACCGAGTTTCTTATTATTACATGCAAGCGTGTTTGATTTATGGACCAAGTGTTCGGACCCCGTTCCAGGGGGCGCTGTCTAGCCCCCCTGCCACACCCAGGTACCATCTTCAGCCCGGCTCTGATGGCTGTGGGATCTGACCTGTGTGCAAAGTTTCAAGAGTTTTCAAACCCGTTAAGGGCCCCAAAAGCCGCTAAGAGTCTCAAAATCATAAAAAAAAAGAATTTTAAAGTTTGATGCGTTGCCACGGCAACAGTATCAAAGATATCAAGAATCCATTCACAGGTCTTCATCTGCTATGTATTTACATTATACAGATTAAGTTTGAAGCACATCGGGTAAAAATAAAAGGGTGAGTTCAAAGCATTTTGAAAGTGACACACTTCCTGCTACCAGTTGGTGGCGCTATAACTTTGACTCACAATAGTCACATCCATGTGATCGTCCTCTTACAGCGAACACACTGCTGAAGTTTCATCAAGATCAGTTAATGTATGCTGAAGTTATAACACACTTCCTGTTTCACGTTTCTCGCCATAATTTCGTTTCCTCGCCATGGCCAAACCGTTCGAGATATCAAAAATCCCCTCGCAAACTTTCATCGTCAATGCCTTGACTTCATGCTGACCGAGTTTCGTGCCGTGAGTTTGAATTCTCTAGGAGTAGTACTTCAAATTCCATTGCGAGTGTTTTATGAACAACCCTAAATAACCGACTTCCTGTTGGGCTGGGGTAAAAAGTAATAGTATGAGGTATATATGAACGATGAGATCTATATGTGCACCGAGTTTCATATTATTACATGCAAGCGTGTTTGATTTATGGACCAAGTTTTCGGACCCCGTTCCAGGGGGCGCTGTCTAGCCCCCCTGCCACGCCCGGGTACCATCTTCAGCCCGGCCCTGATGGCCGCGGGTTCTGACCAGTGTGCTAAGTTTCAAGAGTTTTTGAGCATGTTAAGGGCCCCAAAAGTGCCCGAATAGTCGTATAAATAATAATAATAATAATAATAATAATAATAATCCTAAGGAAAACAATAGGGCCTTCGCCCTTTCAGGGCTTGGGCCCTAATAATCCTTAGGAAAACAATAGGGCCTTCGCCCTTTCAGGGCTTGGGCCCTAATAACAAAGGTCAATGTCCCTGCCCTAATACAGGGTGTCCACCAGTTAAAATTTTTAAGCCCTTTTTAATACCGCATTATAAAACTACAACATTACATTTAGCAAGAACATATATTTAAAGTAGTGCATGCCTGTAATGATCAGACTAGCTCTATACCATTTGGCTTGGGGCACATGTGTGTTCACAGGGGTCTTTTAGGGTCTTTCAAGGATCAACCCTGCAACAATGGGACTTGGTGTGTTTTAAGAACCCAACTGATATCTGTGTCCCCTGAAAGTCTAAGTATAGAATATTGTCGACTGACAATAGGATAGATAAATAAATAAACAAAATACTTTGACAACAAAAGCTCACTTCACTGTCAGTGAGGCAAGATCCAACCACCATGTGCAATCCAACCGCCTCAGCCCAATGTGCAAGCCACCTTCCATGTCTGACAAAATACAAAAAGACAACAATGAGAACAAAGTTGTGCAGAATACTGAGTCCTGACCAAGGACTGTCCCTAAAGTTAGTTTACTAAAAGTCACTCTGGATAATAGTGTCTGCTAAATGACAAATAATAATAACTAAACCCTAGAAACAAAATTCTCCATGAGGAGAAGGCACCACTTATTGTGTCATGAATGTCATGCTGAGAAAAAAGCAATACTTCCATGAATACTATTAACAACAATAATATTAATATAACGTAGAAGTAAGACTTACAGCAGTGAAATCAACGGGTTCATTCAATACGATGTGTAAAGCATACTGAAACATTCATTTTACAATATATTTTTGATTTAACAGAGTGGAGACAGACTGATAAAAGTCCAATAACTTACCATAATCATGAAGAACCGACAGGATGTCATATCGAGTTGATGGGAGATATGCTGAAATGGCAAATTGCATTTCGAAAAACAAAGAAATCAATCAGGACGTTAAAGTGTCCCGAAAACAAGACAACAAAATACCCTTACTTTGTTTGTTTGTTTTTTTTTTTTTTTTTTTTCATTTTGATCCAACGGCCTGGTGCTGCAAGTTTCCTGCGACATGAATATATGTTAAATAAAAGAATGATTTGTCCAACAGCACTGCTGAACTGACTGCAGTGAAGACAATTTAATAACTTATTCAAAACGAGCGGATAAAACTGCTATAGTGAAACTGCGCATGCGCGGGGTAAAACTGCTGGGGTGAAACTGCTGGGGTAAAACTGCGGCTCTGCGGCTCTGCAGTCAGACCCTTCTCTTTTTTTGGGTGGGTTTTTCTCCTATTGGCCATGAGTGAAGTTAATCTAGCAACCCTGAATGTAAATGGTGCTAGAGATATTAAGAAAAGATGAATGTTAAATGTACTAATGAAACAAAAAAATCTTGATCTTTTAATGTTACAAGAAACACATAGTGATGGGGGGAATGCAGCAGACTGGGAAAGAGATTTTGAGGGGTTAACAATTCTAAGCCATAACACTTCAATAAGTGCAGGAGTTGCAGTGTTATTTTCTAAGAATTTTAGTCCAATTTCTTACATAGTTGATGAAGTTGTGAAAGGAAGATTATTAAAAATCAGGGCTGTTTATGAAAACTATGTTTTGGTTTTTATTTGTATTTATGCTCCAACAGTCCCTATGGAGAGATTGCTTTTTCTAGATATATTAGGTACGACTGTACAAGGTTGCTCAGAGGAGGAATATTTGTTTTTGGGGGGTGATTTTAATTGCACAGAAAGTATGATTGATAGGAACCATGTTGAACCCCATTTACCATCTCAGAAATGTCTTATTCATTTTATTAAAAAGTTTGAAATGTGTGATATTTGGAGACAATTAAATGGAAATGTAAAACAATATACATGGGTTCATATGAGGGAAAACAGGACATCCTTTGCCAGATTGGACAGATTGTATGGGTTTTCACATCAGTTTAATATTTTCAAAATATGCTCTATAATTCCAATAGGTTTCTCTGATCATAGTATGGTACAATGCAGTTTTATTTTAAGTTCCAGTAAAACGAGCAGTGCCTATTGGCATTTCAATATTTCTTTACTGAGCGATAGTTTTTTTAAAGACTCTTTTAAGTATTTTTGGCAGAATTATAGAAAATCAAAGTCTAATTTTAGATCAATACAGCAGTGGTGGGACATTGGTAAAGTTAAAATAAGACAATTTTGTCAACAATATACTCGCAATGTCACTATGGAGTTTAAAAAATCTATGGAAATTTTGGAGAATGAATTAAGTGAGTGTCAAAAAATAGCTGAATCAACTGGGACAAGTAATAATTTTGAACTATTTTTCAAAAAGAAAGCTCAGTTAGCAGATCTGCTGGATTACACAACACAGGGTGCATTGGTCAGATCAAGATTTTTTTTTCTGTTTAGAGAAAAAAAATGGGCAGAAGAGATTGATTAAAGCCTTGCAAGCAGAAGATGTTCGAAAGAGAGCAGTTGGTTTTTACAAAAAACTGTTTAGGAGTATGAAATGGAGGGTGAGACTGACGGCCCTTTTTTGAGCTCCCTACCAAAGATGTCAGAAGAGGGTAATGTGGCTCTTTCAGGTGCGCTAAGCCTGGGGGAGCTATGTAAGGCCCTGCATGAGATGGAATCGGGAAAAGCTCCTGGGATTGACGGCCTCCCAGTTGACTTTTACAAGTCTTTCTGGGCTGAGTTGGGTGCGGACTTGTTACAAGTGATGAGTGTCAGTCTGTCAGAAGGTATGTTGCCGTTGAGCTGCAGGAGGGCAGTGATAACGCTTATACCAAAGAAAGGAGATTTGACTGACATAAGGAACTGGCGCCCTGTATCACTTCTTTGTTGTGATTACAAACTGCTCTCTAAAGTGCTGGCAAACAGATTGGCTGAAGTAATAAGGCAAGTAATACACCCAGACCAGTCCTACTGTATTCCTCGCAGATCCATTTTTGATAACATCTCTTTAGTTCGGGATGCTTTAGAGATGTCAAAGTTGCTTGATTTGGATTTTGGATTGATCTCACTGGACCAGGAGAAGGCATTTGATAGGGTTGAGCACCCCTATTTGTGGAAAACTCTGGCAGCGTATGATGGTCCAAGTACTCTATAGTGATATTGAAAGTGTATTGAAGATTAATGGCGGTTTATGTGCTCCATTTCAGGTTGAAAGAGGTGTAAGGCAAGGGTGCTCTCTTTCTGGAATGTTGTATGCCCTAGCCATTGAGCCTTTATTACAAAAAAATAAGGGAAAAAATTGATGGGTTACATTTGCCTAATTGTACAAAAAAGATATGTTTATCTGCTTATGCAGACGATGTAATGGTGTTTGTAAGTGGACAAAAAGATGTGCAAAGTTTATTTGATGTAATTAATGATTTTACTCTCATATCTTCTGCAAAAGTGAATTGGAAGAAATGTGAAACACTCTTGGTTGGCAAATGGAAATACGGTAATCCAAAAATTCCTGAAGGTTTAGTCTGGGGGAAAGGTGGTTTAAAATATTTGGGAGTTTTTTTAGGTGATGATGCAAATAAACAAAAGAATTGGGAAGGAGTTATTGAAAAAATTAAAGGACGATTAGAAAAATGGAAGTGGCTGCTTCCTAAAATGTCATATAGAGGACGCATTCTTGTCATCAACAACCTGGTCGCGTCATCACTGTGGCATAAGCTTGCGTGTGTTGATCCTCCTCCTCAACTACTTACGAAAATACAAGCGATTCTTGTTGACTTTTTTTGGGACAAATTGCACTGGATTAGACAGAGTGTTCTTTATTTGCCGAAAGAAGAAGGAGGACAAGGCTTGGTCCATTTACAGAGCAGAACTGCCGCTTTTCGCTTACAGTTCCTGCAGAGACTTTTAGACGGTGCATCGGACGTCAGTTGGAGGGCAATGGCCCATGTTGTTTTGCAAAACTTTAGAGGATTCGGACTGGACAAACATCTGTTCTTACTAAACCCTTCAAAAATGGACTTGTCTGTTTTACCACCCTTTTATAAGAGTCTTTTTAAAGTTTGGAGTTTGTTTCACATCCAGAAATCTGAAAATCCTTATTCACTTTACTGGCTTCTTGAAGAGCCTTTAATTCTTGGGTCTCGTTTGGATGTAAATGAAAGTAAGAGTTTTTTTAATTGTGGTCTTAGGTTGCAAGAATCAAAAGTGTTTATTTTTAGACAATTGATGGACATTGCTGGGGAAAATTTGGATAATTCTGTAAAAGTAGCTGATTTTTTAGGCACAAGATCCATTCGATTGGTTGCTCTTTTTTTTAGCCAAGGTAAAGTCTACCCTCACAACAGAGGAGAGTATAATGGTAAAAGATTATTTTGCTAAAGAAACTGTTCCTAATGAAAATGATTTTTTCCCTTGTTTGATGCTTTCACCAAAACTGGATGGTTTTAGGGGTTTTCCATTTAAAACTTGGGACTCCCAGTGGTTGGATGTATTATCTACTAAAGAAAAAATATTGTATGGAGCTTGTGTGATGGGTTTTAATAAGAATAATTTGGCAAATAAACCTGATACACCGTGGAGGAACTTTTTTGGCTTAAATGAAAATGTAAAACCAGAATGGAGAGTTCTATATAAACCGCCATTAGCAAAAAAAGGTTGGGGATTTGCAATGGAGAATTCTTCATGGTATTTTAGCTATTAATTCTTTTGTTTCTGTGTTAAATGTGGAAGTTAATGATGTTTGTCCTTTTTGTTTGAAAAGAGAAACAATTTTTCATGCATTTGTACAATGTACAAGATTGAAATCGTTGTTTGATTTTTTAGAAAAATGTTTTTGTGGTTTTGATGAAGCATTTAATGAAATTGTATTTATTTTGGGTTTTAAGTATAGTCAAAAAAAGAAATATATTTGTCAGTTATTGAATTTTATTATTGGTCAAGCAAAAATGGCAATATATATTATAGAAGGGATAAAGTTGAACAGAAACCTGATCAAAACATCATTGAGACTTTTTTAACATTGGTCAAATCAAGAGTAATGATTGATTATGTGTATTATAAAACTATGGAAAATTTGGTTACTTTTGAGAAGATTTGGTGTTGTAAGGAAGGGTGTTGTGTCATTTTTGAAGATAAATTAATTTTTTTCCCTTAATTTTGTTTTCTGTGGTTTAGCTTGTTAATTTGTGTATATTAAGGTGATTGTGAAATAAAGTTCTTTTTTAAATTCAATTCTCTCTCTCTCTCTCTCTCTTCTAATGTAGGTTAAGCTGCTGTAATATGACAGATGAAGGTTGTTCTGGTGTGACTTCAGCTCTGAAATCAAACCCGTCACACCTGAGAGAGCTGGACCTGAGCGGGAATGAACTAGGAGACTCTGGAGTGAAAAACCTCAGTGATCTACTGATGAACCCACAATTCAAGCTGGAGAAACTACAGTTAGTGTCATTATACTGTACAGCAATTACAGTGTGACTGAAGTTTATTTATTTGAAGACAGCAGGGCTTATGTTTCATTGGTTATAGCAGTGCACTTTTTGGGGGTTTACTTATTGTTCACATTTTTTTTTTATAGTTCTTTACCTTTTCACAGTTTTTTATCTAGTTAGTTAAGTGTAGTTTGTAATTTTTTTAATTCCCAGCATCTGATACAATGCACTGATTGTGTACACACAGAAATCTGCCTTTTAAACAGAGAATAAAGAAGAGAGACATCAAATAAATAGTTAGAAATGAAAGAGAAGAAACAGTGTCTTCCAGCGCACAGAACTAGTGTGACTGGGTTTTAAAACAGACTATTGGAAACTAAATGCTGCTGTAGCTCTTCAATAAGATGATCATCATAGATGTGAACTATTGTTATTTCTCTGTCTTCAGTCTGAGTGATTGCAGTATTACAGAGAAACAGAGTCTCATCCTAACTTTATCTCTGAAATCAAACCCGTCACACCTGAGAGATCTGGACCTGAGCAGGAATAAACTAGGAGACTCAGGAGTGAAGCACTTATGTGCCGTACTGAAGGATTCACACTGTAAACTGGAGAGATTGAGGTCAGTCACATTCACATACAAGAATCAAAATGCTTAAAATCACTTCAACTGTTTAAACTATAACACATAAACATTATATTTGAACAAACATTTTCACCTTATTATTTTGTGATCTGGTGAATTAAAGGTGAAGATCTCTCTTCCTCTGTCTGTTTTATTTGCTGATGAAGATTATGTGACTTTACAGTCTCTTATTTTCTTCATTCTCTCTCTAAGAGACTGTTATATGACAGATGAAGGTTATTCTGATGTGACTTCAGCTCTGAAATCAAACCCGTCACACCTGAGAGAGCTGGACCTGAGCAGGAATAATCTAGGAGACTCTGGAGTGAAAAACCTCAGTGATCTACTGATGAACCCACAATTCAAGCTGGAGAAACTACAGTTAGTGTCATTATACTGTACAGCAATTACAGCAGTGGTGGGCCGTGCATTTCACACTTAGGCCATCTGTCCTACCTGAATTAATAACTTTTAATAGTGTATCAGCACAAAGACTCTCTATAATTGTTGTTTTTATTTTGCACCGGCAGTTATTGGGTTATGCAGTGAGTTCGGGAAAGGCCGGTAGAGAGAAACGAGCGTGTGAGTTCGGCTGGTGCTTGCGTTCCGAATCCGATTATAAGTTCAGAAACGGAGCCTCACTTATCTTGTCGTTCAAGGGTTACAATAGTCCCTTTTCAGACGTTACAATAGTATGAATGTTTGAAAAAAATTAAGTTTCGATCATAAATTTATACAAAAAATTAAGAAGAAAATCATATTCACCACGGGGGAAAAAGCATATACTCACCAAAACTACAGATTATTTTTTTTACACAAAATCCATCCTTATTTCTTTCCTCAAGAAGACTTCAATTACTTTTGTACAGATTTTAACTGCGTTTCAGTTCCAATAATGTCGTGTCTGTCTCGTCTTATTTCTAGCATAAATTTTAATTTGCTTTATGGCTGAGAGTGCCTGTTCGACAGAAACACACAGTCACTGCAAAACATGACGATGTGTACAGCTGCCCCATGCTCTCACACAGAGTTTTGACCGAAATCAACGAGATCAGCGGGACTTCTGCCTTCAAAATCATTCGTGGCATAACTTACATTAATCTGTTCTGTTTTAACCCGGAGAGATCGAATAGAGTCCCGTTACTCTGCGTTTAGCTCAGGCTGAATAAGGGATTTTTTTTCTGCTGGGGTTCGAGGAGAGAAAGAAACATTAATTTGTGGGTTGAAAAACTATTACATCTACAGGAATATTTAGTTTACGCAGTTCGCTACAGATGCGGATACTACCAGTAATAGTAAGTGCTCTGTACGCGCATCCAATCAAAGAACGAGAAAATACAGATGTTATTATTCACCTGCTAAATGGCACCGCTGCAGTCAAAGTGAAATCTGATTGGCTGATTAAATCTGACGGATTATCTGATTGGTTAAAGAAACAGTTTCATTGCCTTTCATTTTAAGTTACAGGCGCCTGCACTGTCGATTCTGAAGGCCTCCAGGCAGATTTATTTACCTGGCAACACATGATGGCTGAAATATGATTGGATACAAGCTCTAACATAAAAACACAATACTGGAAGCAGCACAACCAAGAGAAAAGCTATGAAATTAAGAGAATGAACTATTGGGAATAATTTAATATTCATGCAAAAAATATATTAAAGTGCAAGTCAGTGATTCTGATAGTGTTCAGAGAAGGCCTTGCTGGCCCTGACGGCCCACCACTGAATTACAGTGTGACTGAAGTTTATTTATTTGAAGACAGCAGGGCTTATGTTTCATTGGTTATAGCAGTGCACTTTCTGGGTTTCCCTATTCATATTTTTGTGTGCTTTTTTTCTAGTTAGCTTATAGAGTGTATTGTAATTGATTTCACTGCTTTAAAATTGAATCAATATTTTTGAGTGTGAACATTTTTCACCAAAAAAAATGTAGTAAATCATATAAAACTTTTTAGAGTGTAGATAGTAATTGTTTAATTCCCAGCATCTGATACAACGTACTGATTGTGTACACACAGAAATCTGCTTTTGCAACAGAGAATAAAGAAGAGAGACGTCAAATAAATAGTTAGAAATGAAAGAGAAGAAACAGTGTCTTCCAGCGCACAGAACTAGTGTGACTGGGTTTTAAAACAGACTATTGGAAACTAAATGCTGCTGTAGCTCTTCAATAAGATGATCATCATAGATGTGAACTATTGTTATTTCTCTGTCTTCAGTCTGAGTTATTGCAGTATTACAGAGAAACAGAGTCTCATCCTGACTTCAGCTCTGAAATCAAACCCGTCACACCTGAGAGAGCTGGACCTGAGCTGGAATAAACCAATAAACACAGGAGTGAAGCAGTTATGTGCCGTACTGAAGGATTCACACTGTAAACTGGAGAGATTGAGGTCAGTCACATTCACACACAAGAATCAAAATGCTTAAAATCACTTCAGCTGTTTAAACTAAAACACATTAACATTATATTTGAACAAACATATTCACCTTATTATTTTGTGATCTGGTGAAATAAAGATGAAGATCTCTCTTCCTCTGTCTGTTTTATTTGCTGATGAAGATGATGTGACTTTACAGAATAAAGAGTCTCTTATTTTCTTCATTCATTTTCTCTCTCTCTCTCTCTCTCTCTCTCTCTCTCGTGCATGCTGGGAGTGAGTGGGCGGAGTGTGGTGAGTGTGGATGTGAGTGGTAGCCGATTGTGGCTGGTAAGAGTGCTCTTTTCAAACTTTTTCTTTGTAAGTGTTTAATGTTTGTGTTTTTTTGTTGTTGTAGAGTTTTTTTGTTTTTTGTTTTGTGAGGATAGTCTGCTTCCAGCATTTTGCTGGAAAGCATGGCGACTCCAAACACGATGGCTTTTGAAAATTTAACTCGGCGTCATGGAGTGAAGATTGATTCAAATGTTAACGTGAAAGATGTGTGTTTGGCTGCAGGAGACGTTGTGGGTCATGAACACATCGTGTCCCCTTCGCGAATGAATAGTGCGTTTTGTGCTTTTTTTTTAGCACTATTGAGAAGGCGAACGAATTAGTGCAAAAAGGTGTTGTAATCAAAGGTTCACTAACGCCGGTGTTTCCTCTGAGTACTCCTGCCAAGAAAATAATGATTTCAAACATTCCTCCTTTTGTGAAAGATGAGATGATTGTGCAGGAATTGTCCCGTCATGGAAAGATAGTTTCCCCCATCAAAAAAATTCTGTTTGGATGTAAATCTCCTCTATAGTAAAACATCTCGTGTCTTTTAGGAGACAGGTGTTTATGATTCTGAAGGATGGTGAGGATGAACTTTACCTGGTCTTTAAATTTAAAATAGAAGGCTTTGATTATACTGTATTCGCATCATCTGACACGACGATCAAATGTTTTGGTTGTATGAAAATCGGGCATCTCAGTCGTAATTGCCCTGATAAGGTGAATAAAAACACAGAGCTGATTGATGCAGCTAAAGCGGGGAGCGCTGTGGATGAGAGTAGCGTGTCGGCGATTCCCGCGAGTACAGTGATCGAGCCGCTGGAGGGAGCGAGCAGCGCGGAGGTGCGGGTGTTTTCTCCTGTTGTTGATGGAGGTGTTGTGGCGGAGTCTCTGGTGGCCGAGAACGCGGTGGGGTTGAGTACATTATCAGCGTTTGTAGAACAAAATAGAGAGATTATACAGTAAAATCTGAGATTGAATGACTGTGAATTGGATTTGGAAGTTGAATCTACTTTCAAAACTCGAATTAAAAAAAGAAAGAGTCGAAATGATAAAAACAGTAAACAGGTCAAAAAAAGTGTCGCCTGACGCCTATATGCGCCTGTCACCCGACCTGCCACCGCTATATGCGCCTGTCACCCGACCTGCCACCGCTATATGCGCCTGTCTCTCGACCTGCCACCGCGATATTCGCCTGTCTCTCGACCTGCCACCGCTATATTCGCCTGTCTCTCGACCTGCCACCGCTATATTCGCCTGTCACCCGACCTGCCACCGCTATATGCGCCTGTCTCTCGACCTGCCACCGCTATATGCGCCTGTCACCCGACCTGCCACCGCTATATGCGCCTGTCACCCGACCTGCCACCGCTATATGCGCCTGTCTCTCGACCTGCCACCGCTATATGCGCCTGTCACCCGACCTGCCACCGCTATATGCGCCTGTCTCTCGACCTGCCACCGCTATATTCGCCTGTCACCCGACCTGCCACCGCTATATGCGCCTGTCACCCGACCTGCCACCGCTATATGCGCCTGTCTCTCGACCTGCCACCGCTATATTCGCCTGTCACCCGACGTGCCACCGCTATATGCGCCTGTCACCCGACCTGCCACCGCTATATTCGCCTGTCACCCGACGTGCCACCGCTATATTCGCCTGTCACCCGACGTGCCACCGCTATATGCGCCTGTCTCTCGACCTGCCACCGCTATATTCGCCTGTCTCTCGACCTGCCACCGCTATATGCGCCTGTCTCTCGACCTGTCACCGGTATATTCGCCTGTCACCCGACCTGCCACCGCTATATTCGCCTGTCACCCGACCTGCCACCGCTATATTCGCCTGTCACCCGACCTGCCACCGCTATATTCGCCTGTCACCCGACGTGCCACCGCTATATTCGCCTGTCACCCGACGTGCCACCGCTATATGCGCCTGTCTCTCGACCTGCCACCGCTATATCCGCCTGTCTCTCGACCTGCCACCGCTATATTCGCCTGTCACCCGACCTGCCACCGCTATATGCGCCTGTCTCTCGACCTGTCACCGGTATATTCGCCTGTCACCCGACCTGCCACCGCTATATTCGCCTGTCACCCGACCTGCCACCGCTATATGCGCCTGTCACCCGACCTGCCACCGCTATATGCGCTTGTCACCCGACCTGCCACCACTATATTCGCCTGTCACCCGACCTGCCACCGCTATATGCGCCTGTCACCCGACCTGCCACCGCTATATGCGCCTGTCTCTCGACCTGCCACCGCTATATTCGCCTGTCACCCGACCTGCCACCGCTATATGCGCCTGTCACCCGACCTGCCACCGCTATATGCGCCTGTCTCTCGACCTGTCACCGGTATATTCACCTGTCACCCGACCTGCCACCGCTATATGCGCCTGTCTCTCGACCTGCCACCGCTATATTCGCCTGTCACCCGACCTGCCACCGCTATATGCGCCTGTCACCCGACCTGCCACCGCTATATTCGCCTGTCACCCGACCTGCCACCGCTATATGCGCCTGTCACCCGACCTGCCACCGCTATATGCGCCTGTCACCCGACCTGCCACACATTATGCTATTGAATGACTTTAGAAGTCTTGGAATATAGTGTGAAAACTTGATTGTGCTTTACAAAGTTTTTTGTGCCTTTAGTGGGGCTTAACAAAATAACACAATATGCAGAATGTCGGACGTCACTGTGGCGGGAGGATTTTAAGTGTGGCGGCCCGCCACGGGAGAATGAATGTAGCGGAAACACTGAGTCTGTTGACATTTCAATGAAATGTGACTTCCTGCTTATCGTGACGCAAAATGACGATTTTTACGTCACGATAAGCAGGAAATAAAACACTTAAATCCTTATTTCTCCCATCTCAGGGGAAAATAAGGGAATAAACCATGACCATTCAAAAATATGACTGGGTTTCTAAAGATACAAAGCTTAATGCAAATGGGTGAAGTGACCCTTTAAGCACCAGCTCAATATTTTTAAATCTTGTCAAATTAATCCTGTAGGTTTTTCAAAACACAGTGCGGTTCTTTGTTCTGTCCTAGTTAGCCATGTAAAGTCAAGAAGTGCCTATTGGCATTTAAATAGTCTTTGCTTGATGACAAACATTTTAAAGATTATTTTACTTTTTTCTGGGATGTTTTTAAACTACAAAATCACTTATATAGCTCTGTACAGCAATGGTGGGATTGCGGTAAAATACAAATTAAAAACTTTTTCCAGCAATACACTCTTAATGTTACAAAAGAAATAACTAGATCATTGAAGATTTTAGAGACTGAGATACTTGATTTGTACAGTTTGTCTGAATCTACAGGCAAAAAAGAACATATGGAAGCTCTGACATCAAAGAAAACTTTATTTGCAAACATGTTTGGGGCTTGAACTTAAACAAAGCCAAAATATTCATCAATTTAAAGTACATTATAAACAGAAGGTCTTATCGCAATACATGTCGGTAATGGTTTAATTTTGTGAGTTGTATTCATGTATTTTTGTTAATATTACCCTGTAGGTATTCTGATTACCATTGTTGGTATTTTCATAGATGTATCCATGTGTTTATAATCTGTTTTATTTTACCTTGTAGGTAATTGATTACCATTGTTGGTATTATTATAATTGTTACCTGAGATCATGATCATACAGTATATGGTGTGTATTTAGGATATGTTTTGTTTTGTTTTGGTATGGTTTTGCTTTTGATGAGGGAGAAGGGGTTTCCCTTCTTTCCTTTCCCATGTTTTCATATATGTACTGTACTTATATCCAAAATTGTTATTGAGTGTTATGATAATGTGTAAGTAAGCAACTATTATTGTTTTGTTTTGTTTTTCCTGTCATTGGTAATCGGGGTGGGTTCAAATAAGTTTGACTTCTATCCACTCCGTTTCGAGCACTAGATTTAGGTTTTGTTTAAGTTGATGTAAATATGATGAATTTAAAGTCATGTACAGACTCACCAAAATCCTTCGTATTGCCTTGTCATACATATTGCTCAAAATAAACAAATAAATTAAATAATTAAAAATAAAAAAATGTTGGACATTAAGGCACAGAAAGCGCTGGTTCGCTCACGTTTCCAGAATGTCACACAAATAGATGCACCTTCCAAATTTTTCTTCAGTATGGAGAAAAAAAAACAGTCAAAGCAGAATAATTCATTCTTTGGTCTCTGATACAGGACAGGAATTAACTGAAGCTTCTGAGATAAGAGAAGTTGCTGTACAGTTTTATAAAAAATTATATACAGCTGATTTGATAAATGAAAAGATGAATATTTTAGTTTTTTTGAAGGTCTGCCAAAGCTTGATGAAGAGAGCAATGAAAGTTTGCAAAAACCTTTGACAGAGCAAGAACTTTACACAGCAATGATGAATATGGCGAATGGGAAATCCCCTGGGATCGACGGGTTACCCATTGAATTTTATAAAACTTTCTGGCCCATTTTAAGAGAAGATCTCTTATTAATGTTTGATGAAAGTTTTATTAATGGGTTTCTCCCTCTCAGTTGCAGAGGGGCAGTTATCACTCTATTGCCCAAAAAAGGTGATCCCCAAAATATAAAAAATTGGAGGCCTGTATCTCTCTTGTGCTCAGAGTACAAAATCCTGTCTAAAACTTTGGCTACAAGATTGAGTAAAATTATAGGGAAGGTGATACATTACGATCAAACATATTGTATACCAAACAGATCAATTTGTGATAATATTACTCTAATCAGAGATGTTTTGGAAGTCTCAAAGTTGTTTGGTATAAATATTGGCCTTATTTCTTTGGACCAAGAGAAGGCCTTTGATCGGGTTGAACACCTGTATTTGTGGAATACTTTGCAAGCTTTTGGGTTCAATTCAAGCTTTATTGATATGATCAGAACAATGTATTGTGAAATTGAGAGTGTGATCAAAATTAATGGTAGTTTGTGTGCCCCCTTTACTGTACAGAGAGGGGTTAGACAAGGCTGTGCCATGTCTGGGTTATTATATATGCTGGCTATAGAACCATTGCTTTTTATGTTACAGAATAAGTTAAAGGGTCTAACATTGCCACAGTGTAATAATGCTTTTTATTTGTCTGCATAATGCTGATGACGTTATTGTTTTTATAAATGATAGCAATGATGTTGAAATGTTAAAAGAAGTTGTTAATGATTTTAAGGAGATTTCTTCAGCAACTGTA
This sequence comes from Pimephales promelas, assembly GCF_988280905.1. Classification (NCBI taxonomy): domain Eukaryota; kingdom Metazoa; phylum Chordata; class Actinopteri; order Cypriniformes; family Leuciscidae; genus Pimephales; species Pimephales promelas. The sequence goes on along the minus strand of NC_142770.1, from coordinate 37,771,547 downwards.
AATTGGGGGAAAAGTGATGCTTTATTGATTGGAAAATGGGAAGGAGGTAATCCTACTCTTCCAGGAGGCTTATTATGGCAAAAAGATGGGTTAAAATATGTTGGTGTGTTCTTAGGCAATTAAGTTTTCATGCAGAAAAACTGGGAAGGAATGGCAGATAAAGTAATAGGACGTTTGAAAAAATGGAAATGGCTTCTTCCACAGCTGTCTTTTAAAGGACGCACACTCATTATTAACAATCTCGCGGCTTCTTCCCTCTGGCATAGACTTGCATGCGTTGATCCTCCTGTCGGTCTCTTACCGAAAATTCAAGCGGAAATTGTGAACTTCTTTTGGGACAATTTGCACTGGATCCCGCAAAGTGTTTTGTTCCTGGCGAAAGAAGATGGAGGCCAAGGTCTAGTGCATTTGGCTAGTAGATGTGCTGCTTATCGTCTTGAGTTTGTGCAGAAGTGTATGCTGGGATCTGAAAGACTGATGTGGAGACCATTGGCTCAGTGCATTTTACGCAGAATAAGTGGACTCGGCCTGGACAATGTGTTGTTTTTAATGGATTCTAAAAAATTCGATTTTAGAGGAAAACTTTTTATCGAAGTCTTTTTAAAATATGGAGTCTGTTTAAACCTCAATGGATGGAACCATTAATGTCGTTGTACTGGTTATTGGAAGAGCCCATTGTGTGTGTGGAGCACGTCTTGATGTATCTGGGGATGAAATACCGGGTCTGAAATATTTGTTGTACAGAAGTGGATCTCTACAGTTAAAACACATTATTAAAAATGCAGGTCCTGAATTTAAAGATGCAGAAGCAGTTTCAGCCTTTTTAAAGGTAAAATCTGAGCGATATGTTAAACGTTTTTTAGATAAACTACAGGGGGCTTTAAATGTACAAGAAAGAACTTTACTTGATGAGTACAACAAGAAATGTATATTTCCAGACTGTGAAGATTTTTTTCCAGATTTAGGTATTGTACCTGATCTTGTTTCATTTAACAATATTAATCCCTGGATGAAAAAGGAAATTGATGTACAAATTGATTTTTTTGAAGCTAAAGGGAAAGCATTGTACAGAAGTCTTGTCAAAGTGATGAATTTAAAATGGTTAAAGAATAGAAGTGATACTGTATGGAGAGACACGTTAGATATTACTGAAACAACAAAACCAGTGTGGAGGATTCTGTACAAACCTCCTTTAACTAAAAGAGTTGGTGATCTTCAGTGGAGGATACTCCATGGGGCTATTGCAGTTAATTCTTTTGTGGCAATGTTAAACCCAAATGTAAGTGAGAATTGTTCTTTTTGCAATGAAAGGGAGACTGTGTTTCACTGTTTTATGTTTTGTAACAGACTTTCTTTTTTGTTTAGTCTTTTAGAGCTTCTTTTTGAATCTTTTGAGGTGTGTTTTACAAAGCAGGATTTTATACTTGGTTGTATGTACACTATTAAGAAAAAATACAAATGTCAATTGCTTAATTTTATTGTTGGTATTGCAAAATTAGCTATTTATATAACTAGGAGAAATACAATTGAACAGAAAGGAGAACAAAAACTTATACCAGCTTTCAAAAAAATGGTAAAATCTCGACTTGTAATTGAGTTTAATTTTTATAAATTAATGAGTACATTGAGTATTTTTGAAATTGAGTGGTGCCGTAATAATGTGCTGTGTTCATTAGTTGATAATGAACTGGTAATTTCAGAAGTGTTGATGTGAGTTTTTTTTTTCGATGTGAAAAATAGGTGACCTTTTTTTGTGAATGTTTTTGATTGTCGTATTTGTGTAATAAAGGATTGTCAAAATTCTCTCTCTCTCTCTCTCACTCTCTCTCTCTCTCTCTCTCTCTCTCTCTGCTAATGTAGGTTAATCTGCTGTGATATGACAGATGAAGGTTGTTCTGATGTGACTTCAGCTCTGAAATCAAACCCGTCACACCTGAGAGAGCTGGACCTGAGCGGGAATAAACTAGGAGACTCTGGAGTGAAAAACCTCAGTGATCTACTGATGAACCCACAATTCAAGCTGGAGAAACTACAGTTAGTGTCATTATACTGTACAGCAATTACAGTGTGACTGAAGTTTATTTATTTGAAGACAGTAGGGCTTATGTTTCATTGGTTATAGCAGTGCACTTTCTGGATTTATTAAACTAAAACTTTTTGGGGGTTTATTATTGCTCACATTTTTTTACAGTTCTTTATCTTTTCACAGTTTTTTATCTAGTTAGTAGAGTGTAGTTTGTAATTTTTTTTATTCCCAGCATCTGATACAATGCACTGATTGTGTACACACAGAAATCTGCATTTTCAACAGAGAATAAAGAAGAGAGAAGACAAATAAATAGTTAGAAATGAAAGAGAAGAAACAGTGTCTTCCAGCGCACAGAACTAGTGTGACTGGGTTTTATAACAGACTATTGGAAACTAAATGCTGCTGTAGCTCTTCAATAAGATGATCACCATAGATGTGAACTATTGTTATTTCTCTGTCTTCAGTCTGAGTGTATGCAGTATTACAGAGGAACAGAGTCTCATCCTGACTTCAGCTCTGAAATCAAACCCGTCACACCTGAGAGAGCTGGACCTGAGCGGGAATAATCTAGGAGACTCTGGAGTGAAAAACCTCAGTGATCTACTGATGAACCCACAATTCAAGCTGGAGAAACTACAGTTAGTGTCATTATACTGTACAGCAATTACAGTGTGACTGAAGTTTATTTATTTGAAGACAGCAGGGCTTATGTTTCATTGGTTATAGCCAACCCGGTCTCATCCCAAGACGTCATATAACTGACGTTTTGGGACGTCTTTTGACCATACGTCAATATTCGCCTTTTTAGGGCCCCCACGTCGGTAGATGAGGTTATGGGATCCTAACTCTACCCCAGACCTAAACCTAACCCTAAACCTAACCCGTCACCTAACTGACGTTAAAGGTAAAGCGTCAGTTGTATGACGGCCCGGGATCGCCATCTACCGACGTTTAAGGGGGCCCTAAAAAGGCGGATATTGACGTACGGTCAAAAAACGTCCCAAGACGTCAGTTATATGACTTTTTGGGATGAGACTGTGTTATTATAGCAGTGCACTTTCTGGGTTTCCCTATTGCTCACATTTTTATGTTTTGTTAATCTACACTGTGTGTAATTATTCTGTGGCTTAGTAAATATCACAGTAATATTTAACTTTATTAACTTAATAAAAACTCTGAATATCATTTGCTTGATTGTTTGAGCTAAACGTACCAAAATAATTGACTAAAAATCTAACAGTTAATTTCATCTAAAATATATTTATTTATATTAATATAGTTATATTTATTTATTTATTTCACTATTAGAATTTATTATTTGACTAACCAATAATTTATGTATAATAGTACACTTAACATAATTGTGAAATTTCTATCAAAATATTTGAGATTGGAGAATTAAACTTATTTGTTTCAAGAACCACAAATATTACTTATTTCAAATCAATATCATAAATATATTTAAATATATTTAACTGTGTCATTATACTGTACAGCAATTATAGCAGTGGCGGGCCGTGCATTTCACACCTAGTCCGTCTGTCCTACCTGAATTAATAACTTTTAATAGTGTATCAGCGCAAAGACTCTCTATAATTGTTGTTTTTATTTTACACGGGCAGTTATTAATGCGGTGCGTTCGGGAGAGGCCGGTAGAGAGAAACGAGCGCGTGAGTTCAGCTGGTGCGTTTGTAAAGTGGTTCTTGCGTTCCGAATCCGATTATAAGTTCAGAAACGAAGCCTCACTTATCTTGTCGTTCAAGGGTTACAATAGTCCCTTTTCAGACGTTACAATAGTATGAATGTTTGAAAAAAATTAAGTTTCGATCATAAATTTATACAAAAAATTCTGAAGAAAATCATATTCACCACGGGGGAAAAAGCATATACTCACCAAAATTACAGATTTTTTTTTTTAACACAAAATCCATCCTTATTTCTTTCCTCAAGAAGACTTCAATTACTGTCGTACAGGTTCTAACTGTGTTTCAGTTCCAATAATGTTGTGTCTGTCTCGTCTTATTTCTAGCATAAATTTTAATTTGCTTTATGGCTGAGAGTGCCTGTTCGACAGAAACACACAGTCACTGCAAAACATGACGATGTGTACAGCTGCCCCATGCTCTCACACAGAGTTTTGACCGAAATCAACGAGATCAGCGGGACTTTTGCCTTCAAAATCATTCGTTTCATAACTTACATTAATCTGTTCTGTTTTAACTCGGAGAGATCGAATAGAGTCCCGTTACTCTGCGTTTAGCTCAGGCTGAATAAGGGATTTTTTCTGCTGGGGGTCGAGGAGGGAAAGAAACATTAATTTGTGGGTTGAAATCTATTACATCTACAGGAATATATTTTAGTTTATGCAGTTCGCTACAGATGCGGATACTACCAGTAATAGTACGCGCATCCAATCAAAGAACGAGAAAATACAGATGTTATTATTCGCCTGCTAGATGGCCCCGCTGCAGTCAAAGCGAAATCTGATTGGCTGATTAAATCTGACTGATTATCTGATTGGTTAAAGAAACAGTTTCATTGCCTTTCATTTTAAGCTACAGGCGCCTGCACTGTCGATTCTGAAGGCCTCCAGGCAGATTTATTTGACCCGGAAACACATGATGGCTGAAATATGATTGGATACAAGCTCTAACATAAAAACACAATACTGGAAGCAGCACAACCAAGAGAAAAGCTATGAAATTAAGAGAATGAACTATTGGGAATAATTTAATATTCATGCAAAAAATATATTAAAGTGCAAGTCAGTGATTCTGATAGTGTTCAGAGAAGGCCTTGCTGGCCCTGACTGTCACAGAACAGAATGGCACAGACGGGTGAGTTTGAACAAGGTTTATTGGATGACAGTCACAGGAGGGTAAGTAGCGTGCTAGTTGAAGTTGATGAGGGTATGAACAGTCTGATGATGTTTTCCTTAACTGAACAGGAACGGGAGAATGGAGAGCTGACCGGAACAGCGGAGCTTGGAGACTGAAGAGGACTGGCAGCAGACGGAGACCAAGGACAGGAACAGACGGGAGATTGACGGGTTGGAGATACAATGCAGGTAAGTAGATTCAGGAACGTAATGTAGCGATAGCGAGTCTGTAATCGTGGTTGAGACGAGACCAGACAGTGAGTGACTGAATGAGGTGAGTATATATGGAGTGGATAATAGTCCGGATAAGTGATGGCAGGTGGTGACAACAGGTGATGATGATTAGTAGTCAGGGGAACCGGAACGAGTGGGCGGAGTGCAGGTATCTGGTGCTGACGCAGATGGATCCGTGACAGTACCCCCCCCCCACGGCCAGCTCCAGCTGGCGGGCGGGACCGACGACGGGGACGGCCACGGCCCCTGGGTGCAGGACGACCTGGATGGGCCGAATGGAAGTCCTGGAGTAGGGTGGGATCAAGAATGTCCTCCCGCTGAACCCAACATCTCTCTTCCACCCCAAAACCTTCCCAGTCGACGAGGTATTCCAGAAGGCCGCCCCGTCGCCGGGAGTCGAGGATCTCTCGTACTTGGTAGATGTTATCATCCTCCGGATCCACAGGAGGAGGGGGCACGTCCGCAGCACCAGACCCTGGGGAGGAAGGAGTGAGAGGATTAGTATAGGGCTTGAGGAGGGAGACATGGAATGTAGGTGCGATGCGGTAGTGAGCTGGAAGAGTGAGTCGATAGGTGACGGGGTTGATCTGCCTCTGTATGGCGAACGGACCGATGTATCTGGGACTCAGCTTACGACAGGGCTGTCGGAGACGGATGTCCCGGGTGGAGAGCCAGACCAGTTGACCCGGATGGTATTGGGGAGTTGAGGCACGTCGAACATCCGCCTGGGTCTTGTGTCTGCGGACAGCCCGCTGGAGGTGAGTGTGGGCTGAGTCCCAGACCCTCTCGCTCGTCTGGAACCAGTGGTGGACTGCTGGAACATCTGATGGTTCCCCGGACCAGGGAAACAGTGGAGGTTGGTACCCGAGTATGCACTGGAAGGGTGTGAGCCCTGTGGTGGATTGACGGAGAGAGTTTTGTGCATACTCGGCCCACGGCAGGTAGCGGCTCCAGCAGTCCTGATGGTCGTGGCAGTATGACCGTAAGTATCTCCCGATTTCCTGGATCTTCCGCTCAGTCTGGCCGTTGGACTGGGGGTGATATCCTGACGTAAGACTGACGGAAACGCCCAGGAGATTGAAGAAGGCCTTCCATACACGGGAGATAAATTGTGGACCTCTGTCAGAAACGACATCCTCGGGGATTCCAAAGTTTCTGAAAACGTATTGGAATAGAGCTTCAGCAGTCTCAAAGGCAGTAGGGAGGCCGGGGAGAGGAATGAGTTTGCAGGCCTTGGAGAATCGATCGACTACCACAAGAATGCAGGTATGATTGTGGGAACGGGGAAGGTCGGTGACAAAGTCGACCCCCAGATGGGACCAGGGTCGAGTGGGAATTGGTAGAGGAGTGAGCTTGCCTTCAGGAAGATGACGGGGAACCTTGGCCATGGCACAGACTGAGCATCCCCTGACGTATCGGGAGATATCCTGGGCCATACCCGGCCACCAGTAACGCTGTTGGACGAGCGAGAGAGTTCCTTGGCTGCCTGGGTGTCCAGAGCCCGGAGAGGTATGTACTGAGTCCATGAGGGACAGGCGTAGGCGTGTCGGGACGTAAACCCGTCCCTCTGGACCTCCCGGCGGAGCAGGTTCGGCTTGAGTGGCATCTGAAATGTGATCGTCCATACTCCACTGAATGGGACTGACGACGATGGCTGGAGGGAGGATGGTCTCGGGATTTAGAGGAGGAGAATTGGGCTGGAACTGTCGTGATAATGCGTCTGCTTTTACATTTTTGTGTCCAGGGCGGTAGGTGACAGAGAAGTTGAAGCGGGTGAAGAAGAGGGCCCAGCGAGCTTGACGGGGATTGAGTCTTCTAGCCTCCCGGAGGTATTCGAGATTCCGGTGGTCCGTGATAACTGTAAACGGGTGTTGAGCCCCCTCCAGCCAGTGTCTCCATTCCTCCAAGGCCAGTTTGATGGCTAGCAGCTCTCGGTTGCCGATATCATAGTTCTGCTCCGCCGGGGACAGTTTCTTGGAATAGAAGGCACATGGATGGAGTTGCAATGGAATCCCCTGCCGCTGGGAAAGAACCGCTCCTACCCCAGAGGTGGAGGCATCCACTTCCACGATGAAGGGTAGAGCTGGATTGGGAAGGGAGAGGGTAGGAGCGGAACTGAAGGCCCTTTTCAAGCTGTCAAACGCCCGTGTGGAGTCGGTGTTCCAGGACAGAGACTTGGCCCCGCCCTTGAGGAGATTAGTGAGAGGGGAGCAGGTCTGACTGAAGTTTTTGATGAAGCGGCGATAGAAGTTAGCAAACCCAAGGAACCGTTGAAGGTCTTTCCGAGAGGTGGGTTGTGGCCAGTTGTTAACGGCATCCACCTTCCTCTGGTCCATGGTTATACCGCGGGGAGTGATGAGGTAGCCCAGGAACTGAACGGTGGCTCGGTGGAATTCGCACTTTTCTAGTTTCAGGAAGAGTTGATGGTCTCTGAGGCGTTGGAGTACGGTTTGGACATGGCGGATATGAGTGGGTAGATCGGGAGAGTATATGAGGATATCATCGATATAGATGATGACAAATTGGTGGAGTAAGTCTCTGAAGATCTCGTTCATGAACCCCTGGAACACGGCGGGTGCGTTGGACAATCCGAAGGGCATGACGAGGTACTCGTAGTGCCCCGCAGGGGTGATGAACGCTGTCTTCCACTCGTCACCTTCACGGATGCGGATGAGATTGTATGCGCTCCGGAGATCGAGTTTGGAGTAGACAGTAGCCCCACGGAGTTGTTCCAGAGCGGCGGGGACCAGAGGAAGGGGATAGCGGTATTTGACGGTGGATTGGTTGAGGATACGATAATCGATGCAGGGGCGCAAGCCTCCGTCCTTCTTGCCCACGAAGAAGAAGCTTGATGCGGCAGGGGACGTGGATGGTCGAATAAATCCTTGACTTAAAGCTTCCTGGATGTACTCCTCCATGGCCTTCTGCTCCGGGATGGACAGAGAATAGATCTTACCTCGCGGTAGAACCGCCCCAGGCAGCAGGTCGATCGCACAGTCCCATGGCCGATGAGGTGGTAAAGTGGTTGCCAGCTGTTTATCAAAGATCTCCTGGAACGCCCGGTAAGGTGGAGGAATGTCCGTGAGGGACACAGCAGAGGAATCTTCCACGGAGGTGACGGAGAGAGAGATTTTCTGAACCGGAGTGACTGGACGGATAATGGACTTGGAAATGGCAGGCAGACAATGATTATGGCATTCTTCACCCCACTGTAGGACCTCACCGGTGGACCATTGAATATGTGGAGAATGGAGTTCCAACCACGGGCGTCCCAGGATGATCTCAGCCGTCGAGCCCTCCAGCACCAGAAAGGAAATTGCCTCCTTGTGAAGCCAGCCGATCTCTAGCCCTAGATCCGGGCTGCGGTGTCCAATCCGGCCACGGCCAAGAGGTTTTCCGACGATGGATTGAACGTGAAGGGTGTGAGGAATGGTACGTTGCTTCGTTTGGAGCCGATGGAGAGTGGTGAGTGAGATGAAGTTACCGGCGGATCCGGAGTCAATTAGCGCTTGAACTGGAAGGGAACGATTCATATAAGTGATAGTAGCAGATGTATATTTCATATTCGATATGGATAGGGGTAACTGAACTGTACTCACTGCGGGTCGAGGTGGACGAATGGGACAGGTGGATAACATATGTCCAGCAGCTCCGCAATATAGACAAAGTCCGTTGGTTATACGGCGATTGCGCTCGGAGATCGGTAGGCGAGCAGACCCGATCTCCATCGGCTCTGGTGCTGGAGGACTGTAAGCGGCAGATGGGCGAGGAGGCGGAGGTGCAGGGCTATCTAGCTGGCAGGCAGTGCGGCGTTGGTCGATGCGGATGGATCGCTGTATAATGCTCTCGATACCCACTGTGTCATCGTAGATGGCTAACTGGAGACGAATGTCGGGATTCAGACCGTGGCGGTATGCGGTGATAAGTGCAGACTCATTCCATCCCAGCGAAGCGGCGAGGGTCCGGAACTGCAGAGCATATGCAGCCACTGACGATCTCCCTTGCTTCAAACGAAACAGCTGATCCTGCACGGAGATCGAGTGCAGAGATTGTGAGAACACTTCCAGGAAGTGATTGGAGAATGAGGCGAAGGTTCTGGTGACGGGCCCACGATCTTTCCATAGGGCATGAGCCCATTGAAGAGCCCGACCCCGGAGAAGGGAGATAAAGAAAGCGACCTTCGATTCTTCAGTGGGGAACGAGGATGGAATCATTTTTATGTAGAGCTCGCACTGCAGAAGGAAGCCGCTGCACTCCTCCTCCTCGCCAGAGAAGGGCGCTGGTTGGGCCATGGGACATACAGAGGCAGCGGCAGAGGAAAAGGCTACGGTGGAAGTAGCGAGCACAGATGCACTAGTCCGGGGAAGAGATGCTGTCGATGGGGAACTCGTGTCCGTGGTGGTTGCGGGCGTAGGTTGAAGCATGTTTTAGGTTGGTCTGGTCTTCTGTCACAGAACAGAATGGCACAGACGGGTGAGTTTGAACAAGGTTTATTGGATGACAGTCACAGGAGGGTAAGTAGCGTGCTAGTTGAAGTTGATGAGGGTATGAACAGTCTGATGATGTTTTCCTTAACTGAACAGGAACGGGAGAATGGAGAGCTGACCGGAACAGCGGAGCTTGGAGACTGAAGAGGACTGGCAGCAGACGGGGACCAAGGACAGGAACAGACGGGAGATTGACGGGTTGGAGATACAATGCAGGTAAGTAGATTCAGGAACGTAATGTAGCGATAGCGAGTCTGTAATCGTGGTTGAGACGAGACCAGACAGTGAGTGACTGAATGAGGTGAGTATATATGGAGTGGATAATAGTCCGGATAAGTGATGGCAGGTGGTGACAACAGGTGATGATGATTAGTAGTCAGGGGAACCGGAACGAGTGGGCGGAGTGCAGGTATCTGGTGCTGACGCAGATGGATCCGTGACACTGACGGCCCACCACTGAATTACAGTGTGACTGAAGTTTATTTATTTGAAGACAGCAGGGCTTATGTTTCATTGGTTATAGCAGTGCACTTTCTGGGTTTTGTGTGCTTTTTTTCTAGTTAGCTTATACAGTGTATTGTAATTGATTTCACTGGTTTAAAATTGAATCAATATTTTTGAGTGTGAACATTTTTCACCAAAAAAATGTAAATCATATAAAACTTTTTAGCCTGTAGATAGTAATTGTTTAATTCCCAGCATCTGATACAATGCACTGATTGTGTACACACAGAAATCTGCCTTTTCAACAGAGAATAAAGAAGAGAGACGTCAAATAAATAGTTAGAAATGAAAGAGAAGAAACAGTGTCTTCCAGCGCACAGAACTAGTGTGACTGGGTTTTAAAACAGACTATTGGAAACTAAATGCTGCTGTAGCTCTTCAATAAGATGATCATCATAGATGTGAACTATTGTTATTTCTCTGTCTTCAGTCTGAGTGTATGCAGTATTACAGAGGAACAGAGTCTCATCCTGACTTCAGCTCTAAAATCAAACCCGTCACACCTGACAGAGCTGAACCTGAGCACGAATAAACTAGGAGACTCTGGAGTGAAAAACCTCAGTGATCTACTGATGAACCCACAATTCAAGCTGGAGAAACTACAGTTAGTGTCATTATACTGTACAGCAATTACAGTGTGACTGAAGTTTATTTATTTGAAGACAGCAGGGCTTATGTTTCATTGGTTATAGCAGTGCACTTTCTGGGTTTATAAACTAAAACACTTTATTCTCAATATCTGACAGTGAGTCTAAGTTCACATTATATCTGTGTAAAATTCTTCACATTCATGATTTGTTTGTAAGATAATCTCTCTTCCTCTGTTTGTGTCTCTCTAGTCTGGTTGACTGTGGGATTACAGATGTTTCTTCTTTAACTCAGTCTTTGACGAACTCAAAAGCTCTGCAGTTTTTAAAAGAGCTTGATCTGAGACTCAATAAGATCGAAGACTCAAAGCAGCGGCTCAGAGACGAGCTACGAGACTCAAACTGTGTCCTGAGGTGAGGAAACATCACTGAGATATTAAAGACATCTTCATTTATCTCTGATATGTGAACAAACCTTTCAAACATTCGTGAAAGAAAATTATCATTAAGATTTGTTGCAACAAAGGGTTTGTGTGAGAACATAATGTGAAGTTATTGAAATGTTGAACACAAAGGAGGAAAGAGAAGAAAAGCTCACTGTCACAGCTTTATACATCAACACCTGCTTTATGAACTGTGTCAGTAGAAGTGAATCATTTGAGTGTGAAACAGACTTGGTCAGATTGTAGGAAACGCTGCACTCCTGCTAAAATCAGTGCAGTTCCAGCTTCAGCTCACAGCGTCCAGCTCACATGAGCAATGTCTCTGTCTCTAGTGTGTTTTTACTGTGACAAGCAACACGTCACACTACTCGACACTTACTTTACTCTCAGTTATTTACTAAGAGCCTACAAACATGTTTAAACTAGAGGACAAACGGCTTTAACTAAAGGTTTGTGTTTAACTCAAAATAACATTAGTATTTGCTCGCTGTGGTTTATTCCATACGCCGTACACTCATTAGTTTCTCCTTTACAGAGACTCAATAGGAGTCGCACAGACACACACAGACACACATATGAACATGATTCAGGCTTTACATCTATTATATTTAAATACACAAATATCTCTATCCAAGATCATGTAAAGTCAGTAATTAATCTGATTACAGGAATTCACTTGAACTTATTTTTGCTCAAAAAACAATACATTTATAATATCCACTTTGTTCCTCTGAACACTGATTGTTTTCTCTTCTGTTCCACTTTACAGTATATGATTATAGATAAAGATCGATCATCAAACATCAGTGGATTTCCATCAAGGTTTAAATCTGTGAAACGGAGATGAGAGGAGCAGAAACCATCAGGTGATCCACAGAAGAGTCTCACTGCTGTCTATGAGGAGAAATACATGTGTAAATGTGTTTCATACAGGTGGAAGAGACTCAGACTTCACTATTAAATAAAGCAGCGTGTGTGTTAGCATGCGTATTAGAAACATGTGATATTGAATGATTAATGTTGGTTTATTATTCAGCCAAATGATGGTTTAGTTGTAATTAAAGGTGGAACAGAGGAAGAAGCTCAGATGAGTGTCAGCAGAAATCTTCACTATCAGGCCTGCAAATATACTAATGTTTAGACTAAACTCATCCAGAATTATTCAGATATTTCTAATCATGAACGTGATTGTCAAGTACAGCACATACATGTTTCAAAAGATATAAAGATTACATGTAACTTTTGAACACTTTTATATTATCTCTCTAACATTTTATACACAGAATATGTTTATGTTATTGCTTTATTGTGTATATATATAGTTAGTTATGTGTGTGTGTGTTGCTGATGCACAGATGTACAGTATATTGTGTTTGTTCTGTGGATGAAGTCTCTTCTCCTCTACAGACCGACTAAACATTTTCCCCAGTTAACAGCATTTGTGTGTGTTTCACTCGCTCCTCAGATAGCAGACGGATGTGGGCCACTTCAGGCGATGATGCGGCACTGCAGGCCTTCTTATGGCCCGACAAAATGTGTGTGAGCCTGAAGTGGCCCACATGTAAAATGGCACATATGGCCGAAATATTTTAAATCACATGTGGGCCTTTTTAGACAAAGATGCGGCACTCATGGCAATGTGTAATCTGAATGTGGGCCTAAAGTGGCTCATATGATAAATAATGAATATGGCCCAAATATCACAAACCAAATGTGGGTGGCAAAAATGTTGCACAGTCGACAATGACTAATCTGGGTGTAAACCAAACATGACCCACATATGTTGCAGCAAATGTGGCCCAGTTATCTTAAAACAAATCAGGGCCAGTTTTTTGCAAAGATGAGGGATGAAATCTGGTGGGGATGCCTATGAGTGAACCTAAAGTGGCCCACGCATGACATAGCAAATATGGCCGATTACATTGCTGTGGACGAGTGGTTTGATTGATAATGAGCGACACACAGTATCTCTCGCATCTCTCACGGAGGAGCGGAAGCATAAAAGGAGATTGAGAGAGGAACAGGCCTGAACTTCTGTTTCTGTCGTCCGCGAGGGGCTGCTGGCTTACACTTTCTTTTTTGTAGATGTTTTATTTTCTTATTAAAAGTGTTAAATGTTCGCTGGTTCCCGCCTACTCTTTCCTATAACAACGAACTCTGTTACAATTGCAAAATATTTTCAAAAATTCATAAGTTACAATGTGCCAATCTAGACAAACTATTATATAACTTTATATGGATGAAGAAGCCTCGTAAAATCAGGAAAAACATCTTGACTAATAAAATTGAGGAGGCGGGTTTATCGGTCATTGACTTCTCACTTTTCAATGAGATATTAAAAATCAACTGGATTAAAAGATTTGTGGAAAATCCAAACAGTTTCTGGAACATTGATCCAAACTTTATCTTTGGAAAAACTGCTTTAAACATGATATTCTACTGGTATCCCAGTTATTAAATAACTAAAATCAAATTTTAACTTATAATGAAGTTAATGTCCATCCTGCAAGAAAAGAGTTTGATATTGTATCCAGAGCTAAACCCCATGGGATCATCACCCTACTTAGAGATGGACAGATTTGATCAAATTAATGTATTTTTCTCCAGCAGTGTTTCAATAAATAGTCTATCTTTTCTAGACAGAAAAATCAACAACAAAGTAATAAAAAGCTTTTATGTGTGAAATGTATCCCTGCCTCCAGGTACAAATGGTCCCTTGTATGGAAATATTAATGGGAATAGAGCATGGAGTAACCCACATACATTTATAATTACAAACAAAGTAAAAGAAATATCATTTAAAATTCTTCAGCACTATTACCCCTGTAACAAGATTATTTGGAAATGTATCCCGAATGTAGACGAGAAATGCAGCATTTATTCTACATCTGTTCACATGCTCTTCTCTGGGGAATGATATACAATGTTTTATTAATGGACACTTTGCCTCAAACTTACATTTATATAGTTTTGAAATATTTCACTCTGACTCAAACTCCTCTGTACAATATATAGTCAACTTATTACTTTTGCTTGGAATATTTTTTATTCATTAATCGAAATTTATGAAGAACAAATCTCTTTTCAATGTTTTTAAAATTCACTTAAATTATATAGACTGTATTAGATGGTAAATTAGCATAAAAATGTATGCAATATTTATCTAATTCAACTTTATAATTAATTTAACGGACATTTACCGTCTGATACTATGGCTGTGTACTTTTATGTTGTTTTTTATTTTTATACAGATTATTTGTTACTTATATGATATTTGTTTCAATTCTCTATCTATTGGCTGGTGTGTATTTCTGGTTTTTTTTTTTTATTCTTAATGAAAGCGTGAACTGTAACTAAATGATTTATATAGGCATATTACAAGTTGAATTGTAACAAATGTGATCTGGAATAAAAAATAAAAATAAAAACAAGAGTGTCCAGAATCCCTGAAAACATGCAAAAGAAAGCTGAAAACTCATCTCTTCCGTGAACTCTTAACCTCATAAAAAAATAAAGGATCATTCTTTCTCTTTCCTTTAACCTGTCTTCTGCTACTCTGATCAATGCCTGAACTTTGTATGTTAGCACTTCTGGCGTTGTTTTTGCCTCTTCACGATGACTCGCTTGCTTTAGTCCTCAGTTGTAAGTCGCTTTGGATAAAAGCGTCTGCTAAATGACTAAATGTAAATGTATAACAGCGCCATCTTGTGGCAGTTTAAAGTTACAGCAGCCGTGTTTATGAGCAGCGCGCGCAGAGCCGTTGTTTTATCCTTTAAGCACAAATAAAAGCCTGACAACGCTAAATGTTCAGTTTTCTGATGATAATTCACATAGTAAAGTCTGGCAATAAATTAAATCTAATAATTATATTGATAACTATAAAAAACCAACGGAGCTGCGCTTGATGCACTTTGGCCTAATTATTTTATGGTTTGTAAGGAAAGGACCGGGAGGAAATAATAATGACAAGACAGAGTAGATCATACTGGTCTGAATAGCACCCTGTTTTTATTGGGGAAAAGGAATAGTGAAAAGAGAAAACTGGGATTAAAGAAAATGCTGAACTTGCTGCAATGTGTATTATTTGCGTTGGAAAGACAGATTGCAACAATGCAGGGTTAATGGATCTGATGGGGTTATTGGGAACAGAAATGGGATAAGAATCACCAGAAAGGCATTATTTACATTTCTTAAAAACACTGGGTTGGTAAACAGAATATGAGTGTGTCTTAATAAGATACTTTATAGGGTTTATAGTTATGTGATGTTACTCACTCCAGTGCAGTAAGTGGCGTTATGCACTTTAAGTTGTTTGCAATCCACTATTAACTAAGAGAAGAAGAAAAGAAGTAACAACTGTTGACATCTGCTCCTGTCAATCACTGACTGGATCTGATTTCATCTATGATCCAGAAAACATGAGAACGACGCGCGCGGACTGACAACAAGCGTTACTGGGTTTAAAATACTGATAAATTCTCTTCTTAGTGGACAAGACTGCAAGTAAGTTTATTACATTCTCCATTACAAACATTTGTAATGGAACTTTATTGTATAAGATTTAAATGTGAAGCTACAGGAGGCTGTTCTTCTGCTACTCCGAACAGAAGAAGAATCTGCCAGAAATAACAATCTTTTGAAGTAAAAACACAAAAAGCCAAAGTCATTGAAAACAGAGTTTGCGAGTCCGTCATGCTTTGACCTCGACACACGGTCACGTGGTCACGCGCGCGGCGCTCTCATTAGTTCCAAACACAACAGCGCTGTCAATACATAGAATGTTTTTAAGCAGGAGACAGGTATGGTAAACATTGCATCAAAGTGTGTATTGATTATTACGTCGAAGACATTTTAGAGTATCATTTTACCTTGGAGAGTGGTGGATAGGACATTAATAATGTTTTTCTTGCATTTAAACCTCAGGTATTTCTTAGGGGGGAAAGCAGGGGCGAAAGTACCATTTGTCAGAAAAAAGCATAATTTTAAGATGATGGTTTATGAGGAGATATATTTTTGCTGTGGTCAGTCACTCACAAGTGTGGTCTATCAATACCAGGTGATATTTTTTAAAAATGTAGAACTTCAGTATAATTTCACTTTGAACTTCAGACTGCTCATGTTACCTCGACCCCGTCAGGTGGGACCAAAGTAACACAATATACAATCTAGATTTATTGTTACTCTTGTTTTTTTTTTTTTTAGCCTAAATATACCTGAGTATGACCTTGTGAAACATATTTTGGCCTTTATCTTTACAAAAAATTGTTAATTTACATTACATAAATTTCAGTTTCATCAAACGTTTCAAACCCAAAAGCTGCTGCCCTTCATCTGCATGCCATGCAGGCTAGAATTGCAAAACATTATTGATAATAATTCTTATAATTGACATTTCTTTGGGAAAGAATTTGCGGAGAATACGCTATAAAAATATATAAAACTCTAGATAGCGATAAATTTCGCTCTATTCGCGTTTGATGTGAACACAGCATTATGAGCAGGCTGCGATGTCAAGATTGCAATGCTGGAGTGTGTGTATATTTATCCAACCCTTTTTTAAAACAGTGTGTGTGTTTCATCTTTTGGACATTCATCATATTGCATTGGTTTTCATTTCTTGTCCTCAAAACAGAGCACTAATCTGTTTATTTTTAAGTTACACATAAATATAACATCAAATGTGTTGGTAGTATTATAATTTTATACGAATATCATTTATTTATAATTCTGATGAGAATAAAGTTTGGGTTAATTAAAATTAAGGAAAACAAATATATTGATCTGAAATATAGCAAATATGTTAAATTCATTCAGGTACAATTACCAAACATATCTCAATGTCTTTTTTTAATCTTTTTATTTAATTTATTTAATAAACTAAATATAAAACTATTATCAGTGCACTATAAATAAACTGGTTCTATGCTTTTATTAATAAAACTTATTTAAACAATACAAGGCTTAAGACATTTATAAAAATGCCTTCTATATTTCTGTTTTGCTTTTCACTCCATTGTACTGAAATCGTACCGAACCGTGAAGTCTGTAAATCAACGTCCATTCCACCCCTAGTATTGCCGTCACACTATGAAGTTAAGCTACTGTATGGTAAAAGTGGGACTGGCAGAACCGGAGATCGGCTGAAACGGTAAAAAACAACAATTGTTTTACTCGAGGTGGAAAATGAGCTTAATTCCCCAAATGGTGGAATATCCCTGTAACGTTAGCTAGGCTTATCGTTCTGGTGCTCTGGCCTGACGTCATGATACAGTGCATGTGTAAGATACAAACTTCCGGGTTGGCACACAAAGATTTTTGGTAAGAATGCTGTTTTTTGTTAAGACACGCTCAGAAATGTTTCATTTGCATATTAAAATAACAAAAAAAATAAATGAAAAAAATTTGAGCAGGGCCGCGACCACAAGTGTTTCCCAGCACAGTGTACATTTCTGTTCCCCAATGAATTCATATTTAGAGTCTCATTTAGTCGAATTTAGTCGACTCATTAAACAATCAGAAATGATTAAGAGCATTCGGTTATTTTCCATGGCAATATATTTGTTTGTAACTCACTTTATTTGATAGATTGTTTTTGCTGTTGCTGTTGTTGATGATAAGTCTTTATTCTTCAATAAGATGTTGTTGATGTGTGTAAATGTTGTTATTTGCAGGTGATGCTGAAGGATTGAATGTTTTCTGATCAGTTTTCAGGGTCAGTTTAGCTGCAGTATGTCAGAGAAAAGAGGAAAGGACTCTCTCTCTCAGATGAGTCTCTCAGAGAAACACAGGTGAGACTGCGTCTGTTTTCACACTCTCACTTTAAACTCCACTGGACTTTGTGTTTCCCTGTCAATAACACAACTTTAAACATTGCTCTATATTTGCAAATGCTTTGCAACAACTTTAATTTGAACCTCTTAAATTAACTCTGACATTGTCTATAAAGCCCTGTGTTGCTCTGTAGAAAATATCACAGTTAATAATTTGTTAAAAACCTTATAGACGCTGAATTAAAAAAAAAAAAAACGTTAGATTTTAGATCATAAAATTATTGATAGACATTAGAAAACAACTATACACTTTAATTTGCACTGACATGTCTGCTCTCTATTTCTGTCAATAAACAAACACTTGACATGTTCTCTTAAATTGAAGTATTTTTAACATGTTTAATCTCTCTCATGTATATGGAAGAAATTGTTAAACTAATGTGAGCCAGTAAAGAAAATGATGGTTAAGTATAAAACTGTAAATTGTGTGTGTGTGTGTGTGTGTGTGTGTGTGTGTGTGTGTGTGTGTGTGTGTGTGTGTGTGTGTGTGTGTGTGTGTGAGTGTGTGTGTTTCTGTGGAGGATTAGATAAAGACACAGATGTGTTTCAGACACAGTTGATCCTCCTTTACTAAAGTGTTTTCTCTCTCTCTCTGTTCTTTGTGTCATCAGTGTAAGATCAGGCTCACATGTGTCCAGCTCTGTGTCTCTGAAGAGTGATTGGTCTAAAGGTCATCCACCAAACTTCAGTGAGAAAACACCATCATCTAATAAAAGGTATTGTGTGTGTTTATATTACATAGGGTTGTATTATTTGTCCACAGTGGTGTGTGTGATTGAACTTGACTGTGTAAGGGGATTTATTTAACTGGATTTTATTTTATTATACTTTATTTAACAGCGGCGCTGCAGCTTCTCGTCCGGTGTGCGACCCCCTTAACGTTAATTTTGTGAAACTGTAGCTGTGGTTGAATACTTACACGACATGAAAAGATGTGTCAAATGTACATTAAATTGATTTTTTATTTTTATAAAGGAGGACCAGCCACGTCAACTCCTTGCAAGAGACCCCTTCAAACCCTCTCCACCATAGCTTCGTCTAGTGACTCGTACAGTAACATCTGTGATAACTAATTTACTTTTAAACCTGACTTTTCTTGCGGTTATTTCAGTTTAAGGAAAAACAAGCATGTCATTAAACGCAACGTTTATAGAAATCGAACTTTACCTCATCCATGACAACTAATTTTCGATTCCCGTCTGACTGATTTATCCACGGTGGAGTTGAAAACAACAGTTCCCATCATTCCGCGTTCCTCCACGTCGTCATCAAGCAAAGCCGTTGTTGTTGTTTTGAATGTAGCGCCCTCTAGCGGCATCTAAATCTTAGGTATTGTAGCTTTAAACATGTCCATCCATCCAACCGTAGTTATAAATGAACAAATGCACAGCTATACTGCATTTAATTACTATTTTCTACATTAAACCTTTTCAAATGTTCTTTGTGTCATCAGTGTAAGATCAAGCTCACATGTGTCCAGCTCTGTGTCTCTGAAGAGTGATCGGTCTAAAGGTTTTGAGCCACCAAACTTCAGTGAGAAAACACCATCATCTAATAAAAGGTATTTTGTGTCAAGTCATCTTTATTTATATAGCGTTTTTTCAAAACAGATTGTATCAAAGCAGCTTCACAGTGATAACATGAAAACAATACAACAAAGTTTATTTGTAAAATGCATCAACATCTCACCTGGTAACGTTCCCACAACTTTCCCAGACAGTCACAATGTGGAGTTCTTTAAAGGGTTTGGTGATGTTATTTGGAGGACCTTCAGGGAACATTCAGGATGGTGTGGAAACATTGTGGGAACATTGCCAAGCGACGTTCCTGACACCAGCGGGACGTTCTCAGAATGTTTTGGAAACATTGGATTTCTGGATTAAATATGGTCTTTTAAACGTTCCCAGAACATCCTGAATGTTCCCTGAAGAGTCCTCCAAATAACGTCCCCAAACCCTTTAATGAACTCCACATCGTGACTGTCTGGAAACATTGTGGGAACATTGCCAAGCGACGTTCCTGACACCAGTGGGACGTTCTCAGAACGTTCTGGGAACGCTAAATTTCTAGCTGGGTAGCGCTTACGTTAGCTTCATATACACCTAGTGTTGCGAACTTTTCCTTCTAAAGTGTAGGAACTCAGAAGTGACCAGGAGACTTGGTTGTATCTTCAGCAAGATTCTTTATTGAGAAACACAAGCTGTTGGTAGCTGCAGTCCTCATCAAGTCAAGTCTTAGCCAAGTCTTAGCCAACCACACTCTGAAACAAACAGTGTTTCCCCTACCATTGTTTGCATCGCTTGCGCTGTTTTTGCCTATAGGAAGACAGAAATGCATGAACTTCCTCTCCAGACTCTAGAACCACTCTGAAAGTCACTTTGTGATCATTTAACTGCTTCATTTTGAGAAACTATCATCATGACATAAACACACAGAAACTCAAAAGGTCTTTGCGGCAACTCGTCAAAATAAAAGTTCGGTTTAACTTGACAGAAATATATTACTGTTGTACAGTAGAATTTATATATGTCCTAATGTAAAAATACACTAACACTAATACAAATAAATTATGATTTTTTAAACAAAACTGAATTTAAGGAATAATCCATGTTTCAATTTCAATAGTAAAGCTCATTGTGCAGCATGTTATTTTACAAAAAGTTTATGATAAATGATAAAATTTGTGTTTTATGGCTTCATTTTATTACCAGCAAAAACACAACACAGAATTAGTGTGGAATTTTTTTCATACATATTTTTTTTCTTAAAGGGGGGGTTGACTGCTTTTTTTCTTTGCATGATTGTGTTTATGGGGTGCAATATAACATGTATTCGTGGTTTTTCTTTTTTTAAAAGTCTTATTTTTCATAAACTTCACGTTTATTGTCAGCTCTCTGTCCTCGAACGATCGGTTGACTTTCTGATTCTATGAAAACACTCCCTCAGAGACATGTAGTGGGCTCAGATTGGTTAGTTTGGGCCGGTGTGTTGGGATTGGCTAAACTGTCGCTCACGTTGTCCGGAAGGTTCACGCCCATTACCTTTATGGGCGAAACGTGAGCTCTGGTCCAGATGTAAATATGCGTCGAACTGCAGTATCAGTTTGAGGCAGAATCAGACCGAGAAAGCGGCGATGAAGAGAGTCAAGCAGAACCACACCACACACGGCTCTTAATAAACGTTTCTGAATGATAATTTGCTACATTTTTTAACTTTATACACGTTTGTTTTACACAATAGCATCTGACTGGCAACAATAGCAACTGACTGGCTACTAATGTTATACTCAAACAGCTTTGGCAAGTTTACGTTCTTGATCTAATCGAAAATAACGTCATAAAGCATATATACATGAAAAATACGTTTAAAACATTAGTACTTATACAAAATTCAAGTCCATAATGTTTGTACGCGTTTGTCGTAGACACAATAGCATTACTAGTAGCCTATAGTGGCAATAAAGCCAGCGCTGGCATTAGAAAAAAATAAAACACAAGGCTACGTCTGGAATTATACATGCAAATACATTTAAAATGATTAAGTCTTAGCCTACTTACAGGTTGTGGCCCAACAACTGCTGCCTCTGGTTTTAAAGTCGGAACTGCTTCATGTTTTAGTAACAGTTTCTCATTGAATCCGGTGTTGAACTCGTGGAGATTCTGGAAGCTGTCTTCCGTGAAATGCGCAGCACAGAGAGCTAGATTACGATCGTCACTTTCAGGAACATAATCAAACATAAATTGTATCCATTGTTGACGAAGTACAGCGTCCGTGGGAAGCCGAAACATAGAAGACCTGACAGCTGCGTGAACAACACACTCGACGAGCTGGAGCTGCTGAAATATGCGCATGCCCTTTTCTGCATATTCCGGAGGGAGTGGTTGATGCAAATGTGTGGGTTAGTGACGTACCATAACCCATCTGTAGTCCCAATCGAGTCGTTTTTGTAGGCAATTATACATCCTGATTTTTAAAAGACAATATCTCTGCTTACACTGAACTTTCAGCACTGCAACTTTGCAGATACTGTTCATGCATCAACAGCAACATTACACACTATTTAAAATCAAAAAAGTGAAATCGCAGTCAACCCCCCCCC
Source organism: Pimephales promelas (assembly GCF_988280905.1). Taxonomy (NCBI): domain Eukaryota; kingdom Metazoa; phylum Chordata; class Actinopteri; order Cypriniformes; family Leuciscidae; genus Pimephales; species Pimephales promelas. Next base: position 37,749,456 of record NC_142770.1, on the reverse strand, counting down.
CCCCCCCTTTAAATGTTCATAATACATGATTTCAATTAATTAGACATGCTTTTTGATTGCTAAAAAATTACAAGCCCACTCCGCAACACTAGCAGGTTCACCCGCAGGCAAACCAGATAAACGTGACAGAAGTTGACGGAAGTTGAACCTCGGTTCGTCCCATGTCACTGCGCACAAAACTTGATGTATATGAGAATGTTCTCATTAAGTTAGTCACAAAACGTTCTTATTATGTCCTCTTTGTAATGTTGCCATGTGACCAATATGGAACATCCCCCTAAAGTCATATAAGGAACGTTATAATATGACCGACTTAGAATCATATGAGAACGTTTTGATTACATCCTCTTTGTAACGTTGTTGTGTGACCATAAGATTGCCATTACGGAACGTCCCCCTAAAGTAATATAAGGAATGTTATAATATGACCAACTTAGAACCAAATGAGAACGCTCTGATAATGTCCTCTTTGTAACGTTATTGTGTGACCATAAAATAACCAATATGGAATGTTCCACTAAAGTCACATAAAGAACGTCATTGTATGACCAACTTAGACCCATATGAGAAGGTTTTGATTACATCCTCTTTGTAACGTTGTTGTGTGACCATAAGATTGCCATTACGGAACATCCCCCTAAAGTCATATAAGGAATGTTATAATAGGACCAACTTAGACCCATATGAGAACGTTTTGATTACATCCTCTTTGTAACGTTTTTGTATGACCATAAAATAATCAATATGGAACGTTCCCCTAAAGTCCTATAAGGGAGGTTATTTTTATGACCAACTTAGACCCATATTAGATTGTTCTCATTAAGTTAGTCACAAAACGTTCTCTAATGGTCAACAGAGAACCATATGGGTACGTCCTTATTATGTCCCCTTTGTAATGTTGCAATGTGACCATAAAATAACCAATATGGAATGTTCGGTAACACTTTATTTTACGACCCGCAAACAACTGTGTAAGTGCACTGAAATTACGGTGTACGTTTCTGTAATTATAGTGTACTTCCGTTTAGGTATAAGGGAACAATATGTTAAGTTTTGGGTAATAAAGGGGTAACAAGCACCACTTTAATTTACAGCCCGCAGGAGTTACACTTACCCTGTAACTACACATAACAAGGGAGTAACAAACGCTAACGTTACTTACTATGTAGCAATACGAAACAGCACTATTTGCACTTTAATAATTACAGAGAAAGGTACTGTTTTCAAAAAAATAAATAAATAAATAAATAAATTTTAATTACACAGTATATTTGCCCTAACATTTAAGTGTCATTGCAATTCAATGGGATAAGGTAAGTACTAATTACCACATGGTACAGTATAAATTAAAATCATATCAAAAACAAATTATTTTGACTTAACATTAATTAATCTAGTAACAAAAGGCAATAAATTTAATTTTTATCATAGTATATATGTGTCACGAACCAGAAGAACACAGACAGGTAAGTATCAATGGAGTTTATTGGAATGGACAGTCTATGAGCACAGCAGGGTGAGTAGCAAAGATTCGGATAATGTCAATAGAGCGATTGCAGACAGAAAGGAAGTCTCTTATCTCTTGGCAGGGATGGATGACCGGGAGAGATGGGTGGATGGATCGGAGGGACTGGCTGTAGTCGAGAGGATCAGGGCAGAACCGGGAACGGGAACAGACTGAAGACGGACCGGAGAGTGTGGCTTCCAAAGCGGGTAAGTAACGGCAATGCTATTCAGCGGGTACGGAGTCTGTAGTCGTAGTATGACGAGACCAGACAATGAGGGACTGAGTGGGTGAGTCTTTTATGTTGCTGGTGATTGGAAATGGGAAGTGAAGACAGGTGATGAAGGCAGGTGAGGATGATTAGTAGTCCGGGGAACCGGAACGAGTGGGCGGAGTGATGGTGTCTGGTGCTGACGCAGATGGCTCCGTGACAGTACCCCCCCCCCACGGCCAGCTCCAGCTGGCGGGAAGGACCGACGACGGGGACGACCACGGCCTCTGGGTGCTGGACGCTCCGGGTGAGTAGTATGGAAATCCTGGAGTAGAGTGGGATCCAGTATATCCTCCCGGGGCACCCAAGATCTTTCCTCCGGACCAAACCCCTCCCAGTCGACGAGGTACTCCAGGCGGCCGCCCCGTCATCGGGAGTCCAGGATGTCATGGACTCGGTATATGTTGTTGTCTTCAGGATCTACCGGCGGGGGGGGGGCACGTCCGCCGCACCAGACCCTGGGGAAGAAGGAGTGAGAGGATTAGTATGGGGTTTGAGAAGAGATACATGGAAGGTGGGTGCAATGCGGTAGTGAGCCGGAAGGGTTAACCGATAGGTAACGGGGTTAATCTGCCTCTGTATGGCAAACGGACCAATGTATCTGGGACTCAGCTTACGGCAAGGCTGTCGGAGACGGATGTCCCGGGTCGAGAGCCAGACCAATTGCCCAGGTTGGTATAGTGGAGTGGTGGCTCGCCGCGCATCGCCCTGGCTCTTGTGTCTCCGAACGGCCCGCTGAAGATGAATATGAGCTGAGTCCCAGACCCTCTCGCTCGTCTGAACCAGTGGTGGACTGCTGGAACGTCGGAGGGTTCGCCAGACCAGGGGAATAGGGGTGGTTGGTAACCGAGTATGCACTGGAAGGGGGTGAGTCCGGTGGTAGTCTGACGGAGGGAGTTCTGTGCATACTCGGCCCACGGAAGGTACCGGCTCCAGCAGTCTTGTTGGTCATGGCAGTATGACCGCAGGTATCTCCCGATTTCCTGGATCTTCCGCTCAGTCTGGCCGTTGGACTGGGGATGGTAACCAGAAGTCAAGCTGATGGAGACGCCCAAGAGGTTGAAGAAGGCCTTCCAGACTCGGGAGATGAACTGGGGTCCGCGGTCTGAGACGATGTCCTCAGGGATGCCGAAGTGCCTGAAGATCTGCTGGAACAGTGCTTCAGCGGTCTCGAAAGCGGTGGGCAGTCCAGGTAGGGGGATCAGTTTGCAGGCTTTGGAAAAGCGATCGACCACTACGAGGATGCAGGTGTGACGGTCTGATTCAGGCAGGTCGGTGACAAAGTCCACCCCGAGATGGGACCATGGCCGGGTGGGTATAGGAAGAGGGACCAGTTTGCCTTCTGGGAGGTGACGGGGTACCTTGGCCATGGCACAGACTGAGCAGCCGTTGACGTATCGGGAAACGTCCTGGGTCATACCGGGCCACCAGTAACGTTGTTGAACGAGCGAGAGAGTCTGATGGCTGCCTGGGTGTCCAGAGGCCGGGGATGTGTGGACTGAGTCCAGGAGGGACAGGCGTAGGCGATAGGGCACGTAAACCCGTCCCTCCGGACCTCCCGGCGGAGCAGGTTCGCGCTGGGTGGCCTCGGCGATGTGGTCGTCCAGACTCCAATGAATGGGGCTCACGACTATGGCTGGAGGGAGGATGGTCTCGGGGCGTGCAGGCGTGGAATCCGGCTGAAACATACGGGAGAGTGCATCAGCCTTCGTATTCTTGTGACCGGGACGGTAGGTGACGGAGAAGTTAAATCGAGTGAAGAATAAGGACCAGCGGGCTTGACGAGGACTGAGTCTGCGTGCCTCACGGAGATATTCCAGGTTGCGGTGATCAGTAATGACGGTGAACGGATGCTGAGCTCCCTCCAGCCAGTGCCTCCATTCCTCCAAGGCGAGCTTGATCGCTAATAGCTCCCGGTTGCCGATGTCATAGTTCTGCTCCGCCGGGGACAGTTTCTTGGAGTAGAAGGCGCATGGATGGAGTCGTGGTGGATTCCCCTGCCGCTGGGAGAGAACCGCTCCTACCCCGGTGAGGGATGCATCCACTTCCACGAGGAAGGGCAACGCCGGATCAGGAAGTGATAGGGTAGGAGCGGAACTGAAGGCTCTCTTCAAGTCCGTGAAGGCTTGTGTGGCGAGGGAGGTCCAGGACAGAGACTTGGCCCCGTTCTTGAGCAGAGAGGTGAGCGGTGAGCTAATGTGGCTGAAGTTCTGAATGAAGCGGCGGTAGAAGTTGGCGAATCCGAGGAAGCGTTGGAGTTCTTTCACAGTGGAGGGTAGTGGCCAGTTGGTAACAGCGGACACCTTCCTCTGGTCCATGGTGATACCCTGCGGGGTGATGTAGTAGCCCAGGAACTGAATGGTGTGTTGGTGGAACTCGCACTTTTCGAGTTTCAGGAATAGCTGGTGGGTTCGAAGACGGTGGAGGACGGTTTGGACGTGATGGATGTGGGTCGACAGGTCGGGTGAATAGATGAGTATGTCGTCAATGTAGATTATGACGAACCGGTTGAGGAGATTCCGGAATATTTCATTCATGAACCCCTGGAAGACGGCTGGTGAGTTGGCTAGGCCGAAGGGCATCACGCAGTACTCATAGTGCCCTGCAGGGGTGATGAACGCCGTCTTCCGTTCGTCCCCATCACGGATTCGTATTAGGTTGTAGGCGCTGCGAAGGTCGAGTTTGGTAAAAACCTTGGCGCCACGAAGTTGTTCCAGAGCGGCCGGGACCAGAGGAAGGGGATATCGGAACTTGACGGTGGATTGGTTGAGGGTGCGATAATCGATGCAGGGGCGCAAGCCTCCGTCCTTTTTTCCCACAAAGAAGAAGCTGGACGCGGCAGGGGAGGTGGAAGGTCGGATATCCTTGATCTAGTGCCTCTTGGATGTACTCCTCCATGGCCTTCTGCTCGGGGATGGACAGAGGGTAGATCTTACCTCGCGGTAACACCGCCCCAGGCAGCAGGTCGATCGCACAGTCCCATGGCCGATGAGGTGGTAAGACGGTCGCCAGTTGTTTGTCGAAGACATCCTAGAACGCCTGGTATGGTGGGGGGAGTCGTGGTTGGACTTCGGCGGGGGGGGCTTTCGATAGAGGTGGTAGAAACAGGTACAGTCATCACTGGAGTGGCGGACGGAGAAGAAGGCCTCGGAAGGATGGGTAAACAGTTATGGAAACATTCATGGCCCCACCGCAGTATCTCCCCCGTGGACCATTGAACGATGGGTGAGTGATCTTCCAGCCAGGGGCGTCCCAGGATGATCTCGGCCGTGGAGCCCTCCAGCACCAAAAACGAGATGACTTCCCGATGTAACCAGCCAATCTCCAACCCCAAGTCTGGGCTACGATGTCCGATTCGCCCGCGACCAAGGGGTTTTCCTAGGATGGACTGGACTTGGAGGGTGTGCGGGATGGCTCTTTGAGGGATATTGAGTCGATGGAGTGTGGACAGGGCGATGAAGTTACCAGCAGACCCAGAATCAATCAGCGCTTGAACTGGAAGAGAACGGTCACGATAAGTGATAGTGGCAGAAGTATATTTAACTGTAGCAATGGGTAGGGGTAACTGCATAGTACTCACGGTGGGTCGTGGTGGACGAACCGGACATGTGGCCAACAGGTGTCCCGCCGTGCCGCAGTACAGGCAGAGGCCATTGGTGATCCGACGATTTCTCTCAGAGAGCGGGAGATGTGCGGATCCAATCTCCATAGGTTCGGGTGCTGGAGGGCTGTGAGATGTTGTAGGGCGAGGAGGTGGGTATGCAGGGCTATCTAGCTGGCATGCAGTGCGGCGTTGGTCAATACGGATGGATCGTTGGATGATGCTTTCGATGCCAACGTTGTCGTCGTAAATGGCCAATTGCAGTCGAATATCGGGGTTGAGCCCGTGCCGATAGGCGGTGATGAGTGCGGATTCGTTCCATCCCAAGGTGGCGGCGAGTGTCCTGAATTGGAGTGCATATGATGAAACTGATGATCTCCCTTGCCTTAGACGGTATAATTGATCTTGCACGGAGATGGCGTGCGCAGACTGGGAAAAGACCTCGATGAAATGATTGGAAAAGGCAGCGAAAGTTTGAGTGACGGGGCCACGGTCCTTCCATAGGGCGTGAGCCCAGCTCAGGGCTCGACCACGGAGCAGAGAGATGAAAAATGCTACCTTGGAGCGCTCAGTGGGGAACGAGGCAGGATTCATCTCCATATACAGCTCGCACTGCAATAGGAAGCCGCTGCATCCCCCCTCCTCGCCTGCGAAGGGCGCTGGTTGGGCCATGGGACATACAGAGGCAGACGTGGAAGAAGTGGACGCGGTGGCTGTAGCGAGCGTCGATGAACTGGTCCGGGGTATGGCGGGTGGTGGTGGCGGATTCGCCGCGGAAGTAGTGCTGGGTGGTGGTTGAAGCATATTGTCGGTCTGGTCTTCTGTCACGAACCAGAAGAACACAGACAGGTAAGTATCAATGGAGTTTATTGGAATGGACAGTCTATGAGCACAGCAGGGTGAGTAGCAAAGATTCGGATAATGTCAATAGAGCGATTGCAGACAGAAAGGAAGTCTCTTATCTCTTGGCAGGGATGGATGACCGGGAGAGATGGCTGGATGGATCGGAGGGACTGGCTGTAGTCGAGAGGATCAGGGCGGAACCGGGAACGGGAACAGACTGAAGACGGACCGGAGAGTGTGGCTTCCAAAGCGGGTAAGTAACGGCAATGCTATTCAGCGGGTACGGAGTCTGTAGTCGTAGTATGACGAGACCAGACAATGAGGGACTGAGTGGGTGAGTCTTTTATGTTGCTGGTGATTGGGAATGGGAAGTGAAGACAGGTGATGAAGGCAGGTGAGGATGATTAGTAGTCCGGGGAACCGGAACGAGTGGGCGGAGTGATGGTGTCTGGTGCTGACGCAGATGGCTCCGTGACAATATGTGTGTGTGTGTGTGTGTGTTCAGTTTTTAACCCACAGATGTCAAAATTACCCTGTAACATTGCACAAGAACATATTTTGCCAGAAATGTGATATGTTTTATAAACAACAGACGTACAATTTTTGCCTGGGATATATCAACAGAATAGGTACCTGATATTTTTTAACTAATTAAATAATTTGCTTGTATATCTGTTTGTTACCCCAAACTTAACATATTGTTCCCTAATACCTACACAGAAGTACACTATAATTACAGAAATGTACACCATAATTTCAGTGTACTTACACAGTTGTTTGCGGGTCGTAAAATAAAGTGTTACCGAATGTTCTTCTAAAGTCACATATAGAACGTCATTTTATGACCATCTTAGACCCATATGAGAATGTTTTGATTACATCCTCTTTGTAACGTTATTATGTGACCATAAGATTACCATTACGGAACATCCCCCTAAAGTAATTTAAGGAACGTTGAACTGCAGCACTTTCATTACCAAAAGAGGACATTTTAGGAACGCCCCTAATGTTCTGTAAAGGTTTGGAATGTGCGTCACCTTTAGAGAACTTTTAGGAAACGTTACCTATGGTTGCGGGAACGTCACCTTCTACCTGGGATCCACCTTTAATAAGGCAGATCAATAATATTGTTGAACATTAAATGTCCCCAACTAAACAAGCCAAAAGCCAAGTGACGAGGAACCCAAACTAAGGGACAGAATGGAGAAATAAACCTTGGGAGAAACCAGACTCAGACGAGGGCCAGTTTATGGAAGTAAAATAATGTCAAATGTTTTTGAAACAAAAAGCCTGTGAATTGCACAACTAAAAAAAAAAAAAAGCATTGCATTAACAATGTTTGCATTTTAATGCATTGTATTTTTAGGGCTTGTATTTTTATGGGCTGAAATTCAACATGGTTGAATATTTAAACTGTGAATATTTCTATTAAAAAAATTTCAAACACATTTTCATTATAAAAAATTCAATAATCTATATTCACCTTTCATATTTCACTTCCAAAATATTCTAACCATTTAAATAAACAACCTATAATATTCAACAGACAATTTTCGGTCCATGTTATTATGGAAATTCGCTTCCACAAATTCAGTGGTACAAATTCAACAGTAAATTCAACGGTGACATCCAGGAACTGCAGGAAAAGCAGTAGATTACCGAGCATAATCTCCATCTGCTGTTAGTCGACCTCACCAGCAGGGGGTGCAAGCGTGTGTTGTTGACGAACACCAGAGTAACAGTTAGAGCATAGGCAGAAATCGCGGGGGGGTCGGGGGGGTCAGGACCCCCCCTATCTGAGGGTTGTCCCCCCCAAAAAAACATTAAAATATGTGTATTGTAAATAATGTAATGATATATTCTTAAAATAATTAAGAAATAAAATAACACAAATGCAAACGGGGCAATTACGAAAAAAGCGTACTAAACATTTTGAGACCCCCCTCCCTTGCCTCACAGTGCGTTGGTCCACCGCCTCCGTCCCTTTTACCTCAGACAAACACATTCCGGTGGCGGGAGAGAAAAACATAGTGTTTGAATAGTTGTGGAACTCCAGTAAAGTAGGTCGCACACCGAACGAAAAGCGTAGCGGAGCGTCGCACAGCGCCACGTCTTTAAAATTCGAACACATTATTCTCTATGAGTGTACACACACCGGCGGCGCCGTTCGGCGTCTGTCCGCGGCGCCCAGCAACGGCTCAGGACCGTGTTCAAAACCCTGCTGCGCCACAGAGCGCCATTTACGTAGTTTTATATACAATTTAAATTATTTTTGTCTCAAATCGGTGCTGACGGATCCTGACTTCGCCCTATGCTGCAATATACATTTAGCTAGTTTTGCATTCATTTACAGAAATCAGCTGCTTGAATGACAATTGCTGATGTTATTGGATTTTTCAGGTGAGATTCTCAATTCATTCAGTTAACGGATGCTCTGAAGTAAAGTTTTCAGACCGCAGACTCAGCAACGATTGTATTTAATTGTACAGTACAATAATAACAGACACTATCTTCATGTCATTAAACATTACAATATTGCTGGCCATACACTGATGAGAAAGTCCGGGTGCGCTGTGCATTTAGATTCTAACGCTTTCACTGTGATTTAGTTGGTTTATATCATTTAATATAGTTAAAGAATGAGTCAATGAATGAAATGAAATCGCTGCGCTGCGTGAGGAGAGTATGTAAACAGATTCGCCGCTGGCTTAAACCAGAAAGAAATTTTAAGAAGTATAATGAAATGATCTCCATGCTACACTAATAATAGTAGTAAGGCTTTCCTCTGTATTTTTTTGCCTGTATTATTGGTGTCCCCTTCAAAATTTGCTCTTGAGAATTGTTATGTTTATTGTCCCCCCCCAACATTTTGATGAAATTTTCGCCCCTGAGTTAGAGCAACACATTCATTCATAAAAACTCATTTACAGCAATTGAGCTTGTATTAAGTTTTTGTGATGATTATCTGGGTCAGTATATATATTGAAAAGATGATAAAGACACAAAAGCTATATGTTTGTTTAATACAATAACTTTATTGTTACTTTCCCTGTGTAGCCTACATTATCAGCTTTCTCTACCATGAACTTGTCACGTCTAGTCTGTCTTGTACTTTGAGAGACTCTCTCAGCACTGCTCTCCAAACTGAGAAACTATGGATTTGATCAACTTGTCTCTCAACGCTATTGACACCATCTTCTCGACGAGAAGCTTGGGTTCAGGGGAACCTGACTGCCCTGCCGGAACGTTTGCAGCTGGCTACGCGATGGACGCGTGGGAGAAGTGGCGGGTCGTGTGTCTGGCGGCTCTTTCCATGGAGGACGTTGAAGATATCTTCCTATTCGTAACCATGATAACAGGTCTTCTGCTGATTGGATTAGGCATTGCCCTGGTTTATCGAGGAATTAAAAAGATGGTGACAGCTGTCCAAAGCCTCACAAGGCTGCCCGTCATGATTGAAATGGTGGGCAGAGCGGTCAGCACTCAGACTGTGTTTATGAACCAGAATATGGATAACATCATGGAGAAGCTTTCAGCTTTGCAGAAGGATTTGGATCGTTTCAGAGACCAGAGACCATGAGAATTAGCCGTGTAAATTGAATGCGGCTTTTCGCCCCAAACCCAAACAAGCCCAGTCTTATCTGTTTTCGGCCGCCCTCAACCAGCACTGGCCTTGGCCAAGGCCGCTCTTGGGACAACAACTCCCCCGGAAGAGCACTGCAGTGAGCCGCTCTCGCGTTCCTCCCCCGACTCCCCAGACACCTGGTGATTATGATCAAGGTTTTCTCCATGGTAACTTGCTGTGTATCGCTATGACAATCCTGCGGACTGAGGCACCTAGATTATGATGCCAGGCATAGCGACTCTCCAGGCCTACACATACACAAACTGATATGCAATCACCCACCCCACACCCCATCCCTCGCCTTCGCCGCTTTGTACCCCCCAGTCTGACAGGCGGGTCTGTGACCAGCACCGTGAATGGCTTCAGCAACCAGATGGTTGCTTGCCTGTGCTGGGCTACCTCCATCCCCCACTCCCCAACCCTGTTGCAAGTTTTGTTCATGTTGTAGAATGTACTGATTGTGCTAATGTTGCTGAGGTGTTTTTTTCCTGTTCCCAGACTGCACTCCTTACAGGAGCATAGTCTGGGGGTTGCCTTTTTCTCTTCACCTCTCCTCATGTCATGCTGTATTTTCCCCACAATTCCCTGTCTTCCTGTCCTGTCTACCCCCTTGTCATATCGTATATATGTTTGTATGGGCAGGTTGATGGCCAATTTCGCTGGAATATTGTTTCACTTGCATATTGTTGTCCAATTGCTAGTTAACTGTAAGTCGCTTTGGGTAAAAGCGTCCGCTAAATAGCTAAATGTAAATGTAAAATTGGCTTGACATTAGACTGGTATCAAACTTCAATAGAAAACTTCAATTTATTTGAATAAAAATCAAAAATCTGAAAGGTGCACATTATCGCGATACACTGCACATGTAACAAATGATTGTCTAGGCGCACTAGGTAAGAAGTGAGCGCCATCCCCTGTTTTCAGTTTTGTAGGTAGTTTAACTAGGGTGCCGGATCTGATCAGGGCCGTCGCCAGAACAAATCAAATGAGGGGACATTTAATTTTCAAAGGAGGGCAAACTTTTTTAAACCAAACAACAACCCATATTAGGCTACAACTAAACTAGACCACAATAGTCTTTTGTTCATGTTATTCAAATAAAATACTTGACTGAATGATCTCAACGTCTCTGTTTATTTTCTCTTAACATTTCCACATTTGGCTAATTGCCTATAATTTTTGCTAATCTGCGTTGTTCGTCACATACACAACAGAGTGCCATCTTGTGGCTTTCTTGAGTAACATGCACAATCAACGTAATGCATATTTTATTTTATTTTATTTTTTATTTAGAGAAAATGGGGACAGCATACAGTAAACATTAACCTCAAAGGGAGAGATGCATAGTACCAGGTTTTAGCTCAAGAGCTAATTTCCACCTGTAGTCCCTGAGCAGGCTGATGTTATACTACTTTGTAAAATACATCATACTTACATGAATAATGAAATTTACATTGACCAAATAAATAATAAAAAAAATCAGATCTTCACATGCACAAACATCGATCACATGTGAGTACAAATTTGATTTGATTTATGACTCTATACTTCATGAACACGAGTCACAAAAGCTCCTACAACACAACAATAATAAAGCAATGCATAACATACTGAAATATAAAATTAGCAATGTAGCAGACAAATTCTCCATTCCTACAATCTCATTATCTACAGAGTCGTCTCCACACACGCTGTTGTTGGTCAAAGTTGTCTTTGTCAACGACGAATCTTTAATCCACGTTCTTATCTCCATAGCTTTGCTGTAGGTCTATAAAACCGCCAGAATTTGATTCTCAGCTGCGCAAAGGAATTACATATAAACAATACTGTATGCTTAACTAAATTAATGTGGGAGGTCTTTGCAAGATTTGGGTGCTGTTTTGGGATGTTTTAACAGTCACGTTCTGTGTAATAATGCCTTGAATAATGAACTGAATAATTTCTGAAGATAATATCAGGGTTCCCCAAACTCAGTCCTGGAGGGCCACTGTCCTGCAGAGTTTAGCTCCAACCCTGATCAAACACACCTACCTTTGAGTTTCTAATGATCCTGAAGACCTTGATTAGCTTGCTCAGGTGTGTTTGATCAGGGTTGGAGCTAAACTTTGCAGGAACCCTTATAATGTGTTATTCCTACCGTTGTAGAGATTACTGTGAGATAAGATAAGTTCTGCTGAAACAGCTTAATTTGAGAGGGAAAAAAAAGATTTATTTTCTACCTTTTTCTTTGGTTAGATTAGGTATTATTTTGTTATGTTTTGTTCTTTCCTATGGGGATGCATTTGTTCTTTTCTCATTTATTGTTTGTTTGTTCACTTATTTATTTTGTGTACATAGCACACCTTATTTTTTATTATTATTATTATTATTATTGACTGGATTCAGTGGCTTTGGCTTGTTGTAAATACATTCCAGTTGATTTTTTCCCTTGAAGAAAAGCCATGTTATGTCAGCAGTACGTCATTATACAAATGTTGCGGTATCTCCCCTAGACCTTTCAAGGTTGTGAAAATGTGTTTGAAATGTTTTAAATTTAAATATTCATAGTTTAAATATTCAACCATGCTGAATTTCAGCCCATAAAAATGCAAGCCCTAAAAATACAATGCATTAAAATGCAAGCATGGTTAAGGCAATGTATATTTTTATCAAGTAGCGCAATTCACAGGCTTTTTTGTTTCAAAAACATTTGGCATTATTTTACTTCCATACCAGTTCTCCTCTGGCCAACGAAGGAACAGTGTGTGATTCGGGCAGCATTATAAATCAGATTGGATCGGAACATTAAGAGTATTCATCCATTTCCATCTGTTTGGAAGTCTGAGAAATCACGGCGGTATGGAGACGAGTTGTTGAGGATCAGTGCCGATAGCTGTCGTGTCGATGAGGCCGGTACTTAAAGATAGACGGTCCCTTCGGGATAAACAGAGAAACTGATATTAGCATAGATGCCATCCTTCTTTTGATGTACCAAGTACATCAGGATTTACGGGACGTGTCCCCGGTTCCGGCTGATCTAATCTATGCAGCTTAATTTTGAATTAAGGAAGTCTATAGTGTGTTGTGTGTATGCTAGGCCAGAGAAATGTGTTTTTAGTCTAGATTTGAACTGACAGAGTCTGTCTGCTTCCCGGACAATGTTAGGGAGATTGTACCAGAGTTTTGTTGTATACAGTAGGAAAAGGATCTACCGCCAGCAGTCGATTTTGATATTCTAGGTATTATCAACTGGCCGAAATTTCAAGAATGCAATAGGCGGACTATAAAAGGACAATAAAGGACTATAATGCGTTAAGAGCTCACTCAAGTACTGCGGAGCTAAACCATTTAGTGCTTTATAAGTAATCAGCAATATTTTAAAATGTATGCAATGTTTAATAGGCAGCCAATGCAGGGTTGACAGAACCGGGTAATATGGTCACACTTCCTGGTTCTGGTAAGAACTCGAGCAGCTGCGTTTTGGACTATCTGAAGTTTGTTTATTAAGCATGCAGGACAACCACCCAGTAGAGCATTACAATAATCTAGCCTTGATGTCATGAACGCATTAACTAATTGTTCCACATTTGTCAATGAGAGCAAATTTGGCGTAATTTAGATATATTTTTTGCGGTTTTACAGATACTAGACACACATGACTTTCAAATGAGAGATTAGTATCAAAGAGCACACCCAGGTTCCTAACCGAAGACTTAACAGAGCTGCCATCAAGTGTTAGACAGTATTCTAGGTTATTACGTAAGGAAGTTTTTTTTCCAATAATTAGAATCTCTGTTTTTTCATAATTTATTAGTAGGTAATATGTAGTGTTATGTAACTTACATTGCATTATAGGGTTGTATTATTTGTCCACAGTGGTGTGTGTGATTGAACTTTACTGTGTAAGGGGATTTATGAAACTCACTCCAGTAACACAGTTACACAGGCAGACACAAGGAGGCATAAATTCACTGTGGAAAATAAATCATGCAACTAAATATGTCCATCCATTCAGCTGTAGTTATAATGAACAAATGCACAGCTATACTGCATTTAATTACTATTTGCAACATTAAACCTTTTCCAATGTTCTTTGTGTCATCAGTGTAAGATCAAGCTCACATGTGTCCAGCTCTGTGTCTCTGAAGAGTGATCGGTCTAAAGGTTTTGATCCACCATTCTTCAGTGAGAAAACACCATCATCTAATAAAAGGTATTTTGTGTTACTTTTTTTTCTTTTTGTCACTCGTTGACTGTTTAAAAGTTGTATTTGTGATAACAATTATGAAACATGTTTATATCAAATATATGTCAGAGTATTCACAGCTAATGCTTATTTCTCTTTCTGTAAAATATCAGTTAGTATTTTATTTTACTAATGTGATTACAGGCTTCAATATGAAACATCAGACTCAGATCTTCAGACTCACAGGAACCACGAGAATTTCAAAGAGAATCTTCTTGGGATCTTCCAGGTAGGAAAACACATTTTTAGAAATGTTTAATATTTCTAACAAACAAATGTTATTAAGCAAAGGAATTAAATGACATTTTTCTTCCTCTACTTTTTTCCTTTTAAACACATTTTAGCACAACTTGGTTAGCATGTTAGTCTTTTAACTGGATTTTCTATGTACATGAATTATAATTATTTAATGAATAGTGTTCACAAAATGTAGAATTTGGCTTATTGTGTTATTCTGTCTTTTCTCTTACGTTGTAGGATCTTGAGAGCAAAATAATCACATTTCTGAAGAATGAACTGGAGAAGTTAAAGAAAATATTACAACATGAGAACACACAACACTTTGTGAAGGACTTTAATGAGAACAGATCCAGTATCAAATCAGCAGCTCTTGATCTCACACTACATTACCTGAGAGAGATGAAGCAAGATGAAGCTGCTGATGCTCTAGAAGGCAAGAGACTCGTCATCATCTGTCTGATTGTCTCTTATAAATGTAGGAGAGAAAATGAAGACTAAAACTATCTATTTTCTGTTCCTGTGTTTAGGTGAGCTGGTCTTCATTCATCAGCTGAAATGTGGCCTAAAGAAGAAGTATCAATGTGTGTTTGAAGGAATGGCGAAGCAAGGTGACTCCACACTCCTGAATAACATCTACACAGATCTCTACATCACTCAGGGTGGCAGTGAACAGGTCAATACTGAACATGAGGTCAGACAGATTGAAGTTGCTTCCAGACGTCATGAAGCACAAGAGATACAGGTTGAATGTACACATTTGTTTAAAGCGCCTGAACAAGACGAGGAGATCCGAACTGTACTGACAAAAGGAGTCGCTGGCATCGGGAAATCAGTCTCTGTGCAAAAGTTTGTTCTGGACTGGGCTGAAGGAAAAGAAAATCAAGATATCAGCTTCATATTTCCTCTTCCATTCAGAGAGATCAACTTAAAGGAGAAAGAAAAACTAAGTTTGATGGACCTTATAACTCAGTTTTTCCCAGAGACAAAAGGACTGAACCTTACAAGAAGGAATCAGTTCAAAGTGCTGTTCATCCTTGATGGACTGGACGAATGTCGCCTTCCTCTGAAGTTTGATTGTAATGAGACGTTGAGTGATGTATCGTCACCAGCCTCTCTGGATGTTCTCCTGATGAACCTCATGAAGGGAAATCTGCTTCCTTCTGCTCTCGTCTGGATCACCAGCAGACCAGCAGCTGCCAGTAAGATTCCTCCTGACTGTATCGACCGGCTGACAGAGATACGAGGATTCAGCGACGCACAAAAGCAAAAGTACTTCAAAAAAAGATTCAAGGATGATATTCAAGCCAACAAAATCATAGATCATGTTAAACAATCAAAGAGTCTCTTCATCATGTGCCACATCCCAGTCTTCTGCTGGATTTCAGCCACTGTTCTCCAGAACATTCTGGAGGAGAAGAGAAATAATGATGTGAGAAACACTCAGGCTGATGAGATCTCTAAAACACTGCAGGAATCAAACACTGAAGACACTCCCAAGACTCTGACACAAATGTACACACACTTTCTCCGCTTTCAGATCCAGCAGAGCCGCCGGAAATATGATGGAGAATACACACCAGATGTTTCCTGGGATAAAGACGCCATCCTTTCACTGGGGAAACTGGCATTTCATCAGCTGGAAAGAAACAACCTGATCTTCTATGACACAGACCTGGAAGCCTGTGGTCTTGACGTCTATAAGGCATCAGTTTACTCAGGCATGTGTACCCAGATCTTTAAGGAGGAAACAGGGATCGTTCTTGGTACCATGTACTGCTTTGTTCACTTGAGCATTCAAGAGTTTATTGCAGCCCTTTATGCACATCTGTTTCTAGACATCAACAAGACAAGTGTGTTTGATCATGAGTCTACAGAACAGGAAAACAGAAATGAAACCATGATTGATTTTCTCAAGACTGCAGTGGACAAGGCGCTGGAGAGTGACAATGGACACCTGGACCTTTTCCTTCGCTTCCTCCTCGGTCTGTCACTCCAGTCCAATCGACGACACTTACGAGGTCTGTTGACAAAGAGGGACGACACTGACCGGAGCAACAAGGAGATAGTTCAGTACATCAAGCAGAAATTAGAAGATAATCTTCCTGCAGAGAGATCCATCAATCTGTTCTACTGTCTGAATGAACTGAACGACCAAACTCTGGTGAACGAGATTCAGACCCACCTTAGCAAAGGAAGTCTCTCATCTGGTGACCTTTCACCTGCCCAGTGGTCTGCTTTAGTCTTTGTGTTGTTGACATCAGAGGAAGAGCTGGAGGAGTTTGAGCTTCAGAAATTCAAGAAATCAGACGAGTGTCTCATTAGATTATTGGCAGTCATTAAAGCCTCCAGAAGAACTCTGTAAGTCTTTTATATATTTTGTCCTGTTTAGCTCTCATCTGAAAAATGCATGCATCTCAATAGTTATTCCCCATCATAAACATGAAGCTATACCTGTGTGTGTGTGTGTGTGTGTGTGTGTGTGTGTGTGTGTGTGTGTGTGTGTGTGTGTGTGTGCGTGCGTGCGTGTGTGTGTGTGGAGACAGTTTATCACAATTTAAGACAAAATATTAAATATCTTGTAAAAATGTTTGCATGATTGTTTTGTATCATATGATACACCAGACTTGTATGACTTGTTATACAGAATATTATATTATCACATACTCATACTTGAGGTAGAAAAAAAAGGCATATTTTATTCATATACCCAAACTGGGGGGAAATAATGTAATTTGGTACAGAATAGATGTTATTTATATTTCCAAAACGTAATATGAAATTTTGAAAGGTTATAGATAAAACATTGAGATTTTTATAAAACAGGCTACTAAAATAAAATACCTACATCTCACCACATCATATACTAGTTGTCCCTCAGTTTCTCCCAGTAATTATATATTTAAATGCTTATTTCTATGAGTAATTCTGTAGCTTAAAGGGTTAGTTCGGTATTTTACACTTAAAGCCCTATTTTACGTCTCGGTTACGTATGTAACCCTCGTTCCCTGAGTAGGGAACGGAGACGTTACGTCAGAAGTGACGGAGATTGGGGGATTTCGCATAGAAAGCCAATCCTCTTCGAGTATTTAAACACGAGCCAATGGCATGCAATGCCTTGGGGCTGCGGAAATTTGCATAGCGTACTCCGCCCTACTCCGTGAGTATAAAAGGAGGAAGTGAACGCAACCGCAGTATGTCTTCGCTGAGGAGCCAAGACTGAACTCGGCATCTACCCAGCGATACAGCAGAAGTGGCAGGGAGACGTAACGTCTCCGTTCCCTACTCAGGGAACGAGGGTTACATACGTAACCGAGACGTTCCCTTTCGTAGTCACTTCGAGTTACGTCAGAAGTGACGGAGATTGGGGGTCTGTGCCATCACGCCATCTTCAAGCTGTCTTCCAGTGCCCTGCGAAAGTCTGGACCCCCGAGCCTTACCTCTTTTTTTTTTTTTTTTTTTTTTGGGGATCCGACTTTGACACAGGATTACCAAGGTACACTGGGAAACATATCCCGGAAGGGACATGCTACCAGCTGCCTACCGAAGGGAGGACTTACGAATACACATATGGCCACATAGGAACACATATGGAACACTGGAGTACCAACCGCAGGTGGCTACAATTTCAACTCCAGGGGTGGCAGATGGCTTGCCAAGGGAAGACACATGCTCGGAGAGGCTTACAGTGGATAATACACATGAGACGGTTACCATGGGGAACCGTGCGCATGGAGGCACCTAGCCAGCATCCAGAGCAACAGCAGTGGTGCCCGCATCGTCGGTGCTGGAGGACTCAAGACTTCAATGGAAGAACTGAGGAATATCGCACTTATCCAGTCCGGGGAGTGGAGTGGCGAGCAAGCGAAGACACCTAAGCGGATCCAGAACTGGCCGAAACGAGTACGTGAAAGGATACCGGCTCAATTCGCAGATTATAGAATCTGGCGAAGGTGTTGGGTGTCGCCCAGCCTGCAGCTCTGCAGATGTCTGTTAGCGAGGCGCCGTGCGCTAAAGCCCAAGAGGAGGCTACACTCCGAGTGGAATGGGCCGTCACACCAAGGGGGCACGGAAGGCCTTGCTGCTGGTAAGACAAAGCAATGGCATCCACTATCCAGTGGGACAGCCGTTGCTTTGAGAGAGCCCTTCCCTTCTGGCTCCCCCCATGACAGACAAAGAGCTGGTCTGAGGTCCTGAACACTGCGTTCTGTCGACATAGGTGCGGAGAGCACGTACCGGACAGAGCAGTGCCAAGGCTGGGTCTGCCTCCTCCAGGGGCAGCGCTTGCAGGTTCACCACCAGGTCCCGGAGGGGAGTGGTAGGAACCTTGGGCATATATCCAGGCCGGGGTCTCAGGAATACGTGAGAGTAAGCCGGCCCGAACTCCAGGCACACTTCGTCAACAGAGAGAGCGTGCAGGTCCCTTACTCTCCTGATGGAGACCAATGCAATCAGGAGTGCTGTCACATAGGACAGGGCAAAAACTCTACCGACTGCAAAGGCTCCAGGGGAGGCCTCTGCAGAGCACCCAGGTCTACTGAGAGGTCCCCAGAGGGCAGGAGGGAAGGGAGGCGGATTTAGCCCCCTCACTCCCCTCAGGACCTGATGACCAGGTCATGCTTCCCAAAGACTTACCTTTCACTGCATCATGAGACGCGGCAATGGCCGCGACATAAATCCAAAGGGTGGAGGGCGACAGCCTACGCTCCAACCCCTCTTGCAGGAAGGAAGCACGACTCCGATCGAACATCTCCGGGGGTCTTCTCAGCGAGAAGAACACCAATTGACGAAGAGGTTCCACTTCAACGCATAAGGTGTCTCGTGGACGACGCTCTTGCGGAAGTGATGGTTGCCGCCACCGCAGGTGGCAGCGAACTCAAACCTGCCTCGTCCCGTCCTGGAGCCACACGTGCAGCCTCCAAGATCGGGACGAGGGTGCCACAGAGTGCCCCGTCTCCGAGAGAATAGTCTCAGAGGAATAGGCCAAGGAGGTGCTGTCGCGAGGAGCATGAGTTCGTAGAACCACGTCTTGGTGGGCCCGAAGGGGGCTACCAGCAAGACCTGCTCCTCGTCCTCCTTGAACTTGCACAACACCCGTGCAAGGAGGCTCACTGGGGGAACGCACACTTGCGTGGGCCCCGTGGTCAGCTGTGCGCCAGCGCATCCGAGCCGAGAGAGCCGCGGGTCAGAATTAAAACTGGGCGCAGTGGGTCGAGTCCTGAGAGGCGAACAGGTCTATCTGTGCCTCCCCGAACTGGTCCCAGATCAGCTGGACCGACTGGGGATGGAGTCGCCACTCGCCGGAGATGAAACGGACCCGTGACAGCTCGTCGGCTGCCAGGTTCCGGTCTCCAGGAATGTACACTGCACGAAGGGACCTCAGGTGCTTCTGACTCCATATCAAGAGGTGGCGGGCGAGCTGCGACAACCGGCGCGAGCGTAGACCCCCCTGGTGGTTGATGTACGCTACTGCCGAAGTGTTGTCTGAGCGGACAAGCACATGCCGGCCCTTGAGCAACGCTCGGAAGCGGTGCAGGGCGAGCCGTACTGCCAGTAGCTCGAGGCAATTGCTGTGCATGAGGCGCTGGGCTCCTGTCCAGGAACCGGCGGCTGCATGCCCATTGCACATGGCACCCCAACCCGTGGTAGGCGCATCCGTGGAGACAACGAGATGCCTGGAAACTCGCTGAATAGGGACACCGGTCCGTAAGAAGCTGAGGTTCGACCACGGGAAGAAGGTTCGGCGGCACGCTGGAGTCACTGGAACTCGGAGCGAGCCGCGATGCCATGTCCACCTCGGGACTCGATCGCGAAGCCACAGCTGAAGCGGTCTCATATGAAGCAAACCGAGCGGCGTTACCGCGGCCACGGATGCCATATGCCCCAGGAGCCTCTGAATAGTTTCAGTGGAACCGCACTCTAGCCCTCGAACAGTCGAAGACAAGTCAGCAGTGAGTGCGCGCGCTCGTTCGTGAGCTGCGCGGACATGGCGACCGAGTCTATCTCCATACCGAGCAAAGAGATCCTCTGCACGGGGCAAAGTTTGCTCTTTTCCCGGTTGACCCGAAGGCCCAGACGGGCTAGGTGCCGTAGCACCAGGTCTCTGTGTTCGCAAACCTGAGCTCGAGAGTGAGCTAGTATCAGCCAGTCGTCGAGAAAAATTCAGGATGCGAACCCCGTGCTCGCGAAGGGGAACAAGGGCTGCCTCGACGGTCTTCGTGAAGACGCGAGGGGACAGAGCTAACCCGAATGGGAGAAACCGTGTACTGATATGCCTGGCCCTTGAAAGCAAACCGAAGAAGCGGTCTGCGTTGAGGCAAAATGGAGGCAAGAAAGTACGCGTCCTTCAGGTCGAACGCTGCAGACCAATCCTGAAACCGAACACATTCGAGAATGCGTTTGGCTGAGAGCATTTTGAACGGTAGTCGATGGAGAGAACGGTTCAAAATGCGCAGGTCCAGGATCGGTCGTAACCCACCGGTTTTCCTGGGGACAATGAAGTAGGGGCTGTAAAACCCGGACCTCACCTCGGCTGGAGGGACCGTCTCGATTGCACCCTTCGCCAGCAGGGTCGCAACCTCCGCTCTCAAGACTGGGGCATTGCCACCGAACATCGTGGAGCGAACTCCCCTGAAGCGGGGAGGAGATCGTGCGAACTGAATCGCATAGCCGAATCTGATCGTTCTGATGACCCAGCGGGATACCCCGGGAGGCTCTAGCCAGGCTTCCAGGAAGTGAACCAACGGGGTCATTCGAACCACAGACGTCCCCCCGGAGGGGCAGCAGGGCGGGTCGACTGGCACGCGTGCAGGAGTTACCCCGCTCGGATGCGTCGAAGCCCGCTCCCCGACAGAAGAGACCAGGGAAGGCGGAGCGTTCCACGGGGGTCTGTTCTGCCGGGGGTCTGGCGATAGAGGGGGAAGGGATTGGCGTAGCCCGGGGACGACACTCGCACCCTTCCGCGCCCTCAGAGACAGAGAGGAATGTGTGGGCTGACGCACTGGAACGTCGAGCGCACTCATTCCAGTCTGTGGGCTCAGTGATGATGTCAAGTCTTCCTTAACCAACTCGGGGCGCTGCCCACCCGTGGGCGAGCAGCGGGAGCTGAAAACGAAAGATTTCCCCCCGGCCCTCCACCGGGGGCAGGAGGGGCCTGCTCCCGCCTCCTGGGGAAAAACTCAACTCCATCACTGAGCAGCCCGTATCAGGATCGTCGCTTACCTGGCGTTTAGCGGGGTGTGCGGCCTGAGGGGGCTGTGACGCCTGCCGGCGGCCTCCTCCACGCCGTGGCCCGGATGAAGGCTGCTGCTGGGGCGGGGCGGGAGGGAGGGGAGCCGCGGGGGGGCGTCCTCGGCGGCGAGCAGCGGGAGGCATCTGTGCCGACGACTGGGTGGAGGCAGCAGCTGGTCGTCGGGGCAGAATATGTTTGATTGCCTCCGTCTGCTCCTGGGCAGTGGAGACTGCTGGGCAAGAGTTCTCGACTGCACCGCCAAAAAGGCCAACCTGGGAGAGAGGGGCGTCGAGCAGACGAATCCGCTCAGCGCTCCGAGTCCCGCCAGGTTGACGCTCCTGGACCACACTAGTGGCCATCACCTGACCAACGGCGCGAGCGGCCACTTTCGTTGCCCTTTTGGAGAGCAAGGTCAGTGGCGGACCGCAAATCTTCGAATGCCGTTGGGTCAGTCCCGCCCTCGAGCATATCTCTGAGCATCTGCGCTTGCACAGTGCTCATCGCATGCAAAGCGGAGGCCGCCCGTCCCGCCGCTCTACAGGAACGCGCCGCCATGGCAGACGAGAACCTACAGGCTTTGGATGGGTGCCTAGGAGGACCACGGAGGAGGCGCTCCGCGGACACAGCTGTATCGCACAGAGCGCTCCAGCGGGGGCATCCCAGTGCACCCACGGGCGGCCCCCCCATCGAGGGGGGAAAGGCGGGGGAGAGATCGCGCTCTCGAGTGGACAGAGGAGTCCCCCAAGAGCGCGATAACTCCGCATGCAGCTCGGGGAAAAAAGGCAATGGAGTTGGCCGTGGCCTCGCGGCGGCAGCTTTGTCCAAAAACCAATTATCCCTCCGTGAGAGATCGGGGGAGAATGGAGGATGCCACTCTAACCCAATACTCCCAGCGGCTCGAGACAGCATGCCGTCAGCTCGGGATCCGACACGGCAGCGCTGGCTCTCCCGAAGGGGGCAGCGCAGCCGCATCCTCATCTCCCGAGGACTGTAGCCCGCCTAGTGATGCTGCGATCGACATCACATCATCATCTGGAGCGCTGCTCGAAGCAGCCGGTACCACTGAAGAGGCAGCCGACTGAATCGAACTAACGCTCGCTGGCTCACGCACTGAGGCGGGAGGTGTGGCCCGAGAAATCGTCGGCTTTATGCCACACCGTCACCGTTAATTCGCCGGGTCCCCAGACGACGGGCCCCCTTTCGTGAAGGAAGCCGATCGAGTAAGGGGGACCGGGGCTCTCACTCTAGTGAGATTTTTTTTTTTTTTTTTTTATATTATATATATATATTTTTTTTTTTTTTTAACCTCAGTGTGGAGATGGTCATGTCCCCATAGCAGGAACATGAGCCATCCACGAACGCTGCTGCTGTATGCTGAATGCCCAGGCATACAGAGCAGCGATCGCGACCATCAGATGACGACAGAAATCGACCGCACCCAGAAGAACACGGGCGAACCGTCTTTAAAAAGACGTGCCGCGTGTAGCTCTTTCACAGAGAGGAGGAAATTCACTCTTTCAGCGCTGAAGCGACCAGGGAGAAGCGCAAAGTCTGGCAGACCACTGCACAGATCGCAGGCAATGCAGAAACTCGCTGGGTACCGCCATCACACCAACACTGAAGAGGACGCTCGTCTCGAAGAGTCTTGTAATAGCTTTCAGGAGTGAAGAGGTTCTCTTGGCTCCGAAGCGAAAACATACTGCGGTTGCGTTCACTTCCTCCTTTTATACTCACGGAGTAGGGCGGAGTACGCTATGCAAATTTCCGCAGCCCCAAGGCATTGCATGCCATTGGCTCGTGTTTAAATACTCGAAGAGGATTGGCTTTCTATGCGAAATCCCCCAATCTCCGTCACTTCTGACGTAACTCGAAGTGACTACGAAAGGGAAAGATCGTTTCTGATGAAATAGAACGGTTAAGATTGAAATTTGGACAAAAGCTGCTGTGTCGAGAATTTTAGGTTTGTGTGTTAGCACCCTCCACCTACACAATGGTTGTCTATGTACACTGGAACAATCATTCATAAAACGCATTAAACTTTAGTTTACTAAGACGTGAAACTCACCGAGGGATCTGGGGTGTTCACTGATATTCTCACACAAAAATCGCTGCAAAAGAGGCTTTCCAACAGGTTTTATTGTAGTTTTTGCAAAAACAGTATTGCAGTAGACATACAATTTAAAAGAAAAGAAACACAACAAATTAAATGTATATTGGGTAACACTTTAAAATAATGGTCAGTAGTTAACAAGGAGCTATGCAGGAAGTAATAGGTAGTACTGCATTAACACCGAAGTTAATACTATTAACTAATATGGAAGCAATATTAACTAATCATTAAGTAATAGGTAATTTAGTACAAAGGTAGTTCCTTGGTAGGTATTTGATTGTTACTAAAGAAATATATCCTCATTGAGAACTACTTGTGAACTAAGAAATAATAACCAATTAATTACTAATCACAAAAGTAACATGTCTAAAAAGTGAACAATTGTGGGGGTTTTACTCTTAACATGGTCATAACATTTCAGAAGCACGTGCCTCAAATGGGTTCTTTGTGGAAACCAGTTTATGAAGTTTATATATCCCCCCAAATACATTAGCTAGGTTGAGATTGTGACCACTACTCTTGCCAGGATGGACGCATGTTCTCTGTTTATTTAAAACTTAAACATAAAATAATCCTAATAAAGACAGTTTTTAAAAATAAATCTTAAATAATTAGGAAGTGATGCTACACTCTCATGATTGGATTAGTTCACTATTATGAGCTCTATTGAATGTCAGTCACATATATCTCAGACTCCAAAAACCTATAACTTTATGTTACAGTAGCTGCCTGAGGAGGACTTCTCTTTAGCACATGAATATAAACATTGATGTTCACTTGTCAAAAACAATTAGCATCTTTAATGAAGAAATTGGCTGCATTTATGTTACGATAAGCGCAAAAACACATCTTCCAGATTACAGTGTTTGTTAGAATATTAGTGCCTCACCGAACCTGTACAGTAGCCTATGTGTCAAATATAAAATTAAATTACTTGTATCATTTGTGAAAAACATGTTAACTCCTCAATAACTACTTAAGCGTTACCTTGTCATCCCGCAGGAACTACTAGTGATGTGGCCCATTATTTTAAAGTGAAAAACATGTAAACTCCTAACTAACTAAAAGCGTTACCTTGTCATCCCGCAATGTTTTCACAAGGTAACGCTTGTAGTTAGTTAGGAGTTAACATGTTTTTCACTTTAAAATAATGGGCCACATCACTAGTAGTTCCTGTGGGATGACAAGGTAACGCTTAAGTAGTTATTGAGGAGTTAACATGTTTTTCACAAATGATACAAGTAATTTAATTTTATATTTGACACATGAAGAGTTCAGATGCAAAAGCCTCTAAATGCCATTTGAAATTTTCTTCTTTAATGATGAATTTTTAATTTTTATCAAACTTGTACATTTAAGTTCAGTAATTTCACTTAAATAACAATTAATAGGTAATTATCATTGCCATTTAAGTGAAATTACTGAACTTAAATATACAAGTTTGATAAAAATCATCATTAAAGAAGAAAATTTCAAATGGCATTTAGAGGCTTTTGCATCTGAACTCTTCACATACTGTACAGGTTCTGTGAGGTACTAATATTCTAACAAACACTGTAATTGTCACGGATCTGTGCAGGCAGAAGGACAGGCTGAGTCCAGGTTCAAATGAAGACAATATATATTTAATTCCGAATACAGGCAGGAAGACGGGGTACACAGAGTAACATCGAACATTGACCGACAAAACAGAATGAAACAGAGGGAACTAAATACACAGAGGAATCAGACATAATGAGGTGAAGACAGGTGAAACAGATGAACAGGACGCTGAACGGGAGGCTGATGAGGGAGTGAGTTCAGGTGTGCAGACGAGAGGATCATGGGAAGTGTAGTGAAGGAGACGCAGACGGGATGGTGCAGACGCAGACTGTGACAGAACTCCCCCCTCCCGGGAGGCGTGACCTCACGCCGCAGAACAGAGGAAGGAGGGGGGGCGAACTGGGGGCTGAGCGGGGCGTGGCCAGGGCGGAGCAGGCTGAGGGCGTGGCGGAGCAGGCTGAAGGTGTGGCCAGGGCGGAGCAGGCTGAGGGCGTGGCCAGGGTGGAGCAGGCTGAGGGCGTGGCCAGGGCGGAGCAGGCTGAGGGCGTGGCCAGGGCGGAGTAGGCTGAGGGCGTGGCCAGGGCGGAGCAGGCTGAGGGCGAGACCAGGGCGGAGCAGGCTGAGGGTGAGACCAGGGCGGAGCAGATGGAAGAGGAGACCAGGGTGCAGCTGAGGGACAGACGACGTTGGGTGCTGAGGAGGGACCGAGGGACCATGGTGACACCGTAGGCTCTGGTGACTGAAGTGACGACAGGGGCACAGAGGGACACGGTGAGGTCAGAGGGCGTGAGGGCTGACGGGTGACTGGAGGGAGTGAGGAGTCCAACTGAACCGGAGGGGTGACAAAACGGGGCGGAGCCAAAGGAAGGAAGTCCATAGGTGAGGGGAGGATGACGAGGGAGTGAAGGGAATCCGGAGGACCGAGGGAGCCTGGCCGAGCTGGTGGACTGAGGGGCCATGGAGGAGCTGAGGGAGGTAGGAGCCACGGGGAAGCCAATGGGACCGGGGGCCCAGGAAGTGTCCATGTGGAGGAGGTGGGAGGCGAAAACCGGGGATCCCATGACCAGGCTGGGTCAGGGGAGCTGGCAGACGGAAGGGCTGACGGCTGCGTGACGGGAGGAGGTGGGAGAGGGAGGCTGGGTGGGATCCTGGTCTCGGGCTCTGGCTGGACGGTCTCGGGCTCTGGCTGGACGGTCTCGGGCTCAGGCTGGACGGTCTCGGGCTCAGGCTGGACGGTCTCGGGCGCTGGCTGGACGGTCTCGGGCGCTGGCTGGACGGTCTCGGGCGCTGGCTGGACGGTCTCGGGCACTGGCTGGACGGTCTCTGGCGCTGGCTGGACGGTCTCTGGCGCTGGCTGGACGGTCTCTGGCGCTGGCTGGACGGTCTCTGGGGCTGGCTGGACGGTCTCTGGCGCAGGCTGGACGGTCTCTGGGGCTGGCTGGACGGTCTCTGGCGCAGGCTGGACGGTCTCTGGCGCAGGCTGGACGGTCTCTGGGGCAGGGTGGACGGTCTCTGGGGCTGGCTGGACGGTTTCTGGCGCTGGCTGGACGGTCTCTCGTAGGGCTGGGCGATAAATCGAATATGTACGATGTATCGTTATATTTTTTGAAACGATATGGAATGAGGCAATACCGTTTATATCGATACAGTAGTTTGATATGAGCACATCTGAAAAATAGCGGAGGTTGCAGTGTGAGCTGCTGCAGTGAAAGTAGCTAGGCTACGTAGTACAATTTGTCCTAAACATGACACAAGCTTATATTAATTGCGTCAAAATCACTTTGATATAGTTATAGTTATTTGGCCAGACAGCTTGCCGCCCTGTCAAATGCTCTGACAGACACTGTTGCTGACTGACAGATATAGGCTACTTGCGCTGTTTAATGCGTTTGAGATGTGGTGCTTTCCTCAGTGCTCAACTTACATTTCACATGTATATTCTCCATCTGTAAATGTTAGAAAGTAAAGCAAATATGTCCATTTCACAACAAATATGTCCATGTCAGAAGAGGACGAGCTTCTGCAAGTGAATCTCCGCTAAAATTCATGCTTCCTTGAACGAGCGCCGGCGCGCGCATGCGCGTGAATAGTACTACGTAGTACGCAATAATTCTGACTAAAATAAACATATTGCTAAAATATTTGTTGTTGGAGAAAATAAATGTGCCATATGTGGAATTTTAAACCTACAAGTATATATTTTTAATGAAAGTGAAAGTGATTATAATGGGGTAATCAAATGCAGGCTAATATAATTAGTTTGTGCTTTTGTTTTTATTTTCATTTTTAGTTTAGCTTTTAGTCAATATAAAAACAAAAGCTTTTTGCACATAATATATTGCATAGCCTATATTATATTTGTTTCCATATCCTTCAATATCAACATTGTTTGTAGGATATCATTGGGCCGAATGTGAATATACTGTATATATATATATATATATATATATATATATATATATATATATATATATATATATATATTTTTTTTTTTTTTTTAATATAAAGATTTTCTTTATCTAAATAGAAAACGTAGAAAGTACCGAGATATATATCGTATATCGCCATTTGACCAAAAAATATCGAGATATGATTTTTTGGCCATATCGCCCAGCCCTAGTCTCTCGCGCTGGCTGGACGGTCTCTCGCGCTGGCTGGACGGTCTCTGGCGCAGGCTGGACGGTCTCTGGCGTTGGATTGGGGCTGGTGCCGTCGTCCACGGTGAAAGAAGATCCACATGACACCAGCACCCACTCCACATAGGCCACGAAGTTCCCTCGAGGCCCATCTCCGGGCAGGCGTGCCTGGGTTTCAGCGTTTAGGCCTGCCCGGAAGAACACACAGAGGCTTGTGTCATCAAAATGAACATGAGGCACCAAGTCCAAATACCTCTGTGTGTGGGCCTCGAGGGATTGATCCTCCTGCTCCAGGAGGAGTAGTTGTACGGCTGCAAATTCCATTTTTTTTTTTTTTTTTTTTTGGGTCGGTCAATCTGTCACGGATCTGTGCAGGCAGAAGGACAGGCTGAGTCCAGGTTCAAATGAAGACAATATATATTTAATTCCGAATACAGGCAGGAAGACGGGGTACACAGAGTAACATCGAACATTGACCGACAAAACAGAATGAAACAGAGGGAACTAAATACACAGAGGAATCAGACATAATGAGGTGAAGACAGGTGAAACAGATGAACAGGACGCTGAACGGGAGGCTGATGAGGGAGTGAGTTCAGGTGTGCAGACGAGAGGATCATGGGAAGTGTAGTGAAGGAGACGCAGACGGGATGGTGCAGACGCAGACTGTGACAGTAATCTGGAAGATGTGTTTTTGCGCTTATCGTAACATAAATGCAGCCAATTTCTTCATTAAAGATGCTAATTGTTTTTGACAAGTGAACATCAATGTTTATATTCATGTGCTAAAGAGAAGTCCTCCTCAGGCAGCTACTGTAACATAAAGTTATAGGTTTTTGGAGTCTGAGATATATGTGACTGACATTCAATAGAGCTCATAATAGTGAACTAATCCAATCATGAGAGTGTCAGCAACACTTCCTAATTATTTAAGATTTATTTTTAAAAACTGTCTTTATTAGGATTATTTTATGTTTAAGTTTTAAATAAACAGAGAACATGCGTCCATCCTGGCAAGAGTAGTGGTCACAATCTCAACCTAGCTAATGTATTTGGGGGGATGTATAAACTTCATAAACTGGTTTCCACAAAGAACCCATTTGAGGCACATGCTTCTGAAATGTTATGACCATGTTAAGAGTAAAACCCCCACAATTGTTCACTTTTTAGACATGTTACTTTTGTGATTAGTAATTGGTTATTATTTCTTAGTTCACAAGTAGTTCTCAATGAGGATATATTTCTTTAGTAACAATCAAATACCTACCAAGGAACTACCTTTGTACTAAATTACCTATTACTTAATGATTAGTTAATATTGCTGTAACGAGGCCCGAGACATGTTTGAATCCATATGCAGCTTTATTGAAGGTAAGTCAGACAGGCAAGGGTCAGAGATCGGCAAAGCAGGGTTATCACAGGACAGGCTCAGAGAATGGTCGAATAACAGGCAGAGAGTCAGGACAGCAATAATCCAAAACAATCCGGGTCGGGGAAGGCAGCAGACTAACGAGAGTGGCAGAACAGATCAAGGTCGGTACACAGGACAGGCAGGCAAGGGAAAAACGCTCAGTCATTACAGCCGTGGCAATGCAATACTTCGCACTGAATGAATGTATGAGTGTGGCTTAAATAGGAAGTCCGATATGATACAGGTGTGTGTGTAATCAGTCCCAGGAGTGGTGCATTATGGAGAATGGAGTCCTGCTAGGATTAGTACTCTGGTGACAGTTCCCTCTGCTGGTTGAGAGGAGGCGGAACGGGAGCCTGCTCCGTAACAGAGCCCCCCTCCTGCGAGCAGCTCCTGAGGCGAGAAGGTTGACGACGCCGGGGTCTTCCACGAGGTCGAGGGGCCGGTTTCTCCGGGTAGTTGCGGTGGAATTCCTCTGTGAGCGATGGGTCCAGAATATCACTGGCGTTGATCCAAGATTGTTCCTCCGGACCATACCCCTCCCAGTCCACCAGATACTGTAGAACATTACCCCGGCGCCTGGAGTCCAGCACTTCGTGCACACGGTACGCCTCCTCGCCGTTGATCAGGAGCGGTGCAGGATCTGGGGCTGTGACTCCCGATTCCGACACTCCCCTCGGACCCACAGCAGGTTTCAGGAGGGATACATGGAAAGTAGGAGAGATGCGGTAATCAGCAGGTAAATCCAGGCGAAAAGACACAGGGGTAACTTGTTTCACTATTTGAAAAGGACCAACATACCTGGGACTGAGTTTACGGCAGGGAAGTCGGAGTCTCAGATCTCTAGTGGAGAGCCACACCCATTGACCAGCGCTGTAGTGAGGGCTAGGGTGCCGACGACGATTGGCCTGTAGTTCTTGTCTTCGGACAGCATGAAGAAGATGTGTATGGGCCTGATTCCAGATCATCTCACTTTTTCGTAGCCATTCTGTTACAGAAGGTAGTTCTGTCGGTTCTCCGGACCAGGGAAACAGGGGAGGTTGGAAGCCGAGTATACACTTGAAAGGAGTTAGTCCTGTAGCTGGTTTGACCAATGAATTCTGCGCATATTCTGCCCAAAACAAGTATCTGCTCCATTCTGTTTGTTCCTTTTGACAATAAGTCCTTAAAAAGCGTGTGATTTCTTGATTTAGTCATTCAGTCTGACCGTTGGATTGAGGATGGTATCCTGAGGTTAAGCTGATGTTTAGGTTTAAATTTTTAAAGAACGCACTCCAAACCCTTGAAGTGAACTGGGGGCCTCGATCGGAGACAATGTCTTCAGGTAGACCGTAAAAGCGAAAGACTTGATTGCAGAGAATTTCAGCAGTTTCAAAGGCGGTGGGGAGTTTGGGTAGGGGTATGAGTCGGCAAGCCTTGGAGAACCTGTCAATTATGGTAAGGATGGTGGTGTGTCCCTGAGATTTGGGTAGATCGGTGATGAAGTCGATTGCGATATGAGACCAGGGGCGTTGGGGTGTGGGGAGTGGTGTTAATAGGCCTGCAGGTAGCTGTCTGGGTGTTTTGGACATGTTACAGTTGACACAGTTCTTCACATGTTTAGTGGTATCAGATGCTAGGGTTGGCCACCAAAAGCAGTTTTGGAGGAGCTGGATAGTTGCTGTGATTCCTGGGTGTCCGGAGCTGGGAGTTGAATGAACGTGATCGACGAGTCTGATTCTGAGAGATTCCGGGACGTATAGTCGGTTGTCTGGACATGCGGATGGGATCTGAGTGTGACTGTTAACCTGTTGAATTTCTGTGATGATATCCCATTGGACGGGAGCCACCAGTAGATTGGGTTGGATGATGTTTTCTGAAGCAGGACTCTGAATGGTACCTTCAGCTTGACGGGAAAGTGCATCAGCCTTGATATTTTTGGACCCTGGGCGAAATGTGACAGTAAACTGGAAACGGGTGAAGAATAACGCCCATCTTGCTTGGCGAGGGTTGAGACGTTTAGCCGACTGTAAATACTCTAGATTCTTGTGATCCGTGAAAATGATGAAGGGCTGACTTGCTCCCTCCAGCCAATGTCGCCATTCCTCTAGTGCAAGTTTCATAGCCAGTAGTTCTCTGTTCCCCACATCATAATTTTGCTCAGCCGATGAAAGTTTGCGGGAGAAAAAGGCGCATGGATACATTTTTTCAGCATTGCCTTGTCGTTGCGACAACACTGCTCCTACACCAGTGCTGGACGCATCCACCTCCACAATGAATTGTTTCTCGGGATCTGGATGATGGAGGATGGGTGCTGACGTAAATCGAGATTTCAGTTCTTTAAAAGCCTGTTCTGCCTCGCTTGACCATTTCAATTTGGATGATGGGCGTTTGGTCATAGCCGTGAGAGGAGCAGCGATGATGCTGAAATTGCGGATAAATCTTCGGTAGAAGTTGGCAAATCCTAGAAAACGTTGTAGTTCCTTTAGAGTCTGTGGTAATGGCCATTCCAGGACCCCCTTTACTTTTCCTTCGTCCATGGCGACCCCCTCATGACTGATAATATAACCCAGGAATGACGTGCTTGTCTGATGAAATTCACATTTCTCAGCTTTGGCAAAGAGTTGATGCTGGATGAGTCGTTCGAGAACTAATCTGACCTGTTGAACGTGTTCCTCCATGGAATTCGAGTAAATCAGAATGTCGTCTATGTAGACTATCACCCACTTGTCCAGCATGTCTCGAAAAATATCATTCATGAAAGATTGAAACACAGACGGACTGTTGGATAATCCGAACGGCATGACGAGGTACTCATAGTGCCCACTAGTGGTAGAAAATGCCGTTTTCCACTCATCCCCCTCTCGGATACGGATTAGATTATAAGCATTGCGTAGATCCAGTTTGGTGAAGAATTTGGCCTGCCGAAGTTGTTCGAGAGCTGCTGGCACTAGGGGGAGAGGATAACGGAATTTTACAGTGATATCATTAAGAGCCCGGTAATCGATGCAGGGTCGTAAACCTCCGTCCTTTTTCTTAACAAAGAAGAATCCGGCAGCAGCGGGAGAGGTAGAAGGACGAATGAAGCCCTTAGCGAGTTCCTCCTGAATATAGGTTCTCATAGCTTCAGATTCGGGTTGTGATAACGGGAATACTCGGCCTCGGGGTGGAGTGGAACCCGGGATGAGATCGATAGCACAGTCAGTGGAGCGGTGTTCGGGAAGTTGGGAAGCCCTCTTCTTGCTGAATGCCTCCCTGAGATCAGCATAAACGACGGGTATCTCTGTTTCCTCAATATTTATTGTTTCTGGATCTGTCTTGGACACCGGGCTTGAATTTTCTCGGGGTAAATCAATTTCACAAGCATTTCGAGACTCGTTATCTGCTGCGTGAGAAGGGGCGCGGATTACCGGGGTTAGACAGCGATCGTGACATGAAGGATTCCATTGTATGATTTGCCCCTCTGTAGAGGAATAGAGTTTTTAATGTGCTCTCTACCCAGTTGGTTTGCGCTGCGAGGGTGCGGAAGGCGAGAGCATAATCCGCTGCGGATCTATTGCCTTGAGAGAGAGTCAATAACTGTTCACCGGCATCCCCCTGCTCTGATGTATGTTCGAAGACTTGACGGAATTGTTGAACGAACTCACTGAACGAAGTGAACGAAGAACTGGTACTATTCCACACCGCTGTCGCCCATTCCAGTGCCCGTCCGGTAAGCAGGGAGCAAACAAATGCGATTCGACTGGAATCCGTACTGTACAGTGATGGTTGTTGTTCTACGAAGAGGGTGCATTGGAGAAGAAAACCTTTACATTTAGTCGGGTTACCGTCGAATTTGTTCGGAAACGCCAGTCTCGGGGCTAAGGAAGTAGTGGGGTTCACTGGTGGATTCTCTGCAGGAGGATTAACAGGTGCAGCAGGCGGATTAGCGATGGCGGATCGCAGCTCTTGCAAACCTTGGACCAGCTTCTCCGTGAGAGTCGTCAGGTGGCTGAGTTGCTGATGATGAAGATCCAAGCGTGAGGCTTGGGACGTGAGCTCGGATGAGATCTGTAAGACCGCTGCTGGATTCGTGGTCGGCGAAGTATTCTGTAACGA
The DNA here is from genome assembly GCF_988280905.1 of Pimephales promelas. Classification (NCBI taxonomy): domain Eukaryota; kingdom Metazoa; phylum Chordata; class Actinopteri; order Cypriniformes; family Leuciscidae; genus Pimephales; species Pimephales promelas. The sequence continues at coordinate 37,716,143 of NC_142770.1, read as the reverse complement.
GGCCCGAGACATGTTTGAATCCATATGCAGCTTTATTGAAGGTAAGTCAGACAGGCAAGGGTCAGAGATCGGCAAAGCAGGGTTATCACAGGACAGGCTCAGAGAATGGTCGAATAACAGGCAGAGAGTCAGGACAGGCAGCAAACAACAATAATCCAAAACAATCCGGGTCGGGGCAGGCAGCAGGCTAACGAGAGTGGCAGAACAGATCAAGGTCGGTACACAGGACAGGCAGGCAAGGGAAAACCGCTCAGTCATTACAGCCGTGGCAATGCAATACTTCGCACTGAATGAATGTATGAGTGTGGCTTAAATAGGAAGTCCGATATGATACAGGTGTGTGTGTAATCAGTCCCAGGAGTGGTGCATTATGGAGAATGGAGTTCTGCTAGGATTAGTACTCTGGTGACAGTTCCCTCTGCTGGTTGAGAGGAGGCGGAACGGGAGCCTGCTCCGTAACAATTGCTTCCATATTAGTTAAGAGTATTAACTTCGGTGTTAATGCAGTACTACCTATTACTTCCTGCATAGCTACTTGTTAACTACTGACCATTATTTTAAAGTGTTACCGTATTTTGCTATTACATTATATCTTCATACAAAAATAAAAACTTTTGCAACTAAAAAGTGCAAAATGCCAAGCTTTGGCCAGCTTTCAAATACATTGAATTTAAGTTTAAAATAAAACTTAAATAAACAGCTTTTATATTTAGCTTTAAAGTGCTATAGTCAGATCAAACAATCAATCATGCTAAATGAAGAACTTAACCACCAGTCAACCTGGTACTTCATACTCTTGTGGTGTGCGCACAGTCTTCACTCGGACGCACTCTTCAATCTATCGCCGATGAAATCACAAAATAAAATGCACATAAATGTGTCCCTGCTTGATATAGACTGTAACCACTGATGAACATATTCGGTTTCGATGAGAGAGAGGAAAAAACTATGTAAAGACTCTGGTCGGGTCTGATAAAGGGGAAATTTGCATATCATAATTAATAATTGATAATTAATAATTATTCATACAGATTTGGATCAGACCGGTCTTACATATTAATTTATTAATTTTACCCATGTGCATACATGTGCATCCCCGCAATCAACCACAAATTAATTGTTATTAATTGCAAGGACCACATTTTACAAGACAGGCAAAATCAATTAGCTCAATTAAGTTATAGAGCTTGTGAAAACAAATTCTGTGGCCACTAGAATCTGCCTTCCCTGCTCTATAAACAAATACCCTCTTAGGTATTTGTAGTTCTGTAAAGCGTATAGCTTATTAAATTCACATTTCATTGACCCGTATTATGAGCAAGACAATCAGTCAAGGTAAGCATATTTTGTATTTAATAAAGTTACTACTTGAGCATTTACTACGTTACAAACAATGATACATGTATTTACAAACATTAAAACACAAACTAAGACGACGCAGAGCGTTTAGACAATGGATACGCGTAAGTTAAGTGAGTTGGAGAGAGAGAGAGAGAGAGAGAGAGAGAGAGAGAGAGTGAGTTGTGAGAGAGGAAGTTACGTTCATCAAAACAGTCAGTTAACCTTTCTGAACACCACGAAAACACTTTCTTAATGCTTCTTAGAAGCTCTAAAAGAAGGTATACTTGCAGGGCATATCTGGTCTGTGTGAGTCGCGGGCTCGTTGCTCGGCCCATCCCGGCTCGTTCATGGCTCCTTTGTTCCGTGGGGAGTCACGTGGCGTTCGTTGGAATTTAGTGCGAGTGTTTGAAAGGCTTAAAGTCTTTGAGGTGACGTTACCCGAGGAAGTAGTTCGGCAAAGTCCACTTCCTTTCCTGTGAGACAAACTTGGCAGTCCATTTGAGGAAAAGACGAGACTTTTAGACAAACAAAAGAAAAGATCCATGGTCGGATCAGATCTCCGTGAGGAGATCTCGAAAGCATTACATATTTCTCTGAGGGGGTCAGAAAAAGAAGGGGGAGGCGGAGCCTGTGCACTCCTTTTATCCCCTTGGCGGAATCCATCCCTTTCCTGTTGGCTTGAGCCAATCGGGGAGATGGACGTAGCTCGCGGGAACTCTTGGTTTATTGTCCTTTGTTCCTCAGCGCGCGCTTCTCATGGAAGGGGGTGTGTTCAATGAGGGTTTTATAGTAAAACAATTTTGATCTTCATTGGCAGTAAAACAATCAAAAATACCCTTTACTTTACATCTCCATGCATATTCGAGCGTTTCATTCAATAAGCATTCTAGAGATATCAAGGAACATTATGTTATATCAAAGGAATATACACTTATGTTTAAAATGCATGACGAAGGTATTTTTAATTTCTATTTACGCTGTGACCAAACAAAGTTCACTGTGACATGGGGAAGACACATATACATAAAAACCATTGAAAACATTTTGTTGAATGTTTTTAAACACCAAAAGTCCTTCTCTTTGTTCAAAAACATTCCACACATTCCAATGTGTGGGGGAAGGGAAAGGCTTGTGTGTGCGTGTGTGTGTTTCAGAAAACCCCTGGGGGTGGGTTTGATTCGCCTGGCCAAAATCCTTACAACTATATGAGTGCAGATTATAACCTGCAACTTCTGACACGCTTGGCAAAAGATCTAGCACTAGACCATTTAAGAACTCAAACAAAATATGCGGATCGATGGATTCATTTATGGGTTGAGCAGAGAGGCTGCAAAGTTTGACCAGCGGGCAGCGGCCGCACACCAGTCCACCGGATGATGTTGCTAAGAACTTACAATTTATCACTATTATCAGACCGGCCCTCACGGCCTCGAAACACTACGAGTCTCCTGATTGCCACTCCGCCCCTGCACGCCATTACAAAATATAATATCGTGGGCCGTTATCGGCGTTAACTTGCTGCGTTAAAGTGAGACTTTTATTGAGCGATAAAAAAATATTGCCGTTAATCTATTCTCAAAGTTGGGTTGGGAGCTGGGTCCATACTATACAAGCTATGATGACTTTTACATTGATATTTTAGCGCAGATGTATACCTAGCCGAATTGCACTGTAAGGGGCATTTAATACCAATCTGTTTATCCAGACATTAGGAAAAGATCAGTCAATGCATTATATATATATATATATATATATATATATTTAGATTTAATATGAGCGGACGTGACACAAAAAAAACAAACCTTTAGGTGTACAAAAAGTAATAATACCCATCGGTTAAAGAAAGGTTGGCTCTCCACGGAACATAAAATATTAATTTTGTATTATTTTTTATGTACGCATTTATGAGGGAAAAACAATGTTATGTCACAGTTCCCCGTTACGGACTTGACCACTCTGAAAGCGGCACTGAAAGACTGCTTTAAAACTTTCACATTAAACATAAAGCACAAAGCCTTTCATTAAGTTGAATTTCATTTTTTATTAATTGTATGTTAATTTTAATCAATGTTTCATCAACCAGTTGCCTGGATTTAATAAATAAGAAATAAATATAGCAGACAATAGAAAATCACGACACAGAGGCGTCAGCGAGTGAACTGAAGCTCGTCTTGTGAGTCATAAATGAACTGAAACACAGTGGATAAGGCAGGCCAACTTGCCTCAGGAGTGCAGTGGGTGCCATGAGGTGTGACTGTATAATGTAGAGAATAATTACGAAAACTGAGAGAAAATATAAATCGGGCGCATTAAAAGGAAAAGAACGAGATAGTCTTTGTGTTTTATTAACATGAGCTTACTTGGCTCAACAAGTCACACTTTATTACATATGGTAGCAGAGAGCCCCATGATGAAGAGTCTAGCTCTGCCTCTGCTCATCTTAAAAACTACCTGCAAGGTGGTTATTTATTTGGGTAGCATACATATTCTGAATGCCTTCAATGCCTGAATGCCTTCATGAATTCAAATGAGCCATTTTAATCTAGATTAATTCCAAGATTACCGTGAGATTAATCTAGATTAAAAAAAAAATCTATGCCCACCACTAAGGCATAAAAAAAAAAAAATGTTCAATTCCAGTCTCCGACCTACCCTGTCAATTTTTGTGCGACCCAAATTTATTTTATGAGCTTGGGGAAGAAATAATTCACATTTAAAATCAGCTTGTGTGTGTAACATGCTGGGACACACAAGGTGGTAGTACATGTACAAGTAGGCTATGTTATTGAAAAACAGAGTCGCCTATCCATCGCTACTGTAAAGTAAAATTAAAAAAATAAATAAAAATAATTTCCTTTCTATCCCTTGCTGGCACTGGAGAAAAAAACAAAAAAAAAACTACCAGCCCATGACCTCAACTGACATACAACCGTAACCAAACTTTTTTTTAAAAATGCTATGCCTAATATATATATATATATATATATATATATATATATATATATTAATCTTTTTTTTGGAATTCTATTAATCGATTTTCAATCGGTAAAGCTTGAATTGCGATACAAATGTGAATCAGTTTTTGTGCACACCCCTAATATTAAGTGTCCCCAATTAAGAAAGACAGAGGCAACACTGGCAAGAACCTAAACTCTATCAGGTGACATAAATAGAGAAAATATCCTATAGATATAACAGCTTTACACAAATATTTTTTCAAACATGCTTCAATTTGTCTTGGAAATTTGTCACTGTATAAAAAACACTATTGTTGAGGAAATTGTAGTTTTTAAAGGTAAATGTTAGTTTAACTCAGCCTCTTTGCTGTATATGCTGTTTATGTAAAAAATAAGTGGAAAATTTCATTAATATTAGTATATAGAAAATCTATTGTATGTGTTCAATCTAATTCTGTTTTGTGACTTTATTGTAGGTTAAATGATTGTAACTTAACAGACAAAAGCTGTTCATCTCTGGCTGCAGTTCTTGGATCAGACACCAATCTGAAAGAGCTGAACATGAACAATAATAATCTGCAGGATTCAGGAGTGAAGCTGCTCTGCACTGGACTGAAGAATATAAAGTGTAAATTGGAGATACTGAGGTAAGTTGAGCCACAGGAGTCACATGACTAGAGTGAGGTGCGATGACTGACAGGACGATGCCGGAGGCAAAAGCACAAGATAACTTTTGTGAAAAAGATCTTTTATTTATTTGTTACAACGTGGGTATACCATATCAATCCTGTCATTGTGCTATTTTATTGTTGTTGTGTATAAAGGATTATTATGCTCTTAGGGCTAATTAATACCCGGTGGCAACCACCAAAGATTGTCAGATCAGCACAGTAAAGGATGCCCATTTAGGAGGAGCCAGATGCACACACCACTCACAGACCACCAGGGCTGGATTAACCATTAGGGCAACTGGGCTCTTGCCTTAGGGGCCCATGACATCTAAGGGGCCCTGGGCACCAGGGGCGGAGTGGCAATCGGGAGAGTCGGGAGTTTCCCCTGTTGGCCGGTTGTGTTTCGAGGCCGCGAGGGCCGATCTGATCAAATTTATTTATTGCAAGTTGGCCATGCGCACTTGGGGCCCAAGCGAGGGGAAGAATTTTTTTTTTTTTACTTTTTAGATAACGGAGCGTATATTTGCACTAAGTGCCTGTCTTTTTAGCAAAAAGAAGCTTGTCACGAAATAGCTACGGTGGCGCAGGTCGTAGGGCTTGAAGCTTTTGATGCTCTCGACCCGAGTTCGAAACCGTCTTTTTCTGAACTCTCTCTTCTCCCTTTTCCCAACACATATGAGATGTAAAATGTATACCCTAACATAAAGGTCTCTAGCGCTATATTTTGCCAACAAACTAAAAATGAAACCATGATATGGCTGTGTGCCTTTATAAAACAGCACAACACTTTAAAGGGTTAGTTCACCCAAAAATGAAAATTAAGTCTTTAATTACTCACCCCCATCCTGTACCAACCCCGTAAGACCTTTGTTCATCTTCGGAACACAAATAAAGATATTTTTGATTGAATCTGAGAGCTGGATCAGTCCTACATAGACTGCCTAAGGGACTGCCTCTTGACGGCCAATAAAGTCATTAAAGAAAAGGTTTAAATATTCCATGTGCCTACAGTGGCTCAATTATAAGTTTATCAAGCGACGAGACTACTTTTTCTGCGAAAAAAACATAAATAACGACTTTATTCGACTATTCCATTACTTCCTTATGGGCACATGCGCGAGAACTGAGACGAGGACGTTCTCCTTCGACTACTTCTTGTTACCGGCTGCTCCAGCCCCCACCAGGGGAGAAAAACAATCCAACCGTCTCCATTGATTTGCATTGCGAGAGACTGCCTCCTTGTCATTTATGACTTATAACAAAAAACAAAACAATGTTTAAAAGCTGCTGTGAGACAAGGAGTACAGCAAACAAGCCAAATAACCCAGAAATTATTTTTTTTTAAGCTGATGGCTACTACTCTGAGAAGCACGCCCATAATTCATAATTTAACCTGAATCTATTTTATCTGAAATTCTGTACGTTGATTTATTTTATTTTTTTGTATCTGAATTTGTGATCATTGAAAAATATTCATCGAAATTCAGGTTTTTAAAATGATAGGCCTGTTTAAAGGTGCAGTGTGGGATTTTTAGCGACATCTAGCGGTTCGGTTGCGAGTTTGCACCAGGTTTGCACTAAGGGCTCAGCCCACTGCTCACCCCTCCCTTTCGAAGAAGCCATTGTTTCTGTACCACAGTCCAGTATAAACCACATCATGGATACAGTTTACAAAGCCATAGTCAGGTGAGGATCAAGGGTTTTAATATATAATTTAATATAATAATAGTGATCAGCTGATTGTCTCACAAATGTAACCAGCAGCACATTTCTCCCCACATAGCAAACCCATAATACAGCGAGGGAGAAGAACCACATGAAACTATGCAGCTATATATTTTTTCTAAAAGGGTTGTAAAAGTTTAGCTGGCTAATATGAGCTGTTACTGTGGCTGAACTGGTTAAAGCATAAAGCCTTTACACTCGACGCGTCGCATGAGCCCAAAGGTGCGCACGGCAAAAATGACTGTAACAGCGTGCGCATTACCGCATCCCATAGACACCATAAACTACACACAATAGGCTTTTTCTCTGATTTTGAAAACTCTTCGCGATCGACTTAGATCTCTTACAAGATCGACGGGTTAGTGATTCCTGTAACGTACTGTTTTACGATCAATGACATGAGTACTAATCAGCTGTACATAACAGCCGAACATAACAGCACATTTATCCCCACATAACAAACCCATAACACAGCGAGGGAGAACTAAGCTACATGAAACAATCCCAACTACATATTTTACACTACTCACAAGGGAAAAGTCACTACTCAGAGTTTATGGCTAGTTTCTAGCTTTCTGCTGCTTCTCTTTCAAGGTAGTGGCAAAACGCGTTCTGTAGCACTGTTTGTTCGCGTTCGGCTACGGTAGAAAGATGACGTCACGATATGGTGACCTTCACAGGAGGGGATTCCCGCGGTTATGGAGATATAAATGTCTCATTTTAAGGTAATAAAAACATTACGGTTTATTAAGTAAGTTCTTTATACACCACTGAAAACATAGTTATGGATGTCATATTGCATTTCTGTTACAGTTTTTCTCAATTGTTTACACACAAATTCTGGTACTTGAGACACAATGACCACAACATGTAACTCATTCACAAACCCCCTGAACCAATTCTGATGAACTACAAGCACAATTCCTGCTTCTAACTCGTACTCATCGCTCTTTCCATTTCAGCAAATGACGTTTTGTGAAGGCCTCTCCTGTTGTTTTGTTTCAACATGCGCGTGCACCCCCTGCTGGTAAAGCCGTCTAACAGCAGATAGAGAGTATGCTCAGTAATCTACTGCTTTTCCTGCAGTTTCTGGATGTCACCGTTGAATTTACTGTCGAATTTGAACCACTGAATTTGTGGAAGCGAATTTTCAAGGCGAAATAAAATGGACCGAAAATTTCCTGTTGAATATTATAGGTTGTATTTTTAAACAGTTTGAAAATTTTGGAAGTGAAATATGAAAGGTGAATATGGATTATTGAATTTTTAATAATGAAAAATGTTTTTAATTGAAATATTCACAGCTTAAATATTCAACCATGTTGAATTTCAGTCCATAAAAATGTAAGCCTTAAAAATACAATGGATTAAAATGCAAGCAGGGTTAACGCAATGCTTTTTTTTTTAATTGGTGCAATTCAACATGCTTTTTGTTTCAAAAACTTTAGACATTATTTTACTTCCATACACTTCCACCTCACATTCAGCCAATCACACGCTCCGAAAGCACACTTCTACCTCAGATTCAGCCAATCACATGCACCGAAGGCACACTTCTACCTCACATTCAGCCAATCACACGCTAGCAATGCACCCTTCTACCACACATTCAGCCAATCACACGCTCCGAAGGCACATTTCTACCTCAGAGACTGTATGTATATACATGCATACAAGAATCAAAAGTTTAAACTAAAACACTCAATATTCATTTCTTCACTCAATATATCAGTATACATTTTATACTTATATATATTGTATACTGTATATTTAGTATTTTGTGATCTGATGAAATGAAGATGAAGATCTCTCCTCTGTTTTATTTGCTGATGAAGATGATGTGACTTTACAGAATAAAGAGTCTCTTATTTTCTTCATTCTCTCTCTCTCTCTCTCTCTCTCTCTCTCTCTCTCTCTCTCTGCCTCTCTCTGCGCATGCGTGGGCGTTTGTGGAGCGTGTGTGAGAGCGTGAATTTTGAGCGCGTGCATTTGTTTCTTTCTCTTTGTGTTTTTTCTTTAGTTTTTTTCTTTCTTCTTTCTTTTGAATTTGTTTGTTTCACTTGTTTTTTTGTCTTGTGTGGTGTTTATTTGTGCTGCCTGCTTTCTTGGAAAGCATGGCAGCTCAGACTGGTACTGGGCTCGATGTTTTAACACGCCGTCACGGAGTTAAGATCGTATCCGTGGCGAGTGTAGAAACTTGTTGTCTGGGTGTAGGAGAGATTGTTGGTCACCAAAACATTCTCTCCGCATCCAGAATGAATGGTGCGACCGTGATTTTTTTAAACTCTGTGGAAAGAGCAAATGAGGTAGTTGCGAGAGGCATAATCATTGATGAAATACTTACACCTGTTCTACCGCTGTTGTTACCGTCAAAAAAAATCTCAATATCAAATATCCCTCCGTTTCTCAGTGATGATATTTTGAAACAAGCACTATCAAGGTATGGGAAGTTGGTTTCACCGATTAAGAAGATCACGATCGGGTGCGAGTCTCCTTTATTGAAACACATAGTTTCATTCAGGAGATTTGCGTTCATGATCATCAAAGATGACGCGGAATTGGACTTGGCTCTAAATTTTCGTGTGGATGATTTTGAATATGTTGTGTTTGTTACCACTGATAAAATGAAGTGTTTTGGATGTGGTAAATCGGGCCATTTAATACGGTCGTGTCCTGATAAGAGTGCAGCTGGAGGTAGTGCTTCGACTAAAGATAAGCCTGCGTCTGAACCGGCTGAGGTCGGTCTGGCTGAAGCAGTGCCGACTGTGGATATACCTGTTGGGGAAAGAGCATCTGTTGAGCGGCCTGTGGAAGCCTCGGTGGAATCATTAAATGAAGGTAGGGACACTTCTTCAGAAACTGTTGCTGCAAAAACTGTTTTGTTGAACAGTGATGTTGAAAACATGGGCGATGTGTCTGATATAGAAACAGAGAGTAGGCTGTTCAAAGTGCCAACAAAACGGAAACATGTGGAGATCAGTCACATAAAGTGTTTTAAAAAAGGTGAGGTGGTTGAGGGTGATGAGGATCAGAAAGAGTCAGAAAGTGGAAGTGAAATGTCTGACTCGAGTACAGTGTTGTCACAGAGTGAAGCTGCTATAAGCAGAAGTTATGACGTTGATGACATAAAACGTTTCCTTAATACCACAAAAAACAAAAGGGGTGTGGTTGTAAAGGATTATTTTCCTGACTTAAATCAGTTCTATAACAAAGCTAAAGGTTTATTAGTAGATGGGTGCCTTTCGAACAGGGAGGTGTATCGTTTGAAAAAGATTGTGAGGAAAGTTGGCACGGAGTTAAATGAAAATGAAGACTAAGAACTTTAGTTATATGATTTCACTTGTGTTTTTTTGTTTGTTTATTTATTTAAATATGGCTGAAGTGCGGATTGCCTCCTTGAATGTCAATGGTGCTAGAGATTATAGAAAAAGAGCTGAGCTGTATGAAATTATCAAGCAGAAAAAACTAGATGTCACTTTGATTCAGGAAACACATAGTGACGTGAATAATGTAAATGATTGGATGAAGGAATGGGAAGGCTTATCTTTTTTCAGTCACAATACCACTTTAAGTGGAGGAGTAGCAATATTATTTGCAAAAACATTTAATCCAGCTTCATATCAGGTTAAAGAATTTTTGAAAGGTCGACTTTTAAAAGTGAAAGCACAAGTTGAGAATTGTAATTTTGTTTTTATTTGTGTGTATGTCCCCAACTCAACAATTGATAGGATGTTGTTTTTAGATACATTATGTTCTGTTTTACAAGATGTTTCTAATGATGATTATTTATTTCTGGGGGGAGATTTTAATTGTACAGTGAGTAATTGTGACAGAAATCATATTGAACCCCATATGCCGTCAAGAAAGCGTCTCTTTCAAATAATAAATAAGCATGAATTAAGTGACGTGTGGAGGTTTTATCATGAGGATAAAAGGCAATATACTTGGGCACATACACGTGGTAATGTTTTATCTTTGGCAAGATTGGACAGATTTTATGTGTTTAAACATCATACTGGTATTTTTAAAAATTGTTGTATTTTTCCTGTTGGTCTTTCAGATCATTGTATGGTGCAATGTTCTTTTATTTTGAATTCTGTCAAGCCAAAAAGTGCGTACTGGCATTTTAATCTAACGTTGTTAGATAATAAGGATTTTATACACACGTTTAAGTTGTTTTGGGCCGATTACAGAACAACAAAAGATTCTTTTCAATCAGTTCAGAAATGGTGGGATTTTGGTAAAGTGCAAATTAAACAGTATTGTCAGCAGTATGCTCATAACAGCACCAAAGTTTTAAATCAGTCAATGAAAGACTTAGAGAATGACATAATTAAGATACAGGAATTGGCGGATTTAACGAAACAAAAAAGTTATCTGAAGATTCTTTCTAAGAAAAGAAATCAATTGGCAGAATTATTAGGGGTTAAAACACAGGGGGCTTTGGTCCGGTCAAGATTTATAAGTCTTGATCAGATGGATGCACCTTCAAAGTATTTTTTTAACCTTGAAAGGAAAAATGGGCAAAAAAGAATCATTCACGCTTTGCGATCAGAAGAAGGAATTCTGTTGTCCAATCCTGTAGGGATCAGAAGTAGGGCAATTGGTTTTTATGAGACACTGTACAGAAGTGAAGTAGGATCAGACAATATCAGTAAAAGTGCTTTTTTTGAGGATTTACCAAAGGTGTCTGATGAAGGTAATGCAGAGATTTCAGGTGCGCTCAGCCTGGGAGAACTGCATTAGGCCGTTCAGAGCATGGAATCCGGAAGGGTGCCTGGAGTTGATGGCATACCCATAGACTTTTACAAATGTTTTTGGGAAGTTTTAGGAGAGGATCTCTTAGAAGTCCTCAATGGTAGTTTGGACGAAGGTCTTCTACCTTTGAGTTGCCGGAGAGCAATCCTGACCCTTCTTCCCAAGAAAGGAGATCTCACTGAGATCAAAAACTGGAGACCTGTTTCACTTCTGTGTAGTGACTATAAACTTCTTTCAAAGATTTTAGCCAACAGATTAACAAAAGTTATGAGTAAGGTGATCCATCCGGACCAAACTTACTGTGTTCCCAAAAGGTCAATTTTTGATAATATTTCCCTTATTAGGGATATCTATTATGTCTCTAAGTTGTCAAATAGTGACATTGGCTTGATTTCGCTTGACCAAGAGAAAGCGTTTGATAGGGTTGAACATGCATATTTATGGGAAACATTAAAAGCATTTGGTTTTAGTAAGGGTTTTATTGATAAAATCAAAGTTTTGTATAGTGATGTTGAGAGCATACTCAAAATTAATGGTGGCTTGTGCACTCCTTTTAAAGTTTTTAGAGGGGTGAGGCAGGGATGCCCGCTCTCTGGAATGCTATATTCACTAGCAATAGAACCTCTGCTGCAGCAATTGAGGAAGAATGTACAAGGTTTTAAATTGCCCAATGTTGAAAGTATAACAGTCTCTGCGTACGCTGATGATGTAGTAGTGTTTGTTAGCCAACAGAGTGATGTAAAGGTTTTAATGCGTGTACTTGATGATTTTAAAAAACTGTCCTCTGCTAAAATTAACTTGGAAAAGAGTGAAGCAATTTTAATAGGGGATTGGAAAAATGTTCCATTTGCCCTTCCTCCTGGCTTGGTTTGGAAGAGAGGAGGTTTTAAATATTTAGGGGTTTTTTTAGGAGATGAAGTGATTGTACAAAAAAATTGGGAAGGAACTCTTGAAAAAGTTAAAGGTAGACTTGAAAAATGGAAATGGTTAATCCCAAATATGTCATATAGAGGTCGAGCTTTAGTTATAAATAATTTAGTTGCTTCCTCTTTATGGCATAAGTTAACCTGTATTGATCCTCCTTTGCGTCTCTTAGCAGAGATTCAAGCAATTTTAGTTGATTTTTTCTGGGATAAGTTACATTGGGTTCCTCAGAGCATATTGTTTTTACCTAAAGAAGAAGGAGGGCAAGGATTGGTTCATATTCAAAGTAGAGCAGCAGCTTTTCGTTTACAGTTTTTACAAAGACTTCTTGATAATTCTGTAACTTCAAGCTGGAAAGCAGTTGCATGTAAAATATTACAAAATGTTGGTAATTTGAAAATGGACAGGAATCTTTTTTTCATGGACTTGTCAAAGGTGAATCTTAATGGGATGCCTATTTTTTATCGTAATGTTTTTAAAGTGTGGAAAATGTTCAGAGTGCAAAGAGAAGGACATTTTGAATCTCTTTACTGGCTCCTTAAAGAACCGTTAATATATGGAGCACGTTTTGATTTAAAACACAATGACTGTTCAATTCCTGGACTTACAGAAACACTTGTGGCATCCAAAATTTGTACTATGGGGAGTCTAGTACACTTGACAGGACCAGACTTTGGGAATATGGAAGGAGTTGCTTTGAGTTTGAAAATTAAGTCCTTACGATCTGTTTTTCATTTATTACAAAAATGGAAACAAAAACTCACTTTTGATGAACTGAAACTGTTATCAGAATACTATGAATACAAAATTGTTCCTAATGAAGAGGATGTATTATCTGAGTTTTTTATTTTTCCTATGTTAGATGATGTTTCAGGAATTTTTTTAAGCTCTGGAAAATCTCTATGTTTAAATTTTTTTTCAAGTACTGGTAAATCTTTTTATAAAGGTTGTGTTCTTGCTTTTAATAAAAAAGCGCTTAATGAGAGGGTTGATACACCATGGCGTAATGTTCTACAACTTGATGATGATAAACCAGAGTGGAGATCATTGTATAAGCCACCATTAGGTAAAAGAGTTGGGGACATACAATGGAGAATTTTACATGGTGCGATAGCAGTTAATGCTTTTATTTCAGTTTTAAATCCTGATGTTTCTGCAGAATGCCCTTTTTGTTCTAGTAGAGAGACTGTTTTTCATGCTTATATGGATTGTGTTAGACTACAAAGGTTGTTTAGTTTATTACATAATTTATTTTATAGTTTTAATGAATCTTTTTCTATAGACGTATTTATTATTGGTTTAAGATATGTTAGAAGAAATAGGTTTATTTGTCAGTGTTTAAATTTTCTTATAGGTCAAGCGAAGTTGGCAATTTATATGAGCAGAAAAAACAAGATAGAAGGGGGTGCTGATCAAGATATTAATATTATGTTTTTAGCCACTGTCAAATCCAGAATACTTATTGATTTTCGTTTTTATACTTCCATGAATGATGTTATTACATTTGAAGAGAAATGGTGCAAGAATGAGGCTTTGTGCTCTGTTATTGATGGACAAATATTTTTTTCTCATCTACTAATGTAGAAAAAGCTTTGTGTGTGGTATAAAAGGTAAATGGAAAATTAGTAAATGGTGAAACTTGTTTTGTGAAAAATTGTAAATAAAGTATTTTTTTTCAAATTCTCTCTCTCTCTCTCTCTCTCTCTCTCTCTCTCTCTCTCTCTCTCTCTCCCTCTCTCTCGCTCTGCTAATGTAGGTTAAGCTGCTGTGATATGACAGATGAAGGTTGTTCTCATGTGACTTCAGCTCTGAAATCAAACCCGTCACACCTGAGAGAGCTGGACCTGAGCTGGAATAAACTCGGAGACTCTGGAGTGAAAAACCTCAGTGATCTACTGATGAACCCACAATTCAAGCTGGAGAAACTACAGTTAGTGTCATTATACTGTACAGCAATTACAGTGTGACTGAAGTTTATTTATTTGAAGACAGTAGGGCTTATGTTTCATTGGTTATAGCGGTGCACTTTATGGGTTTCCCTATTGCTCACATTTTTTTCTAGTTCTTTATCTTTTCACAGTTTTTTATCTAGTTAATAAAGTGTAGTTTGTAATTTTTTAAATTCCCAGCATCTGATACTATGTACTGATTGTGTGCACACAGAAACGTCAAATAAATAGTTAGAAATGAAAGAGAAGAAACAGTGTCTTCCAGCGCACAGAACTAGTGTGACTGGGTTTTAAAACAGACTATTGGAAACTAAATGCTGCTGTAGCTCTTCAATAAGATGATCATCATAGATGTGAACTATTGTTATTTCTCTGTCTTCAGTCTGAATAGATGCAGTATTACAGAGAAACAGAGTCTCATCCTGACTTTAGCTCTGAAATCAAACCCGTCACACCTGAGAGAGCTGGACCTAAGCGAGAATAATCTAGGAAACACAGGAGTGAAGCAGTTATGTGCCGTACTGAAGGATTCACACTGTAAACTGGAGAGATTGAGGTCAGTCACATTCACATACAAGAATCAAAATGCTTAAAATCACTTCAACTGTTTAAACTAGAACACGTTAACATTATATTTGTACAAACATTGGTAACACTTTAGAATAGTGTATCTTACTGCATAACTAATACGGAATTAATGAAGAACTAATAGGTAATTCTTCATTAACCACTTCTTCACTACTGTTAACTACTAAGGAAGATGTGTTAACTAATAATTATGTAATATAATTTTATGATTGTGTTAAGTATCAATTTGTTAATCAATAGCTAATGAATTCTGTCATACCTCCTGAAGAACTACTATTAATTATCTATTAATTAAGGTTCAAGAAAAATAACTATGAAGTAACTACTAATTAACAGTCATACACAGTAGTCAGTTTGTCATTCTTCAGCACTAATAAGAAAAATAAGTGCAGACATTTACCTATAGGCTATGATCTGCATATAAGCAAAAACATCTCATGTATGTTACACCTTATTATTATACTTAGTTCTTATACATTTTAAACTTCTTTTGCACCATTCAAGTTCCGTCAATATTGCGGTCGCCACATACACTGAGCCTGGGTTCACCCAAGGGTTTTTCTCCATTCTGTCCCTGATGGAGTTTTGGTTCCTTGCCACTTTTGCCTTTTTCACCCCTCTTCGCCTTTGTCGCAAGTAACTGTCGTGTATTTTACAAAGGTTTAGATGATTACGTTAATATGTATAGGCTAATATTTTTTTATTTACAGTAAGTTTGATTTGAGTCAGAAGTATGTGGTAATTCTTTATTAATTACTAATGGGTTCCCTATATTGTCACTTTAGAATACTGTTCCAGGTTCTAAGTAATTCCTGAAGGACTATCTAATAATTATTTATTAATTACTAATAAGTTCCTTATATTTTTACTTTAGAAGACTGTTTCAGGTTATAAGTAGCCTAATTCCTAGATAATTAATTTGATAATTATTTATTAATTACTAATGGGTTCCCTTTGTTGTCACTTTAGAATACTGTTCCAGGTTCTAAGTAATTCCTGAAGAACTATTTAAAAGTTATTTATTAATTACTAATAAGTTCCTTATATTTTCACTTTAGAAGACTGTTTCAGATTATGAGTAGCCTAATTCCTAGATAATTATTTGATAATTCTTTATTAATTACTAATGGGTTCCCTATATTTTCACTTTAGAATACTGTTCCAGCTTCTAAGTAATTCCTGCAGAATTATTTGATACTTATTTATTAATTACTAATAAGTTCCCCATATTTTCAGTTTCCCTCAGTCGTTGCCTCAAATACATGAATTTACTGAGTGGCATTCTATGCTGAGGTTAGTTTTTGTATGACTGTTCAGTAGTTACTTCTTAGTTATTTTTCTTGAACCTTAATTAGTAGATAATTAGTAGTAGTTCTTCAGGAGGTATGACAGAATTCATTAGTTATTGATTAACTAACTGATACTTAACACAATTATAAAATTATATTACATACTGATTAGTTAACACATCTTCCTTAGTAGTTAACAGTAGTGAAGAAGTAGTTAATGAAGAATTACCTATTAGTTCGTCAATAATTCCTTATTAATTCTGCAGTAAGTAAGATACAGTATTCTAAAGTGTTACCCAAACATTTTCACCTTAGTATTTATTTTGTTATCTGGTGAAATAAAGATGAAGATCTCTCTTCCTCTGTCTGTTTGATGAAGATGATGTGACTTTACAGAATAAAGAGTCTCTCATTTTCTTCATTATCTCTCTCTCTCTCTCTCTCTCTTTGCGCGCATGCATGAGCGTTTGTTGAGCGAGCGAGTGGGAAGCGTGGTGAGTGTGTGGACTATTTCTCTTTTTTTGGCCACTGTGTTAAAAATAGGTTTTCTATTTTTCTATCTTTTATCTTTCTACTTTGTGGTATACGGGTTTGGGAGGGTTAAGATAGTGGTGTGTTGTGGGTCTGCCAGTTTTTATAACTGGCAGGATGACTTCAGGTGCGAGGACGCTAGATTTCCTCACACGGCGTCATGCTGAAGTTAAGTTTGAACGCTGTGTGGAAGAGTGGAGTTTGGCTATAGGAGAGGTGGTTGGCTGCGAAAATGTTCTGTCAGCATCAAGGATGAACAACGCAATTGTTGTTTTTTTGAAAACTGTTGAATTAGCTAACTTGTTGGTTGAAAGTGGTGTTGTCATTGACAATGTTTTTGTTCCAGTGTTACCGCTGTCTACTTTGTCCAAAAAAGTTACTCTATCAAACGTCCCACCATTCATAAAAAATGAAGTGTTGGTGAAATTGTTGGAGAGGCATGGTAGATTAGTTTCCCCAATTAAAATGATTCAGATTGGTTGTAAGTCGACGTAGCTGAAACACGTAGTGTCTTTCAGATGTTTTGTTTACATGGTATTAAAGGACAACAAGGAGGAATTGGATTTGACGTTCAATTTTAATCACGACGACTTCAACTACGTAGTTTATGCTACGACCAATAGCATGAAATGCCTTAGTTGTGGGGAAATAGGACATCTCGTGAGGGTTTGTCCAAAAAAAGATGAGAAATCAAGGAACAAAGTTTCATCAGTCTCGGTTGAAGGGGTTGGCGAGGATGAAGGTGCAGTACAAATTGTCAGGAGTGAAGTGCCTACAACAGTGGTAAGGTTAGTTGATGTGAACACTGTACAAAAACATGTAGAAGCAACTTCAACAGATTCATCAGGTGATGCTGCAGCCTTGAAGGAAAAGGGGGGTGAGCGAGAGGCAGTGGCAGTAGGAGAAGCTTCTGTCCCCGAGGAAGGGCATCAGTTGACTGATGGTTCAGAAATGCAGGGTTCAGTTCCCTTTCGTAGTCACTTCGAGTTACGTCAGAAGTAGGGATGTCCCGATCCGATACTCAGGATCGGTATCGGCTCCGATCCAGCCATTTTTGCGGGATCGGGTATCGATCAGACGAGGCCGATCCAAATCCGATATTGTGCGTATACTATTATGTTATTGTTAAGCCCCACAGAAGGCACAAAAACATTCTAAAGTACCATAACGTTTTCGTGCACTCTATTATAAGTGTTCTGAAGCCATTATGTGAGAGAGAAATTAATATTTAAGTCATTAAATTCAAGATCACATAAACTTTTCCCTCTCGCGGCTGTCAGTCATTCTCCATTCAGCACTCAAACAGCGCGTCGCGTTCGGTTACAGTCAATGATGAAACTATCTTCAAGATGATTCAATGTTAATACTATTATACTTTATCTCTATAAAGGTCTATGTTTTCGCATAAAACAACATTATCTTGCCGGACTTTATTCCTGTAACTATCGTGTTACTTCCTACCAGGTGTCGGACGCTGTCAGTTAGATCACCTCACCAGAGTCAGAGCACTATTGTTCTTCACGCGCATAGTAACTGAAATTTAAAACTGTTTAAAGAAAAGGCTCAATAAACTATTGTATAGATAGATACTGTTTAATACACTGTCCATCAATATGTATTTCCTTTGTGCTTTTAACTTTTCAAAGCGGACTCGACGCGTAGCATGCATAACATAGGGTGCATACTCGGCTGCGTGCTGTTACTCCACATGGTTTCAAGCGCCTCATTCTGCGCTCGGAATGCGCATAAGCGCTTTGTGCTGCACTGTTTTGGAGTCATTCATTTCATAATGCAGTGACGTAATTAAAGCTTATTAACATTAATAATTATTAATGTTGCTGCCTCATTAAATAGCTGTGCTATACATTTAATGTCTCAATTTTTTAGTATATAAAAAATATATAAAATAATTACTTGGCTATATATAAAATAATTATCTTTATCATTTTTGTTATATTGTTTTTCATGAATGTATTTTACAACAATACAAAGAGCAATATGTATTATTCACTAATCTAGTTTATAACAGCATTTGTTGTCATAGATTATGATCATATATTTTGGGGATTTGTTGTTTATCTTTATAATGAAGCTGTCTGTATTAAGTAGATTGTGTTTAACCCCCTGAGCCCGACGGCGTCGTCGACGATGCCACACGTCACCTCCGATAAATGTTTACATAACTCGATGACAGATTTATCGATTTTCTTACCGTTTTTTCCAGCAGAAAGCTAACGAGCTAGCCATCACGGGGGTGTCTTTCGGGTCTTTCTAGCCTTTACAGAAGGTTTTCTATCCAGCCTGGAACTTGTGCTTCCTTTCAGAGGTTTTCAGCAATAAATCCAAACGCTTTATGTCAAACTTTGATAATCTTGAAGCCCATAATTCATAAATATTCGGTCATTTTTGCCGCTAGCTCAATGCTAGCGGACATCCTGGATATCACGTGATGTTTTCACGTGATGGTTTTTGACCAATTACAGGCTGATCCGTTGTAAACATTGGTGTGCGTCATTACGCATGAACCAAGCGCTGATATAGTGTAGAGAGATAGAGAGACTCACGGAGACGCGCGATTCACAGAGAAACACAGCGAAATGGACGTAAATAAAGCGCTGGTCTATTTTGGTGCATTGCAGGATGAAGGATTTTCAGGAGAACAGAGCTTTTTGACAGATGAGAAACTAGATTACCAGGATAGACCCAGCTGAAGTGCCATTTATTTATTTACTGTAAAAAAGTATTATAGTGGTATAAATGTATTATAAAAGAATAAAAAGAACATAATAAATAAAAGAATAAATAAAATAGAAATGCAAAACCTGTGATGTGGCCCTCTGTGTGATTGCTGATAGGAACTGTTTTGAGGCTTGGCACCAGTGAATTTCATGAGGCCCCAAACGCCTGGACTTCTTTTGGAAAAATGTCAATAGTTTTTGTTCTGTACAAGTTATAATGTTTATTCCTGTGCTCCAGGACTCCAAAGACATGAACAAACTATTTTCCAGAGGAAAATTGCTTAGCTTTTATTTATTTGTGTGTGATTTCAATAAATAATTGAGTGATTCCATTTCCGATTTATTTTTTCATTTGTCTTTATGGTCCCATAACTTATTTTACATTCAGGTGACATCAATGTAACACAAATATGCTGAAAGTTCAATTTGTCCTGAAAAAAAAGAGGTGTGTCAATTGTCTGTGCACCAAAGGGTTGATATTTTACAAGCTTTTTTAGTAAATGACACCAGACGGAAAATTTATTGTAAAAATACCCTTAGGTCTCAGAGGGTTAACACACACAAGAATGATAATCAGTTTAACACACAGTTATAGAAATTCTACTTGCTTTAAAAAAACTGTACTGGTATTTAAAATGTAGAATACTGCTGTTTAAATTGTTTTAACTTTAAACCTGTTGGTAGCTAGCTAGCTTTAAGTACTGAAGTACCTGCATTTTCTTTTATATATATATATAGTGTTTGAATAAAGGGTGGGTTGTGAACTATATACTGGAGGTATATTTTAAGGGGCTAATTGAGAAAATTGCTATATTTTTTATTAGTTTAAAAATAAAATAAAAATATCGGATTAATATCGGTATCGGCAAAAGCCAAAACTGTGGCATCGGTATCGGTATCGGAAGTGAAAAAGTGGTATCGGGACATCCCTAGTCAGAAGTGACGGAGAATGGGGGTTTCGCATGAAAGCCAATCCTCTTTGAGTATTTAACAACGAGCCAATGGCATGCAATGCCTTGGGGCTGCGGAAATTTGCATAGCATACTCTGCCCTACTCCGTGAGTATAAAAGGAGGAAGTGAACGCAACCGCAGTATGTTTTCGCTTCGGAGCCAAGAGAACTCTTCACTCCTAAAGCCATTCTCACTGATCCAAAGACTCTTCGAGACGAGCGTCCTCTTCAGTGTTGGTGTGACGGCGGTACCCAGCGAGATTCTGCATCGCCTGCGATCTGAGCAGTGGTCTGCCAGACTTTGCGCTTCTCCCTGGTCGCCTCAGCGCTGAAAGAGTGAATTTCCTCCTCTCATTGAAAGAGCTGCACGTGGCACGTCTTTTTAAAGATGTCTCGCCCGTGTTCTTCTGGGTGCGGTCGATTCATGTCATCTTCTGATGGTCACGATCGCTGCTCTGTATGCCTGGGCATTCAGCATGCAGCAGCGTTCGTGGATGACTCATGTTCTTTCTGTGGGAACATGACCATCTCTACACTGAGATCTAGACACAATGATCTGACTAAAGTGAGAGTCCCCGTCCCCGCTACTCGATCAGCTTCTTCCACGAGAAGCTCGTCGACCCACGGACAGGGTGATTTGACGGTGACGGTGTGGAACAAAGCCCCGACGATTCCTCGGGCCATACCCCCCGCCCCAGTGTTAGAGCCAGCGAGCGCCGCTTCGATTCAGCCGTCTACCTCTTCGCAGGTACCGTCTGTTTCGTTCGGCGCTCCAGATGATGATGCGATGTCGATCGCGGCATCACAAGGCGGGCTTGATTCTTCGGGAGATGAGGATGCGGCTGCGTTGCCTCCTTCGGGAGTGCCAGCGTTGCCCGTGTCTGATCCCGAGTTGACGGCCATGCTTTCTCGGGCCGCCGTGAGTATCGGGTTAGAGTGGAACCCTCCGCCCTGCCCCGATCTCTCACGGATGGATAATTGGTTTTTGGGCAAGGCTGCCGCCGCAAGGCCACAGCCAACCCCAATACCTTTTTCCCCGAGCTGCATGCGGAGCTGATGCGCTCTTGGAAGGCTCCTTTGTCCTCTCGAGAGCGCGCTCTGATCTCCCCCGCCTTTCCTCCCCTCGATGGTGGGGCCGCCCGTGGGTACGCTGGGATGCCCCCGGTGGAGCGCTCTGTTGCGATGCAGCTGTGTCCACAGAGCGCCTCCTCCCGTGGTCCTCCCAAGCTACCATCCAAAGCCTGTAGGTTCTCGTCTGCTATGGCGGCGCGTTCCTATAGAGCGGCGGGACAGGCGGCCACCGCTTTGCATGCGATGAACACCTTGCAGGTTTTCCAAGCCAAGTTGCTCAGAGATATGCACGAGGGCAGGACTGACCAATCGGCTTTCAACGAGCTGCGAGCGGCCACAGACCTTGCTCTCCGGGCAACGAAGGTGGCGGCTCGCTCCGTTGGTCAGGTGATGGCCACTAGTGTGGTCCAGGAGCGCCATCTCTGGCTGAACCTCGCAGTTACACGGGACGCCGAGCGGACTCGTCTGCTCGATGCCCCGTTATCTCAGGTTGGCCTTTTCGGCGGTGCAGTCGAGGACTTCGTCCAGCAGTTTTCGACTGCCCAGAAGCAGACGGAGGCGATCAAACACATTCTGCCCCGACGGCCAGCTGCTGCCTCCACCCAGCCGTCGGTACAGACGCCTCCCTCTGCTCGCCGCCGAGGACGCCCCCCTGCGGCTCCCCTCCCTCCCACGCGGCCCCAGCAGCAGCCTTCACCCGGGCCGCGGCATGGAGGAGGCCGTAGGCAGGCGTCACAGCCCCCTCAGGCTGCACGCCCCGCTAAACGCCAGACTAAGCGACGTTCCTGACGGGAGCTGCTCAGTGATGAAGTCGAGTTTTTCCCAGGAGGCGGTAGCAGGCCCCCTCCTTCCCCCGGTGGAGGGCCGGGGGAGAATCTTTTGTTCTCAGCTTCTCAGCTCCCCGCTGCTCACCCACGGGTGGGCAGCACCCTGAGTTGGTTAAAGAAAGACTTGACATCATCACTGAGCACACAGACTGGAATGAGTGCGCTCGACGTCCCAGTGCGTCAGCCCACTCATTCCTCTCTGTCTCTGAGGGTGCGGAGGCGAGCGTGTGTCGTCCCTCGACTACGCCGCGGCGCTCCCCTCCCCCTCTATCGCCAGACCCCCGGCAGAACAGACCCCCGTGGAACGCTGGTCCTTCCCTGGTCTCTTCTGTCGGGGAGCGGGCCTCCACTGTGCATCCGGGCGGGGTAACTCCTGCGCGCATGCCAGTCGACCCGCCTCGCTGCCCCTCCGGGGGGACGTCTGTGGTTCTCATGACCCCGCTGGTTCACTTCCTGGAAGCTTGGCTAGAGCTTCCCGGGCTGTCCCGCTGGGTCATCAGAACGATCAGATTCGGCTACGCGATTCAGTTCGCACGGTCTCCTCCCCGTTTCAGGGGAGTTCGCTCCACTATGGTCGGTGGCAATGCCCCGGTCATGAGAGCGGAGATTGCCACCCTGCTGGCGACGGGTGCAATCGAGACGGTCCCTCGAGCCGAGATGAGGTCCGGGTATTACAGCCCCTACTTCATTGTCCCCAAGAAGACCGGTGGGTTACGACCGATCCTGGATCTGCGCATTTTGAACCATACTCTCCACCGACTACCGTTCAAAATGCTCACAGCCAAACGCATTTTCGAATGCGTTCGGCCTCAGGATTGGTTTGCAGCGATCGACCTGAAGGACGCGTACTTTCATGTCTCCATTTTGCCTCGACACAGACCGTTTCTTCGGTTTGCTTTCGAGGGCCAGGCATATCAGTACACGGTTCTCCCATTCGGGTTAGCTCTGTCCCCTCGCGTCTTCACGAAGATCGTCGAGGCAGCCCTTGTTCCCCTTCGGGGAACACGGGGTTCGCATCCTGAACTATCTCGACGACTGGCTGATACTGGCACACTCTCGAGAACAGGTTTGCGAACACAGAGACCTGGTGCTCCGGCACCTAGCCCGTCTGGGCCTTCAGGTCAACCGGGAAAAGAGCAAACTTTGCCCCGTGCAGAGGATCTCTTTTCTCGGCATGGAGATAGACTCGGTCGCCATGTCCATGCAGCTCACGAGCGAGCGCGCGCACTCACTGCTGACTTGTCTTCGACAGTTCGAGGGCAAGAGTCAGTTCCACTGAAACTGTTTCAGAGGCTCCTGGGGCATATGGCATCCGCAGCCGTGGCAACGCCGCTCGGTTTGCTTCATATGAGACCGCTTCAGCTGTGGCTTCGCGATCGAGTCCCGAGGTGGGCATGGCATCGCGGCTCGCTCCGAGTTCCAGTGACTCCAGCGTGCCGCCGAACCTTCTTCCCGTGGTCGAACCTCAGCTTTTTGCGGGCCGATGTCCCCCTTCAGCGAGTTTCCAGGCATCTCGTTGTCTCCACGGATGCATCCACCACGGGATGGGGTGCCATGTGCAATGGGCATGCAGCCGCGGGTTCCTGGACAGGACCCCAGCGCCTCATGCACATCAATTGCCTCGAGCTGCTGGCAGTATGCCTGGCCCTGCACTGCTTTTGAGCGTTGCTCAGGGGTCAACACGTACTTGTCCGCTCAGACAACACGACTGCAGTAGCGTACATCAACCACCAGGGGGGTCTACGCTCACGCCGGTTGTCGCAGCTCGCCCGCCACCTCTTGTTATGGAGTCAGAAGCACCTGAGGTCCCTTCGTGCAGTTTACATTCCAGGAGACCGGAACCTGGCAGCCGACGAGCTGTCACGGGTCCGCCCTATCTCCGGCGAATGGCGACTCCATCCCCAGACGGTCCAGCTGATTTGGGACCAGTTCGGGGTGGCACAGATAGACCTGTTCGCCTCCCGGGACTCCTCCCACTGCGCCCAGTTTTATTCCCTGACCGATGGTACGCTCGGCACAGATGCACTGGCGCACAGCTGGCCGCGGGGCCCACGCAAGTATGCGTTTCCCCCAGTGAGCCTTCTTGCACGGGTGTTGTGCAAGATTAAGGAGGACGAGGAGCAGGTCTTGTTGGTAGCCCCTTATTGGCCCACCAAGACGTGGTTCTCCGAACTCATGCTCCTCGCGACAGCACCTCCTTGGCCTATTCCTCTGAGACAAGATCTACTCACTCAGAGACGGGGCACTCTGTGGCACCCTCGTCCCGAGCTCTGGAGACTGCACGTGTGGCTCCTGGACGGGACGAGGCAGGTTTGAGTTCGCTGCCACCTGCGGTGGCGGCAACCATCTCTTCCGCTAGAGCGTCGTCCACGAGACACCTCTACGCGTTGAAGTGGAACCTCTTCGTCAGCTGGTGCTCTTCTCGCGGAGAAGACCCCCGGAGATGTTCGATCAGTGCCGTGCTTTTCTTCCTGCAAGAAGGGTTGGAGTGCAGGCTGTCGCCCTCCACCCTTAAGGTTTACGTCGCGGCCATTGCCGCCTCTCATGAAGCAGTAGAAGGTAAGTCCTTAGGGAAGCACGACCTGGTCATCAGGTTCCTGAGGGGAGCAAGGAGGCTACATCCGCCTCGTCCTCCCCTCGTACCCTCTTGGGACCTCTCGGTAGTTTTAAATGCTCTGCAGAGGCCTCCCTTTGAGCCTTTGCAATCGGTAGAGTTAAAGTTTCTGTCCATGAAGACAGCACTCCTGGTTGCATTGGCCTCCATCAAGAGGGTGGGGGACCTGCACGCATTCTCCGTTGACGAAGCGTGCCTAGAGTTCGGGCCGGCTTACTCTCACGTGATCCTGAGACCCCGGCCCGGTTACGTGCCCAAGGTTCCCACCACTCCCTTCCGGGACCAGGTGGTGAACCTGCAAGCGCTGCCCCTGGAGGAGGCAGACCCAGCCTTGGCACTGCTCTGTCCAGTACGTGCTCTCCGCACCTATGTAGACAGAACGCAGTGTTCAGGACCTCAGACCAGCTCTTTGTCTGTCATGGGAGGAGCCAGAAGGGAAGGGCTCTCTCAAAGCAACGGCTGTCTCACTGGATTGTGGACGCCATCGCTTTGTCTTACCAGCAGCAAGGCCGTCCGTGCCCCCTTGCTGTGACGGCCCATTCCACTCGGAGTGTGGCCTCCTCTTGGGCTCTAGCGCACGGCGCCTCGCTAACAGACATCTGCAGAGCTGAAGGTTGGGCGACACCCAACACCTTCGCAAGATTCTACAATCTGCGAATTGAGCCAGTGTCCTCCCACGTACTCGCCTCCGCCAGTACTGGACCCGCTTAGGTGTCTTCGCTTGCTCGCCATTCCACTCCCCGGACTGGATAAGTGCGATATCTCCTCAGTGTCTTCCGTTGAAGCCTTGAGTCCTCCAGCACCGACGATGCGGGCACCACTGCTATTGCTCTGGATGCCGGCTAGGTGCCTCCATGTGCACGGTTCCCGACGGTAACGGTCTCATGTGTATTATCCACTGTAAGCCTCTATGAGCATGTGTCTTCCCTTGGCAAGCCATCTGCCACCCCTGGAGTTAAATTCTAGTAGCCACCTGCGGTTGGTGCTCCAGTGATCTCCATATGCGTCCTATACGGCCATATGTGTATTTGTAAGTCCTCCTTCGGTAGGCATCTGGTAGCATGTCCCTCCCGGGATATGTTTCCCAGTGTACCTTGGTAATCCTGTGTTAAAGTAGGATCCCGGGAAAAAAAAAAGTGTAAGGTGCAGGGGTCCAGACTTTCGCAGGGCACTGGAAGACAGCTTGAAGATGGCGTGATGGCATTGACCCCCATTCTCCGTCACTTCTGACGTAACTCGAAGTGACTACGAAAGGGAACGTCTCGGTTACGGATGTAACCCTCGTTCCCTGAGTAGGGAACGGAGACGTTACGTCTCCCTGCCACTTCTGCTGTACCGCTGGGTAGACGCCTAGTTCAGTCTTGGCTCCTCAGCGAAGACATACTGCGGTTGCGTTCACTTCCTCCTTTTATACTCACGGAGTAGGGCGGAGTACGCTATGCATTGCATGCCATTGGCTCATTGTTAAATACTCGAAGAGGATTGGCTTTCATGCGAAACCCACATTCTCCGTCACTTCTGACGTAACGTCTCCGTTCCCTACTCAGGGAACGAGGGTTACATCCGTAACCGAGACGTTATCAATCAAGACATGGAGGTAGAAGGCGAGGATCTTTATTATGGGGGGGAACAAGTTGATTGTGTTTTCAAAACACCACAAAAAAGGAGAATGGAACAGAGCCACTACAGTAATTCAAAAAAACTGGGAAATAGTCAAACTGACACTGAAAGTGACACTGACCTTTCAGAATGCAGTGTCACTTTTGATCAGACAAAAGACGAATCTCCAGAAAAATCTTACAGTGTGGATGATGTTAAGCTCTTTTTGAGAGCAACAAAGAATGCAAGAAATGTGCGTATTTCAGAATACTTTCCTGATTTGATGCAATTTGTAGAAAAAACAAAGAGTTTTAGGAGTGAAGGTCTTTTTTCTGATCAAGAAGTTTATAGACTGAAAAAAATTCTCACAAAAGTACAATTTCAATTAGGAATTAATGCTGAATAGTTTTAAAATTACACTTATGAGATGAGGCTTTTTTGTGTCTTGATTATCCTTTTCTTTTCTTTAATGAAGGAGTTTCATTTTGCTTCCCTTAATTTAAATGGGGCACGAGAAGGGAAGAAAAGGTTTGAGTTATATGAGTTAATGAAGATAAAGAAAATAGATATTCTTTTTGCACAAGAAACTCATAGTGATGTTTCCAATGAGGAAGATTGGGCAAGGGAATTTGATGGGTTAACCTTTTTTAGTCATAATTCATCTCTAAGTGGCGGTGTTGCTATTTTATTTTCTAAAAACTCCATTCCAATTTCTTATGAAGTAGAAGAAGTTGTAAAAGGCAGATTTTTAAAAATAAGGGCTCAATTTGACAATGCTTTTTATTGCTTCGGTTGTATTTATGCTCCCACTAATGCAGTTGAAAGAATGGGCTTTTTGAATACATTATGTAAAGCATTAAGTGATTGTAATACTGAGGATTTGTTCTTATTTGGAGGTGATTTTAATTGCACTGAATTTGCCTCAGATAGAAATCATGTTGAGCCTCATATGGCTTCTCGAAAAAGGCTAATTCAATTAATAGAAACACATGATCTGGTTGACTTTTGGCGGAATTTTCACAAGACACACAGACAATATACATGGGTTCATTCTTATAATAATAGGTTGTCTTTAGCAAGATTGGACAGATTTTATGGTTTTGGACATCAACTTAATCTTTTTAGAGATTGCTCTATTATTCCAGTTAGTTTTTCGGATCATAGTTTAGTACAGTGTTTTTTAACTTTAGGATCCGTAAAACCAAAGAGTGCAATGTGGCACTTTAATAACAGTCTTTTAAATGACATGGAATTTAGAGATATTTTTAAGTTTTTTTGGAATGACTTTAGAACCACTAAATCTGATTTCCAATCTTTGCAGCAGTGGTGGGATTTTGGAAAAACGCAGATCAAGCAATTGAGTCAACAGTACGCTTACAACATCACTAAAGAAATAAATATTTCAATGGTAAATCTAGAAAAAGATAAAAAGAAACTACAAGAATCTATTGGAACTGAACAAAATCAAGAGCTTATTGAAATTTTAAATCGAAAAAGCAAAGAATTGGCAGGAATTCTCGACCTGAAAGCACAAGGGGCTATGATCAGATCCCGGTATAAGAATATAGAGTGGATGGATGTATCTTCCAAATTTTTTTTCAATCTGTAAAGGAAAAATGGCCAAAAAAGATGTATACATGCTTTGCGTTCTAAAGATGGGGCACTCTTGTCAAATCATACAGAAATTCGGAAGAGAGCGGTAGAATTTTATAAAGAACTATATAGCAGTGAACTTATACACAGGTCAAACACTAATGTGTTTATTGAGGATCTTCCTCAGGTGACTGAAGAGGCGAACACCGGCCTCTGTAGAGAGATAACGTTAGAAGAGCTAAGAAAAGCTCTTCAAGGCATGGAAGGCGGCAGAGCACCAGATGGCCTATCTGTAGACTTTTATAAGTCTTTTTGGCCTGAGATTGGTGCCGATCTGCTTGCAGTCATCAACAAAAGTCTAAACAGTGGAAGATTACCACTGAGCTGCCGTAGAGCAGTGTTGACTTTACTGCCCAAGAAGGGAGACCTGAGTGAAATAAAAAACTGGAGGCCTGTGTCATTGCTATGTAGTGATTATAAAATTCTGTCCAAGGCATTGGCAAATAGATTGAGTGGGGTTTTGGAAGAGGTCATTCATACTGATCAGACCTATTGTGTGCCAGGAAGGCAAATTTTCGATAACATTTCTTTTGTTAGAGACATGTTTGACATCAGTATGCTCTTTGATGTGGATTTTGGTTTGATTTCAATAGATCAAGAGAAAGCGTTCGATAGAATTGAACATAGTTATTTATGGGAGGTTTTAGAAGCTTTTGGGTTTAATAGCTTTTTTATTGATAAGTTAAAAGCTCTTTATTGTGATGTTGAAAGTTTACTGAAGGTAAATGGTGACTTATGTGCCCCCTTTAGTGTTTTTAGAGGTATCAGGCAAGGCTGTGCTCTTTCTGGTATGTTATATAGTTTAACAATTGAACCCCTTTTACGGAAGTTTAGAGCAGATTTAAAGGGTGTAACTATTCCAAATTGTGAAAAAGTATTTAAACTATCAGCTTATGCTGATGATATTGTTATTTTTATCAAAGAACACAGCGATGTGTCAAAGATAACAAAGATTTTAAGGGATTTTATGCTTGTTTCCTCCGCTAGAGTAAATTGGAATAAAAGTGAGGCTATCTTGGTTGGAAAGTGGACTCATGGACAACCCAGTCTCCCTGCGGGGTTAAAGTGGAGTAGAGATGGGTTTAAATATTTAGGTGTGTATTTGGGAGATGATATAACTGTAAAGAAGAATTTTGAGGGGATAAAAGAGAAAATTGTGGGTCGTTTGAATAAATGGAAGTTTTTACTTTCTAACATGTCATATAGAGGGCGGGTGTTAATTATTAACAATTTGGCAGCCTCTACTCTTTGGCATTGGCTAGCATGTATCGACCCCCCAGTAATTCTTCTGAAAAAAATTCAATCTATTTTAGTTAATTTTTTTTTGGGATAATTTACATTGGGTGCCACAGAGTGTTTTTTATCTGCCTAAAAATGAAGGGGGACAGGGTTTGATTCATCTACAGAGTCGAGTGGCCACCTTTCGGCTAAAGTATGTACAAAGGTTTCTTGAAAGTTCTGAGAATGAGAATTTGAGTTTGGTTGCTTCCATTATTTTTAGGAACTTTGAAGGCCTGGGTCTTGACAAGTCTTTGTTCTGGATGAACCCCCTGAGCCCGACGGCGTCGTCGACGATGCCACACGTCACCTCCGATAAATGTTTACATAACTCGATGACAGATTTATCGATTTTCTTACCGTTTTTTCCAACAGAAAGCTAACGAGCTAGCCATCACGGGGGTGTCTTTCGGGTCTTTCTAGCCTTTACAGAAGGTTTTCTATCCAGCCTGGAACTTGTGCTTCCTTTCAGAGGTTTTCAGCAATAAATCCAAACGCTTTATGTCAAACTTTGATAATCTTGAAGCCCATAATTCATAAATATTCCGTCATTTTTGCCGCTAGCTCAATGCTAGCGGACATCCTGGATATCACGTGATGTTTTCACGTGATGGTTTTTGACCAATTACAGGCTGATCCGTTGTAAACATTGGTGTGCGTCATTACGCATGAACCAAGCGCTGATATAGTGTAGAGAGATAGAGAGACTCACGGAGACGCGCGATTCACAGAGAAACACAGCGAAATGGACGTAAATAAAGCGCTGGTCTATTTTGGTGCATTGCAGGATGAAGGATTTTCAGGAGAACAGAGCTTTTTGACAGATGAGAAACTAGATTACCAGGATAGACCCAGCTGAAGTGCCATTTATTTATTTACTGTAAAAAAGTATTATAGTAGTATAAATGTATTATAAAAGAATAAAAAGAACATAATAAATAAAAGAATAAATAAAATAGAAATGCAAAACCTGTGATGTGGCCCTCTGTGTGATTGCTGATAGGAACTGTTTTGAGGCTTGGCACCAGTGAATTTCATGAGGCCCCAAACGCCTGGACTTCTTTTGGAAAAATGTCAATAGTTTTTGTTCTGTACAAGTTATAATGTTTATTCCTGTGCTCCAGGACTCCAAAGACATGAACAAACTATTTTCCAGAGGAAAATTGCTTAGCTTTTATTTATTTGTGTGTGATTTCAATAAATAATTGAGTGATTCCATTTCCGATTTATTTTTTCATTTGTCTTTATGGTCCCATAACTTATTTTACATTCAGGTGACATCAATGTAACACAAATAAGCTGAAAGTTCAATTTGTCCTGAAAAAAAAGAGGTGTGTCAATTGTCTGTGCACCAAAGGGTTGATATTTTACAAGCTTTTTTAGTAAATGACACCAGACGGAAAATTTATTGTAAAAATACCCTTAGGTCTCAGAGGGTTAAGGAGTTTTCTGTATCTAAGTTGCCTATTTTTTATTGTAATTTATTCAAAGTATGGTCACTTTTTAATATATCGAGAAGTGAAATAACAGACTCTTTGTACTGGACTCTTCAAGAACCAATGATTTGTGGATCACGTTTGGACGTGTCAGAGGGATGTTTTCCTGCTTTGATGGACGTACTCATTAAATCTCACATCGTTACTCTTGGAAGCCTAGTTCGTATAACTGGACATGATTTATCTGACTCTAAAGCAATGGAGGAGAAGTCGAAGATGAGGTCAACACGGGTGGTAACTCGGCTGTTGTCTAAGTGGAAAAAAATCATTACCAAAGAAGAGTTACAAATGTTAAAAGACTTTGAAGAAGGGTGTATTCAACCAAAGAATGATGATCCATTTCCGAATGTGTCTTTGAGTCCTGATTTGGAAATGTGTGATGGGTTTTTTTTAAAGTGTAGTAATTTGAGGTTGTTGGGGAAAGAAAAAGCATCTAGTAAAGCTATGTATGAGTGTTGTGTTAAAGCTTTCAATAAGAAGAGTCTTGATGGTAAAATAGATACACCATGGCGCAATGTCTTACTTTTAAGTGAGAATACTAGACCTAAATGGGGGGCACTTTATAAGTCACCATTGCTTAAAAAAACAGGGGACTTGCAATGGAGAGTTTTACATGGAATTATAGCTGTTAATGCATTTGTTTCAAGGATAAATCATGAAGTTCATCAGGAATGTCCTTTTTGTTCACAAAGAGAAACTGTGTTTCATACTTTTATGCATTGTATAAGACTAAAACCGTTGTTTATTTATTTACAAGATGTATTTAAGCAGTTTGATGAAGTCTTCTCAATGGAGATTTTTATTTGTGGTTTTAAGTATTCGAGAAAACGATCTTATGAGTGTCAGTTGTTTAACTTTTTCTTAGGTCAAGCAAAAATGGCAATTTATGTAAGCAGAAAAAGGAAAATTGAAAAAGATTCTGATACAGATGTAATATTGATTTTTTAAATGTTAGTGAAATCAAGAATTCAAATTGATTTCCATTATTACAATGCAACAAAGAATCTAAGGTTGTTTGAGCAAAGATGGTGTATAAAAGGTGTTCTTTGTCATATATTTAGTAATACTTTGATTTTTAACTCTATATTGTGAGTTTCTAATTCAGCTGTATGTACTCTTGTGTGAATTAAAACCGATTTGTAATAAAATGTATTTTAAAAATCAAAAATCTCTCTATCTCTCTCTCTCTCTCTCTCTCTCTCTCTCTCTCTCTCTCTCTCTCTCTCTCTCCTAATGTAGGTTAAGCTGGTGTTGTATGACAGATGAAGGTTGTTCTGATGTGACTTCTGCTCTGAAATCAAACCCGTCACACCTGAGAGAGCTGGACCTGAGCTGGAATAAACTCGGAGACTCTGGAGTGAAAAACCTCAGTGATCTACTGATGAACCCACAATTCAAGCTGGAGAAACTACAGTTAGTGTCATTATACTGTACAGCAATTACAGTGTGACTGAAGTTTATTTATTTGAAGACAGTAGGGCTTATGTTTCATTGGTTATAGCAGTGCACTTTTGGGGGGTTTACTTATTGCTCACATTTTTTTTATATAGTTCTTTATCTTTTCACAGTTTTTTATCTAGTTAGTAGAGTGTAGTTTGTATTTTTTTTTATTCCCAGCATCTGTGGGTGTACACGCAGAAATCTGCATTTTCAACAGAGAATAAAGAAGAGAGACGTCAAATAAATAGTTAGAAATGAAAGAGAAGAAACAGTGTCTTCCAGCGCACAGAACTAGTGTGACTGGGTTTTAAAACAGACTATTGGAAACTAAATGCTGCTGTAGCTCTTCAATAAGATGATGATCATAGATGTGAACTATTGTTATTTCTCTGTCTTCAGTTTGTGTAGATGCAGTATTACAGAGAAACAGAGTCTCATCCTGACATCAGCTCTGTTCTCATCCAAATCAAACCCGTCACACCTGAGAGAGCTGGACCTGAGCGGGAATAAACTAGGAGGCTCAGGAGTGAAGCAGTTATGTGCCGTACTGAAGGATTCACACTGTAAACTGGAGAGATTGAGGTCAGTCACATTCACATACAAGAATCAAAATGCTTAAAATCACTTCAACCGTTTAAACTAAAACACATTAACATTATATTTGTACAAACATTTTCACCTTATTATTTTGTCATCTGGTGAAATAAAGATGAAGATCTCTCTTCCTCTGTTTTATTTGCTGATGAAGATGATGTGACTTAACAGAATAAAGAGTCTCTCTCTCTCTCTCTCTCTCTCTCTCTCTCTCTGTGCGGATGTGCGGAGTGAGTGTGGAAGGAGCCGGTTGCTGGGAGTGAAAGTGTCTCTTTGTTTGAGTGAGATTTATTTTTTTCCCTTCTATTCTTTTTTGATATTACTGATTCATAGTTAATAGGTTTAGTTTTTTTTCTCCTGACTTCGGTCAGAAAGAGAGGATAATGGGGTCGGAAATGGCGGACCTTTCACAGTTAACCATTAAACATGGTTGTAAGTCTATGCCTGAGGCCGCGGTATCAGTCGAGGATTGTTTGATAGCTGTGAGTGCAGTGATTGGAGGTGCTAATATAAAATCTGCCTCTCGCATGAACAAAGCTATTGTGTTCTTCCTTAGTGAAAGCCAAATGGTGGATGAGTTAATTGAAACCGGGTTGACAATCAACAATATTTTTGTGCCTGTTTTACCTTTGTCAAGCCCAGCAAAGAAAGTAATTTTATCTAACATACCTCCGTTTGTTAAAAATGAAAAACTTGAGCAAATTCTACAGAGGTATGGTAAAATAGTAAGTCCCATTAAAATGATTCCTCTGGGATGCAAAAATCCCGAGATTAGACACGTGATGTCTTTTTGGCGTCAGGCGTTAATGATTCTGAATTCTCAGAGTGATCCATTGAATCTGTCGGTGAAATTGAGTATCGAGGGAAAGGATTACACTGTTTTTATAAGTTCAGAGTCAATGAAATGCTTTGTGTGTGGTGAGTTTGGACATGTAAGACAGACTTGTCCGAGGCGAGACGGGCCCGATCCGGCTGCAGGTGTGGAGAGCACCGAGAGGGCGGCCGGCGCGGAGGTTGCTGCGGCCGCTGTGGCCTCAGAACCGCAGCGGGACAGAGCGCTCTCTGTGCTCGGTGACGTGCCCGAGGGGAGATCGGTGCTGGAGGCCTCTGGAAACGGCCTGGAGACGGCTGTTGAGGAGGTGGCCGGGCCGAGCCATGCTCCCACTGAAACGCAGCCGGAGACGAGCCCGGGACAGGTGGGTTTGAAGCCCGTGCCTGAAACTGATTTGTCTGGCGATGGAGGACAGTCGCAGCTGGATAAAAGTGTGAGTGATACTGAGGAAGCGTTTAAACAGTGTAATGTTGACATGCCATCTCAAAACCCTGTGGATTTAATGGAAGACTCTGATAATGATCACGATGATACGGATGTTATCGGATACGGAGTTAATGAGAGATTACGCAGTGGATTCGGACATTATCTCTGGAGGTAAGACCAAACTTTATTCGATTCAGCAGATCAATCACTTTTTGGACACTACTAAAGGACATCGTAAACCTAGAATTGATTCATATTCTCCGGATGTAAAATTATTCTTATTATCCGGCACCTTTGCTATGAGAAAAGCTTCCTTTGAAGAGCTTGATAAACCAAAACGGTACCGTCTCAAGAAACTTCTGAGTAACGTTAGAAGTTCTTTGAATTTGCAAAAGTAAAAAATGAGAAAGTTTTGGATGTTAAATAACCCTTGTGGAGTTATTTTATTGTGTGGTTATCTTTTATTATTTTTCATGGCACCTTTGAGATTTAGTTCATTGAATATTAATGGGTGTCGTGAGGTTTTGAAAAGGACTAGTGTTTTTGATTATATTTTGATGAAAAAAAGTAGTGTTGTTTTTCTACAGGAAACTCACACAGATGTAAAAAATCTAATTCAGTGGCAGAGTGAATGGGATGGACAGGTTTTTCTGAGTCATGGTTCAAGACAAGTAACAGTGCTGGAGTGGCTATTCTTCTTGGAGTTGAGTTTAAGGAACAGAGTGTGAGCGTTTTTGATGTTATACCTGGTAGAATGCAAAGAGTAGATGTTGCTTTACATGGGTTGAATTTTTCAATTTTTAATGTATATGCTCCTAATATTGGGACTGAACGCACACTTTTCTTTGGAAAACTTCATACAGCATTAAGCAGTGTCCCACAGGATAGGTCCGTCAGCAGATATTTTTAGAAATTTGATTGTTTATTATGATCTTGTGGACGTTTGGAAAGAAGCTTTTCCTGATGTAAAACAATATACATGGATAAAAGTAAGCTTGAATAGGGTTTCTGCAGCACGTCTTGAGTTTTTTAATAGTTGTATTACTCCCACCCCTTTCTCAGATCATCATTATATGTCTGTCAATGTCACATCTGCACAGAGCACATTTAAATGTCCCTACTGGCGCTTTAGCAATAAGCTGTTGCAGGACCACAACTTTGTGCACTCTTTTTCACTTTTCTGGGAGATGTGGAGAGAGAGTAAATCTCAGTACATGTCCCTGAGTCAGTGGTGGGACATCAGTAAAGTTCAGATCAAAATGTTTTGTCAGAAGTATACTGCCTACAATAAGATTACTCTTGAAAACAAAATAAGACGACTTGAACAGGACATTTTGCAGCTGAACATTGAACAATGTGATGGAAGTACTGTTGAAGTATTGGAAACAAGGAAAATTCTTCTCCACAATCTCCTGGAAGAGAAAGCTAAAGAGACTTTGATTCGTGCAAGGTTTACTTCTTTTAATTCCATGGACGCTCCAACATCTTTTTTCTTCAACTTAGAGAAGAAAGTTGGTGATAGAAGAGTTTTAAGTCATCTGAAACTTCCAGACGGAGGTGAAACGACTGACGAGCATGAAATAATTACTCAAGCACTGCTTTTCTATGAAAATCTTTATAGTGCAGAACCATGTGATGGAGAATTAACAAAAACATTTCTCCAGGATCTTCCTCATTTGAGGGAGAGTGATAAGGCAGAATTTTATAAACAGTTTTGGCTACTGATTGGAGAAGACTTGTTTTCAGTTTTTTTAGAGTGCTTTCAAAGAGGCACCTTACCGCTGAGTCTACGAAGAGCACTGATCACTTTGCTACCCAAGAAGGGGGATCTTGCGGATATTAGAAATTGGCGACCAGTGTCTCTGCTTGGAGTGGATTATAAGATACTGTCTAAAGCTTTAACTAATAGATTAAAACTGTACATATCAACAATAATTGACGTAGACCAATCATACTGTATTCCAAAACGTACAATTTTTGATAACTTGTTTCTGCTTCGCGATTTGATTTCTTTTGCCAGAGATAACAATGTTAATGTGGGGTTTTTATCTTTAGACCAGGAAAAAGCGTTTGATCGCGTGGATCATGAGTATCTTTTTAAATGTTTTGAAGCATTCGGTTTTGGTTCTTCATTTAGTTCTTATGTTAAATTACTGTACACTGATATCTATAGTTTCTTAAAAATAAGTGGCTCACTCACAAGACCTTTTTTAGTTGGGAGAGGCATACGGCAAGGATGTAGTTTGTCAGGTATTCTGTATGCCATGGCCATTGAACCGTTACTAACAACTCTGAGGCGTCAGCTTTGCGGAATTTCAACAACGGGCCATTTTACATCAGAGATGGCAACTGTTAAACTCAGCGCTTATGCTGACAATGTCACTGTTATAATAAGATCAAATGAAGATGTGGGCTTTTTGGAAGCCGCTCTTGGGATTTATCAAAAAGCCTCCTCAGCTCGAGTCAACTGGAGAAAAAGTACATCTTTGTTATTAGGCCAATGGGAGGAAGAAGGTAGGCCTGCTCCTCGTCTTCCTCAGCACTGCCCCTGGAGTTCAGAGGGGTTTAAAGTGCTGGGGGTTTTCCTTGGAACAGAGCAATACATGCAGAAAAATTGGGAAGGCGTTTATGAAAAAGTGTCTGGTCGCCTACAGAAATGGAGGTGGATTCTTCCCCAAATGTCGTATAGAGGGAGGGTGCTTGTTGTAAACAATTTAGCAGCATCTATGCTGTGGCATCGGCTGACTGTTATTAACCCCCCGAAAGAACTACTACAAAAACTACAGAAGGATTTTGTTGATTTTTTTTGGGATGGATTCCACTGGCTTCCTTCTGGAATCTTATATTTGCCAGTAGATGAAGGAGGACAAGGACTGATTGAACTGGCAGCTAAAGTCAGAGCCATGAGATTGAAAACTGCTCAGAGACTGCTTTTTTCTACAGAATTTATCCCTTGGGTGTCATTTGGACTAACTTTACTAAGATCCTTTTGTTGTGATTCTCTTGATAAACAACTGTTTTTGATGTCACCTTTTATTGAAAAGGTTACAATTGGTGCTGATTTCTATGCATCAGTTTTGAAATCTTGGGAAGTGTTTACGTTCAATCGGTCTGAAAATGATCATTATGGATTGAATGAACCACTGTTTTTTAATCCTTTTTTAGGAAATGTTTGCGTGTCTAATAGTATAGTTAAGTTATGTATGAAGAAAGGTTTTACTAAAGTGGGACACTTGATTAATTTGGACTTAAAAGAGTGGAGATCAGCAGAAGATGTTGCCAGGCAGGTTGATTTGAGGTCTGTGAGGGTGGTAGAGCGCTTGATTTCAGGCTTAAAAGCTGCTCTTCCCTCTCCTCTTTTTCAGTTTGTAGAGCTTTCATTAGAGGGTGGGCCTACACATCTCACTTTTCCCAATTTATGTGTGTGTCCTGGAGTTTGCCCGGAAACCAGTCAGGTTGGGAACTTGTTAAAGTTTGAGAGATTAAAAGGGCTACTTTTTCATACAGTGGAGAAAAAAGACATGTATCAGGTCTGTGTAAAAACTGCTTATTTTAATGATCTTCATGACAGATATGACACAAAATGGAGGGAAAAACTCACAGTTGCAGATGATATTAATCCTTCTTGGAGGCTTTTTTATAAAAGTCCCCTTCCAAAATGCTCAGGTGATCTACAATGGAGAGTGTTACATTGTGTGCTAGCCACTAATGTTTTTGTGTCTAAATTCAACTTGAATGTTTTGCCCTTATGTCATGCCTGTAATAGTCATGAAACAGTTTTTCATGTTTTCATTGAATGTCCAAGATTGGTGCCACTTTTTGCCTTGTTGGGTAGAATTATTGATGGGTTGGGTTTTGGTTTTAACAGAATACTTTTTATTTACGGCTGTAGGTATTCTAAAGTGAACAAGGATCGCTGTACTGTTGCTAATTTTATTCTTGGGCAAGCAAAACTAGCTATTTGGAAGACTTGTAGGCTTGCTCTTGAAGGACGAATTGTTAAAGTTCTAAGCCTGTTTACAGCACTTGTTGAATCAAGAATAAGGGCTGAATATATTTTCTTTAAAACTACAGGAAATATGGTTGAATTTATGTGCAAATGGTGCGTAAATAGTGGTTTGTGTTGTGTGAGGATGATGTTTTATCTTTTGTCTGGTGAATTTTTATTTATTTATTATTTATTTTGTATCATTGTTAAGTGTGTAATGTAATTTTTGATTGAGTAAAGAGATATTTAAACGTCAAACGTCTCTGTGTGTGTGTGCGCGCATGCGTTGAGTGAGGTGCGTGTATGGAGAGTGCGTGACGGCGGTGAAAGGAGTGTTTGAAAAACTTTTTCTACCCTTTTCTATCTTTTTTTAGTATTTATATTGGGTTTTAGGGAATTTTGGTGAGGAAGGTGGTTGTTTTGGGTGTGCTTGACTCCCAGTCGGTGTACTGGGAGAATGGCAGCTCCCGGTGCAGAAAGTTTAGAGTTTCTAACGAGGCGTCACGGTGTGAAAATTGATGTTGCTGCAAGTATAGAGGAGTGTAGTTTAGCAGTGGGTGCAGTAGTTGGTCATGAGAATGTTTTATCGGCGTCGCGAATGAACAACGCGATTGTTTTGTTCGTTAAGACGATTGATTTGGCGAACTTGTTAGTGGAGAGTGGTGTAGAGATTGGTGGTATTTTTACCTCAGTGCTGCCTCTTTCTACGCCGTCTAAGAGAGTAACGTTATCTAATGTGCCGCCATTCATCAAGAACGAAGTTCTAGTTGGAATGCTCTCGAGGTATGGGAAACTGGTCTCTCCCATTAAGATGATTTTAATTGGAAGTAAGTCATCATTATTGAAACATGTGGTGTCTTTCAGGCGTTATGTGTATATGGTACTGAAAGATAACGTTGAGGAACTTGACCTGACTCTTAATTTTCGACATGAAGAATTCAACTACGTGATATATGCTACAACTAATACAATGAGGTGCTTTGGTTGTGGTGAAAATGGACACCTTATTCGTGGTTGTCCAAAAAGAGAGGAAAATGTAAATAAAACTTCATTAACTGTTGCTTCAGAAAGTGAAATTGAAGTGCAGAAGGAAATTGCTACAGTTGTTGAGGAGATGCCGGGTCCAAGCAGGGCGTCGGTTGCTCCTGAAGTGGTAGAGAAGGTTTCTGAGATTGTGGAAAATTCAGAAATTGTTGAAAAAGTCAGTGTAGCTGGAGCTAGGGAGGAAGAGGTTGTACGTTCCCAGAGGACAGAACAAGCAGTTTATGATTCAGATGATGGCAGTAACAGTGAAGAAGAGGCTATGGTAAATCCAGAAGATGGCGATTCTGTTTTGGGAGATGAAGAATGTCTTTTTAAAATCCCCCGAAAAAGGAAGTTGTTGGAATGCTCTGCTGAAAAAAAAGCAAAAAAAATAGATGACGTTCACATGAGCCAGACTGACACCGAGAGCGAAAGTGACATTACAGAATGTAGTGTCACTGCTAGTCTGCCCCAAAGTGGTTTCTCAAGCCGAACGTACACTGTTGTGGACATTAAGTCATTTTTGAAAACAACGAAAAATGTGAAAAAAGTCAAACTAGAGGAGTATTTCCCAGACATAACACAGTTTATTGAGAAGGTAAAGCTTTTTAGGAGTGAAAGTTGCTTCACTAACCAAGAGGTTTACCGTCTTAAGAAAATTATTACGAAATTAAGTCAGGTGGGCCCAGTGAAAACAGCTATGGGTAAATTGATGCATCTTTTATGGTTTTATTTCTTTTGCTCTCTTTCTTTATCCTTTATGGGGGAAATAAACTTTGCTTCCTTGAATGTTAACGGAGCAAGGGAGTTTAAGAAGAGAGCTCAAGTATTTGAATTAATGAAATATAAGAAAGTTGATGCGTTGTTTGTACAAGAGACACATACGGATGTATCAAATGCCGTAGAATGGGTAAAAGAATTTGATGGATTAGTGATTTCAAGCCATCATACCTCATTAAGTGGTGGAGTTGCAGTGTTATTTTCAAAAGACTTTACTCCATACTCATATAGTGTAGAGGAAAAAATTAAAGGAAGGTTGCTGAAGATTAAAGCTGTGTTTGAAAATAGTTATTTTGTTTTTGTCTGTGTATACGCTCCAACTATGGCATTAGAAAGAATGATATTTTTGAACACTTTGGATGATGTTTTAAATGAGTGTAATAATGGGGATTTTAATTGTACTGAAAATGTCATAGATCGAAACCATGTTGAACCACACATGCAATCCAGAAAGAGGTTAATTCAAATGAGAAAGTCGCATAGCATAATTGATATATGGAGGAATTTCCATGGTATACAGAGACAGTATACTTGGGTTCACGCTCATGAAAATCAGTTATCGCTGGCAAGGCTTGATAGATTTTATGGATTTAAGCATCAATTAAGCATGTTTAGAGAATGTTCAATAAGTCCGGTTTGTTTTTCTGATCACAGCTTGATAAAATGTGTTGTAGCAAAGAGTTATGTCAAATCAAAAAGTGCTTATTGGCATTTTAACAA
This sequence comes from Pimephales promelas, assembly GCF_988280905.1. Taxonomy (NCBI): domain Eukaryota; kingdom Metazoa; phylum Chordata; class Actinopteri; order Cypriniformes; family Leuciscidae; genus Pimephales; species Pimephales promelas. The sequence goes on along the minus strand of NC_142770.1, from coordinate 37,675,380 downwards.
TAATTTATTATCTGACACTTGTTTTAGAGAAGTTTTTAAAGAGTTCTGGACAAATGCTAAGGCTATGAAATCATCCTTCGTAACATTGAAGCAGTGGTGGGATTTTGTAAAAATACAAATCAAGCAATTGTGTCAAGAATATACTCACAACGCCACAAGAGACAAACATAGCTCAATGAGTACCTTAGAAGAAGAGTTGATGAAGCTACAAGAACTTGCAGAGTCCACAAAAGATGCCACTTATATAGAGCACATAAAAAAGAAAAATAATTTGTTATCTGACATGCTAGGTTGTGCAGCACAAGGTGCTATCATTAGATCCCGTTTTCAAAGTGCAGAATTAATGGATGCTCCTTCAAAATTCTTTTTCAGTTTAGAAAAAAAGAACGGACAGAAAAAGTTTATTCACGCCTTGCAGTCTGAAGAAGGGGTGTTGTTGACAAATCCCTTGGACATTAGGAAGAGAGCTGTACATTTTTATAAAGAACTGTACAAAAGTGAAATTTCTGAAGAGCAAGATGGTAATTTTAATTTTTTTGAAAATTTACCTCAGAGAACTAAAAATGCAAATGAAGAAATTAGTAAAACTTTGAGTCTAGTTGAGCTAGAAAATGCCCTTAAAAAAATGGAAAATGGAAAAGCACCAGGTATTGATGGCATTACAACTGAATTTTATAAAACTTTTTGGGTAGAAATTGGTCCAGATTTAGTAACAGTTTTTAATGAGAGTCTGGCAGATGGACAACTGCCTAGAAGCTGCCGTAGAGCAATTATTACTTTATTGCCTAAAAAAGGAGATTTAAATGACATCAAAAATTTTTACATCAAAAAAGTTTATTGTGTAACGACTACAAAATATTGTCGAAAGCTTTGGCGATTAGATTGGGGGTAGTCATTGAATCGATTGTTCATCCAGATCAGTCATATTGCATACCAGGAAGGAGAATCTTTGATAATGTTTCTTTTATCAGAGATATCTTCGACTGTGGAAAAATCTTTGACATAGACTTTGGTATGATATCAATCGATCAAGAGAAGGCTTTTGATAGAGTCGAGCATATTTATTTATGGAGTGTTTTAAAAGCCTTTGGTTTTAGTTCAGAGTTTATTGAAATGATTAAAATGATGTATTGTGGCGTTGAGAGTATATTAAAGATTAATGGTGACTTATGCTCTCCGTTTAATGTGTATAGGGGTGTCAGACAAGGCTGTGCACTGTCAGGCATGTTATACACCTTAGCCATAGAACCCCTGTTAAATAAACTAAGATCTGATGTGCGTGGACTGTGTATGCCAAATTGTGATACTGTTTTTAAGTTATCAGCATACGCTGATGATGTAATTGTCATAATCAGTGAACCCAATGATGTCAATGTGATGTTGAAGATTTTAGAGGATTTTAAAACTCTTTCTTCAGCAAAAGTTAACTGGAAAAAAAGTGAAGCCATATTAGTTGGAAAATGGCCAAAAGGTGAACCAAGAGTTCCTGATGGACTAAACTGGACAATAGATGGTTTTAAATATTTAGGAGTCTTTGTAGGAAATGAAAATGTTGTAAAAAAGAATTTTGAAGGTACAATCGAAAAGGTTAAAGGGCGACTGGATAAGTGGAGGTTTTTACTCCCTAAAATTTCCTATAAAGGTAGAATTTTGATTATAAACAATCTGGTTGCCTCTGCACTTTTACACCGCCTAGCCTGTATAGATCCCCCAGTAGATGTACTGATGAAAATCCAGTCAATGTTAATTGATTTCTTCTGGGACAGAATGCACTGGGTATCAAAAAGTGTGTTGTATCTTTCAAAAGACGAAGGAGGACTTGGTTTGATACATTTGCAGAGTAGAACGGCTGCTTTTCGTCTGCAATATGTACAGAGACTTTTAAAGTGCTCCTCAGAGTCCAGTTGGATGGCGGCTGCCTGTGTGATTCTCCGGAACATCGAAGGGCTAGGAATTAGGGCTGTGCCATATCATACCGTCCACGATAATACCGGTATAAAATTTTACATGATAAAAAATTGTGATATCGCGATATTGATTATATGATGACGTATGGCGTATTTACGTTACTTAGCGCGTGCACAACAACACAGCAGCATGTCAGCCTCCGGATCAGATCAAGATTTAGTTCCTAAAAAGGGCGCTACTTCAATAGTATGGAAGTTGTTTGAGTACAAGAGGTCAGATCTCCAACAACACAATTATTATTATTATTTTTTTGTCAAATATGCATGAAAACTCGTTTCACCACTTCCCTACTAGCTTACATTTTGCATTCGCCTAATCTTCCTTCAGAGTTTCCGCAGTTCGGGTACAACAGTCAACACGATTAAACTCTTTCTAAGATGATTCAATGTTACTATTATTATATTTCTAAATAAAAGTTCTATGCTTTCGCATAAAACAACTTTATCTTGCTGGACTTTATTGCTGTAACGTTAACTAAATCATCATGTTACTTTCTACCGGCCGGGTGTCTGTTAGAGCAAAACACTAGAGTCAGAGCACTATTGTTCATCACGCCCACAGTAACTGAAATGTAAAACTGTTAAAAGAAAGGACTCGATAAACGATTGCATAGCTAGATGCTGTATATTATACACGACGCTACGCATCAATATTTATTTCCTTTGTGCTTTGAACTGTTCAGTGCGGAGTATTCGACGCGCTGCGCGTGCGCACTGTGACTCCGTGTTGCTTCAAGCGCATCATTCAGCGCTCGGGATGCGCATAAGCGCTGTGCGATATATTGGAGCCTTTCATATCATAATACTTTTGCGCAATGAAAGATTATTAATAGCCTTTGTTCTGTCCTATCGATCATATGTTGCTGCCTCATTAAACAGCTGTGCTATACATTTTAAACATGCCTCAATTTTATAGTAGACTAGGCTATATAATAATTAATCCTTTTGATTTGTTACCTTGTTTTTTTTCATGAATGTACAATACAAAGAGCAATGTGTAAAGTTTTACCAGATTTAGTGTTACAATTGTCTCTTATTTATTCCCCACTAAATGTTTTTTTTCCCTAAATGTTCCGATTTTATACAATTATTGTATAAATTAGGTATTGTATACCTCATTTGATGCTAATCCAAAAACTATGCAAGGCAACTGTTACATTTTGAAGGTTTGTTTGGATTGCCGCTGTTTGTTTAAATTTTTTGTACTTCAAAGTTTAGGTTAATTTTATTAGGTGACAATATTGTGCAGGCTTCTGAAGTTATTGTTAATATTGTTAATGTATTACTGTAGTTATTGTTAAAATAAAATGATAAGGAGTTATGTTATACTTTTTTTTGCACTAATGCTGCTCCCAGCCAGCTGCAATCACCAATAAAACATTGTTTCATATATATTTTTTCTATATCGTGATAAATATCATTATCGCAAATATTCTTGAAATATCGTGATATAATTTTTAGGCTATATCGCCCACCCCTACTAGGAATGGACAAATCTTTATTCTGGTTGGACTCTCAAAGACTGAAACTATCTAATTCTCCAGTTTTTTATCGTAATTTATTAAAAGTCTGGTCTCTGTTTAAGAAAAGCAGGGAAAGCAATGTTGCTTCTCTGTTTTGGCTACTTCGAGAACCATTGGTCGGTGGCTCACGTTTGGACTTATCACGTGAGTTTTCTTTTGCCATACCAGAAAGGACTTTGTGTAACGCCAAGTTGACAGAAATTGGTCATCTACATCAAATAGCGGGTCCTGCTCTTAGGAATGTGACTGCGATTGCTGACCATTTAGGACTCAAATCATGCCGTATAGTAGAAAAAGCACTTGAAAAGTGGAGATCGGCCCTTACTCACAGGCGTTGATTAACCCTGATTGTAAAGACCCTTTTCCAAAGTTGGGTATTTCTCCTATTATGGGTGATCACAACAGCATGTTTTTACATTGTAAAGAAATAATGATTGTGGGTTCAAATGTTGTACTTGGGAAAGAATTGTACAAGGTTTGTGTAAAAGCTTTTAATAAGAAATCTTTAGACAACAAGTGTGATACACCATGGCGAAATATACTTAATTTTGCTGCCGATGAAAAGCCACAATGGAGAGCCTTGTATAAGTCACCATTAGTCAAAAAAACTGGGGATTTACAGTGGAGAGTGTTACATGGTGCTATTGCAGTAAATGCTTTTGTCTCCTTGATCAATTATGAAGTGACTGAAGGCTACCCTTTTTGTTTGGAAAAAGAGACTATTTTTCATGCTTTTATGTACTGTGAGAGGCTAAAACCTCTATTTGATATTTTGAGGACATTTTTTGATTCTTTTGATGAGGTTTTTTCAATGAAAGTGTTTATTTGTGGATTTAAATATGTGAAGAAATTTCGTCATAAGTGTCAATTGTTGAATTTCTTGGTAGGCCAGGCAAAAATGGAGATTTATACCACAAGAAAAGAAAAAATTGAGCAAAATGTTTCTAGCAGTTTGGTAGCAATTTTTGTAAAATTAGTCAAATCTAGGATTTTGATTGATTATCATTATTATAGATTAATGCACGATTTTTTATCCTTTGAGGTAAGATGGTGTTTAAATAAGGTCCTTTGTGAAATTGTTGAAGAAGAGTTACTGTTTTCTATTTTTTAAGATTTTTAAGATTGTTTTGGTCTTGAAATAATGATGTTGTTTGCCAGATTGTAGTGATAATTGTTGTGTATTATGTAATAAAAAGGGGTTTAAAATCTAAAAATCTCTCTCTCTCTCTCTCTCTCTCTCTCTCTCTCTCTCTCTCTCTCTCTCTCTCTCTCTCTCTCTCTCTCTCTCTCTCACAACTTCTTTCCTTAAAAGAACTTCTGCATGTTTCTTTTTCAGACAGCAGTAAGCAGCTTTTGTATACAGCTTGTGTGAAGTCAAGATTTTGTGAACAACTTAAGAATAAGACAGATACAAAATGGAGGAGTTATTTATCTGCCCCTGATGTGCAATTACCTTCATGGCGTTTGTTTTATAAAAGTCCATTGCCAAAACGATCAGGAGATTTACAGTGGCGTATCCTGCACTGTGCATTAGCAACAAAAACTTTTTTGTTCAAGTGCAACTTTAGTACATCTTCTGTTTGTAAATTTTGCAATGTATCGGATACTGTGTTTCACATTTTTTTCGATTGTTACAAAATTTTACCTCTTTTGAATATTTTAGAAAATATATTTGAAGGTTTTGGTTGGAATTTTTCAAAAACAGTATTTATTTTTGGGTCTAAATATATTAAGTCTCAAAGTGAGTCCTGCACCTTTTCCAATTTTTTGATTGGTCAAGCAAAGTTAACTATTTGGAAAGCATATAAACTTGAAAATGAGGATAAAAGGATCAATATGGTAGAATTGTTCAAAGCTTTGGTAGAATCCAGAGTTAAAATAGAGTATGAATTTTATAAAATGAATAATGATATGCACATTTTTAAGAGAAAGTGGTGTACACTCTAAAAAATGCTGGGTTGTTTTAACCCAATTTTGGGTAAAATATGGACAAACCCAACTATTGGGTTAAAATTATCATTTAAAAATGTAACCCAATGGCTGGGTTTGTCCATATTTTACCCAAAATTGGGTTAAAACAACCCAGCATTTTTTAGAGTGAATGCTAATTTTATTTTTGTGAATGATGATGATAAATTAGTGTTTCAGTGGTATTGCTGAAATTTGAAGGAATTAATATTGTTATTTATTACTCATTGTTATTAATTATGAAAATGTGATTATTGTATAACATGAATAGAGAATAAAAAGAGTTAAACATCTCTCTCTCTTTCTCTCTCTCTTTCTCAATTCAATTCAATTCAAAATTGCTTTATTGGCATGACTGTACATCATACAATATTGCCAAAGCTTGGAATACATAGAATAATTATAAAGACATCAACATAGTAAAATAATATAGCATTTTAAATTGATTGTACAAATTAACAGTGTAAAATAAATAAAATGGAACATTCTCTCTCTTTCTCTCTCTCTCTCTCTCTCTCTCTCTCTCTCTCACACTCACTTCCGGTGCACGCTGGGAGCGTTTGGGTGTGTGGGGGGTTTCGTTAGGGGAGACCCGGAGAGGGTGACTGGTATTTACTTTTTCCTTTTTTCATCTTTAAATTTGGGGTATAACGGTTGTTTTTGAAAGTAGGTCAAGTTGAGTAAAGTTACTTTTCGTTCGGGACGGTGTTGGGATGGCGTCGTTCCCGAATGGGGGAGAGCCACCGCCACCGCCACCCGTGTCTCTGCGTAATGGAGTCAGGTGTGTTCCTGCGCCAGGTGTGGAGGTGGAAGATGTGCTAGTCGCGGTTGGAGAGCAGATCGGGTTTGAAAACATTTTTTCGGCTTCGAGGATGAACAAGGCTGTTGTGATTTTTGTAAATGAGGAAGAGATAGTTAATCGTCTCATTCAGGGACATGCACAGGAATTTTGAGGGGCAGTTGCTCTGACCTGAAAAAAGGGCACCCCCCCCCTCCCCCCTCACGGGCTATATGAAGGAATATATTCAGTTGAATTTGTCCCCTTCCAAATTGCCTTATCTGGCCGTGTTTATGTCCAAACGCAATGCCTCATCTTATGGTCTTATTATTATTTATAAAGATTGCAAAATGTCAGAGATGAGACAAATGAGCAAAAGAGTTCCTCATATTGTTGTTTATTGTTTTTTTAATTATTATTATTTATTTATTTATTTGAAAAGAAATAATCTGGATTGAATGGAAAAACTCGAAAAAATAAAAAACGCTTAGATTTCGGGAAAAAAAATACAATCCTTTTTTGCCAATCCTGACCTCCCCCTGCATGGGGCCCTAAGCAAAATTCTGCTAAGGGGCCCTCTACCTGATCTGTGATGCCGTGAGCCATGTAAACCATTTGCCATTGCCACTCAATACCGCCGAATACAATCCTCCCTCCTTTAAACAAAACAGTCAAAGAATAAGTACAACAATATGGAACAGAATGAGGTTCAAACAAACAAACAATATTTACTGAATAAAGCATTTAATAGAATGTTAAGATAACAAGTGAATATTAACGTAAACATAAATAAGAAGAAAATAATAAAGTACAACCCTGAACTTTGGCTTTTGGGATTAGCTTTGGTTCACTCTACAGCCTGGGTATTTTCGGAATCAGTAGCCTAGCCTATGATTTTTATTTTATGTTTTTTATGCATGTTGAAGCAAATCTTGATTTATGGTTATTTACTGAGGGATTTGCATTCATATTGACTAGAATGTCCAGCTAATCATCATTTTAAATTCAATAAATTGCCAATACATTGGTTTCTATCTTGCATAATTAGCCTAGTGCAGTTGTTTAGAGTTTTTAACTACACACGGAGACTAGATAATCAGTGTCTTTATAATGTGTACTTTGATTGGGAGTGCCATCATTCACGTATTGTACAGTTGGTCTCCACATTTCTGCTTGAAAAATGCGAGTTTCATTTCGTGCACGAGCATATGAACGCAACACACGCTACGCGGTTATGTTTTCCGAGCTGCAGTAAACAGTTGCACTTTGTCGTTTATCAAAAACAAAACCTAATAAATAATGGTATTTTACTCTCACTTTTGTCAAGCAAAAAGTGATGCAAGAGATGCACTGCCTGCCCAGATAGGTTAGCAAGACCAAAAACCATCAAACTTTGCTGACATCAAACAGAACACAAGTTTACCTGACTGCTGTTCCCGCAATTCACTCTCATGTTTTTCTTCTTCCTCTTTTCGTGACTCTCGTGAGAAGGATACTTTCGCTTCAAACATTTTGTCATGGACTTCGTACACATTATGCCGAGTTCAGACTGCATGATTTTCAAAGTAGTCGGGTCGCTGTTCTTTTCACACTGACTATCTTGGCCAGCATTCAGTCACTGCTGTGTTCACACTGGACGATTGATCGGTGACAGAAGGTTTCACACTGCATGACTTTAGAAAAATCGCCGACAGACTCTGTCTAGCACGCTGCACGCAAACTGCGGCTACGTCCACATTAATCCGGATAAATTTGAAAACGGGGTTTTCGTTTAAACATGCTCTCCGTCCACACTAGCGTTTTCAGGCGTTTTCCGACGTTTCAGTGTGGATGATAAACTTCTAAATTCACTTTAATGCGCATGCGTGAAACTTCACAAAAGCTCACTGAGATGATTCAGATGGGAAAATAAATAATATGTTATCGCACAATAACAGGATAATTTTATTTGGCAAAATATCTCACCATCACGGATGCGTCCAGGTCGCATTCATTCACCATATGTTTGGTCTAAAACGCAACTGCTCTCCTGTTTTGCCGCAGGACAGCAAATGTAAGTACAGTATCTGTCATCTTTGCAGTACTGTGTTATGAAGAATAGCACATATTAAGTAAAATAGAAAGTAACATATTCTAGCAATAGTGTAAAAATGAATAACACGTAACAGGCACAATACCGATAAACATGAATATCTATTGGTACTACATGGATCACATGACTAAACTTGCGTCATCGTTTTGAAATACCTCCGGTTTCACTGTCCACACTACAACACGAAAACTGAGTTTTCAAATGTATCCACTTTGGAGAGCGTTTTCCAAACGATACGTTTTTGTTGACTTAAAACGGCGTCTCAGTGTGGACGAAAGGCCAAAACGGAGAGAAAAATATACGTTTTCAAACGAAAACGTATTAGTGTGGACAGAGGCGTAGCAAGCATTTGAAAAGTGTGGGGGATGGATGTGTCATTTCAATTTGGGCATGTTACGTAGACCCCTGTCCCTCTAGGGGGGTTGGGGGGCATGCTCCCCCGCAAGAAAATTTGGTACATTTTAAGGTTAAATGCATCAATCTGGAGCACATTGAGAGCTCAAAATGAAGAGCTTCAACTGGATTCGACCCAGGCCTGTGCACATTGAACAACGAAAAAGCATTGACTTGTAGCTTACCTAAAGAGGGCTCAAACATCTTTATAGTTATGATATAGAGTCTGTCATTATATTCTATATTACGTTATCAAAATTACAATACTTTTGTCCTAATTTCTTCACTTGTAAGAAATAAACCCTTGAGCTTTTATTTAGGAGAAAACACACAACACCATGCTGATCGTGTGAGCAAAGAGCGCGTTTTGTTTGTTTTTTTTTTCAAATCACGCAGCATTACAAACAGAATGCCTAACGCAAGTCTTGTACTGTTTATCCAAAAATATGAAATATAATAATAAAAACACTGGACATGTCAATAAAACATAAACATAACATCTTCCCAAACACATATCAAGCTTATTTAAAAACCTCGAAAGCATAAACACTCATTCAAACTACCTGGAAAAGGGAGATGTAAACAACCATAAGTTCCCGCCTCCTCAGCACGAGCTGACTGATACATCTAACACATCAAGAGAGGCGGGACTTAAGGCAGAACAGCCAATCATCAGCCGGACACACTCAAAGCCGGTGTCATGTTTGAGAGGAGACAGCCTTAGCGAGCGCACACACGAGGCGTTTCTCAATGTCAAGGAAGGATCCTCGGAAGCCGGAATTTCGAGGATGCAACGTCATCGACGTCTGTCGAAGGATTGTTCCAATGTCGAGGATCCTCAGAATTTCAACCAAGGACTGAGTCCTTCATTCGGAAAATATCCCATACACAGGAAAGGATGCATATGTGTAGCCTTCGCGCTCTTAAATCACCCACAATCCTATGCGCAGCTTTGCTATCTTGTTCAAAAAATAAAAAAATGTCGACCGTTAGCGGAGTCGGAGTGATAACGGCAATATGCTTTCAAATGTAAGCAAGTGTAGGAAGTGAAATGTAAGGGTTATGTTTTATGACTTTAAATAGGATTTGGGATAATATCGCGAGAACGGAGCCCCGCGAGTTAGAGCGCGGGAGGAAACAGTGGTAGTGGGGTTCAGAGAGAGGAACAGACGAGATGCACTATGTAATCGGCTGCGGCCATTTCACGATGTTGTGATGTTCAATAAACAAGTGTTGTAGTCACCGGAGCTCTTTGTCAGTGCCCTCCTTATTGTGGTGATAACAGAGCGAGGCCAAGAACCCACGGAACAGCGCTGGGTAAGAACTATAAGCAGAGGATAACTCATGCGCGTTACACTGGTGGCAGCGTTGGTTGGCTTGCTTTCTGTTGGGACGCTTGTTTTTTCCCGTATTGAACGACGTGAATATCGCCGCTTTAATCTGCAGAGCCGTTTAAAGACTGCTTAATTTTTTCACGTGTTTCTTTTGCAAGATCGGATTACGTGCATTTTTTTTCTTCTTTCTTCCTCTCGCTTAAAATGGCGGACGATGAGAATGACGCAGTTCCTATGTAGAGAGACAGACACGCAACAGAGGATGCAAGCTCACATCTACCATTTAAAATTGACCTCCCTGCTCATTTTTCCGGAGATGGTAAAGAGCCGTTTAGTGCATGGATTCAGAGATTTGAGGTAGCACTAAATGTCTCAGCTGTACCACTGGATAAGGCCAAACTTCTCCCAGTAAAGCTTACTGGTTCAGCATTTGCATACTGGCAGTCTCTCTCCCCTGCGGTGAAAGCTGACTATGAGTTGACTAAAGCTAGTTTGAGCAATGTTTTTGGACGTACAACTTTTTTGGCCACATTTCAGACATTTTTGAATGCTCGTCCACGTAAACCACAAGAACCCCTTGAAGTCTATGCTGCTGAGCTCACAAATCTAGTAACTGAAGCATTTCCTCATTACGATACAGCAGCACGAAATTGTGAAATTTCTCGCAGATTTGTTACCGGCTTAGATCCATCACTTCAACTGAAAATCCATGAGCACGGTGCTACGACTTTAGACAATGCCTTGAAAGTGGCCACACAGTGTGAACGTGCTCAGTTGGCCATTAGTGTTGCCAACCCTGCAGCTGTTATGCCTGTCACAGTAAATTCACCACCATCGGCCAACTCAGTGACTGCGACTCACATCACTGAATTAGCAGCAGCCATTGCTGAACTCCGAACAGACATGCATGACTTACGTCAATCTCACCTGCGACGAACTGATGAACGCATGGACCAGCTCTCGAGGCGGATTTCCAGCCTTCAGGGCGAGGTGACGTCTTCCACACACTCTCCGCATCAGGCCTGCGCAGCCGTGGACTACGACATCACAGCACGCCATCGCCAGCCTGATCGGTATGAGGATGAGGATGACTGTTGTCCCCCACGACGCTACCAGGGCCGTGCAGAAACTGATCGAGCACTTCCAAAGGATGACTTTTCTGGCCAAAGACATTCAAGCTACTCCCCTCCCTCCCGAGGTTGTGAGTCACAACTTCCTCATACCACACAATATGACGAATACACCCCCCATAGACATCATTATGGTAGCTCTAGCTCTAGCCGATCGCCTACACGAGACCGCCGGTCTGACTTTGAATATGAATACAGAGCCCGTTATGTTCGTTCCCCCTCACCAAACCCACAGTACAGAACTTCCACTTACCACAGAAACCGCTCTCCATCACTACCCCCCCCCCCCATTCCCAAAGTTCACCAAGATCACCCACACGACATGTACATTTCTGCCCGTCCCACAAGGCCCCTTCCTCACCACAGCGGGGAAACGAGTAGAAGCTGTCATTGGGGACCAAATGCCAGCTTCATCCCCCATAGTGGTCCATTCTAGTACAGTCAGTCTTAAATCTTCCCCACCTACACCGTTCATTCAGATTGGACTGGCGGGTACAGACCTCCATGCTTTGGTCGATACTGGGTCAGGTCTGTCCCTTATTACAGATGACTGTCGTAGGTCGATTCCAGCTTTGTCTACCCAGTCTATCAGCAAGTCATTTGTGTTAGCATCATCGGTAACGGGACAGTTATTGGACATAATTGGCTCTGTGATAGCGCCCATACATATTGGAGATGTAACATTTTCTCATGTTTTCCATGTGGTACGCACAGCCACTCATCCTGTCCTAATAGGATGGGATTTCTTGATTGAACACACCGTCACTGTTGACATACCAAATGCACGTTTACACCTGTACAACACGTCAGTGCCTCTTTCACCACCCCAGTCCCTGATTCCAGTTCAAAGTTCTGCTATCAGTGTTGCCCAGGTAACTGTTCCACCTATGTCGGAGATGGCAATCCCAATTTCTGTCAAAGATAATGGTGTAGCGAATCCTTTCACAGACACGTATGTGGGTATACTGGAACCTCAGCCCCCTCCAGTCGTGACCTTAGGCATCGCTCGAACACTGACATCAGTTCAAAAGGGGAGGGGCATTATTAGAGTTGTTAACCCGACTAATGAAACCGTCTCTCTTGAGGCTGGATGCCCACTAGGTCAGATTTTCTCTATCACTGGCAATACACTTGATGAGTATGCATTAGTCTCAGCTGTAACTACTTCCACAGAAGCTGTCCATCCAGTGCCTGATGTGCATTTGGAGGATACACACTTAAACGCTGAAGAACAGGCACAGCTCAAAACCCTGCTGACTGAGTTCTCTAACATTTTTAGCTCCCATCCTCATGATTATGGAAAAACTAACCTAATTACACACAGTATCAACACGGGTGACGCTGTTCCAATAAAACTGCGCCCTTATAGAACGTCACCAGCTACTCAGGCTGTATTACAAAAAGAGGTGTCGAGGCTTTTGGACCAGAACATCATCGAGGACTCTCACAGTCCGTGGTCAGCTCCGGTTGTGCTTGTCCGAAAAAAGGATGGCACTCACCGGTTCTGTGTAGATTACAGACGTCTGAATGATGTCACAATCAAAGATTCACACCCTCTTCCTCGGGTGGATGATACCCTCGATAGACTTTCTGGGGCCAGAGTGTTCAGCACAATTGACTTAACTGCTGGTTACTGGCAAATACCACTCAATCCAGAGGACAAAGAGAAAATGGCTTTCTCCACTGGTACCGGCCTATACCAATTCTGTATGATGCCAATGGGGATCTCGAATGCTCCTCCCAGTTTCCAGCGCTTAATGGAGCTTGTGCTTCGGGGTCTGCACTGGAGTTTTTGTTTAATCTACTTAGACGATATTATTGTCTACAGTGCTGATTTTCCACAACACCTCCAGCATCTGCGCGAAGTTTTTCAGCGATTTCGTACGGCTGGACTCAAACTTAAGCCGTCCAAGTGCCATCTGGCATGCTCTTCGGTGACTTTCCTTGGCCATCGTGTTTCGAGTGCCGGGGTTGAGCCAGACCCCTCTAACATTGACAAAGTCAGGACATGGCCAATTCCGACATCAGCCACGCAAGTCAGGGCTTTTCTGGGTCTGTGCTCATACTATCGCCGATTTATTAGACACTTTGCACGCACAGCTGAACCCTTGTACCATCTCACACACAAAGGAGTATCATTTTCTTGGTCAGCTGAAGCAAATGAAGCTTTCAGTGTATTGAAGCAGGAATTAAGGTCACAACCAGTTATGGCATTTCCGAATTTTTCGATTCCTTTTATCCTTTACACTGATGCTTCCCTTCATTCGCTGGGCTCTGTTCTTTCACAACAAGTGGACGGAAAAGAGCATGTCATCGCATATGCCAGCCACGTGCTGTCTACTGCTGAAAGAAAATGGTCTACGTTTGATCGGGAATTGTATGCCATTGTGTGGTCGGTCCGTCATTTTCGACACTACCTTGCATGCCATCCGTTCACCATCATTACTGATCATAAGCCTCTGGTCGGTCTCAAGAAACTTCCGTTGGACCATGACCCTACAGGTAGAAGGGCACGTTGGGCCATAGAACTGGACCTTTATGACTGGCATGTCATTCACCGTAATGGCGCTAAACAACTTAATGCAGACGCCATGTCCAGACGGCCAGAGACTGTTCCTCAGGAACCAGATGGGAGTCTTCACAGCGACGCATCTACTGTCCCTGTAGCAACTCAGACTACATCAATAGCTTTGCAGGCTGAACCGATGTCAGCACACTCCCAAACACTGTCTAGGGACGTAAATGCCCCTTTGCCCGTGATTGTTCCAAACTACACATCATCAAATCTTGTGCAATTCCAAAGTGAGTGGAATGTCATGGGACAACAAAGGTCAGACCAAGATTTAGCCGTTGTGCTCTCGTGGATGGAAACAGGACGTAGACCACCCTTATGAAAGCTACGTAACGCTTCATCATACCTCAGGAAACTGTGGGCACAGTTTAGTCACCTAGTTGTTCATAATGGAGTGTTATGCAGACATTCACGCAGATCTTTTGGGGATAATGCCTTGCAAGTTGTCATTCCTACCTTGTTGATTCCTGATGTTCTCAATAACGTTCATGGACACCCTTCAGTGGGTCACTATGGCCTGGCCAAGACTTTGGACAGAGCAATGCGGTCCTTCTACTGGCCTTACATGTCGTCAGACGTTGCCAAACATTGCTCCCAGTGTGCTGCTTGTCAGTCCAGGCGTTCTCCGGTGCCCCGACCTCAGGCACCACTCATTCCTATCTCTCCTGACCGTCCATTTCAAATAGTGGCTGCAGACATAACAGAGTTGCCCATTTCTACCAAGGGCAACCGTTATGTTCTAGTAATAATGGACCTGTACACTAAGTTTGTCAATCTCTACCCATTGAAGGATCAAACTGCTGTCTCAGTAGCAGGCTGCATCTTTGACCATTATATTCCACAACATGGTGTCCCTGAGGCCCTATATTCTGACCAGGGCAGACAGTTTGAATCCGACCTCATACAGCACCTTTGTAACTTGCTATCAATCAAGAAGCTTCGTACCTCTCCTTATCACGCTCAATGTGACGGGGCTGTTGAGCGCTTTAATCGTACTCTTAAGGATGAACTTTCCAAACATCTTTTTGCATCGGGCACAGAGTGGGATGAGCACCTCCCGCTGGTTGCATTGGCTTATAACACCACCAAACACACTAGTACGGGATTGACACCCTTCTTTCTGGCTCATGGCCGTGAGGCGCGCATTTCCCTGGACACCATACTCCAGGATAGTACTGCTGTCAGTCCAGCGACAGTGGGCACGCCAGCAGCATATGCTAACAAGCTGCGGAAAAGATTGACCTCTGCTTACCGTTTTGCAACCGCTCACAGAGACAGGGCACAAGATCAGCAACGCCTGAACTATGATCGTCACTTAAAGTACACTCCGTATAGCCAGGGTGACTTAGTGTTAGTGGATGACCCTGCCCGCCGCCACAATAAACTGTGTCCACGTTGGGTGGGTCCCTATGAGGTTTTGCAACCAATATGCCCCTCGGGTATTTCCACCCCGGTTAATTTTGAAGTTCGTGATGTATCCAGACCGGGTGCAAAAGCGAAAATCATTCATTACAATCGCATGAAACCCTACATCACAGACTCAAGGAACTTACTTGCTTCCACCCCCCCCCTTCCTCCATTATTAAACCAAATACCCTGACGACATTGTCAGGACTCCTCCCACCCCTCACTACACCGGTGCCTCCGGGACTTCCTCCTGCACCCCAGGTTCCATTGGAGCCCATTCCATTGTCCCAGTTGCAACCTCATGTCCAACAACATGGCACTCCACAACCCTCCAGCAATACGCAAAACGCACAGGACAGCCTGGTTACTCTGCACTCTGAACTGGTTCCTCTGTGCATACCGGAAGCTAGACCATCAACAGGTGTTTCTGAGTTTTCTGATACTCCAGTGTCCACTCGGAATGTGCCCCCCAGGACACGTCGGTTGCCGCACCATTTGAAAGACTTTGCACTTTACTAATTTGCTAAATGTTCATGGTTCTCATGTGTTCTCTATTTGATGTGGAAAGTGGAATCAATGGGAGTATGATCATTTATTGAAGTTTAGGGATCTCTTTCATTTATTATATGTTTCAGTATTGCTAAACATGTTTTGTTGATTGCAACTTTTTTGATACAGATGTTCTGAAACATTTTATCTACTTTATTTTTTGTTTTTTTGTGTCTTAAGGACATTTCTTGTTGGGTAAGGGAGTATTATGTAGGAAGTGAAATGTAAGGGTTATGTTCTATGACTTTAAATAGGATTTGGGATAATATCGCGAGAAAGGAGCCCCGCGAGTTAGAGCGCGGGAGGAAACAGTGGTAGTGGGGTTCAGAGAGAGGAACAGACGAGATGCACTATAGGCGCTTTTCCACTGCATAGTACGGTACGGTTCGGTACGTCTCACTTGTGGTGCTTTTCCACTGCATGGTACGGTACAGTACGGTTCGCTTCAGGTCGCTTTAAATGGTACCTGGTCTGTTGAGGTTCCAAGCGTACCGTACCGGTACTAAAATGTGACGTGAAACACTGCAGATCACTGATTGGTCAGACAGAATCGTCATTCCCTGCGTCACTACTAGCGTCATTGGATTTGCGACACGAGACACTTTTTTAGCAGTATTTTTGTTTTGCTGCCATCAGCCTCATTTTAAACACATTTTTCCATCTAGCAGTTAAAAACAACCACATACCGAGAATCAGGAACACCATCCCCTCGATAGTCTCCATTGTTCCTGTGTTGTGGGTTTGAAAATGTGGCGCTTTTAAGATGATGTCATGGCAGTAGAGGCACGCGCAAATATCGATCAGTCCCACACACTTTGAAGGGGTACTACTGCGGTGGAAACGAAAAGCGATCCGAACTGTTCCGCGCCGAGTCGAAGCGTACTGAGCCGAACCGTACCGTACTATGCAGTGGAAAAGCGCCATATGTAATCGGCTGCGGCCATTTCACGATGTTGTGATGTTCAATAAACAAGTGTTGTAGTCACCGGAGCTCTTTGTCAGTGCCCTCCTTATTGTGGTGATAACAGAGCGAGGCCAAGAACCCACGGAACAGCGCTGGGTAAGAACTATAAGCAGAGGATAACTCACGCGCGTTACACAAGTATAATTTCAGTTTAGCCATTTATTTAATGTTTGTCAAACTATTTAACATATCGGCTCAAATTTGCTGAGGGGATTTAAAGCTGTTCCCTTTTACTGGTGATTAACTTTTACATTTTTACTTCATATAACGTTATAGCCTTTTTTGTTGGTCACATATTTTACCATTGCATGTGTTGCTAGATCATGTTGCTATGGACGTAGTGCTAGTTCTGTTCACTCCGGTAATATAATCTTTTTTGAATGAATAAACTCCTTTTTAAATAAATATTTTGTGTCAAATTATTGATTTATTTGGTAGGTAGCCGTTTGGTACGTACAACCCCTTCAGGCTGATTCAATCAAGACCCTTAGAGTTTGCGGGGTTGTACTATAACCGCCTGGTTATACATTATCCCTTATACTTTATTTATTTAATTATTTATTTATATGAGGACTGACAAGACAAAATAAGGACTGTCAACAAACAGTGCAGTACACCAGCACCAGCAAACGTGATTTTTGCAGCGCCGAAGCGGACCTTTCACTGATGTAGTGACGCAATGACGTGCACTTGCTAGCCTGTTCCATTTACGTGTTCTCCGAATGCTAAAGAGGACCCTTGCCTAGCCTCTGAAGGAAATGACTTGGAAGGACCCGTCCTGCCAAGGAAGTATCCTTGACATTGAGAAACACCTACACACCCACACACACTGAGCGCCAGAGAAACGGAGGAGCGACTGTAGGAAGACGTTTGTGTAAAACTGCGGAAAAACGGCAGAAAAAGTGCGGGTGTTGAACACTCTCACCGGGAAAAGTGTGGGTGTTAAAACACCCACATCCCCCACGGTTACGACGCCCCTGAGTGTGGACATGGCCTGCATTTCACAACAAACACGCGTGAGATATGAAAAACAACGCGCGACACCACACGTGCAAGACCGGAGTTCTCACGTGAGACTTTTTTTCCGACCCGGTTGTGGTACAGCTGGTGAACCAGACACGAGTGCTCCTGCCAAATTTCTACTAATTTTTCTTCCATTTATTGTGTCCAAATAGACCGAGAAGAAGCTTTTTTTTGTTGAAACAATGCCATATCATGTTGATATGTGATCTATAACTCCTCCGCGAACTCCCCGCTGCTCTGTATCTTGCTCTCTCACTGGCTGCCGGTGATCGCCGATGTAGTTTTCAGTCAAAACACTTTTCACACAGCAGGATTTTGAATCGCCGACAGGTCCAAATATTTAGCATGCCAAATATCTCACGGGCGTCGGCGACTCGTCGGTGATTCTCTCAGTTCGCGTCTTTGCTCATTCACACTGCGTGATTGTCACTCGCGTGAACGAGCGCCGATTTGCCTGTGATTTCGGGCATTTGTCGGCGATTTCTCAAAACCTGTCGGCGAGCCAAAATCGTGGCTAAAATCATGCAGTCTGAACTCGGCATTAATTAGCGCGCGACACGAGATGGAGGTAATTTGCGTTCGAGTGCAGTCTATGGTCGCGTGCGGCACTGCAGCCACGTAAACAGTTTGACTTTCAGTGCCCGAATGGAAGTGAATGAGGCTTTGCGATTTTTATATTGTTTTTTTGTCTAGGCCTACGTAAAAATTCTACATCCATTGTAGTAGCTACGATTTTTTTTTTCCTCGGAAGGGCAACCTGAGTCGAGAAGGGCATATGGGCAGTTGCCCGGGCAACCTGAGCAACCCCCCTGTGCACGTCCCTGGTCTCATTATCAACGGAATTGTGATAAGTGGCGATTTCATTAATGTTTCATCGCTGGTTACGCAGACGACGCGCATAACAATATCAAACGTGCCCCCGTTCATTAATAATGATGAGATTGAGCGGGGATTAGTTCGTTATGGGAAGTTTGCTAGCGCAATTAAAATGGTTCCACTTCGCTGTAAAAATGCTGCATTAAAGCATGTCATGTCGTTCAGGAGGCAGGTGTTCATGTTTCTGAATGAGCCAGAATTAGACATTTCTTTTAGAGTTTGGCATGAAGGTAAGGCGTACATGGTGTATGCAAACTCTGGAAGCATGAAGTGTTTTGAGTGTGGGGATGTGGGCCACAAAAGGATGGCGTGTCCACATAAAGCCCAGGACGGTGAGGAGACTGCAGGGCCTAGTGATGCGGTAGCAAACGAGTCTGAGACTGTAAAACAGTCTAATGCTGGAGAGAAGAGTGACGCTCAAGTTCACAGCGATAAACAAACGCATGTTGTTGTTGACGATGATGTGGTTGATAACAAGGAGTCTAGTGAGAAAGGTGAAAAATCAGGGTTTGCTGATCAAAATGAAAAGGCTGAAATTCATGGAAATGTGGATGATGAAGTGGCAGGGACATCTGGATGTGTTGAAATGTCTGAGGATAAGGAGATAAGAGATGATGAGTCAGTCTCTGATATTTCTGAGATAGGTTCACAAGTTTTGGAGGATACTTACACATTGCAGGAAATTAATAACTTTTTGGATGCAACATTTGGGAAAGTAGTGGAAGTTACGGATTTTTTTTCCAGACACAGATAAATTCATTGGGTCAGTGTTGTCATTGCAGATAAATGTCAGTTATGAAGCCTTAGATAAAAAAAAGAGATTTCGTCTGAAGAAAATGATAACAAGGTTAAGGAAGGAAAAAAAAAAAGTAAAATGAAGAAGTTGCACATGGTGTTCCCATTCAGGGAACTTCGAGCTGCGTGTAAACGCCGTGGGAACGCCTCTGCGTGACGAGTCATGAAGCACGTATGAAATCTGTCCAATGGCGAGACGGAACGTCATAGGCGGGGTGACGTATCGACCAGGAAACTATAAAGCATCCCCGAAACACAAGCGCAACAGCTTCTGAGTCTTCACAAGCGCTCTATGTATGAATTTTGTCTGTCTGTCTAATATTGTATATATGTATATATTGAAATGGCGAGCAAACAACAGCAGCATTTCAGAAAGTGTGTTCATCCCTGCCCTCGCTTCATCACGGGTGGGGATACACACGATCTGTGTGTTGTTTGTTTGGGAGTGCAGCATGCTCAGTCGGCTCTCGAGGGGGCCGGCTGTGAGCATTGCGAGTGTCTGCCCATGAAGACACTCCGCTCCCGCCGGGCACTCTTCGAGGAGAGTGGTTCGGTGCGCGCTCCCCGCGGCTCGGGTCCCGCTGCTGCCGAGGCACAGCGAAGGCTTGCGTCGTGGGGATCGCAGATGGATCTATCAGCGGGGATTGAGACGGGCCCCGCCCTTTCTCTGCCCTTACCTGGTAGATCCAGTGCCTCAGATCTCGCTGCGGGGGTCCGCGTTGCGGTTTCTCCTGCCCGGGCTGAGGCGCCATCACTTCAATTATCCAGTTCTGAGGAGCTGGATATTGAAAGTGTGGATGCAGAGTCTATGGACTCAGTGGAGATCGGGGACTCGCCATCCCAGTCTCCCGCGAATGTAGAGCTGATGGAGGTTTTGACTCGGGCTGTGGAAAAATTAAGCATTGAATGGCCAGTTGAGAAACAAGAGTCGAGAGTAAAGAGTAAAATGGATGAGAGATTTTTAGCGTCACACTCACTACCTCCACGCCGGTGTTTGCCCTTCTTTCCCGATCTACACACCGAGGTGTGTAGATCGTGGAACAAACCAGTGTCAGCTAGAATTTTGACACACCAAACCTCTATGAATGCTAATATTGCTGGGTCTAGTAGACAGGGTTATGGGGCGATGCCGAGGATGGAGGAAGTTTTGGCGAGCCATCTTTCTCCTGAGACGGCATCGTCTTTTAAAACACCGGTGTTGCCCACCAAGCCACTCAGAAATACTTCGGTTTTGGTGGGCAAAGCTTATTCAGCGGCGGGACAGGCAGCACCTTGCTTGCATACGATGGCCATCCTCCAGGCGTATCAAGCAGATCTGCTGAAGGATATGAGTGAGGGGGAGGTCGTCGGCACTGACGTGATCAATGAGCTGCGTCAGGCGGCAGATATCTCTCTCCGTGCCACCAAGGAGACGGCCAGATCAGTCGGCCGCTCTATGGCAGCCCTGGTGGCCACGGAGAGGCATCTGTGGCTAAATCTGGCTAATATGAAGGAGAAAGATAAAGCTTTTCTCCTGGATGCGCCGCTGTCGACCGTAGGTCTTTTTGGTGGTTCTGTGAACGCAGTGATTGAGAGATTCCAAGAAGGAAGAAAGCAGGCAGCGGCGCTCCAGAAATGTCTCCCCGTCCGTACTCATCCTTCGGGGGCTGCTGGGCGAGAGCAGCCCCGCCCGTCGGGTTCCTCGCATAGGGTGCAGCAGAAGAGGAGCGTCGCGTCTCGGGCTCCTCCCCAGCAAAACTGGGCTGAGACGCGGCGTTCTCAGGCGAGGTCTTCCCGGGATAGAACCGATCTGAGGACGGTTATTGTCGCCAGGAAGGCTTCGTCGAAGAAGTCCTGACGCCACTGGTGTCAGGCTACTGAGGGTGGTCCCCACGGTGAGACAGAGGTGTTCGCCGCTGAATCCGGCGCCCGCTCTCTCTCGGTGCCCTCAGGGGTCCGTTCTGCCAACCCTGCCTGTAATGGGGGGGTGCAGACGGTCCCAGCGAGCGATTTCCCGAGGGACGCTCGTTTGCTTCGAGGAGCGATACAGAACGGTCGTTAAACCCTGCCTGTGCGCGGTCACAGGGCGCTGTTTCTGTTTTAAAAACTACTCCAGAGGCCAGTCTCGAGAGACTGGTACCCTTAGTAGAATTTCTGGTAGAATGGGGAAGTCTTCCAAATATATCTCGTTGGGTCCTGCAGACTATCGAACGCGGGTACGCGATCCAGTTCAGGTCGCGTCCACCTCGTTTTCGGGGGGTTTTGCCCACAGTGGTGACCCCCGAGCAGGCTTTGGTTATGGAACAAGAGGTGAAAGCTCTGTTACTGAAGGGGGCGATAGAACGAGTTCTTCCTCCCGACAGAGAGCTGGGGTATTACAGCCGGTACTTCATTGTTCCAAAGAAGGATGGGGGGCTGCGTCCGATTTTAGACCTGCGCCTCTTAAATCGGTCAGTAGGGAAGCTCAAGTTCAAAATGCTGACTCTCAAGCAGATCGTGTCATAGATCAGGTCCGAGGACTGGTTTGTCACGATAGACCTAAAAGACGCGTACTTCCATATCTCCATCCTTCCGCAACATCGGAAGTTCCTGAGGTTCGCTTTTGGGGGCGAAGCGTACCAATATCGGGTCCTTCCATTCGGCCTAGCGTTATCTCCTCGAACCTTCACGAAATGCATGGACGCGGCCTTGGCCCCGCTGCGTCTCCAGGGCATTCGCATTTTAAATTACATCGACGATTGGTTGATTCTGGCTCAATCGGAGCATCAGGCGATTCGGCATCGAGATGCCGTCCTCGCACACATCAGAAGGTTGGGGTTGAGACTCAACGCCAAGAAGAGTGTGCTTTCGCCAGTTCAGCGGACCACTTTTCTAGGCGTGGTATGGGATTCGACGACGATGCAGGCACGTCTGTCGCCGGCTCGTATAGCCTCGATTATCTCAACTGTCAAGCAAGTGAAGCTAGGCCAGTCACTCACTGTAAAGGAATTCCAGAGGATTCTGGGTCTGATGGCAGCAGCATCCAACGTGTTACCGTGCGGCCTGCTGTACATGAGACCACTACAGTGGTGGCTCAGGACCAAGGGGTTCTCCCCGAGGGGAAACCCGCTCCGCAAGATCAAGGTCACGCGACGTGGTCTCCGTGCCCTGGCTATGTGGAAAGAACCTTGGTTCCTGTCCCTGGGACCTGCGCTGGGAGCCCCGTGTCGCCGGGTAACGGTGACGACGGATGCCTCTCTCACGGGCTGGGGAGCGATCATGAGTGGTCGCTTGGCCCGCGGGCTGTGGCAAGACCATCATCTCCGATGGCATATAAATTGTCTAGAGATGATGGCGGTGTTTCAGGCTCTGAAACACTTTCTCCCAGACCTCAGAGATCATCATGTTCTTGTCCGGTCAGACAGCATGTCTGTGGTCTCTTACATAAACCACCAGGGGGGTCTGCGCTCACGTCCATTGTACAAGCTGGCGCGCCAGATCCTGTATGTCCACAGAGCTGCCCTGTGGAGGAAATCAGAACAATTATTTGTCTGCTTTGGGCCTCCTAAGAGAGGTTCTGCGGCGTCTAAGCAGAGAATGAGTAAGTGGGTGGTCGAGGCCATTTCACTTGCTTATGAGTCCTCCGGTCAGCCTTCTCCCTTGGCTGTCCGGGCTCATTCAACCCGGAGTATGGCTGCCTCTAAGGCATTATTATCAGGAGTTCCCTTGTGTGACATCTGTGAGGCGGCAGGATGGTCTTCACCACACACATTTGTGAAGTTTTACCATCTGGACTTCAGCTCCACCCCAGGGGCGCAGATGCTTTCGTCAGAATGTGCACTCTGATATTCATACAACGGACACCTGCTCGCATGGCGGCGTTGGTATTAGCGTTCCCACGGCGTTTACACGCAGCTCGAAGTTCCCTGAATGGGAACGTCTCTGGTTACGTATGTAACCCTAGTTCCCTGAAGGGAACGAGACGCTGCGTGTCCATGCCATACTCCCAGCATGCCCGTGAGCGCTTGCTTCAGTCCTATCAGAAGCTGTTGCGCTTGTGTTTCGGGGATGCTTTATAGTTTCCTGGTCGATACGTCACCCCGCCTATGACGTTCCGTCTCGCCATTGGACAGATTTCATACGTGCTTCATGACTCGTCACGCAGAGGCGTTCCCACGGCGTTTACACCCAGCGTCTCGTTCCCTTCAGGGAACTAGGGTTACATACGTAACCAGAGACGTTTTCTAAACTTTGTATGTCACGTTTTTATCTGTCCTGTCTCTTTTATTTCCTTTTTCTTATGGGGCTTTTGAGGGTGGGCTCCTTGAATATTAATGGAGGTAGAGATAGGACAAAACTGGCAATGGTTTCAGAGTTTATTAAAATTAACCGTGTTGATGTAGTTTTTTTACAAGAAACCCATACTGATACTGATAATGAAAATGAATGGAGCATGTGGTGGGGAGGGAAGCTCACTTTAAGTCATGGGACAAATAATAGCGCAGGGGTTATTTTATTTTCGAAAAATATCAATGTTAATATTTTAGCTGTGGATGAGGTCATAAAAGGTAGACTGTTGTTAACTAAGGTTGAGGTTGGAGGAATGGTATTTGTGCTAATGAATGTTTATCTACCAAATAATAGATCCGAGAGGATTGATTTTTTTATGAAAATGACAAGGTTAATTAAGACAATTGATAGTAATGTGTGTATTGTTGTGGGAGGAGATTGGAATTGCACCACGGATTTTACAATTGATAGAAATGGTGAAGAGCCACATACTCAATCAAGTAGGATGTTGGTAAATGTATTGCATGAATTCGAATTATTAGATGTGTGGAGAATGATTAATAAAAGATCTAGACAATATACTTGGCTTAAAGTAAATGGTAATAGAGTCAGTGGTGCACGATTAGATAGGTTTTATTTGGGTAAAGTATGGAATAATCGGGTGACGAATGCTTCTATTTGGCCTAATGGTTTTTCAGACCATCACATGGTTATTTTTGATTTTAATTCAAAATATACGTCAAAACCGAGTTTTATTTGGGTAAAGTATGGAATAATCGGGTGACGAATGCTTCTATTTGGCCTAATGGTTTTTCAGACCATCACATGGTTATTTTTGATTTTAATTCAAAATATATGTCAAAACCGAGTTATTACTGGCATTTTAATGCTAAATTGCTACAGGACAATAATTTTTGTGACTCATTTATTTTTTTTCTGGAAAAACTGGAAAATGAAGAAAGATTCGTTTGAGAATCTCAGTCAGTTGGTGGGATGTTGGAAAAGTGAACATAAGAATTTTTGTCAGAATTATTCATCTCATGTTGGATCAGTGGTGAAGGAAACTGTGAAAAAATTACAAAGAGACATTGAACTTTTAGAACAAGGAATTTTTAATAATAATGAACTTGTGCATGATGATGCTCTACGAAAGAAAAATAAAGAACTTGGAACTTTTCTACAAGAGCAAGTAAAGAAAGCGCTAATAAGGGCAAGATTTTGCTCTATTAAAGACATGGATACCCCTAGCACATTTTTTTTCAATCCTGAAAAGGAAAATACAACACAGCAGCAAATGTATCATCTTCGTCGTCATGATGGTTCTATAACAACAGATCCTGTGGAAATAAGGAAGATGTCGGTGGATTTCTATTCACAATTATATGCTTCTGAAAACTGTAACTATGAAAGTGCTGAGGATATAATTAATGATCTACCGAAGATTGAGAGTGAACAGAAAAAGACTCTGGATAATAACATTACTTTTCAAGAGCTTACAGAGGCAATGCAGCAGTTGTCCACGGGTAGATCCCCAGGAATTGATGGATTGACTGCTGAATTTTATCAACGGTTTTGGAGTATTTTAGGAGAAGACTTTTATGAGGTACTGTCTGAATGCTGTCAAAGTAGGAAACTTCCCATAAGTTGTAGTCGGGCAGTTCTTTCACTACTTCCAAAAAAAGGAGATCTGGGACTTCTAAAAAATTGGAGACCAGTGTCATTATTGTGTGTTGACTACAAAATATTCTCAAAATGTTTGGCTAATAGATTAAAGTGCTATCTGGGTCTATTGGTGCAGAGGGATCAGACATACTGTATTCCTGAGAGATCTATAATGGACAATATATCCTTATTGCGTGATGTTATTGAAATAGGTCAGCTGAACAATTATGAGTTTGGTGTTCTTTCTCTAGATCAAGAGAAAGCATTTGATAGAGTTGACCATGCCTATTTATATAATGTTTTACAGCATTTTGGCTTTGGTGATATTTTTATTTCATATATTCAGTTGTGTTATTCCAATGCATTTGTTCTTGTGAAGGCTGGTGGTGGTTTAAGTGCACCAATACCTGTTTCTCGGGGAATTAGGCAAGGCTGTCCACTTTCAGGACAGTTATATAGCCTTGTCATTGAACCTCTTTTGTGTAAGTTAAGGAGAAATCTCAATGGGGTCTTAATTCCAAATGGAGACATAAGTTCTAGGGTGTCCGTATCGGCTTATGCTGACGACGTTACTGTTTTCATTACAGGCCAGGATGATGTTGCAGTTTTAACTAAGAGTATTGAGCAATACGAGAAGGCATCCTCAGCTAGGTTAAACTGGGGGAAAAGTGAGGGTTTTATTATTGGTCAGTGGATGGGTAAAAGACTTCCGCAGCTTCCTGGTGGGTTGAAATGGGGTAGGGAAGGGTTGAAGGTCTTGGGTGTATACTTAGGGAATAGTCAGTTCCAGATGAAGAATTGGGAGGGAATGCTGGAGAAAGTGCTCGCCCGATTGTCTAAATGGAAATGGCTATTACCACAGTTATCATATAGAGGGCGAGTTTTGGTTATTAATAGCCTAACTGCCTCTACACTGTGGCACAGGTTTATTGTCATGGAGCCACCTGATGAACTGATCTGCCGTGTACAAAGAGCTTTGGTGGACTTCTTCTGGAGTGGACAGCACTGGATCCGGGCAGCTGCGCTGTACTTACCTGTCCAGGAAGGGGGCCAGGGGTTGGTGGATGTGAGGATTCGTATCAGTGCATTCAGGATACAAGCTGCACAGAGACTCCTCTATCATAAGGACTTGACTTGGGCCCAAACTGCTTGTGCTTTGCTACAGAGAGCAGGAGGACTGGGATTGGATAAACATCTATTCCTAATAAAACTGGAGGAGGTGAGCTTGTCTGAGCTTACACCATTTTATAAGTCTATATTGAAGGTCTGGAGAACTGTTTTTAAAGTAGAACGGGAGATTGATCCTCAAGGACAATGGATCACTGAAGAACCCTTGCTGTTTAATCCAATGATCCAGACAAGGATGTTATCTTCTGCGAGTATACGAACGAGCTTACTGAGGAACAACGTTGTAAAACTGGGGCATCTCTTGGATAGGAATGGATGGAGATCAGCTGAGACCATCAGAGAGGTGACAGGATTACGTTCACTAAGACTTACAGAAAAACTGATGGAGGAAATTTTCAATGTAATACCAAGCAGCTACAGAGAGATCATTGCAAGGAAGGAAACTGATGAAAAAGAATTTCCGAAGATAAAAATATCTCCCGCAAGTAAGGAAGATCTGGAAGGTGAGGAGGCTGGTTCAATCTTGGTTTTTGAGTTTCCTCAAATAGAACTGTTCGAGTCTACATCAAAGAAGGCCATTTATTACATCACGGTGAAGGTCCTACATCAGGAATCGCTCAGGAGAGTGAAAGCCTCTGGGTGGCCAGGACTGTTGACAAAAGAGTTCCTCGTAAGGGACAGATGGAGAGCACTGTATAAACCTCCAGTGGAGAAGCGAACTGCTGATCTGCAATGGAGGATTATTCACAGGGCAATAGCTACAGACAGACATGTGGCACACTTGAATCCAGCTGTGGGTGGGGAATGTAGGTTTTGTGGTGAAGAGGAAGACTTGGAACATTTGTTTTTAAAATGTGAAAGACTACAGTCTTTTTAATCTTCTTAAAGAATGGTTCAGGAAATTTAATCAAGTTTTTCAGATAAAATGTTTATTGGAGGGTTAAAATATAGCTTTTTGATGAGGAAGAAAGTTTGTTTATTGAATTATATTATTGGGACTGCAAAATTGGCAGTGTGGAAGACCAGGAAGAACAAAGGCTTACAGTTGGCATCTACGGATCCTGAAGTGATGTTTAGGAAATTAGTGGAAGGGAGGCTTAAAGTGGAGTACGCATATTATGATATTGTAAATGATGTCAGTAATTTTATTGAGATATGGTGTATTAATGATGTTTTATGTACTGTTTATGATGATGTGATGGTTCTG
Source organism: Pimephales promelas (assembly GCF_988280905.1). Taxonomy (NCBI): domain Eukaryota; kingdom Metazoa; phylum Chordata; class Actinopteri; order Cypriniformes; family Leuciscidae; genus Pimephales; species Pimephales promelas. The sequence goes on along the minus strand of NC_142770.1, from coordinate 37,647,764 downwards.
AATTTTTAATTATTATTATTTTAATATCCGTGGGTTTGTACATTCTATTTTTAGAATGAGAATATGAATGTATGATTTTTGAAATGTAAAAATTAAAGCATTTTTGAACCTCTCTCTCTCTCTGTCTCTCTCTCTCTCTCTCTGCTAATGTAGGTTAAGCTGGTGTTGTATGACAGATGAAGGTTGTTCTGATGTGACTTCTGCTCTGAAATCAAACCCGTCACACCTGAGAGAGCTGGACCTGAGCGAGAATAAACTCGGAGACTCTGGAGTGAAAAACCTCAGTGATCTACTGATGAACCCACAATTCAAGCTGGAGAAACTACAGTTAGTGTCATTATACTGTACAGCAATTACAGCAGTGGCGGGCCATGCATTTCACACTTAGGCCATCTGTCCTACCTGAATTAATAACTTTTAATAGTGTATCAGCGCAAAGACTCTATAATTGTTGTTTTTATTTTGCACCGGCAGTTATTGGGTTATGCGGTGAGTTCGGGAGAGGCCGGTAGAGAGAAACGAGCGCGTGAGTTCGGCTGGTGCGTTTCTAAAGTGGTTCTTGCGTTCCGAATCCGATTATAAGTTCAGAAACGAAGCCTCACTTATCTTGTCGTTCAAGGGTTACAATAGTCCCTTTTCAGACGTTAAAATAGTATGAATGTTTGAAAAAAATTAAGTTTCGATTATAAATTTATACAAAAAATTAAGAAGAAAATCATATTCACCACGGGGGAAAAAAAGCATATACTCACCAAAACTAAAGATTTTTTTTTTACACAAAATCCATCCTTATTTCTTTCCTCAAGAAGACTTCAATTACTGTCGTACAGGTTCTAATTGCGTTTCAGTTCCAATAATGTCGTGTCTGTCTTGTCTTATTTCTAGCATAAGTTTTAATTCGCTTTATGGCTGAGAGTGCCTGTTCGACAGAAGCACACAGTCACCGCAAAACATGACGATGTGTACAGCTGCCCCATGCTCTCACACAGAGTTTTGACCGAAATCAACGAGATCAGCGGGACTTTTGCCTTCAAAATCATTCGTTTCATAACTTACATTAGTCAGTTCTGTTTTAACCCGGAGAGATCGAATAGAGTCCCGTTACTCTGCGTTTAGCTCAGGCTGAATAAGGGATTTTTTTTTTCTGCTGGGGGTCGAGGAGGGAAAGAAACATTAATTTGTGGGTTGAAATCTATTACATCTACAGGAATATATTTTAGTTTATGCAGTTTGCTACAGATGCGGATACTACCAGTAATAGTACGCGCATCCAACCAAAGAACGAGAAAATACAGATGTTATTATAAGCCTGCTAGATGGCACCGCTGCAGTCAAAGCGAAATCTGATTGGCTGTTTAAATCTGACGGATTATCTGATTGGTTAAAGAAACAGTTTCATTGCCTTTCATTTTAAGCTACAGGCGCCTGCACTGTCGATTCTGAAGGCCTCCAGGCAGATTTATTTGACCCTGGCAACACATGATGGCTGAAATATGATTGGATACAAGCTCTTACATAAAAACACAATACTGGAAGCAGCGCAACCAAGAGAAAAGCTATGAAATTAAGAGAATGAACTATTGGGAATAATTTAATATTCATGCAAAAAATATATTAAAGTGCAAGTCAGTGATTCTGATAGTGTTTAGGCCAGCAGAGAAGGCCTTGCTGGCCCTGACGGCCCACCACTGAATTACAGTGTGACTGAAGTTTATTTATTTGAAGGCAGCAGGGCTTATGTTTCATTGGTTATAGCAGTGCACTTTCTGGGTTTCCCTATACACATTTTTGTGTGCTTTTTTTTCTAGTTAGCTTATACAGTGTATTGTAATTGATTTCACTGCTTTAAAATTGAATCAATATTTTTGAGTGTGAACATTTTTCACCAAAAAAATGTAGTAAATCATATAAAACTTTTTAGAGTGTAGATAGGAATTGTTTAATTCCCAATAACTGATACAATGCACTGATTGTGTACACACAGAAATCTGCCTTTTCAACAGAGAATAAAGAAGAGAGACATCAAATAAATCGTTAGAAATGAAAGAGAAGAAACAGTGTCTTCCAGCGCACAGAACTAGTGTGACTGGGTTTTAAAACAGACTATTGGAAACTAAATGCTGCTGTAGCTCTTCAATAAGATGATCATCATAGATGTGAACTATTGTTATTTTTCTGTCTTCAGTCTGAGTGTATGCAGTATTACAGAGAAACAGAGTCTCATCCTGACTTCAGCTCTGAAATCAAACCCGTCACACCTGAGAGAGCTGGACCTGAACAGGAATAAACTAGGAGGCTCAGGAGTGAAGCAGTTATGTGCCGTACTGAAGGATTCACACTGTAAACTGGAGAGATTAAGGTCAGTCACATTCACATACAAGAATCAAAATGCTTAAAATCACTTCAACTGTTTAAACTAGAACACATTAACATTATATTTGTACAAACATTTTCACCTTAGTATTTTGTGATCTGGTGAAATAAAGATGAAGATCTCTCTTCCTCTGTTTTATTTGCTGATGAAGATGATGTGACTTTACAGAATAAAGAGTCTCTCTCTCTCTCTCTCTGCTAATGTAGGGTAAGCTACTGTGATATGACAGATGAAGGTTGTTCTGATGAAACTATTGGAAACTACTGCTGTAGCTCTTCAATAAGATGCTCATCATAGATGTGAACTATTGTTATTTCTCTGTCTTCAGTCTGAGTGGATGCAGTATTACAGAGAAACAGAGTCACATCCTGACTTCAGCTCTGAAATCAAACCCGTCACACCTGAGAGAGCTGGACCTGAGCGTGAATAAACTCGGAGACTCTGGAGTGAAAAACCTCAGTGATCTACTGATGAACCCACAATTCAAGCTGGAGAAACTACAGTTAGTGTCATTATACTGTACAGCAATTACAGTGTGACTGAAGTTTATTTATTTGAAGACAGCAGGGCTTATGTTTCATTGGTTATAGCAGTGCACTTTTTGGGTTTATTAAACTAAAACACTTTATCCTCAATATCTGACAGTGAGTCTTGAGTTCACATTATATCTGTGTAAAATTCTTCACATTCATGATTTGTTTGTAAGATAATCTCTCTTCCTCTGTTTGTGTCTCTCTAGTCTACAGTGCTGTGGCATTACAGATGTTTCTTCTTTAACTCAGTCTTTGACAAACTCAAAAGCTCTGCAGTTTTTAAAAGAGCTTGATCTGAGTTACAATAAGATCGGAGACTCAAAGCAGCGGCTCAGAGACGAGCTACGAGACTCAAACTGTGTCCTGAGGTGAGGAAACATCACTGAGATATTAAAGACATCTTCATTTACCTCTGATATGTGAACAATCCTTTCAAACATTCGTGAAAGGAAATTATCATTCAGATTTTTTGCAACAAAGGGTTTGTGTGAGAACAAAGTTAATGAAGTTATTGAAATGTTGAACACAAAGGAGGAAAGAGAAGAAAAGCTCACTGTCACACAGCTTTATACATCAACACCTGCTTTATGAACTGTGTCAGAAGTCATTTGAGTGTGAAACAGACTTGGTCAGATTGTAGGAAACGCTGCACTCCTGCTAAAATCAGTGCAGTTCCAGCTTCAGCTCACAGCGTCCAGCTCACATGAGCAATGTCTCTGTGTCTAGTGTGTTTTTACTGTGACAAGCAACACGTCACACTACTCGACACTTACTTTACTCTCAGTTATTTACTAAGAGCCTACAAACATGTTTAAACTAGAGGACAAACGGCTTTAACTAAAGGTTTATGTTTAACTCAAAATAACATTAGTATTTGCTCACTGTGGTTTATTCCATACGCCGTACACTCATTAGTTTCTCCTTTACAGAGACTCAATAGGAGTCGCACCGACACACACAGACACACATATGAACATGATTCAGGCTTTACATCTATTATATTTAAAAACACAAATATCTCTATCCAAGATCATGTAAAGTCAGTTATTAATCTGATTACAGGAATTCAATTGAACTTACTTTTACTAAAGAAAAACAGCACTTTGTTCCTCTGAACACTGATTGTTTTCTCTTCTGTTCCACTTTACAGAGTATATGAAGATCGATCACCAAACGTCAGTGGATTTACATCATCTTTTAAATCTGTGAAACGGAGATGAGAGGAGCAGAAACCATCAGGTGATCGACAGAAGAGTCTCACTGCTGTCTATGAGGAGAAATACATGTGTAAATGTGTTTCATACTGGTGGAAGAGACTCAGACTTCACTATTAAATAAAGCAGCGTGTGTGTTAGCATGCGTATTAGAAACATGTGATATTGAATGATTAATGTTGGTTTATTATTCAGCCAAATGATGGTTTAGTTGTAATTAAAGGTGGAACAGAGGAAGAAGCTCAGATGAGTGTCAGCAGAAATCTTCACTATCAGGCCTGCAAATATAATAATGTTTAGACTAAACTCATCCAGAATTATTCAAATATTTCTAATCATGAACGTGATTGTCACGTATAGCACATAAGAGATCTAAATATATGTTTCAAAAGATATAAAGTTTACATGTAACCTTTAATTGTATATGAAGTTAGTGTGTGTGTGTGTGTGTGTGTGTGTGTGTGTGTGTGTGTGTGTGTGTGTGTGTTGCTGATGTACAGATGTACAGTATATTCTTTGTTCTGTGGATGAAGTCTCTTCTCCTCTACAGACCGACTAAACATTTTCCCCAGTTAACAGCATTTGTGTGTGTTTCACTCGCTCCTCAGATAGCAGACGGATGTGGGCCACTTCAGGCGATGATGCGACACTGCAGGCCTTCTTATGGCCCGACAAAATGTATGTGAGCCTGAAGTGGCCCACGTGTAAAATGGCAAATATGGCCCAAATATCTTAAATCACATCACATGGACCACCCACTTAGGCAAAACATGGCAGCAGGCAAAACAGGTGGATCAGGCATGTCAGGGGTGCTGGTCGCGTTTTTAGTTTATAGCTTTATTTTAACGTTGTTAGATACAGGTCCGCCTCCTCAGACATATTATATCTGTGACAAGCGAGATTTCTCTACATCTATCGTTCGAAACTACAATCAAGGTATTAGGCTTTACGGGAAAAATGCTGTGATTAATGCGTTCATCTACCTAGGTCAACATAAGACTCAAAAATCTTATCAAGCCAAATACCACGCAAGCAACCGTTGTATCATTACACTCTGTCTGCTCCTCTCTGGCGATGTTCATCAGTGCCCCGGTCCAAATTCAACCGTTGTGGACGGAGCGATGTGGCCTAGCGTAAATCGGTCTGGACTAGCAACTGCATTTGATGTCCAAGTTCAACAAGTTGAGGGGTGTGGAGACCTCGCTGGTGGGCCTTTGGATCAGAGGCACAGTGTCCCTTCCCTCTACAGTTGTTTACATGCCGGGGAGTCGACGCCCAGTCCGGTGAATGTCTCATGCACTGCCGTGCGGCTTGCTGCAGGTGGTGGGGGCTGGGAGCGCGTGGTGGCTGCGGTGGAGGGAGAGAGTCAGGAACACATGGCAGCTGTTGCTACAGATGAGGATAAACAATTGTGCACGACGGCTACAGTGAATGATGAGGGCGGTGGGTGTCTGCTGGTGAATGCAACGGGCAGGACGGTGGATCTGGATATCTGTCCGAGAGAAGCTTGTTTACCTGCAGCGCCAGCCGCACTTTTGTCAGTGGCGTTGTCCTGTTCAAGTTGTCCTACTAGATCTCCGCTTCCGAGAGTTTTGAATTCGGCAAAATGTAAGTACTTAAACCCTCAAAATGAAGGAAATGGCTGTTCATCAAACTCTAAACGGAGAACTTGCACCCGTGGAGAGCAAATCCATCAAGGAAATAAACATTCCGGTAGTAACTGTAAAGACATCCATGGACCTACTCCTGTAAATCCCGTTTTTAAAAAACATCGCAGTTTTAAACTTTTTAAAACAGTAAATCATTCTAGAGTAATCTGGGATCCTCAAAAAAAACCTAGGGGACTATTAGGAGGGCATTTAAATATCCGTAGTGTAATGTCTAAAATTGAACAAGTCAAACATTTGTTGTGTGACTCCAATCTAGACTTTCTATGTCTTTCAGAAACATGGTTAAATAAGAACTCACCATCGGCAGCTTTAAATATACCCGGATATAATTTATTTAGACGGGATAGAGTTAAGGGAAAAGGTGGTGGAGTTATGGTTTACTTGAAGAATACTATTCACTGCACCCAGATCCATCTATCAAATGTAAATCTTGAATGTATTGGATTAACCATTACTCTCTCTTCTCAAATGTCTTTTGTTATGTTTTTACTCTATCGTCCACCTTCTTCTACCAATGCCTTCTATGATGAATTTAAAAGGTTACTCAAAGAATATAATTCAAAACAAGAAGTCTTACTTTTAGGTGATTTTAATATAAATTGGGATGACAAGAGAAACAGGAATTCCTTAAAAAGAATTACAGATAATATGGATTTTACACAACTGATTAAAGGTCCTACTAGATTAACCGCATCCTCACAGACCCAAATTGATTTACTTTTTACCAACAGGCCAGAAAGAGTTGAGAAAACATATAACTTCATTACAGGATTAACTGACCATAACCTCATTTTAGTTTCAAGAAAGCTGACAAAAAATAGATTTCGGACAAATAAATATCATTTCCAGCATACTAGAATTCCTAAAAGTGAACTTGAGAATTTTCATATGACTATAAATAAAGTAAACTGGAATGAAATTATAACTGGGAGGAATGTAGAGGAAGATAGTGAGAGATTTATAAACACAATTCAGAGTGTAGCACAAAAGTTCACAAAAACATCCCAATTTAAGAAAAAGAGTAAAAAGAACTGTCTACCATGGCTGAGTACAGACTTACTGAAACTGATGAAGGACCGAGATCATGTATTAAAAGATTTTCTGAAGTTTAAATTGCCAATTGATAGACAAAAGTTTGTAATGTTACGTAATAGGGTCACTCGAGAATTAAGAAAGGCTAAAGCAAACTTTTTTATTAGTATTATTCATGAGTCTAAAGGTAATACAACACAAATCTGGGAGCATATTAAGAAATTAATTGGTGTAAATAATAGTGGATCATTAAAACAACTACAGATACAACAACTAAAGCTACAGGGTAAAATATCTGTGGATCCCTTTGAAATGGCTGAAGCCTTTAAAAGACACTTTATTGACTCTGTAGACGAGATTACTCAAAGTTTCACTGAAACAAAGGATAACATCTTGGTGAACTGTCAGCTTCAAACTTCTAAACCCCAATTCTGTTTAAGTAACATATCAGAGCAGGAGGTATTAAGGATAATAAAAACACTTAACACTTCCAAAGCTAAGGACTGTTACGGAATGGACTCTATAATGCTCAAGTCGTTAAAGGACTGTTTAGCTCCATCCATTACAAATATAATAAATCTTTCAATATCTCAAGGGATCTTTCCAAACACATGGAAAACTGCTATTGTGTCACCAATTTTTAAAGGAGGAGATCCCCAGACTATTAGTAACTATAGACCTATCAGCATTTTGCCTGTTGTATCCAAGGTGATGGAGAAGTGGGTTTCAGAGAAGATAGTCTTTTATTTGAATAACAGTGACTTTAGCCTGCATCCTATGCAATTTGGTTTTAGAGCACACCATTCAACAGAGACTGCTACCCTTTTCCTTTTAGAAAACATTAAATCTATGATGGATACGGGTGGTATTGTGGGGGCAATTTTCTTGGACCTTAAAAAGGCCTTTGACACTGTTAATCATAGAATACTTGTTAACAAATTAGCTTCTTTTAATTTCTCCAATGATACCATCAAGTGGATTGATTCATATTTAAAGGGAAGAACAAATCATGTAAAGGTTCAAAATCATAAATCAACTGCTTATACAAATAATACTGGTGTCCCGCAAGGATCTGTACTTGGGCCATTGTTGTTCAGTCTTTATGTAAATGATTTGCCTTTAGTTTGTCCCGATATAGAAATCTTGTTATATGCTGATGATGCTGTTATTTATGTACATAGCAACACAAAACAGCAAGCTGCTTTAAAACTAACCAGTGCAATGAACTATATCACAACATGGCTTAATAGATCATGTCTGACGTTAAATGTTTGTAAAACGGTAAGCATGTTCTTCTCAAAACGACCATGTAGCGTTCCAGACCCTGACATAATGGTATTAGGTCAAAATTTGCAAGTTGTGACTGAATACAAGTATCTGGGTGTTTGGATTGATTCGAATCTGTGTTTTAGAGCTCATGTGAAAAGTATGTGCAAACGAATCAGATTTAATTTGAGTAATTTTAGATTTGTTAGGGAATCATTTACCTTTGAAACTGCTATGTTATATATGAATGCCATGATTATCCCGCATTTTACATACTGTTTGACAAGCTGGGCACAAGCTAACAAGTCTACAATTAAGTCACTAGAAAGTCTTTATAAACGTACTCTTAAAGTTTTAGTTCGGAAACCTAATAGTTTAGTTTAGTTTACTTTATTGTCATTCAAACATGTTAGACATGAAGGAACGAAATTCGTTTCCCAGGTCCGGCAGCGTAATACAGAATAAATAACAATTCAATTCTCAGATTAACCCCAATAGAACGTATAAAATGGACTATATATATTACATTAAAATATCCTAACCATAAAAAACAATCAAGACTATAACCCATCTGACTATAATCATCATAAAGTGTCATGTGCAGTAGCAGCTATAGGCAAGCAGAGGGCAAGAGGAACCTAAACCGAGGAGTTCATAAGCCTCACTGCCTCTGGAAAGAAGCTGCACTTCAGTCTTGTGGTTCTTGCTCTAAGGCTACGCAGCCTTCTGCCAGAGGGGAGGATGGTAAACAGTTTATGCGCTGGGTGAGTGGAGTCCTTCATAATGTCCGATGCCCTTCCTCTGCACCTGTTGACATAGATCTCATCTAGGGAAGGAAGGCTGTCGTTTGTTGTTATTCTCCTAGCAGACTTAACTACTCGCTGCAGCGCCTTCTTGTCGGCTGCAGAGCAGTTTCCATACCAGGCCGTGATGGAAAATGACAGTGTGCTCTCCACCACACACCGGTAAAAACAGGTCAGAATAGCAGGGTTGAGACCGGCCTGCTTTAACCTCCTTAAATAGTACAACCGTTGATGAGCTTTCTTAATAATGCTGGCTGTGTTGGTGTGCCATGTGAGGTCATTGGAAATGTACAGGCCCAGATATTTAAAGTTGGTCACCGTCTCTACAGCTACTCCCTCAATATAGAGGGGGGGAGGTAGGATTTGACCTCTCTTCCTAAAGTCCACAACCATCTCTTTAGTCTTTCCCACGTTGATGCGGAGATTATTTTCTCTACACCAGACCACGAGTTCCTCCACCTCCTGCCTATACGCTGACTCGTCATTGTTGGATATTAGTCCAATCACCGCCGTGTCATCTGCAAACTTCACAATGTGATTGCTCAGACGTGTTGCAGAGCAATCATATGTAAGAAGCGTATACAACAAAGGACTCAGGACGCATCCTTGTGGGGAGCCTGTGTTAAGTATAAGGGTGGAAGATAAGGTGCCGTGGATCTTAACCGACTGTGGCCTGTTTGTCAAAAAGTCCAGGACCCAATTGCACAGAGATGGTCTAAGTCCCAGCAGTACCAGTTTGTTGATTAATGACTGTGGGATGATGGTGTTAAAGGCAGATGTAAAGTCTAGGAAAAGCAGCCTGACATAAGAGTCCCTGTTCTCCAAGTGGGTAAGAGCAGAGTGGACGACAGTTGACACAGCGTCAGACACAGACCGGTTCCTTCTATAGGCATACTGATGGGGGTCCACAGTGATGTTAACAGTGTCTTTTATATGGGTCAGAACCAGTCGCTCGAAGCATTTCATGATCAGTGGGGTGAGGGCCACAGGACGATAATCATTCATGCTTTCAACCACTGTTTTTTTGGGCACTGGTACAATAATGGATGTCTTAAGACAAACAGGCACTGTAGCAAGGGATAGTGATAGGTTAAAAATGTCTGTTAGCACCCCAGTAAGCTCCTGAGCACATTCTTTCAGAACCCGGCCAGGGATGTTATCTGGCCCCGCTGCTTTGCGTGGGTTAATCCGCCGCAGCATCGTCCTCACTTCCTCAGCAGACACACTGATAGATGTTTCACCTGGAGGTATTGTAAGCTTGGTACTTTTGGAGGAGTTGGATAAGTCAAAACGAGCATAAAAGGCATTTAGTTCATCAGGCAGGGATGGGTCCAGAGGACATTCTGCGTCCTTGCCTTTATATCCTGTGATGCTCTTAATGCCCCTCCACATGCTCCTGGGGTCGTTGGTGTGAAAATGATCCTGTATCCGTAGGGCATAAGTAGCTTTAGCGTTCCTGATGCCATCCACTAATTCCCTCCTTGCTGCTCTCAGTGCCACTTTGTCCCCCGACCTAAAAGCAGAGTCCCGTGCTTTTAAAAGAGATCGCACTGCTCCGTTTAACCAGGGTTTCTGATTTGGATACATGGTTATTTTCTTGGTGGTAGTGACATCGTTGACACATTTGCTAATGTATCCACAAACGGATGATGCATATTCCTCCAGATCCACCCCATTTCTACCTGTTGCTGCTTCCCTAAATACCTGCCAGGCGGTACGCTCGAAACAGTCCTGTAACATGGAGACAGCCCCATTTGGCCACACAGTGATGGTCCTCTCTGTGGGCTTGTTATTTTTAATTACGGGATGATGAGTAGGAACCAGCAGGATGGAGATGTGGTCAGAGAAACCAAGGTTGGGGCGAGGCACCGCTCTGTATGCCTCCCGTCTGTTGGTGTACACCTGGTCAAGTGTATTGTTTCCCCTTGTTGCTAAGGTGACATGCTGATGGAAACGTGGCAGAACATCCTTTAGTTTGGCCTGGTTAAAGTCCCCTGCTACAATGAAAAAAGCCTCCGGATGCTTATTCTGGAGCTCACGGATGTGGTCATGAAGCTCCTTGAGTGCTATGCTAACATTAGCACTCGGGGGAATGTAAACAGCTACAATGTACACAACCGTAAACTCCCGGGGCAGATGAAACGGCCGGCATTTTAGTGATAGATATTCCACAGCTTCCGAACAGTGGCTGTTCACCTGACTACAGTTTGTACACCAGCCTTTGTTTATGTAAACGCATAGCCCCCCTCCTCGAGATTTACCTGACAGATGGTTGCGGTCAGCTCGGAAGAGAAGTAGCCCATCAATCTGGTAAGCTGAATCCGGCATCTTGTTATTGAGCCATGTTTCCGTCAGGAGCATTGCACCACAGTTCCGCATTTCCGTGAAACTGCTCAGTCTTAGTCGCATTAGATCCATCTTGTTGTCTAACGAGCGAACGTTAGCCAGAAACAGTGTTGGAAGAGCCGGTCTGTTGCTAGCCTTTAGCTTAGCTAGCAAGCCCGCCCGCTTGCCCCTCTTCTGTCTCCGTGCACACCGCTTCCGCTTTCCCCTCAGCCAGTATGACCTGCACCTCCGAGCCGCAGTCCTCAAGAGCCGCATTCTGCCCAACATTGCTTTTAACTCTGGTCTAACCACCATATTGGGATCAGCAAGTTGAAGGAGTTCAGTTAAACTGTACCTCACTATACCTAAATTTAGTGTGTGCGTTACGCCAGTTGCCGGTAGCTGGAAAGCCGCTGCGCTGCTGCGCGCCGCCATCTTTTTCATCTTTTTCGCCATAATAGTTTTCATACCTGTCAAATTTTAAATACCCATAGACTTCTGAGTTGGGAAAATTTAATCACTTATAGTAACCTTTGTCTAGTCTATAAGATATTGCATAGCACGGCTCCACCTCCACTGAAGACATTTGTTATGCAGAGAGCAGGTAGTCACGTCACCAGAGGTGTCACAAGAGGGGACTGCATCATTCCCACTCGAAAAAGTGCCTTTAGTCAGTCAGCGTTCTCTGTAACTGCAACTAAACAGTGGAACCAATTGCCAAGTCTGATAAGAGATACAAAAACTTATCGTTCCTTTACTGGTCAGCTTAAGAACTGGCTAATTGATAATCAGATATGTGCACATTAAACCACTGACTGCCTACTGAAAATTGTGGCTTGCTGGCAGATTGTCTTGTGTGATTCGTTACTTATTGTTGTGTCGTTTTTGTCTTTTTATTACTTTTAATGTTGTTATTATTTGTGGACTGTGAAATACATTTCTTGCTTTATATTTTGTTTTTAGGTTGCCATCATAATAACTGGCCAGGGACAACAGATGCAAATTAGCCTGTTGAGCTAACTCTGGCTCATTTACAGTTATTTTACTGTTAATTAATGAGCACTGTCCCTGTAAAATAAATAAATAAACAAACAAACAAACATGTGGGCCTTTTTAGGCAAAGATGCGGCACTCATGGCAATGTGTAATCTGAATGTGGGCCTAAAGTGGCCCATATGATAAATAATGAATATGGCCCAAATATCACAAACCAAATGTGGGCCACCTATGGAAAAAATGTGGCACAATCGACAGTGACTAATCTGGGTGTAAACCAAACATGACCCACATATGTTGCAGCAAATGTGACCCAGTTATCTTAAAACAAATCAGGGCCAGTTTTGTCAAAGATGAGGGACAGTAATCACTGTGAATCTGAATGTGAACCCATGGGCATCAGTGTGGTCTGAAATGTGCTGGGGACAGAGACACATTAATTTATTTTTCTCTTTCACGCAGGTCATATTTTGAAAGATGATGTCATGTAGCTTACTAATGTAAATAAATAAAAATGTATACAAAAATGTGATGATGTCCGACTCGTTTTATGAAGAAGAAAGCCTTAAGTTTTTTAAAGCATTAGACATATATGACCCACTATTCTGCTTCAAGTAGCCGGCCATGTTGACAATATGACAACGGTCAAAAAAAATCAAACCCAAAGTACAATTATTATGGACGTTATCTGATATTAGGCGTTTCTGCTTCACATTTTCAGCAGGGCAGCGGAGACCCATTACATTGCTAAATAATGACTGTAATGAATATAATCAAATCTGCTGTCAGGACATAACTCTTGAGGAGATTATTTGGGGAATAACTGAATTAAAGAACAATAAATCCCCAGGCTGTGATGGTCTGAGCTCTGAGATGTAGAAATGTTTCTCTGAGGTAAATTTCTTCTGGCTGTCTTCAGAGAATCTCTTGACAGAGGGATCTTCCTCCTTCTCTGAGGCGACACACACCCAAAACCTCACACACACTCGCTGTTCATTGACAATCGGCGACCCATTACACTGCTAAATAATGACTGTGAGATTCTAGCATCTATCTTTGCAAAACGCCTCAAATCTAAATTACACACTTTAATTGATGAATGCCGATTTGGTTTCATGAAAGATCGTCACATAGCCAATAACATTCGCTTAGTTTTGGATCTGATTGGATACAAAGACTTTCTAGATGATGAACAACACCTTATTTTATTTTTAGACTTTCAAAAAGCCTTTGACACGGTAAGCCACAAGTTTATTATTGAAACCTTAAACTGTTTTAGTTTTGGTAAGAATTGTATTAATGCTGTATAAACTCTGTACATGAGGAAACAGTTGTGTTAGATTGGCTAATGGAAACTCATCTAGATTTCACACACACAAAGGTCTCCGCCAAGACTGCCCCACCTCGCCTCTTCTATTGGGGATTGAAGCTCAAACTCTGTCATTTAATTCACAAGAGTTCATTCAAAGGAATTACATTAAATGAAAGAGAAATACAAATCTGACTGCTGGCTGATGACACAACCCTGTTTCTAAAAAATGAATCCCAAATAGGAGTTGCACTAAATGTTGTAAGCCAATTTTCTGAAAGCTCAGGCTTGAATCTAAATCTTTCAAAATGTGAGCAGTTTTCTGTTAAAAAATAAACATTCGGGTCAAATATGTGGCATAAATATAAAGAATTTAGTAACTTATAATGGAATAAAATCAGTCCTAAAAAAAAGTGATTGACAGAGAGTAATATCTCTTTACTACGTACGACTATATTCATTAAAGTTTGACTCTTGGATCAAGAGATATATCTACTTATGGCAGGTTCTTCTTTCTAAAGCAGAAGGTCTCTCACGAGCTGCAGATTTATTTACATCAATAGAAATTCATAAGTTACAATGTGCCAATCTAGACAAACTATTATATAACTTTATATGGATGAAGAAGCCTCATAAAATCAGGAAAAATATCTTGACTAATAAAATTGAGGAGGCGGGTTTATCGGTAATTGACTTCTCACTTTTCAATGAGATATTAAAAATCAACTGGATTAAAAGATTTGTGGAAAATCCAAACAGTTTCTGGAACATTGATCCAAACTTCATCTTTGGAAAACTGCTTTAAACATGATATTCCACTGCTCCTCCAGGTGGTGTACCTATATGTGTTTCAGACATCTATCTATTCGATTCCCTTTAGCACCACCAGCTTTTCAAAAAGTTTGGGTTTAAGACGTCGTCTGTGTGGCCTATTGATTAAACGGTAACACTTTATTTGAAGGGGTGTGCATAAGACTGAAATGACACTGTCATAAACATGACACTTGTAATGCAAAGTTGACATTGTTTAAAATGTCTTGATTATGACAACTTGACATTAACCAAGAAATCATAACCTGTCACAAATGTCATAACAGGTCTAATTATCAAACTTAAAGAAGTTATTTAGCTTTGCGTTAACATTACATTACTGTCATATGTGGTTGGTTTTGACTTTGGCCGTCATGACACCATTATAACTGTGATATGAATATTTTACTTGTCCTCAAGTAAAGTGGGACACATTGTACTAGTTATAAAGATGTCATTAAGGGTTATTACACTGTCAAATGTTTTAACAACAGTGTCATTAATATTTCCCCTTACCTCAAGTAAAGTGGAACACGTTGGACTAGGTATAAACATGGCAGGTTGACAGGTTATGATTTCTTGGTTAATGTCAAGTTGTCATAACAAAGACATTTTAAACAATGTCAACTTTGCATTAAAATTGTCATAATTTACCGAATGACACTTAATGACAAAAGTCATAAACATTCATAAAGACTCCTTCATGTTCATGACAGGTGTTATGTCATGTTTATGACCGTGTCATGTCAGTCTTATGCACACCCCTTCAAATAAAATGTACCGATTAGACCCGCAAAGGAAAACAAGCGCTCTACAGGAGCTGAAGAGGGAATGATTGTGTTGAACCTCACAAACAGCTGTCTAATAAGTGGATACTGGTTCAAGATGTCCAAATCCAAATTTTCAACAGAATATCGCAGACAGGGGCGGCGCTAGGGGTGGGCTAAGGGGGCTGTTTTCAGTAAAGCCCCGAATGTTTTTATTTCCTTGCATTGTACACACCATCACTGAGAGAATTTAATTAATTAAATGTATATTTCTCGACTCTCGCATCACAGCGTCCGTCAACATACGCATTGACATTCACAACCGACAAGAACCGCCCACTCAGGCTAGTGCTTCTGACTGACATGTAAACTGGCCAACCATCGATGAGAAGCTCGGCGGTCTTGTACGATCCAGCCAATGAAATTAAATATTTTGGAGCCAGGTGTTTGTTGATGTGCAAGAAGTTAGTAATGAACGAGTAAAATGGATGCTATCAAAGTTCTTCCAAAATAAAAAAAAAGAATAAAGAAAAAGGAATTATAACACCCCCAGCCATTACTAAAAAAAGATACAACAGCTTCAGCAGGTATCTGTAACTTTTAATCGAAGTATTACAGAGCACTGCCTTTACCCGGTGGTTCACCAAACAGAATTAAACCCCCAAAAAGCGCTAAAAGATCTGAAAGTCCCAGCTCATTTTTGACCAAGTGGGTTTCACACACAAGTAACTAATGAGAACTACAAGCTGGATTAACCCTTGTGCATCCTTATGGACATTTTTGTCCTTTTCAGTTTTTTTATCACTTGACCTGTGTTAATGCTAATTTGGCACAGGTGTGTATTTTTATGAAATTTTACTATTTCACCGCCATTTTCTTAAAAAAAAAAAAAAATTTGCCTTAGGTACACAAAATACTCCCTATCAGCGCCTTTTGGACAACAATGTCCCCATTGAAACCCCCATTTTTAATCCCAGGGCCATTTAACTATAAAATGATGCAATCTTTGTTAAGACATTTTCTTTGTTTTATTCTGTTGGCAAGGCTCCGAAATTTTTATTTTTACTATTTTTTTTATTATTATTTTTTTTTACCAGATGGTGCCAGTTGCTTTATTCCTGTTTTCTGCTTATTAACAATAATTGTGTGGGTGGATTTCAGAGTGTGGTTTGTTTGTGTGTAATACATTTTTGTGTGTGTGTAGATGTGTTTGTGTGCTTGTAATATTTGAGAGAGAAAAACTCATTTGCAAATCTAAAATCCAATCACTGTGTGCACCAGTGGAGTTTTGCTGGCACCCAATGGGGGAAATCTGTTACTGCACCCAAACAAACTCTTACCGAAAGCTCATTTTTTTGAGATAGGCCTATCCAACTCAAATTTGGAACACAACCTATTCAGATGCATGGCTTTGATTTTCTTGCAGTTTTAGAGTTCAACCTGATTTATAAAATATATATATATATATATATATATATATATATATATATATATATAATATATATTTTATAAATCACATTTTTTTAATAAATAATTTTCATAAACTTATACCTATATAACTTTTTTGGGGATTTACTTATTATTTTAATTAGGCTTTAGTTTACTTTAGTTTGTTTTGGAAGAGTTTTGTTTTGACACAGAAGGGGTAACAGTAGATGGTGGAAGCTGAGAGTTTTTAGCAGCTATAGTGCTATTGTATAGGTATAGAAAGGGGAGCTGGAAGGCAGGTGAAGTTCAGTTTTTTATTTAAAAAAATATGATTTATGAAATATATATTTTATAAATTATGTTTTTGCACCTGGCTCTGGCTAAATCTACATCTGTCCACTGCAGAGGCTAATAACCACAACCTGGAGGAGGAACTATAAATGTATATGCTCATAGCATACATAGCTGTAGGCCCTATTCACCAATGGTTTTTACAAATGTTTAATTCTCCCTAACAGCCAGAGTTATTATTTTATTAGTTTTAATTTTTATTTCAGTTAACTTAAGTGTTATTCACACCCAGTGCTACTTTAGTTGTACTAAAAAAAAGTTATATTAGTTCCGTTTTAGCCTACAATCATCTCGCTAACTGTAGTTACTTTTATTTTGAAAGTGTTTCCGGTTACATTCGCTTCCAAAAAAGGAATGGACCACGTGACTTCCGTTTTTGGTTTATAAACGACAGAAGTTCAAAGACTCTCTTCATTCTTTGTTCAAAAATGAATAACGATAAAATGATCTCCCAAAAAAAAAAACGAAAAACGGGCAGTTTTTAATTGGTTTTTCGTTTTTTGATTCTGACACCAAAAACGGTTATTTGGTTTTTCTATTTGAAACAAAAAAACAGAAAAACGATATTTTCGTTTTATAATTACAAACGAATTACGGATTATCCAGAGATCCCCTGACCAATTATTTCTACCTAAAAATGTCTACCTACTTCTAGTTAATTCAAGTCAAAGGAAAACTTTGCATTACATTATTTTACATTGATTTCGTGTTAAATAAATCGTTCGTTACCACATGAAACATATGACCCCTTTTATTTATGGTATAATGATTGTACGTACTTTTAAATTTGAATTGAAAACGCCCTCCTGTGGTAAAATGTATTATTACACTACTGAAACATTTTTTCTACAGCAGTAACTCTAGAGGAAAACTAGATTAAGAATTATTCTTATAAAGCCCCGTTGATTCAAACGTTTTAATAACAGAAAAAAATATAAGCGCAACAGAATAAAAAATGCAGCGAGAACATTTTAATGTTATTTTAACGTTATTTTGTGTTGAAT
This sequence comes from Pimephales promelas, assembly GCF_988280905.1. NCBI lineage: Eukaryota > Metazoa > Chordata > Actinopteri > Cypriniformes > Leuciscidae > Pimephales > Pimephales promelas. Next base: position 37,629,882 of record NC_142770.1, on the reverse strand, counting down.
GTAACAACTATGGACTTTAATCCACGATGTAGTATTTTTTGGCAAATGTAAAACCTAAAGATGAAGTGACTTTGCTGTCACCCGGTGTCTTATTTTGGCTTATTTTAGAATGCTCTTATTTACAGTTTTTCCCCATTCATTTCTATGGGTGCCCATTTTTGACCCAAATACAAGATTAAGAAGGTTTTTTTCCACCCACTTAACATTGTAGAATTGAGTCAAAAAAAAAAAAATTGTGTGTGTTCAGGAGGCAAACTTAGGAAAAACAGCCAAGTCTTGTACCGCTCAGATCAAGGGAAGTATTTTTAAAAATAAATCAAAACTATTTTGCCCACATTTGTCCAGAATACGGTTTTAGGGTTAAGATAAACATTTGTTTTTATCTGGACGCCCTCCTGTGGTGAACTGTGTGAATTACACTGCTGTCATTTTACCCATAAACATTTAAAGATTTGAGTCAGCGAAAAAGATAAATCGACTCTGCAAGAATTCTGGTGTGTGTTCACGTGAAATGAAAAAAGTTCAAACGAATATTATTCTCTCCACGAGCCAAAGGTAACGTTAAGTTAGAGTATAATTTAATATTGAACCAAACATGAATGACGAGTCACGCAGGTCCTGTGCTGCTCCGCAGCGGTAAGACCAGAACCAGTATAAAATAGTCCGAATATAAACACTTATTATAGGTGTACCACAGTGATTCAGGATAAGACAAAGCACGATTTGGACAACTGATACATGTACCCGCTCATTATATAAACCTTTGAACATTTTGAACACAAAAAGCTAGTAAGCACTAAAACTTTAAAACAAGACAACTTAGCCAGTCGCCCTCCTGTGGTGAATTGTGTGAATTACACTGCTGCAACTTATTTCTACAGCTGTGACTGCAGTCAAAGGAAAACTTTGAGTTACAATATTTTGTAACATTTAATAAATTGTTGGTTGCCATGTGACGCAGTAAAACATCTGGCAATTACCTTTCAAATTTTCTAAAAATATATTTTGCATCCACGATCAGGAGCGGTTCTAGGGTGAGTGGACATCTGGGGCTTAACCCAGAGAAATCCATGTATGTGTCACGATACAAGAAATTTTTTTTTAACAAGGTGAATATCTCTTGCAATTAAAATTAAAAATCACAATGCCACGCACCCTCTTCTTTCCTTGCTGACTCATCTCAGACATGGTTCGCAAGCTCAGCTCTATTATTGTTTTAATAAATAGCATTTACTTAACAACATGATTTTTGTAAGAATAGATAAAAAGAGGTGACTAAAGAATCTCTATAATAACAACAAAAAAATCTTGACCCATTCTTCATGCACACATTACATTTTAAAGACTAATAAGACTACCTACCTTACCTTTTGTGTGTGCGCCGCGCGTGCACGTCCTATTGACTGTGCTGCACAAAGTGTTTGACGATCAAAATGTATATCTGACAATCTAAAGAAAGAAATCTAATACTTCGATTATAAGTTACAGATACCTGCTGAAGCTGTTGTATCTTGTTTTAGTAATGGCTGGCAGTGGTGGTTGTTTTAATTCTCTTTTTTTTTTTTTTTGGAAGAACTTTGATACCATCCATTTTACTCGTTCATTACTAACTTCTTGCACATGAACAAACACCTGGTTCCAAAATATTTAATTTCATTGGCTGGATCGTACAAGACCGCCGAGCTTCTCATCGATGGTTGGTCAGTTTACATGTCAGTCAGAAGCTATATGGGGAGGCTGCAGACCTGGAGCCGGCAGTTTTACGCCCCTGACAGTTTTACGCCCCTGACAGGTTTAAGCCCCTGTTGTTCCTGACGCGTCCAGTAGGGGGAGAAGGATATACGGCGAAATAACGTAAAACGACGCTGGAAACAAACACATTAATAACTGTCCCGACTTTAACTAATTTTTAGGTATTTGTTTATTTAAATAAACATTATAGACAGTGGAGTTATCTGCACTATAAGGATTAAAACATCCAGATGTTCAGTTGGGCTTCACTCTTCACTCAGCCTACAAAAGATTTGTTTTTGTAAATTAAAAAAAAATATTAGGCTAATAGGCTACACATAGTTGGATCAGATGGACAAAGTAATGATATTTGACCTACTGTAGAATTAATTGTTTTTAAACTGTTTTATATACAGGAAACTGACTGATATATGTTGTTATGAACTATAAAGTTACATTTATGTATTAACCATATTTAACCTTTACATGCAGTACTTAATCATATGGATCCTTAATGAAATATCTGCTGAAATATTTACAATTGGTCATCATACAGCTACAGAACAGTGTCCTACATAACATTTAATGAAGACAAACAAAATTTAACCCTTTTCCAAGGGCCAGTTAAAAGAAAAAGACAATATTTGTGTTCACAAAAAAAGGTTATTTATTTACAAAAGAAGCTAAAATTGAATAGTGGTAGAAACAATGGTTATAAAATAATGGCACAATGTCATGGTTGAACTTTTTTTTTTTTTTTTTTTGGGGGGGGGGGGGGGGAGTTCAAAAGATGTTTATAGAAGTTTAGAGACAGAGATTTTAATTTTCTTAAGTAGCTAAAGCAGACACACACCTTAATGAGATACAAGTTACAAAGAACTAAAGACAGAGTATGATAAAACACACAGTGCACATACATTTTAGTCCAGATCAATAAGCTATTTTAAGAAAACTGTATGATATACATTAGAAAATTAGATCGTCTAATTTATAAAAAAAAAAAAACTTAAACCAAAATGTACATTTAAACCATATGGGACCAAAGGTTTTAATGTGGGCTTTATAATGCATTATGTTTGTATATAAGGCAAAATATTATAGTGAGTGTGCATTTTGAATCTTTACTTAGAGAGATTTGCATTCAAATACATATATACCTATTATAAATGTGTTTGTGTACACATCATAAACTGTAATTAACACATTTCCAATATCCACTGTAATGTTGCTCCAGAAACCACGTGGAGTAGGCTATGTTTAAATGCAAGGAGTAAACTGGGTCTTACCAGTAGATGCCATGTCAGGTAAAGACTATGGGCAGCCTTTAAACCTATATGTGGTTAAGTTTGCTAAGTTTGAGCCAGACAGAACATCAACCTGACCATCAAGTAGCCAACTTTTATTGTCTCCCTAAATAATAGAGCCTTTATTAGTTTTTTTTTTTACAATCTCTTTGTTACTATTTTCAGAACCTTGATGTCATTTTTCAAAACTCTAGACACAAAACTCACAACCAATGATCAAAATGCACATTTTTCAAAACTCTAACCCTTTTCTCAATTGCTTGGATACAATATACATAAAACTTAGATCATTTGTTGATTCAACAAAAACCACCTGTTCAATATGACACAACTTAACATCAAAGTACTACTATTTCAAAATGCAATTCACACATTACATTTCAAATGAGTGTCTATTCATTTCCTTACAATGATCTAACTATCAATTGATACAACTGCTCAAAATGATAAGTGTTGACAAAATCAACTGTTGCGTTACTCTTAATGCATTGACACACAATCTTCCATGTTTACAGTAAATCATGAAAGATTCAAGATAATTAGATTCAATAAACCTATGTTGTGATTGTAGTGTTTTGCATCAATATATCACACTTTGTTCAAGGATTCTTCTATGTGTGTATTATCTCTACTACTGCAGAACTGCTTTACAGAGATGTGTTTACTGTACATGTAGTGCCATAATGAAACCTGGATCACCTATTTTGTTCTACAACATTCACGTAATGATTGTACGAAAAATGACAGTGAATCGGTTGCTTGTGTGTGGGTGAGCTAGTTTTGTTTAGGCCTATTTCACAGTAAATTTGTTTTTTGAACCGATGATTGTGCAAGTGCAAGATTTCTTTAAAAATGTGAATGCACAATGCAATGTTTTGAACATTAGAAAGCCTGTGTTACAATTGATAACCGTTTTGAGTTTTGTGTTTTGAAAAATGACATCAAGGTTCTGAAAATAGTGTCAAAGTGATTGTAAAAAAAACTGTAAGTTATAGACCCATCGTTTGAATTGACATCGAATCGTATAGCTTATCGTTTAGAAATAATCAATATTGCATCATTACAATTCAATCAACAACAATAACTTTAGCAGATTATTTAAAATACCTAAATTCATGTCGCTTCTAGAAGGTCTGATGCTATAGATCTGTAAGTGTAGCCTCCCCCTACTGGATGCATCAGGAACAACAGGGGCTTAAAACTGTCAGGGGCGTAAAACTGCCGGCTCCAGGTCTGCAGCCTCCCCCTACTCGTCAGAAGCACTAGCCTGAGTGGGCGGTTCTTGTCGGTTGTGAATGACAATGCGTATGTTGACGGACGCTGTGATGCGAGAGTCGAGAAATATACATTTAATTAATTAAATTCTCTCAGTGATGGTGTGTACAATGCAAGGAAATAAAAACTTTCGGGGCTTTACTGAAAACAGCCCCCTTAGCCCACCCCTAGCGCCGCCCCTGTCTGCGATATGGGCTATATGCACGCATAAGTTCCGCATTTGACGTAAGGATGCTCGTCCATTTCCGGTTGTGTAGATTAAAGCGGAGGAAAACCGGAGAAAACGGGATTATGGCGGAGTCTTCAATATTTACTGTCCTCCCGTCTTTGAAACGAAACGTACATATGTTTAGATGTAATTTTATATATAGTTATGTTTATTTAATATAATTTTAAAAAGAAGCATAAACACAACGAGGGGTGTCTGTTTTATCTGTTTTTGTGACTAACGTTTCATTAGTATAACCATGGAGTATAAAATTCAACATAAATTCTCGGTATTGCATTGGACTCTATGATCGGCGGAAGTTATCGAGCATCCCTAATGCTTCACCGGAAATAACGCCCTCCTGTGGTGAACTGTGTGAATTACACTGCTGAACCGTATTCAGAGCGCCAGAGGAAAACTGCACTAAACTCTGCACTTACTTTGCATTTATTTCACATTGTTTGATAATCCTCTGTTCACATTCCAGCTTTTGTCCTTCATTGACATATCACAACTCAAATTCGCTCAAAATAAGAATTTAACAAGAATTTATAAAATAATCCGTGTCCGACGGGGTAATAATCAGCAGAGCAGATGCTCACCTCACACACCGACTCAAACAATAACGGATGTATTTTCAAACCTAAAATAGGCGCGCATTTTGTCATTGGCCAGTTTCCTGGAAGACAGAAAGATTGACCAATCATGATCAAAGTAAACCGGTGAAACAACCAATAACAGTAGTTTCAGCGTGGTAACGTAGCGAAATGTGTATAGTATATTTAGTTTGCAGTCATTTAATGAATTCATTTGTCAAATGGTGTTTTCATGACAGCGTATGATTAAAAAAAAATAAAAAAGCATGGCAAACTGTTAGGTAAGCACACAGTATTGTAAATCCACACAAAATCACAAAGCAAAAAGTTTCGCTGCACTCTTGAGGTTGAAATTATTGGAGAGTTGTCTATAATGATAATAATTATATTTTAACATATTCATTGAAAGGCTGTATTATCAGAATATCATTAAATGCTAATAATAATAATACTTTATGAGGCAGATATTTGTTGAAAACATTACAGATTTCACATTTTCAACCTGCAGGGGCTCGTTCTTCGTACGTCGCTAACTCAGTTAGCTGGATTTGATTGTTGGCGATTTGCCATGATCTTGGATCGTTTGGTTCTTCGACGCTCATCCTGGACTTGCTGTCATAGCAACAGGTCCGTCAGCTTGAACCTGCTCGCGAGCAGGCTTATTTCATGTAAACAGGATTAGATCGCGGCTGATACGGAAGTCCTTCAGCGCAGCGCGATAGTGAGATTTATTTTTGTTTTCTCGTGAAACGATCGTCGTGAGGGTGTCGTTTAAATACATTATTATTTTGTTGGAAATGCACATTAATGTTCGATTCGATATCGGGCTTAAACAACAGCACAAAATGTTTGCATTGCCCTAAAATTATTTGGAGATGCGGAGAACTTGATAAGCTTTCTGTCGTGCCATTCACAAAGTAGTGCTCTTAGTTTTTTTTTTTTTTTTTTTTTTTTTTGCCAACTTAGGGTATATTATAATTTTTAATGAAGATAATGCAATCATGATGACCATGCCGATTATGACTTACAGTCCCTCAGGCTTAACTTACGTGATTGGTGCCATACACTGCGACTACACATGTTCCCATCAAGGCCTCAATGAAGGGATTTTGTGAGCAGAAAGGGGGCTTATACAGTGCAGCCAAATTACTATTACAATTTTTAATATTCCAGATTTGGAATATTATATCACTTTTTTTAAAAGGCATTTGACTGAGTAAAATCTTTTAGATGGTGTGTGACCATGTTCTATATCACAAATCAGTGTGAAAGCAAAATGGCCTGGATCTGTGCATGACTCAAGAATTTTAAGAGATTCACATTTATGAACATTATTTGAACATGGTAGGAAAGTTATAAATATCAAACTCACGGTATTACATACACTTATGCTGAGAACTGCATTTTTCCATTATACAGGTGATTACAACAGGATCCTGCATGGAGACAGGTGTTTTATGACCCCATTCCCTGACCCAAACCCCAGACCAGTTACAATGCAGCTCTAGGACAAGGGCACACAATGACATGAGCTTTGGCCAACTAAAGGGAAGATTTCAATGTCTAAAAACCCTGAGGGTTGCACCTGACAGGGCCTGTGACATTGCATGTGCCATATTACACAACACTGCCAACATCAGAAAAAAAAAAAAAAAAATGTTTAATTAAGCCTAAAATAAAAGACAAGACAAATTTGCAAAACTCTGTTTGCTTAGAGTTTTATTTCAATAGTTCTTTGTAAAGAAAAGCCAGTTATTCAGTCATCTTTTTAAAAGATATTATGCAAGGTCAGCAATAGTACTCTGTGTGATTTTACTCTGAAGTTTATTTTGAAGCAACTCTATTCTAGTGCAATTTTTTCTTAGTCAAGTTCTGTTTCTCCCCCTGATTTTTGTTTTTTCAAAATACTCTATTTTCTGTTGAAGACTCATATAGGGAACAAATGCAACAAATAAAAAGCAAAAGTTGTCTACACTGCCCACCCCTGTATCACTGCTGTGTGCAGACTCTTCTGTAGGCCTTTCTGTACATGTGGACTCCTGTCAGAAATAATAGGCATAGGCACAAGTAGAAATCAATTAAAGCCATCAATTAAATTAAAGTACTTCCTCCAAAGGACAGTCATCTGAGAAGTTTTCTTCACTCTCCAGTGCAATGTGATTGATAACTCATGGCAAAATATTTTTACATTAACATAAGTTTATCAGTTTTTACTTTCACAAGACAAAGCAATTTATCATTACTCAAGATTTAACAGTTGAAATGACTAAACCAGACATTTGGATTATAGGTCTACTTCATTTAATGCAGCAACAAATTATTTCATAGTGTACAAAGATAATTTAAATCTCATTTCCCAGTGATGAAGGTGTTGCTACTGGTCCCTGATGTGGGTCTGGAAGAGCTGAACCCAGGGATGCCCCTCACAACAGGGCAATTCACATTCAACCCAAGGGTCAGCTCTTCTGCCAGGGTCAGGAGCATCATTTTTTTTTTCTCAGCCTTTTTTCTGGTTGCTTTTATAAACAGACAATCATTTATTTAACAGTGCCTTTTTAAAAGAGACTAGTAGGCCTATAAGGTCTAGTAAAATTACCATTAAGTAGAATATTTTTGTACTTAACTTTCATCATGTCCATTATTATAGTGTGGTGACTCGACATTACAATGAACAAAGTAATTATGAAATTATGAAAATAAAAATAAAATAATAATAAGTTATTAAAACATTTAACATGGCCACCACAAACGCATTTAATTTGTCTTCTAGTTTTGCCAGCACTCTCTCCTGGCTTTTGCACACTTTAAGGTGTTCCCTGGCGTTTTAATTAAAGACATTAGAAATTAGAAATGGCCAAAGAAATTCGGCATAACCTTGCATTAAAAGCGCTTGCTCTGCTTGGGAGAAAAACTGGGCGTGTTCTTTGGCCATGCTGAACAGCCAATAGCAGCGCTGCTGATCACTGGTTCTGCTATCGATACATGTCCCCTTTTAAACCAACGCGAGAACGCGCAGTTATCTCAGAAAACTCAATCCAGCGATACTAATAATAAACAACAGGTGTGTTCGAAGAACCCAATTAGCCGGATCATGATTAGCACGATGATATTATCTTGGATGTCTCATTTGATCTCAGATGTTTTAAGCAACGTACGAAGAACGAGCCCCAGAACACCGAGAATCCTCAGCAGAGAACCTAAATGAGAGGTGAGTAATGGCTGCTAATTTACAGAGAGAGGAGAAAAAAAAAACTATTGGTGATTTATGCTAAAATATATAAACAATTAATACTCCGCAACAGCGATGAAAATGATGATGAGTCCTTTGAAGTCCCGATGAAGAAAGGCCATGCAAAAACATCTGCTGATGAATTTGCTGTGTAATTTTTATTATATGTTTTGTAAAAAAAATCAGAATGTCGTAACTGTTGTTTGTTTCCGTATCAGTGAAATACTTTCTATCTCTGTAGTTCCAATAATGGGTTAGAAGATCCCCTTTGCTTCACTGTTTGCGAAAGTCCAGCACAACCCAGCCAAACTATGGAAATTGTAAGTAACAGTATTTATTATTGTTATTGTTTTTTTGTGTGTGTGTGTAACATGAGAAAATGTTGATGTATTGTCAGAAGATTTTTTTTCCCCTTCCTAATTTTGAGATTTAATTTTGCAATTCTAAGAAAGTCAGATTTGTGAGAGAAAAAGTCCTTTTTAAAAAGTACCTTTTTAATTTTTTCTTTATTCTGTGGCAGAAACAAGCTTCCATACGCAAAAAAAGGTTCAAAAGACTTTGTTTAATTTTTCTAATTGTTTGTCTGTGATGTATATACATTTACACACACAGAATGGATTTTGTTAATGTAACTGCATGCTTGTGTATGTTAAAGGATTAGTTCACTTCAAAATGAAAATTCTGTCATTTACTCACCCTCAAGTTGTTTCCATCTTATGAATTTCTTTCTTCTGTTGAACACAAAAGAAGATATTTTGAAGAATGTCGGTAACCAAACTGTTGATGGGCCCCATTAGGGGTGTAAGAAAAAATTGATACTCTTGAGTATCGCGATATTTTATTGTGCAATACTGTATCGATTTTCAGAAACACAATATCTTTTTTTTTTTTTTTTTTTTTTTGTGGCTATGCACACAAAAGACGCACCAGACGCACCACTAGCCTAACGTTTTGCTAGAAACAACATGGCTATGGCTGAACCCAGTGTCAAGACCCGGCTCCTGCTCTATTCTTTTCGGCATGTTAATCAATGAGTGCGTTCATTCACACCGCAAGCAGTAGCCGTGCCCGTCGAAGCTCGAGCAGGACCGTCGCGTGAGCAACAGTGAAACGGGGGTTTCGGCAGAGAGTATATAAGGGCGTCGCACACCAGACGAGAAGCTCAGCACCACATCTTTAAAATTCGAACACATTATTCTCTATGAGTGTACACCGGCGGCGCCATTCGGCGTCTGTCCGCGGCGCCCAGCAACGGCTCAGGGCCGTGTTCAAAATCCTGCTGCGCCACAGAGCGCCATTTACATAGTTTTATATAAAATTTAAATTATTTTTTGGCTCAAATCGTTGCTAATGTCTCCTGACTTCGCCCTATCCTGCAATATGCATTTAGTTTTGCATCCATTTACAGAAATCAGCTGCTTGAATGACAATTGCTGATGTTATTGGATTTTCAGCTAAGATTCTCAATTCATTCAGTGAACGGATGCTCTGAGGTTAAGACTGCAGACTAAACAACGATTGTATTTTATTGTACAGTACAATCATAACATAGAACAGACATTACCTTCATTTCATGTTATTAAACATAACAATATTGCTGGCCATACACTGATGAGAACGTGCGCGTCTGGTGTGGGATAGCCTACCTGGAGTTATCCTGCGTGGTGCAGCCGCTGCAGCGCTGCGCTTCTCGTCTGGTGTGCGACCTCCCCACCCCCCCTGTCTATTTTTAAGTTTATAACCAACTTCTAAAAACACATTTAACCAATGGCTTTTTGCCTATTTTTATGGCTTTTTCTAAAATTATAGTCCTACTTAAAAAAAATAATCCCAATATATCGCCTTATGGACAGTATCGAAATATATCGCAATATATTGAATCGTGACCCATGATGCATATCGTATCGCCAAATTCTTGCCAATACACAGCCCTAGGCCCCATTGACCTCCATTGTATTTATTTTTTTTCCTATGGAAGTCAATGGGGTCCATCAACTGTCTGGTTACCGACGTTCTTCAAAATATCTTCTTTTGTTTTCAACAGAAGAAAGAAATTCATAAGTTTGAAACAACTTGAGGGTGAGTAAATGATGGCAGAATTTTCATTTTGAAGTGAACTAATCCTTTAAGTGTAAGAAGTATAATAGAATAATGTACAGTCTACAATATATACAACAATATAAATTTTAATGATTGTTTTTGTTACTTTCTCAGAAAATTAATAAGTCTCTTTATTCCATGATGTCTCTTTTCTCCCATTTTTTTTTTTTTTTTACTCTGCCTTTGTGTTCCAGACTTCATGTGATGAGCATATCAGCATTGCTGATAGAATATATCGGGAATGCCAGCAGAGCGGACCACTTCGTTTTTTTGAATGTGTCCCTCCAGCTGGCATGAAACATTGTCTCAAGATTGGCGAGGGGACTTTTGCAGAGGTCTTCTCAGTTTTAAATGGTGCTAATGAGGCCATCGCTCTCAAAGTATGTGCTCAATTTATCCATATACAATTTCATTGTAGAAGCATACTATTTACTGTCTTACAGGGCACAGGGTGACTTAATGCACCTAACACATACATAAGTTCAAAATGTATTTTAAATATTATATCCATTTATGTAAATAGATGTTTAGTCACTGATTTTTAAGCAGAATTATTTCTTAAACATACAAAAATGACTGAAGTGATGTTTAAGTGTAATTTCCATAGATCATCCCTGTAGAAGGAAGTCTGCAGGTCAACGGTCGACATCAGAAAACGTTTCGTGAAATCCTCCATGAAATCATCATTTCTAAGTAGGATCTCTGGCATATCTCAACAAATATGTTATGCATTTGAATGAGTGGTGTGTAAATATTCAACACATCTTTAATGTTCCTACAGGCAGATAAACAGCCTTAGAATTAACGAGACGAACAAGACCGATGGATTTATTGGGCTCAACAAGTATGCTTCTACTCTTTTTATTTTTATTTTATTTTCTATAGCTTATATAAGTGTAAAATGAGGTAATTGGAAGTTTGCATGTTATATTTCTAAGAATACACGCATAAGAAGGACATTTTGTTTAGAAAGAAATAGTTTTTCTATAATTTTACCTTGGGTAAACGATTAATTTACTTTTTAGTGTACATTGTGTCCGTGGACGTTATCCGGACGCTATGGTCAAAGCCTAGGACAAGTTTTACCGTCAGCAGGGATCAAAGAATGTCAGACCTGGGGCTCGTTCTTCGTACCTTGCTTAAAACATCCGAGATCAAATGAGACATCCAAGATAATATCATCGTGCTAATCATGATCCGGCTAATTGGGTTCTTCGAACACACCTGTTGTTTATGATTAGTATCGCTGGATTGAGTTATCTGAGATAATTGCGCGTTCATGCGTTGGTTTAAAAGGAGACATGTATCGATAGCAGAAACAATGATCAGCAACGCTGCTATTGGCTGTTCAGCATGGCTAAAGAACGCGCCCAGTTTTTTTCTCAAGGAGAACAAGAGCTTTTAATGGAAGGTTATGCGGAGTTTCAATCTTTAATTAAAACGACAGGGAACACCTCGAAGTCTGCAAAAGCCAGGAGAGAGGGCTGGCAAAAAGTAGCAGACAAATTAAATGCGTAAGTGCTGTCCATGGTTTCTATCACTTTCTATAGAATGTATTTTTGCATTTTAATAATTGCATATTTACTTTGTTCTTTTATGTCAGAGCCTCCGCGGGACCCATTAGAACATGGGGACAAGTAAAAGTGAAGTACAAGAATATTCTACAAAATGGTAGCCTTTAAATCTTATACTGTCTTTATTTTAAAAAGGCCCTTTTTTTCCTCTTTTTAAAAGCCACTGTTAAATAATGTGTTTGTCTGTTTATAACAGCCACCAAGAAAAAGGCTGAAAAAAAAAAAACAGGTGGTGGTCCTGCACCACCACAATGTACCCCAGCAGAGGAGCTGGCCCTTGGGTTGAATCAAAACCGACCCATTGTGGAGGGCATCCCTGGCGGCAGCTCTTCCTCAGACCCAAAGCCAGGGACCAGTAGCAGCAACACCTTTATTACTGGTAGGCTAAAAAGATTTCAATTCTCACTGTAAAATGATTTGTTGCTGCATTAAATGAAGTATAATCCAAATGGCTTGTACAGTTATTTCAACCGTTTGTGAAAGTGAAAACTTCTGAACTTTTAATGGAAAATATATTGCCATGGGTTATTGAGCACGTTATATTTTTTACAGTGTACTTAATTGTAATGACTTTTTTTTTTTTTTTGGTTCCCCTCTTTTGTGCAGTTTTACATAATACACCAACCCTTTTACCTGTTCCCAAGCAAGTGGTGGCTGAAGCATATGCAGTAAGTTGTGTACTTTTTCTAACTTGCATAAAGGGAATAAAGTGCAACACTTTGTAATCCCCATTTATTTCCATTGCACAGGACAGTGAAGAAACCCTCTCGGATGACTGTCCTTTGGAGGAAGAACCTGTAAATGCATAAATAACTTAACACTAATTTGTATATACTTGTGTACCTATTCTTTTTGTGTGCAATATGAGTTGCAGGAGTCCACACCTACAGAAAGGCCTACAGAAAGGCCTACAGAAGAGTCTGCACAAAGAAGTGATACAGAGGTGGACAGTGTTGTACTTTTACTTTTTACTTTTGTTGCATGAGTCATGTTTTGACCCTTTTTTTCTTTCACAAAAAGACACAGGGTGACATCCGTTCCCTATACAAACGGCATCTTCAACAAAAAATCGAGTATTTTGACCTGAAAAAACAGAAACTAAAAGGAGAAATTGAACTTGACAACTTGAAAAAGAGAAAAATTGCACTAGAGATTGAGTTGCTTCAAAAGGACCTTCAGAGTAAGTGCTAATACACCATTTGACACATAGTAGTATGGCTGACTTTACATAACTATCTCTTATTGCAGGCAAAAGATGACTTGCTGGCTTTTCTTTATAAGGAATTGTTTAAATAAAACTCCAGGAACTAAGCATTTTTGTCTTGTCTTTTATTACATATTCAAAAATGGTGTTCCACGATTCTGTCTCGTGCAGCTCTGCCACTAGGTTGGTCCAAGTGCACTGGCTGGAGGTCATCATCAGGCTGCACCTCCACCACAGGGGTCCTCTCCTTTCTGATAGTGGCAATGTTATGCAATATGGCACATGCAACAATTATGTCACAGGCCCTGTCAGGTGCAACCCTCAGACCCTTCAGACACTGAAATCTTTCCTTTAGTTGCCCAAAGGTCATTTCAATGCGTGCCCTTGTCCTGGCTAGAGCTGCATTGTAACGGGTTTGTGGTCCAGGGTTTGGGTCAGGGAATGGCGTCATGAAGTACTGCCTGCAGGCATAGCCCCGGTCACCAAGCAGGATCCCGTCAAAATCCCCTGTATAATGGAAAAATTCAGTTTTGTTAGGCTCAGCATAAGTGTGTGTAATAATGTGAGCTTGACATTTATTCCCTTACCACGTTCAAATAATGTGCATAAATGTGACTCTCTGAAAATTCTTGAGTCATGCACAGATCCTGGCCATTTTGCTTCCACATTTGTAATATGGAACATAGCGTCACACACCATCTAAGAGATTTTAGTCAGTCAACTGCATACTTTTTGATTACGTTCCTTTTTTTATGTAATATATGATTAATCTGGAATATTACAAATTGTAATAGTAACTTACCTGCACATTTACACTGTGAACCCCCTTTCGGTTCACAATATCCCCTTCATTGGGCCCTGGTGGGGCCTTGATGGGGACATGTGTGCAGTCTATGGCACCAATCACGTTAGGGAAGCCTGAAGGACACATACTGTTAGTCATACTTTTTGGCATGGTCATGATTGCATGTCATAACAATTATAAGTACCTGCAATAGCAAAAAAATTCTGCTTTACAACCTGGGGTCTTAAGTGGCTTGGAAATAACACAAAAACCCCTAAAAACTGCTTGAATGCCAAGTAAACTTTGCGAATGGCACGACAGACGGCACTTTTCACTAAGTTCTCTGCATCTCCAATAGTGTACAGGAACGTGCCACTCGCAAAGAACCTCAGGGCAATGCAGTCTGTGCAGTTGTCAAAGCCCGACTCCTCCGTGTTGAACATTTAATGTGAGGTTCAAGCAAATTAATGATGTAAATAACACCCTGTCGAGAAAAACGATATCTCTCAAAAATTACACTGTCGCGCTGCGCTAAAGGATCCTGTCTATCCTGTAATACGCGATTAATTCGAAAAGCTCTGCGAATTATCCTCGCACCTTCCGCAACAGGTTGCTGTCGTAAAAATGGACAAGACATGGCTACGACAGACTTAACGCGTCACCTTCGCTTATAAAGCCGCGATCTAATCCTGTTTACATGAAATAAGCCTGCTCGTGAGCAGGCTCAAGCTAGCGCACCTGTTGCTATGACAGCAAGTCCAGGATGAGCGTCGAAGAACCAAACGATCCAAGATCATGCCAAATCGCCAACAATCAAATCCAGCTAACTGAGTTAGCGAGGTACGAAGAACGAGCCCCAGGCTGGTAAGCTAAATGTGTAAACAATGGACTACTTGCACAACTACTTCCGCGTTTTACTTATTACATACCGGGAGTTTCCGGTTAGAGTGTTCATCGCACGTCCATACATGAGAATGCAGATTATCACTACGTTTTATGGATGCCAATTGATTTAAAACAATGAATAATGATCTCTGTATTATCTCGAGCCTGCTGAAATGTTCCTATAAATATATTTTCTTTCCAACTCTTCCATTCTGAATAATAAATAGGCTAAATATATTTTTCCACTAACCTGCAGCAGTCTTCTTTCTTCTCATTAACAGTAGTTTTCTCTTAGCCTACTTATATTCTATACTTGAGTTTACATTTTTTTTAATGAATTTGACTAATAAAAAGTACATTGGTGCTTATTCCTGTCTTTTTAAAATAGTTGAATGAATGAATGATCGCGAGGTGCCTACGATCAGAACGCACGCAGTTAGAGGAGAATGACAGTCAACTTCTCTGAATATTAATTAAGCATTTTGGGCATGAACATGTAATAGTAAAACGATTGACATTGAAAAATGACACTGAATGATCACAATATTTAATCCAAATAAATAAATGTTTGTGTTTCGTACTGATGTTATTCATCTGTTCACATTTCAGCGTCGCGGTCACTAGTGTAGACGAACACTGACACCCTGCGGTGAAATAATGGCGTATTTTGAACAGCCGCAGGTTTCTCGGATTGCCTTGGTTTGGATTTAAACTTCATGTTCCGATGAGTTTTGAAAATTCTGCACACGGTAAACATCAGAATATCCCTTCTTCTGTCAATAAAAATGTCCAAAATATAAAATCTTATTACAGACACTCTTTTTAGGTGGTGTTTGTTCAACCACAGTACATTGAAAGTAAACATAACTGGATATAAGTGATATATATTGTTTCCAAACGGAAGTGCGTCACGAAGCTCAGTGCAAGTAGTCCATTTATGTCTTTAAAGGGGGGTTGACTGCGATTTCAGTTTTTTCATGTTAAATAGTGTGTAATGTTGCTGTTGGTGCATGAACAGTATCTGCAAAGTTGCAGCACTGAAAGTTCAATGTAAGCAGAGATATCGTCTTTTAAAAATCAGGAAGTATAATTGCCTACAAAAACGACTCGATTGGGACTACAGCTGGGTTATGGTACGTCGCTGGTACTGTTATGGTATGACACATTTGCATCAACCCCTCCCTCTGAATATGCAGAAAATGGCATGCGCATATTTCTGTGGCACGTCGAGTGTGTTCACGCAGCTGTCAGGTCTTCTGTGTTCTGGCTTTCCATGGACGCTATACTTCCTCAACAATGGATACTATTTATGTTTGATTATGTTCCTGAAAATGACGATGGTAATCTAGCTCTCTGTGCTGCGCATTTTACGGAAGACAGCTTCCAAAATCTCCACGAGTTCAACACCGGATTCAACAAGAAACTAAAACATGAAGCAGTTCTGACTTTAAAACCAGAGGCAGCAGTTGTTGGGCCACAATCTATAAGTAGCCTAAGACTTCATCATTTTAAATGTATTTGCATGTATAATTCCAGACGTAGCCTTGTGTTTTATTTTTATCAAATGCCAGCGCTGGCTTTATAGACCATTTCACAAGATGTAAACAACACTGGTCCAGAAGCACTTCCTGTTTCAGTTTTTTAACTCTACATAAAAGCTGGGATAAAATACAACCAACAGAACATTTAAAACTGAATCAAAAAGTTAAACAAACATCTTTAAGATTTTTTCTTTACATGTGAAATAAAGAAAACCGTTACAAACTGAAACAGGAAGTGCTTCTGGACCAGTGTTGTTTACATCTTGTGAAATGGTCTATAGCCACTACTAGTTAGCCTATGCTATTTTGTGTCTACGACAAACGCGTACAAACATTATGGATCTGAATTTTCTATAAGTACTAATGTTTTAAACGTATTTTTCATGTATATATGCTTTATGACGTTATTTTCGATTTTATCAAGAACATAAACTTGCCAACGCTGTTTGAGTATAACATAGTAGCCAGTCAGTTGCTATTGTTGCCAGTCAGATGCTATTGTGTAAAATAAACGTGTATAAAGTTAAAAAATGTAGCAAATTATCACTGAGAAACGTTTAGTAAGACCTGTAGTATGTGGTGAGGTTCTGCTTGACTCTCTTCGTCGTGGCTTTTCTCGGTCTGATTATGCCTGAAACTGATACTGCAGTTGGACGCATATTTACATCTGGACCGGAGCTCATGAGTCATGACATGCACGTTTCGCCCGTAACTTTCCGGACAACGTGAGCGACAGTTTAGCCAATCACAACACACCGGGCCAAACTAACCAATCTGAGCCCACTACGTGTTTCTGAGGGAGTGGTTTCATAGAGTTTTTCATAGTGAACCGCTCGTTCAAGGGACGGAGGATAACGCAGCTGACAATAAAGGTGAAGTTTATGAAAAATAAGACTTTTATAAAAAGAAAAAACACGAATACATGTTATATTGCACCCCATAAATACAATCATGCAAAGAAAAAAAAAAGCAGTCAACCCCCCCTTTAAATAGTTTTATATTTAGTGACCATTAATGTATTTCTTCTGTTGGCACAGATCTCTTTGATGATGACCAGCTGTTTTTAATCCTGGAGTTAGAGTTTGGAGGGACCGATCTAAAGAGCATTGATGGAAAGGTACTTGAGCACAGGTTTCCATATTTCTAGAGGTTTGTGTATTCTACAAAGCCTGAAGTCCACTGAATACCTTTGGAGTGAATTCAGGCCTCTTGACTTTAGTGACTGACCTCACTGATGCTTTTGTCATTGTATGGTTTAACATAAATTGATGGAGTTATTTCACCAAAAAAATTTACTTTCTGTTACTCGCATAACGTGCTTTAGTTTTTTAAACACAAATGAAGATATTTTTAATGAAATCACTGAAAGTCCATTCCACCAAAAGTTCAAAAAGGATAATAAAAGAAACTAGAAAAAAAAGTTTGTTAGACAAACTTTAAGTTGGCTTGAGAAAGCCAGACCAGAGAGTTTGAAAAAGCTTAATGTAGTTTGACATTTGATAGATTAGTGATAGAGATTAGATTAGTTATAAAGAAAGAATAGGTAGAAAGAAAGAAAACGACTGGTTGGAAAAGAAAGATTAGTTAGAAAGATAGATAAATAATAGATGCATACATAGAAGATTAGTTAGAAAGAAAGAATTCCAGACGATGAATAAGAGTCTTATCAAGTGAAACGATCGCTCATTTAAAAAAAGTTTAAGTTTTATAAGCTCAAATGCTCGCCTTGCTCTGTTCTGTGATGCGTGTTTGTGACTCTCCTGTTCGAACTTGTTCATCAAAATGAACAAATCTTTTTTCGTGTCATTTGGTTCATTCAATGACGAAATGAACGAGTTGACTCTGGAAAAGATTCGTTCATTTTGATTAACGAGTTCGAACAGGAGAGTCACAAACGCTCATCACAGAACAGAGCAAGGCAAGCATTTGAGCTTATAAAACTTACATTTTATTTTATTTTTTTAAATGAGTGATCTTTTCGCTAGATAAGACCCTTATTCATTGTCTGGTGTCGTTTAAAGCCCTTTGAACAGTTTGCACTGAAACTGTCTTTTTGACCTTGAACCATTTGGTTCCCATTGAAGTCCATTATACGGAGAAAAATCCTGGAATGTTTTCATCAAAAACTTTAATTTCTTTTCGACTGAAGAAAGAATGAAATGGACATCTTGGATGACATGGGGGCGAGTAAATTATCAGCAAAAGTTTTTTTTGTTTTTATAAAGTGAATTACTTCTTTAACTGTAATAATGAATGTTCTGTAATTAATTACTCTTTTCTATTTCTTTATTCCTTATACGACCTCCTAGAGAAAATGTTACTCTTAGTTAACTCTAAACTTATTTAATTTTGAATGTACTTGGTAGAATTAAGATCAGAGCAACATTAAGCATTTATGATTTATGTTTCTGTTAGGGAGGTGATAAAATGCATCAGACATAATGGTTATTTAATATGTCTTTATGGAATGCATAGAAAATATAAACAGTATTGCGTTTAAATTCACTAAACCATGAATTACATCTACTGTAATACCATAATTTCATACAATCAATAAGTGTAGTTTCCGCTTCATGGGCAGGTCCTCTGCGGTGATATTGAGGTGCAGGGCCACAGGGACACTAAACTCTTTCTATAGACCATTTCACAAGATGTAAACAACACTGGTCCAGAAGCACTTCCTGTTTCAGTTTGTAACTGTTTTCTTTATTTCACATTTAAAGAAAACATCTTAAAGATGTTTAACTTTTTGATTTAGTTTTAAATGTTGGTTGTATTTTATCCCAGCTTTTATGTAGTGTTAAAAAACTGAAACAGGAAGTGCTTCTGGACCAGTGTTGTTTACATCTTGTGAAATGGTCTATTTAATCATCTGATCAGAGAGTCATTCACCTTCATTATAATATTTTGTGCCTGTTTTCCGGCAGGCTCCAATCATCACCACGACGGTAACCCGCAAAACCCCCAACATCACAAAACCTTCTCTGAATCCCAACTCAGTGAAACATTAAACAACACGCATTCTCCTTAATTTATCAAGCTTAAAAAACATGAAGATAAATGAATTCAACACTATCTCTCCCGATTATGTCCCGTGCAAAGCATTCTGGGAAATATGAATCTACACATCTCTAGTTATGTACATGAGGCTTTCAAAAAGCAAGAAACCATTGTAATAACTTTTTCTACTGGATGAGGTGGTAAACGCGATGATACAATAACAATCTTAATCCAGAGGTATAACATTTGCCTTACAAAGCTTCCTGCTAAACAATATGGATTTGATAAATTCACTCCAATACATGCGCTATCGGGCAGACGAAATAGGCCATATAGAGAAATCATAGAAGTAATTTATTTCTGAATTTCTTACATTTTTAAGATGTATTCATAAGGCATTTTCAATAAACATACTTTCATGATGTGTATGTATGTATTTTTTGATACTGACAACAATTTAACACACGGAGTAATTGTCTAACATCAGGATCCACTCGTCACCAAAACTCCAACATGACAAAAACTTAGATCCCGACTTTGAACCGAAAACAGTAATGACAATGATTCGTTAGCATATTACAAAATCTTCACCATACCATGCAGCCTATATTTATTTCAATAACTAGTTAAAATAGGAAATGTATTTTTTGAGAACAGCTAATGTGGCCCTGGAGGCGTGTTGCGCATAGTAACCTAAACAGGTAAAGATAAGGAGGAAATTAAACTGCTATTATGAGACACAATTTGCCCTTCTTCTTCCAAAATTGACAAAAATGCACAAGACAAGTGGGTAAAAAAATCGCCCCACACAATCAAAATATATATTTTACGACTGTCACTATCAAAGTGAAATGTGAAAATGAATTAAAAGTGTTGCGCATCCATATACTCAAGTGGGATGCAAGACTTTTTCATATTTGGACTCTTTCCCCAGTGTTGAGCATTACAACCAATCATACACGTCTCTGTTGAGCTCATGATGCAATCCAATACCCAATCAGATAATTTTAGTTTAGTTACTGGTGAAAAAAACCCCAGCGGATTCGCGGGAGTTTTACCACGTGCACGCCATGTGTTCAGCCAGAGACTATTTATATAGTTCAGCTCAAGTCAGTGTGCACGCGACCAAGTGACACTGGCAGTTCTCTCGTCAGACACCGCAGATCAGATGGACGTAAGATATTAATTTATAATCGTTTTGTTTTTCGTGGTGATAAAATAATAATGTCTTGATCATCTAATTCATAAATGGTTGTTGACTTGGCAGGCATACAAGATATGGGCTTGTTAAAATGTTGAATGTATTTTTAATCGACATTATTCATTATTACAATATCCTGAGCAAAAATCGACTGATGTATAGTTATTTTATATTTCAGCCCTACTCTAAAATTAATAGGTTTTAAAAAGGTTATAGCGCCTGTATATATGATAATTGCAATACATTGTGTAAGCTATTTATATTTGGTTAAATCAAACTAGTTGAGAAAGGACAGCCTATTTAAAAATAGGTCATTCTAAAAATTGCTGTTAAAAATCTCTCTGTGGGTATTATATTGTATATACCTATATATTATATACCTAATTTGAATTATCTTTGGCAAATATCTTCAAACTCAGTTCCTGGAGGGCCACAGCCATATAGAGATTAGTTTCAACCCTGCTTCAACACAAACACATACCGGTATGCAGTTTTCAAAATAAGCCTGAATGACTTGAATAGTTGATCAGGTGTGTTTAATTAGGGTTGAAGCTAAACTCTGCACACAACAGCAAAAATCATCACTATTTGTAATTTTTTTAATAAAGATAGTTTATGTATGTACACATTCCTTCTCTATATATGTATAATATAAATATACAATTAACTGTTATAATGAATTAAATGTTATCTAATGAATTACTCTCCTCCTTTTCGTTATTCCTTGTGCGATCTTAAAGGGGATACTCCACTTTTACAATCCCCCAGAGTTAAATTGTTGAGTTTTACCGTTTTCAAAATGTATTCAGCCGATTTTCTGATATTTAGAAGAAAATCAGTAACCAGACAGTTTGTGACCGAAACGGTCTAAAACTTAACTGTTTAACTCTGGGGGAGTTGTAAAATGAGTCTATTTCCAAAAAAAGTGTATCCCTTTAAGAGTTTTTTTTTTTTCTAGAACGTTGTAAAGAATGAAGATATCAATAATCATTAGCCTAAGTCTGATGCATTTTATTATTAAGCATTTATGATTTGTTTATGGTAGGGAGGTGATAAAATGCATCATATTTAGGCTAATGATTATTTAATTTACATGAATGGAATGCATAGTAAAAACACTTAAAGCAAAATGTATTAAAACACATTTTATTTAACTGTAACACTAACAATTCATGAACAATAAAAAAATAAGTTAACTAATAAAAAAAAGTGATTTAACTGTAAAATTAACAATTTATGAACAATAAAAAAATAAGTTAACTAATAAAAAAAGTTATTTAACTGAAACATTAACAATTCATGAACAATAAAAAATAAGTTTAACTAAAAAAAAAAAATAAAAAAAAAATTAAAGCGACTCAAAAACTTCCTCCATGAGCTCCCCCAACGGTTCAATACTCTCAACAATTCTGTTGCAGTGTGTCAGTTTCAGGTTAAAGGGCAGGTCCTCTGCAGCGATCTCGAGGTGTAGAGCTGCAGGGACACGATACTCCTCTTCGGAGTCAGTCAGGAGTACTGTGGCTCCTCCCTCTCCCTCCTCCACCCCTATGATGCACACCTCCACCTCCACCGGCTCAGCTGCAGCCTTCTGAAATGTAATAACATGAACAGAAATCTCAGCAAAGGCATTATAAATGAATAGACATGAGTCATTGCATTACATACTATTAAAGGGAAACATGTTAATAGTAATGTTACTTGATCAAAGAAGAAAAATGCTTCAGAAGCATTTATCTTGATTAATGTTAATTTCAACATTTACTAAAACGTTATATATTAGTGAAAGTGTTTGGAACGGTTGTATTTAACTAACTAAGTGTGACACAGATTGACGAGGACTAACAAATGTGTGGCTCATTCTTTGGTAACTTAGTCAATTCATTAATATTAACTAATAGTGCCTAATTCTAAAGTGTTACCAATATAAATGATTACCAATGAAAGTATAAGAAGTTAGAAGAATGTAAATCCACTTGGTACACACTCAGGAGTGTAGGAAGATGCAGAAAGATCAATTAGAGAATAATTAGGCATAGTGTTGTGTACCTCCACAGCTGAATAGCTGGATGAGTTCAGTTTTGGCACAGGTCTGAGAGTTGCCCTGAGGTAGGAAATCTCAATGTGATCCCCCAGGCTGAGCTCGACCAGGGCCTCGTCGCGCCAGAGGGAGACGTCCAGCACCTTCTGCCCACACCGCAGAGACAGGTCTCTGATGGGCACCTCTCCATCACCCACCCGGGTCATCCTGGGGACCTGTAACTGCAGGATCACAAGGGGAAGATTGTCGTTAATGCAATGCAAGTGAATACAATTACTAGAGCTTAGACATGATTTATATAACATCGGCTGTGAATCTGATAAATATGCATCTTTAAACAAAATGTTACCTTAATTCAACCTGTAAGTATTAAAACTGTAATCACTTTTCTCACTTATTTAAGAAGAAAAAAAACGCAATATAAAAATAATAGCGGCGACTTTTTAAATATTGATGGATTAATAAAAATTAGCAAAAAATGTGTGGTTATACAATTAAAATGACTTTTAAAAAGTTGAATTATTGAATAAAATGTTGCATCATTTTCTCACTTTTTCAATTTGTCCCCTCAGGGAGATGAATCCTCCCCTTGTGAACAGGTCCAGCTCTTCCCCAGACATCAGCACAGTTGGTGGATTGAGGAGGTATCTGGCTGATCTTTCTGCCTCCTCCGGCAACTCAAAGGAGGCCGTTAGAAATTTCCTAGAGTTGGGGTTTAGGAAAATGGACTCCCTGTCTAAATTTCTGGGACAGGGTGTAATTTTTAATTATGTAGGCCCTCCCAGTTGCAAAAACTGGGTTGTCCCCATCTACGGGAGCAAGATATGCCTTCACACCATCACTGAGGGCACTTATGGTGGTGGTTTTGAAGGTGGCAATTTTTATTTTGCTGTTGGACACCTCATAGGTCTTAGCACGGTGGTTTGTGCGATTGTCCACACAGGTGATCCGGGTGGATGCAGGCCTGCTGTATGGTGAACTTCCGGATGACATTCTGGAGGGTAAGAGAAAATACACAATGACAGAAAGAGTAAAATGTGATGATACACTGGGCAACTTTTTAAGCAATGTTGCTTGGGCACTTTTCCATTAAGATTGAACACAAACTTCTCTCTAGATCTAGGGAAAGCCCACAACAAAAATTTGCCCCATGTATAATCATTTTTAGACAGAAGACCAATGGCAAATATGCACCATTCAGTTGATTTAGTGCAGTGGTGTCAAACTCAGAAACTACACTTTCCTGTCAGAAACACTCCTTCTCAGAACAACTCCTGCCATAATATAGTTATTGTCATGTCTTCATTGTGTTTTAAAAATCATTAATGTAATTTGAATTAAGTTAAATTATTTCAGAAATTTAATTTTGCGGTCAGAAATACTCCTCACAATTTTCCTGTCAGAAATACTCCTTTCACAACAAATCCTGTCACAATTCAAATTACATTAATGATTTTTAAAACAAAGACATGACAATACAATGAACTATATTGTGACAGGATTTGTTTTGAGAAGAGTATTTCTGACAGGAAAATTTGGTTTCTGAAGTGATTTAACTTCAAATTACATTAATGATTTTTAAAACATAATGAAGACATGACAATACAATAAACTATATTAAGTTAAATTACTTCAGAAACTAAATTTTCCTGTCAGAAATACTCATTGTGACAGGATTCGTTTTGAGAGGAGTATATCTGACAGGAAAATTTAGTTTCTGAAGTAATTTAACTTCAAATTACATTAATGATTTTTAAAACGTAATGAAGACATGACAATACACATAGGCGGAAATCGCGGGGGGGTCGGGGGGGGGTCAGGACCCCCCCTACCTGAGGGTTGCCCCCCCCCCCAAAAAAAAAAACATTAAAATATGTGTATTGTAAATAATGTAATGATATATTCTTAAAATAATTAAGAAATAAAATAACACAAATGCAAACGAGGCAATAACGGAAAAAGCGTTCTAAACATTTTGAGACCCCCCTCCCTTGCCTCACAGTGCATTGGTCCACCGCCTCCGTCCCTTTTACCTCAGACACACACATTCCGGTGGCGGGAGAGAAAAACATAGTTTTTGAGTAGTTGTGGAACTCCAGTATAGGGGGTCGCACACCGGACGAGAAGCGTCGCGTCGCGCAGCGCCACGTCTTTAAAATTCGAACACATTATTCTCTATGAGTGTACACACACCGGCGGGCGGCGGCGCCCAGCAACGGCTCAGGACCGTGTTCAAAACCCTGCTGCGCCACAGAGCGCCATTTACATAGTTTTATATACAATTTAAATTATTTTTGTCTCAAATCGGTGCTGACGGATCCTAACTTCGCCCTATGCTGCAATATGCATTCCCAGAATGCAAACTGACATTGAATCAACGTGGAAACGACGTCTCTCATGACATTGAAACAACGTTGATTTTGCTCATCGAATTAACGTTGAACCAACGTCAGACGCGGCATTCTTCAAAGCTAAATGAAATCGGAAATTGGTTTGTTTTCATAACGTTGAAACAACACGTTGATTTCAAGTTGATTTTCCGTTAGTTTTGAAAGAATGACGCGTCTGACGTTGGTTCAACGTTAATTCGATGAGCAAAACAATGTCAGATCAACGTTGTTTCGATGTCATATTTCCACATTGATTCAATGTCAGTCTGCTATCTGGGTTTAGTTTTGCATTCATTTACAGAAATCAGCTGCTTGAATGACAATTGCTGGTGTTATTGGATTTTTCAGGTGAGATTCTCAATTCATTCAGTAAACGGATGCTCTGAGGTAAAGTTTTCAGACTGCAGACTCAGGAACGATTGTATTTGTACAGTAACGTTACAATCATAACTTAGAACAGACATTATCTTCATGTCATTAAACATTACAATTTTGCTGGCCATACACTGATGAGAAAGTCCGGGTGCGCTGTGCATTTAGATTGTAATTAACGCTTCACTGTGATTTAGTTGGTTTACCCAGCTAACAAAAACACGTCCCCTGAACGTCCACTGCGAACGTCCCCTGAAAGTCTTCGTGTAGGGTTCTTTAAACGTTCTCAGGACGTCGCAGGGGACGTTTGCGGGACGTTCACAGGACGTCGCGGGGGACGTTTGCGGGACGTTCAGCAAACATTCGGGGACTTTTCAGACTTCTATAGTGAACTTTAACGTTCACTAGAAGTATTTTTAAATATTAACTACCCAAGGAACAAACACACAACAAGGAATATTAGGAAACAAAATAATTTTATTTTCATTATCAAAAAAGAGCGTGTGTGTTTGCGTGTCCGGTTGCCAGGTTCAGATGATGGTCAGTTCAACTCTGCTACTGAGCAGGGCATCAGCATGGAATGATCTAGGAACACAACAAACCATTTGTCACATAGCCAACAGTTATCTTGTTGCTGCTGAAATCACATAATTTTTCTTTTTATCAATATTTATGAACCATTAGCTAGTTTCAGCCGTGTAAGTGACGTCATCGATTAACAGTAATAAAACGTAACGTTTTATGTTAAATACATACGTTTTTAGCTCACTTCCAAGCACAATATTTAGGCTACAAAAATATCAAAACCTCTAATCAACACATAAAATGTGATTAAAAGCCCAAACATTCATAAACAAAAGCTCAAGCTAACGTTAGCCTTACGTTAACTCTTCTGTAGCTAAACGGTTAGTGAATTAGCATGCTAATGTATTTTTTCGAAGACACTAACCCATTTCTATAAAGTAACGTTAAATATTAAACAGAAGCGTGCCAGTTAAAATTAAGAGAAGTGTCAAGAACAGTCGTGTGTATTATTTGTGTGATTTTAGAGACTAAACTCACCTGAAAGCAGTGAAAACAGGGAGAGTCGGAGTTTTGCTATCTGCACTGGTGACCCTCCGTTTCCATGGCAACTCAACTTCACGCGCATGCCCGTTAAAACGCATCAAGTCATATATTTACAAACATAAATTAGAATTATAACCTACTTGAATAAAAATATCATTATTAAAGCATGAATCTAAAACTTATTTTAAAGCTATAGCGACGTACGAAGAACGAGCCCCTGGTCAACGGAACTCTTTCACAACTGTAAATTTTGTGTGTATTTTTTCAGTTTACATAGCTTTCTCTTATCCTTGATGTCTTTCAGTATTAGACCTAACTTTCTACTTTCTTAGAATTGTATGACAGTCGCAATAATCTGAGTGTATGTATGCTACTTTTGAATAACAGCTAGATTTGTTTTAATGCAGACTCCAAACGGACTGTTTCAAGATGATTAACTTACCGATGACACAATAAAGTCTCCATTTACAACCAAGGTATAGCCTACTATAATACCGGTATTGTGTTCTATGCATACGAATACTGTATTTTTACTTAAAAGTGATCTTAATGTCTTTTGAAAGTAAAAGTTAATAATATTTCAGTAATTCATATAACGTTAGAGGTTAACGTTAATGAATTGGAAAGAGCGTTTCTCAAGGCTTCCTAGGTGTATATAACATTCTTCTTTCAGATGAATACTATCTGAGTTATATTTTAAAAAATGTCCTGACTCTTCTGACTTTTAGAATGGCAGTGAATGGCCGTCTATCAAGGCGCATCCATCCATGATAAAAGTAATCCACCCCATGACTCTGGCGGGGTTATAAAGCCCTTTTAAAGTGAAGCATTTGTGTAAGAAAAATATCCATTTTTAAAACTTTATTGGATTAAGATATTGGATACATGGATTAAGTATGTTTTAAATTACAGAAACAAAAAAGATACTCATAATTTATCATATTTATACTTTCAATAAATTAGTCTTTACATAATTTCTGATTGCTAATTAGGCTGGCTAATTGTGAAAGTTTTCAATGTCAATATTGCTTGTGATCTTAATGTATGTGTATTCTTTATGTTTACGCTTTTGCATGATCTTCTTTTTTAGGCTATGAGGAAAAACTCTACCGTGCACACAGAGAACAGAGCTCAATGCTGCTAACTGGGGGAGCAGCTGGACAACTAGAAGAGAGAATAGTAGAACACTATTAATACAGATTCCTGGATTATTTTTCTGCAAGAACCAAAACAAGCAAAGACTGATGATGAGTGCTCTGAGCAAACACCGGAGTCAAGACTCATGAGTGACTTTACTGAGTTCTTCATGTAATGTTGGGCATTTACTGTACGCAGAACTTCTAATAATTTATGTGGGTGCCATTTATAAACCTGTTAGATTTTAAAGTTTTAGTTTTGAGATTAATAAAATTTTATGCTTTAACAATGTTATAGCTAATAATTTTTGAGGGGTTTTAAGAGAACATTTTGGGAACAAAAATAAACTTCCGCTAAAAACTTTATAAGAAAGTTAGGGGATAATGTTTTAAAAATGTTATGATTAAACCTTTATAGAAGGTCATCACAAAACATTTTCAGAGTGTTCTTAGAGAATGTTATGCCATCTTTTAAGAGAACATTCTGGGAACAAAAAGAAAACTACCCGCTGAAAATGATATAAGAACGTCAGGGAATAATGTTCTAACAATGTTAGCATTTAACATATTTAGAATGTTTTTAGAGAATGTTATTAGAACTTTTAAGAGAACATTTTAGGAACCAAAAGAAAACTACCAGCTGAAAACATTATTAGAACACTGCATGGTAATGTTCTCAGAACATTTTTAGAACAAAAAAATCCTAGCTGGGCAGGAAGGAGTTTGGAAGCCGGTGGAACCGTTTATGTTTTGACGGGGATGAGAAAAATTATGAACTGTGGGAAACTAAGTTTCTGGCGCACCTGCGTCAGCTCGGTTTAAAGAGCACCATACTGAGTGAACCTGATGATGACGAGGAAGAAGAATACGCGGAGAAAAATGAGGACGCGTATGCAGAACTGATTCAGCTGTTGGATGATAAAAGCCTTTCCCTTGTGATGAGAGATGCAGCGGATGATGGAAGAAAGGCGTTAAAGATTCTGAGAGAACACACATGCTGGTACAGGGAAACCACGAGTGATCAGCTTATACACAGAGCTTACATCTCTTCAGAAAGCTGTCAATGAGAGCGTCACAGATTATGTCATTCGCGCAGAGAATGACATAATTTACAGCTTTGCTATTACAGCTCAGCTAAGCTATTACAGCTTTGAGAAATGCGGAAGAGACTTTAAAGGACAACTCCGGCGCTAAATGAACCTTAAGTCTAATTACACATTGCTACCTAGTCAACCGTTATCTGAGATTTGTTTTCATGATTGCCGAATGTAAATAATTTTATCTCTAAAAACAGTTTAGCCTATAACGCTAGTATAACGCTAGTATATAGGGCATAGAGTAATGACAAATAAAAATCGCTTGTTATTACCACTAACAAGACTCAAAATAGCCCCACAGTAACACGACAGCATAACAAGGGTCCCTACATTCAAACCAAAGCATTGAGAACTTTGTCAGTGTCCATACAGTTTAATAAGCAGATATTTTATACACACGGTCAACTTCGCGAATACAGAAAGAAGCCATCTTGGAAAAATAGTCTCGACCAGTCGATCTACGAACGCCGATCCAAGTGCGCTGGTGAGATGTGAATAGGTGATAAGGTGAGCGTGAACAGTAGGCTACGTGTACATATTGAAGAGAAGTAAACGGTTTGTGTTTGTGTTTCTTCTGGAAACAACGGACCATATGAGATTCTGCACAGTTCAGCGCACTTGGATCGGCGCTCGTAGATCGACTGATAGAGACTATTTTTCAAAGATGGCTTCTTCCTGTATTCGCGATGTTGACTGTGTATAAAATATCTTCTTATTAAACTGTATGGACACTGACAAAGTTCTCAATGCTTCGGTTTGAATGTAGGGACGCTTGTTATGCTGTCGTGTTGGTGTGGGGCTATTTTGAGCCTTGTTAGTGGTAATAACAAGCGATTTTTATTTGTCATTACTCTATGCCCTATATACTAGCATTATACTAGCGTTATAGGCTAAACTGTTTTTAGAGATAAAACTATTTACATTCGGCAATCATGAAAACAAATCTCAGATAACGGTTGACTAGGTAGCAATGTGTAATTAGACCAAAGGTTCATTTTGCGCCGGAGTTGTCCTTTAAGTGATGGCTTGTTGATTGCAATGGTTCTGAAGGGCTTACCGGACTCTTTTAAGCCCTTTTCCATTCACATAACCCAAAGTGATGAAACGATAACTTTCACAGAGTTCAAAACAAAGCTGAGGAGTTATGAGAGCACAGAAAAGTTTAGTGCTGCTTGCTCAGAGGATGACATTGTGATGAAGGTGAAAGCAAGAGATGGGTGGAATACGAAATTGACCTGTTTTAACTGCGGACAAAAGGGACATAAAGCTGTGGAGCGCATTTCTACTACGAGTGAGAACCGAGAACAGCGACAGTGGTGTAATTTTTGTAAAAGTTTCACGCACAGGAATGTGAATTGCAAGTGGAGAAAGCGGGACAACGTGAAACAGGTGATGGATGAGGAGGACCACACTTTTGGCCAAGTGGATGCCGTCATGGCCAGCGGGGTGAAGGAAAAAGGTCTCATGGTTGATACAGGAGCAACGTCGCATATCATCCGGGACATTACACAGTTCAAGGACTTTGATAAAAGTTTTGAGCCACATAAGCACATCTTAGAGCTGGCTGATGGAGAGAGGACCAGCGGTATCGCCCTGAGGAAAGGTACGGCCCAAGTTCGCCTGAGAGACAACAATGGTCAAGTGGTGGACACGATGCTGATGGGGGCGCTGTACGTCCCATCTTTTCCACAGGACATCTTTTCAGTCAAGGCAGCGACGTCCCAGGGAGCGACGGTCATTTTTAAAGAAGGTCAGAACAGACTTGTTCATTAGAACGGTGTGACATTTGACATTCAGGTGTATGATAGACTGTTCTATTTAAGCACGGTCGCAGATGATGTTGATCAATGTCATGTATGTTACGATATTCACACATGGCATGAAATTCTTGGTCACTGTAATTATGAGGATGTGTTGAAGCTGGAAAATGTTACAAAGGGGATGAAAATTAAAGGTAAAACGGAAATGTCTAATTTAAAATGTGAAGTGTGCATACAAGGGAAATTTGTTCAGAGCAGGAACAGGGAGGCAGATGAAAAAGCAAAAGTTCCCCTTGGACTTGTGCACACAGATTTAGCTGGACCTATGGAGCCGGTAGCAAAAGATGGGTTCAGATATATCTTGGCATTTACTGATGACTATTCAGGTGCAATCTTTACATATTTTTTGAGAGCAAAGAGTGATACAGTCAAAGGAACAGAGAAGTTCATTGCTGATGTTTCACCTTATGGTAAAATTAAATGTATGAGATCTGATAATGGCACCGAATTTACATCCAGGAAATTTCAGACCCTGCTCAGTAAAAATGCAATTAGACACGAGACCTCAGCTCCCTATTCACCCCATCAGAATGGAACCGCTGAGAGGAGCTGGAGAACTTTGCTTGACATGGCGAGGTGTATGTTAATCCAGAGTAGCTTGCCAAAAATGTTATGGACGTATGCAATCCAGACTGCAGCTGTTATTCGCAACAGATGTTATAACAGACGTGTAGAACAGACCCCATACTATATGCTGACTGGAAAGAAGCCTGATCTTTCAAGAATGAGAATATTTGGGTCAGAGTGTTATGCATACAAACAGAACAAGAAAAAGTTAGACTCTCGATGTGAAAAAGGGATTTTCATTGGTTATGACAAGAATAGCCCTGCATATCTAGTTTTCTATCCAGATTCAGGGAAAGTGAACAAAAGTAGGTTGGTGGAGTTTATCACAAAGAGTGGGACAGAATGCCACACTCAGACAGATCAGTTAACGTGTGAAGATGATGTGCGTAGGGAGAGCGCCAAAACTCACCTACCAAAACCCGAGAAATAGAACCCCAGGACATAAGAACTGAAACGTGTGACCCAAGCCCCAACACAGGTGAAAAGGAAAGTGTTGAGAGCAGGCGTTATCCACAGAGGGAGAAGAGGCCTCCACAGTATTTGAGAGATTATGAGTGTGGAATAAACAGTGATGATGATCATGCACTAGCCAGTATTGATTATTGTTATAGAGTAGCATGTGATGTACCCCACACTCTAAGAGAGGCTATAAGTTCACCAGAGTCAGAATTGTGGAGTAAGGCCATGCAGGAGGAGATGAACTCTCTTAAGGAGAATAATACGTTTACACTTACAACACTACCTGAAGGTAAAAATGTAGTGGGGGGTAGATGGGTCTACACATTGAAGGAAAGCCCAGTTGGGATAACATACAAAGCTCGGTATGTGGCGAAGGGGTATAGTCAAGTTGCAGGTATTGATTACAATGAAACTTTCTCTCCAACTGCTGACATGACATCAATACGTAGTTTAATGCAAATTGCAGCTCAATATGGTTTAGAACTGCATCAAATGGATGTAAAGACTGAATATTTGCACGCCCCCATTGATACTGAATTATATATGGAACAGCCAGAAGGATTTGAGGTCATGTCAGAAACAAGTGAGAAGCTTGTCTGTAGACTTAACAAATCACTCTATGGTTTGAAACAGTCAGGGCGGAATTGGAATAAAATGCTAGATGATTTTCTGATTCAAAATGATTTTATTCAAAATCCTGCTGATCATTGTGTCTACAATAAACAAATTGGAGGTGAGAGAATCATACTGATAGTCTGGGTTGATGATCTCCTTATTGCAGCAAGTGATAGTCAGATACTCAGAAATGTGAAAAGAATGTTGGAGGAAAGATTTAAAATGAAAGATCTTGGTAAACTTACACATTTCCTGGGTATTGATTTTGCACAAAGAGATGGTGAGATAAAAATGAACCAGAAAAGGTTCATTATTAAGATTTTGGAGAGGTTTGATATGATTAATTGTAAACCAAGGTCAACTCCATGCGAAAACAGAATGCAATTTGATAATGAAGGTGAACGTGTTGATCCAAAACGGTATCGAGAAGTGGTTGGTAGCTTGATCTATCTAATGACTTGTACTAGACCAGATCTAGGCTTCATTGTCAGTAAGCTGTCACAACACTTTTCTGAACCAAAGAACCAACACTGGGTAGCTGCTAAGCATGTATTGCGATATTTAAAGGGAACTGTGAACAAGGAATTGTGTTATAGGAGAAATGATGTAAATCTTAATCTCTTTGCATTTAGTGATGCTGATTGGGCAGCATACCAGAATGATAGAAGAAGCACAACTGGTTACTGTTTTAGTTTGTCTGCCACTGGTCCTGTTATTTCTTGGAGATCTAAGAAACAATCCACAGTTGCTCTTTCTACATGTGAGGCAGAATATATGGCTTTGGCAGCTACTGCACAGGAAAGTCTGTATCTTGTCCAGTTATTAAACAAAATGGACAATGAATGTATTTACACACCAGTGACAATTTATGAGGACAATCAAGGGGCAATTACTTTGTCAAAGAACCCTAAATGCCGTCAAAGGTGTAAACATGTTGACATTAACTATCATTTTGTTCGATCTGCACTTGAAGATGGAAAGATAACTATTGAATATTGTCCCACAGCAGCCATGGTTGCAGATATTCTGACCAAACCTGTAACCATAAGCCATGCTTGATAGATTTGTGTGTTTATTTTTTGGTGTGATGTAAATGTGCATGATAACTGTATGGTATTCAGCCTAAGAGCAAGTGGGGGTGTTGAATATTGGTGACCTTGAATGTGCTCTTATTATGTATATTGACTAAGGGAGTGTGAGTCTAAGGGGTGTGGTTTGTTCATTATGTTCTTCAGGTGTTGCAATTTAATAAATGACTGCATGCTCGTGTGTGAGTGTGCACGACAGTCAAACGAAATCTGATGGCTACGTGAGTTTATTCATCCGTCATGTGTTTAGCCGGTTTTCTACCCTTTATGTTATGATGGCAAAGTTAACACTTCCACACTCCGTCTCTCGCAACTCGCGAAGAAAATTGAATAATGATTGACCGCGGTCGTGAGCTATTCTGGAGCCTCCTTCCAATGTGGTGAACTGTATCGATTTTGTCTGCTAGTTTTCCTCCCTCAGGGAAAGTGGCTTCACAGATACGGATGGATTCTGCCCTCACGTCATCTCTTTCCTTCTCAGTAACACCGTGTAAACGTAGATTCCATCGACGGGAGTATCGTTCCAAGTCAGTGAGACGCTGTTCACAGAATCCCATCTTTTTCTCTTCAGTGTTCAACCGTTTCTCTACGTGAATGACTTGGCCTTTGACATCGTTTAGTTCAGCACAGACGAAGTCCACTGTTTTCTTTAAACCTTCAATTTTAAGGGCATTTTCACTCACCATTTTCTCTATCGCGTCAGAGCGAGTGTTAATCAAGTTAGAGAGCGTCGAAACAGCAGACGAGATTTCATCATCTGCCTTGCCTTTCTTAGATGGAGGTTTAGCTGGGCTATCTGGAAGTGGTGTTCTGGCCCCAGGCAGAGTTTCTTCCACAGCTACATAGTTGTGAAAGTCCATCTTGTCAGATTGCCGCGAAACACGCGACATATCTTTCCTTTTGTCAGCGGTCGACTTCATATTTCGCATATCAGAGACAGCAGAAAGAAAGATGTGGGTGATTTTGCAAAAAAAAAAAAGTTACTTTTTAAAAGTGATATTTATGCCGTTGTTCAAGTTTGTCAGCAGAGCTCGGCGAAAGTTAAGTTAGCAGGACGCCATCTTGGACTCCCCCCCATAATCACATGACTGAAACTGGCACTGGGTGCGCGCTGACGTCACGCACCGTGTCACGCACCCATCGGGGGATATATATATATATATATATATATATATATATAATTATAAAAACAAGAAATACACAATAAAAACAAGAAAAAGCACAAAAAACAGTATACTCAAAGACAAAGTAAGCAAGGCAGTAAATAAGGGACAGTCCAATAAACAATAACAAATCACAAAACATGCACATAAATACAGGAGGTGATATTTACAATGAAATCATAAACAAAGAGAGTCATAAAACAATTTTAAATCAACACAAAAAAGTTTAAAGTTGGGCTTATAGATTCAGTTACTTTACATTTATGAAGATGAAATTCACCGCATAAAGTAAGCAGTTTTAATCTGTCATCCATCTCCTTTGACCCCGAGTCCCAAATCAAAAACAACACATTAACAACCTCAAAAGTAAAGAGTTTGTAATAAGCCAGGCTCAAAACTCCTTTACATAATCACATTCAAAAAACAAATGTGGTATTGTTTCAAGGTTAGAGTTACAGAATGTGCAGTGTGAAGAGACGTCCAACTTAAATTTAGAAAGAAGAGAGTTACGGGGATTTTTGTCGAATTTTAAAGTGAAGCTCTTTCCACTTTGGCGTTTGGTCAAATGTAATTTTATGATGCGCTTTATGATGTGCTTATGTTATGTTTATGTTGGTTGGAGTATTTATGTATTTTTTATATTTTTTGAACTGACTGTACAGCACTTTGGTCAGCAGTGGCTGTTTTAAACGTGCTTTATAAATAAAAGTGCCTTGCCTTGCCTTTGTTAGGTAACAGAAACCTATTAATCCCAGTCCATGTTTTAATGGTAGAAAGAGAAGGATAATTTAATTTCCATTTGAAAAAGGCTTTGGGATGACAGCTGATCTTCCTAATAAGAAATCTTCTAATCCAAAAATTGTTACATTTGCCATTGGAAATCTCCAAACCCCCAATAGATAACTGGGGCATTTCACAAATGGATGCTCTGATAGCTACAGTATGACCGTATGCAAAAGTTTAGGAGAAATAGAATTAATAACCCCGTTATAAACTACAGGTGAGGAATTCGCTCCCAAAAGATTGATAAATTCATTGTAGGAATAAAAGCTGCTATCCTTCTTAAACAAATCCAAAACAAAAATAACACCTTTGTCAACCCAATCCTTAATAAAGATAGATTTTTTTCCCCACGCAGCACATACTGATTATTCCATAGAATACTGGGGAAAAATTGTGGCAAAAGGAAAGTTTACAGGCCTACCATCCGGGGATATGACACACACTCCTTCTCCAGCATGGCGGCTGCAGGTGAGGATTTTTTAGATTTGTGCCTGATGGGCCGGTTGGAAATTTTTGGGTGCGACGAGCGACGTGTCATTTGTGTCGGGGAGATTTCCTTGAGTGTC
The DNA here is from genome assembly GCF_988280905.1 of Pimephales promelas. Lineage (NCBI taxonomy): Eukaryota > Metazoa > Chordata > Actinopteri > Cypriniformes > Leuciscidae > Pimephales > Pimephales promelas. Next base: position 37,594,088 of record NC_142770.1, on the reverse strand, counting down.
AGATAAAGTGTGTCCGAGATGGTCTGATTGCAAAAGCTTGCTCTTGAGTCTTGGGTTATGAAGGGACGCTGCGTCGAAACTGCACCAACAGCTGTACGTGCAAATGCGGAAACATATTGATCAGCTTATTTACTTTCTGTTCAGACAACACGCGAGCGCTGTTTCAACGCACACATGAACTCAGAAAACAGAAAATGAAGGACATGCAGCCAAGCCCGTGTCTGCTTTGTGTTGTTTTTGTTGCATTGCAACTATTTTCTTTTTCCTTGTGTGAATGCAATATATATTTGGTTTGTTGACAAGAATTGAATTAAACCGTTGGCTCAAGCGCAGGCGCAGATTTGAGGGAGCTGGGGTTGCTGTAACTTCATACATTCACTGAGTTTCTTCACGCGTTTAACTGCAGGTCGCCTTGCATGAGCAAAAAGATCTCATATATGTGGAGCAAAAACATGTTCCTCGTTGAATCGCAAGATTAACTTGTTAGTGATGCTCTCATTGGTCTTCTGCACTGTCCCGGGACAAACGCTCAGGACTGACATCTTCTGCTGTCCCGGAACAAGCAGTTGTCACTGTTTTGAACCCTCTGTTGATTTATTACAATGTTCATTTTACAAATAACTGTCGTTTCCCTCCCTAATGCCTACTTTAACTGTTATATTAACATTAATACACCAACTTAATTTGATTTAATTTTCATTCTTTGACTTTTTAGTACTTTTTTTATCATTATTGTTTTGCTTATTTAATTACCGTACTTTATTTTTGCTACTTTTTGATTTTTCTTATTGTTTTTACTTACGTTTATAGTTTTTTCCCTACTTTTATTTTATTTTTTGTTTTTACTTATTTGTATATTTCCCGTTATTTGTATTGTTGTTGTTTTTTTTCTTATGGAGTTGTAAAATCGTCGTAAAATTCGTTGATTTTAAAGTATTACTACTGGTATATAAATTATTTAATGGGTTAGGACCTCAATATATTGCAGATATGCTCACTGAATATAAACCCAACAGATCACTCAGATCATTAGGATCACATCAGCTAGAAATACCAAGGGTTCACTCAAAGCATGGAGAGTCTGCTTTTAGCTATTATTATATTATTAGCTTCCAGAAGAGATCAGGTGTGCTCCTACAGTAGTCACATTCAAATCCAGACTCAAAACACATCTGTTTAGCTGTGCATTTACTGAATGAGCACTGTGCCACTGTTCGTCCGACTGTTACTGTACTTCATTTTATTCTAAATTGTTTTAATTTACTGTATTTTATTTTTATCATTATTTTTCATTATTTCATATTTTTTATTCTAAACTGTTTGAATTATTCTGATTTCTTTTGATTATTTTAATTTCTTCTATGTAAAGCACTTTGAATTGCTATTGTGTATAAAATGTAAATAAACTTGCCTTGCCTGGTCTATTTTCGTACAACTGATACTTATTTATTTTAAAGAGGAATATCTGAAAATGCTCAATCAGCTCAATGGCAGAGAACATTCCTGTCTGAGTGCCATAAATATGTCTTTTCCAAAGTTTGCATCCCTGCAACTAAAGAAGTATTAAAGATAATATCTCATGATTCTCATTCATAATAAACGTTTCTTATGGAATCTTCATTTTAAGGCCCTATATGCCACAAATCCATAGTTATGGGGATCTCAGTGCGACCCCATGTCCAAATTCTCGAATTTAACCATTTTCAATGGTTGGAAACCATGCAAATGGTTGGCTTTTATACATATGCGATTGAATAAAAAAGTATTATGGAAACTTTGATGACGGCCTCTTTTCATTTTCCTTCCACATTCGGCATCAGCATGTCATGCTCACAATCTGGTGATCTATCACAATTATTAGTTGGGATGACATGCAGTGCAGATTTCATGACCTTGTATTAAGTCTTCATGGAATATTTGTTCTTAGAAAAAATCATTTGGAATAAGTGAAGTGCATAAAGTCAAAACCTGGTTAAAATGGTGTAAAACACTGATCGATTACTGTACGCAAAACATTTTATTTTACACATTCATTCAAATTTTACCACATAAAACATTTTATTTGTTATCCTAAAGGAAATATTTAATAAAGGAATATCTAGAATCATTTGAAAACAATCCTAAAGGATATTAGTAGGAATTTTGTTCAGGATTAAAGCATGGAACAAAAAGACTAATGTACGGTCAGACAATCTTACTGATTCCAAGAGACTAATAATAATATCTATTTGTGTGTATAGATAGATAGATATGAAACGTCATGCTCACTGATCTCCACTAGATGGCAGCACTATCATCAGTTCAGTTTCAAGTCTGAATAAATTTAAATTAGTTCAAACTTTCATTAGTAGAAAGAGCAGAGTATTTAGACTAAATTCATTCATTTTTGACTTTCAATGTTGTCTCTTTAAAAAAAAAAAAAAATTAACCAATTTACCAGTAGTCAGAAAACAACAAGCAGTCAAATGAAAAGTTACTTTAATAAGTAAATGTGTGCATAAAAAACAAGCAATGGATTTCCTTTATAAGTTTTAAATATCATTTTTTATTAAATTCAGCTTCTCTTTTAACCCATTATTAGTTTATTTGCCTATATAAGATATTGTTTACATAGAATCTTTAGTTATAAACAGTCAATATTATATTAAAAAAATCTTAATTTGTCACATAAATGTTCAACTGGTAGTCTACAGCAGTTTCATTTACAGTATTAAAGTCATCAGCTACTGATGTTACCAATTCTTGTTACCAGATTACTTAGTTTAGCAGTTCACAATAATGTCTCCGTCATAACTGAGAGATTTCATCAGGACCATCATGCACTCACATCTATATTAGATGGAAGAGATGTTTTGCAATTATTCATAGTATTTCTGTCTTTCTTTCATTAACATTATTTTTTTGCAGCTTCCGTGCCAGTGAATCTGACCTCATTTGGTTTTCATTTCTTTTAATATAGCGGAGTGCACTTTTAAATCTAGCATTAGAGAGCATTTCTTATTTTCAAACGAGGGGCCCTGCCTGCTTTTACCTGCCCCAGCCCATCTTTAAAAGCATTACGGGCCTCTTCATGAAGCTCTTCTACATGATCCTTCCATCCTGGCTTAGCGTTGCACACTTTTGACCTGGGTTTATATAATGGCCAACGCGAGATACCAAGGGACTCCACAATAGCTACATACAGGGAACATAAATCTTACAATGTTGTACATTCTTACAGTTCATATCCCGACACAACAATCCATCTTTTGGGACCTTAACGTTACCCAGCAAAGCATCGGACTGATATACATTAACCACGATGAAGTTTAACAATTCATCCTCCACTATCACCTTCCCATTATCTGTTTTATAGATTGCAGGTTTTGTACGGGGACAAGCCGAGCCCCCATCAGCTGCACACGCCGCCGTGACTAATCTCTGTTTATTAATTATTGTCATTAATGATTTATCAATAAATTATAACCGGAGGAAGAAGTGAAAACAAGGTTTTAGATGTCTACGGCAGAAGAAGAACTGTGCAGACTTTTGGTTGACACCAAGGTTGATCCACACAGGTCAACTGCTCCGCAGCACCTTTCCACTCTCGTTACAGAACCTACAGGACCACAATGCATGGAGCTCCCACTCTCTGAACGTTTTGGGTGGATCTTCAATATCCAGCCACACTAAAACCGTAAAACTAACTAATTTCAGCTCCAGCCATTAGGTCCCCTGAGATCTCTGTCCCACTCCAACTCACCCCAGCCAGGGAAGGGCTTGTCCTGCCTCCCTCCCGGACTCGCGTCGGGCAACCACGAGAAGCTGAAGTGGACCCCATCCGACACCCACCTAGCGAAGCCTTCACTATTGATCTTCATTCACCATGAGAGATATAAAGCAGCTACTCGCTGTAGTAAGAGTGCTTCACCTGGTCGAAGGCGCTGAGGGAGTGAGGGCGCCACACCACCTGACGCCGTGGGTCATTCCCATAGATATGGTGTGGAGTGACGACACCCACCACCACCCAGCACCGTCCAAAACAGCTATCCCGCGAGAAAGCACAACACAGAGACCCTCTATCACCCTCTGAGCAAACTCTTCTCGGTTATCTGGTGATCTCCTATTGGTCTTCACTGCAGATATGAAGCAGTTTCTCAAGACGGGTGCTTCATTAGGCACTGTGGAGAGTGGTTGTGTTCATAGTGCGGCAATCTGACACATTATAAGACACTGTGTGGGTTTTCTTCCTTTAAATCTTCAAAATCTTTCTTCAATCTTCCCTAGGCCTGCTATATAGTATGCGAAAAACAGTACACCAACAGAGTAGTCTGTTACGAACATCGAAAAACAGTCCCCGGATGACCTACTTCTTCCAGCTTCACGCACATTCCATGGACACTTTACATCCATGAGGCCACAGGAGAGGATTAACGGACGGCAGTGAAGCGACGCAACTGAACTAAAGCTGCTGGTAGATCACATGACGTATAAAACATGATGGATTTAGAACGTCCGAATTACATTTATACTATACATATTCATAGCCTACTATATTGTGAGTGACATTCACGGCTGTTACTCTATGTTAGACAACAAATAGCTGCGATTTCTTGCCACAACAAACATTTTGGAAGGAAAAGTCTAAATATAAATGGAATCAGTACATAAAAGCATAATATTAAAGCCGAACGAGAAACAGTGAGCGCCCCGCTATTTAACTACAGCAAACGGGCAAATACGGTTGAAAGCGAGTGTATGTAACGTACACAGAGATATATCATAAATTATAGGACAGTTTCTGACTGCTAAAATGAGCTTCTCGTTTAAATTGCCTCGGTCAAACTCAGCACTGCACTCTACTGACTTCAATCCTGGTTGCCGCTCCGAAAGTCCCTCTTCACTTGCAGAAAGTTAAACAGATCTCAACTTTGTCGCATCACCAGACGCGCCTCACCGGTCGCCAACGGTCCCTGCCTCGCGTGTCGTCTGAAATCGCGCGCTCCACATTGAAGTGAATGGTAGACTTTCAACAGCTGCTTTTATAGAAGTTCTGCTTGTGACGTCATGACGAGGAATTTACTGCAAACTTGCTGCACGTGACGTCAATCGCATTCTCCGCTGCCATAGAGACAGAACAACAGACGCCACTTCTTGGAATTTTGCGCGTCATCATAATCACATGACTTTTTTTTTTTTTTCATAATCACATGACTGAAACTGGCGCTGGGTGCGCGCTAACGTCACGCACCGTGTCACGCCGTGTCACATATATATATATATTATAAAAACAAGAAAACAAGAAATACACAATAAAAACAAGAAAAAGCACAAAAAACAGTATTCTCAAAGACAAAGTAAGCAAGGCAGTAAATAAGGGACAGTCCAATAAACAATAACAAATCACAAAACATGCCCATAAATACAGGAGGTGATATTTACAATGAAATCATAAACAAAGAGAGTCATAAAACAATTTTAAATCAACACAAAAAAGTTTAAAGTTGGGCTTATAGATTCAGTTACTTTACATTTATGAAGATGAAATTCACCGCATAAAGTAAGCAGTTTTAATCTGTCATCCATCTCCTTTGACCCCGAGTCCCAAATCAAAAACAACACATTAACAACCTCAAAAGTAAAGAGTTTGTAATAAGCCAAAATGTCTTGATTATGAACTTGACATTAACCAAGAAATCATAACCTGTCACAAATGTCATAACAGGTCTAATTATCAAACTTAAAGAAGTTATTTAGCTTTGCGTTAACATTACATTACTGTCATATGAGTCATTCTCTAATTTAGGGTACATTTCATGTCAGCAAAAAAAGCACAAGAGCACTGTCCTTTCTCAGTGGAATATTAAGTGTCTCAATATAGTATATTAATTCAGTGTTACATATCTGTCATCTGCAGAGCTTAAATATTAACTGTTTTTAATTTTTTTTAATTAAAAACATGTTTTTACTTCAGAGTTTGTCAACTATGTTACGGACAAACAGGGTGTCATACAAACCATTCAATTCAGTCTTGCACTTGGAATTTAATGCAATTTAGAAGGCTCTTGAGTCTATTTCTGCCACACATACAATTGTTATTTAAAATGATTTTCATAATTAACCTTTTTTTAAAGATTAACATGCAATGCATTTATAACGGTCCTTATGGACAAGGATGTTTTTCATCATAAATCTCCATTAAAGTTATTTTTGATAATTAAAAAAAGATGTTATAGTAAACTACAACCTATGCAAATAAGTAGAATGCTAAAAAATGTCAGAAACATCAATATTGGCTATTTTAACTTTAAGAATCTAAGTGTAATCTAGGTGACAATGAAAATCACACGGTTGACACAAGTAACCTAGTTGACTGGACATATTGTTAACCATGGACAACATTTTATTTATGAGACAAAATTGAATTAGCAAAGTTGCTTTAGGTAATAACCTCTTTTATTTTAAATGTAGAATTATTAAACTGTATAGAAATGCACATAATTCCACAGAGAATACATGGATTCTGACACATGCTCTTTTGAAGTGCTATTTTATCTTTTTAGTTTCTTGCGAAATTTATCAGATTTTCTTTTTTTGCTTTTCAAGCAAGTCTCTCAGTTTCTGTATTTCTCTATGTAATTTTGAGTTTCAAATATAAGTTATTTATTTAAATACTTAAAATATATTAATTCATTCGTGTCCACAAAATGTTGGTCAACTATGTTACAAACAAAACCTCCCCCAGCAACTCAAAAATGGTTTGTCCCAAGACCATGTGACCAGCACTATGTGATGTCACACCATGTGAGGTGCACTCTGGGAACAGCCTATTTGTTCAGAAATTTCTTTCTGTGTCTTACCCTCTTAGGGCTCAGTGCTCTACCCTGCCATAGAGCACTGATGTAACTTAGTTGAAAGATAGTTGACCATAACATAGTTGACCATAACTTAGTTGACAATTTCCATATTTTTTCCCCATAACAGAAATGGTGGACCTAGCCTAGCTAACCACATGTTATTTTTTTTAAGCAGGTTAATGTAAGAATTCAACAAAAAATTTCGTTATAATAAATAAAACTGTTTAGCCATGACAATGTACATAACATAGTTGACGGTTAATAATACGGCCGTTGACAATATGCTTTTCTACATCAAATATTGAAAAAACTGATAGGAGAATCACCATGGTGTGTTTGAAATGGCCTCCACAGAGAAAATGACATCACATGGTGCTGGTCACATGGTCTTGGGACAAACCATTTTTGAGTTGCTGGGGGAGGTTTTGTTTGTAACATAGTTGACCAACATTTTGTGGACACGAATAAATTAATATATTTTAAGTATTTAAATAAATAACTTATATTTGAAACTATTATTTTCCTTTAATATTAAGACTTTTGTAAAAGAATGCAAAAAGAATTGATTTATTTATTGATTTTAATGGATATTTTTGGACCCTCATCTTTCTCACATTGAAATCGGACATGGACAAAACTGTATATTTAGGGCCATATTGACACATTTTAAGTAAAATGAAGAATATATTGCACATATTGTCTGTGTGATGTTATTTCAGGAAGCAAGTTTACACATAAAATGCAATTTGTTTGAAGAAATTTGATTGTATAAGTATATTTAACATCAGTGGACATGCAGTGTACCCTAAATTATAGAATCACCCATATGTGGTTGGTTTTGACTTTGGCCGTCATGACACCATTATAACTGTGACATGAATATTTTACTTGTCCTCAAGTAAAGTGGAACACATTGTACTAGTTATAAAGATGTCATTAAGGGTTATTACACTGTCAAATGTTTTAACAACAGTGTCATTAATATTTCCCCTTACCTCAAGTAAAGTGGAACACGTTGGACTAGGTATAAACATGGCAGGTTGACAGGTTATGATTTCTTGGTTAATGTCAAGTTGTCATAACAAAGACATTTTAAACAATGTCAACTTTGCATTAAAATTGTCATAATTTACCGAATGACACTTAATGACAAAAGTCATAAACATTCATAAAGACTCCTTCATGTTCATGACAGGTGTTATGTCATGTTTATGACAGTGTCATGTCAGTCTTATGCACACCCCTTCAAATAAAATTTAGACCCGCAAAGGAAAACAAGCGCTCTACAGGAGCTGAAGAGGGAATGATTGTGTTGAACCTCACAAACAGCTGTCTAATAAGTGGATACTGGTTCAAGATGTCCAAATCCTTCCTCTGATCTTCTAGGATTCTGGCTCAAAGTATTTTGAGTATTTTGAAAATACAAAAATACTCATCCTAAATGTATTTAAATACAAATTACATTTGATTTTTTCCAAAGGCTTTAAAATACAAAATAGTATTTTGTATTTCAAATACGTATTTTAAATACATGTATCTGAAATACTGCCCATCCCTGAAGGTTAACAGAAATGAGATAATTAACAGCAGTGTAATGCACACAATTCACCACAGGAGGGCGTTTAGACGTTTAGAGTCTTTAAATTGATATGACAGATATAAGAATATATTTCCATTAAACAAAAGCGAACTTTTCTAGATTTTTTTTTACTATGTCGCTTTAAATTAATAATTTATCAAACAATGTGAAATAAATACAAAGTAAGTGCAGAGTTTAGTGCAGTTTTCCTCTGGCGCTCTGAATACGGTTCAGCAGTGTAATTCACACAGTTCACCACAGGAGGGCGATTAAACTCCATTTTCAACAGAATATCGCAGACAGGGGCGGCGCTAGGGGTGGGCTAAGGGGGCTGTTTTCAGTAAAGCCCCGAATGTTTTTATTTCCTTGCATTGTACACACCATCACTGAGAGAATTTAATTAATCAAATGTATATTTCTCGACTCTCGCATCACAGCGTCCGTCAACATACGCATTGTCATTCACAACCGACAAGAACCGCCCACTCAGGCTAGTGCTTCTGACTGACATGTAAACTGGCCAACCATCGAAGAGAAGCGCGGCGGTCTTGTACGATCCAGCCAATGAAATTAAATATTTTGGAGCCAGGTGTTTGTTGATGTGCAAGAAGTTAGTAATGAACGAGTAAAATGGATGCTATCAAAGTTCTTCCAAAAAAGAAAAAAAAGAAAAAAGAAAAAGGAATTAAAACAACCGCCAGCCATTACTAAAACAAGATACAACAGCTTCAGCAGGTATCTGTAACTTTTAATCGAAGTATTAGATTTCTTTCTTTAGATTGTCAGATACAGAACAATTACTCTCAACAACTTTCTTCTGTTAATTACATAAAATTCATCCGCAGACGAGTGGTCAGGTTTTTCTTTGAAAGTACATCACTGCAGACATTAATACTGATAAACTGTTATTTGTTAGTGTAATGTTTTAATTGAAAATATACTGGAAATGTTAACAAACGGCTGTAATGTTTTCCATTCTATGCAATAAAACTGTGGTTGTTGGTGAGGAAAGTTCTCTGAATCTTTAACCTCTTTGTTTATTCCTCAGTTTAAATACAAAGTTTACATGTGACTGGTTCAACTGTGTCTGAAATAATAAACAGCTTTCCTCAGTAACTTTTATATACGTTTATATATTTTTTTTTTTATGAAATTCATGCATTGTAATGTTTTATAAAAAAAATTGGGGACAGTATTGTCTACAATGTAAGCGTAACACAATGTAAGTCAGTCAGACTATAAACACGTTTCAGATAAAAAAGGATCTTGTAGTTTTTACAGTAATGTCCTGATCTCTTGAATGCATGTATAAGTTCAGCTTGATGTGGGTCACTTGGAAGTTTCAAATGAGAGTCAGAAATAATAATGTTCAGTTCATTTACATCTGGATCGCATGGTATGGGGCGCGGGGAAGTTCACTCATTCTTGCAAATGTTAATAATTTCAGTGTCAGCTGAGGTGAGGAAGACTCTGGTGAGTTCCTTGGTGGAATGAAGAATGTAATGAAGCTATAAGAAATGAAAGGAAAGCATTTAGGAAATTGAAGAGAACACATAATTTCCAAAATTTAGTTAAGTATAAAGTGACTCAAGCAGTAGTAGGAGAATGGTATTGTTCAATACCTTTATTTGTCCCCTCAGTGGGGCAATTGATTTCACAGCATACACTCAAAAAAATAATATGTTGGCTTTAATTAATTTTAATTTGTCAACAGGTTCCACATAACTGGAATAATATTAAACAAACATGTTTGTGTTTTGTTTATGTAACTTCAACATAATGGAATTATGTAATTTTAAATTACCCAATTTATGTAGTCTCAACATGAATTTTTAAAGGCTTCCTGACATGATTCAAAGGCATTTTATTATATTAATTATCCATTTATATTTCATTTGATTCAGTGACATTTAATTGAGCATGTGTACTTGCAAACATCGAGCCCTTGGACCTGTGCATGTATCGATACATTTATACACACGCTACCCAGACACATACACGCGTTAAAACACACAAGCTTTTTTGAGTATTACACACATTCTTTTCCACAGAGAGAAATGATCCTCCCCACTATTTTCTGAGTCAAAAAAATGTGCAGAGAGCTACTTTGCCATTGTGCTGCCACAAATGAATGACAAGCAAGGTGCTGTGAGGCATTTATATATGCCTGTGCTATCACATGATGTATATTTGTAAATATTGTCTAGTTCTGTGTGAGAACCACTGTATGGTGAGAACCTCACAGTTCCAAAACAAAATGTCATAATATGTTTTCTGGAAGCTGTGATGAAACAAGAACATGAAAGAAAGATTATTTTGAAGCCGGATCACTGCAGTCACGGCCAGTTTGTGTGTGTGTGTGTGGTAAAGTCAGATGGATAAATGTATATTAGATGCAGGAAGAATCAAATTTCTCTCTGTGGAAAAGAATGTGTGTAATACTCAAAGTTTGTGTGTTTTAACGCGTGTGTGTCTGGGTAGCGTGTGTATAAATGTATCGATACATGCACAGGTCCAAGGGCTCGATGTTTGCAAGTACACATGCTCATATGTGTACATGAAAATAATGAACATGCTCCTGAAAACTAAATTGTTCTGTAATTTTTAGTCTCTCCCATTCACTTTCAATGGTCGCCCATTGTGACAATTTTTGACCATGCCTACTCTCAGATAAATGAGACCCACGATTAATCAGATGCAAACAGAAATATAAAACCAGTCCTAATTGAAAGAGAACAAGTTGACAAAAAGATTGAATCCAAGATTGGGTGAAAATATGTTATAATGAGTGATTTATAAGCTATTTTTTATAGGCCGGTCATTTTTGACCGGGAACACCACAAGTGTGACTATGTTCCATATTTTTTACAAAACAAAAGTCTTTTACAAAACATGCATGTCTTGATCTTGGCGTCTCGGCATCATTCTGCTCTGAGAACTGATCGCTCCTGGAAGAAGATGGATGGACTTTAGCGGGTCAGGAAAAAAACAGTTTCTAGACACACAATCTCTGGACTTGAAGTCACTGCACTGAAGGAGACACTTACCTGACATTACATCACAGTTTAAAGTCCACAGAGGCAAACGGTTCCAGTACCAATGTGTTTAATAATAAAATAAACTCAGATAGTGTCAACTGAATTTGGCAATAATACAGTGAATTACAGTAAAGTTACTGAATATTTTTCATAATAAAAATCATCAAAATTATATGAAAATATGTTATTCCCAGAATAAGTGTTGTAGTATAAGCATGAGGACAGCAGTGTGTGTGTGAACTGAGTTTGTGACACTATAGTGTGTGTGACAGTGAAGTTAACTGTTTGGCTTTTCGGTTTTGCACTCTCAGCCTCTGCTCTCACACACACACACACACACACACACACACAGACACACACTCCTGCGCATATAGACATCACTGTATTTTGGCCACTGGAATACACACTGAAATTAATTAATTACTGATTGATTTTAAAAGAAAGTTTTGATTTTAAAAGAAAGTTTAATTCATTTCATAAGACACCATATTTGATGATACATCATCAAATCATTGAAAATCATAAAACATAGAATCAAGAAAAATATAATAAAATATAATATAATTTTTTTTTTAAAAACACGCACACTTTATGGAAAAATAAAACAATGTTGGGCCCTAAATTAAAAGGTAGCTTACTCTGTGTAATGTATTCCAAAGGGTAAAGGATTTAGGAAATCGAAAATAGTTCCTTGGTGGAATGAAGAATGTAAATATAAGAAATGAAAGGAAAGCATTTAGGAAATTGAAGAGAACACATAATTTCCAAAATTTAGTTAAGTATAAAGTGACTCAAGCAGTAGTAGGAGAATGGTATTGTTCAATACCTTTATTTGTCCCCTCAGTGGGGCAATTGATTTCACAGCATACACTCAAAAAAATAATATGTTGGCTTTAATTAATTTTAATTTGTCAACAGGTTCCACACAACTGGATTACATTAAACAAACATGTTTGTGTTTTGTTTATGTAACTTCAACATAATGGAATTATGTAATTTTAAATTACCCAATTTAAGTCTCAACATGAATTTTTAAAGGCTTCCTGACATGATTCAAAGGCATTTTATTATATTCATTCATCCATGTATATTTCATTTGATTCAGTGACATTTAACTAAGTTAATTGACTTTAGCTAGCTATTTGTTAACAGAAGCACATACCTTGAATGGCCATCCCCAAAGATCCACAAGCATCAGTGAAAATGTACAACCCCAATACAACAAGATAGCACACTTAGTGTAGAATGTTTTTAGCATGATATTTATGCTCACTAAAACAAATATTGGTTACTAATCAGTTTGTTTTCTCGCAGTTTATAATATTTTCATAATAGCCATCGTCCAGCCCTAAAACTTTATAGTTTTTTGTTGTTGTTTTTTGGTCAGTGTTTAATTAAAAACATCCAATAATGCAGAATATGCAATGATAAATATTTAATTGATGAGTTGTTAATATATATAACAATACATAATATATGGGTATGGTTTTACAGCTAAATTCAGCATATTGACTCAAAATGATAACTGCAAATCCACCTTTCGCTGACTGGAGTCCAGTTGTTTCTGTGAATTGCAGCGATCCATTTGCTTTTTTGTCAAATCTAGTTGTACAGTCAATCGCAAAGCTCTTTCCCACTTTGTATTGTGTTTTATTTATTTATTTATTTATTTTATTGAGAAATTAATCAAAATACAATAAGTACAAAATACAGTATATACAGTATATAAGAGGAATGCTTCACATGACAGATATCATATTGAAACATGTTTAAACAAATAAACAAATAAACAGGAATAACAAAAACAAAGGAGAAGAAGAAGAAAAAATACAAATAAAAACTAAATAAATATACATAAAAAAGCTCAATATTTCTTTCTTTTTATAGACACTTTTAATGTTCATATAATTTGGTAAACTAAGTGGGGGCATTAATTACAATACGAAGAATTCCTCCATAAAGTTTAACTACATTTCATTCTTTTTATTTTTAACTAATTTAAGTGACTTCCTCAGCGAATGTTGTGTTTGTTTTTCGCGGCCTTCAAACTGAAAACATGACGTCACGATAGTTCGCGCTAGAGCGCTCAGAGCCGTTGGAATGCACGTGACACGTCACTTTTAGAACTTCATTTTACGTCACAGTAGACTGGAGTATATTGAACAATGAAAGTCACTTTTTCAGTTTGTAGGTAGTAGAAGATTTGGATTATCTGTTATCAGAGTGAATTTTGTAGGTAGAAGTTTTGGATTATCTGTTATCAGGGTGACAACGTATTTATCATGGGACAGCTAAGTTCACGACCGAACACAGAGCGCGTACGCGAACCCTGTGTACTTCTCAAATACACCACCAACACGGCAGAAAACCATCCTCATCGGCTTGATGAGACTGTTGGGACTGGTGAGATTGATGGAGGGAGAGAGGAGAAAAGGAGCTGGAGGAGATGGCCCACTCTCTACTTTCGTCGTCGAGCTGCAAAATACGACCTGGCTCAGGCTGAGAAAGAGTTCCAGAATAATTCGGGATTATATCGGAGATTTGGCCAAGGTAAAGTCACGAACATGTCACCGTGATACAACTTTTCTGCCCTACAAAGGCAAAGCGCAGTAACTATACAATTGGTCAAAGAACGGGCTTTATGACATGTGTTCTGTCTTGTGAAAAAAATATCTGGGTTAAATTATGACCCGTTTCGGAGATGTATTACCACATAATTCCCATAACATGTTTGACTGGCTGGTATAAAAACTTTAAAGGCCCTTTTCTCCGTTGCTTTGTTTGCGTAGTTACTGCACTTAGCCTTTTTAGGGCGGTATTGATTAATGGATGATTCTTCGTAATAAATGAGAACTAGTTGCTGTCATTATGGCATCCATTTTAAAGGAGCAGTCCGTAACTTTTGGCGCTCTAGCGGTTAATAAACAGAACTAAAACAGTCTAAAATAGTCCAAATATAAACACTTATTAGTGTACCACAGTGATTCAATTCGGGATAAGACACAAACACTGTTTGGAAAACGGGTTCATGATTGTTTTAATTTTGAACGGACAGTAGCTTTAAAGTTGCAAATCAAAAATGAAAAGAAAGATTTTGATCACGGCATGATTTGAGAGTAGTTTGATTTGATGCCATTACAAAACCAGTCAGTATGTGAGAATTTAAACTCGGCAACAAATTGATTTACATTTTTAGAGAAAGTTGAATTCAAGTGCCCCTACAATGTAAAAAATGATTTTTTTGGTGAAGTAAATCCTAGTGAAAAAACAACAAACAATGTAATTTACATGAAAAAGTTAGTTCAGGCAAGAATAAAAAATCAAAAAAACTAAGTAAATTCCATATCAGTACTTAATTCAAGCTAGTAGAAATTAAAGTGTAAAATCAACTCATTAAAATTAAGTAAAACTGACTAAATTTTTCTGATACTGGGGTTCCCATCATGCACTGGACCTTGAATAATTACTGAGGTTCATTTTTCACCGTTTTCCAGCTGTAGTTACACTGTTTTATCATTGATTTTTGTTGTCAGTATTAGTAACTTGCCATTTTGTGATATTTTGAGTATTTTTTTTGCTCAAAATGACGCATTCAAACACAAAAAACGACCCATGAAATGTGTATTGTCTACCAAGTATTGAGGTCTTTGCGTTCACATGATGCTTAACATCTGATGATGTAATATAAATTACGTAGATGATCTAGAACACATACTATAAATGACAAATAAAATTCAATATTATTGTTTAAGTGAAATGTAATGCAAAGGAAATCGGTATTAATCAACCTTTTACTAGCCGAGTTAAAATTACTTATTTTCCGTAAAGTTTACTTAATTCCATATTCCATGTAAATTTAACTTAAAGATCTCTAATTAAAGCTACTGATAAATTTGTTTAGGTTTTTACTTGGCAAATCTTTGTAAATTTACTAGCATTTTCTGAGTTTTTCTGAGTTTTTGAATTTACTCCATTTTTTTTAAGTGTACATAAAGAACCACTCTAATTTTGTTCATTATTTTTGTTTGATTTAACATATAGCTCCAACTTCTGAAGTCCTCCCTGCTGCCGAGGAACAGCCAGAGGAGGAACAGTCAGAGCTGAATGTCCTGCTCAAGAGTAAGAACAAGTCATCAATCAGATTAAAAAAAAATATAACTTATAAAATAAAATGTATAGATATAATTTAATTTCATACTAACCGTGATTGTTTCTTTTAATAGGCCCTATTTGTGAGTTTTATGAAATTGGCCAGAAGCTGGGCGAAGGAGGATTTGGCTCGGTCTACGAAGGAACTCGACGCGTGGATGGACTTAAGGTTTCTTTTTATTCCTTTTTCTACATATCTGTTCAGGATTTATGTTTGCTATGATATGACTAATTTCTGTGCACACACTAATTCATACATGGGCAACATACGGCCCGGGGGCCGGATCCGGCCCACATAGTGCTTTAATCCGGCCCCCGCGATGCACTCGCAATTTTGATGAAACACCTTAAAAAACAAACAAAAAAAAACACAGTCTTTATCTGAACTGCGATCCTGCTATTAAAAACAATCCAACAGATGTCGCTGTGCGAATACAATTTGCGACTTAACTTGTCTTCTTCCCTCCTCAAAGTATCTAATTCTAAACGGCCAGGACATAAACAATTTGTCAAAATGAGTGGAGTAAAAAAGAGAAAAGTGGACTCTGAATGTCGAGCATTCAATAAAGAATGGACGTCAAAATATTTCGTCACGACCGTCGGCTCAAAGGTTATTTGTCTGATATGTCAAGAGAGCATCGCTGTCTTTAAAGAATATAATATTAGCAGGCACTTCAATGCTAAACATGCTAATTATGCCGTGAATTTCTCCGCAAAGGAGAGAGAAGAAAAAGCCACGAGATTGTCCTCCAACTTAACTGCCAGGCAGAATATTTTTACCAAGCAGTCTAATGTACAGGAGTCAGCAACAAAAGTGAGCTATATGTTGTCCCACAAAATCGCTAAACACAGCAAACCATTTTCGGATGGTGAGTTTGTAAAAGACTGTATGGTAGAGGCAGCTAGCGTGCTGTGCCCTGACAACAAAAGTCAGTTTGAAAATGTGAGCCTGTCTCGCCGCATCGCATCGAGGTAATTGATGATGAGCTGACATCAGCATTGCTAAATAGGGCCACTGATTTCACATACTTTTCACTGGCCCTGGATGAGAGCACTGATATTAAAGACACTGCCCAGCTGCTTATATTCATCAGAGGTATTACGGACAAATTTGAAATAGTGGAGGAGTTAATTTTCAGACCTCTATGATACGGTGTCAGGATGCATGCAGAGAATGAACCTACCGTGGGCGAAGTTACTGAACATGACACTGATGGCTGTCCAAACCTCACCGGGAAGAACACTGGGCTATTGCGTAGGATACAGGACAGGGTGAGAGAGGATGACCCAAGCTCAACTCTGATTTTCTTGCACTGCATCATCCATCAGGAGGCCTTGTCTAAGTCGGTGTTAAAGCTTGATCACGTCACCAAAACTGTGGTGAAACTTGTCAATTTCATCAGGGCACGGGCGCTTAACCACCGCCAGTTTATCCAGTTGTTGGAGGAGAGTGAGGCAGAACACACTGATGTCCCATACCACTCAAACGTCCGCTGGCTGAGCCTGGGCACCGTGCTACGCCGTGTGTGGGACCTGAGAAGTCAGATAGAGGTGTTTCTGGAAAATGCCGGGAAGGCTGGTGACTTTCCAGAACTTAAAGATTCCAATTGGATGTTTGACTTTGCCTTTTCTGTGGATTTAATGGGCCATCTGAATGACCTCAATAGGAAGCTGCAGGGGAAGGATGTGTTCGTGCACAAACTGTATTCCTACGTGTGAGCATTCAAAGAAAAGCTGACTCTGTTTTCCCGGCAAATGACAAACAAGAGCTTTACACATTTCCCAACTCTTGCCACAATGAAGGATGTGCCATCCCGACTCACTGTCAAATACACCACTACACTCGAGGATCTGCACACTGAGTTCAACAGGCGTTTCTCTGATTTCGGTAAAATAGAAAAAGAGATGGAGCTGGTGTCCGGCCCCTTTTCCTTTGACAGCGACCAAGTGCCTCCGGACGCTCAGCTTGAGTTGATTGACATGCAGTGCGATCCCTCTCTCAAGGAGAAATTCACCTCGTCATCATTGGACAGGTTTTATGGTGCATTGAGTGAGGGCAAGTTTCCTAACATGCGGAGGCATGCGCAAAGGATGCTAGTTTTATTCGGGTCCACGTATGTATGCGAGCAGACTCTCTCTGTAATGAACTTTAACAAGTCACGCTACAGATCACGACTAACCGATGCACACCTGTCGTCCGTGTTGCGCATCTCTACGTCGAACACGACCCCAGATTTCGATGAGTTAGTAAAGAAAGGCGACCGCCTCAATTGTTCACATTGAGTTACAGAACACCGACAAAAACGCTCTTCATGGTCATTTCAGTTGCATAGGATGAAATACATTTTTCTAAAGTAGCCTATGTTTGGCTAGTTCCATCAAGTTACCCTTGATTGGTGTTATTTTTAAAACATTTTTCAGTTTCATGTTGCCATTTCTTATGCATGTCCCGCGTAGATGGTTATGATACAGCTAAATCAAATTTAAATTTTGTGGGATGCATAGGCCTATTTCAATGTTGTCCTTTATATCGTTCAAGCAAACATATGTTTGAAGTTAATCTGCACTTACTTAAATTGTGTTCTATTTTATAAAAGATTTGAACAAAATATGTGAAAGAAATTACAAAAAATGAATAATCACAAATGAAATCAGCTGAAAATGTTTTTTATTCAGTGATGAAGTTCTCCCTCTGGTGGTATATAGCCTCAATAAAATTTGATAATTCCGAGCCAGATTGCCTGAAGTCTGTATCAGTATGCTAATAAATTTGCACAAACATATATTTGCAGTTTTGTTAATAGTTTTCTATCTTGAATAGCTACAGCTGGTATTAATGACAGTTGAACAATATGGGTAGTGTAGGAAATTAATGCTTGAAAGTAAATCCAGATAGTAGCTGTAAATAACTGTAGAGACATATTCGTATACAAAAACTGTATACTTGCATTGAATTAATTTGTATTAATTAAATCATTTAACTATGTTCAATTGCAATTGTCCAAAGGGTGGCCCTCGGGTTACTTTGACAAAGTAACTGTGGCCCTCAGACTAAAACTGTTGCCCACCCCTGTTCTATTGTATAAATTACTTAATTTCAATTTCTCACCTGAGTTGGTCAATCTTATCAAATCTTATCTTTCATGTCGATCTCAATATGTTAAAATTGGTAACTATAAATCGAACCCCCTATGTCTTTCAACTGGGGTCCCGCAGGGCTCCATACTAGGTCCTACCCTTTTTAGCTTATACATTAATGATCTACCCTCTGCATGTGAAAATTGTGATATTTTAATGTACGCCGATGATACAGTTATTTTTACTCATGGTAAAACTGCTACAGAGGTTGCAATCAAGCTAACAGATGTATTAGTGAAGGTCACATCTTGGCTTAACCAATGTTGTTTGCAACTGAATGTTTCAAAAACAGTTTGTATGTTTTTTTCCAAAGGTTCCCACATAGATGCAGAACAAGACATTTCTATTTCTGGACATAGATTAAAAGTTGTCTCAGAATATAAGTACTTAGGACTACACTTGGACTCAAACCTTACCTTCAAAACCCATATAAAGAGGGTCTGTAATAAAGTAAAGTTCAGTTTGGTTAATTTCAGGTATATCAGGACCCTCCTATCAACTGAGGCAGCTAAGGTATACTTCCACTCATTAATTCTCTCCCACATAAACTACTGTTTGATAAGTTGGTCCAACGCACACGCTACAGCCTTAAAACCATTAAAGTCATTATACAAACAATCACTTAAAATTCTAGATAAAAAGCCATTTCGTCATCACCATTGCCATATCCTACAGAAGTATAAATTGCTTAGTTGGGATAACCTAATAAAATACCGAAATGTCTGCTTAGTTTATAAGATCATGCACTGCTTAGCTCCTCCTCCTTTATTTGGCCTTATCACTTTTAAATCAAATACAAACAGAGTTACAAGAGGTGCAGCTAGGAGAGACTGTATAATCCCACTTAAAAAAACAGCGTTCAGTCAGGCTGTCTTTTCATTTACTGCTTCGCATGAATGGAACTCAATACCCCCACTAATTAGAGAGTCTACATCTTATTACTCATTTAAGATTAATGTTAAGAAATGGCTTATTGAAAATCAACACTGTCAACATTGATGCGGGTCCAATTCATCAACAATAATTGTATCGTTTATTAACATCTAATTATATTTTATATCTCATGTTTATTTGATTATTTGTGATTTTAACACAGTCTATTCTTTTTACTTTTTGTTTATTGTATATTGAACTGTATTGCATTGTTATTATTTATTATCTTAGGATGCCTAGTAACATCTGGCAAGGGGACTGCCGATGAAAACTAGCCTGTGGCTAACTCGGGTGCACTTACATTTGTTGTGAATGTTGATTAGTGTACATTGTCCCTTTTCAAATAAACAAATAAATAAAAGTGTCAATGTCAATGCCGTCTTGCCCGAGAGCTGCATGGACTCACAAAACGGATCTGAAAAGTTGCGATAAATAGTGTGGGCATCATTTTAGATCAGATTCCAATCGGATACAAAGATATTTTGGCAGTGTGAATGTAGTCATAGTTAATACGTTAGCATTTTAGCCATAGTCAAAGCTTCGTTTAACTTACACATGTGATGTGGCTGATGAGCTGATGCTGTGCCTCTCTCACCACAAACGCCTTCTTTCATCAGTTTTTTACACTCTTCTCTTTAACTTTTGACAGTCTATAGAACTCGAAAGGTATTTTCCCGATGCAACCGATAGGTACAGACCAAAAATCGACAATTTTTCAGCAGAAATAATCAGCCAAATATGCGAGCCCGTTCAGTTCAATGGCATTGTTTATGTTCTGTGCCTCCAAAATGGCCGACTTCCGGATTGAAATATACACGACGAGTCGTGAAAACCTATTGGGTCACATCGTTCACAAAATGGCGGACGGAGTCCTCAATTCATTTTCATATTAAGAGCCATCTCACTCAGCAACAGACAATGACCCAGCTTTCAGCATTATACCCACACATTCCCACATCATTCCTCTGTTAAAATTTACATAAGTATAATAAACATTTTCTTACAGGATCAAAATGTGTATACTTTCTAGGACAATGTTTGTTGCTGTTTGTCTGTGCTGTCTGAATTGGCCTTAATCCAGCTAACATTTTGTTCAACTTTATTTTCTTCCACAGTTATATTTCATAAACATAATGATCATGACAACTAAATATTTTTGTTATGGTTATTAATATTAAAGAATGAAGAAAGAAAGACTTTGAAATATTTTTATGTTATTTATTGCTACATTAAAACCATCCTTGATTTAACCAGCCGAGTCATTTCCAGAAGTGGTCCAGATCATACAAACATGAACGGGTTAGCAAACATGAATCAACCCAGTGCTTATAGCCGTAAAAAAATGCATGTGCCAGAGCGAGCTGCCAGCCTGGTTATCAGTTACGGTGAACATGAATCGGCCCAGTGCTTTACAGCCGGAAAGAAAATGCATGTGCCAGCGCGAGCTGCAGGCCAGAATCGGCCCGTTAACACACGCCGATGCCGAGTCTAAGCCGCAGGCGCCGCGAGGCAGCCGAGCTCGGGCCGATTATACATGCTGGCTGGGCAGCTATTTTGCCCCAAATCCTCTTAAAATGTCTTTAATTAGGGGCCAAGCACCGAAGGTGTGGATGCACCTATTGAAATCGTTTTCGTTTTAATTATTATTCCTCTTCTTCATCCAAAAAAATCACAATAATCTTTGTCCTTTGTTACTATTGATATGAAACAAAGTCTCAAATTTCAAATTACGTCCATTTTCTTTAGAAATTCAAAAACATAAGTAACGTTTTGGCGCTGTGGCGTGAGATCGCTCTGGCGCAGCTCAAGAGAAGCAGCAGCACTGATATCTCTCTTCCGGCTTAATAATACCAGTTACAGCGTGAAATAAACATGAATGAGCATCTGAAACTGTGTCCACCTCAAAGAGCATGCACAGAGAAGTCCAAATTAAACATGATTTAATGACTCGTGAATGTAAGTACACACTGATGGCCTAAGACACGAAACGAGCGGTTTGTGTGAGAAAACGAACAGTATTTATATCGTTTTTACCTCTTGCACACTGAGTCCGATTGAACCGATTATCAGATCGAACTGATCGATATATCTAAATATCTTTAGTGTAACCCTGCGTCTGATCCCTTGGCTGAAGCAACTCAGAACAGGTCTTCAAGTGTACAATTTTGTGGACATCCTGGAAGAGCATTTAGGATTGTGCCAACATTTCTTTGTCCCCAGTGCAGTGGGTGATAACAATGAGGAATCACTCATAGGTATAACATTAACCCTTTGACGCGTACGATCACACCGGTGTGATCAGTCTTGGCTGGTCCCTGGAGCGTACGATCACACCGGTGTGATTAGAACGTTCAGTGAGTCACGCGATCAACTGCTAAATTCAAAATTTCAAATCTGCTTTGGCGCTTTGACTGGCACTGAGGCAGAGACAGACATGCTCAGTGCTCATCATTTATTGAAAATGTTCAGTGTATTTTAGATTTCATACACTTTAAATGACAATACACAACAACAAAAATACTAGTAAAAACTAAACAGTTTGTTATTGCACACTAATATCTTTACCAGCAAGATCACCTTTTTATAATAACCTAAACATTATGTAATATTTAATTCGAGTCAAATCAAACACATTGTGTAGATAAAACGTCCGTTTCACACCCCAAGCGTCAGCAGCACTTTCGGCGTGCATGTTAATCAGTGAGTGCATTCATACCGGGTCGGGAGCAGGAGCAACGCGTGAGCGTCGAGCAGGTGCGTTGTGTGAGCGTCGAGCAGGAGCGTCGCGTGAGGAGAAGTGAAAGCGGGGGTTACCGTCATATATTCCGGGAGACATGGATGATCGTGCATGTTGTATATCCAGCAGGCTCTAAGTCGAGCTCCATCAGTGTTAAGCATTGTAAACAAATAATGGCGACGCCCGTCCGTGATAACCATGGTGATAACTTACCGATTAATTATTATCTTTTTTATTTTTAAGTATTAAAACCACATTAGGAGTTCCCTTGCATATATTTAACAATGTAGTTAACAATTGTGTAAATATTTTGTATAAAAAAATAAAAGAGATTGTAACGGTCATGCATTGCGAGTCTTTTTTTTCCGCTGACAAGTGATGTAGAGCTGACGTCACCGTTACCTCACACTCGCTTCTGATTTAAGACACAACTTTTTATCAAGTTCACTAGCTTTAAAGTTCTTCAGAAAAAATGACAGAAAATATATATAAAAGAAGACAACTGACAAACAAGGAAATTGAGGAGATTTTTTTTAATTCTGATGAGGAGATTTTTGACAGCGAGGCAGAAAGTGACAGCGATGAAGATCTTCCCCCAAATCTTGAAGCTCTTGACGACATTGAAGAAGAGACAACACCCGTCCATGTTGTACCTATGTCAAATGAAGCAGAAGAGGTAAGCTCATTTTCATGGAAGGCAACCAACCTTTTTAATCCTCCTGGCCCAGGCACTTTTGACAACCAGCAGCGTGGTGTACAAAATCCACCAGAATCGCCCAGTGAGGTCAATTGTTTTAAATTGTTCCTCACAGAAGAAGTCATCGGAGAAATAGTGGAGGAAACAAACCGCTATGCCTCTGACTTGCTAGAAAAGGAAGTTAAAGGAAAACTAGCTAAATGGGTTCCAACAAATATCCCTGAAATGTACACCTTTTTAGTGTCAGTGCTCCTAATGGGGGTGATCAAAAAACCATCACTTCGTGATTACTGGAGCACAGACCCCATGCTCTTGACACCATTTTTCGGATCTTTGTTTTCTCAGGACCGCTTCCTTCTGCTCCTCCGCTGTCTACACTTCGCAAACAATGCGACAGCAGTTTTCAATGACCCGCTGAAAAAAATAAGAAACATATTCACTGCTCTCACGTCCTCCTTTCGTCGCATTTTTGTCCCATACAGGGATCTGTGTGTGGATGAGTCTCTGATGAAGTGGAAAGGCAGGCTGGCATTTCGTCAGTTCATTCCATCTAAACGACACAGATTTGGGGTCAAGTTCTTTGTTTTGTGTGATGTGCTAACTGGTTATGTGCAGGACATGATCATTTACTCCGGATCTACCACTGACATCCAACATTACCAAGGACTTGGGATTTCTGGGTCTGTTGTGATGACACTTCTGGCACCTTACCTTGGAAAAGGTCATGTTCTTTATGTGGACAATTGGTACAGTAGTCCCACACTTTTCCAGCACCTCTTGTCACTTGCCACTGGAGCTTGTGGGACTGTGCGGGCAAACAGGAAAGGGATGCCAAAGTTCACCTGTAAGATGACAAAAGGTGAGGTTGAATTTAAAGAAAATGGATCACAGTTGGCAGTAAAATGGCATGACAAGAGGGATGTTCATGTCCTTACCACAGTCCACCCAACTGGTATGGCAGCCACAGGGAAGCTCGATCACATCACTGGGCAACCAAAGATGAAGCCAGTCTGTGTGCTGGAGTATAACAAAAAGATGGGGGCAGTTGACAAAGCTGACATGATGACTGGTTTTCATGAATGCACCAGAAAATCTACCAAGTGGTACAAGAAGATCTTTTTTCACCTACTTGACACTGTTTTACTCAACAGCCACATCGTCTACCGGCAAATTACTGGTAAGAAATAGATACACATAATCTAATAATAAATATAAACAAGATAAACAGGGATAGATTTTAAATTAATGTCACTATAATAAACAGACCACACCGTCACTTACTATTCTATTCTCCTCTTGATGTGCTCTACTATGAGTAGGAAAAGAAATCACCTCCCTGCAATTCAGGACAAACCTGATGAGAGGGCTGCTGGAGGAGTACAGCACAATGCGGTGTCCAGCCAAAGGAGGACGCCCTGCCTTAGACACTCCACTGCGCCTTACAGCCAGGCATTTCCCATCTGAAGTCCCACAGACCACTTCCCAGGGCAGCAAGACCAGACGTCACTGCAAGGTCTGCCTCTCCAGCACACGCAAGAGCAAGCAGAGGCGCCTCACCAAGCACATGTGTGTGTCATGCAACACTCCCTTGTGTGCTGTCCCATGTTTTGAGGAGTACCACACACTGAAGCATTATTAAGCCTGTAAAAACTCAGAGTATAATCATTAATTTATTATTCTATTTTAATTAATCTACATTAATCTATTTTGATTATTATTAATTGTAATTATATTTGTAATCTGATTTGTAATTAAATTAATAAATATAAATGTATAACATAGTTTGTTTGAAACCAAAACATTTACCAAAAGTCAGAGTATATTTATTGAATTTGTTTATGATTATACTTTTTTGATTGTTATTCATTGTAAATATATTTGTAATTGGTTTTGTAATTATATTAGTAAATAAGGACATTTGTAAATTTTACCTTACATTGAAATAGGTTTAATAAAACATGTATGAAATGTGTACATTTTGTGATTTCTTTTTAACAAAAGTCATACGTTTGAATTGCATGAATCTTATACTGTATCTCTCACCAGCAAAGCTGAGAAAAGCTAAATGTTATTTGACATTGTTAAATTACATTTCCCTAATATTATATATCTACAAAACATTTGAGCAAGCTAATGGGAAGTGAGGTGTGACCATAGACTAGATGGATAATTATAATATTATAATATATAGTCACACCTCACTTACCATTAGCTTGCTCAAATGTTTTGTAGATATATAGAGAAAAATAATTTAACGATGTCACACCATGTAGCTTTTTCTCTGCTTTGCTAGTGAGAGATATAAAACTTAGTAACAATATTAATAAACTGATGTAAAACATTTAACGCCAAATATGTGCTTTTATTCATGTTACAACGTATCAATTCAACTGAACCCCTACTTCGCCTGCTGAATGCACGGCATTGACAGAGAAACACAACATTATTAGGCATGTGAACCTCCACATTTATGAGCACTGTCCGTTTTATAAGATAATTTCCATAAAATAATATCTTTATTCACATTTATTACATGCTTTGAAATAATTCTAGATGCTTCCGAATAATAATAAAAAAACTAAAATATAACTTAACTCACCGATTGCCACGCAGCTGTTGTGAGGAAAGCCCCGTGTCCAAACGAAATTCAAAGCAGTGGGGGGATAAACAGAAGCAAGCATATCAACCATAGTCTGTGCATGCTAAAAAATATATTTGAGAGGATTTGAATAAAAAATAAAACGAAACATCCAAACCACTCACCTGCAGGTGGTTATCCATCGTGCGCGCCATTGTGACTGTGCGAAGTGTCACGTGACACAGTTGATGCGTCGCCATGGAAATTAGAACGCGAGTCATTGCATAATAACGGTCGCAGAAAAAAACTCACGCCAGGCTGCCAGTCTGAATATTCAGAACGTACGTGTGAAAGGGTTAAATCTGATAGTAACTAAATAAAAAAAAAATAAAACACTTCAGTGTGCCGACGCACGGACTGAAGGTAAACAGGTTAAATGGGTCAATTACTTGCAACATCACTTGTTAAATCAGGCACAATTGTCAGAACAGACTGCTTGGTAGTTGACAAACAAGTGCAACCATCAAATTGACGAATTGAGACATTCTTAATTGTGTACCACTTCCCGGTCACAAGGATATCTCCTCCTCAGACAGTCAACAATAATCCACTGGTTTTATCTGCCACTTCATAGGGTCGTCTTAGCAATCTTTGATTGCTGCGAGTCATTGACTGTGTATCCTCAGTCAACTGGATCACTTTACTTGTAACATTCACCTAAAATACAAAAAACATGATTCAAAAAATGGTTAAACTAACAAACAATCTCTTTTCTTGGCATCAATAACCTTAAAGGTGCCCTATAATGTGAAATTGAATTTATGTTGGCATAGTTACATAACAAGAGTTCAGTACATGGACATGACATACATTGAGTCTCAAACACCATTGTTTTCTCCTTCTTACTTAAATCTCGTTTTTGAAAAACACCTGAAAAACAGGCGAATCTCCACATAATACCGACTCTGACGTAAAAGTCGGGATCGTTAATATGTATGACCCAAAATATTTGCATATGCCAGCCCATGTTCAGTGACAGACGAGACGGAGCTGCGCAGCCGAAGCATGGCAGTTGATCAGTGTTTGGATGTACACATGAATACAAAAGTATTTTTTAGTTCCTTCATCCGAGCCTCTGAAGAAACAATGGGTTAATTTTATTTTCTCTGGAAATTTCCAAACATTTCACTGAAGACTGTTTCCTTAACTTCCCAAGAGCTGGCCTCGGATCGAGCTGATGTGTTGTTGTTGTTCAAGTTCAGACAGGTAACGTTAATCTTTCACTCAAAATCGTTCAATACTGTTTATGCATCAGTAAGTCAAACCAGGGACTTCACATCGTTTCTTTTAGTAGGATGAAAAAATAATAATTGTGAATAAATTATATACAGAAAGCGATCAATATCTTTCCACACAGCGCGAGTTTATCTGGACACTTGCCAAACTCGTTATGAATTCAATGACGCACGTTACACTGCACAACGAAGCTCTTACTGTATTACATGATCGTGTTGGCATTGGTGAAAAAGCATTAGACTAGAGAGAGCAGAAACTGCATTACAATGATAAGATCTTCATTCTCGCGATCGACAGACTGTCTGTCCTCTGCTTGCTCAGCACAGCAACATTTTATGTGATGGGAATAGATCTAAATACTTCAAAAACATCTCACGATTCGTTAATCTCGATTGCTGTAATAGTAAAAACGTATCATAGCAGTAGTAAAATTATTCATATGCAGACACGCCCCTTCAAACCGGGTGTTCAAATCAGAGGCTAAAATCAGGCTAGGAAAAATGCCTTTTATTTCTAAATTATGACTATTTTTGATCTAAAAAACATACTAACATTATAAGGGCAACCCAGGAAACATAATAAAATAATAAAAAAAAACATTATAGGGCACCGTTAATGTCTTGTTTCCACTGAGCGGTACGGTAAAGTACAGTACAGTACAAGTCAGATCGGTAAACCATGATCCGGCTTGCGGTTCCACTGCCAACACTACCCTTACTTGATAGGTGTGGTGTTTGCCGGAATGAAACGATCAATGTTTCAACGATTTTCGTACTAAGAAAGCGACATAGTAAATAACAAAAGATGACGGACAGCAGATCTTGTTCTTGTTTCTCAACATGTTTTTCACAAGAAACAAGCGCTGGCATTAGGCGTTTCTCGATACCAAGTAGAGTCCGACTCAGGAGAATGATCCCGAGGATGCGAGTCCAGTAATTCTGCTAATGGAAAAGCGTTCTCGAATGCACCACTCAGGTCGCTCTGCTACTCCGGTTATCTCTGTATGTACATTTTAGGCAACAATAAAACGAAATATGTTATAAAACACCACTCTACTTCTTTTCGATTTCATTTCAATAGATTTTAAACATAATAAGCACACAAATGTGGTTCAGGCAACGTATAGCCCAGAGGTACTCAACAGGCGGCCCGCGGGCCTTACCCGGCCCATCGGCATTCATTTTATGGCCCGCGACATGCAAAAGATGAATGCAGTTTTTTCTAGCTCAAAGGTTGCTATTACTCTATGTAGGCAGGCTATACCGCGGACACTTTGGATAATCCGTGATTTATTAAAAAAATAAAATAAAATCATCGTCATTGTGATGTGTGTGGAATGTTTAATGGAACTTATATGGGCTAAATAGAGGAATAAATAGAGTCTCCGCTACGGCGACTGAAGTGCGCGCGCGTCCGAGTGAAGACTGCGCGAGCCATGTAGCTGACAGCAGCGGCAACAAACGCTCAGCTTGAGTTCAAAAACATTTTAGCACTAGATCTCTTATTTAAGAGCGAACTAAATTAATGCCCTGCTAGTTAACTGGAGATGTTTTGTTTGGATTAGGTACATCCGTGCCTCAATGTTTCCAAAAGTGTGCTGGGTACAAAATGATTAATGACAAAATCGCCATTGTCTTGTTTTTAACAGCTGACTCGGGTGACGTTAGAGCTGATCCGTGCATCTCTACTCTGCAATGTGTAATTATTGGCTGATGCTCATCTTAAAGGAGCTGTATGAAAGAAATTTATTTCAAATAATCATAAAATGGCCCTGATATGTAACTAGACATTCAGAAATCATGTTCATTTCAAATACTTATATCACTGACAACAGTAGTCCGGCTAGGATATTGTCATTTAAAAAGTGAAGTTGCAGCCCTCAACTGTCATGTTGTGTTTTGGTCTGATGCTCCGCCCTCCACTGATCAACCAATCACGGAGTCAGTAGTGTTGCGGCATTCGGGTTGCCAGCTCTGCTCTAGTTACCACAGCTGCAGATACAAATGTGTCGGATAAAAAAAATTTTGGATGGAGGTTGCTAATTATTTTAATATTTATTTTACTTCTATAGCAAAACAGCTGGTCTTAAAGCTTCAACCTTTCCATGGGTTTTTTAATATAGATTGGGTGAAAGCATTCTACAATAAACTTGGGGCATTGCCAAATTCATTTTCTTTACGGAAAGTTGAGATAGGGGAGATGGAAAAAAGCTATTACAGTTAGACTGCTCTAAGGGACCTGGTTTAGATGGGTTATCTCCTCGGTTTTTACGAGATACCGCTGCCCAAATAGCCCCATATATCTCATATTTTTAACCTGTCTGTTGAAACTGGAGTTTTCCCTCATGACCTCAAGAGGGCCAAGGTAATCCCCCTTTTTAAAAAGGGAAATAGCCACGATCCCGATAACTATAGACCAGTCTCTATTTTATGTACAGTTTCTAAAATATTTGAAAGGCTGGTCAATGAGCAATTAAATGAATACATGAATAAAAACAACTTCATGTTTAAATTCCAATCCGGATTCAGGAAGTCACATTCTACCGAATCATGCCTTCTCTATTTATCTGAAATCATTCACAGGGAAAGAGATAATGGAAAAGAGATCTGTGGAATGGTGTTATTGGATCTGCAAAAGGCATTTGATACAGTGAACCATGACAGACTGATTACCAAACTTGAGGCCTAATGCCGGGTTCAGACTGCATGATTTTCAAAGTAGTCGGGTCGCTGCTCTTTTCACACTGCATGACTATCTTGGCCAGCATTCAGTCACTGCTGTGTTCACACTGGACGATTGATCGGTGACAGAAGGTTTCACACTGCATGACTTTACAATGGGAAAAATCGCCGACAACTCTTCTAGCACGCTGCGCGCAAACTACGTTTCACAACAAACACACGTGAGATGTGAAAAGGAAACAACGCAAACATCACACGTGCTAGACCGAGTTCTCACGTGAGACTTTTTTCTTTTTCGACCCGGTTGTGATACAGCTCAGATGAAACGTCAAATAAACGTGGGTGCTCCTGCCAAATTTTTACTCATTTTTCTTCCATTTCTTGGGTCCAAATAGACCGTGAAGAAATCTTTTTTTCTGAATCAATGCCATGCATGTTGATATATGATCTATAACTCCTCCCCGAACTCCCTGCTGCTCTGTATCTTGCTCTCTCACTGGCTGCCGGTAATCACCGATGTAGTTTTCAGTCAAAACACTTTTCACACAGCAGGATTTTGAATCGCCGACAGGTCCAGATATTTAGCATGCCAAATATCTCACGGGCGTCGGCGACTCGTCGGTGATTCTCTTTTAGATCGCGTCTTTGCTCATTCACACTGCGTGATTGTCACTCGCGTGAACGAGCGCCGATTTGCCTGTGATTTCGGGCATTTTGGCGATATCTCAAAACCTGTCGGCGAGCCAAAATTGTGGCTAAAATCATGCAGTCTGACCTTGGCATTAGGGGCAGACAGCTCCACCTGTAGATGGTTTAGATCTTACCTATCAGGGAGGGAACAACTGGTAGCCTTAGGGGGAGTAATGTCAGATCCTTGTATAATTGAGTGTGGTGTTCCACAAGGAAGTATTCTCGGACCGTCATTATTTTTAACATATAGACCATTTCAAAAGATGTAAACAACATGTGAACTATTTTTATATGCAGATGACTCTGCACTCTTAATGTCTCATAAACAACAATCCATTCTAGAGAGTAACCTGAGTGCTGAGTTATCTTCTGTAAACAACTGGCTGTTTTTAGCTAGAAACTCTACATTTTTAGATTAGGTCAACAATGATCATTTTAGCTAACGCTTTAATTTTAAACCAGTTTGAATATGCATGCACTTCCGGTTGAGTCACGCGTTATTATGTCAAGACTGACCATGACCCATAAAATATTGTATGGTAAAGTCCCAAATCATTTGTTGGGTCTTATTACTAAGGTGAAGGACACACACACACGGTTTAAACTCGTGTAATATATCCAACGCATTCTCATCCCAAAGCGCCATATACAACGCTTTTGCAAAAGCGTAAATATCCAACGCACATGGCACCCTTTAACGTCTAATGAGACGCTTCGGTTATGGTTAAGTTTAGGTATGGTGTAGGGTAAGGGTTAGACCACTAGGGGGCGCCTTCTGCCCAAATATATCTGCGTCTCATTTTACGTTAAAGGGTGCCATGTGCGTTGGATATTTACGCTTTTGCAAAAGCGTCCTATATGGCGCTTTGGGATGAGAACGGGCTCAATATATCAGACCTCTGTCCTTATGCATTCAAGACAATGTTAGGAAAAAAAACATTTGCCTATATAGGGGCAAATATATGTAGCCTGGTTCAACCAGACTCTAGTACATTTCATTTGTACATAGAGTCTGGCCTCTCTCAATTGAGAAACGTTTCCTTCCTTGTAGGCGGGTTCACTATTAAAGTCCAAATCTATTGGATCTGCCCAAAGTCACTCACGATCTGCCATAGCCAATCGCTAACGGGGTGTCGTGAGTGACGTATGTCACGCGCCGAAATGGCTGGAAACAACAAGTCCGAATGATCAGAGGATTATGTTTACAATAGGATTTCAGTCAACGAGCGCCGCAGGTTTTGTTAATCTAGGAACAATTATTAATTCGAAATGTATATTTGACACGAAGGACAGTGATATATTCATTCAACGGTGGAAGCTGTGTCTAATCATTACAAATACGCCGCTGTGGTCGTTTTCTGATCTGCCGCAAATGCTGTAGCAGCTACAGTGAATGATCAGTCTGTCTCTATCTGCAGATGTGTAATAAACAACAATTTTTCATATTACGTCTTATTGTTTCTTAATTACCTTAATTATGGTCTTCAAAGTATGTGTTTGTACATTTTTATGTGGCATTTAGTTTTTTTTATTAAAACAAATCAACCATTGCCATCTAAAACTGAAAATCAAATTTCTTCAAAGTATGGTTTTTCACATTTTTATTTATGACAATTATTTTTAAAAAATCACAACCAATTTGTATGATTTACAACATGTAAAACTGACACACCAACCTCCTGCACGAGTGCACAAAGGGGCTCAAAATGTTCTATTCATCACAAGAATCAGTAAATTTACAGTTGGGAATATGAGCGACTGACACATGACTCCTGAGCGGATCTTCAACAATAGTTTAGCAGCCAGGACTCGGGGCTTCCGAACACCGCGAACACCAGGCTAAACCGTCCGTCCAAAATGTCACGGTCATCGTGCACGAGCTGCCCAGCACAAACTTCCAAACTTTCTGCCTCCTTCACTTGGTCCTCAGTTGTGCAACAAGAGGTGAGACGATAACAATCCGGCTTTAAATTCTGTATATTCGGCAGTTTCTTTTCCAACAACGGACCGAATAGCTTTTCTCACGTCTTTCTCCGCTGCCATTACTGAACTCTAACTGACGCGCTTACATCAACGTCATCTTTCTCAGCCACTCCCTCTATTCGCTGATTGGTCCTACAAAAAAATGATTTCTGGAAACCTAACGATACACAGCAGTACCAGACGTAGTACTGAAGGAAAATGAAATTGAGCGGAAGTGCGTAGGAGGGTGCAGCCAGGCTAAAATATATGTTCAGTGGAACAAGTTAGACCGGCAAATTAAAGTAATCTTAAGCATTAATTCTTTTAAAAAGAGGACCAAGGATTGGTTATTAGAGAGGGTAGCGAAATAGAACCAGGAGCCAGTTACCTGTAATTTACCTGCATCTGTAATTTTGCTTATTTAAGAAAATGTTCGTACAGTATGTTGTCATTGATTATCACACAATATGTAATTGTCTTGTCTTGACATTATGTGTAAGAGGACCACAATGGAAATAAGTCCTGCACTTTATTGCGTTTTAATCCTCGATTGTTGGTCCATTTAAATGTCATTGTTATTATTATTTTTTTTATGTCCCAGTATTACTTTAAATTGGACAAAGACTAGCAAGACGTACCTTGCAGGGAGGTTTTTAATACTCTGAGTATGAACTTTAAAAAAAAATAAATAAATTGTTGCATTAATATTGCTAGAAAACTGTTAATCCACTTTACTGTTCCAGATTTGTTATTTTCACGTTCAGTATTAGCTTACTTTAGATAGGACTAGCAAAAAGACTTGCTAGACTTACCTAGCAAGATAGCTAATTGACTTCATTTCTAAATAAGTAAAAACTGTAAATATTGTCATAAATAAAAGTCTTACCACGCAAGTTGTACTTGTTGCCCTTCACATTTTATGTGGTTTAAATGTGGCCCCCTTGGCATCTGAACTTGAGTACCCCTTGAATAGCCTATTGATTATATTCACTGCATGTATGTACGATATATATTTATAACAAAACTCAATATAAAACACAACCCTGCCTCTTTTCATTTAAATTCAAAATTATTAAACATATTCTAGACAATATGTAATTTATTGCATATTTCAATGGTAAAAATGTTGCAATAAACAACATTACAGATGATCTTATAATAAAAATAAATGACAAAACTATCTATTTTTGTTGAATTTCAGTTTTATCAATAATAGCCATTATAAAAGTATAAGTAAAAGGTACAAAAAGCTATACAGTAAAGCTTTAATAACATAAAGCAAATGTAAGAAAAAATGAAGTGGACGTCGAAGATCTCAAAAATGAAGTTTATTTACAGCATAGCAGTGGCAAGGCACACGAAGCACCTTGGGTTCACCGGCGTCAGAATGAACCCCGAGCTCATCCCAGCGCAAACATTTTATACAGTATTACATCTGTCTTCCCTCTTAGCATGTAAATTAAGCTTTCTCTTAAATGTAAATCAAGACAAACAGATTCGTCTTCTCTATCAGCGTGGAGCTGAAACTCTGTCTTTAAATGTAAATTGAAGAGAACAAGACAAGTGGTGCCTCCGTGTCTGTCTTTGTTATTCCAAACTCTGTCTTTAAATGTAAATTGAAGAGAACAAGACAAGTGGTGCCTCCGTGTCTGTCTTTGTTATTCCAAACTCTGTCTTTAAATGTAAATCGAAGAGAACGATACAAGTGTTAGACTGATACGGTCAAATGTTTAAAGGTGATAATATCTCTCAGAAACTCCCTAATCAAGATGGTTCTTGAATACCCATTGTCTTTCCCACTCTATAGGTGATAACCATGACTCTGTGATTTTGTTTAAGATTGTAAGGAATTGATTCTATGATAAATAAGCTCTTTCAAGTGAAGGAACATTTCAATATAATCTATATTGGAGTGGAAGTTTGATCGGAGCAGACTGTAATTTCTTACACAAACAATTCAGTCAAATATACAAATTCAGCGCTCAAATATATGAAAATTCACTGATCCTTCTGCCCAAACTATTAGGCAGGGAATGAATTATAGATTAACGAGACCAAAGATCGCCTGTTAGGTTTATACAAGACGAACTATATCTCATGTTTAACCACTACAGAGACGTCCGAGTCAGCGGCAAACATCAGAACGACTAGCTGTGGAAAGGCTGTTCCAGGCGGGGGACACGAGCGCGAGCGTCCGGTGATCGCTTGCAATGGATCTCAGTCAAATTATCATAAATCTATAAATAAACCACAGATTTGAGCTTTAAAAAACTACATTCTCACCTGGAAAACTCATAAAACTACATTTACAGTTGTATTATAATAACAGTTGTATTATATTTCAAATTATAACAATAACAATAACAGTAGTATTATATTTCAACTGTTTATTAAAAAATGGCGCTTCTAATGCCATTGTAACACTCGCAAGTGACAATACTCTGTCAACCAATTAAAGTTCTGCAGTGAGTCTAGCTCCTCCTTTTAGTACCGTACCACTGTGCTGGAGTCCAACAAACAACAATGGGTCTATATTACATCTCAGGTACTACGGGTACACACAACAAACATATTAATAAAACACTACTGTAAAAACCCACATGAAATTTGATTTGTAGCATTCATGTGTACATTACACTAACATCAACCTACCCTGTGATATTCTCTTGTATTTTCAAGTATTTGTTGACATGTCCAGTCTTCAACAACAACGTCACCTGAACAATTATCAAATGCAAATTCCAGCCTGCGCACGCAAGTCAACGAAGATGAGCTGTTGACAATGATGTCAACCTGTCCTTTTTTTTTTTTTGTCGTGAAGGGGACAAATCCACCTCACACAGCCTTAGTGGACTCCTACACAAATAACAAACCAACACTGTCATTAATATAATCCTAAATAGACAAATAAACAACTAATAATTACTTGTGTCAAATAAAACACATTCTACTTTAACGTATCACACTTTTTACAATTACCTGTCTTTCTGGGCATTTACAAAACTACTACTACTACTCGGCTGTTTCTTCCTGCCTCCTGCAAAATGACAGTCAAGTATTTATCCCGATTTGCCCCCTCTGTAATACTGAAACATCATGAAGATATCCTTCAACTTGATATTTTGGTCGTTTGTTCTCCATTTTTAATTTCTGGGAAGGGGGGAACAAAAAAACAACAGCAACAACTTGAACATGGATGTGACAATGTGGACATTTTTCTACCAATTAGGCAACATATGACAAACAATTTGTATTTTTCTTATTTGACTGGGACAAAACGAAAAAATGTAGAACTTTATACACATCACTTTTCGCACAAAATTTGCTTTACTTTTGTCCAATTCAGTGCCCCATAGATCTGCTTCGCTCCATACTCAACTAACCTTTTTATACTTCAGAGTTCCTACAGGTTTTTTAAGTTAAATTCAAGTCTTTTTAAGACTTTTGGTGTGTACACTAGGGGTAGACCCGATTAGTCGACTAGTCGACCTTAATGCAATGCCGTGACGCTTTAAGCTTGACGTCGACTAGTCGCGTTGATCATGTGACACTGTATGATTGCGCTAATTTTGATAGTATACGGCCGCGTTGCAGACGACAACAGATGAAGAGCCCAGAGGGTCATTGCAGCAAGAAAGCAGCATTGGCACATAAAGCGTATGGGAATACTTTACTAACGTAGCACCACTATATTGTTGAAAATGAAAGTAAAAGCATGACGCATGCTCACTGTTTTACCGGGAAATAAGAGCAGTCTTTTTTAAAATCATTCAAACATTAGCCTATTTTTTTCATGTAGTTATTTAAACATATTAATGCATCTCTAATTCACCCGCAATCAATTGGAATATTATTTGGTATTACTTAGATCCATCACTAACGTGCAGATGTGAATTTATAGCTTTTTTTTCTTTTTAACCTAAATGATTATGTAAACAGCGGGCTGACAAGAACGGTTTGACCTAATAATATCAAAATTGAAAATGCTGTGGAAACAAAGACACCTACATCTTGGATGCCCTTGAGGTAAGCTAAAACATTTCAAAAATTAATTTCAAAGTGAACAATCCCTTTAAATGTCAATCAACGTCTCTTGTCCTACTAAGGGAATAAATCTGTGCATCCTATTTATTAGGCTTGTATTCCTGGGTTAAGAATTCCCAGGTGGCGTAGTCATTATATTAGACCTATAGCAATTTCGCTTCTCGCCTGTCATTTATTAATTGGTTTCAATTGAACTATATACTCCACAGTGATGAATCCAAAAACAAGCAAACAACCACCCACTTTTTTTTTTGACAAACGCATTACACCAATGGGCCTGCCGATTTACGAGTTTTATGGGCCGTTAAGACGAAGCAAAAACAAAAGACAAACAAAAAGTATGCGATGTATCGAGCCACCGGGAATCTCCCGGTAGTCCCGATGGCCAGTACATGCCTGTCTGTCTGTCTGTCTCCGTTTATCTGTCTTTTCAGTGTTGTTTGTCTCGTTTTACCTGTAATTTCACACACAGTATGTCGTGTGTTGGTCTTTTGACGACGGACTGTGATTCTCCACATAGCTTCACTCTCGTGTCACGAGTCCTTTTGAAAAAATGGTTCAATTAGTTTTAAGAAAACGTTCTAGTATAACAAGTTTAACAGTCCTTTATAAAAACGCAGAACTGAAAGGAATTTCAAAGCAACTTTTTCTTAAGACAGTTCAAGTTCAGTGGAGGAACAAGACACATCTTTCGAATCGTCATTATTCATGGTTAGTAAATACTACTTCATAAAACACTGACAGCTTTTTAACATATTTAACAGTGTCATGATTCCATTTCCATTGATCTAGACTTGTCAAACAGCATTGACACATTGTGTATAGCTTTTTTCATAGCTAACAAAACTCAAAGCAATTATTTGATCTTTTACAGTAATTTTAGCAGATTTAATCAACACAGCTCTCTGAAGCCTCATAGTGTATGTCTGTAT
The DNA here is from genome assembly GCF_988280905.1 of Pimephales promelas. Classification (NCBI taxonomy): domain Eukaryota; kingdom Metazoa; phylum Chordata; class Actinopteri; order Cypriniformes; family Leuciscidae; genus Pimephales; species Pimephales promelas. The sequence continues at coordinate 37,556,798 of NC_142770.1, read as the reverse complement.
TTTTAATAAATAAATTAGATCATGTGAGAATATATTATTCATAATTCAGTCTGTCCACAGAAATATTGTGTCAAACCTCGGCTTGCACATCTGATCACCTCACTTTGAGCTTGCCGCCCATCTGCCTGTTTTTGTGAGTTTATTTGACTCTTGTGTGAAGAATCGACTTTTATGCTGCGTTCACACCGAACGCGAATAGCGCGTCAAATTCGCGCCTGGCGCGTCTAGTTTGACGCTTGACCACTTTGTGTTAATTGAAAGTCAAAGATTTATTTAGTCATTTCAACAATACAGTTGATAGGAATGTGTCTTGACTTGAGTGCTGTTTCACAAAACCAAGATAGCGGATTAAGCCGGGATTTTCCAGATATCCTGGCTGAATTAAGCCGGGACTCGGTTTCACGAAACCAGTAGCGCATACGTTACCATGGCGATTTATTCTGTGCAGCTAGCCTGCTCCAGACCAGGCTAACAGCCAGGCTTAGTCAATCCTCGTGCCTTATCTGTTCAGTCAGCGGTCACGCCGATCAGAAACCAATGTGTTTTGTCAGTTATTCCTTTTGTCATCTGTGTTCAGCGCAATTTTATCAGCCTGCATTAAAATACCTCAGATACATATTGGCATTCAGTCGCCTACTATTATTATTGTAACATTATGATGGTAGCCTAACATTATTAACTATAATAATAATCCATATGGGCAATGTTACTGTTCAGTTGTGTTTTTGAAGACTGCTGTTCTAAGTTTGACAGATAGATCTTTAATATGCTATTGTATGTGATGAGGGAATTAGAGAAATGGCTGATAAAGAAGCAAAAGTTTTGTCAATCAAGTTAGGCAATATAAGTAGCTCTAAACACATGTTTCGTCCTTTACAATGGCATGCCCATTTTTGGACGACATCGTAGATGATGAAGCACTTATATTGAGAACGTGAGAGAGTGAACGTGAAACCTTTCAGACGTGAAGGAGTGTTTCGGGACAGGTCCGACCCATTGGCTTTTCCCGACAATTACCTGCAAGAGCGTTAGGGTAGAGTGGGGGAAAACGCCCCCCTTAAGGAAAATGTGACTTTACTGTAAAACAAAACATAAATGTGACTAGAATTGCCATCCCAGTTTTGAGTGTCTATGGCAGGAGTTATTTACCAAATATTAAAAATGCTCAACCTTCAAAAATATTTTTGTACAAAGGGGGCGTTTTGCCCCAGCAGTGGGGTAAAATGCCCCCTTTCTTACCAACCAGTTTCCTTCATAGATTAACAGCAAAATGAACATAGTTTTTAATCTCTAAAAGTAAAAGGCAAGTAATGCAACAACATAATATATATATATATATATATATATATATATATATATGAAGAGTTCAGATGCAAAAGCCTCTAAATGCCATTTGAAATTTTCTTCTTTGATGATGATTTTTATCAAACTTGTATATTTAAGTTCAGTAATTTCACTTAAATAACAATTAATAGGTCATTATTATTGCCATTTAAGTGAAATCACTGAACTTAAATATACAAGCTTGATAAAAATCATCATCAAAGAAGAAAATTTCAAATGGCACTTAGAGGCTTTTGCATCTGAACTCTTCATGTATATATATACCTATTAATATTTATTTCAGGAATGTACAAAATAGCCAAATTTCTAACATTTTCTACACTAGGCCTACACTGGGTTGATAATTGATGTAGCATTTGTTCATCACTATCATCAAGAAAAACAGAAAACCCTAAATAAATATTAAACATAAATTAGTTAATAGTGAAATATATTCCATAAATTCATTAAAAGACACTGTGTTTTATCATTGGGTCACCTTTGCATCATTGCATTCACCAAGCTAGCTAGGTAATGCTCACTTAAAGTAATTTTTCCTAGTTTACTGCCGGGGGCGGCAGTGGCTCAGTGGTTCATGTGGGTTGTCTATGAACCGAAAGGTTGGTGGTTCAATCCTCGGTTCCACCTGACCAAGTGTCGAGGTGTCCATGAGAAAGACACCTAACCCCAGCTGCTCCCGACGAGCTGGATGACGCCTTGTATGGCTGACACCGCCATCGGTGTATGAAAGTGTGTATGAATGGGTGAATGTGAGGTAAATGTAAAGCGCTTTGGTGGCCATTAGGTCTATGAAGGCGCTATATAAATGCAGTCCATTTACCATTTAGTTATACTGCATTAAAGTGTAAAATAAAGACTTTGATAAACAGAAATATGTTACTGTAGTAATTATGATAAAGAGAAACTATGCCCCTTGGGGGGCGTTTTCCCCGACTCTACCCTACTGCTTTTCTGGGGATGGCATCCGCTACCTGTGCAGACTATTGGGTCCCAAAATTTGATCAGACACTTACCAGTCTGCAAAATGTTCTTATATTTGATCTTGACCTGTTGCCAGGTCCTCTTTGGTCCAGTCGTGTTTGTTCTGTATAAATATTGATTACAACATTGACTTGACTTCCACCGTTCATTTTTAAGTTGTTCATTTGTTCAAGTTGTACAGTTGTTCATTTGAGCAAATGACAAGTAACTCCTTGAATGTATAAAAGATGTTGCTCATTTGGTGTGTGAAGTATGCAGTGTTGGGTAAGTTACTCTAAAAAAGTAATTAATTACTAGTTACTAATTACTCTCTCTAAAAAGTATGTAATTACTTTTAATTACTAATTACTTTCAAAATTCCATATCAATTTCAACCAGCTGAATAATACAAGAATAGACATGAATCTTTTTTTAATTCTTTCAAATAAATAAAATTGCATGAATTATTCTTAAACTGACCGAGGTGGAGAAGGTTACATTACTTTTTAGCATCAGACAATACATTTTGATGTTAAACCCACTATTGTTTTATGTCTGATCTCATGACATTTCACACTTTTTTCATACATATTTTACAATAATGCATACGAATTTGTACGAGTGCGGTCGTACTATTTAGACACCTCATAAAATGCATACAAACCCTGTGAGGATTGATCAGTACTAATACTTTAAAATCAATCCTAAATGTAACTGGCAGCCAGTGTAAAGACCTGAGGACTGGTGTGATGTGTTCATATTTTCTGGTCCTGCTCAGAATCCTGGCAGCAGCGTTCTGTATGAGCTGCAACTGTCTTATGGTCTTTTTAGGAAGGCCAGTGAGGAGGCCATTACAGTAATCCACCCTGCTGGTGATGAAAGCATGCACAAGTTTCTCTAAGTCTTGACTGGAAACAAAGCATCTAATTCTTGAAATATTTTTCAGATGATAGTATGCTGATTTAGTTATTGCTTTGACATGACTACTGAAACTAAGGTCTGACTCTAGATGTTTTGTTTTTCCTTATTTGCATGGTGTCCTTTAAATCTGCTAAAAATAAAATCTTTGTTTCCATCTATCTCCTCTGGAAGGAGATTAATTTTATCTTTTTGAAAGGTATCTTCTCTTCTTTTGTTTTTTTGTTTTGCTTTTTTTTTTGTTCAGCCATTTTGTCAGCCTGTATAGGTGTTTTATATTTTTCATTTCATTTATTTGTTTATTTTACAGGGACAGTGCTCATTAATTAACAGTAAAATAACTGTAAATGAGCCAGAGTTAGCTCAACAGGCTAATATATCCATATAGACTTGTCTTGCTTTCTAATCCACAACAAATGACGATTATTAGGTAAACGTTATTATAAACGTTCAGAATACGACTCCATATAAGGTTATATTTCAGCACTTCGCGAATGGATAGCGACGCTTAAGTAGCACGTTCTCGCTCGTACATGTTAAGTGCATTTTTGGGAAACGCACGTGGAATTGCTGCGAGCGTTCGTAACCTTGCACGTAGAGAGCGCTCTTAAGAGCTAAGATGCATCGTTATCGGGAAACCCGGCCCAGATTGATTGAACTGCTAAATTCAAATCTGCGTTCACATGTAGGCTGGCACTGAGCCAAAGACAGACACGCATGCTCAAAAACATTTAAAATGTTTTCTTATTTCTGCAAAAGAATTGCTGAAATTTAAAGCTGGTTTGTAGCATAACAAGAATACAGACTACTTTGCTATTAATAGTAGGCCTACTGTAACTGTTATTTAGTACTGTAGCTGTTATTTACTGTTTAATTATTGTAGTTGAGTTAGGTGGCTTAAGTTTTATTATGAATTTGTTCTATTTTTTATTTAGGCTACTTCTATTTATGTATTTCAGTATACTTTAAAAGTTTAATATATTGTTGTTTTCAATAAAAAGCAGTTCTTTAATGTCATTCACCATTGTTTTAAGGCACTTTTTTAAGTATCAGTTCAAACACCGTTTAGGCACCAATGCCATTGTAAAACTTGACACACACACATACACACACACACACACACACACACACACACACAAAGGTGCACAGCAGCACACAATCCAAACAAATATTAAAAATAAAAGGATTACAATGTAAAATATTATTATTGTGTACATAAAAATATGGTGGAATCCTGCTACTCTTATACAGTAGATCAGGGGTCAATTGAAAAACTAGCCTGCCAGCAATATTTTTCTGTCCCACCAGATTATTTTGGAAATCCGTTTTTTTTTTTTGTTTTTTTTTTTAATCAACCTAATTTTATTTTACAATAACAGTTAACAAATAGGACCCCATGTAGGTCCGTGTTCTTTTTCTTTCATTCATTATTCTATTTCGGAATAAAAGATGAAATTTAAAAAAAGGGTGCAGCTTGTTTTTCTTTGTTTAAAAGAAAAAAGCAAATGCTGTATTTGTTTTCCAAATGTATTGTTGTCATCAAATAATAGTATTAGAAAATTGGACGACATTTCCGATAATTTTTTTTAATTTTATTTATTTGTAAGTTTATTGTATTTCATTTGACTCAGAGCCAGTGCCAGCCAAGCGCAGATGAGGGGGCGTTCACATCACCACTTTTTTTTGCCAGGGTCAATATTCTCCCCACCACTTTTTAAAACATTTACAAGATGTACCAATACAAATTAATAAAACATCTCCAGTTAACTATCAGAGCATTCATTTTGTTCATTTGTCAAATTACAGTCCCCCCAGAAAAACGCAATTATGCGATCGCTGAATTCAATGCAAAATCAGCCAAAATTTATTCTTCATATCTGGTTCTGGGTCCTCTGACTGTTTACCCCTAACAGTTTGGTGGAGGATGCGCTGGCAATTATTCTCGGTGACACCCCAGGCAAATCAACAAACAAGGTAGTAAGCTTTTGTTAATTGTTAGGGCTGTCTGATTGGAAGAGATTTTGAAGGAGGTCGGGAGAGTCTTCACTCCGATGAGGCGAGTAAAGAAGTTAATTATACTAAAGTTTAAAGTATAAAATGAAGTCGCTGATAGCATTGTTTAAGGTTTAAAGTTAACAAGAGCAGACAGCGCAAGCGAAGCGTACTTTGTGGGGGACCCACTGGGCATTGTTGGTGTAGCAACACCCCAGCAAAGTACGTCCCTGGATTGGGTTTAAGTTCCAGGGCACCGGGAACCTACTCTATCTCTTCCATCTCAGATAGGGGTACCCCGAATTTAGTGGATTAGGCAGTTAGGGATACTAACAAAAACAGGGTTGTTTGCCAGGGATGCATCAGGAATGATTCCGGGGAAAAAATAAATAAAAAGTTGGGACCCAAATTGGCGTGGACCAGTATATGTAACTGTAATTTTGCAGTATACTTTGCAGTTTCATCACACAGAAGCCAAGCTGAGTTGTTCAAAGATTGCCGCCTCCATTTCTGCAATAACTTCAGGTGAGTATGAACTATGATTAAGATATGGCAGAAAAAAATTGGATAATTTAATCAGTAATTTGAACAGTCCTAAAACAAATAGTGCGACAGAATGCTGTAAACAGCTGGGCTCTGAAGCCCTCACTTTGAAGAAATTTGCAGAAATTATTAAGAAATGGTATTCAGGGTTTTGAGTCTGATTGGAAATTTAAACGACATTTTGACTGGTTATAAAGAAACTGAAAGATGAAAATGTTTAGCCTCATATTGCTAATGATCATTACAAAAAGCAAGTAAAATAAATTCTGTGGCGGGAATAATTTCCCTAAGCAAGTGATTAAAGTTAAACTGAAACTTTGTGAAAACAACTTCGAAATATTTTGAGCATTTCGATACAGCCTCTGAAAATTAATGTTCTGTCAATAATAATGATGAAGATTATGATTGGGCTATTGTGATTAAATCCACCACTGGTGGACTGTAAAATAATACATAGAACTGCTTATCAGTGGCTCTGTGTGCATTCCTGAATGGGACACACTGCTTCAAGTGTGTGCAGTAAGTTGGAGCGGATAGAGAGTGTTTTAATTGTGTCAGCAGGATCATTTAACGCGTAACTGTAAATGCCCACAGAGAATGTGTTTTAAAATGTGATAACAGACAACACATTTCTGGTATTAATGTGGGTTTGGAAGTAGATCTGTGTTTAAATGACGACATTAACATTTTTCGTCTGAGAAATAATAAATAAAAACAAGGTCAAAAGATTTAAGTCTTAAAGTGAGTCCTTTTGAAGAAAAGATCTATAATAGTAATTTTTATAGTGAAATAATGAAATACAGTTTGATGTAAAATGAATGACTGCAACAAATGTAAGTTGCAAAATATATCAAAGTAACTAAAAGGATGATTGTGTTTTAATTAAACATTTTAAAAAGGTTTTAGATGATATAGAGAGACTAATCGCACAGATGATTTACAATAACTGCAAAAGTATCACAAGCAGAGAGTGCTTGCCTCGTCAAAGTTAGTGTGAATCCTAATTGGAGATTGATAAACTCCAAGAGAAAACTTAAGTCAAATATTAAGCAATGGTTGAGAACTTGACGATTAAAATTGAGATTGAGAAATGAGAAACGTTATTGAGAACTAGAATAATTATTTTTATTTAAGAACAAATAAGCAGAAGCAGTACTTTATTGGCAGTTGTTGAATGCTGATTAAACAAACAACTTGAGAAGTTGACCATGAAAGAACTAGAATCTGATGTTTAGCTTTCAAAAGATAAGTTTGTTTTGGGCTGTAATGTAACAGTTTGCTTATCTGAATCTGATGTGTACTGTGGCTGAAAACTGCCAGTGCAACAGAGACTCAATCTGAGAGGAAATTTGTAATGCCTTAATTCCCTGATGTGGGCAAAAGACAAATGTAAATAATGTTTATTTGAAACCGTATGTAATTTCTGGCAAAGATGCCTTAAGTTGGAATAGAGTTAAACGATGGGATAAAGTTTGATGTTAGAAGTTTATGAGCATGCAGTACCAGTCCTGAATACCTCACAGTCTCTCTCTCATTCAATGTCAGCTAAAGATGTTATCTGAGCCTGTGTCATTAGTGATAATAAGCTATTTGTATTAAAACACAGTGTTTCAGTTGAAGATCATAGACACAGAGATGTTAAAAGAAATCATTGCCATTCAGAGGCAATTTGTATTTTAAATGTTTTAAAAGCAAAACTGAAGGACTTTCAAGAAGTCATTAAAATAATAATAGACGAAACTAGATAGATCTTTGACTAGGTTGTTTGTGAACCAATAACTTATTTGTCTGAAAATCTTAGTCCCCACCATGAAACGGGGGCGGGGCTGATGGCTCCGCCTACAGATGAAGTGCACTGAATGTTCGGTTGTGATCTAAATCCACTGAGTAGCTAGTTGCTGCTTTTAAGATGGTTAATGGATTTAAGTGATTGAATACTGTTGTTATTAACCTGTCTCCCTGTGTTACAACTATTAGGCAATCCGAATGGCCCTGGTGACTCTTGAATATTTTTCCTAAGCTCCAGAAACAACAGATTTTGTTGAAGAAAACGGTTTTGAGAAAATGCCGGTTACCATGTGTGCACGAGTGGTCATCTCGATGACGGGTAAGACCTTCTTTGGCCAAATAGGAGGCAACCTAAGGCAGGGGGATCACGCAGACACTGGGCATCTCCTGATGGAGGTGTTTATGTGAGGTTGGGTATGAGAGTGGACGGGTGTTTGCGAGGCCAACAGCATCCTGTATCGTTAGGGGGGATGGAGCTGTGAGGAGTCACGGCAGTCTGCCCCAGGAACGTAAGTCCCTCTATCCCACTCACCAGAAACCGCATTCACTGCATGGCTTGTTTCTCATTGTGACAAGCTCTGTGTATGCCAGGGGACCACACCCTGATGGAGATTATAGATAAAGAGCTAACAGGAAGTGGGCTTTTGGGGTTCAGTCAGGGCCATGAAGTGATTCCCATTAGTTGTTGTGGAGACAGTAACAAAACCTTTGGATGTCGGTTACCTTATGGGCAAGGAAAATTATAGTGTAGATTTAGAATATGTCTAACATAATTTTGACTCCTGAAGGTCGTTAGACATGGTGGTGACTAAAGATGAAGACAGCTTTTGAAGATTTAAGAAGAGTCTAGATAACAAAGGTGAATGGTCAAAGGATATTGTAATGAGTTTAAATGTTGTCTAAAAGTTACAGTATTAGGAGGCTGTTAAAAAGATTATTTTGTTATAGTGAGAGAGACTTGAGTGGAGGAAGGGATGGAAACTGTGTCTGACTTTCTGTTTTGGCCTGCTAAAGGAAGCTTAAACAAAATAATGTTAATGAACCAAAACAACCCAGCTGACTGTCTAAAAGTAAATGAATAATAGCAGGCATGCTTTGAAACTGGTTTAGAGACCATAAACAATTAAATAAAAGCTACAAGAAAAAAAGATATTGTTGGTTTAACTTAAAGTAAGTAACCTGGGTTGCCTTAAAATTTAAAGTTGATTGAACTGGAAAAAGTGAGTTAATACAATGAAGGAGATCATTTTGAGTTTCTGAGGATTTAAATTAATAAGTTCTCAACTAAATAAATTATTATAAAGTTGATTTGACAAAAGAAAATATGTTGTGATAACAAATCTTGAAAATATTTTTTTCAGTGTATGAATGTGTGTATTTTTGGTGACGGCACGTTATATGTGTTAGTTTGGGGGCTATTATTTCCTGATTTTGAGGATTTTGTGTCATTAACCTCTGGAATGAGTGTTTTAACATTACAGATGGGTTAAGTGGAATGACAAACTTTTAAAAAGTTGACATTTCTGAGTCAATCTGATGAAAAGACAATACAGAACTTGGGACGAGCTTTAATTGGAGTGGTTTTCCAGCTCTGTCTGCTATTGGTAATTATAAATACTTTTCTCATTTATGATATTGTTCTGAATTACTCTCTGGATTAGTATGTTAAATAAACTGGAATTGTAAAGTTGAAGATTGCCATCCATTATGGGGTAAAAACTCTTCTCTAAATTCAACTGAGGGTCTACATTTAAATAGACGACTATATGGGATCTTAATGATAAACGTAAATAAAAGAAATTATAGACTTGACGGCAGAGAGACAAAGTGACCCATTGGCTGAGTCACTATCCAAATTATCCAGAGTGAGCTCCCTCATTTTTTTATGAAAGGCCGGTGGGCGAACAAAGGAGGAGTGAATATAACTTCTTAAAAAGTTTTTATTTCTCAAACCATTGAATGGATGTTTGACATTAGATGTCTAAGAAAACTACAATTTAGTTAATACAGGTTAAATGAGAAAGCAGCTTTATGGCTGTCTTAGAGGTTGGGATCTGAGTAAGATAATATTTTGGTCTCTGTAAAAGTGTAAAGATAAGTGGGACTGAGACGATACTGTTAATATTTTTAGACTTCTATTTTTCTAATATTCTTTAGACTAACCATTTGATAGACAAATATTGTGAAAAGCAGTTATAAGGAAAAATAAAGTTGAAATTAATGATAAGAAACCAAGGGTATTGAAGAATTAATAAAGTAATTTCCCTAACGAGAGAACTCTAAGTGTCACTAGGCTGACAGCGGTGAGAGACTTGTTGGAAGAGGGAAGTGAAAAACAAAAAGGTTGTTTTGTGAGATATGTTTGTGTGGATTGTAAGCAAACAATTATACTGGTTAGATGAGGAGTGTAGGTAAATAGGTAAAGATAGAAGAAACATAGGTTAAATTAAGTTTAAATGGTATGAAATGTTTCAGAATAAAAATAAGGCATTGTATGATTAACACGGTTTAACGTGATATAAAGATAAGGAGTGGACAAAAGCTTTATTAAGCAGAATGGGGAAAATTCTGTATTTTAGTGGTAAAATAATAAATAAACTGATGATGTGGATTTGTTTTATTTTATTACTATTTTATTACTATTATTATTGAAACAATAATAATAAAACAGGTGTAAGATGTTATACAATTAAACTGATACATGCTTTGTGACCGTAAACTGATTGATAATTTCAGTAAAGACTTAAAAGTGCTTGAATCGATTATCAGTAATCTTATTAATATTTTATTTTTTTGTTGTCATATTTTTGTTAGACAACCATTGTGTTTTGAACCTAAAGGGTCTATAAAGGGGGTAGTGAAAATAATGGATTAACTATCCAACGTTGTTTATGATAAAAGGATTTGAAAATTATGGTTTTAAATAAATGAATAAAAAATAGTGCTTATATTCTGGTATTCATGATTATAGACAATGTCCTTATTTAGGATCTGAGTAGTGACTGCGGGTCTAGCCCATGCTAGGAATACAGCAACAGTGCTTGTTTATTTAGCCCGGCTTCCAGAGAATAAATATGTACTTGTTTCGTAATCAGTTATGTGTTTTATAAAAATGTTAACCTGACTGATAAACTGAGGAAGAATGACATTGATGTCCTGTTGTGAGTGAAAGGTGGGAGAGCCTCTTAATGGGGACTGGAATTTTTAGTATCCAGCATGTCCGTGACGAGGTGAAGAGACAAGTGTGACCCGTCAGGGGATCATGCGTCACCACTCCCCCTTCCGTAGGGACCTCACTGGTTAGACCAGACGTGGCGGTATTGGACCCCACATTGGTCTAAAACGGGGGACTGAAGGGGTGGTCAAAATCCCTTGCCTCTTCAGCATATATATATATCATAATATCCTCTTGAATGATTATGTATTTCTTTTATAAAATCAATAATTAAGTATATTCATGGTTACTTAATCATTTATTGACATAAATGTATTCTTTGTGCTTTTGCTTGTGAAATAATATTCTTAAATGCATGCTGATGCACGTCACCAGCTTCTTTTAGGTGCACAAGGCCATTTGTCCCTTTCTCTGGTCTCAGGAGAAAGGTTTATGGATCCTAAAGGCGTCATGAACACATATGTCCAACACTTATGATACTTCTCTGTACAGACGGTCAAGCTATATTGAGCATTGCTTTATTGAACTTTAATTGTTATATTAAACTGTATTCTTTCTATTATATTTGCTTTCTGAGAAGCAAATGTTATCTGTTTTTCTCCCAAACGAGTGAATGTTTTACCATTATGTTTTGGTACACTTAACTGATAATAAGCCGCTCAGACTCTCTTCAGCCTTGATGGGAGCTCCTATTTGCTAGTGTCCTATGTGAATGCAGTAACAGTGAAAATAATAGGGAAATAGGGATTTGGTTTATGTTTGAGTGTTAAAACATAAAGGGGTCATTGAAGCCAACAGTTTAAGGCACTATTTCTTTGTTAAAGTCTTACTCCAGTTAGACTAAAGTTTAGTGTTAGTCTTCTTAGTTGCAGGTTAAGGAACCACTGCCATTATTGGAGATTGAATGAGTTGTTGTTCTGGACACACTGGCGCCAGCAACCCAAATCTGTGACCTGGAAGGTCATGACGTGCCTCATCGATGGAGATATGTTTCGTCTATCTGTATATGTGTGGAAAATTACTGTGTTTATCTATATCGTAGCCAATGAGAATCATTCAACGTGTAAGCAATGACGTAGCTTAGACCTTGAAAATGGTATAACTGCTGTGATCTTTGTAACTGTAAGGGGGCGGCCTACGAACTCCTGAGGGAGTCTTGAAGCTGACTTCTGCTGATGAAATGGCAAACTATGTTCAGTAAAACTTTCTTTAATTTTTATAATTCCGACTCCGGGTCTTCATTCTTCATATCTGGTTCTGGGTCCTTTAACTGTTAACCCCTAACAATAGCATGCGTGGCTGTTGTACCATGGTGCTTTAGTTTTCTCTAACCTTTTTTAATCTAATTGGTGCAACAATATCTAATGTACTAGTAAAAATGGTGCTTAAACTGCTAGTCATTTCCTCTAATTCATCTGTTTGTTTGGGTTCACTTAGCAGCTTAGATAGATCAGGTAAGCTATTTGAGAATCCATCTATAGTGGTTGGAAGGATTGTTCTGCCTGGTCTATAACGTGGCGCAACATGACATATTTCAGCAGTACGTATTATGCAAGTCACCATGTAATGATCAGTGACATCATCGCTTTGCGGTATAATATCTATATCAGTTGGATCGGTTCCATATGATATAATTAAATCTAGTGTATGATTTAGACGATGAGTGGGACCACTGACGTTTTGTTTAACCCCAAAGGAGTTTAATAAGTCTGTAAACGCAGCCCCTAAAGCATCATTTGTATTATCTACGTGTATGTTAAAATCTCCAGCAATTATTGCTTTATCGACATTCACCAATAGATCTGAGAGAAAGTCTGCAAACTCTTTTAGGAATTCAGCATATGGCCCTGGAGGTCTGTATACAGTAGCCAGGGCTAGAGATAATATGGATTTCCTTCTTACATCTAAGAGCGTAACATTTAGCACAAGTACTTCAAATGAATTAAACCTGTGACTTGTTTTCTGAGTAATATTAAAAATATCTTTATAGATTGTTGCAACACCGCCGCCACGACCGATCAGGCGAGGCTCATGTTTATAACAGTATCCTGGCGGAGTAGATTCGTTTAGACGGAAATACTCATTTGGTTTAAGCCAGGTTTCAGTAAGGCACAGAACATCGAAGTTATTGTCTGTGACCATTTCATTTACAATAACCGCCTTAGGTGTGAGCGATCTAATGTTTAGAAGACCTAGCTTTAGAAATTGTTTTTGTTCACTGATATTTAGATTTTCTGGTTTGATTACAATAAGATTTTTGCTAGATCCTGCACTGGATTTATTGTTTGGCTTCACTAAACGAGGAATAGACACAGTTTCTATATAATGTTCCACACTATGCATATTAGTTAAGTTTGGACCGCAAAGGCTGTGATTTGGACTTTGACTTACTAGTCATCTGGTGCATAACGTCTTGGAGATGTTGTCCGACAGCACAGCCGCTCCGATTCGGCTGGGATGGAGTCCATCTGCACGGTACAGCCTGGGTCTCTCCCAAAACAGATGCCAATTATTTACAAAGAGCAGTTTCTGTTCATTACACAGTGACATTAACCATTCATTTAATGCAAATAGTCTACTGAACCTTTCCTGTCCTTGTCTATACGTGGGAAGCGGTCCAGACACGATGATCGCTGCTTTAGGCGCTGTGCTGCGTACCGTCTCGATCAGGCTCCTGTAGTCCTTCTTCAGAACCTCCGTCTGCCGCAGCCTGATGTCGTTTGCTCCCGCGTGCAGCACAACAGCTCCGACGCGCTCGTCACCATTCAGGATCTCAGGAACCTGTGCAGCGACATCAAGAACACGAGCACCAGGAAAGCAGTGAGTGCGCACCTTACCTTTCCCCCGAAGGCTCGCAAAGAGGGGAGAAGCGGTTCCGGGTGGAGATCTCGAAGACCGGGAGGGGCGGAGAGGCAGCTCTGGTCCTGGCTCGTGTCTTCCGCTGTGTGATCCATGGTCCATGTTGCTGTTTCGGTGCTGGAGTGAATGAAGCCCGAGATGATCGCGTCCTGGGCAGAGTAACATACGGAGTAGACGAAGTCGGACTCAAAGAGTTAACGTTACTAACCACTGATTTGTGAGCGTCGGCGCGTGATGCTTCAAGCGTTGAGCGCCGATCCAACAGCTCGGCTTGCCTCATTCGAATGTCTGCCCTATCAACTTTCGATGGTACATTCGGTGCCTACCATGTTGACCACGGGTAACGGGGAATCAGGGTTCGATTCCGGAGAGGGAGCCTGAGAAACGGCTACCACATCCAAGGAAGGCAGCAGGCGCTGACGAAACTACAGCAGGTAGTGACGAAAAATAACAATACAGGTCTCTTTCGAGGCCCTGAAATTGGAATGAGCATATCCTAAACCCATGGGCGAGGACCCATTGGAGGGCAAGTCTGGTGCCAGCAGCCGCTGTAATTTCAGCTACAATAGCGTATACTAAAGTTGCTGCAGTTAAAAAGCTCGTAGTTGGATCTCGGGAGCGGGCCAACGGTCCACCGCGAGGCGAGCCACCGCCTGTCCCGGACCCCTGCCTCACGGCGCCCCCCGGATGCCCTAAACTGGGTGTCCGGTCCTCGGGGCCCGAAGCGTTTACTTTGAAAAAATTAGAGTGTTCAAAGCAGGCCGCCCGTCGCCACTGATTATTCCCTTTACTCAATTAAAACAGTGATAACTTAAAGCTTAATTGTTGTGACAATAGCTGTTTGCTGCCATGCTGCTATTAAATTTAACTAAGTTAGCAGCATCTCTAGTTTTAGACTAGAAACGCATTTTGCTTCCCTTATGAAGATTTGATAAAATAAAACGTCTGTAAAGGACTTATTTAGAACATAAAAACATTTATGTTGCCACAATGAGGCTGAATTTCAACATTCCTGCTGTTCTGGAAAAGGCAATACCGCAGCTAGGAATAATGGAATAGGACTCCGGTTCTATTTTGTGGGTTTCTGGAACCCGGGGCCATGATTGAGAGGGACGGCCGGGGGCATTCGTATTGCGCCGCTAGAGGTGAAATTCTTGGACCGGCGCAAGACGGACGAGAGCGAAAGCATTAGCCAAGAATGTTTTCATTAATCAAGAACAAAAGTCGAAGGTTCGAAGACGATCAGATACCGTCGTAGTTCCAACTGTAAACGATGCTGACCCGCGATCCGGCGGCGTTATTCCCATGACCCGCCATCGTATAAGGGAGGGATTGCACAATTGAAACTTACAAAATTTGATGGTAACTACTTTTTTCCAATGGCAACCCCTGTTGGGGATCCCTGATTGACTGGAACTATTGAGTGCCTGGGGAGGCCTCCACCTGGTTGATAACCATGAGAGGTGGTCTTGCTCCTCCCTGCCTGCACTACGATATAAGACGGTGCTTCCCTCTAAGCCCGTTGGCCCCACTAGATCCCTTGTCTGTATAGTGAGAGGAATATAACAGGACCTTACTGGAAAACCGCACTAGGCAGACACCTCTGGTGTACGGGAACCAGGGAGAGCACCTCTCCCTCGGTATATGGCTGTTAGGGTGTCCTGGCAGATTGGATGATGATGCACCAGGGAAGGCCGATGTCCGGTCATTGACCATGAGGGACATCCTGCTCCTTCCCGCTCTGCGTATCGACGGCCACCTGAGGATTTGATGTCGGTTAATTCTGGCATCATACAGGCTGCTAGGTCTCCCTGTATAAAAAGCTACCCAGTGGAAGCCTCTGGATCGGGTGACCACAGTATGGCTAGATCCCCTCATGGTCTCGGAGCCAAGGATCATGGTGGTGGTGGTGGCTCAACGGTTTTACGAAATTATGCTACGGAATTTGGTTTACGAGAGTGCTTGGTTGCCCTGACTCGCCTTATAGTAGGGCAGTCAACGGTAACCGAGAGCGCAAACACAGTAACAGGCCAACTCGGCGGTTCAAGCCCCAACCCCGGGGAGCAATAAAGTGCTCGGAATGTACAGCTAGTTTTGGAACCAGGAGAGCGCTGAGTATACACGAACTGCACGTCCACCCAGATATTCACCATCGGAAAAGGATCAAGGAAGTGAGAAAGGGGGAAGGTTCTGGTAGAAACCAGACGGAAGAGGAAGCAGGAGCCCAGACTACCTTGAGGGACTGTGAGGAAGTAGCCCCTCCCTGGGCAGCTCAAGTGGGACTTACAAGTCCTGCAACGAGCAGTGAAGCACCGTTTGAGCCTGTTGCGAGTTCATCGATCCTTCCTAGACAGCCGAACTTGCCAGAGGGAGGCCTCCTTCGTCTGCTTAAAGAGGTGGCCCGCAAAATGGTGAGCGAGGTGGAAGGCGATGGCACGGAGGACATCCACGTAATAAGAGCTTGTCTGGAAGGCAGCGACCAGTTACCCGAGCTGGTTGAAGCGGCAACGCAAAGGATGCTCCGGGGCTGTAACCCTAGAGTGAGAGTCATTCCCACAAAGCGGCACGGAAGGGCAATACCAGCGTCAAGGGCAGTCAGGTGGCGCCAACATAAATCGCTCGCCAAATGTCGCGCATTTCACACCGGTCAGTCCCTCTTTAAAAAGGACCGAGCCCGCCTAGTAAAATCAATCTTGGACGGTGGCAAGGTGGAGATCTGTCCAGTTCCAATAGAAACAGTTTATAACACGTTTCGGGCAAAATGGGACTCACCAGCTCCCTTCGGCGGGCTCGGTCGATTCGACGTAAGGGTGGGTGCTGATAATACTCACCTAGTGGGAAGCATCTCTCAAGGCGAGATCCAACAAAGCCTACAGCAAGTATCGAACGCATCCGCACCAGGCCCAGACAGGATCGGGAAACGGGACATTCTCAATTGGAACCCTAGGTGCGAGACCCTCACTTGTCTGTTCAACATGTGGTGATTCACAGGTGTCATACCAACTAGTCTGAAGAAAAGTCATACGGTGCTAATCCCTAAGACTTCAGACCCAGGAGCGGTGATGGAGATTGGTAGCTGGAGACCGATCACCATCGGGTCTATGATCTTGAGGCTTTTTACCAGTGTGGTTAATAAGCGAGCCCAACAAGCATGCCCGATCCACCCTAGACAAAGGGGGTTTCGCCCCGGGTGTGCGGAGAATATAGAGGTGCTGCAAGGCCTCATCCGCCACTGCAAAGAAGAGCGGAGCCAGCTTGCAGTAGTATTCGTCGACTTTGCACAGGCTTTTGACACCGTCTCACATGAGCACATCCTGTCAGCTCTTGGGCGGATGAACGTGGATCCACATATGGTAGAAGTAATCCAGCAAATCTACACGGACAGTACGACATTTGTCGAGGTCAGAGGTGAGAAAACCCCCGATGTTACAGTGAGGGTTGGTGTTAAGCAGGGAGACCCACTGTCACCCCTGCTTTTCAACCTAGCCTTGGACCCCCTCATCCAAGGCCTTGAATGCTATGGCAAAGGATACACTGTCGCAGGTCTTACAGTAACTTCCCTTGCTTTCGCTGATGACCTTGTGCTGATTGGAGGATCATGGAGTGATATGGCACAGAACCTGCGGCTTCTGGACGAATTCTGTCAGACCACCTCCTTGCGGGTTAATCCGAGGAAGTGTTACAGCTTCCTTGTCAGGCCCTGCAGTGGTGCATTCACGGTGAACAACTGCGCCCCATGGGGTCTGGGGGCATGGCCCTGCAGCAAACAAGTATTGCCGACACAATCAAATACTTGGGTGTGAAATTCAACCCCTGGGGAGGGGTTGAAAAGCCTGACCTGGGGGTGGCTCTTGACCAATGGTACCTGAAAATCGGGAAATCACTACTTAAACCCTCACAAAGGGTGGTCCTCCTAAATCAGTATATTATACCCCGGATTTTCTACCAAGCTGACCTCTGTGAGGTTAGTGACGGTGTACTCCAGAGCCTCGATAGGACTATCAGGAAATTTGTGAAGAAGTGGCTCCACCTTCCACAGAGTACCTGTGACGGGCTAATTTATGCAAGGAACAGGGACGGCGGCCTGGGAATCTGCAAGCTCTCTCGACAAATCCCATTAATCCAGGTGAAGAGGCTTTACAGCCTTTATCACGCTGCAGACGAGTTGGTTTGGATCATGATGGATAACTCTCGTATGAGATCCAAGTTTAAGGGGGCGTGGCGGAGAGCCGGTGGAAAGGAGGACTCCCTCCCACCTCTGGGTGTGGAGGATTTGAACGCAAGAGGAGACACCACCGACTCGTTGACTAGCCACCACCGGGTGTGCCCAGTCCCGAGTGACTGGAGAAAGGACGAATTCCTTAGATGGGCAGGCCTTCCAACTCAAGGAGTGGGGATACTTGGCTTTCATAATTCTGTTGCCAGCAACGGATGGTTGGGTAATCCCATCGGGTTTACCCAGAGATTGTAGCAACCCTTCAGGTCCGAACCTGCGTTTACCCCACTCAAGAGTTTCTACACAGAGGCAGGGCCAAGGTGGGGGCGGCCTGCAGGCGCTGCTCATATAGGTCGGCGTCCTGTTCGCACATCTTAGGGCAATGCCCGGCTATCCAGGAAGCCAGGATTGCTCGGCACTCCAAACTGTGTACTTCCATGTATGGGAAGTCCACTGGGAATGGGAGTTCAGAACCCTCCAGGGGGAGCTGCGACGACTTGACCTGGTGCTCATCTGTGATTCTAAAGCCTTGGCCATTGATCTAACGGTGCGTTACGAGTATGCTCCTGACTCCCTCACCAGGGCTGCGCAGGAGAAACTTGATTACTTACAGCGAGGTAATTGGGCGAGAGTTGGGTGTTGACGAGGTGGAGGTCATTGGGTTTCCCTTAGGGGCAAGGGGCCTATGGCCTACCAGAAACTACAGGACGTTGACGGCAATCGGACTCAGTCGGGCAAGGGTTAAGTCCTTCAGCGAATTGATGAGACGGAGAACCCTTCTCTACTCGTTGGATTTGTTGAGGGCTTTTCAACTGTCCCTGAGAGCCTAAAAGTGTGCTGTGGATCAGTGAGGGCGACCAGGAAAAATTTAAAGTAGTGTGGTGGGTCAGGCGTCCCATCATTATTACTTACTGACGGTTCGGTCAAAGAGAATTATACCGTCAACATAACAAGCCTGCTGGCCGGGCGCAGCTGGGAAGCTGGGGCGGACTCAACCAGTCCTCCCGGTGTCAACTCAGCTCCGTCCCTTGTTTTCTCGAACTACCTTGATGTGGCTTCACAGCAGTGGTGATCACTCCTCCGCATGGTAGACCTTGGGGCAATGAGTCCGGTCAGCACCCGGCGGGTGCGGCGGTGCCCATGGATAAGCTGACTAGTAGGGAAGTCGCCCTTCCAAACGTCAGTGGACTGTGGTGTACGGCCCCATCCACGGGACAAGTGAGGGCGGACAAACCAGTTGTTTATGTTGGTTGGCCTGAGCTGACAAGGGGTGCCGGGAAAGGAACCACCAGGAAGTAAATAATGAGCGGAAATCCCAGAACTAGGGGGATATCGCTGGAGTGATGCCAATTCCTGGCGTGGGGGTTTAGCTACCCTGCGCTGGGGTTGGGACGGTTTGCCGGTCGTGTTATCCCCCAAAACCCGAAAGATGGACCTCTGGAAACAGCTGTGGAGCTTTCTGTGGACGGTGTGCGGGGTAGGGGCGGAAAGCCATTAGCTGGGCTCTCCCTCTACGGGGGTTCTCCTGCGGCAGGGGGACGAGGAAACAGTGGTGGCTGGAAGTGTCCTGCTTACCGCATTCTGGGCCACAGGCGGACCTTCTCTGGTGTCATCCTTCCCGGGCCAAAAAGCGCTAGGGACAGAGGGTGGGTATGCCGGGGCAGGGCAGCTGGCACCCCACTGATCCGGGACGGTGTGTGGAACGGTGGAGTTACCCCCCATGTGATAAGTTCAGGACGGTATGGAGGTGCCAAAGGGAAGGTAAATGAGGGCCGGGTCAGCTCCTCAGGGTTTCTGCTGTTCTGCCTTGTCGTTACAGATGCGGACCAGGACCGTAGCAGGTGAAATTAGGTGCGAGGAGGCCGGATCTACAATATTGGAAGTGGGACGGTGGGGCTCAAATCTCGAAATGATATAATCCACATGCCGCGACCCGGAATGTAGTCTGAAAAATGGCTTCAAAGGACGAATTGGTGCGGTTCCTTGGTTCATGCGCTGCTAGACGGTGACGTAAGTATCCCCCGGTCTTGACTACACAGTAAAATCGCCAGTGTAAAAATTACAGTGTTAAAAGTTATCTATTCCTAAAGTGTTAAATTAACAATCTACAGTGTTAAAGGGTACTCCCCTTCAGTGTAGCCTACAGGGTGCCACATAGTGTAATTTTATTTTTACACTGAAAGTGTAAAAAGACGCGCCGAATTGTATTGACTCCGCCCCTCGATGCTTCTGCCTCACAAGACGACAGCGCCATTTTATCTTCATGCGAGGAGCGAGACGGTAGGTTGAATTGCCTTTCTCTTTCTTAATATTAAATAGTAACTTACATGCATTTGTTTACATTTTTAGTAAACTATAGTGGTGAACACATTTAGAAATGATCAACTGCGCGTTTTTGGATGGGTTAAGGAAGCTCGTCAAGTTCATGAGATGCAGAGATGTAAGTTACAGAAGAAAAAGAAGAAACGTTTCTCATGCCGATACAATTTGTTAAATAAATGAGTTGGAATGTGCTTACAATTTGTTTTGTGTATATATATTCGGCTTATTTCATTTTGGTTTGTTGACAGACATCATGAAAGTTGCGTTCCCGCCTCCAGTCGCGCCAAGGCCTGGGTTAAAGACGAGCCTGGCGCTGAAGCTGACGAGGAGGTCTGAAGGGCTCTTTTTGGCACCATTTGGGCTTTTTGAGAGAATTCTTCAAATGGTAATTTTAGATTTGTTTTCTGTGTATACATTAAAACGTTAACAATTCCGTTTTCGCGACACATGCGCATTATTAATAGGGTGTTTAAGTATGTAACGATAGAACTTTGCTTGTTCTTAACACTGAATATCATGTCGTCATATTTGCGTCAAGTTCTTTTTTATGGCAGTTAAGTTCAAACGTGAAATTGAGTTGAAGCTAATCTATAAATCCGTCTGTCTTCCAGTTCAGTTTATAGGTAACGTTATTTAACTTAGCTACGTGAGCACTGGCAGAGCATACGGTACTTTAGCTTATAACGTTAATCAGTCTTCTTTATCAATTCATACTGCGTGTTATTATAAATTATGTACTAACTATTTATCTGTCTGTCTGTATTTTATTAATATGAGTCTGTATTTTCTGTTAACATAATAAATAACATTAATAAGTTAATAAATAACATTAATAAGTTATGGGTAAAACAATTCTAATATAGTAAAGTCCCTTCTTGTCTCGAGCAAGCCCCTGGTTAAGACACACAGATTGTACAAGGTCAAGCCAGGGTGGAATGACTATGTAGAAGAGACACATGCTGAGGCAAGAAGAGCCTTTAAGGCATGGGATGAGTCAGGTAGACATAAATGGGGTCCGTTATTTGATTACAAGAAACGGGCAAATGCAAAGTTTAAATATGCTCTACGGTACATTAAGAGGAAGGAAAATATAATGAGGTCGGATTCTTTGGCAAGGAAGTTGCAATATAATAGTCCTATTGATTTCTGGAAGGAAATTAAGAGAATGAATAATTGCAAAACATCATTACCAACGAACGTTAATGGTGTCAATGGCCCTGATGAAATTATTCAGCTATGGCGGAAACATTACTATGAGCTGTTTAACTGTGTTAAAAGTAAGCTGTTTACGATGGGTGACATTGATAGCAATGAAGATGTAACTGTCTTACCTCAAGAAATCTTTGATGCAATTGTGATGCTAAAGGATAATAAGGCATGCGGTAAGGATGAGATATCTGCGGAGCATTTGAAATTTGCAAGTAGGAAACTCTGTCCCCTAATTGCTATTTGTTTCACTGGGCTGCTAGTCCATGGTATTTTACCTGATTCTGTTTTATCGGTTATATTAGTGCCTATCATTAAAGATAAAGTGGGTAAGATTAATAGCATAGACAATTACAGGCCCATAGCCCTAGCCAGTATTTTATCCAAAGTCCTGGAGAGAATTATATTGAATAGGTTTTGTTTTGACATCTGACAATCAGTTTGGCTTCAAACCCAAGCATGGCACTGACATGTGTATTTTTGCCCTGAAGGAGATTTTAGATTTGTATAATAGGCATAATTCAACAATTTTTCTGTGTTTTATTGATGCCTCCAAAGCCTTTGATAGGGTAAACCATGAGAAGCTATTCTACAAATTGTACAACAGAGGGGCCCCTAAATATCTAGTGAGAATCTTGGCCTTCTGGTATGCCCATCAGTCTTTTTTTGTGAAGTGGGGTAATGCTGTGTCTGCCTCATTTAATATAGGTAATGGAGTTCGGCAGGGAAGCATTCTATCTCCCTTTCTCTTTAATATCTATATGGATGATCTATCAAATCTGTTAAACAGCTGTGGGACAGGCTGTAGGGTTGGGGACACTGTTATTAACCACCTAATGTATGCGGATGACTTGGTCATTTTTTGTCCGTATAGTGCTGGTCTCCAACAACTACTAAGGGTCTGTTCCCAATATGGTTTGGACTTTGACATTACTTACAACTCTAAGAAGAGTAATATAATGATTGTTAGAAGCAGGGAGGATAGTAAACTCTCATTTCCTGCATTTTATCTGTCTGGTACTTTACTGAAAGTGTGTGATGAGGTCAAATACTTGGGACATTATATCACTGATGACCTGTCTGATGATAGGGACATTCATAGACAGTACTGTATGATATATGCACAAGCTAATATGTTGAATCGCAAATTTAATATGTGCTCACTTTCTGTAAAGATTAGACTTTTTAAAGCTTTTTGTACTCCGATGTACACTGCTCACTTGTGGCGGCGTTATAAAAAAAGTAGTCTGCAGAAACTCAAGGTGGCATATAATGATGGGTTGCGGTTGCTGCTTAAATTGCCACGAGGGGGCAGTGCGAGTCAAATGTGTGTAAGTGTTAATGTATCCACATGTCCTGCTGTACTCAGGAATCTCATGTACAAATGTATGTGTAGACTAGCAGAGTCACATAACAGCATCATCAAAACACTAGTGAATCCGGCATTGAGTGCTGTTAGGTTCACTTCTGGTTTGTGGAATCATTGGCGTTTTAGTTTGTATGTTAACATTTGAACACTTTTTTGTATGTATTGCAGAATACTGACTGTGTAGTCATTTTATAGAACTCTGTTCTTTTTTCTTACTTTTTTTTTCTCTCTCTCTCTTTCTTCTTTTTCTTTTTAATGCACTTTGTAATATTATGGTATATGTATAGGGCTATGGACCATCTTGTGTGTCCTGAATAAAGATTATCATCATCATCATCATCATCATCATCAATTCTAAATGTGTCTTAATATCGAATATAGTTAACCAAGTTCAATTTAACGTGCCACTACTCATTTAAATTTTTTAAATGTATTTAATCAGATGAAATGCATTTTAAACTGTTTCAGGCAGGCCTACATGTGAACATTGCACAATGTTTTGTGGATACTAACTTGTAACATTCATTTAATTAATTCTAAAATGAAGGATGTGAATAGAAATAATTTTACAATTTGACGCCCATGCTTTATAGTCAGCTCTCAGCTTAATCAAAATTAATGGTAATCTCAATTTTTTTTTTTTACTATATTTACAGCTCTTATTTAAATTGTATTGCATTACTGAATTTTGGCCTCAACTGATAAATATTTGTTTAAATCCTTTTTCAATAGATTTTGCCCAGACCCCTGCAGTGTCAAGTGTAGGAAGCTCCTCTCATGAGAATGCAAAGAGAAATAAAGAAAGAAACAGAATGCTGAAGATTAATCCAGAATTGTGAGTGTCATTATATTTTTAATTCTATGTGCTGTAGAAATGTTAGTACATGACGAATGAACATGAAAAATCTAAACCTATGTGGGCAACCATACAATGCCTTTTTTCAGAACTGGAATTTACATGTGTTGTTGGTGATTGTGTCTTGATTGTCATTAAAGGGATAGTTCACTTTGAAATACATTTTTGATATGTTTTAGCTTACCTCGAGGGGCATCTAGGTAGGTGTAGGTGTCTTTGTTTCCACAGTAGTTTCAATTTTGATATTTTTAGGTCAAACCGTTCTTGTCTGTCAGTCATATCATGGATGTCTATGGTCACCACCTCAAAGAACATGCACAGAGAAGTCCAAATTAAACATGATTTAATGACTCGTAAATGTACGTACACATTGCACACTTCCGGGGCTTTCCGGCGCTTGTGCAGCAGACCGAAGCGCCCGCGCCCTCAGTGTACTTGAACGTGACTGTGATTACAAGAGGTAAAAACGATATAAATACTGTTCGTTTTCTCACACAAACCGCTCATTTCGTGTCTTAGGCCATCAATGTGTACTTACATTTACGAGTCATTAAATCATGTTTAATTTGGACTTCTCTGTGCATGCTCTTTGAGGTGGTGACCATAGACCTGCATTATATGACTGACAGACAAGAACGCTTTGACCTAAAAATATAAAAATTGAAAATACTGTGGAAACAAAGACACCTACATCTTGAATGCCCTTAAGATAAGATAAAACACCTGTTTTAAAACACCTGTTAAACACAGTTTACACCTGTACTTTGAGTTGTTTACTTGTGCGTCACCCAAGACGAATGTTAAAGGCTGGTGCGAATGGCACTACTCTGCCTAGCACTGAGCGAGATTTGGTTATTATTATGCTATGTAACTGTTGATTGTTTTTTTTTTTTTTTTTTTTTTTTTTTTGGTTAGAAGATCTCAGCTTAGTTCCTGGCAATGCTTCAAGCATGAAGAGCTTCAAGGAACTGATTGACTCTGCTGTGAAAGATGATAAGTGATGAGGTAAGTCTATATTTCAGAATAAGATTATCTAAACACGTTCATGCATTTTTTTGTTGCATTTTTTTCAAGTTGTCACATCTTCTCTCATCTGTAATTTAGAATGGGGCAGCAATCTTGCATCAATTTGTCTCCTCCTTGATTTGATTCCACCACCCTGGAAAGACATGGAAAGATGTGCTCATATCAAGCTGAACAACACCTTGTTGTCTTCAAAAGGGTAAATTTGGACATTTCTCTCACTATTTATTTTCTGCCTCAAAATATTGCCATTTGAGTTGACTTTATTGTGGAAAACTATAAAGACCACCAATTGGAGAGCTGACTTTGATTTGTTTGTTTTTATTTGGCAGAGACCAGCGTACAAGAACACCTTGATTGCATTGAACCGACCACACAGCATACCTGCTCGCTGCCGGTGGGGATCAACTCAAATACTACTATACCTGCTCGCTGATGGGACAAAGAGGGACTGCATTCATGGATGCTACACAACTGTTGACAAGTAGATTTTTGCAATCTTGTTCAAATCCACCTGTCATATTTGTTAATGTATAGGCAAACTGGGTGATTTTATGCTTTTTCCCTTTTCTCTTTTTTTTCTCTGCTAAACTCCTAATGAATGTGACAATTTGACTTTTTCCATATATGGCATATGTTTTAAAGGGGCCACTTTGCCATTTGTTGAATAAACTTTGGATTTGTACATCTGTCTAAAGAGTCTTGATTTATGTCTAAGCTTGAAAATTACAGTAACACTATATAATGGTGTAAATAGTTTTTGCACTGAACAGAATACTTTTATAAATTACACTTATAGTGTAAAATCCAATGGATTTGAATCAACACCAGGGGTGTTAAAACCACAGAGTGTAAAAATTTTAAGTGTAAAACTTAACACTCACAGTGTAATTTTTCTACACTGTACGGTGCTGTATTAACACTGTAAATTCTACACTACAAACAGTGTACTTTTTACTCTAGATAGAGTGGGACCATATATGATCCGGAGTAGTGTTAAAATTAACACTTAAAGTGTTAATTTGACACTGCGTTTTTTACTGTGTATTAGTTATAGTCAGGCATTTTCAAATGCCGCATCTCCGGATGCAATAGTATGGAGGACGGGCCGCCTCAAAACCCGGAAAGTCGCCCCTCGGGTATCGTACCAGGTGACGATATCTGACATCAATTGGGGGACGTCGGAATCGGTAGCCAAATGCCTCGTCATCTAATTAGTGACGCGCATGAATGGATGAACGAGATTCCCACTGTCCCTACCTGCTATTTAGCGAAACCACAGCCAAGGGAACGGGCTTGGCAGAATCAGCGGGGAAAGAAGACCCTGTCGAGTTTGGCTCCTGCACGGATGGTGGGCTGGATCTTCGGCATGATTCACCGGGGAGGCAGCGGTTTGGATCCGTGGAGAGTGCATGTGCAGCTGCAGTTTTCGCCCCTGGGCTTGGTGGTGCTTCTGTGTGGCGCCTGGGTCTGGACGGTCCGAGGTTTCACTGTGGTTCGCCAGTTAGTTATTAGTCTTATATTGACCACCATCGGCTAAAATAGACTTTTATGATAAGTTTAAGGAAATGCCAAAGCAGTGAGATTTTAAAAAAGGAGGTTATAGTGATGGGTGATTTTAATCTACTCTGGGACGATAACAGTACAAGGAAAAAACTGCAGCAAATTATGGATGGATTTAATCTTGTCCAGATGACCAACACGGATCACAAACAATTGTAGCACCCTAATTGACTTAATCTTCACCAATCATCCGGAACGGATCACAAAATCTTTCAATATGTTAACTGGTCTCTCAGATCATAACATGGTGCTGATAACAAGAAAATTAACCAGAAAACGATTTGCAGCTTATTCCGGAAAAAAAAGGATTTCATCGGTATTCCGAGGAGCAAACAAGAACAATTTCACACAGCAATAAGAAATATGAATTGGGACACTTTATTAATGGACAATGAATTCGAAATAATTAGTCAGAAATTCACTGAATGCTTACAAACAAAAATGAAAGAATTTGCAGTGGCAATTAAACACAAAAACAGAAAGCATTCTTTTCCCTGGCTCAGTGATGATATCTAACAATTAAAGGGGGGGGTTGACTGCTTTTTTTCTTTGCATGATTGTGTTTATGGAGTGCAATATAACATGTATTCGTGGTTTTTCGTTTTTAAAAAGTCTTATTTTTCATAAACTTCACGTCTATTGTCAGCCGCGCTCTCCTCTGTCCTCGAACGAGCGGTTGACTTCCTGATTCTATGAAAACACTCCCTCAAAAACACGTCGTGGGCTCAGATTGGTTAGTTTGGTCCGGTGAGTTGTGATTGGCTAAACTGTCGCTTACGTTGTCCGGAAAGTTAACGCCCATTACCTTTACGGGCGCAACGGGCACGTCATGAGCACCGGTCCAGATGTAAATATGCGTCGAACTGCAGTCTCAGTATGACCCAGAATCAGACCGAGAAAGCCGCGATGAAGAGAGTCAAACAGAACCTCACCACACATGGCTCTTAATAAACGTTTCTGAATGATAATTTGCTATATTTTTTAAACTTTATACACGTTTGTTTAACACAATAGCATCTGACTGGCAACAATAGCAACTGACTGGCTACTAATGTTATACTCAAACAGCGGTGGCAAGTTTACGTTCTTGATCAAATTGAAAATAACGTCATAAAACATGAAAAATACATTTACAACATTAGCACTTATACAAAATTCATGTTTGTACGCGTTTGTCGTAGACACAAAATAGCAGAACTAATAGCCTAGTGGCAATAAAGCTAGCGCTGGCATTTGAAAAAAGCTAAAACACAAGGCTAACGTTACGTCTGGAATTACAAATGCAAATACATTTAAAATGGTTAAGTCTTAGCCTACTTACAGGTTGTGGCCCAACAACTGCTGCCTCTGGTTTTAAAGTCGGAACTGCTTCATGTTTACAGTTTCTTATTGAATCCGGTGTTGAACTCGTGAAGATTCTGGAAGCTGTCTTCCGTAAAATGCGCAGCACAGAGAGCTAGATTACCATCGTCATTTTCAGGAACATAATCAAACATAAATTGTATCCATTGTTGACGAAGTACAGCGTCCGTGCGAAGTTCGAAGACATAAGAACTGAGAGCTGCATGAACAACACACTCGACGAGCTGCTGGAGCTTCTGAAATATGGCCATGCCCTTTCTGCATATTCCGGAGGGAGGGTTGATGCAAATGTGTGGGTTAGTGACGTACCATAACCCAGCTGTAGTCCCAATCCAGTCGTTTTTGTAGGCAATATACTTTCTGATTTTTAAAAGACGATATCTCTGCTTACACTGAACTTTCAGCGCTGCAACTTTGCAGATAATGTTCATGCACCAACAGCAACATTACACACTATTTAAAATGAAAAAAGTGAAATCGCAGTCAACCCCCCCTTTAATGAAAGACAATGCCCTTAAAAAGGCCATAAAGTCAAAACTATCTTGTGACAGACAAAAATTTGCATCTTTATAACAATTATTAAAAACTGTCATGGAAACTCAAAAGCGATTTGGGAACAGATCGATAAACTAACAGGTAACACTGCATCTAGTCATAAACTAATAACTAAAGAACAACTAAAGAACAATGGGATGCTTATGCAGGATCCATCTGCTGTGGCACAGACACTAAACAACTATTTTGTTGATTCAATTGATACCATAGCCGAAAGTTTCCCTGTGAAATATAACAACTTACCAGTTATTAGTTCAGATTTGTTAATTGAGCCCCCACTATCAGAGTATGTGAGCGGAGTGGAGTGGGAGCGGAGCGAGGAGTGGAGCGGCATGATTTTGAATGGAGCGCGGAGTGGATTTTTTAAAAGTCGGAGCGTCGTGGTTTTCACTCGCTCCGAGCGCGCTCCACTACCGCTCTATCACGAGGACAATTCATGCCAACGGCTTATTATAGAACTGCATTTTTAGTAAGGATTCACGTGTTAAACACATTACGCTAGCATGATACAGATGGATCACTCAAATCAGAAAAAAATGTGAGGGTTATGATGACGCCGATGGACATGAGTGGCTGCGGGAGGTTATAGTTATCAAGCCTGTACGGAATATGAGCGGGCACCACGATCTCATGAAAGTGCGAATCTATAGCACACATTTTATTTCTCGTGCCTATTATTATATGCCAAAAAATTGTTTGTGCGTGCAAATGACGCACACTAAACCCCTTGGTTAGGATGGGTGTGAAGTGCGTTCTTGCCATTAAGTGCGTATCGTAGGCTATGCCCACGAGAAATAAAATATAGATAGCCTACGCACTTTCATGAGATGGGGCGCTGGATCGGGCGGGGTGAAAGCACATTTTAAACAGGTAACACTTATTCACCAATGCAATCGCTTTCTCACTAATGCATTGCATTCAAACAAATGTAATCATACAGTCGGCTACCTGTCAGTATTTGATTTTAAATGAGCATGAATCTGTGAGAAATGTAGCGACCCGTAGATAAATAACTGATGAAAACGTAGTTATTTTCTTCTTTCCGAACAAAATGTGCTCTGCAAAAAGCAGCAATGATATTTAATTTATAATGCTGATAACCTGTAATAAGCATAGCATGTCATAGGAAAAGTTTGCACACTATCCAAATCCAATAAACAACATTGCAACTATTCTCCTAACGTTGTTTTTTTTTATTTATTTACTATGCCTATGTATCTATTATGATGAGGAGACATTTTGTGAGATTTTAAAGCATACTTAAATACTTTATTCGGAATTTCCTTGGGGAGCGAACACGGAGCGGTGTTTCTGATATCAGTGAGCGAGGAGTGGAGCGGGAGCGGTAAATGGTGAACCCGGAGCGGAGCTGGAGCGGAGTGATTATATAATGCTTGGAGCGTGGAGGGGAAATTGTTGCCGCTCCACTCCGCTCACATACTCTGCCCACTATATCCAAAATTTGTATCCATATCTGATCTGGAAAGGGTTATTACACAGCTTAAGTCTTCAAGAGCAAAAGACGTGTTTGGGATTGACACACTCATGCTAAAACAAATAGGTCAGTCAATTTTGGGTCCACTAACACACATCATTAACGTGTCACTAGATCAAGGGAAATTTCCTGAGTCATGGAAACTTGCAAGTGTCATTCCTTTATTTAAAGCTGCAATACCTAAGATTTAGATGCCGCTAGAGGGCGCTACATTCAACACAACAACAACGGCTTTGCTTGATGACGACGTGGAGGAACGCGGAATGATGGGAACTGTTGTTTTCAACTCCACCGTGGATAAATCAGTCAGACGGGAATCGAAAATTAGTTGTCATGGATGAGGTAAAGTACGATTTCTATAAACGTTGCGTTTAATGACATGCTTGTTTTTCATTAAACTGAAATAACTGCAAGAAAAGTCAGGTTTAAAAGTAAATTAGTTACTGTACGAGTCACTGGATGAAGCTATGGTGGAGAGGGTTTGAAGGGGCAGGTCTCTTGCAAGGAGTTGACGTGGCTGGTCCTCCTTGGTAACTTTATAAAAATAAAAAATCAATTTAATGTACATTTGACACATCTTTTCATGTCGTGTAAGTATTCAACCACAGCTACAGTTTCACAAAATTAACGTTAAGGGGGTCGCACACCGGACGAGAAGCTGCAGAGCCGCGTCGCGCCACATCTTTAAAATTCGAAAACATTATCTATAAGTGTAACGTTACACATACCGGCAGCGCCATTCGGCGTCTGTCCGCGGCGCTCCCAGCAACAACGCCTCAGGACCGTGTTCAAAATCCTGCTGCGCCACAGAGCGCCATTTACATAGTTTTATAAAAAAATTTAATTATTTTTGTCTCAAATCGTTGCTAATGGATCCTGACTTCGCCCTATGCTGCAATATGCATTTAGTTTTGCAGTCATTTACAGAAATCAGCTGCTTAAATGACAATTGCTGATGTTATTATTAGATTTTTCAGGTGAGATTCTCAATTCATTCAGTGAACGGATGATCTGAGGTAAAGTTTTCAGACTGCAGACTCAGCAACGATTGTATTTAATTGTACAGTACAATCATAACATAGAACAGACATTATCTTCATTTCATGTCATTAAACATAACAATATTGTTGGCCATATACTAATGAGAAAGTGCGCGCCCGGTGTTCGATAACGTTACTGTGGAGTTGTCCTAAACGTGGCGCGGCGCTTCTCGTCCGGTGTGTGACCCCCTTTACAGCCAACAGTTCACATTCCGAGAATAAATGAAAAGAATAATTGTGCTCCATTCCATAACAAATGCGCGAAACAAGCTGACGTTTGTTGCTTGATAGATGTTAATGCACAACTACAACTACCGCATTTGTTCAGGACTACACGTAGTACGAGCGGAAACCGAGGTAAGCGAATATGACGCGATTGACTGGCGACTCCCAGCTCACCTCTGCTCATACGCCCCGTTTCCTTGGTTAAAATCTCAATTTTCTCGCGATTTAAACATTGTTTGAAACATTTGGAATATTGTGAGTTATCATCATAACTAAATATATAACAATAGCCTTGTGATTTTGGGATATTTGAATGCAAAAATCTTAGGTATTCCACCTTTAAAGGTGGTAACTCCCTTATTCATCTAATTACTAGTGGCACGGTACATGAAAAAACACCCGAACCGTTCGGTTCGCTTGTCTCGGTTCGGAGAGTGTGTGTGTCTCACGGTTCGACGCATGCGCAATGTAGCCTCGTGCCCGTATGTGACGTGTGTTTTCTTTTCGCGCGACATAAACTTGTTCGACTTGGACCGGCGCTGCACAGAGCGACCGGTGAATAACATCAAACTAGTGCGAGAGCGACGGCTCCGTATGCTTTTCAATCACTTTCGCGGTATTTGATGTCATTACCGATCGCTCTGTGCAGCGCCAGTTCAAGTTAGTAAACAAGCCAGTAAAAGTGGAGTATGGAGCGCTGCAGGTCACGGCACGCGGAGAAATGGCAAGTGGTAGAGATGAGGGAGTTGGAGGATGCGTCAGCGTCGTATAAGTCTAAGTCCAGTGTGTGGGAACATTTTGGATTTCATGTTATGATATTTTAATATAACGTTACAGTGGCACTTTATGTTTAGATAAGAGCTTCAGTCAAATGTTTCCAAATCCTGCACTTTAGTTTCAAGTGAAAAAAAAGTACCCTCACTCTCTGGGAATAGAAGCATTGTTGGTACTGTCTTTTGTGTTGAGGTTGAACTTATGTTTAACTTTATGTTTATGGCCTTTGCTATTGCTATAGCTAATTATAGGCAATGAGGTTTCATGTATATTGACTTATTCATAAAAGACTGTGTTTTAAGAGTTCCTCTTTTTTTCTTTTAAAGGTGCCATCTGTAAAAATTGAGGTTAAAATATCCCAAAAATGAGCTACACACATCAAAAGATTGAGAAGAAATAAGGTTGATGATGTCATTAAAAAAACTGACAAGTTATAGTGCTGCCGAGATATTAACCTGAATTAGCATGCTAAATTACTAGCCCCGGCCCGGCAGGTGTCGTAATACCAGTTTCGGCCATGGGAGGCGGTATGCGGACGGGCAACATTACCACCAGCCAAACTGCAGTACACAAGTGAGTCGCGCTCGCGCCGGCTTGTGTGTACTTGAACCTGATGTCAGGCGTGTGGAAAATACAGCCCACTACTAAATTTCAGTTCAGGGAAGAGTAAAAAAAAGATTGGTCGATATTATGCATGAGGAATACATTTTGGTAAGTTGTAACATACTGTATCTTTCAACAGTGTTCGTGTTCTTTTACCATTAGCTAGTAGAGATGATCGGTTCACGTGCACTAGGGATCTGTCGTGTAAAGCGCCAATACTGTATTTATTGTTTGAATTGCGTAATAAAATTAACAGAACCTGAGAGCTGACATCGGTCTCCGTGTCCTTTTCTGTGCATGACAATATGGATGTGTGGCGTGAGAGTGTGTGAAAAGTGTTGTGAGATTTAGCAGCTCTGAAAGATACTACAGTGCCCTGTAATAAAATATTATCTGTGTATTACTGTACAGCACTATAATAGATGCCCCTTATATATAGGTATGAATGTGTGTGTATATATGGATGTATTTGTATGTATGTGTACGTGTATATAAATGTTTGTATATGTGTATATGTATAATATTTGATAAGCTGTATACTTTTATAATCTGCATTTTATCACTATTTGCTATATATCTTTATAGGGTGGTGGTAGTATGGAAGATGAAATATATTATTATTATTATTATTATTATTATTATAGAATTATGAGCCCCCCATTTCTTTTCTCTCTATAAGTAACCAGTCAGAAAATACTACGTATAAATATTAGTAACATTATTTTCTATTTACTATTACTATTTATTTTTATGTAATTTTATTTATTTATTTATTTTTTTTTAACTGGGTCGGGCGTCTGGCCCGGGTGCTGTTGGTGGGCGCGGCTAGCACGCCCTGTTAGTGATTGGACTAAATGGCCCTTCCCCTTCACTACCTCTAGCCAAACCCCTCCCATCAAGTAAAATAATTCTTTTTAAGTGATACCAGGGTTGGATGTGGTGTCTCTGGCTAGGGAGCTAACCAGTGTACGCCTCGGTCCAAACCATGGGACAAAAAAAATAAATAAATAAAAAAAATAAAAATAAAAAAAAGGGGGAGGGGGACCAACCACCAATAACACTTGGCTGTGTCAGGTCACAAACAGACTAGGGGAGCTTGGTTTGGAGGTGCCTGTTGTGGTCCCCCGGTGGAAAAACTCAATGTAGCCCAGAAGTATAACGATGGGGGTTGGGTGTCACTGAAGGTGGTGGAGGGGAATCGTGTTATTGAATCGAGGGGAAACATCTGTGTCTGGGGGGCCTGTTGGTTGCGCTCACTGGCAGTTCTGGGTCAGCCCTCTGACCCAGAGTTTAGAGCAGATGTGCAATAAAAATAAAATTAAATGTATTCTTATTGTCATATTGCTATTGTCACTACTGTTGTAGATTGCTATAGCCTATATTACTATTATTGTCATGAATATTATCATTATAAATACTATCATTGATACTGCCACCACTAACACTAATACAGATACATGTATGTATATATATATATATATGTATATATTTCTTTGTGTTTGTCAAAGTCTCTATCATATCCTCTACAACTATTCAGATACTACCGAATTGCATCACAGAAAGGATCTCGTGTGCCTACATATACCACTTTGTCGATAACTGTGTGGGGCTGTTGTGAGTTTTTCTGTTCTCTGTTGTTTTTGTTTTTTTTTGTTGTTGTTTTTTTTTGTTTCCCCTTTCCTACTTCTGTATTGTAGATGTGTCTCACTGAATCTTACCTGGTATGTGTTACTGTTTTGTTAACCTGCAATAAAAAAAAAAAAAAAAAAAAATAGATGCCCCTTATATATAGGTATGAATGTGTGTGTATATATTTGCTTATTTCCTATTTACTTGTTTGGTGGAGGCAATCCAGAATTGCTGTTGGTGAAATTATAATCAGACACCCCCCACCCACCCCCACACAAATTTCTTCGGATCTGACGATTGACACAAGTCACCCAAACTGATGTGAAAAAAGTGGGAGGCGCCAAAAAGCGTGCTGTTTGCATCCCTGAAAGTGACAGTGCATGATTCGTGGTCAAACTGAACACTGATTGACATAAATAAATAAATGCATTTAATTAAATTTATAAGAAGTAATGCATTGAATAATACGTTTATTGGGTTTGAAACTTGAATATGTCTGTGAAAGAATGCATAGTAGGCAATTTTTTTTTTTAAACAACATGGAAATCGTGACTGTTGTGCATATAAATAACTATATATGGGCTATATATATAAGTACAACCTGTGAGCAGTTTTTTAAGATTCTTTTGTGATCTCTGTTTTACACTTGTTGATGCACACCGGGTCATCTTAAAAGTGCCGTCGGAGCTACTATCTCTGTATAACGGCCGTTGGAGCCCTCTGCTGGTAGGGAATCACAATATGGCCGCTCGAACACTTCCGGTGGCTTCGTTATATATATATATTTTAAAATTGTAAAGTATTCTGAAATATATAAATAGAAGTAGCCTAAATAAAAAAACAGAACAAATTAACCCTTTAGGCGCCTTTTTCCTAAAACGTTCGATTTTGACATCTCGATTTTAAAAGACTATATCTTAAAAGTGAAACAAGATAGATACTTTACATAAACTTTGGGTCCTCCTTAATATTTCTCTAATTTACAGAAAGATTAAATTTCCCCATCTAATTTGCATATTATGATGTCAGCAATCTTGGATTATATAATTTTCATGAAAAGTCACATGTTTAAATGATAAAATGCAGCACTTCTTTCCCCCACAAAATGCCCATCACCTTCTGTATGCTAAATTGCACAATACTGAATGCTCAGGTATATAGTAAGTAGTAAACAAACTGATGTGTAAATCATTGCTAATAAATGGTAGAACAAACTGTATGCATGTAGTGGTTGGCCTTTTGCTGTAGAGATTTTCCATTTTACAGTAGGCACTCTGATTCCATGTATGGGGCATATATTATTTATATGACACACAAACACAAGTAGACAAGACCTTTAGTTGATTTAAACCAAATCTAGCATTAGGCCAACATATCACTAGAATAACTACTTGAATCATATTATATGTGGGTGATTCTCCAACTATGGTACTTTTTAGACTTGGACATATTGAATGGCGGCTTTTTTTTTTAAAGGATTTAAATGCTTTTTTGTAATAATCGCGATTTAGAATTGTCATGACACACACGGGACGGACAGAAGATCCAATTGCAGCAGTTTATTAATATAATATAATTAATATTAATATAATATAATTAATATCATGGATGAATATACTAAAATAAATATAAAATAAATATACTCATTTTCTGGCTCCTTCTCATCTTGTTTTTATGTTGTGGTGTGAACGCACATGTTTAGTGGGGGTGAGAGTGTTTTTAAATTTTAAAATAATATAAATCTCCCAATTCATTTGCTTGTCCAAATGTTTTTTCTCCTTTATTAACTAATTATGTACTTCAATTATGACATAATTTTCTTCATTACAGATCACCAAACTGGAAGCAACTGTCCAGAAAATGGACATTTCGAACACCACAGTCACAATCAATGACAGTGATAGTGAATTGAAGACCTGCTGGCTGGCAGACAAAACTGGAACAATTGCACTGTCCTTAAGGGACTCACAAATTGAACTTGTGGAAGCAGGCAAGTCATACTGCTTCACAAATTTGACGACCAGAAAATTCTGTGAAAACACCACACTCACCACTACACGCACATCTACTTTCACACCAATACACAAAAAAATATCAGTACCTACAACTCATGACATACAAACCATCGCCCACACTACACACACTTTACACAGAGATCACAGGTGCAGCAATAACAATCAAAAAGCAATGTCCAAAATGCCATACCCCCCAACATACCTTGTCCTCAAAAGACAACTTCCACAGGTGCAGTACCTGCAAGATATTACGTAAAGGTACCAGTTACATTACTAGATGTAGTGGATTTGTAACTATTCAACAAAACACTCAAGAAACATCTCTATCAATCACACATTCCCTACTCACACACTTTGTAAACCAAGAAAAAGATGTCAGCACCATGGACAACCAAGACATTGAAGAATATTTCATGACATACGGTCCACTCACACTCACTGACAATAATCAATTAATAGATATTCAATTACAGTGATGAGGAACTATAATGATAGATGTCCCTGAAGATCACCCACAAACATCTGACAATCAGTCACACATTCCAGCCACTGAACAGACAATTACCCGGTCAACACTAAAGTCTAAACACGAGAACATCGAAAAGAAAAAAAAAACACAAAGCAGTCTAACAGCTTGTACACACACTACATTACATACTTATAAACAATTTTGATTTACAGATTACATTTACATTTCAACAAACAAAACTTGTTCAAAAAAACCTCAAACTATTTTTTATCTATTTTTTTTTCATTTGTAAAAACAAAAATGTTACTACACATTACAGACAACAGAAATGTTTATAAAGCGTTTTTTTTACACATTTGTTTAATGAATTCATCAATGTTCAGATGTATTATGTTCAATAAATAAAGACACATGTAAGCAAAAGAGCAGATTTATCCTTTTTTTTTAAAGATAAAATGTACATGATTACTGTGGACGGCCGAGGGATGTGAGAGGAAGACGCGAGCACACCGGTCTCGCATCTCTCACGGATGAGCGGAAGGGTAAAAGGGAAGCGACGGAGTGGATGATCAAGAGAGGAACAGGCCTGCTTTTGTTTGTATTTTACATTTTCTTGTGGTAAACCAGCAGTCGTCCACGAGGGCTGGTAGTTATGTTTTATTTGGCTAGCCAGCAGTTCCATGAGGTAGCTAGCCTGGATGCCAGCCCGAACTCCACCCACAATATTTTTTGGTCGGGAAGTTCGGTCTGGATTCGCTCCATTGAGGAGAAATTATGATCTGGAAAAAAATGAATAGGCCAATCAAATTGCCAGGGCGGGCTTTATACGATGATGGACAGATGATCTGCATGGACGTAATCATCATGTTATCAAAGTGCGCTTGTCAAAGATGACTGCAGCTGGAGAATTGAGATGTATATATTCCCGCTGTCGCGTCTGTTGTAAAATAAATCGACAGCGCATTCATTTTAATAGACAAACAGAGAACTGCAATGTCGATCAGAAAGATATTTTTGGCATCCTTCCTACATGATTCGGGAAAAGTGTAACTTATCAGCTGGCTCTGACGGTCGTTAAGAAGATGGGACGTAATGAAAAGCCTGTGGTCGTTGTGGTTTCTCCTTTGGTGGCACTCATGGAGAAGTAAGTAAAAGAAGTAACACTCGTTATTTAACTTCTAAAATAAATAAAGTAGGATACGTTCTGTATTTGAAAACTGCGCTATGCAAAGGAGTTGACTTATGCATTGCTTTGATTGGTTGTAGTTCTACCGACTATCCAATTGAGTGCAGAGGGATTTTTTTGTTGTTGTCCTGGTTTGGTTACGACACGCCTCATAATCAAAGCCCAATGGAGGAGTTTCAGACTCATATTCTCTCTTGAATAGGAGTATGACGAAGTCAGGCTATGAGGTAGCTGCAGTCATTTCAAGAAAGCCTTTGTGAACAAATGTATGGCCAGAGCAGGCTCCAAGGAATAGGCCACTGATATAGCCTGTCCTATGTGGACCGCTATCTCTCTCTCTACCCCTTCTTTTATTTTCTTATTCATTTTCATGGTAGTAGTAGGCAACGGTACCGCCAGACCGGTAATGACTATGGCAAATTCACATACGGTAGTCTACTGCCGGCAACGGCACTGATCGGGTCAGAATGAACACCATCAACAACAACAACTCCTATTGGCTGCTCCCATTCACCTCTGGTTGGTAAATTTGTCTTGGTGTTTGTAAAAGTGTGTTCTTAGTAATTTGTAATTTGTTGTTTCGTGACTTGTAATTGTGTTATGGTAATGTCATTTGTTTTATGATATGTAAAAATGTTTTCTAAAATTTAAATTGGTCTCAAGCTCTGTAAAAGTGTTTCAGATTTTGTAATGTTAGTTTGCACCTCCAGGCCACCATACTTTTCATGTGTGTGAGCCAAACATTATTGTTCCATGTGCTAGTTAGTGCTTTATTTTTACAATCTGGAAGTGTTGGACTGTAGTGATGTCCCCACACTCTAGCACCTACATCTGAGGACTGAGCTGAGTTGGTACAAGTGTGCCTTACTATAGTAAACATTCTAAACAAACCCTGTTATCTTTTCAAGTTGGTTTGCACCTCCAGGCCACCATACTTTTCTTGTGTGAGCCTAACATTGTTGTTCCAGGTATCCCAAGTTCCAATTGCTGGTCAGTGTTTGTCTTGAAGTGTTGTACTGGTGTTACACAAATACAGTTTTCAACTTTTCAATATTGAGTATTATTTTTACAATTATCTCTAATTAATAAAGATAATTCATCTTTAAATTGCATTCTCAATTTGTTCTTGTATTTCTCAAATATACCTCAGATATCATTCTCATATATAGCTTCAGTAAGACATTAAAGAGAAATAATCAAGAGAAGGAAGAGACGTTTGACACACAATAATAAGATCTCTTTTAAGGCTCATTATTCTCAGATTTGTCTCATAAAAGACTCAGATTCATTTCATGTTATTCTCTTTAATTCTCCTTCAAATAACCAAGACGTAATTGAGATCAGGGATATGAGATCTCCGCTGTTTATCCCACTTCTCAAATATTGCTCAAATGGTTTTCTCAAATTAACCTCCTTTGTCTTACTGGTGTCTTGTCTCTTTCAAGCTTATGTCTTGCTCCTAAGGGACCCTTAGGAGAAGTAACTCAGAAACAAATGATCACAGAATGATATGAATATGAGAAGCTCAAATTGGTCTCAAGAGATGAGATTGAACAACAGATGAGCAACACATTTTTCCTATGGGATAGGCTCAAGAATGAACAAAAAGGCATGGCACGGCACAAACACACTTAAATAGGGCAAGACACAGGTGTGATACATCAGGCATAATGAGAAGTAGTGTTCAGCAGGAGTCAGACGAGAAGCGCCGCCTGCTGACCAGGAGGAAAACAGCGGTCCAGTTAAGGGATCCTTACACCTTGGCTTTATCTAAAATCATTTACCTTTTTTATTTTTGTTATCTTGTTTTTCATGAATGTATTTTACAACATTACAAAGAGCAATGTGTATTATCCACTAATCTAGTTTATAATGGCATTTTTGTCATAGTTTATCATCATATATTTTTTGGATTTGTTGTTTATCTTTTTAATGAAATTGTCTGTATTAAGTAGATTGTGTTTAACACACACAAGAGTGACTTATTAGTTCAACACACAGAGTTATAGAAATCCTACTTGATTTATTAAAAGAACTGTGCTGGTATGGGATCGGTATCGCTCAGTTCTCAGAATTTTTGGTATCGGATCGATTCTGAAAAAGACGGTATCGGTGCATCCCTAGCACAAATACTCCCAAATATATTTTTAGGACACACAGATTAACCCTCTGAGGACCAAAAACGCGTCCCCGTCATGCTGCCCTCAAATGTTAATCTACTACAATATTACATTTCATTTTGTCCAAGGAGCTGTTTTTTTAAATGCTCCTAAGAAAAGTCAACCCAGATAGCAAATTACATCTGGCCCAGTTGTGGCCCACATCTTCCACATTCTTCTGGCCCACATATCGCATGGAATGACGGCGATGACTCAACCTGAGTGTGGCAGCTAGAAGTCAGCCACAACCAAACCAGATGTGGGCCACATCTCAGAAATGTCATGGGCCACATCTGGGCCACACAAGGGCCAGTTCTCAGAAATGGCATGGGCCACATCTGGGCCACGCATGGGCCAGTTCTCAGAAATGGCATGGGCCACGCATGGGCCAGTTCTCAGAAATGGCATGTGCCAGATCTCAGAAATGGCATGTGCCAGATCTCAGAAATGGCATGGGCCAGATCTGGGCCAGATCTCAGAAATGGCATGGATAATTTGCCCAGATCGAATTATCCTATAATAAAAAAAAATACTAGAATACCGGTAATCATAGTCAAAAGTGATTTAATAAATATAGAAATTTGATGAATGCATTTACAAATGTATAAATATAAATCAAAACAGGAAACACTACATATTATATAATTAAATAGAATATAAATATATAAAATAAATCAGGCAGGGGTCAAGAAGGTGAGGATCACTAGAAACCAGAGGGCAGTCCAAAGAAAACATATTATATTATACATTTATACAATTATACATATTGATAATTATGAATCAAAAATAGGACACAATACATATTATATAATATAAATCTAATAAATACATAAAAAACAGGCAGGCTCCAGAAGGTGAGGATTGCCATAAACCAGTCCAAAGAAAACATACATATTTATAAATATAAATCAAAAACAGGAAACAATTAATATAATAAATACATTTTAAATAAATAATACAACAGGCAGGGTTCCAGAAGGAGAGGAGGCAGAAGGCAGTCTAACGAAAACATTAGACCAAGGTCTACATATTAGGAACAAGGTCAAGCGAATGTCAGAAACAGGAGAAAACTGAATTGCAATTTTATAAAACAAAGTAGAGAATCAGATTAATATTTCAAAAAAAAAGCAGGGCAAAATGGGAGTCCATTGAACAGGCAGTTCAAACAAGGTAATGGGTGAGCAAGTGTCAGAACCAGGAAACCATCTTAATTTTTTTGTCTTGCCCGACGGCCTCCATCCCTGTCTGCGGCAAGCTGCAGCCATCTTTTGATCCAATGTTCAATCTCTTGATCTGTTGCAGTGGCAGTTAACCGGTTTCTTCTGACAGCAGCTACAATGACACATATGAACAACAGTAAATAAGCAAATAATTATTATTTATTATAAATCTTACATTTATAGGCACACCAAACAGCACAAATAAAAAGCAGTTCATTTCAGAAAGCCATACCATTGATTACAGTTTTTAGAGAGGTGTCTTTAAATGCAACTTTTCCATTGATTCCCCTCCAGTTAATCTGACGGGCCATGTCATTTGAAAGGAGGAAGCTGAGAATTCGCCATACGCTTTCTTTGACTGTTGTGCCTCCCCTCAAGGCTAACGTGTTCATCTGTAAAAATAAATGTATGCACAAATAAAGGAACAAGCATCCAAAAATCACCCTTTAAACAGAATGTACAAAGACTTACCGGTCAAAAAAAAAAAAAAAAGTTAATTTGGAATTATTTAGTCTTTAAAGTGATAGTTTACCCTCCAAAAAGTCCTGGCTCTTCCAAGTTAATACCTGAGTGAAATTGGCATTTCTGTTTTGAAGTGCATTAGCGCCCCACACAGCTCTGGGGGTTTATAAAGGCCTTTTGAAGCAAAGCGATGCGTTTGTGTAAGAAAAATATCCATGTTTAAAACTGTATCGAGTAAATGGACTTGGGAAATATACAGCCATTCACATCCATTATAAAGCTTGGAAGAGCCAAGACATTTTTAAATATAACTCGATTGTATTTGTCTGAAAGAAGAATGTCATATACACCTAGGATGACTAGAGGGTGAGTAAATCATGAGCTAATTTTCATTCATTTCAGTTCCTTCAGCAGTAGAAGGAACTTATTCGCAACTAGCAATCTCATTGGTTAGTGTTAACGATCACTATCCACATTTTGATTTCAGAAAATCAGTTATTGTGAGTGAAAGCATACAATTGCAGTTTCTTTATCAGGCCAAACCTTTCTTGTTGCTTTACCATTCCGTGTTGAACCAGCCCAGCCAGTACGGATATGGTTTAAACGTGGTTGACTACCTACTATACCATTCACAATGAGCAAAATATGAAAACACTGACACAGTTAATTGATGCAAGTTATTTTTTTCTATTGAAATATGAAATCTTACCACAGCTGTCTTGTAGTCTTCCTGCTGCAGCTGCCCCTCAATGACTTGAAGTTGTTGGAAATTTGACAGTGGAAAACAGTCTGTGTTTAATGTTGGGCTGTCTTCTGTAGTTGATAATTTTTTGAGGTCGTAGACCAATTTAACCAATGTGCCCATCTGTTCTTTAATCATTTCTTGATTTGCAAGAATTTTGCGTATGCAAGCTAGAAAAAAGAAAAAGCTATTAAAATAAAAAATGCATATCACTGTGTTAAAAAAAAAAAAAAGTCAGTACCTACCTTCACTGAAACCTGTGTGGGATGATGCTAAAAAGGGGAACACAACAAGATAATAGTTAACATGTTAAATGACAGTAGAAGGAAGTAAAAATCTTATTTTCACTCTATGGCTCTGTAGATTTGGTGCAAGGAGCCAAGGGAGTTAAACATGGTCAGTTTTAGAACTTAAATAGTTGTAAAAGAGAACGTCCTGGTTGCATATGCAACCCACTGTTCCCTGAAGGAGGGAACAGAGGATGTAGTCGACATCGACTGAAATGGGATCACGTCAGGGAGCCTATTGTCTTCGAGTATTAATGAACAAACCAATGCACATCACACACCGTGGCGCGGGTATAAATACAGAAGTGGATGCACGCACCATTTGGTTTTCGCCGAGGAGCCGAGCGCACTCGGAGTCAGCTGTGGTCCAGTGGTGGTGGCAAGGGGACTATGTCCTATGCCCTTCAGGGAACGGTGGTTTACATACGCAACCAGGATGTTCCCTTTCAGTCGATAACGTCGAACGTAGTCGACTTTGACTGAAATGGGATCCAACCTTTGAAAACCCCACTAATGCTGTCACCTTCCAGTGCCTAGACAAAAGCCTCCTAATCCTCCTGACATGCCAGCGGAAGAGGATAGGGCTTAGGCCAGGAAGTTACTGCTGTTCCACAGAGACCCACTCAGTACAGACTTAGTAACACTGGGAAAGCTTGCCCTGAACATGGAAGGAAGTGATTCTGCGGAGCTACATCCAACCTGGTAATGTGGAGAATACACATATGAACTGGGCGGGTGACCGGGCATCTGGAATGTCACTGAGGTGGCTCCAGCCAAGAAGGGGGGAGACAACAACGAATACAGTGACGGCAGAGGACCTGCCAAGGGAAAGACACAAGCTCGCCGTAGGGAGCTGTATCGTGGAAACACACATACGGGATCACCATAGGGGCCGCAACATATAGGCCCAGCCTAGCACAGGTTCCAAACTGGTAGGCCTAACTCAGGGCGTACCGCCATGTCCGATGTTGGAGGGGTGCGGAGGAAGGTGTCGCCCAGCCCGCAGTTCTACAGACATCTGTCAGCGAGGCACCCTGCACCAACGCCCAGGAGGCGGCAACACCCCTTGTCCACTATCCACTATCCAGTGGGCTGGCCTCTGTAACAGACTAAGAGCTGTTCTGAGGTCCTAAAGCTTTGCATTCTGTCCACATACAGGCGCAGAGCACGGACGGGACAGAGAAAAGCAAGGGCTGGGTATGCCTCCGGGGGCAGCGCTTGCAGGTTCACCACCTGGTCCCGAAAGGGAGTGGTAGGAACCTTGGGCACATATCCAGGCCAGGGTCTCAGGATAACGTGAGAGTAAGCCGGCCCGAATTCCAGGCACGATTCACTGACCGAAAAAATTTGCAAATCCCCTACCCTCTTGATGGAGACCAAAGCAAGCAGGAGAACTGTTTTTGGGACAGAATTTTTAACTCTGCTACCTGTAATGGCTCAAAAGGAGGTCTTTGCAGTGTGATTAGCATCAGAGATAAGTCCCAAGAGGGTA
Source organism: Pimephales promelas (assembly GCF_988280905.1). NCBI lineage: Eukaryota > Metazoa > Chordata > Actinopteri > Cypriniformes > Leuciscidae > Pimephales > Pimephales promelas. Next base: position 37,512,949 of record NC_142770.1, on the reverse strand, counting down.
CAGAGGGGGGATGAGGTGGATTTAATCTCCTCACTCCCCTCAGGAACCTGACGATCAGATTGTGCCTTCCCAGGGACTTTCCATCCACTGCATCGTTAGGTGCGGCAATAATGGCAACATACACTTTGAGGGTGGAGGGGGACAGCCGACGCTCAAACCACTCTTGGAGAAAAAGCACAGAACTGATCGAGCATCTTCGGGGGTCTTCCCAGTGAGGGAAGTGTGGAACGAACAGGTTCCACTTCAGGGCGTAAGCAAGCCTCGTAGAGGGTGCTTTCGCCGAAGTAAAGGCATCTACGACTGACTGAGGTAGATCACCTAGAACCTCCGAATCCCGTCCAGGGATCAGACATGAAGTTTCAAACAGTCTGGATGCGGGTGCCATATGGTGCCCTGTCCCTGACAGTGGAGGTCCTCCCTCAGAGTAATAGGCCAGAGAGGGGCTGTCGAGAGGAGAAATAGTTTGGGGAACCAGGTCCAGTTGGGCCAATAAGGGGCACCTAGCAAAACCTGCTCCTCTTCCTCCCTGATTTTGCACAGCAGCTGCGCAAGGCTCACTGGGGGAAACGCATACTTGCGCAGGCCTGGGGTCAGCTGTGCGCCAGTGCATCCGTGCTGAGGGTCTCCTTGGTAAGGGAATAAAACAACTGGCAATGGGACGAGTCCAGGGAGGCAAGCAGATCTATCTGTGCGGCCCCAAAGTGGTCCCATATCAGCTGGACCACCTGGGATGGAGTCGCCATTCTCCCAAGGTCACATCTGTTGTGAGAGCTCGTCGGCAGCACGATTGAGCAGGCCAGGGATGTAAACGGCACGAAGCGGCCTCATTGGCGAGCGAGTTGTGACATGCTACGGGAAAGTAGATCACCTTGACGGTTAATGTACGCAACAGTCGCAGTATTGTCTGTACGGGCCAGTGCATGCTTGCCGAGCACCGTCGTCTTGAGGCGATTCAAACCAAGGAATACTGCTAAAAACTCGAGGCAGTTGATGTGCCAATACAGGTGGGACCCCATCCAGGTGCCAGCTACTGCATGCCTGTTGTACGTGGCCCCCCAGCCGGTGTTGGAGGCTCCTGTGAAGACCACAGCATGCCTGGAAACTTGTTCTAGGGGCACTCCAGACCGGAAAAACAAAGGGTCGAACTGAGGGTTTGGGCGGCAGGCCGTGGTGATTTTTACACGGAGCTTACCGCTCTGCCACACCCACCTCGGGACTCAGTCCCGGAGCCAGTGCTGAAGTGGTCTCATATGAAGCAAGCCGAGCGGCGTAACTGCTACTGCCATATGCCCCAGGAGCCTCTGAAATTGTTTCAGTGGAACAACCAGCTAGGGCTGTCGCGGTTATGGAATTTCCCTTGCGGTTATGTTGAGTGGCTCAATAGCGCGATATGCGGTATTACCGCCATTTACAGTATTTATTTATTTATTTAATTTATATGTATTTGTTGCTATATAAATAAAATTTACGATGTGGACAAAAACAAGGACATTTTCAGTAACCAATGTAGCCTAACCAAAACTAAACAGCGTCTACAGTATATGCGCATCGAAAGACTTTCACTCATATTGGAGTGCGCATATTGTTATGACAACGGACTTTGAGCGAGTCATTGAACCGTTCATTCAACGAACACGTTTAAAAAGCTGATTCGTTAAATGAGATGTAAAGAAACAAGATGGTAATTATTTTTAACTTTGAGGTTCAACTTTTCAAGGTTTAGCTGTGCAGCAATGCGTCGCATGGGCAACGCTGAAGCTGATGCTTTACTTATTAGAGACCCTTAGCATTTGATTCAATGCGTGACTCACTGATTTTATTTCTCCGCGACTTCCTTGTGCTGTGGGATGCTGACTAGCGCCGCTGCTGACGCGCATTTATGGGAAAATACCCGTTAAAATGATGATGCGACAAACATTTCGCTTCCCTTTGACACGACAAGCTTTTCACGACTTCAAAGACAGACGCAGGTAATTGCATGCGCTCTGCCGATCTCTCTCATTCACTGTGTGAAGCCTGTAGGCTACACATCACCATGATAAACAGTCTTGTTATCCTTATGAACTTGTTTAACATTCAATACACATGCATTAGGTTCAAAACAAGAAGGGTAGCCTTATAAAAAAAAAAAAAAAAAACATGAATATCGCGGTTGACTTGTCAGAAGCGCGGTACTACAATATTGCGGTTACCGCGACAGCCATACAACCAGCTAGCTCCAAACAGCTCCAACTCACACCTGTAAGGAAGTTTCTAGTAATCCCGAAGACCTTGATTAGCTTAATGGATCTGGATCAGGTGTGTTTGATTAGTGTTGGAGCAAAACTGTGCAGAGCTGTGGTCCTCCAGGAATTGAGTTTGAGATCACTGCCCAACCTGGTGATATGCTGAATCAGAAAATCTCTGTGTTCGAATAACTGCTCTCGAGACCGAGCTAGGATCAGCCAGTCGTCGAGATAGTTGAGAATGCAAATGCCATGTTCTCTCATAGGAGCGATGGCTGCTTCCGTGCCTTCGTAAAGACACGGGGATACGCCTGAACCTTGAACGCGAAACGCAGAAATGGTCTTTGTCACTCGCGCTGTAAAGACTGACACCAGGAGAGACTTCCCAAAGAAGCACCAACACACTCGTTTGTTGTCTAACACTCTACAGAAGACCTAAACATAAGCTCGGCTCCGAAGAAAAAAGCAAATGGTGCATGCATCCACTTCCGTATTTATACCCGCGCCGCAGGGCGGAGTTTCAGATGCATATCTCGCACACCAATATGCATTGGCACGTTCAATAATACTCAAAGACAATAGGCCCCCTGACTTGATCCCATTTCAGTCAAAGTCCAACGTTATCAACTGAAAGGGAACCCTTGTTGTGTATTTGGATAAACCTGTTAGATTTGAATGCCGTGCTAGTGAACTGACACAGTATATACTCACAACTAAAGACTTCTGCCTCTTCTTGTCTAAATTGTGGGGTGCGATTCCTTGCTGTAAAGGATAATTAGTGGGAAAGGCAAAAGTTTAACAGTAGCTTTTAGCACATATTATATGGGTAAAATATATGGGTATGGGTTAAATGGGAAGAAAGTTTTATTGTAAATTTACGGGTTACTGATGTCCATTTCACAGGTGTTGATATCCTCCTTTGGTTACTGCGGATTTGTTTTTGGCGCCCTGATGGCATTAAAACAAGCCAAAAATATAGTGTCACCCCTGAATTTGGCTAACATTAGATATTAACACAAATATATAAACATATAAGCTAAAAAACATAGTCCAGCCATTTTAAGCCAAAATGGAGGTCAACCTAGGACAAATTGCAACTGAAGCAAACTCAACTGATTTCATATCCTCAATATGTCACACCTGTCAACACTCCCGTTATCTCCTGGACCCCTACTGATTTGTCATTTCTCCCGGGAAACTCACGTAATTTGCATGGCCCAAACTCCTTTATGAATAATTGGATCAATATGTTTGTCTAATGTTAACCAGTTGCCAGATCTTGTATTAAATGCATTATTTTTACACAATCCACACACACCATAAAATTTTAACCCGTTTGTCATCTCAACCTGGCAACCTGGCAACTCAGTTGCGCAGTAGCAGGAAGCTTAAAGGGATAGTTCACCCAAAAATGAAAATTCTGTGAGTTTTTAACTCACCCTCATGTTGTTCCAACCCTGTAAGACCTTCGTTCATCTTCAGAACACGAATGAAGATATTTTTGATGAAATCTGAGAGCTGGATCACTCCTCCATACTAGTCCATAGGCTTATTGAGGGATTGAAACTCGCCGGCCTCGAAAAGTTATTAAAGACATTGTTAAAATAGTCCAAGTGACTACAGTGGCTCAATCTTAAGTTTATCAAATGACGAGAACACTTTTTGAGCGCAAAAACAAACAAAAATAACGACTTAATTTCAACTATTAATTTCCTTCTCTGGGCGATCGGTTGTTGTACGTCACGCGTATCACACACATGACCAGAGACGGCCAATAGTGAGCCTACGTGTGACATTTAACTGACTCGAGGCCCAGTGAGAAGAAAATTAATAGTTGAAATAAAGTCGTTATTTTTGTTTGTTTTTGCGCACAAAAAGTGTTCTCGTCGCTTTATAAAGTTAAGATTGAGCCACTGTAGTCACTTGGACTATTTTAACAATAGTCTTTAATAACTTTGAGGCCGGCAAGTTTCAATCCCTCAAGAAGCCTATGGACTAGTATGCAGGAGTGATCCAGCTCTCAAATTTCATCAAAAATATCTTAATTCGTGTTCCGGAGATGAACTAAGGTCTTACGGGGTTGGAACAATATGAGGGACAGAATACTGACAGAATTTTCATTTTTGAAAGCGAGTACGACCACCCCTTTTTTTTTTCTTCTTAGCTAGGACATATTGGGGATACAAAATCAGTTGGGTTTGCCTCTGTTGCAATTTGTCCAACCTTTTTCCATAAAACGACTGGACTATTACATGTTCCTGTGTTTTCAAAAACTCACAATTCATAGTTTCTGCCTCCTCTCTGGCTATTGGTTGAGAGTGATTCCCTGCTCTGCTGGAACCTGAACAGGAAAAAAGTGGGAGAAATTGAAGAGGTCAGTGTTGAGGAGCTTTGAGGCAAATTTAGGTCTAACTGATAACAAATTGATGTTTTATTTGTCTGCGGTGGCCATTGATATATACATTAGAGGTCGCCTTGGGGTTCTAAGAATGCGTCAAAACCGCCGCCATCTTGGAACAGGGGTCTTGTCATAAGAAGTAGCTAGGTAACGCTGCTATCTCCACCTGTACTTCGAATTCATGGATTTTCTGACTTTTGTGCTGCGTATGGATGTTCACACAAATGAAATCTGAACTAGGAAGAATGTTTAAAAAAAATAATAATAATAATTTTCTCTGGACTCCATGATAAATACATGTCCGACCATTGGAATGAACCATTCATGGCAATTTATGGTGATTTTATTTCCGTTAGACCTTTGCCTACGTTGACACTTATTTTTTGCCTACATTGCCTACATTGACACTTGTCTTGATTGATTCTGTGAAGCAGCTTTGATACAATCTGTATTGTGAAAAGCGCTATATAAATATATTTGACTTGACTTATGCATCAAAGAGTGGCTCCCCTGTTCGATGATGATGGCTCTATTGACACATTCGCTCCAATGAACTGCCTTAGCCAAGGCGATATCTAGTGTATATACAGTATATATGCAGTGGCACGCATATCTACTCTGTAACTCGTATGCCCTGTGTTTTCAAATACTCACAATTCATAGTGTCTGCCTCCTCTCTTGCTAGTGGTTGAGAGTAATTCCCTGCTCTGCTGGAACCTGAAGAGGAAAAAAGTAGGGGGAAAAAAATGGAGAGGTCAGTGTTGAGGAGCTTTGAGGCAAGTTTAGGTCTAACTATTATCAAAATGTTTTATGTGTCTGCAGTGGCAAGCATATCTACTCTGTAACTCGTATGCCCTGTGTTTTCAAATACTCACAATTCATAGTGTCTGCCTCCTCTCTGGCTAGTGGTTGAGAGTAATTCCCTGCTCTGCTGGAAGCTGAAGAGGAAAAAAGTAGGGGAAAAAAGGAGAGGTCAGTGTAGAGGAGCTTTGAGGCAAGTTTAGGTCTAACTGATATCAAAGTGATGTTTTATGTGTCTGCAGTGGCAAGCATATCTACTCTGTAACTCGTATGCCCTGTGTTTCAAATACTCACAATTCATAGTGTCTGTCTCCTCTCTGGCTAGTGGTTGAGAGTAATTCCCTGCTCTGCTGGAAGCTGAAGAGGAAAAAAGTAGGGAAAAAAAGGAGAGGTCAGTGTTGAGGAGCTTTGAGGCAAGTTTAGGTCTAACTATTATCAAAATGTTTTATGTGTCTGCAGTGGCAAGCATATCTACTCTGTAACTCGTATGCCCTGTGTTTTCAAATACTCACAATTCATAGTGTCTGCCTCCTCTCTGGCTAGTGGTTGAGAGTAATTCCCTGCTCTGCTGGAAGCTGAAGAGGAAAAAAGTAGGGAAAAAAAGGAGAGGTCAGTGTAGAGGAGCTTTGAGGCAAGTTTAGGTCTAACTGATATCAAAGTGATGTTTTATGTGTCTGCAGTGGCAAGCATATCTACTCTGTAACTCGTATGCCCTGTGTTTCAAATACTCACAATTCATAGTGTCTGCCTCCTCTCTGGCTAGTGGTTGAGAGTAATTCCCTGCTCTGCTGGAAGCTGAAGAGGAAAAAAGTAGGGAAAAAAGGAGAGGTCAGTGTAGAGGAGCTTTGAGGCAAGTTTAGGTCTAACTGATATCAAAGTGATGTTTTATGTGTCTGCAGTGGCACGCATATCTACTCTGTAACTCGTATGCCCTGTGTTTCAAATACTCACAATTCATAGTGTCTGTCTCCTCTCTGGCTAGTGGTTGAGAGTAATTCCCTGCTCTGCTGGAAGCTGAAGAGGAAAAAAGTGAGATAATGATTCAACCATCATTTAGTGTGTGCAACGATCTAGGGCTGCAACTAACGATTATTTTGATAATCGATTAATCGGACGATTATTTTTTCGATTAATCGATTAATCGGATAAAAAATTTATTTCATTTTTTTGTTTATTATAACTAAATAAAACCCTAAAAACCACACTCTTTTGTGTGTTAAACAATCTTCTTAATACAGACAACTTTATTATATAGAAAAACAACAAATAAAAAAAATATATGACCATAACCTATGACAAAATTCACAAAAATGCTATTGTAAACTAGATTAGTGGATAACTCAGAAAAACTTAGCCTAGAAAAATCACAAGTGCACAATAATTTTATAAAATCTGAACATTTAGTGAAAAAAACATTCCTTAGTGGGGGAAAAAATAAGAGACCATAAGTGTAGGACTATCTCTGGTAAAACGTTACACATTGCTCTTTATTGTATTGTTGTTATACATTCATGAAAAACATCGTAAAAATCAGAAGCACAGCTGTTTAGTGAGGAAGCAATATTGACTGTGTATTATACAGTAGGCTATCTTTGCAATAGTTTATTAAGCCTTTTCTTTTAACAGTTTTAAATTTCAGTTAGGCTACTGTGCACGTGAAGAACAATTATAGTGCGCCGAGTCTATAGTGTTGTGATCTAACAGACACTCAGTAGAAAGTGATTAAGTTACAGCAATAAAAGTCTAGCAAGATAGTCATTATATTACGAAACCATAGACCTTTATCTACGGATCAATTATAATAATAACATTGAATCATCTTGGAAAGAGTTTCATCATGTTAACTGTTGTAACGCGACGCGCTGTTTGAACACCGAATAGAGAATGACTGACAGCCGCAGTGGAGGGAAAAGCTTTATTTAATGACTTAAATATACATTTCTATCTCACATTATACTACAGTATGGCTTCATAAAGTATACACGATTAACGCAGGTCACCTATTTTGGTTTCAAAACGGCGAATTTGCCGAAAGGTGAATGATTTTCGTGTATGTTGCATATTGATAGCGGTTTCCTGATGCCCGCAAATTAGTTCAAACTCACGGAATCAAGAGTGCGCATGCGAGACAGAAGATAATGTGCTCCAAACCGTCCGTGTTGCGCAGAATGCGCACAGACCGGCGAGGGAGAGAGACTGCGTGTGTGCCTCATGAACCGCATGTGAGAAGCGCATGTGAGAAGCGCATGTAGCATGTAAACAATCCCAGTGACGTAATCAGACCAACTAATCGATAATGACATTCGTTGACAACGATTTTCATAATCGATTATAATCGATTTTATCGATTAGTTGTTGCAGCCCTACAACGATCAAAAGTGGGTGATAATGTACTGACAAGGTTTGTACTGGCAAGGTTTGCACTGGCAAGGTTTGCACTGTTGAGGCTTGCCCAACCTCTCAAGAAATCAAACCAAGTGTAATAAGTGTATTTCAAAAACTCATGACAGTATTCCTTAAATTAATCCACAAAAAAAATGTATCAAACAAATTAATAGAACTATAACTGTTGCACAAATTGGCCAGTCTTACATTTCCTGATGGGGTTGACTTGCACTTCTGGCGCTGCTGGAAGTGGAACGTTTGCCTCATCCTCAGTTTCACTATCATCGAAAAAACGTGCCCTTTTGCTGATGATAAAAAAACACACAAAAAAACAACAAATTATTTAATTTATTCTCCTCATTCAGCAGCCATACTCAGCTCTGTATGTGCTGTATTTACACGTGTCTTCTTCTTCTCAGGGGGGGCGAGTCCACGTCTGTAAGGTCCGTGTTTATTTCTGCCTCTGGTAGTTTTTGGCGAGCTTCTTCATATGTTTCTGTATAGATTAACAAACAAAAAAGTTTCTGTGAAGCAAACTAAAAAAATACATTAAAATAGAGAAATTATGAATGAATGAACGAATGAGAAAATTAAAAAATCTTAGGGCCAAATTTACTAAATAGGCTTAATCTCTTTTTTTGGGGGAGCTAAATAATGGTGCAAATACCAAGAAACTGACAAGCACAAAGCTTAGTATATCGCCTTGCATGATTCATTTAAATTAATCTGAATGATTCTGCATGATTCTGAAAGGGAAAACTCTTACAAATGCATATGCAACAATGTCAGCTTCAAAAATAACTGTTCATGCCTCTTTAGTGTCTTTAATAAATCCTGACACCAAAAGAGGGTTTATGCTGGTGCAACCGGTTAGTAAATCTGGCCCATGGAAGCTAAGGATATATGTACCTCTAGTAAAAATAATCCGGATTTTGAAGGGAGTCCAAGATGGTCCTGGCTTCACCATTGATTTTATGGCTTTAACTATATCTTCATATTTGTATGGAGGCCACATACAAACATTGTCCCTTACCCAATTTTGGGGAACTACCTCGACTTCATTTGTTGTTTCAAAGATTACGATATGATACATTGTCTGGAAAAAAAAAAAGATTTTTTTACACTTAATTTTCACATAATTAAGATTAATTAAAAAAAATCTAATTCATATGAATGCCACTTACAAAGCATGTCCCACAATATAATCCAGAAATGGTGTTACTGCTTCTCAAGAACTATGTACATTAATTGGTGATATTAAGATGTGTGAGTCAGAGGGAAGACTGCAAATTTGTCTCCCAGAGGCAACCTCACACACTTTTGCCAGGGCTTTGTGAGCTCAGTAAAGTGCATCACTGTTGACAAATTGGACACAATGAATACACCCACGTTTCTGGAATCAAGAGGGTAGGTGTATAAGGCCTCTTTCTCTTTATATTCTTGAAACATAACATACTCTTTACCCCCATAAGCAATTATGTTTTTTACTGAAATCACTTTGCCATGAATAGCAATGCAATCGTCTTTGCTCGATATTCGCAGCATGACACCATCAATAGTAAGCTGTCTGAACTGATGTACTTCTTCCGTCAGAGTATGTGGTACAGGTCCATTTTTATGGGGGCACATTAGTGATATTTCATCAGTGGAATAAGAGTTCCTTTCCTCATGTTCAGACAACCTGCGGATTATCTGTGCAAGTGGATTGTGAGGCTTCCTTACCAATCTCTTAAGCTCACCAAGAAAGTTTTCATAGGGGAAGCCAGATATGCTGTCTAAAGGACCATGTACTTTTACATCACTAGCAAGATGTACCAAGCCATGAATGTTGTATACCACCATCTCTTTGCCATACAACAAGCCATAATGCTCAACAAATGATACCAAAAAGGAGTGAGCCAAATCATTCATTTCGATACAATAGTTTGAATTTGCCAAAATGTAGATGGCAACAGACAACAGCATAAAGTTCTCATAAACCTGGCGGGGCAACACACCCTTTAAAACAACCGGGCCTGTGTACAACAACAGTTGACGGAATTCAGTTGCCTTCCAACGAAGTCTCTCACTGAGAGCCCTAGGCTTTCTGGCAAATTCTGCTGGAATGAAGTCCTTCAATGCTACCAGTCTCTCAGAGATAGCCAAGACTTGAATGCTCGAAAGCCTTGTACGCAGGGGACCCACTGCACCACACCACAGATCCGTTAGACGTCTCACTACACCCAAACACACAAGGTGCATGTAATCATGAGGAAAACCTGTTACCATGTCAATGTCGGTATCTAGAAGAGGACAGTGTGTTAGATGGTGTTCCTCATCTAATCCCAGTCGAAAAGCTTCATCTGTTCTACAGGAGGCATTGTTCTCAGGAAATGTCATGCGATGTTTTACATAGGAGCCTTTCTGCTGACATTTGTCACAGCCATAGTAGCCTGTGTGAGATTTTATTCCTTTGATAAAGGCTCGTGCTGGAGCGTCACACATGATAGATGTTACCTTGACAAAGAAAGTCTTGCCACAAAAAACAAAACCTCTTCTTAAGCTCTGCAACTCACAAACTAAGTGACTGAGATATTCAGACAGATTTGTTGGCTTAGTGGTCCCACAAAACAAACCTACAACAACAGGTTTCTTAGATAGACCTTTGAACATGCCAAGAATAGGCCAAAGTTGAACTGAAGAACTTTTGAAAAGTGGGAGGCCGTCAAAATTTAGCTGCATGTTAAACGTGTGCCCATCTGTAAAATGAGAACATACACTTCTCAACGTGTTTCTGAAAGCACTGATAATACCAAAATAGTGGAAAGATCCACCGGCAATCATCTCCACGTTGTACTCCATTTTCGTCTTTAACAGTGACCTTCCATCTTTTGGCAGGAATGGTAAATGCACTCTAAGAATTGCCAATAAAGCAGAAAGTGCAATGAGAGATACACCAAAACGAAGTGCCCACTCGGTAATGCTGCTTCTGAGATCACTTTTATCGTTTGTTTCACTATAATCATAGCTGCTGTTTGTATCCTCACTAACAGAGATGCCAGTAGGATTCAAATCTGAAGGTCTGCAGTCAGAGGGAATGCCACCAAGAGGAATGCTAACAGGAGAGTTGTTAAGACTATCAGTATGGTCATACACATCATGATCCACTGATTTAAGAAAAGTATCAACTCTTTTGAGGGCCCTTTTCCTAAGATTGCTGCGTTCATTGTAATTCATCACTAGTGAACCATATACTGAGTCACAAATAAAATATGCAAGGAATATTCCTAATGAGTTCAAGCTCAGGATGTTCACTACCCTATAATGAGAGAGAAACAGCAGATTAGGACAGCAAATTAATGGAATAGTTCACCTAAAAATTCTGTCATAATTAACTATCAATAAATAAACATATCAAATAACATAGTATTTGAACAATATAAGTAAAGAGTATTTTTTTCTATTACAGGTATTTACAAACGGTTTACAAACGGTTTGTCACTCTCTATTTCAAGAGAGTGACAAAATGTTAAGCTACATGGTCTTTATAACGTTAAAGTCAGTATTTTCTAAAAATCTAATATTTTGGTATTCTAGCATTAATTTTGAATCTTAAAATGCATTTTATTCACAAAAAATGTGAAAGACAGGAGGTGCTGACTGGACGCGTAGACCTCTTTTGAGTCTCGCCTATATTCGGTGAGTCAATTTCAGTTCATTACGCTTTAATAATTATGATATTTAAAGGGATAGTTCACTTTGAAATTAATTTGATATGTTTTAGCTTAACTCAAGGGCATCCAAGATGTAGGTGTCTTTGTTTCCACAGTATTTTCAATTTTGATATTTTTCAGTTAAACCGGTGTTGACTGTCAGTCATATAAAGCAAGTATGGGGGTCCACGTCAAAGAGTATGCACAGAGAAGTCCAGATTAAACATGATTGAATGATTCGTAAATGTAAGTACACATAGATGGCCTAAGACACGAAAGGAGCGGTTTGTGTGAGAAAATGAACAGTATTCATATCGTTTTTACCTCTTGCAACCACAGCCACATCCAAGTGATCTGAATCAGTTATTCAATGTCCAACTGAACCGAACTGACCCGTGTCCAACGTTCCGCCGGAAGTGATCGCTTGCGTGTGTACGTCACGCATTGCACACACAGAGATTTCGGAAGTTTTACCCTTCACTGTGAAGATCTAAAAATATTTAGATATAGAGCCCTTTTCAGTTGGTAAACATGGTGATCTTTTTATGTGGGCGGAGCTTAGGTGGAGGCAGAACGATCCCTCTGGCTGCTTCACTAATGCTAGTTAGCAAGTATTGTTAGCTTGTTTTTTAACAATGACTGGAGAAAATCCGATATTATCTTAATGTGTAAGGTCACTCACTGTCCAGGACCACGATTGTTATTTCCAAAACTTATTTTTAACGGACAGAACCAGATTGGCCGACCCGTAGCCGCCTACACGCTCACTCAATGCATAGACGATCTGACAGGATTAACGTTACCTCGGTTGAGTGGCCTGACTTCTACACCTACCTTATAGAGAAACCGATCGTAAAGAGAAACTGAGGGCATATAAATCTTTAGATGCCTATAACTATGTGCTGAATGGTCATGTACAAGACTTGTGTGTACGATCCGCAGTTCTGCCGAGCCAGGGCAGAGAAGACGACAATGTAAAGAGTGTCATTTACGGTGAGATTTTAATCATGTGAATATTTTCAAAAAATAAAAAATCCAGATACAGCATATTGATTTTTCATTGATGCTTGTACCAAACAACACAATAAGATGGCATTTAAAAATAATAAAAGTAATTTAAGCTCCTTATTATGTAGCCGAATCTGTGCTGGTTTCCATTGGCCGCCTCCAGTTTTCACTTTGTTTTGCCTCTAGCTAGCGCCGTGACGTAACTATGACGTCGGCGGAAAAGGGGTCTATACAGGAAATTGCAATGGAAGACGATTTCGATACATCTAAATATGTTTAGTGAAAGGTAAAACTTCCGAAATCTCTGTGTGTGCAATGCGTGACGTACACACGCAAGATATCACTTCCGGCGGAACGTTGGACACGGTTCAGTTGGACATTGGATAACTGATTTAGATCAGTTGGACGTGGCTGTGGTAAAAACGATATAAATACTGTTTGTTTTCTCACACAAACCGCTCGTTTCGTGTCTTAGGCCATATATGTGTACTTAAATTTACAAGTCATTAATAAATCATGTTTAATCTCGATTTCTCTGTGCATGCTCTTTGACGTGGACCCCCATACCTGCATTATATGACTGACAGACAACACCGGTCAAAATTGAAAATACTGCGGAAACAAAGACACCTACATCTTGGATGCCCTTGAGGTAAGCTAAAACAGATCAAAAATTAATTTCAAAGTGAACTATCCCTTTAACTAATCTTTAGTTTATATTTTTCAATCACGAATAATGGATTTGTTGCAGTTTTCTGCACGATAGTAGCCATTCACTGGCATCCAGTGATAGTATTTTAAAGGAAACAATTGCAGGGTTAATTGTTAAACAAATAATTTTGTAATTTGCTTGTTGGTAATATACATTTAAACTGTTATCCATTGTATTTTATGTTATTGGGTATCACAAAACGGAGTATAATATGAAAAAGTAGGTCCTATCCTCGAGCGTTTTGCAATAATTCTCCTTTCCCCCACAATGCATTACATTACGTCACCTTGGGGAGAGAATTTACCAAAGCCCGCTGTGAGAGCATTAAGAGTGACTAGAGAGACGAGAGTAGTTTTGATGAAAACATTCCAGAATTTTCTCCATTCATTGGGAGCCAAATGGTTCAAGGTCCAAATGAGAGTTTCAGTACAGCTTCAGGGCTTTAAACGACACCAGACGATGAATAAGGGTCTTATCCAGGGCCCTTCGAGTCATGACTCGAAAAAGATTTGTTCACTTTGATGAACGAGTTTGAATAGGAGAGTCACGAACGCTCACAGAACAGAGCAAGGCGAACATTTGAGCTTATAAAACTTAAACTTTATTTATTTATTAAATGAGTGATCTTTTCACTTGATAAGACCCTTATTCATCGTCTGGAATCATTTAAAGCCCTTTGAAGCTGCACTGAAACTCTCATTTGGATCGCATTGAAGTCCATTATATGGAGAAAATCCTGGAATGTTTTCATCAAAAACCTTCATTTCTTTTCGACTGAAGAAAGAAAGACATGGACATCTTGGATGTCATGGGGGTGAGTAAATTATTAGCAAAAGTTTTTTTAAAGTGAACTACTCCTTTAACTTTTTCTGCTCTAGGGCTAATATTACATTTAAAGTCCCTGTAAAGTCAAAATTAAGTATGTGTTCTGAGTTTGTCACACCACTGAAAAATGTGTTATTAGCCACCCAGCCAAATTTGAATGATAAAAAAAGCCAGCAAGTACATAAAATAAGCTATCAAAATCATGAAAAAATCAGCAGTTATCTCTGTTCTCAAACGCTGGGGGCGTGTCCGCTGGCTGCGCTGAAACCACGCACACTCGCGGGAAAGCTCTCGATGGTGATATTAGGTGAAACTGCTTTCGCGACGGGAGGATGAACACTGAGGCTGGAGATAGTCGTTTCGGCCCCGTTCACCAGTAACAGCGGATTATCAGTGAATCCCAGTTGTCTCTAAGGAAAGTTTATAAAACTATCCAGTGTAAAATGATCACTACAGAGGCGGGTGTTGGCGGTGATCCTCAGCTCTTCATCAAGGTTGGCTCTCTTAAAAACCTCTTCTTGATGTGATCGTTTTTAGGGAATTTAAATCTGTTTTGTACATGATCGCATCCAGGTAGCCTATGCATGTCCGTGTCGAAGGCATAGCTAGGTAGCAAACTGTAGGCTCAGCTGTAGTAACTAATAGTACTGACAGTCACTACTGCGAATGTGCTCGGGGAGTGTTATTGTGTGTTGGGGGAGAGATCAGACTCTGTGCGTCATCAAATAGGGGCTTGTCCAGGAGCTCATGGGCTCCAGTGCGTCATCGAGCCCTGTTTTAGCCCCGCCCAAACAATCCGTAAAATTGCAATGGTGAAAAACTGTTTAACGGTCTAACTCCACATTTCAGTACTTCACAGTTCACAGTCTTTGTAATATGTTTTAGCAATACATATGTAAAATTTATAATGTATTTAGAACTTTTTTGTTGAATTGCCTTTACAGGGACTTTAAAGTTTGCTTTATCAATGTTAGATATAAGCAAATTTAGCATTCTACAATCTTTACTGTTGATGTGTTTTAATAATAATAATAATAATAACAATGAGCCACGAATTAAGCATTCGTTTTAAAAGGGGAAAATCCAAAGACCTTTTATTTGTGTTACAACGCAGGTATACCATGTAATCAGTCTAATTCGCCTTGTTAAAAGTTCTATTTAATATAATAAATTGATTTATGCTTCAATGACAAGTACATAAGCACTAAGGAGAAAACAACTACAGACAACTGTAAACACCTTTAAGTGATGCTTAAAAAAAGATAACTTACCTTAGTTGAAACAAGAGGGATGGTTAGAAGAAAGAAAAAAGTCACAGTGGAGGATGATGCAAAATCTAAAAAAAGGAAACAATAAAAATAATATATTACAGTTAACCACTACAGTAGTCCAAAATGTTGAATGAGGCATGTATGCTGCAAATCAATCTAAAAAAAAATAACTACAGTGAAACTAAGAATGTGCTTATAAACAACAAAGAATGGCTGTGGTGAACAGGACGAGGCTGAGATCTTTGAGAGAACAGCTGGAGGCTGGTGGCTTGATTACTGATGAGTGACACCTGCATGCTGCTCATATTCAATCACCCACCAGCCTCATGCCATTCTCTCATGCCCTCAGCCTCGTCCTGCTCACCACCACAATGAAAATTATCTGTTTTCAGACAAGAAAAATGGGTAAAATACGAAATGACTGTCTACTCTAATATCAAATATTTTCTATGTTTGTATTTATAAACGTGCAGAAGTCAAAGAAAAATTATTATTGATGACTCAAATTGTGGTACAATATCATATGGACTTTCAGTTATTGACTAGCAAAATATTATGGTAACACGAGAGACTGCATTAATTATGCCCATATTTCTCCTCTTTGCAGATAATTTTCGATCAGTCACAATTTTGAACTGGTAAAGACAGATAAATGAACATTAACATAATAAGGGCATAAGCTAACAGCCAAGATAATAAGGAAAACATCTCAAGCTGTTTAGGCATGTCTGATGATGTAGCTTTAAAGAATTGAATCCCAAATACTAAAATGTCTCAAAAATATACTTACATGGAAAAAGATGGTTGAACGAGGTTGAAAGAGCTCTTAAAAGAGCTTTTGGGGGTTATTTAGCTTCTGTTGACACAAAAGCAAAATGGAGAAAAAGAAACAATGTGACTGAACAGATACAGAATATAATAAATTTTTCATCAATAATAACATTCGTTGCAGCGCCCAGAAGTTCAGGATCCTGTTCAAAAATCCTGCCGGGACACAGCAGGACCTTTTGGTCCCGAAAGATAGACATAGGCCTCGTTTACACTGCATGGTTCAAGTGACCCAAATCCGATTTTTTCCGCTCATGTGGCACAGATCAGATATGACCGGTGAATGTGTAAGCAGGAAAAAAACGCATGGATTCCAATTTTCTCAGGTCGGATTCAGGCCTCATTCATATGTGGTAATAAATCGGATATGAATCGGATACGTGCATTTGCGTGTGCCATGTAAGCAGACAAATCAGATATTCCCCAGTAAATCCTAGTCGTCCGTCATTAAAAAGTGTGCGATTATAGGCGCGATAGAAGAAAGGATAAACACAGTGGAGCAATGTGGAGGTTTCATGTCTTTTGAGTGTTTGGGGTGAAGAATGCCGGCTAAAATGCAGGGTTGTTACAGGAATAAATCTGTATTTGAATACATTTCACGAGATACGAGGCATCGTTTTAAGTGCTCGTGGCTAGAGCCTCCCCTCCCCTCTTTTTTCTCCGCCGTACGAGACCAATGTTTTTGATGACTTTTCAAAATATTGTGGAAAGAAAAACACTGGATAATTTTATTCACATCTGCATCCATTGCATTTTGTGCTGTTTTACTTAATTTCCCAGGTCAGAACGTCTACATTTAGTTTCAGCAGTGTATAGTGTAAATGCAAAAATCGGATATGGGTCATTTTTAAAAGATGATGTAAGCAGGTCATCAAAAAAAAATCAGATATAGTCAGAAAATCGGATTTGGGCATCAAGACCTGCAGTGTAAATGCAGCCATAGTCGAACATATTGCCCACTTTTTGGAAAGCTGTTGGAATTGTGTTTCCTTAGCTTTTGATTGTGAATTCTTATAAGTCATTGATAATGTTGTCCTATTAGTGGTGTCTTGGCCATGTTTAACATAAGAACAAACTGCAAACTGAGTCATGAATTGCTGTTGGGACTTTTTTGCTTAGTTGAAGGAGAAATTCTTGTTATGCTGGGCTGTATACCAGTTCACACTGAATACCAGTGTTTACTTTGGTTGTTTAATTAACATTATTCACACACACCACCAGGTGTCTAAAGTTACTGTAATTTTAAGACCTAACTAACCAATATCCTCATGAGACCCATAAGGGGTAAAAAAAGTTTTGTAAATGTGTTTTTTTTTATACATACATCTTTACATTATTTAGAGTATAAGAAGCAAATGGTGACATATTTTATCTCCTATAAACACCAAGGACTCTTGAAAACAAGACTCTACAACCAAAACAAATTTGTATGTTCAATTCTTAAATTACAGAACAGTATACCAGGCATTTCCATAATTATTTCCATAACTTAAGCAAACACAGTGAAAAAGATATTTAGAATATGTGTATATTGTAAAATGCATTTTGTGTGCATACTAGTGTCTACATTTAACAGGCGTTTCATGTAATAGGGTTTTCAGGACTTTAACAGGTCCACGTGAACCAAACTATGCACAACAATTTGTACAAAGATTGTATGCTATTAAATAATTATTGATAAATGCCATGGTTACTTACTTAATATGAGTGTAAACATGGCCAAAAATCGGGTTTTCCATATGCAACTTATATTTTTATTGTCTCTGATTTGAATGATAATGTATAATAATTTTTTTTAGCTTTTTTATGGTAGCTATAATGAGTAATACATTGTCAATATTTTCATAATATCTCATATTTCATAGAAATATTAATGTAACGTTAGCATTTCTTTCCTATTCATGTGTGTCTCCTAAAATGCCTGACAAGCAAGTCCCGGTGTCCTCAGTGGACATGAATAAAAAGGATGCATGTCTCTCTCAAGTCATAACAGAACGTCGAATTATTATTTAAAAACCCAAAGTTATCTTAAATATGAGGTATGATATCTAGATATGGCGTTGTCATGGTAAAAACTTAGAAATTTTAATATCTCGAAAAGCCCTGAATGTTTACAGGACATAACTTAATGGTCTCAAAAATGTCATCTAGATACGAAGGAAAACTTCTCAGGCAGATATAATGATAACATGGGCCCACTGTGAGGTTAAAATTAATGGAGAATATCGTATTTTCCCGTGAGTTTTCGGCCATTTCAATGGGTGCTTGAGCAGTGTTCACTCGCTGTCTTGAGAAGTGGGCGCGCTTCAGGAGTAACTTAACGTCGTCAACTAATGTTTAACGAATTTAGTTCCCTTTCGGTTCTGAGAGGATATTAATATATATACATATATATACTTTATTGTTCAAATATCGTATTTTCCCGTGAGTTTTCGGCCATTTCAATGGGTGCTTGAGTAGTGTTCACGCGCTGTTCTGAGAAGAGGGCGCGCTTCAGGAGTAACGTCAACTGCTAATGTTTTAACGAATTTTGTTCCCTTTCGGTTCTGAGAGAATATTAATAGTTATTAATACATACATATATACTTTATTGTTCATTATTAAGTAAAGTATATCGAATAATTACAGTACTTACCTCCAGAATACTCAAAGTTTTCAGTCCTCTCAGCAGGGAGTCGAGGCAGTCCGGCTGTTTGCACGCGCTGGGCAAAGACTTCCGGTTTTATGCTGGCTAAAAGTTATTTCGCGGGCTTTGCACGCGACTGGCAGCAAAGTTGATATATTTTAATATTTATTTATGTACGAAATGTTTGTCATCACCCATCATACCTATTGTTAAATCACCCTGGCATTCAATTAATAATAATATAATAAAACTGCTGTCCACCTCAATTTGTTTTATTTATTTTTTACTTGTAGGCCTATTGAAAATCCCATACAGACAGGCCTCACTAATACCTTACATACATAGTTTATAAATGTAAAGAATCAGGACAACAAACACAGAGGCAAAAAAAAATAAATAAATAATAAATCTCGTTTATTTCTTTAATTATTAGTTTAAAACTCATTTTTGAGTCATATGCAAAATTCCACATCCACCATGATTTTTTATTGTTTATACATTCAACCTAAAACTTTGCTTTTGTTTGTCAAAAGTCCATCTCACTATTTTTTATTTTATTCTGTGCTTTTAGACTCTTTTACACAATAAACTGAGATTTGTTAATCTCCCTCAAAAAAGCATGCAAAGTGAGTACCTTAAACTTAAAATGAAAGAATATAATGCTGTAACAAAGGCTTATTTAGTGGTGTTTAAGTTGAGCTAAATAATGTTATATTCTTAACTTGGAATTTCAGTTGTATTTAATTACACATCTTGTTAAAAAATGTAAACTGATTGCCTTAAAAGATGTTTTATTCCACTTAAGCACTTTACATACAAATACATACAACTCAAGAGGTGTAATCATGTAATGACTACAATTAAAATTGGTACTTACATTGCAAATTGAAATATAACTTGAACTTGAAGTTATATTATGTCATTTTAAGTTATATAATAGACAGAGGAAACACTGCAAAAGATTTCACTAATTCTAATTTGGAATTTCCATGTTGTAAATTTTTAACATACTTGCTTTGATAACTTATCTTAATTGTAATGGAACTGTCCAAGGGTAAAAATGCAAGCGGTCTCTTTGCTTCTCTAAGCAAAGTCTGGGTCGATGCTCTGACTTTTAAAGGTTGTTATTTCTTCTTCTATTCTTTTTTTGAAACTATGCACAGATTAGTGCATTGCACTGGAGAAACCTTTTCAGAGAGCTATTGGCGGAAGTTCCTGGTTAAGGTCCAACCATATAAAGCTGCTGAATTTGTGCTCCCCAAAAACGCTGGTGGACCCCCAGGTCATTGTTAGCTGGGTATGGATGTGGACTGCAGACCTATTTCCACCAATAGCTCACAGACATTCTTACAGACTGCACATTTATAGATGTCTTTTGAGAGTCCATTTATAGATGTCCTTTGCCCACAACGATAACAGATAATATGCATGCATGTACAAACCACATTAGTCCAAAAAAGTATTAATTGAATTTTCAGATGAAGCAGGTGACTGAAATTATTTTCTGACTACTTTTGATCTAATTCATTGCTGGTTTTTCATAAAGCGGCATACATTGCAAATGTTAGTATGTTAGTTTATTTCCATCATTATCCAATATATAAATTACCAAATAAACAACATGCCCTTAGCAATATAGAATACGCTATACATATCTAGGTAACCAGAACTATTACCTAGAATTACTCAAGTTCAGTGTCAGAGTTCAAGCAGAGAGTGGTATCTAAATTTTATAAAGATAAATTGTCGGATTTTGAGAAAAAATAGGATGACTTAATCCAAAGAGTCTTCGTCAGATCCAAGAAAAACAAATGGAAAAGAACAAAAGTCAGCCTTTTTTCTAGCCTTTTTACTTTTTATAACGTAATAACCATGCATTAATATCATAATGTACCTAAGAGGCTGAGGCATTTGAATCCATCTGCAGTAATTTATTGATACAGGTGAGCCAGCATAGAATATACAAGCAAGCAAGCACGAGTAAACAGGTCAGAGATAGAGTGTGGGTAAATCAAAACTTCACAAAATTACAATAAACAGAACAGTCCAAGGGGAGCTGATGGGGCACAGGTGCTAATGCAATGATGACGGGATTAATCAGGAGATGATGAGCAGGGAAGGATAATGTGAAATGCAGTCCTAGTACACAGGAGAGAGAGATCTGGTGCAACCAGGAAATATCATATCTGGCCCACACACAATCTTAAAACTGGTTTGTCGCACACTGGCCATCTGGCCCCACACACAACATGCCACAACTCACAATTAAGCCGGTTTGTTGCACACGGGCCTCATCTGGCCCACACACAGCATGCCACGACTAACACTAAAGCCGGCTTGTGGCACACAGGCCAGATCTGGCCCATACACAACATGCCACAACTCACAATTAAGCCGGTTTGTTGCACACGGGCCAGATCTGGCCCACACACAGCATGCCACAACTAAAACTAAAGCCGGCTTGTGGCACACGGGCCAGATCTGGCCCATACACAACATGCCACAACTCACAATTAAGCCGGTTTGTTGCACACGGGCCAGATCTGGCCCACACACAGCATGCCACAACTAAAACTAAAGCCGGCTTGTGGCACACGGGCCAGATCTGGCCCATACACAACATGCCACAACTCACAATTAAGCCGGTTTGTTGCACACGGGCCTCATCTGGCCCACACACAGCATGCCACGACTAACACTAAAGCCGGCTTTTGGCACACGGGCCAGATCTGGCCCACAAACAGTAAGCCACATCTCACACTAAAACCGGCTTGATGTGTGTGGCCCAGATACGGCCCATATAACTTTTGCCGCTGCCATAACTGAGCCACATGTGCCATAGTTGGCCCAGATGAGGCCCGGATATGTATGCTATCTGGGAAGTATCGTTCCATCATTGCTCAAAGTTAAAAATATCATACTTTATGATGTTAGTTTTAATAAAAATATAATTAAAAAAATTTAATCAAAGAAATTTCTCTGCCATTTCTTTCTTTTTGCTGTATTTGAAACGTACCGAACCGTACCGTGAATTCTGTGAACCGTTACACCCCTAATATATATATATATATATATATATGTTGTCCTTTCAATTTTTTCTTGTCTGACTCACCTGAATGAAAGGCTTGTTATTATGCGTGTCTTTGTCTCTCAGGAGAGAATCACCTAATTATTCATGATGTGGGCTGTTTGGCATTGGCATATTGCCTTGGCAAACAAAAAATGTTTTTCACAATATAACCCAATTCACAGTTTTATGTGAACGTTTAGGAGGATGATTTTCAGATCATTGTAAAGAAAAAACCCTAGGCAACAACATCCATTAGTCAAAAGTCTTGTGGATGCATATTTCGTATGTGTTTTGTGGCCTTATTTCAGAAACTTTCATTTTTAGTTTTTACAATAATTAATATTCTCTCAAAAATACAAACATGTACAAACATGTTGCAAATATATTATAGTTGCCCTGTTTGTGCTAAATATAGTGTAATTTCACCTGTGCACATTAATATGTTTATAAGCAGCTGAAAAAAAGACAGATGTCAGGGCATGTCAGAACATCTCAAGGAGCCCAAATACACCTTGGTCACCAGGGGGTTAAATTTTAGGAGCATATATGCAACCAAAATTGTCTCAATTTTGAGTCTTGTGTAATATTTTCTCATCAGTGGGTGAATGAGACGGGAGATAATCTTGACAGTGTTGCATTCAATCCTCTGCCAACGCTGTCTCTCTCTCTCATGTCATTGGTTAGTCTCTGCTCTACCTGTGCGTGTTCATGTATTTGAGAAGGCATGGCTTTGCAGATTTATCATGCTGGGATGGTGGATTAGGATTGCTATTGCCGGCCTTTCCAAAATTGCCTACCCTACCTTTACATAGTTTAAATTGTTTAACAGTTTCTTCTTGATTATTTCATTTAGGTCAGGGTGTGTTTGCCACAACTCTTGAAAGGTTCCTTTATTGGTCAATATAAAGGAACATTATTAGACAAATGGAAGTTAAAAACAACAACAAATGATTATACATACCACCTCAAACACAGAGGGCTGGACTACTATGTAAATCCCTGTGTATCTTTTGAAATGTGTTTCTCAACCCTGAAACCAAATACCACACACAGTTTTGGGGAAGATTAAAGTGATTACTAATTATGTATTCCTCTCTAGAGCATAACTTTAGTGAACATTTGTATCTAAACTTTTTTTTTTCTTATATAGCATTGATGCCTCCTTTGATGATGATTCACTCGGGTAAATGACCGTCAAAAGCCAAATGCCAAAATGAGGAAAAATTGAGCTGGAAGGAAAGCCTCATCTTTGTTTATTTGCTCTGAAAGACATCAATAATGGTGAAGAGATAACATATGATTATGGAGGATATGACTTGCCATGGTGTTCTCGCTGTGGGCAGAAAACGTGCAAGGTAGAATATTTTCAAATGTTATTAAAACAATTATACTATCATCATCCAGTTGCTTCAGATTTTTTCTGTCTTCCATCTTGTCCATGAGCCTGTCGCTCCAGCCTTGACAGGAAGTGAAGTCACATCTGAGGTCGATCCAAATCCAATATTGTGCATATACTATTCTGTTTTATTGTTTAGCCCCACAAAAGGCTCAAAAACAATCTAAAGTACCATAAAGTTTTCGTGCACTATTTTTTAAGTGTTCAGAAGCCATTTTTAGTGTGAGTTAGAAATTAATATTTAAGTCGTTAAATTCAAGTTCACGTAAACTTTTCTGTTCGCTGTGGCTGTCAGTCATTCTCCATTCAGTGTTCAAACAGCGCGTCGAGTTCGGTTACGACAGTCAACATGATGACACTCTCAACAAGATTATTATTATTATTATACTTGATCTGTAGATTAAGGTTTTGCATAATACAACTTTTTCATGCTGAACTGTACTGCTGTACCTTAATCATGTTACTTTCTACCGGGTGTCTCTTAGATCACAAAACTACAGTAGAGTCACCGCACTATAATTGTTATTCATGTGCAAAGTAACTAATATTTAAAACTATTAAAAGAAAATGCTGAATAAACTGTTGCATAGATAGTTAATGTATAATACACTGTCCATCAATATGTTTTCCCTTTGTTCTTTGAACTTTTCAATGCGGATTCGACACGCTGTGACTCATCTTGCTTCAAGCACATCATCCTGCGCTCGAGATGGAGCCTTTCACCTCATAATATTTTTGCACAATTAAATATTATTCATAGCATTTCTTGTACTGTCCTATCATATGTTACTGCCTCATTAAACAGCTGCGCTATAAATATTAAAAAAATCTTACTTTTATATCCTAAACGTTTTTTTTTATCTTTTTGATTTTTTTATCTTATTTATCATGAATGTATTTTACTTCAATACAAAGATCAATGTGTAACGGTTTACCTGCTTTAGTACACTTATAGTCTGTTATTTGTTCCCCACTAAATATATATATATATATATATATATATTACTAAATGTTCAGATTTTATAAAATTATTGTGCACTCGTGATTTTTCTAGAGTAGATTTTACTGCAGAATTATCCACTAATCTAGTTTATAATAGCAGTTTTTCTATAGAGTATGATCATATATTTTTGTAGTTGTTAAAGTTGTCTGTATTACATAGATTGTGTGTTGAACTGATAATCACTCTTCTGTGTGTTAAACACAGGGTGATAAAAATACTTATTACTTCATACTTCTACTTAATAAAATAAAGAATTGCACTGGTATCAGACCGGTATCAGTCGATACTCAGAAATTTTTATATCAGATCGGATCGGTTCCCGAAAAAAAATTGTAGCAGTGTATCCCTATCCTTTATCACGCTTAAAGGGCGACCTGTGGGCGATGGGATTGCAGGGGGCAGCTCGTCAGACTCTGCTACCAAGACAAGTGGCTTAGTAAAATGTTGGTGAACCATATTAATCAGACCTGCAAACTTTTCGGCGATAATTGCCGTTTTGGGTCATTTAAGTGAATCACATAGAACCGGAGAGTATTTTATTTGGGGGGTTGGGGTTTTCATTTCTTGTCCTCAAAACAGAGCACTAATCTGTTTATTTTTAAGTGTTTATGGTATTATTTTATACGGAATTATTTATAATTCTGATGAGAATACAGTTCCTCATCAACACAGAACGTTTAGGGAACGTTAGAGAACGTTAGTTTATGGTTCTCTAAAGGTAAGTTTGAACCAAACCAAAAACTAACGTTTAGGGAACGTTCCCTCAGGGTTATAAAGTTCCCTAAATGTTAAGGGAACCAACCAACTAAAACGTTCTCCTGTGGTTGCACTATACCTCTACACAGCATTCCCGTTTGGTTGTTCCGAGTGCGGTTTTGAAATGTTTATAAACCAGCTCCATCAAATCCATTTAAACATTTTAAACCACCACTGTTTGTGAGTTTTACGTAGGATTAAACAAATAATAATAGTTATAAATATTTTTATAAAAGGTAATAAAAAATATTTTTAATAATATTTTTCTGCTATCACTGTTAGAATAACTTACATTCATTCATTTACTGTTGGCATTCCTGTACCATCGAGCAAATAAGGATGTGTAATGTCACACACTGTAGCATTATACATTATACATTTGCAACAGTACATTTAAAAAACAAACTCCATGTATAATATCCAAGGAAAGAAGCAAAGAGATAAAAAAAAACAGGGAATGTGAAGATGACGTCACGCCGTGTTGCATTATATGTCCACCATATTTACAGTATCGCACCCAATACTGTTGTATTTAAAGGAACTCTCCGACTTTTTGGGACTTTAGCCTATTCACCTTATCCCCCAGAGTTAGATAAGTCCATACATACCTTTTTCATCTCCGTGCGTGCTATAAGTCTGTTTGACGCACCCACCGCTAGCCTAGCTTAGCACAAAGACTGGATGTGAATGGTTGCAGCTTTCATACTAATCCAAATGAGTGACAAAATAACGCAAACGTTTTCCTATTTACATGTTGTGGTTTGTATAGTCACAGAGTGTACAAATTTCAAGGCCATATGAGACACAGACATCTTTTAACAGTATAAATACTATATTTTCTGAAGGCGAAGTACTGCTACTTGGGCAGAGTGATAACCATCTCCTGAGACGCACCGTGACGAGGAGCAGAGTTCGCTCAGTGTTGGAGTAAAGAGTCAGCAATTACTAACGTTAGATAGAAAAGCATAGTTTATCATGGGTGTATGAGCTGTGACAATAAAAAGGGGAGACCAGGTAATACAGTACCATGTTTCATTGAATTCCAAACAAAAACGCATCCAGATTTATAAATATCACAGAACATGAATAAATTATTATTATTACAGGAATCAATATATTTTAAATGCAATTTATTAGTTGAACCAAATGTATTCAACAGCATATAATATACAGTATAATTGCATTACTATAGGATAGAAGGGGAAAGTAATAGCACAAATTGTTTTTGCACAATGAACTCACAGCCTATCGTACCCTTTTGCACGGTCAAGTTCGTTATTTCCATGGTTATTTCAAATTTTGCAACCAGGCGCGCCGCGCGCAGGGTGCAAGTTCAACGCGCTCGTTTTTTTCCAAGCGCGTCCGCGCCGCATCAAGATAAAAACATATTCATACCCTAATCATATAATAGTGTCACTAACGTTAGATCTGGCTAATGGCATGTTACAGTAGGTCATCTAAAAACATGACGGAACACTTACCTCAGCCGCAGGTGATCCACTTGTCCTGTCTGTGCTATCGATGGGATGGCCGTATCCTTCAGCACATTATGGTCCGTGTGGCAAATTCCATTTTTTTCAAAACGTTTCAAAACGTCATCCTCATTGAAATGTAGGCTACCGAGCAAACATAATGTCCCTTGATAATCTATTTAGGTGTGTTTGGATCAATATCCAGAGTAATTAAGTTAAGCCTAGTTCACACTACGTGATTTTAAGCCCGATTTAAGCCCGATTTGCAAATCGTTGAGTCGCCGACAAGTCAGGGTGTTATCGCGTGCAAATCGCGGGCGATTAGCGGACGATTAACGCTCGCCAATCCGTTAGTGTGAAAGAGCCAACAACGCATCAAAGACAGCTCGCAGACAGCTCGCAGACAGGTCACCGAGCTCAGAAAAATATCTAGCCTGCTAGATATCTCGAGCAGTCGCGCGACTCAATCTCAGTGATGTCATGAGTACAGCCAATCATAACGCATGGGTTGAGGACACCAGGTAAATCTTACTTTTTCTTTTTTGCATTTTTTTTCTCAGAGCAGATCGTCGAGCAAACAGTGTGCAGCACTAGTTTCTGTCTGACGTCCATATTCGCGTGTTGTGTTCTTCTCTGTAGTTTCGCGTCATTTCTGGTTCGTTTTATTGCGTGGTTTTTCGTTACAAAACATGGTTTCTAGACCAGATAGAATCGTGTTGTTGTCAACTCGTTATTTGTTTGATTATTTTCAGGATTTAGACCGTACTATAGTACTGAAACAGCTCTCATTGAGTCACAAATGATATGCTCTTATCATCCGATCGTGGTTGTATCTCTATGCAGTGCGTTGTTAACTCGTGTAGTGAGTTACCTCCTGTTGTGGATCAATCACGTTGTGTTGTGTGGTGTGAACAGCTAAACAACTTGAACACTCATGATTTCACTGAGAGCAAGTCATGTAATGTGAACTGCACAGTTCAGCCCAACATTTTCAAATCATGTAGTGTGAACTAGGCTTTAGCCATTTCTTCATCCAGTCAGCGAATTCTGTGAAACATGGTATTACCTCCCCTGTTTACTGTCGCAGCTATTTACAATAGAGCGAAAACCCATGACTCTAAACTACGCTTTTACTATTTATAAATTGCTGACTCTGTTACCCAAACACTGAGCGAACTCTCCGCTCCTCACCACGGCGTGTCTCAGGTGATGCGGTTATCACTCCGTCAAAGTAGCAGTGCTTCACCTTCAGAGAATAGTTCCCAGGTTTTTTTACGGTTAAAAGATGTCTGTGTCTCATTTGACTTTGTTATTTGCACACTCTGTGACTATACAAATCACAACATGTAAATAGGAAAACGTTTGCGTTATTTTACCACTCATTTGGATTAGTATGAAAGCTGCAACCATTCACATCCAGTCTTTGTGCTAAGCTAGGCTAGCGGTGGGTGCGTCAAACAGACTTATAGCATGCACAGAGATGAAAAAGGTATGTATGGACTTATCTAACTCTGGGGGATAAGGTGAATAGGCTAAAGTCCCAAAAAGTCGGAGTGTTCCTTTAAATGCATGTGTTGGAGGCTGTGTTTGGATTTTCTGTCGAGATTTTAATAAACGTCCATATGGTTGTTCAGTTCAACTGCCATAGCAGGTCACACGATCGTCCAGGGAGGAAACTGAACAACGGAATACGTTTTTTCACCTTTATTTCTTGGAAAAAACAACAAGGGAAGCAAGTCGAGGAGCTGACGAGAAGACGCCGCAATCACGAAAAAGTAAGTGAAATACGTTAAAGTTTCATGATGTTGTGGTTGTAATGCAAGTGTTTGGGGTTTAACCTTAAAGGACAACTCCGGCGCAAAATGAACCTTTGGTCGATTTCGTTTTACTTATACTATGGCCCATACCCCAGCGTTATAAGCTAACAAACAGTTTTAGAGATAAAACTCTTTACATTCGATTATCATGAAAACAAATCCCAGAGAACGGTCGACTCGCTACCAACATTGGGATACTTAGGAACCCACATGGAAAGAAACTATATGAGGATATGTGCGCATATATGAAACCTATATGCAGTTTATATGCACATATATGCTGCATATATACAGCATATATGCACATATATGATAAGATATATGCTGCATATGTGTGTATATATGACACATATAGGCAATTTTAGGTGCATATATGTGCATATGGCCATATAGGTCTCCTGCATTGCTTCTTTATATCCACACATAAGTGCTACAAGAGTATCCTATACTGTAGCTCATGGCAGGATCTGGTCATTTGTAGCTCATCCACTCTAAACAATGTTGGGTTGTTTGAACCCAAATTTGGGTGAAATATGGACAAACCCAAATGTTTGGTTAAAAATGTAATTTCAAATTTTAACCCAAATTCAACTTTCACTTTCACTTTTTCAACTGTACATTTTTTTAATTGCATTTTTAACCCAACATTTGGGTTTGTGTTTGACCCAAAGCATTTTTAGAGTGTATATGTCACTATATTGCTCAAATAAATAAATAAATATTTATATACATATCAGAATGACTTAGTGGAAAAGAAGGAAATGTATAACAAAAGGGTTTGTTGTTTTTACATTTTACCAAAAAGCCCTTTTTCCAATTTCAAGTCACTTTCCCATACACATCCACACATTCACCGATACATCCACCAAATGCAATGCAAATTGCAATGTTTTCTGTATTGTCTGAATGCAGTTTTTTTTTCTGGCTAAAGGTCATTACAGTCAAAATGTAGCAAAAAAAAAAAAAAAAAAAGTGAATAGAACGTACATTCAAATAATCATCATCATCCCACCATCTATCTGAGCAATTCACAGTGGTTAATAAATTTGAATGCTGCTGCACTGCCGATTGGCCGCTACAGCGCCCCGTAGTTGATGACGTCACCCGCCTACGCTTGACGTTATCCGTATCCGATGAGATGGGACCCCCTTATAGATGAAGCTCAATCTGGCTTCCTAAAGAAAAGACATATTTCAAATAATATAAGGTTAGTTCTAGACGTGTTGGACTATTCACATTTAAGTACTGATGATGGATTTATTCTTTTCTTGGATTTCTATAAAGCCTTCGATACAGTGGAGCATGCTTTTATTTTTAGGTCCTTACAAAAGTTTGGCTTTGGAGATTTTTTTTGTAACGCTATACAGACAATGTATAGGAATGCAAACTGTTCTATTAAACTTAAATGTGGTTCATCATCTAGATTTAATTTAAACCGTGGTATAAGGCAAGGTTGTCCCATCTCCCCTTATCTTTTCTTGTTTTGCACTCAGCTCATGAATATCCATATTAAGTCAAGCCAATTAAAAGGCATATCTTTTGCTAATAGGGAAATTATAATATCCCAGTTAGCAGACGATACTGCACTCTTTCTAAAAGATCAACATCAAGTGTCAGCAGCTCTTAAAGTAATAGATGCCTTTTCTAAAGCTTCAGGCCTTTACTTAAACATCAACAAATGTGAATTGTTATCTGTTAAAGACTGTCAATTACAACAAATTGCTAATATCCCAGTAAAGGAGACTGTGACATATTTAGGGATTGTCATTTCGAAAGACCAAAAATCTAGATGTAAGATAAATTTTGATCCCCTTCTCCAGAAAGCTAAAGCAAAGCTGAACCATTGGCTTTTGAGGGATTTATCCCTAAAAGGTAGAGTTTTGTTATGTAAAGCTGAGGGACTGTCAAGATTAGTCTATACTGCGACTTCACTCGCTGTTTCTAAGGTGATGTGTAAATCTATTGATACTGCATTATTTAATTTTCTTTGGCGAAACAAAACTCACTATATTAGGAAGTCTATAATAATGAATAATTATGAATCTGGTGGTTTAAACTTCCTTGATTTCAGTACTTTAAATAATGTTTTTAAAATAAATTGGATTAGACATTTCATTCTAAATCCGAATTCCCTTTGGAATTTTATACCCAATCTTGTTTTCTCCCAAGTAGGTGGTCTTGATTTTCTATTGATTTGCAACTATAAAATTGAGAAAATCCCTTTAAATTTGTCTTGCTTTCACAAACAAATGTTGCTGGCTTGGCCCCTTTTATATAAGCATAATTTTTCACCCCATAGATATTTAATTTGGAACAATTACAATTTATTATTTAAAAACAAAACCTTATTTTTTGAAAGATGGTTTTCAGCAGGTATAATACGAGTAGGTCAATTACTAAATCAAGAAGGTATGCTGCTAACTTACTCTGAGTTTTTAGATCTCCATAAAACTCCAGTGACGCCCAGGGAGTTTTCAATTGTCATGGATGCGATCCCTACAGGGGTCTTAGCATTATTCAGAGCTAATAACCAAACCAGTACTACACCCCTTACTTCCTTTAATTTATTTGATACTGAAATTGGGAAGATTTGTTTTGGCCCCGGAGTCGTAAATGTAAATAAAACCATTCGTTCATTGTTTCAAAAAGATATTGTCACGAGGCCAAACTGTATTGTTTACTGGAATAGACTGGTTGAAGGTCTGTTATGGAAGGCCATCTGGACTTTACCAAACAAATATTTATTGGTAAACAAAATAAAGGAAATTAGCTTTAAAATCTTACACAGGTACTACCCAGTAAATAATTTTCTTGTTAAATTTAAAAAGGATATTGATCTGAACTGTTCTTTTTGCAATACATTGCCTGAAACTTTGTTTCATCTGTTTTGGCATTGCGCTCATGTAAGAAAGTTTTGGAAAGACTTATCTAGATTTATAATTCACAATATTGACCCCTCTTTTTCTTTGTGTTTAGAAAATGTTATAGCTGGTTTTAATAATATTCTTTCAAATAAAAGGAAGGAATACTATATTATAAATTTAATTTTAATTTATGCTAAATTCCATATACATAAATGTAAGTACAATAAAACCAAACCTTTGTTTTTGGTTCTTGAAAAAGAAATGCAATTATATATCAAAACTATCCTTCATTCCCACAATAAGAAAGCAATTAAAACTATTTCGATTTGTGAATCCTTTGATATTTTTATATAATGTTTAGCCTCCCCCCCTGGCTGTCTGTTTTTTGTTTTTTCTGCTTGTTTTTGTTTTCTCCATTTTGTATATATTGCAATTCTGACTGTATATTGACTTTGTTGGTTAGAATTAAAAAAAAAAAAAAAAAAAAAAAAAAAACATTTCTAACCGGCATGCATCTCGCGCTGATCACCGGTGATCGATTCTGCGCAGAATTTGCTTTTTTTTTTTTTTTTTTTTTTTTTGAATTTGCTCATCTCAAACAAGCCTAGTGTGTTTTTTTTTTTTTTTTTTTTTTTTTTTTATTATTAAACGTAAAGAGCATTACAATCACAGAAGCAAAAAATTAAAATAAATAATAAAAAATGTCAAAAAATAATCCACAGTACAGTTAAAGTAAAAAAGAAAAAAAGTAAAATAAATAAATAAATAATAATAAAAAAATAAAAACATTTAATCACATAAACACATTAAAAGTAGAACAAATAACCACAGTTTTAACAGCTTTTTTGTTTTGCATAGAAGAGATAGTAGAAATATACTGTTCCATTTCAGCTTTTAGCACAGAAAAAAGAGGCTTTTTATTACTGAATTTACACTTATGGATATGGAATTTGGCAACGAATAAGATTAGGTTTACTAGAAAGAGTGCACTACTGTCCTTCCCACAGTTATTAAAGCAACCAAAAATTACATTTTTGTAGTACAGGGAGAACTCAGGAAGAATATTTACAACTATAAAAGAATTTAAGTCTTTCCAGAACTTATAAGTGAATTCACAAGACCAAAATAAATGTGATATAGTTTCAGGATGTAAACCACAAAAGGAGCATTTTATATCAATGTCATTCTTAAACTTATTTAAGCAAACATTTGTGGGGTAAAACCTGTGTAGTAACTTGAATGAAACTTCTTTAATTTTGTTAGTTAAAAGAAGCTTCTGGGGTAGGGACCAGACTTTTCCCCAGTCTAAGTTAAGGTCAA